>NW_024870731.1:2758750-3964375 GCF_019054845.1 Dipodomys spectabilis
TTCCCCTACGTACTCTACTTTTCTTTCTTTGGGGAGGAATATGTGATTCAGGCATGGGATTATATATAGTTGTGACCATTGAACAAATCTCTTGTGAGCAATAGAGAAATCTGTACCAAAGGGATAACACAATAAGCCACTTAGACATAGTCAAAATGGATACAAATACATTCTAGTTCAAAGACACACAACTATGGATCAATGGAATAATGAAAATGAAGAATGAGCGAAGGCTCAGAAATAAATGAAAATGGGTTAGGGTGAATTTAAAAGAAAGATTAGGAGATATAATGAAAATAGAGGAGCAAATAAGAGTATAGAAAGTGAAAGGAACAGGAGGAAGCAAACTAGGACCTAAATTTAGGGGAAAAAAAATCACGAACAATGCCATACTAAAGCTGCCAGCACAACTATGTTTTTCACAGCATTATTCACCATAGCTAAGGTATGGAACCAACCAGATGCCCCTCAGTAGATGAATGGATTATGTGTGTGTGTGTGTGTGTGTGTGTGTGTGTGTGTGTGTGTGTGTGTGCCTCCATCAGAAAGAATGACACTGCCCCATTTGTTAGGTAATGGAAAGACTTGGAAAAAATTATATTAAGTGAAGTAATCCAGGCCCAAAGAAACAGTTTCCAGGGTTTCCCTTATTTGCAATAACTAGTATATGTCTAGGACAAGCAGAAAAGGTCAAAAGCTATGTACATACAGCCATATAAGATGATGCTAAGTGAAATGAACCCCAAAATAGGGACAAAAGAGATTTTATCTTTCTTACTGTTGTTTTTAATGTACTTACAATGTACTGTGTGATTTTTTTTTTTTTGTTCTTCCCCCATGGTATAACCCCTGTTTTCCCTGTATTTGTTTCTGGTGTCCTGCATCTTGTTCATACATTTCTCCTAATCGGGGAAGGGAAGGGAAAAAACAAAATGCTAAAATAAGGATATAGGTTTATCCGTTGTAACAATGAGATGTACAAGACACTATGTTGAAAATGAGCTTTGCAGCTTGGGAGGTAGGGAGGAATTGTGTGGAGGGAAGGGATGGTAGGGGAAAAACAAAGGAGGGGGTAACAATGCACGATGGGAAATGTACTTATTACCTTACTCATGTAACTGTAACCCCTCTGTACAGTATCTTTACAATAAAAACATATTAATAAAGGAAAATGTGAATAATTACTTCAAAATTGAAAGTTTTTTTTTCAGTTCTTCTGACTCTCTGACTGTTTACATATTTGTTGTTGTTGATCATTTGGGTAGAGGTCCATGTTAGGAACCCAATTTTCTGTGTGGTTAGAGAGATCTGGAGCAAGTTCTTCCTGTTTGGCTGCCATCTTACTTCTTCTCCTCCTTAAAACTTCCAGTATTTATTAAAGCTTCCACTAATTATGATCTATGTCTTTTAACATATTACCTATATATTACATTCAGTGAATAAATAAAAGATACTAATCTCTGATCTTAATTAAAAGTATTCAGATGCACACATATGCACAAAATAGTTCTACTTTTAAGTATAAAGAACCATCAAGAACATCATAAAAGCAAGGTGGCTAATTTATAATAGAAAATAGCCCTACTGAAAAAAAAAAAAAACCACCAAGAAGCAGCAGTGCAATCTTTTTTTCCTCCAGCACTCCACAACTACAACAAAACACACACACAAAAAAATTTCAGGATATTAGCAATCAATAAAATCATATAACCTTCTTGGTGGGTTTATTTTAGAAAAAAGAACTGCGAAGGCATGTATTGTGAGGAATACAAACTAAGTAATGGTTCTCCTCAGAATGGAACCTAACTTTTGCTCTTGCTATAAAAATTATTCTGAAATTAAAAATACTAAGAGAAAAGTGAGTAATCAAAATTTTAGTCTGAATTAAGTATGCACACAATTAAGAAGGAAGCCTAGTAAGTACTGGGGGTTATATATTTAGGACTAAACAGAGCAGCAATGAAGGTAAAAAGGAAGGAGGTTGAGGAGGAGGGGGGAAATGAAAAACAGAAATTCTTCACTTTTGGAGGGGGATCTTGTGTCTCCCCGATTTTCACTGTCCAGTCTCGATGGCGCCTTTGATTTCCTCGTGGTAGTCAATTTTCCTTTAACCTAGTAAACCTAGTAGCTTGGTTGAATTCTCAAAGAAGTTTATTTGAGTAGGAAGAAAAAGTTAGGCCTTACAAGTTTAGAGTTTGTGCCTCTTCTCTTTGTTTTCTGTAGTGTCTTGAGTCTTGCTGTGTCTCCCCTCGGGATTGCTGTCCCTCCTGGGAGGAGCTTCCTTTCCCTGGGTGGAACTGACTCTCAGTGGTCAGGTTCCTTTGTCTTGTTGAAGAATGGCACCAGTGTTGCTGCTTCTCTAGCCCAAGTTATCTGCTAGCTGCTCTGGCAGATTCGATGCCACTATCGAAGATGGCATTCTTCTTGGGTGCAGGTGAGGGCTACTTTCCAGAAACTTTTCTGTGAGAAGGAGTGAGAATGTCTTTCGTGGGGTGCTTATACTTTCCCTTGATGTTTCGATCTGCCTCTGTGATTTGTATCTGTCTGAGGCCAGCAGGATGTGATTTTCTGCTCTCAGTCATCCTGTTAGCACTGGAGGCGAGTGAAGCCATGCACACTTTGTTTATGTCGCCCCTGCCCCTGCTCTTTTTGGCTGTAGCTGCGGCCGAGGCTGCCAGTGGCAGCGTGTGCTCAAATCTGTCTTCTTAAGCATGCTGACTGTTATTTTTCATTTCTGGCCAAAAATCTCCGTACAAGTATGGCTCACTTGGTGTGACTTTCTAGATCTAGACTTTTCACTGGGACCCGAAAACTCTGGTTTCTTGGAGAGAGCTCAGACAGTCACCAGCTCCACTTCCACTATCTTCCTGTCTTCTTCCTTTATCTCTTTTTAAAAAATGGGTTTGGTACTCTTCACTCCAACAGGAAAATATTTTATATAGGTAGTTTTGCAGAGGTTTGCCGATTTGTGTCACAAAAGACTTTGAAGATAAAATATGTTACTCTGACTCCTGAGCCTAGATGTAGAACAGTAATCCAGTTACCATTGCTGGTAACTGGACACATGCACCATAATGTATGACCAGATGTCTTAGGCCACTGCTATAAAGGACAATGGAATAGGATATGAATTAATAGCTACATGCTTATCTATCTTATCCTGAATAGGCTGCCTTTTACTGTGAGGCTTTATTTTTCTGAAAACTGTTACATCAGTATACCCTGTCTTTATGAAATAGAACTGATAGTAGAAGGTAGTGATAGAAGATACCATTGTGATACCTTTTCACAAATTTTAAATTTATTTTTTATATTAAGTCTTTGTAGTCTAGTGTTCCTAAAATTGTAGGGATACTCTGTGTTGACTCAAAATTGATTTTTACAGAAGCAGGAGTAGTTTATGAGATTCCTCTATAAACTACCTTGTATCTTGGACATGGTATGAGCTCTGTGTTTATTCCTGCTTGTAGTTCTGAAGAAAATGAAAACCTTTCCTTCATCTCTTGTCTCTGCCAAGACAACTCTCCAAAGTCTTCACAGTATTTTGTGGAGAGACAAGCAAAAAGTTAATCTTCAAATTATAGTTATGTTGTTTTTCTTTCTTTTGAAATGAGGTCTTACTTCGTATGTTGAAACCTTACAGTTTCAACAAACAGTTACAATGAACTTTACAACTTTTCAGAGGGGTGGTATGGGAGAAGGGAGGGAGCAGTTGGGGAGATGGGGAGGAAAGGCATGGTAGGGGAAAAATAAAGGAGGGTGCAACAATGCTCCATAGGAAATGGACTCATTATCTTGCTCATGTAACTGAAACCCCTCTGTACAGTATCTTTACAATAAAAAATATATATTAAGAAAAGAAAGAGGTCTTACTATGTAGCCAAGGCGTGTCTGGCACAACTCACTAAGTAGCCCAGGGCATCTGTCAACTCATGATTCTTTATTCTGGCCTTGGCCTCCTCTGGGTGTTTATATTACAGGTATATTCCACCATGCCCAGTGCGTGTTTTTCTCTTCATCTAAAAAAATATTAATGCCATATGTGGTGGTGGTATACCCTTGTAATACCAACTACTTAGGAGATGGAAGTAAGCAAGACCACTACAAAAGTGCAAGACTCTATAAAAACAAACAATAGGCATGGAGACATGGCTCAAGTGGGGGAGCCTAGCTCAAGATCTTATGTTTGAATCAAAGAAAGGTTAGACAAATGGGATTGCATGAAATTGCAGAGCTTCTGCATGGCAAAGGACATAGCTAGCAAGATCAATAGAAAGCCCACGGATTGGGAGAAGATCTTCACTAGCTATACAACCGACAAGGGTCTCATATCTAAAATATACCTGGAACTCAAAAAATTAAATCCCCCAACAACAAATCCTCAAAGAAACAACTGCCCAATAAATAAGTGGGCTAAAGACTTAAAGAGAAACTTCTCTGAAGAGGAAAGAAGGATGGCCAAGAAATGCTCAACCTCTCTAGCCATAAAAGAAATGCAAAACAACATTGAGATACCACCTCACTCCAGTTAAAACAGCTAAAATCAAGAACTCTAATAACAACAGATGCTGGAGGGGATGTGGACAGAAGGGAACCTTACTGCATTGTTGGTGGGAGTGTAAACTTGTTCAACCACTTTGGAAAGCAGTATACAGGTTCCTTATAAGACTCCACATAGAGCTCCGCTATGACCTAGCAATCCCACTTTTGGGCATTTACCCAAATGATCACAAACAAGGCCACACTAAAGCTACCAGCATGACTATGTTTATTGCAGCATTATAAACTATAGCTAAGATATGGAACCAACCCAGATGCCCCTCAGTAGATGAATGGATCAAGAAAATGTGGTATATATACACAATGGAATTCTCTGCCTCCATCAGGAAGAATGACATTGCCCCATTTGTTAGGAAATGGAAAGGCTTGGAAAAAATTCTATTAAGTGAAGTAAGCCAGGCCCAAAGAAACATATCCTATGGTTTCCCTTATTTGCAATATCTAGTATATGTCTGAGTCAAGCAAAAAAGGTCAGATAAGTTGATGTTAGGAAAATTAACCCTAAGATATGTATTCAAATGTCTTTTTCATTCATGCAGTTGTTTCTAACACATTTATAAGATTATTTCTTTGTAGCTTTATATGTCCCTCCCTCACGGTATAACCCCTGCTTTCACTGTATTTGAGGTTGGTATAATTTGTGGAGGGGAAGGGAAAAACAAATCGTTTAAATAGGGATACAGGTGGACCCATTGCAACAATGAGATTTACAAGTCATTATGTGGAAAAACTAACTTTACAACTTTGGTGGGGGGTGGAGGAGGGTTAGGTGGAGGGGCAGCAGCAGGATGGGATGGGAAGGGGAAACAAAGGAGGAGGCTACAATGCTTGATAAGAAATGTACTCATTATCTTGCCCATGTAATTGTAACTCCTCTATACAGTATTTTCACAATAAAAAAATCTTATGTTTGGACTCCAGTACAGACCTCAAAGTCCTCCAAACCAGACCAATAGAGAGGAGAGACAGGAGAAAAAGGAGAGAGAGAGAGTTAGGGAAAGAGAGAAGAAATATTCGTTATTATAGGGGAATTCTTGGGTCTACATGTGGCTTTGACCATTTTTGTCTCTCCTCTTGTATTATTGATATTAATGCCAATTTTAATTTCTTGGCATCATGATGAATAAACATATCACCTACAGATGTGATTTTGACAAGGACCCAAAATGTAAATTCAGAAGCAAGAGATACACGGGGTTTCATCAGATCACTCCAAAATATGTCACATTTATACTGAAATGGTTTTAAATTGCTCATTTGAAACCTAGCTGTGTAGCAAAATGCCATGCATGCAGTGGATTTGCAACCACATTAGTCATTTTCTTTCCTCTGTTTCCTTGCTGTGTTTGTGTTGGTAGCACAGAGTAATGTAATTTTGTAAATTATGATTTGATGGCTGGGCATCCGCCCCAGTGTTGAGCAGTATTTGGACTATGATTACTTGCTGGCTTTGTCACAGTTGACATTAATTATTGATGGGAGTTTCAGAAATAGCGCATGTGCCAGGAGTGTTTCACTGGAACGCAGGCTGCAGGCAGGAGGGATTCTAAAGAGTGTGGGGGAAGAGGCACCTGTGGCTTGTTTACGTCTGTGCACAGGGGACCTGGGCTGGGAAGTAGCGCGTAAAGGTCATGGTGTAAATAGAAGGATGAACCGTCAGGCTTATTTCTATCGTGTTCCTCCCCAGGAATTACACCGAAGAAGCCAACTCCAGCCCGAGCCAGCCAAGACGAAAGCTCTCCAGACTGTCATTGAAATGAAGGTAGGGGTTGAGAACATTTGTCAAAAACAGCTGTGTCTGCTACTTTACTCTTAACTTGAGGGTGCCTAAGAAACAGGTGAAATCAACCTTGTGCCTCTCTGTAAGCACCTTGGTGGGTATTTTTTGCTTCTGCATCTCTTTGCTTTCCTGGGTACATTTAATTTATTGGCCTTTTAATTACGATGCTTTTTCTAGGCAAAACACTAAAGGGCTCCAGTATCCCTTGTTTGAAAGAAGCTAGGACCATTTCCATAGTATGTCCAATTCCTTTAACCCTAAGATAGATGCTTTGTATGTACTGTTTTCTTTGGAAAGTAGAATTTCACTTTGAAATGAAAAGACACCTCTGAGAAACTAGGATTTGTCAAAGGGAAGTTATTTTAGATACATAAGATTCACTAAATAATGGCTGTCATCAATTTACTTTTCAAAGAATAATGCTTTTTTTTTAACTCCAGTATTTTCTCCTGAGCAAGTAGAGGTAATAATAATTTATTAAATACAAAGTATTGAAATAACATAGGCATAGAGAAAACCTACAGATGAGGATAAAAACATCTTTCTCAATAGACTTAGGGCAAATAAAAATAAAAACCAGTGGTAATGGCCAATCTCTCATGTATGATTTGTAGTAAATCTAAATGAAACGTACTTGCTTTGCTAATATTTAGAAGTCTGAAGTCTTTTTATGTTCAGAATTTTATTATTTTTGGTAGATGGAATCATGGTAAAATATTTAGTTTAAGAATAAATAATTTTTATTTAAATTGTTCTATTAAGAAACATTTTCCTAATGGAGATGGTTGCAGTCTGAAAATTGTACACTTACAATCAGCACTCACAGATACCTGGATACTGTCAGCCTAGGAGAGAATTCCCAGGCTCACTGTGAGATAATGATTTTTCTGTCTTTCTTGCTACACATGATTCTGAGTTGTCTGCCAAAATCCCCATATTCTAGAAAAAGAACAAGTAATAAGAACTATTGAATTCTTGGCATGTGCATTTCTGAGTAGGGATTTTTTTTCCCCCAGTCAATGACAGTATCTTCATCGAAGTGGACTTTTTTAGGGGGTAGGAGGAGAAAACTTAGAACATAGACTTTAAAGTTTATTGTCCAACTGAGATTTTAAGTGTCGAGACACTCACAATATATTTGTAGTAAATTGGTTAGAGAAATATCATTTGAAGAGACCAAATGCTAATAGTATTAAGTAATTTGTTAATTCTGGCTCGCTAATTATTTGGAGTTTATATAATTTTACCTTACTTTCATTAAAAAAAAACCCACCCTGCTCTATCCTTGGGGAACAGTGGTTTATAACTGAGATTTTTGTCCTCATTTCATACTGCAACTAAACCAGAAACTTAGTTTAGTCTTAAAATAAGAAAAAGAAAGTAAAGGAAGAAGAAAAAAAAACAGGAGGATAATTTTTTTTTCAAAGGATAGTTCAGTTCTACTTCCTCTCATCCACATACTGACCTTCCCAGGTCCTAACACAAGAAGTAATAAGGGATAAGAAGTATACAGAATGCATTTCGAAGTCATAACTTTCTTGAAAATAAAGGAAAATATATTCTAGAAGTCTTTGGAGAATTCAGAAGCATCTCTCCTATGTGTTATGTATTTTCTTGTTAAATGTACATTATAAAACAACTCCCAGGTGCCGGTGGCTCATGCATATAATCCTAGCTACTCAGGAGGCTGAGATCTGAGGATTGAAGTTCAATGTCAGCCAGGGCAGGAAAGTTTGTGAGACTCTTATCTCCAATTAACCACCAGAAAACCAGAAGTGGCACTGTGGCTTAAGTGGTAGAGTGCTTGCCTTGAGCTGAAGAGCTGAGGGACAGTGCCCAGGCCCAGAGTTCAAGCCCCATGACTGACAAAACAAAACAAAACAAAACAAAACATAAAACAACTACCTACCTACTTTTTTTGTGACTTTTTTTTTAAATTTTAATTTAATTTTTTTTTTTGTGAACATACTATACAGAGGGGTTACAATTACATGGGCAGGATAATGCATACATTTCTTATCAAGCATTGCAGCCTCCTCCTTTGTTTACCCTTCACATCCTTTTGTGACATTTTGCAGTAGAAAGTGTGTTTGATTCTACTTTCCTGTTTCCAGCATCATGTCTTTAACTTAAATAATAAATGTAAACACTCAAATAGGCATAAATACACAACTATTGTGACAAACTCACATATATACGTTCTTAGTAAATTGAGCTGTGAAGATGCTGATTTGTAGGCATACAAAGGTTTGAGGGGCGACAAGGGGAGATCAGTACTTTTATTAGGAATTTGAACCTGAGTTTATGTGTTGTTTTTATAGGATACCTACTAATTTGCTAAAGCACTGCTTATATTTTGTTCATGGGGCATTCTGAGTCCTATTAGGATCTGTACTCCAACACACCTAATTTGACGTATAGAGGCAAATTAGGTGGAGGGTCATCTTCTTGGCCATAGTACACTTGTGACAGAGGCTGCATTCTCATCCAATCTCTCTACTTGTTGCTTGTTTCTTAGAGAAACTGAGGGTGAACTTCTGAACCTCCATCAGCTTCATGTCCATTCTTTGCATCAATTTGAAGAAAGTGTTTGCTATGAAAGGCTATGAAATGACACCTAAATTCAAGCATATTTAGAACTTAAGGCTAGTAGCTCAGTTAGAGCTCTATGTGTTTGTATATTTCTGGAGTTTAGAATATGTCTGTGTGGGGTAAACATAAGGTTACCATTACTGCCTATATCAGGCACACATCAAATCTCTTACCAGCTAGGTGAGTCATGGGGCTGAAATTACCTGAATGAAAAAGAAAGGAAGCAAGTGAATAAAGCTATTTATAATTTATCTTCTTGCAGGACTCTCCAAGTTTTAAATTTGATCCCGATTTGATCTGGCAGGTATGTTTCAAGGTTGCATGTAGAACATGCTGTGTGTCTCTCAGAAAACTTAATTTCTTTTAGGTAGTTAAAAAAGTTAATTTCTTTTCTTGATTTTTGTGACTAAAGATCCTTTACTAAGCTCCTTGCTTTTACTAAGAGAACTGCTAATAAGAGTGGCATTGAAAAGCTTCCTTTTAAAATATTCTTTCTTTAGGCTAATTCCTTTAGAAGAGTGTATTTTCAAAATTATTTTTGTTATAAATTTGACATGACATGAATATGATGTCTAAAAGTTTAACTTTCTTCGGCTCATTCATTTTTAAAAGAAAATAAATTATACTAATGGCAGTACTTGTTATATAGTCTCAAGACTTTTACTTTGTTAGAACTTCTAAGTGAATGAAAATCTAGTTCAAAATGGCAAAGGCCAAAACAAAATTTATAGGCTTAACAAAAAAAAACCCTTCCGGATATTGCCTCAGACATAGCTTGATGTAAGACTCAAACATTATTAGCATGTCTCATTTTCTCTTATTCCACTTTTATCTTGACTTCCTTCATGTGAGTTTTATTTTCAGATATCCTCTACCTGTCTGCTTGAGCTAGGTGGCTGCAAAACAAACACAGAAGGAAGGGAAAGGAGAATATTGTTTTTTGAGAAATATAAAACGTCATCTAATACTAAAGTAATTGATAATTATTGAGCATCAGACATCACTACAAACTTAATAGTCTATGTTGTACAGAAAATGCATGGAGTTTCCCTAGTTCTTACTTCATTAGTGTATTGATTGAATCTCATTCATCAAGAAAAACAACTTTTCTCTAACCGAGCAGAAATTATCCAGTTTTCAACAGAATTTATCAAATGTACCATCCACTAGTTATGTAGGGTCCTAGTTAAAGTTGCAGGAAAACATATATAAATATATATACTTTATCTGGTGAACTTGTTAACTAAAATGAATTCAGAAACATCAGGTAGGATGTCAATAAGAGATAGTATTTCTGTTGGTAACTGACATGAGGATTATGGGCCAGCTCAGGCATCTGTATGGTATGAGGCATCTCTCTTAAATAATATTTGTTCCATCACGCTTTTTAAAAAAAAAAAAAACAGGAATTGAATTAGGAGCATTTTAAAGTGGAAGAGTGAACTGACTAAGTTGAAGTACAGTGCTGCTCATGTAAAAAATATGGCTTTGTATTTAGGTAAACTACAATTGGAGCTTGATATTTTTGTTAATTAAAACTAAACTATGCCTTGTCTTTGTGCCCAGGTAGATGAATGCTCTTTTTATGTTTTGTTTTGACAGCACAGTGCTTTGAACTTGGGACCTTGTGCTTGCCCTGCAGGTGCTCTACCACTTGGGATACTCCACTAGCCTTTTTCTTTGTATTGGTTATTTTCAAGCTAGAGTTTCACTTTATGCTAAGCCAACCTGGAATGTGATCCTCTTATTTTTGCTTTCTTTTTTGCTGGGATGACAGACACATTCCACTGCTGCACTCAGCCACTGTGCTTCCCCCATAGATTGAAGTCAGGTGTGTGCCATCATGCCCATGCATCAGTTGAGACAGTTTGTTTTACTTTAGTGCCCAGATGACTTTGAACTACAGTCCTCTGCTCTCTACCTCCCAAATAGGTTAGGTTTACAGGAATGACTGCTCTTTTGCATGTCATTAGCCTGAATTTGAATTAAATTTCCCCTTAGAGGGATCTTAGTGCTTGGTTACCTTTAGGCTTCCTTTCCATAGCGTATGGGAGTATTATAGTGGAACATTGTAAAGTCATGAGCTACTTGGCAACTTTCCCAAGGACATACAGCAAGGCAAGGAGAGAGCTGAAATCCAAGATTGACTAATGAGCCCAACCTAGTAATCCTCATGAACTTATTAGAATCCTTGAGTTTAGTCAGAGATAATATGTAGTAGCTGCCAAATTTCTTTGGGTTCTAGGTACTACTTGGTTTATTAATTCATCTCTGGGACTGTTTTATATCTTAATTATTTCTTTGTCCAAAATGGTATGTTCATACAAAATATGTGTTGAACCTAGTTCTATAGTGAAATCATATTATAGCTTTTAATCCTTAAGAACATGGTCCTCTGGAGATATTATTCAGTGACAGAACACTTGCTTAGCATGCATGAGGCCCTGCTTACATGCTTAACATACAAACAAACACATAGCAAACAAATAATGTGTCCTTGTACCTTATTGTGAATCACAGACAATAATAACTGTACTGAAAGGAAAATTTCTACCCACACTGCTAGTGACATACGTGGAGCTGGTTCTGTAAATGCAGACGTTTTCTTTCAATACTTACTTTGGAAATTGTGCACTGAAATTCACACCATAGAGTTGGCACAGAGTGCTAGAGATGCTTCTTAGATAAGTTGGTAAAGGTATAGAGCTATTACTTGTGATATAAGGCAAGAGTGATCTATTTCACACACATACATTATCAGGCCTGCAAACAGGGCTCTAAATACGTGCCATCTAGAGAACAGATGTTGCTGGGCACCAGTGGCTCAGGCCTGTAATCCTAGCTACTCAGGAAGTGGAGATCTGAGGATTGCAGTTCAAACCCGGCCCAGGCAAGAAAGTCCATGAGACACTTATCTCCAATAAACCACCTGAAAACCGGAAGTGACTCTGTAGCTCAAGTGGTAGAGTGCTAGCCTAGAGCTGAAGAGTTGAGGGACAGGGCTCAGGCCCAGAGTTCAAGCCCCATGACTGACAAAAAAAAAAGAGAGAGAGAGAGAGAAAGAAAGAGAGAGAGAGAACAGATGCATTTCTCCTATGTTTTATAATTTGATCTACATTATCCACTTATGATATCAGAAGTATTCTTTTTAGCTTATTTTTCTTCCTTTGAGACATTTCTTCATCTTTTCATCTTTAAACTTGAAAAAGAATTTTGCCATTTAACTATTTTCCTTAAATAAGGGAAAACAGGGGGTTGGAAGTGATGGCTAAAATATACAAAATGCCAAGTTAAATGTTAACTCTAGATAGATATAGTTGTCTTTTAGATACCAGAAAAAGTTTTTTAAGAGGTGAGCCTTCTTTTTTTTTTTTTTTTGGTCTGAATTCATATGTTGTCTCTAAATATTTGCCTCAGCTGGCAATTGATGATTACTGCTATTAACTGGTATGATTTCTGTGAATATCACTCCAAGTACCAGTATTTACTGGGAAGCTATTCTGTGCATATTACAATGGTGAAACTTTCAGAAAAGTTGAACTCTCAGGTTTTAATTTGTTAATGGAAGGTTATATGTAACCCAGATTGCAAAAGTGATCTAACAGCAGAAAACTTTGCCATGGAGACCCTCTAAAACATAGATTATTAAACAAATGCTGAAAAATAATTTGATAAATATAACATCCATTCATACATCTATTTCAAAAAGATTCAGAACCAGGCCTACTTGTTCATGGCTGTAATCGTAACTATCTAGGAGGCTGAAATCAGGAAGATCATGGTTTTAGACCAGCCTAAGCAAAATGTTCATTATACTCCTTCCTAACCAATTAAGACCTGGGCAGAGTTGCATGCACCTGTCATGCCAGGTATGGCCGGAAGAGTAAATAAAAGGATCATGGTCCAGGTTGGACCTGGGCAAAAATTGACATCCTATCTTAAAAATAGCCATAATAAAAAGGGCTGGACTTTAGGTCTCCTTGGCACAAGCTGAAATTTTCTCCATAGAGACCCAGAAACACAACAAATCAAAGAAAGGTTGAACAAATGGGATTGCATGAAATTGCAGCATGGCAAAGGACATAGCTAGCAAGATCAGTAGAAAGCCCACGGATTGGGAGATCTTCACTAGCCATACAACAGACAAGGGTCTCATATCTAAAATATACCTGGAACTCAAAAAATTAAATCCTCCAACAACAAATCTTCAAAGAAACAACTGCCCAATAAATAAGTGGGCTAAACACTTAAAGAGAAGCTTCTCTGAAGAGGAAAGAAGGATGGCCAATAGACACATGGAGAAATGCTCAACCTCTCTAGCCATAAAAGAAATGCAAATCAAAACAACATTGAGATACCACCTCACCCCAGTTAGAATGGCTATAGCAAGAACTCTAATAACAACAGATTCTGGAGGGAATGTGGACAGAAGGGAAGCTTACTGCATTGTTGGTGGGAGTGTAAACTTGTTCAACCACTTTGGAAACCAGTATACAGGTTCCTCAAAAGACTTCACATAGAGCTCCGCTATGACCCAGAAATCCCACTTTTGGGCATTTACCCAAAGGATCACAAACAAGGCCACACTAAAGCTACCAGCATGACTATGTTTATTGCAGCTTTATTTGCTGTAGCTAAGATATGGAACCAACCCAGATGCCCCTCAGTAGATGAATGGATCAAGAAAATGTGGTATATATTCACAATGGAATTCTATGCCTCCATCAGAAAGAATGACATTGTCCCATTTGTTAGGAAATGGAAAGGCTTGGAAAAAATTCTATTAAGTGAAGTAAGCCAGGCCCAAAGAAACATAGGTCCCATGGTTCCCCTTATTTGCAATAACTAGTATATGTCTGAGTCAAGCAGATAAGTTGATGTTAAGTCAAGTCAAGTTAAGTTGTGTCAAGGTCAGATAAGTTGATGTTAGGGAAATGAACCCTAAGATATGTATTCAAATGTTGTTTTTCTTTCATGCAATTGTTTCTAACACATTTATAAGATTATTTCTTTGTTGCTTTGTATGTCCCTCCCCCACGGTATAACCCATGCTTTCACTGTATTTGAGGTTGGTATAATTTGTGGAGGGGAAGGGAAAAAACAAATCGTTTAAATAGGGATACAGGTGGACCCATTGCAACAATGAGATGTACAAGTCGCTATGTTGAAAATGAACTTTACAACTTTCGTGGGGGTGGGAGGATTGGGTCGGGGGGTGGATGAGGATGGGATGGGAAGGGGAAACAAAGGAGGAGGCTACAATGCTTGATAAGAAATGTACTCATTATCTTGCCCATGTAATTGTAACCCCTCTGTACAGTATTTTCACAATAAAAAAAAGGGCTGAAGGCATGGCTGTAGTGGTAAAGCATCTGCATAGCAAGCACAAGGCCCTGAGTCAAAAAAAAGAGAGAGATAAAAAAGAAATTAAAATTAGAAGTTGAAGATCTTCTTAACCTAACAAGAGGTTGCTGCAAGCAATTATAGTAAATATTATAATGGTAAAATAATATTAGCTTGCCTCATAGCTAAGGAACAAGACCAGAATGCTTGGTGACATTACGTTTGTTCAACAGAGGTCTGGAAGCTCATGTGCATCATATTAGTGATTTTGAAGACAGGGATTGAGAGTAGAGCCAGGACTGTCATTCTAGAGCATTGTGGCCAAAACGCTTCCAAGACTTGCCTCTCTGCAAGTAATTACTTATTTGGGCACGGGGACAAGTACATTTTGTTGCACCTATATGGAAAGCATAGATAGAAGGATCATGACTCAGATCAGCCCAGGTCAAATGTGAAGCCTTATTTGAAAACAAAACAAAACAAAACAAAAATGCCTTGTGATCATGACTGTAATACTAGCTATTCAGGAGGCTGAGATGTGAGGATTGCAGTTTGATGCCAGCTGTGACAAGTAAGTCTGTGAGACTCTTATCTACAATTAACTGCCAAAAAGCTACAAGTGGAGCTGTGGCTCAAGTAGGAAAGCACCAGCCCTGAGAAAAAGCCCAGGAACAGCATCCAGGCCCTGAGTTCAAGCCTCAGGACCAGCACACAGATGAATAACAGAAGCAGAAAGTTCAAAGGTCATGGCTCAAGCAGTAGAGCACCTGCCTAGTAAGTGTAAAACTCTTGAGTTCAACTCCTATGTTGAACTAAATAATTGGGCAGTGGATTTGAATAGAGATTTCTCCAAAGAATAGATACAATTGAGCAATAAGGACATCAAAAGGTGTTCAGTTATTTGTCATTGATGGAAATGAAAATCAAAATCATAATTAGAATTTCTTCCTTATGAGGATTGCCAAAACAAAACAAATGATAATGAAGGTTGGGGAAGATGTGGAAGGAAACCCTTAAATGTTCATTTGCCAATGTAAAATTGTGCAGTCCAATTTGGAAAATAGTTTGTCAGTACCTCAAAATATATTCTAACATAGGACCACCTGACCCCCAAATCCCACACATATGCCCACACATAAATGGACATGTAACAATTATTTGTAATAGCTAAAAAATGTAAAACAACCAGGTGTCTTATCAAGTGATGAAACAAAATATGGTAGACATATATTGAGATACTATGTGGCAATAAAAAGCAATAAAATACTGATATATGCCATAACTCAGTTGAACCATGAAGACATTATTCTAAATGAAAGAAAGCAACCAAAAGGCTATATAATATATAATTTTTATTTATATGAAATTCCCAGCAGAGAAAAATTAATAACAGAAGGTAGTAGGGTAGATCAGTGATTGTTAAGAGCTATAGGAAAAAGATGTGGAGGAGCTACAACTAATTGGTTTAAAGGTTTTTGGGGTGATGAAAATATTCTGGAATTAATGTTGATGGTTACATAAATCACTGATTTGTACACTTTAAATAGGTAGGTTTTATAAAATGTGTATTATACTCAATAGAGTATAAATATAAAAAATACAAAGGAAATGATCAATAAATTAAAAGAGCTATAAACTAACCAGAAATATTACTAGCTAATGTGTTTCTCAGGTTAACAGTAAAGACAATACTGTTTTTTTCTTTTTTTTTAAATTGTGAAAATACTGTACAGAGGGGTTACAATTACATGGGCAAGATAATGAGTACATTTCTTATCAAGCATTGTAGTGTCCTCCTTTGTTTCCCCTTCCCATCCCTTCCCATCCTCCCCCCTGCCCCCCCACCTAATTCTCCTTCCCACCCAAAGTTGTAAAGTTCGTTTTTCCACATAACGACTTGTACATTTCATTGTTGCAATGGATCCACCTGTATCCATATTTAAACGATTTGTTTTTTCCCTTCCCCTCCACAAATTATACCAACCTCAAATACAGTGAAAACAGGGATTATACTGTGGGGGAGTGACATACAAAGCAACAAAGAAATAATGTTATAAATAAATGTGTTAGAAACAATCACCTGAAAGAAAAACAACATTTGAATACATATCTTAGGGTTCAGTTCCCTAACATCAACTTATCTGACCTTTTCTGCTTGACTCAGACATATACTAGATATTACAAATAAGGGGAACCATGGGACCTATGTTTCTTTGGGCCTGGCTTACTTCACTTAATAGAATTTTTTCCAAGCCTTTCCATTTCATAACAAATGAGGCAATGTCATTCTTTCTGATGGAGGCATAGAATTCCATTGTGTATATATACCACATTTTCTTGATCCATTCATCTACTGAGGGGCATCTGGGTTGGTTCCATATCTTAGCTACAGCAAATAATGCTGCAATAAACATAGTCATGCTGGTAGCTTTAGTGTGGTCTTATTTGTGATCATTTGGGTAAATGCCCAAAAGTGGGATTTCTGGGTCATAGGGGAGCTCTATGTGGAGTCTTTTGAGGAACCTGTATACTGTTTCCAAAGTGGTTGAACAAGTTTACACTCCCACCAACAATGTAGTAAGGTTCCCTTCTGTCCACATGCCCTCCAGCATCTGTTGTTGTTAGAGTTCTTGATTTTTTGCCATTCTAACTGGAGTGAGGTGGTATCTCAATGTTGCTTTGATTTGCATTTCTTTTATGGCTAGGGAGGTTGAGCATTTCTTCATGTGTCTATTGGCCATCCTTCTTTCCTCTTCAGAGAAGCTTCTCTTTAAGTCTTTAGCCCACTTATTTATTGGGCAGTTGTTTCTTTGAAGATTTGTTGTTGGGGGTTTTAATTTTTTGAGTTCCAGGTATATTTTAGATATGAGAACCTTGTCTGTTGTAAGGCTAGTGAAGATTTCTCCCAATCCGTGGCTTTCTATTAATCTTGCTAGCTATGTCCTTTGCCATGCAGAAGCTCTGCAATTTCATGCAATCCCATTTGTTCAACCTTTCTTTGATTTGTTGTGTTTCAGTGTCTCTATTAAGAAAATTTTGGCCTGTGCCAAGGAATCCTAGGGTTTCTCCTATTTCATCCTGTTGTTTTTTTCCTTTGGTACATGATCTGACCTATGTTTCCTAGCTAGCCTCAAATTTATGGTCTCATGTCATCCTCTTGACTCATCCTTTTGACAGGCATACCACCTTGCCCAGATTATTTTTAACATATTAAAGAGATTTAATCAATGTAGAGTAAACAGTTGAACAAAATGTACCAAAGTGTTCATATGTAATCTGAGTGGGGGGAAGTTATAAATGATTTTTGTCTTTTTTCCTATTTGATTTTTCATGTTTTCAATTACATGCTTTTATTATATAGGAATGATCAGAAATTGTCACGTAGGGGAAAATAATAAATTTGTTAGAAAAAAACTTAACAATGCAACAAAATGAAATCCAGAAACTGGCACTTGAAAGGTATGGGGCAATGTCATGAGGGGGTGGGTAGACAAATGAAGAGAGGAAGCAGGGAGCAAATGTCCTGTAAAACTAAAAAAGTTGAAGGGAAGGCTTAGATTGCAAGGACAGGGAAATATGATGAAAGGGGTGACCTTGATCAAGATACATTGTACTTAAAAACATTTGTTGAGGGGTGGGAAGGTGGCTCAGTGGTAGAGCACTTGCCTTGCATGCCTGAGGCCCTGAGTTCGATTCCTCAGCACCACATAAGCAAAAAGAAAAAAACCAGAAGTGGCGCTGTGGCTCAAGTGGTAGAGCGCTATCCTTGAGCTGAAGAGCTGAGGGACAGCTCCCCAGGCCCAGAGTTCAGGCCCCACGACCGGAACCCCCCCCCCCCAAAAAAAAAACATTTGTTGAATGGTAACTCCTTTCTGCAGTTACTTAAAGATAATAAAAATTCAATGTTTAAAAAGTGTCTTTTCTAGGAGAAACCAGTGTGTGTGGGGGGGGGGATAGTAGTGAGTTCCAGCAAAGTGGCATGATGGCCTGTGTCATAAATGACCCGGGAACTTTGCTCTCTAGTTCTTGGGCACTTGGCAAACCACTTGCCTCCCCTGGCTTTTGCTATTCTCATGTGCCAAGTGCAGGATTGGATTAAGTATCCTGCTTTAAAAAAATCATACCAACTTAGAGATTTGGTAACCGGTAATTTAGATTCTCAGAGGACCTCCTGGGGAATCTGACATGACATTCTTTCAGTGTTTAAATCTTAGCCTTGTTTGCTGTGTATTGACCAGCCCAGTCCAGGCCAACAGCCACTGCCCTTTTTCTTGATGTTGCTCAGTTCCCAACCTATTGTTTATTTAGGGATTGCAATTTCCTTGCTGGCATGCGCCCCTGCCAACAGGGTTGAGAAGTCAGCCACAGGCCTCATGTGAACTTCCCCTTTCAAGTTGCAGTAATGACAGTGTTTGGGCTGTCCCATGCCTCATCTCTTAGGTACGATTCAGTTTCCACATCCATCAGGCCACACTGATGACTTGGGGTGGCCTGAATTCCATTGCTGCCTGTTGCTTTTTCCATGAGACAAACTGGTTGAACATAGAGGGATTTGTGGTATGTTTTAGAGGTCCTTAGAAAGCCCCAACCTCAACCCAGGGATGGGTTTAAAGGAATGAAAAAATAAGTTCAGATTGCTAGATGACCAGGCAGCTTCTTTATCCACTTCTTGTCTTAAATTTTACTGTAAGAGAAACAGAAGTGTCAGAACACTATCTTTTCAAAAAAGCCTCCCTGTGTTCCTACTTCTTAGAAGATCAGCAGCTGAAATTCAAACATTTTTTTGTACTTGGATATAAAAGATGACATCCAGTTCGTATTTAGGGAGGGTGGGGCAGACTGTTCATCTGGAAGCAGTTTTCAAATGTTTTTCCTTCCTTTTCTCTCTCCATAACTTCTCCACTATTTTCTCTCAACCTTGCTCAGTGATTTTTAGAGGAAAAATACTATATGGAAGGAATAGCAAGAACAGCTCAATTTCAGGTACTATACCTTCTCTGATGCCAGTCTCTCCTGAGATTGGCCTGGAGACAGGAGAGTCCCAGTATGTGGCCTACTGTCTCCTAGCATTTCTGTCAGTGGAATCATTCCATAGGACCAAAGGAACCTTTGGGTAGGTTGTTTGACATTTGTAGGTCTCCTGACCTGTTAAATGAAGTAAGTAAGTTTTTAATTTATAAGATTATTATGTAAAACTTGAACTATGTAACTTGTAACTTGAGGGTAGGGATGGAAGGGGAAAATGGGGAAGAATGATGGAAAATATGACATTGATCAAGATGCATTGTACTCATAACCTGACTTGACTTAAGAGTTGTAACCTCTTTGAACAACTATTTAAAGATAAAATTGAAAAATAATAAAGTAAAATATATTATTATAAAAAGAAATCAAGCCAGGCACTGGCTGTAAGTCTAGCTACTCAGGAAGCTGAGATCTGAGAATGAAGGTTAGAAGCAAACCCGTGCTGAAACTCTAATTAATGTTCAAATAGCCAGACGTAGAGGCATAACTCAAGTACAGCAGCCTAGAATGAAAATCTAAGCAAAAGTATGAAGTCCAGAGTTCAATCCTTTGTACTGACAAAAAAAAAATGAAAAGAATCAACTAAAAAAATTCATTGGATTATTGGGGAAGGCTTAATGAGATTTTCTTAGCATTGTAGTTCTATAAATAACATAATCTCTGTCTCTGTTTCTGTCTGTCTGTCTGTCTTTCTCTCCTGGTCCTGGGGCTTGAACTGAGGGTCTTACTCTCTTGCTTGGGTATTTTTGCTCAAGGCTGGTGCTCTGCTAATTGAACCACACCTCCACTTAGGGCTTTTTGCTGGTTAATTAGATATACTTGTCTCACAGACTTTTCTGTCTAGACTATTTTTGAACCATAATTCTCAGACCTCAGCAGGATCAAAGCATGGGCTACTAGTGACCAGCTGTTTATATTTTGACAGATGCCTAGGTAAGGCATAAATGGGGACGATAGGTAGATATAAACAATAAATCTTTTGATATGATCTCTTTTCTGAGCTATGCAAATTACAAGTAAATGCAAACATTTTGTTTCCCTTTTTGAATGAGAAAAGAGTAAAAAATACCCAATGCCATCTGCATTTTTTCTCTATCTTTCTGGATGGTTCTGGTGTAGGTGGTACTCAGACTGGTACTGGAGAGCCTTTGTGTCAGGGTCTGTCACAGGAACATTGAAATGATTTGTAATTACCCAGTTCTCCTTTCCATGTAGAAACCACTCTATACTAAAGTAGATTTCTATGCAAGGCTAATATTTATCCCCAATGCAGAAAATTCCGTTGGTTGTTGACATGCTGAAAGGCTTTCTCAGTTACCCTCAATCCTAAAACTATACTCCCAACTCAAGCTTTTGCCTGGGTCTCCACATCCCCACACTGGCATATCCAACAGGGGCTTCCCAGGCCAGAGTTCAGTGTTCCTAGAGGTGTCTGGTTGGTTGACTTTTGTCTTGTTCCATACTGGTTGTTGAGTGAGTTGGCAATTAGCCCTGACCCGAGGGGATTTAATACTCTAGTGTTCAATTTCCAATTTTGGTTTTTTTGTTTTTGGTTGGTCGTGGGGCCTGAACTCTGGGCCTGGGCGCTGTCCCTCAGCTCTTCAGCAGCACAAAGCTAGCACTCTACCACTTGAGCCACAGCGCCACTTCCGGCTTTTTTCTTTTTCTTTTTTTTGCTTATGTGGTGCTGAGGAATCGAACCCAGGGCCTCAGACATGCAAGGCAAGTGCTCTACCACTGAGCCATCTTCCCAGCCCATCAATTTCCAATTTTGATAATACAACTTAATTGAAGCTGCTTTCATGTCCTGAAACTTTCTTTGATTCCTCTTCTTTTCAAAACTGCTCACTTTCTTATTTCCTGAGACTTTCCTATATCTCTCACTAGTTTTTTCAAACAAACTTTTCTATATTTTGATAATTCTTACAGTTGTTTTCTCTGCTGTATATTCTCAGTCATGCCATGACTGAAAGAGAATTTCTTCACCATTAGGCTGACTGATTGTATCGTTTTCACTGTCTCAGCTCACTGTTTTGATCATTAACTGCAAAGAGGCCATCTTATTTATACCATGTTTACCAGATTATATAAGGTGCCTAGTTACAACTGAAAAACGAAGTCCCAGGTTGGGTGTAAAGGTGTTTGTCATCCAACCTTACCTATATTTTAGTTACAGCTCCCCTGAAATGAGATGTGACCTTAAAGCTCTTTGATCTGTCTCTTTACCTGTCTTCGACAGAGACTCCAGCTTCCTCAGGTTTTATATGATGGACATTATACATACTGCTTCTGATTTTACCCATGTTATTACTTCTAGCTGGAAAGAATTTCATTGTCTCTATGATAATTTTATCTTTATCCAAACATCAGATTGGGTTCCTGTGATTTGGGGATATTTTTGGACTGTGGTATGGTAGTCTTTACCACTTCTTTCTTCTCTGTCTATATATTTATAGAATATTTTATTTATGCACATTTTTTTTTGGGTTCGGTCGTGGGGCCTGAACTCTGGGTCTGGGCGCTGTCCCTCAGCTCTTCAGCTCAAGGCTAGCGCTCTACCACTTGAGCCACAGCGCCACTTCCAGCTTTTTTCTTTTTGCTTATGTGGTGCTGAGGAATCGAACCCAGTGCCTCAGGCATGCAAGGCAAGCGCTCTACCACTGAGCCACCTTCCCAGCCCCTATTTATGCACATTTTAGTGTTAATCTTTCACACTGCCACTGAGGTGATATATTACTATTATAAGTGACAGAAACCTTGCCCTTATATTTTGATGTTTCATAGAGTGGATGGTTCAGTTGTCTGTTTAAATAATGTTGTAAGGATTCCATTATTCAGACCAGTTCTTAGTGCCTGGTGTCAAGGCCACAGCCCACCACAGGCTTTATTTAAAGAGTAAAGAAAGAGTCATCCTCTTCAAAAGAACCTCATTGACCTTACTAGAGTTATTAATTTATCATAAACAATCACTGTGTCCATAAGATCCATGATACATGCCCCTGGGCAAGGCCATGTAATCAAATGTTCACTACAATTAGAGGGAATTGGGAAGATTCATTTCATGAATGTAAAAGAAGCTGCGCATACAAAATGACAATAACAACAACCACATATGCTACCGCAAGACTCAGAGAGACAGTAATGCTTATTGAACACCTACTGTGTGTTCTCTATTATTCTGGGAGATTTACAGGTTATTAATTTAATTCTGATAGCAACTGCATAGGATCAGAAAAATTAGGAACATGCTCATAAATAAGCTAGGTTGATTGAAAATGGAAGCAACTGATTCATGTACCTTTAGAAGTAGGGAATTGTTAGGGATTGCTATAATAATGATTCTATGATAGGTTCTTTGATGCATTACATAGTATTTGTAATTTTCTAACATTGTCATGAACTTGACCTTATTTGAAACTAAATATCCTGTCTCACAATGTAAAAGCCTGAGCCAAGATTTGTGTCCAGGCTGTCACTCCCTGCGGGTCAGATTTACTTATTTCCTATCATCTCTGTCTGGATTATTTTGTCATGGGCTCCTTTTTTCATATTTAAGTCTATTATGAATCATAATAGATTCATACTGGGAGAGTAAAACTTCAAAGGTCACAGTATCTTACAAGAACCACTAGGTAATCAGTAATGGGCACTGTCAGGATGTCAAGAAGACAGGAAGTGTGCATTCCTAGGGCACCATTTCATGAAGAACGAGTCAGAAGTAGGCAAATGAGGCCATGAAAACAAACATAAAAGTGTCCTAATTGCTTTTAATTTGATCTGCTCTGACTTGATTCTGTGCTTGTATATTTGATCATAAAGAGTCACATATCTTTACAAATAGAAAAATAGAAACCTTACCAAAAATCTCCAGCATACCCCTGCCATCTTCTAAGCCAGGTCATTATCTTTCTATAGTTTGATAAAGCCCAAGAAGATGAGATCTTAGTTCCTCAAAATAGGTGTTAGGTCTAAGTTGACTTTTTTCCCCTAGATTGCTTATTTGGGACTCATGAGACCATAGTTATCCCACACAAAGTCCTTCTAAAGGCAGGACATTAATCAGATAGCCTAAAACTGAGGGCTGCTCACTTACTCTGGCAGCTACAAGTACATGAGTTCTAAAAGTCAGGCTTTCATGAACTCTGTGGTATGCAGTAATACTAGTTTAGAATTTTATTCTAAATAAAGTGTAATATAATTATATAGGGACGTTTCCTGAACATTAGATCACGTCTTCTTTAACCATATTGGCTTTAAGTTTGTTGATCAATGCCTGTAGTCTGATATGTGATCATGGTGAATTCTGTCCTCTTTAAAAACTGCTTATATGTTCTTTCTTGGCCTGATATTAAAATGAAACCAGTAATTCTTGCTATATTTGAAAGGAAAGCACATTGTGACACTGAGCAATAACATAATTGTTACTTTTTGTGACTAAATGATATTACTTTTTTGCTGTTCCACCCACTCACCATTTCAGTGCTTTGCAGTTCCTAGAGAGGAATTGAAATCTGTTTCTGGCTGCTTGAGGGGAACATGATGTTTGACAAACACAAAAAGAGTAATAAGGCATCCTAATAGGCACGGATGCTCCAGAAAGTTTATCCCAAGGATTGCTGTACCCTTGGGCCATGTTGGATAGCTCTTTCTTTTTTAAAGTACATATTTTATTGCTATTGTAAAAGTGATGTACAGAGGGATTACAGTTACATAAGTTAGGTAATGAGTATATTTCTTTTTAAACAGTGTTACCTCTTCTCTCCTTTTCTCTCAGTTTTTCCTTCCTGATCCCCTCCCCCCCACCCCGCAAGTTGTATAGTTCATTTTCAACATGTCTAGTGAGTTTGAATAGCTCTTGAAAATATGTTTGTGTTTTTCTAAACATATTTAGCCAATATAGTTTCCCTGGTGTTTTTTTTTTCTGCAGTCTATCTTGTGGACACTTGAAATCATTTAGAATACCTGAATCGCCCAACAGTCTTGGGAACATGCATATTCAACTTTACTTGTTTTGAATTGGGGCTTGAGAGTTTGTATGTCTAAAAAAAAATCCCCAGATGATGCTCATGCTGCTGGCGAATAGGCTACCTTATGAGTAGCAAGGAAAGACTATGCTTTATTTTAGAGTGAAGAAAATGTCTATAAATCATATTAAGTTCTACATGGTATTCCATGTATTTTGATACTCAGAGGCTGAGATAAAAGAATCCTTATCCAAAACCAGCAGGATAGAAGAGGCCATGAGACTTCATGTCCAATTAACCAGCACTAGACTGGAGGTCTGGCTTAAATGCTAAAGTACCAGCATGAACAAGAATGCTGAGTGACATGAGCCCCTGAGTTTGACATGAGCCCCTGAGTTTAAGCCCTGGTTAATACACACACACACACACACACACACACACACACACACACACACACACACACACACACACACAGAGTATTCCTACTCAACTTGCTTTTGCATTGCTATAATTACTATACTCAAGGTTTTGTGCTAAATTCATGCTTGCTTAAAAATTATCAATAGAGAAATGGCCACAGGATAAATGGCTGCTAGTAGTTCATTTCAGGTAGCTTATTATTGTCTATCAGATACTTATCTTGCATCTTTTGGATGGCAGAGATAAAATGGTCATTGGTATGTACCTTTAAGTAGACGTTGTCTCTGCTTTCTGTTTTAAAATTTTAATTATTTTATGTATATATAACCTGAAAGAGGTAGTTCATATATTTTTCTGAAATAAACATATTCTAGCAATTGTTCCACTGAAAGAATTTTTCCACCTTTTTCCATCAAAGTATGATTATAAGACAATGTCATGGGTGTTCTATCTATTGGAGACATGTTACCTGAGTTATGAGGTAGTAAGTTGAGAAGGATGGGAGACTTGATGTTACAATGCTATCTCTTCCTTCTATGTTGCTTTTCTGATTTTCCTTTTCTCTTTTAAAATTGAATTTCATTATATAGCCTCAGACTCTTGAATTTGCCATTCCCTTGCCTCAGCTTCTCAAGTGTTGGGATTACAAGTGTGTACCACCATCCCAGATTAAAAAATAATTTAAAAAGTGATAGAAGTCAATGTGAATATTTAAACCCCACTCATTTTATTTATTTTTAACTTCACTTGTTTTAAATTGGAATACTTGTGACAAGTTTCTTCTCCATCCAAATTCTTGTTTTGGTTCTTCAGTTTGCCACTTTGGAAAGCAGTATGGAGGTTCCTCAAAAGACTCCACATAGAGCTCCCCTATGACCCAGCAATCCCACTTTTGGGCATTTACCCAAATGATCACAAAC
Organism: Dipodomys spectabilis; assembly: GCF_019054845.1. NCBI lineage: Eukaryota > Metazoa > Chordata > Mammalia > Rodentia > Heteromyidae > Dipodomys > Dipodomys spectabilis. The sequence continues at coordinate 2,784,355 of NW_024870731.1, forward strand.
AAGGCCATACTAAGGCTAACAGCACATCTATGGTTCTTCAGTTTAATAATGTAACTTCAAGCTTAATTCAATCACTGAAGTCCTAATTTAATTTTTGAGAGCTGACTTCTAGAGTTAATAATACTGACATAATAAACAGAATTCTTTGCTGCAAGCTTCTTAGAGCCCTTGATGTTGGTGTGTATTGAGAGTCTCTTAATAGACAGTTCTCAAAACTATTTGACCTTACAGTGTCACTTTCATGGAATATTTGAGTTCTGTGTACTTAGAAAAAAAATATTCTATATTGTATTTTAATTTCTAATCTCTAAGAAGCCCCCAAATTATGTTTCTAGAATTTACTTAATTGTAAATCAAAGATAAGCTTTAAAATCACAATGTAAATTTTTTAAAAGACTATCAGTTATTAATAACATAAAGTAAATTGTTAATTGGGAAATAAAATGTGTCTTTATCTTCCAAATTTATGTCTACGGGTGTTGAAGTCTTCACTGAAGTTCTTCACTGAGTTACTGAGCCTGTGTGTTTAGTATCTCTTCTGATATCACTTTCACTGTATCAAAATTAATATCACGGTCCTCTTATATAAGTTTGTAGTCATGCGTGTTAGTCTTAGAGATTCTTTTAAGAACATAAGATAAAATAACCAGTGTGGTAGCCATTATGTTTGCAGGTGTAATTTCCTCAGTCTTTCTTGGACTGGATGTTTTAACTATCTTCTTGCAACCCAAATCCACCTTGTGTGACTGTATTTGTTGTTGTTGTTGTTGTTGTTGTTTATTTGTTTGGTTGAACTCCAGGCCTGAGCCCTTGCTTGGCTTTTTCACTCAAGATAAAACTCTACCATTTGAGTCACACTTTAATTTCTCTGCCAGGCTCACTTCAAAACAACACCCTAAATCGCAGCCTCCTGAGTAGCTAGGATTACAGTCATGAGTCACTGAAGCCCAATTCTATGATTTTTGTATCTGTACTGTATCTGTACTCCTCTATTTATCCTAATTGTGACTTCTTACTTACTTTTTATCTATGCATATGGTTTTAGAATAAATTTTATTGCTCTTAAAGTTGACTTCTTAATTCAGAAAAAATTACATGAACATAACAAAATATACTCTTATTAAAGTCTTTCTCTCTGCATTCTATTCTCCTATTCTTTCTCCCTCCATTCCCCTTTATTCCTCCTTCCTTCCCTGTTTCCCTCCCCACTCCTTTCTCCCATCCTCCTTTCTTCTCCCTCTTTCTCTCCTTCCCTTTATCTTGTGAAGTTCCTTCAAACCCATTTAGAAGTCAGAGCTATGGTCATTGCTAACAAAGTTGATTGGCGCACATCTGAGAGTTTGTAAAGGAATCACATCTTTCTCCCCTGGCCTATACAATTGAGATTCAAAATTCTACCCAGTAGTATCTAAATTGTGAGGCCCCAAAAGTGTATTGCTGAATAATCACACAGATACTTATCTGTATATATATTTGGGCACCTGCAGACACATAAATATGGTCATTTTGGATAGGAGTCTGAAATCCCAATAAATAGCCAGGAATGATGACCCGTTTGCATCCTTTAACTTAGAGTTAAATCTTTTTTTTCCAGTACTGAGAAGTCAAGGCTTCCCGCTTGCTAGGCAAGAACTATACCACTTGAGCCTTTCTGACCCACGTCTATAGTCTAACTCTTGAAAAGATTGTATTTATCTGTAAACTTCACTGTTGGTCCATTTGTGTTTCAATAGAGAGAGCATTTTTACATATTGATTATAATTTTGATATTTCTGAATCTGTTTTAGAATGAAATGATAATCTTAACTTTCCCATAGGAATAACAAAAATGTTAACAGTGGGTTTATCTGAATAATCAGAGTACAGACAGTCATCATTACAGGACTCTTCAAGAAGTTTTTAATAATCTTGAGTCTGTCCCATTTTATAGTTAGGAAGAAGTTTTGACTTAACTGTCACTTGTATGAGAGGATTCTTATAAACTTTTAGAAAAATTTCCCCCTACCTTTTTTTTTTTTTATTATTGCTGCTGCTGCTTTTTGAATCTGTGGGGACCTCATAGCTCAGAACTTAAATGAGTCACCACAAGTGATTTCCTTTGTCTGTTTGAGCTGTCTTAGCAAGCTGTAGGCTGGGTGGCATAATCAATGGAATTTTGTTTTTTTTTCTCTCATAATTCTGGAGGCTGAGTCTGAGATAAAGATGTCAGCATGGATGGCTTCTGGTGTGGGCTGTTCTTGATTTGCAGTTAGCTACCTCCTAGCTGGGACCTTATATAGGAGAAAGAGAAATGGAGATAATTCTAGTGTGTTTTCTAGGAGCACTAATGCCATTATGAAGACCTTATCCCTATGACCTCATTTACTTTTAACTACTTCCCAGGCCCCATCTCCTAATAATACCACATAAATTTTGGGAAACAGTTGTTTCAGTTAGTAACAGTGTTCCTACTTAAACTGACAGTATAAAAAGATTTCTAGAAATTACATTTCCAGAAATTGCATCTATAATTGAAAACCACTAGGAAACTATGCATAATAACATGAATGGTGGTTAACTCTGACTAGTAGCATTAAAGACATTTTTACCTATTTTCTATAAAGTATTTTGCTTTTATAACTGGGAAGAACACAACAGGTATTTTTATCTTTTTTTCTTCTGTCCTGGGGCTTAAACTCAGGGACTGGGTACTCTCCCTGATGGCTTGGACACTATGCTTGAGCTTTTTTGCTTAAGGCTAATGCTCTATCTTTTGAGCTACAGATCTACTTCAGGACATACTGGCTTTGAACCACTATCTTCAGATTTCAGTTTTCTGAGTAGGCAAGTAGGTATTATTTTTGAAAGAAAATGAAACAGCCAAATGTAGCATTTCATAATCTTGAACATTTTCAATCCTTTAGTTTCACCTCCTTGTTCTTTTTTCCCTGAGAATTAATGAAATTGTCAAGTACATTTTGAATATGTGGTTGTAGGTACAAAATAGAGCACAGTAGATAGTTGTTACAATTCTTCTTCTTCTTTTAAGTATGGTATGATGTTCATAATAGTAACTGTCACATGAGATATGCCTATACGTGTAACAGAAAAATAAAACAATAGCAACAACGTAGGAACAGACATAACAGTCATTTTCTTAAGAGTTAATTATAGAGTAGCCTATTCATTGTATTTATTTTAGGAATTTTTAGTTTTTAGGTTCTTAATATCTCCTCACCCCCACATCCAGGACCCCATAAGAATTGGCTTATTTTCCTTAATATTCAGAAATAAATATAATGAAGTTTCCTTTAATCTTAGCAATGAAATCACAGGTACATGGCAACTGCGAGAAAACTTAGTCACTATTCATAGATATTGTTACAAAGATTGATTTGAATCTAATTCCTAAGGCTGGGAAATGTTGCATTTGTGTGTGTGTGTGTGTGTGTGTGTGTGTGTGTGTGTGTGTGTGTGTACATGTGTACGTGTGTGTGTTCCCTTCTCCTGTAAGAGCTTTTTCTTCTCTACTTTCTGAAGCTTTGTTTCGTATTATACACTCTCTTGTCTGTCATTGAATGTTTTTTCTCAATTAATCCCACATCTGAATGTAATATTTCTAGTTTTTTAGGCCTGTAAATCAATAGGTTAGAAATGTCCTGCAAGGTAATCATGTTTTTTGTCACGTAGGGACTTGACTGCTCACAAAATAAATCATGATGTTGTGATATATTACTTCCAGTTGCTATACATTTTCAATATTTAGTGTATCGGTCATACTAAGTCAAGATTCAGTGATTTAATTTCACGTTTGTCTGTGTTTTAGATGAGAATCCTTTTCTCCATTAGTAGGTTTGGATTTCTTTCTCTCTTAGAGTCAAATTCCAAGCATGCCTTATAAAACCAGCTATAGAATGTATACATGAACAAACTATTTTGTGTGAATAAGTGAACTCAAAAATATAACTTGGTTAGCTATAATCTAAGCTACAAATTTGCCCATTAAAATAATGTTTTGTTTTGTTTTTAACACTTTAAATCACTTGTGTCACTATTATTTGTTAGTTTGATTCTGGATATTAGTGAAACATATCTAGGTAACTGTAATGTATGGACACACAATTGACAGAGATTTCAAACAATTATCATTCAGATGGTCCCCAGAAGAGAAAACATAAGCCATTCTTAATTCAGGATTAGTCAGCACCAAAGTTAATCTATCTCTACCAAAGCTGCTTTCCTAAATATGATCTGAAAAGGCTGAAAAAAGTTTTCTTTTTCTTTGTTTTTTACCAACAGGACACAAAAATTGCTTCATTGGAGCGAAACATAAGGGACCTTGAGGATGAGATCCAGATGTTAAAAGCTAATGGTGTGTTGAATACTGAGGACCGTGAGGAAGAGATCAAACAAATAGAGGTTTACAAAAGTCACTCCAAGTTCATGAAGACAAAGGTATGCCCAGAGTTGCAGACTCTTATGTCCTTGGCATGACTAAAAAGTTATTATTTGCACACATACTTGTTTCCAATGCCTACATTATTTTTTAATGTAATATTATGAAATATATTGAAAAATAAAGGAGAATGTAGAAGATTAATTCAGAAATAAATATTTCAGAAAGGGGCCAGAGAAAACTTTTGGTGGAATTTCTGCTCACTGTGAGCTTCAGGCTCATCTGGTGAGTTTCTTTGATTTTTTGTTGTCATGGGAATAAACATATTTTAATACTTTTTTCATTTTCAGTTATTCTAAGTTTGCTGTTTTTTAAATTGCTGTGTTGCCAGATTTATTGCCCATCCCTAGAAAGTGTTTGTCTCAAAATGTCCTGGTCTTCTAAGTCAATGTAAATCATTTTAGTGGTATCAAGACACTGTAGTTTTAGCATAAGACATAAGTGACTTTAAGTCTCAATGTTCTTATTTACTCAAATTACCCAATCTTTATAAACCTTGCTTTCTTCATCTATAAATTGAGTTCCATCATAATTCTTCAGTGATTTGCTTTATTTAAAGCAGTTATGTGAGCTCTAAAATGCATTCAAGAAACATCAGGCATTGTTTATATTATTGTTATTAACATCAGTTGTTATGGAATAATTATAAAATATTATTTGAATAATTCGATTTATTGATTTATATTATAGTTGCTAGTTTTAAAGAATTAGCTTATATTTTCAAAATTCAAATTAGGTGCTTGAAATTGATTAAGTGGATGGAGCACCAAATATCTGTTATTCTTGTGTGTATTAACATATTTATTATCAAATTATTAATTATTATTAATTAATGTTAGGTAAACATTAATGATTACTAGATTGGTAAGAAATCTCTTTTGAGACTTTTAGGTGCTTTTGTTTACTTCTGTCTTAACTATTGCTCTTCTGAAAATAATCACCATATAAAGTTAATTTTTTTGCTTATTTTTCTTCCACATATTCTTTTTTTTTAATTTGAAAATGCTAAAAACAGGGGAATTACATTTATATGTCAGGCAAAGAGCACATTTCCTTGTAGATAATGCCACCTTTCCCAAGCTTTTTATCAAATTTTCTACCATTTATCCTTAAATATAATTTTTCTCTATTTTAGTAATGTTTCTGTATTATATGATACAGCAGAGTTAGAGAAAAATAGGAGAGAACCGTTTACATGTTTTATCTCAGTTATTAAATATATTTATGCTCTATGCAGAAGTATCAAATTATGGACAGGAAATAATATTTAGTATTATAATATAATAATATCTAGAGTATGCATATATATGTGTACTTATTCAAAGGGAGAATAACCAAATACTGGGCTTCTGTCAACTTTCATTCTTTAGGTAGGCAGTGCTACTATATAAAAAATGTATATCAAAGATAAGAGATACCAGAAGTAAGCTGTGGAGTGGATTTGGTGGTAACCATTTTCTTTCAGGGATTGCCACAGAATTTCAAATCAGTTTCGTGTACAATCTTCCATTATGGTTTCCTTTTGGTAGTTCTTTCTTCTTAGAGAGTTGAGCTGAGGTGCAGCAAGTATAGTCTTTGGATGCCCCAATCACTTTGTGAATGCAGACCAGCGATACAACAGTGAGTGAACGCAACAAATTTTGGGGGAAATTATTGTTCTAGCATCGGCTTCTCCTCCTCATGTTGTCATCCAACAACCAGAGGCCTGACAGATTGTCCAAGTTATTCTACAGCTGAAAGTACCATAAACATGGAAAACTCTACCTCCTTCATTTAGTTATCCAGGTGAAGAAAATGTCTTCAGCAAGCAAGTCATAACAATTATTGACTACATTTGTCTGAGAGGTCATCAATCTTTGAGTAGATTTATCTAACACAATGGCTAGTTACTTTTCAAAAGTTCCAAAGGAGGTCAGGTCTGAAGAATGTTCAAAGAAGCTCATGGTTCAGTGAGTGGAAACTGTGGCAGAAGACAAGCAGATTCTTGTATGCCTTTGTTTCTGCCCTTCATGGCCTTGGAAACTGACCTATGTCCCTCAGCCATACTTTCCTTCTGACATACTTAAAGGGTGGATCTGGGGATTAAAAGATGATTAAATAAAATATTGCAGTTAAAGTATTAGCAAATATAGAAATAATGATGCAATAATGCCATAGTTGATAAAATGATTATTATATTTCAACTAACTTATGTGAAGATGGGTTTTTAAGAAATAAAAATAAAAAATGAATTCTATTTCATAGATATCCCTTATAAGAAGATACACATTAGCTAAAAAGTGCTAGCAAGATTCAGTTTTTAAGTTTTCTCCCTTAAAAGAACATTCTTAATGGCTGAGCCCTAACATTTAGTTCTCATTCTTTAATGATTGAAAAATTCTCCTGCTTTGAGAGGCAATCAGGATTTCTTATTTAAGCCTAGGAATGCTAATTATTATTATTATTTTTTTTAATTTAATTTAATTTTATTTGAGAACATACTGTACAGAGGGGTTACAATTACATGGGCAGGATAATGCATACATTTCTTACCAAGCATTGCAGCCTCCTCCTTTGTTTACCCTTCACCTCCCTTCCCAGCCTCCCCCCTCCCTCCCACCCAATCATACCCCCCCTCCCCCCCCCCCGACATTGTAAAGCTGGTTTTGACATGACATTTTGTACTTCTCATTGTTGCAACAGGTCCACCTGAATCCTTAAACGACTTGTTTGTCCCCATCTCCTCCACATGTTATACTGACATCAAATATAGTGAAAGCGGGGGTTACACTGTGGGGGAGGGACATACAAAGCAACAAAGAGATAATATTATAAATGCGTTAGAAACACATGCATGAAAGAAACAAAAACATTAAAATACATATTTGAGGTTTCGTTTTCCTAACATCACATTATTTGACTTTTTCCGCTTGACTCATACCTATACTAGATATTGCAAATAAGGGAAACCATGGGACCTATGTTTCTTTGGGCCTGGCTTACTTCACTTAATATAATTTTTTCCAAGCCTTTCCATTTCCTAACAAATGGGGAAATGTCATTCTTTCTGATGGAGGCATAGAATTCCATTGTGTATATATACCACATCTTCTTGATCCATTCATCTACTGAGGGGCATCTGGGTTGGTTCCATGTCTTAGCTATGGTAAATAATGCTGCAATAACAAACAAGGCCACACTAAAGCTACCAGGAATGCTAATTATTACAATATATAAAGCATATAGATTAGAGGAGAAGAAAATATTTTTTTTTGTCTGTCATGGGGCCTGAACTCTGGGCCTGGGCACTGTCCCTCAGCTCTTCAGCTTAAGACTAGCACTCTATGCAATGCTTGGCAAGAAATGTATGCATTATCCTGCCCATGTAATTGTAACCCCTCTGTACAGTATGTTCTCAAATAAAATAAAATAAAATTAAAAAAAAAAAAAAGACTAGCACTCTACCACTTGAGCCACAGTGCCACTCTTCCAGCTTTTTCTGCTTATGTGGTGCTGAGGAATCAAACCCAGGGCCTCATGCATGCTAGGCAAGCACTCAACCACTGAGCCACCTTCCCAGCCCAGAAGAAAATATTTCAAGTAGCCATGGAGATGGTAATGCAGTCCCATTTTTATCTTGGACACCTGAAAAGTAGAGCCTCTTGAAAGTTGTATAAATTAAATAGAAGGGAAGATCTAAATTGTTCTTATAAATAGTATATCATTGTAACCAGGACATTACACTTTTGGGGAAGGTGGAAAATAGGTTGCAAAAACAAAAAGCAGATACTTAAAATCTCAGCTGTTGTTAAAGCAGCACAGTTGACGTGTTTGCAGGCAGAATTCTTAGCATTTAGGACATCTTTGGCCTATGGATATTGTCCCTGAGATATGAGACTCTGGAAGACATCCTGATCTGTACAACTCTTTCTTGTTGGAAAGTCCATTTTCTATCCCAACTCAAAGGTCTGAGAGGAATCAGACTGGAGAGCTGAGTCTAACAGGCTGTGGAAAGCATTTACTTTCAGGAACATTATTGAGCCTTTGAGAATGGAATGTACCATATAAATAATTGTTTTTCCAAGAATGATGGCATCCCTTTTCTGTACAAGGCTTTGTTCCTAGCCTAACACATTTTTCATCTACTGATCCCAGTATTTCTATATTAGCTGCTCCCTCTGTTTTTCATGTTTGCCAAAGACGCCACTCTGCTGTCTTAGATCTCTCTGTCTTTATTCTGAATTTGTAACACATTTTCTTATAAACCCTGATGGCTTACAAACCTCATACCCCAAACTGCATAATAATAAGCATATCACTTTCTAGACATGAGAGTTGTATCTGCAGTGAAAAAGAAGCTGTTTTCTTTGGCAGAGTGGTTTTGTCAGGGTGCTGGTAGTGTCCCAGACATCAGTGGGGGGAGAATTTTCAGACAGGATGAGGTGTGCCTGAAGTCCACATGGACTTCATACGAAGCATGTGATGTAATTCCTTGGGCTGTTCTTTTGGCCATTAAAGGTACAGAACTTTCCAGGCCTCTGCTTTTCATGGATGTTCAATTGCATCACTTTCCATTTTTTATTGAGTTTATTGCCATTAAAAAAAACCAAAAAATGCATATTTTAATGGAAGAATACAGCTTTATCCTCTGTAACTGTATTCTCCTCAGAGAAGCCTTTTCTGTGGTATGAGTAAATAAATATTTATTTATTTATTTTTATTTTTATTTTTTATTTATTTTTTATTGTGAAAATAATGTACAGAGGGGTTACAATTAGATGGGCAAAATAATGAGTACATTTCTTATCAAGCATTGTAGCCTCCTCCTTTGTTTCCCCTTCCCATCCCTTCCAAGCCTCCCTGCCCCCCCCACACCCCAAATCCTCCCCCACCCAATCCTCCCCCCTACCAAAGTTGTAAAGTTCGTTTTCGACATGACAACTTGTACTTTTCATTGTTGCAACTGGTCCACCTGTATCCTTTTTTTTTTTTTTTAATTGTGAAAATACTGTACAGAGGGGTTACAATTACATGGGCAAGATAGTGAGTACATTTCTTATCAAGCATTGTAGCCTCCTCCTTTGTTTACCCTTCCCATCCCTTCCCAGCCTCTCCCCACCTCCCCACCCAAACTCCCCCCCCCCCCCCAAAGTTGTAAAGTTCGTTTCGACATGACAACTTGTACTTCTCATTGTTGCAACGGGTCCACCTGTATCCTTATTTAAACGACTTGTTTTTCCCCTTCCCCTCCACAAATTATACCGACATCAAATACAGTGAAAGCAGGGGTTATACTGTGGGGGAGGGACATACAAAGCAACAAAGAAATAATCTTATAAATGCGTTGGAAACAAATGCATGAAAGAAAAAAAAACATTTAAATACATATCTTAGGGTTCATTTTCCTAACATCACCTTATCTGACCTTTTCTGCTTGACTCATACATATACTAGATATTGCACATAAGGAAACCATGGGACCTATGTTTCTTTGGGCCTGGCTTACTTCACTTAATATAATTTTTTCCAAGTCTTTCCATTTCCTAACAAATGGGGCAATGTCATTCTTTCTGATGGAGGCATAGAATTCCATTGTATATATATACCACATTTTCTTGATCCATTCATCTACTGAGGGGTATCTGGGTTGGTTCCATATTTATTTAAAAATTTACCTTGGATTGGTTGGAAAATGGTTGAATGAGAACAGGGAACAACCTAAGCTCTCTCCCAAGAAGTGTGGTTTTAAGGTCCCATCAGGCATTCCACATCTAGAGAGTCACATCAAGTAAGCTAAAATTATACAGAGATAGACAACAAAAAAGAAGATTATGGACTGATTGTATAAGAGGACAGAAAGCAGTGTGCCACTAACAGTGTCAGTGTCAGTGGTAGCAGTGGCTATGCCTCAGGATTTGCCCAAAGTTTCACTGTGGAATTTAAAGGGCCTGAACGGAAAAAAGTGGAAGCCCACAGCTGAGCCAGCCACCATCAGATGCAGAGGAAATTCATCACAATGGGGATGGTTCAGAACATCACCAGGGGAACTGTGAATACTCCACAAGAGACATCCCCTTCTACACCTGGATGGAAGCCTCTTACCATCCCCAATAAGAACACTATTTATGAAAGTGGAAAAGAAGCTGCCAAGGCACCTGGATGGAAACACTTGCAGAAGAAATGTCTCCATTTTTGGAAAGGGCAAAGAAATCTGATACTCTTGCACCGCCCTTCTTTGGTGGCAACTCAAAGCCCACTCATTAGGAGGCTTCTTCAGTGAGCAAGCAGTCATTGCAGTCAAGCCTTTGGCCAGAAGAGCACCTTGGAATTACAAAATCAAAAGTCTCTAAAATATCACTGACTCCCCCCCCCAAAAAAAAAAAACCAGACAGTTCTTAAAAGCTGAGTGTGTTTCTAGGCCATACTGAGCGTAGGAATCCAGGGGCTAGCCACCCTTCCATATCTCCAAATGCTACAGATTCTAGATATACCACAGCTCCACCCACACTCAAGCACTCCGCAGTTAAGAGCCTACCTGTGAACTAAAGTGCCACACCCCTCATTGCTGCCTCCTATACAGGGGGAGGAGAGTTATACTGACTCCAATTTTGTAAGGCAGAAAGTTCTTCTGACTACTCAAACTAATTAGAGAATTCATCTTTGCTCTTTGATTTATAAGTAAGCTACAGACAGGGTTCAAAAACCTAGTTATTTGTTACTGAGAATGGGAATCTAGGTAACAGTTACACCCACAGGTCAGGAAGGCTTCAGAATTCCACCACCACCAAGCCTCTGGATGCATCTCACCTGTGAAAAAGGAACTCCACTTCCTGGTGCTACTCATATATTGGCTACAAAGACAGTTGCAGATCTCAGTAACTAAAACAGAGTCTCCACTAAAATACTGCATACTAGACATGGGGAAATAAAAGATCCTCCAAATTGCAGGACTCATTTTTTTTGGTTGTTGTTTAGCCTCAGATATGCAGACTATGATAATTGCTAAGCCTGTTTTTAGTTGTGTGCTTAATTAATTCTGGCTATATTTTTAAATTTATTTTTAGTTTTTTCCCCTTCTTTTCCTTTTCTATTGTTTTTTACTTCCTTTATTTTTCTTTCTATTTCTTTTATTTTTATTTTTATTTCTTTACCTTCATTTCTGATCCTTTTCTCTTTCTTTTCTTTATTTTCTCATTCCCTTATTGTTTGCTTGACTGTATTTGTGTCCAGTTTGATTCTGTCTAGTTGGCACTTTCTGTTATGGTTTTGGTTAGTTTGGTTTACCTGACCCTTATAACAGATTTGCTCACTACCTAAAACTACATATAATCTCTTTTACTGCACCACAATACTCATCCCAAAACAAAAGTGTAAGAGTGTTTAGGTAAGGGAATACTTGTCTATAATTTAAAACCTCTGATTTATAGTCTATGCAATTGTAGGGCTATATGATATATATATATATATATATATATATATGTATATATAATGTTATATATATATTTATTTTTATTTATTTATTTATATATTTATATTGTGTTCTGTGTGGTTATGAATTTGAGTGCTTTTGTTTCCACGCTCAACTCCCACAAAAAATTACCAGGCAGTAGAGAAGACAATGAAGGACCTAGAAGATAGTTCTCAAAATGCTTTAAAACCACTGCTGATAGAAGATAGAAAGCCTACATAAGGTTATGTACTAACTGAAGCTTATTAGAGGATTTTATGGAGTCCACAAATGGAAAGTTAAATAAATACCAGGAGAAGGAAAGGGAGTCCAGTGAAAAAAGTCACTCAGCTAAAAGATATGGGAGAAGACACAGGTAACCAAAGTAAATAATTCCATTTAAGACCTAAAAGAAAGCTTCAATAAGGAGATAGACACTATCAAAATGATAAATTATAAGTCTGAAAATAAGAAAACAAAGAAGACAGATGTTATATAGAAAGAGAAGATAATTATCCAGAACAGTCCCAGAAACAAGCTTACAGAACTTCAGGATTCAATCAGAAGACCTAATTTAAGACTGATAGGTACAGAGCAAAGACAAGACAAGGCAATTAAAGGATAGGAAACATTTACCAGGACATCAGAACGTATTTAAAGATGTCCTATATATAGGAACCCCCCCAAACTGCATAGAAATGGCCCCTCACCCCAGAATACTATATTAATATAGCAAGAAATGATAGGCACAACCCCTAAGAAGGTGAATATCATGGCAGGAACTACCAAGCGTTTCTTAATTCTGTCAATATGAATGGACTTAACTCTCTAATTAAATTATGTAGAATGACTAGTTGGATCAAAAAGCAAGGCCATCCATCTACTGCCTTCAAGAGATACATCTTGTCCACAAAAACCAACATACTCTGAAAGTGAAAAGGTGGAATAAAATCTTTCAAGCAGTTGGCACCCATAAATAGACTGGAGTAGCAATTCTAATATCAGATAAAATAGATTTCAAAGTAAAATTAGTGAGAAGAGAAAAAGAAGGTTATTATATACTAATAAAGGGATCTCTCTTATCGGAGGATATAACAGTTCTCAATATCTATACACCAAAATTTGAACCATCAAACTTCATCAAAGAAATACTACTTAACCTAAAAACACATAGATCGAAACACATTGATTGTTGATGACTTCAATGCTTTGCTTTTGTCTCTGGATATATCAACCTAGGAAAAACTCTACAGACCTAAGTAGTTGCATTGATCAAGACATAACAGACAGCAACAGATTATTTCACCCAGTAACATCAGAATATACATTCAGAATATTCATGCAACATTCTCCAAAATAAGTTATATTTTAGGTCACAAAGCAAATCTGTGCCAATTCACATAAATGCATCTGTCTTACCACAGTGGAATAAAAGAGAGTTCAACACCAAAAATCATCACAGAAAATTCTCTAACTCATGGAGATTGAATAGCCATTGAGATCAGAACTGAAATTCATACATTTATACAACTTAAGAAAAATGAGCACACAAAATACCAGCTCTTCTGTGACACAGAAAAAGCAATACTCAGAGGAAAATTTATAGCTTTGAATGCCCATATCAACAAATTGAAGAAATCTCAAACCAGAATTTAATGATGCACCTTAACTACCTTGAAATAGAGCAAAAAGTCAAACCCCGATCCAGTAGATAGAAATAAATAATTAAAATTGAATCAGAATTAAATAAATTAGACTTGCAAAAAGCCATAGCAGGGATCAACAAAACGAAGAGTTGTTTCTTTAAAAAAGATTAACAAAATTGATGGACCCTTAGCAAATCTGATGGAAAAAGAAGAGAACACACCCAAATGAATAAAATTAGAAACAGAAATAGGAACATCACAACAGAAGCAACTAAGATTGAAAATATTATAAGGGAATATGTTGTAAACCTTTATGTTAACAAATTGGAGAATCTGGAATAAATTGCTAGTGAAGGTTCATATATGCAAAGTAAACCAAGAAAATTTATATCAACCAAATAAATGCCTATCAAGTAATGAAATGGAAATGACAATAAAACACTTCCCCTCCAAAGAAAGGCCAGGACCAGATGTATTCACAGACAAATTTTATAAGGCCTTCAAAGGAGAAGTAACTCCAATACTCCTCAAACTCTTCAAGAAAATTGAAAGTGAAAGATCTTCTTCTATGTACCTAGCATAACCCGCATCCCAAAACTAGATAGAGACTCATCAAAGAAAGAGAACTGTAGACCCATAGCTTTAATGAACATCAATGCAAAATTTCTCCATAAAATTCTGATGAAGTGAATTCAAGAACAAACAAAAGTCATATATCATGATCAAACAAAATTCATGCTAGGGTTGGAAAACTGGTTCAATATATGCAAATCTATGTAATTCAACACATCAACAGAAGGACAAGAACCACATGAACATCTCATAAGATGCAGAAAAAGCATTTGTCAAGATGCAACTCAACTTTATGATAAAATCTCTGGAGAAGCTAGCAATCCATGGAACATTCCTCAATATAAGGCTGTATAGGTCAAACCTAGAGCCAGCATTATACTTCCTGGTGAAAAGTTAAAGCCATTTCCTCTAAAATCAGGAATGAGATAAGGATGTCCACTCCCTCCAGTCCTCTTCAGTACAGTACTGGAATTCCTAGAAAGAGCAATCGGAAATAGAAAAACATAAAGGGGATCCAAATAGGGAAGGAAGAAGTAACATTCTCCCTCTTTGCAGATGGTATGATCCTGTATTTAAAAAACCTCTAGATACCTCCAGATAAAGTTACTTGAGCTGATATGAAACTTTGGCAAAGTAGCAGGGTATAGAATTAACCCACAAAAATCAGTAGCTTTTCTGTATGTCAACAATGAGAAGAGTGAGGCTGAAATCAGGAAAGTAATTCAATTTGTAATAACCTCAAAAACATACCTCAGAATTAACCAAAAATTTGAAGCATCTGTATGACAAAAACGTTAACAATCACAAACAAGAAATTAAAGTAGATTTAAGGAAATGGAAAACTTTCCTATTCCTAGATTGAAATGATTGACATTGTAAAAATGGTACTGCACAAACTGTTTACAAATTCAATGTAAGACCTATCAAAACCCCAACAACATTCTTGAGTGGTATAGAGAAAGCAATTGAAATATTCATATGGAATAATAGAAGACCCTGGATAGCAAAAACAATCCTTAGGAGGAGGAACAGTGCTGGTGGACTATAACAAACTTCAAACTATATTACAAAGCCATTGTAGTAAAACTGAAATGCAAATAAAAAATGCAAATCAAAAATTAGAAATGCAAATAAAAAAGAAATGCAATTCAAAACAACATTGAGATTCTACCTCATTCTAATTTGAATGGCCATTATCAAGAAAACTAACAATCTCACAGGGTCATTTGGGAATGCTACTTCAGTGTTGGTAGGAATGTTAAATTGTTCAATCACTCTCACAATCAGTATAGAGGTTCCTCACAAAAGTTACCATAGAGCTTCCCTATGCCAAATGATCAAACTCCCAGGCATTTATCCAATAGATCACAAACTGTGTTCACTGCAGCATTGTTTACCATAGCCAAGATATATGATCAGCCAAGATGCCCATCAGTGGATGAATGGATCAAGACATTTTGGCGTGCATACACAATGTAACTCTATGCTTCCATTAGAATCATATTGCTTCATTCTTAAAGAAATGGAAATAGTTGGAAAAAATTATATTAAACAAAATAGGCCACACCCAGTGAAACATAGGTTGCTTGATTTCCCTTATTCATAGTATTTAGAGTGTATGTAAGCACAATAGATAATAAAAATAAAATTTACAATTGAACGTGCCAAGCTAAACAGGACTCTTAAGCATTGATACAGTGAGACCAGAGAGGATATCTATAGGAGAGTACCACAAATGCTCAATAGCTATGTACATTTGATCATTTAAAATATTGCTTATTGAAATGAACTCTGAGAGTTTTTTAAAAATTTTACTTTTTATGTTTTTTTCTTATCCACCCCCCCCCCTTTTTTTGCTTTTTTTGATTTCTGTTCCTTTTTTCTTCTATGTAAGTTCATCTGATTTGGGGAGGGTAAAGTGAAGCATGGAAATTGTAGCACAAAGATTGAATTAATTCAGCAGTAAAATTCACTAGACATGGTTGAAAATGAACTATATAATTTCTGGGAGAGTGGGATTGTATGCGAAAAAAACTGGAAGAAAACAAGGGAAAAGGTGACACTTTAAAAAGAACTGCAACCCCTGTAGACATCATGTTTACAGTAAAAAAAAATATATATAAAATCCTCCTGAAAGTGATTCTCAGGGAGCTATTATAAGCTAGTCTCTACTTCATTATTTGTAAAATGAAATAGCTTCATCACTATTGGCCTATTTTATTGATGAAAGTAGGTCTATTTAAACCCTTCCAGTTCTTTCTTTCTATTAACACCATTCTGTGGACTAATGTGATTTCACTCAAATTTCTATCACTTTACACATACACCAGTAAACACTGATCAGTTTTTTTTTTTTTAACTATGTATGTCTTCTTAGTTAGGCATGCAGAGCTGAAAGTTTTCTGTGTTTTGTTTCAGATGTATTGTTTCATATATGATTTAGAGGACCATATCCTGAGAACAGTAATAATCACAACTCAGTTTCATTTGTGTTATTATTTTAAGTAACCCTAATTCTTCTTTCCCTTCTTTTATTTATATTCTTTTCTTGCTGTGTCTGTGAGAGAGAGAACTTACTTTTATTCCAGGTATTAGTGACTGTGGACTCATGCCTCGTGTGATAAGAAAGTGATGTTCATCACAAATTGCCTGCCCCTGAACAGTTCCCTGTCGTTTCAAAATGCATATCGAGAACAACTATATTTTTTTCCCAGAGAGCCTTTAAACACATTCACAATCCTTCTTAAGACCATTTTCTATTCAGCCTCTATCAATTCTTTGGAATTGGAGCTATGGATGAAACTTGTTTGTTCCCTGATTCAGTGTGACTTTTTGTGAACGTAACTTCCTTCCATACCTACTTTCTCATAAATTGTGGAACCTGTACCCTCTGAAGATGGAAGTTTTATTCTTTATTAAACATGCCATTCTGTTCCTACTCAGCTGTTACATCAGTATCTTGTTTAATGTTTATGTCAGTTTTTCTTACTGAAAACAATGAAAAGTCCTACATGAGCTATATTTTTGAAAACATGTACGTGTATGCGCTGTCAAGTTAGCATCTTAAGCCATGGGAGGAAGCTTTTGTTTTAAGTAGAGCACAAGTTATTTATTCAGGCTTGTGTTTGTTAGATGGATAGACTTGAGCTTTGGTTTCATAATCATAAGGACATTATAGAAAAGACACAGAAGATGAACAGTATCACCACACCCTGATAGATACCCTCTCTCTCCAAGAGTAAATGAATAATAACTTCTTTAAATTACTCTTTTCCCGCTTAGACTAAGGGATTCTGGGGTGAGGGGAATGATGTATTTTAAAAGCTTGAGTCAAGTGAAAGTGACTACACTAGTTTTGAGCTGGCTCTCACATTGATGTGCTTATGTCATGATTCAGAAATTTCAAGTAAGGAATGTAACTTGGAGGAGTTCATGATTATTTGTGCCCCTAGGAACACAGTGTTCTAACATACTATATATTCAATGTAGGCTTCAAGATTTCTCGAGAAAAAATTTCAAAAAATATGAAGACACAGTAAACACAAAATATGTCAAAAGCAAACTACTGTGCGCATTATACAGCAGTAGAAGCATTAAAAACTACTTCAGAAGCTAGAATAGTAAACAAAAGACCATGAAATAACTATGATTTAGTAATTAGAGACAGGATTAAAAATGTGAATAAAGATCAAGACACTATATAAAATACTAAGCAATGTTAAGATACCAAGTAAATGTAAAGATAACCAAATCGAATAGCTAGAGATTCAAAACAAAAGTGAATTTAAGAGCCATAGCAGACAAGAAATTTAACAGGTTAACAATCAGAATAGAAAAAATAACAATATGGAAGGTAGAATAAGATCTTACCTGAATATAATCATAGTTTCATAGTAGAAGAGGGATGAAGTGAGGGCAAAGTCACTATTCATAAACTATCTTTGAGGAGATGAAGGCTGAGATTTTTCCAAAATTAATGATATGTTGAAATCTGTAAATTCAGGAAGTCTTATATACCACAAGTAGGATAAATATAAAATAAATATATGTATTTTTATCAAAGAGATTTTGAAAAGCTATATGAATCTCAGGAGCAAAGAAAATGTTTTCTTTAACTTTAAGGTTTATTGGAACATTGGTTCAAAAATGATACGTGAATGATGAAGTACATGAAAAGATGTTTACTACTGGTAGCCACTGGAAACACACAAATCAAAACCACAGAGTTATCACTTGACCCTTACAATGATTGTAATGAAAACTGGCAAGTGTTGGTGAGTGTGAAGAAACTAGAGTTCTTTTTTTTTTTTTTTTTGGTGGGTCATGGGGCTTGAACTCTGGACCTGGGCTCTGTCCCTCAGTGATTCAGCTCAAATCTAGCATTCTACCACTTGAGGTACAGCACCACTTCCAGTTTTCTAGTGGCTAATTGGAGATAAGGGTCTCATGGACTTTCCTGCCTGGCTTTGAACTACAATCTTCAGATCTCAGCCTCCTGAGTAGGTAGGCTTTTAGGCATGAGCCAGCAGACCCCGGCTTGAAACTAGAGTTCTTAAACATTGATGGTGGGAATAAAAATTGGTACAGTAACCTTGGATAACAGGTTAAAAATTCCTCTAAATACTAAATGGTGAGTTACCTTAAATACATGAGTGGAGCTCACACACTGATTTCATTTAGTGTGGAAAAATCCCAATAGTGGGCTTTCTGGGCCATATTAAAATTTTTTCCCACTTACTTTTTTAAAAACACTTTTTATATTATTTTCTATGGCTATACCAATTTAGATTCCTATACTCAGTGTGATTCCTTTTTTTCATATCCTTGCTAGCAGTTGTTGTCATTTTTCATTTTGATAATACATATTGTCATTGCAGCCAGTTGATCCATCATAGTACTTGATTCCCCTTTTTTTATTTTGATTAGTGTTGTTGAGAACAACAACAACAACACTATTGTCTTTTTTTTTTCTGAGAAATACCTTTAGGTTTAGGACATTCTAAAAGCTGAATTAATTTTTGGTGTTGAGTTGAGTTCTTAACCTAGTTTAGATATTAACCCCTTGACAGAGTATAGTTTCTGCATTTACTGAAAAGTAGAGTCTTAATGGAATATCTGAGATGCAAGCAAAGTAACAAGCAAAGAAATAAACAATGTTACTGATGAATGTGTAGGTAAATCTAAAGAACTACAGACTGTAAAGAAGTAATAATGAAAACTGCATGCTGGTGGCTTATATTTGTAATTTTAGCTATTCTGGAGGCTGATATCATGATAGTAGTTTGAAGCCAGCCTGAGCAAGAAAGTATGTGAGATTCTTATCTGCAATTAACTACCAAAAAAGCCAGCAGTGGAGCTGTGGCTCAAGCAGTAGAGTGCTAGCTTTAAGCACAAAAGCTCAAAGACAATGTCCAGGCTCTCAATTCAAGCGCCAGGACTGGTACAAAACATGTAATAAATATATAACAAAAACAGGAGTGAATTGACATATGTGGCAATAGTATTTATGTCAAGAAACTGGTAACTAGGGAGCTGGGAAGGTGGCATGCCTTGCATGCATGAGGCCCTGGGTTTGATTCCTCAGCACCACATAAGCAGAAAAAGCCAGAAGTGGTGCTGTATCTCAATGGTAGAGTGCTAGCCTTGAGCTGAAGAGCTGAAGGATAGCGCCAAGGCCCAGAATTCAGACCCCACAACTGACAAAAAAAAAAAAAAAAAGAAGCTGGTACCTGGACCTACAGTGCCTCAAGAGCCTTATATTATTCTCAAGATAAACATAAGGACTTGACTTTAGACCTCAACAAGTTAAAAAAGGTAAATGTTATAATATCTAGAATAACAGCCCCATATTAGAAAGAAACAAAGAAAAAATATAAATGAAAATACAACTTTTAAGTGTTTGACAAAAGTATGTGCAAAAAGCTATTCAAATTAATATATATATATTTATATATGAGATAGCATATGGTTGAAGCACATTATAAGATGATTTAGTTAATGTTACATGTATCAGGTCATGAGTCAAATGGTAGAGTACCTTCGTAGGATGTTCAAAGCCTTCAGTACCTTAGTGCCACTAAGTCCCCACAAAATTACATATATCTGTAGTGAGTGCCCTGCTTAATTTTGTCAGATACAATACAAATATGTGTAATTCCATGAGATATCTAAAACAGGGTTAAAGATACATTGAAAATGAGAAAATACATTAATTTAATTCTAGGTATAAGAAAGTTGTTGGGCTTTAAGAATTAAGACACCATTTCTAAAGCTAAAATAATTGGCAGAACTTTAAGGAGAAGTCTATTATTTAAGCCAGATAGTAGATGATTTTAATGTATCTCTAAGTCATCAACAGATGATACAGATTTTGAAATATGGAAATACTAACCTACATAATTTAAATATTGTCTAATACTGTGCACATTGTAGGATATTGATCCCAACAGTTGCTGGGTACATATTATTTTCAGCCCACCATACTCAAAATTAATTCATGATAACTGATCATATTTTGTCATAAAATAAGATCTACCAAGCTTCAAATGGCTAGTCTTAATAAGCAAGAAGTTTAACACTCATGGGGTACCAGTGGTTCACACCTTTGATCCTAGCTACTTAGGAATCTGAATTCTACTTAGGAATATGAGTTCTGAGGGTTGCAGTTTGAAACTAGTCTGGGAAAGAAAGTCTTTGAGACATGTATTTCCAATTAACCAAAATGTGGAAATGGAGCTGTGGCTCTAATGGTAGCCATGAACACAAAAGCTTAGTGAAATCACCTAGGACCAAGTTCAAGCACCAGGAATGTCATCCCCCCCGACCTCCACAAAAAAAGAAAGAAAACATTGGCAATAAAGAAATTATGGAGGATGTGAAGGGTAAACAAAGGAGGAGGCTGCAATGCTTGATAAGAAATGTACTCATTATCTTGCCCATGTAATTGTAACCCCTCTGTACAGTATGTTAACAATAAAAAAGAAATTATGGATATATTTGGACATAAATATATTTATAAATGATTCATGTATCAAAGAGGAAATAATAGAAAATTAGAATATAGGCCAGAGCCAGGTGCTGGTGGCTCATGACTATAATCCTAGCTACTCCGAAGGCTGAGAGCTGAAGATTGTAGTTCAAAGCCAGCCCAGGCAGGAAAGTCCATGAGACTCTTATCTCCAATAAACCACTAGAAAACCAGAAGTAGTGCTGTCTCAAGTGGTAGAGCACTCGCCTTGAGCTGAAGAGTGCAGGGACAGTGCCCAAGCCTAGAGTTCAAGCCCCATGACTGACCAAAAAAAATAAATAAATAAAAATAAATAAATAAATAGAAAATAGTCCAAAACAATGTCAATGTTACAAATTGAGTTAGTAGGATCAAGCTACTGACAGGGAAATTTATTCTTTTAAATCTAACATAAGAAATGAGACATAGGCTGAAAATTAATTAAATAAGCATGTAACTTAAAAAGTTTGGAAAATGAATAATAATAATAATAAATAATCCCAAAGAAAGGAAACAGTATGGAAAAAATTTTAAATAAGAACTGAAAGAAATCTTTCATAGTAACACAAGTAAATATTCTTCATTACAATAACAGTAACGGTAAAAAATGTTCAAGGTATGCCTGTCATCAGAGCTGTGCAGGAAACATAAATAATAGGATCATGGTCCAAAATGGCCCAAGCAAATGTGAATATATGTTCCCAAAATAATCAAAACAAAAACAGTATGTGTATGTGTCTCAGGGGGTAGAGTGCCTGACTAGTAAGCATGAAGTTCTGAGTTCAATACCAGGTACCACCCCTTCCCTCCACCCAAAAAAGATGAATATGATAAATCATGAGTTACAAAAAGTTTGCTGCTGTATATCCACTAAATAGGCAATGGTGGCTCACACTTGTAATCCTAATTTCTCAGGAGCCTGACATCTAAGGATCAAGGTTTGAAGTCAGCCTCGATATAAAAGTCTGTGAAACTCTTATCTCTAATTAATTACTCCAAATCCAGAAGTGGAAGTCCAAGTGACGGCCTTAAGTGAAAAAGTAATGGAAAGTGACAGCGTATTCTCTAATGATTTAAAAACTTTGGCACAATTGTAATAAAGGAGAAATTTCTGAAACTTAAAAAATATTTATGAATATCTACTATCTTTATTAATGAAGAAACAAAACTATTTTATATGCAAAAAGGAAAGCTAAATCAAATATCAAATTGAATGTTGGAACATTGAAATTTTTTCCTTTAAATCCCGAACTTGACAGAGATGCCACTACAGTTCTATGTAGTTCTCTTGCAGGTTAGGCCAGAATAGGCATACTAGCATTTTGTTGCATTATTTGCTGAAAGCAAGACACATTCCAGCGTTCCTTCACCAGAGGATAAACAGATTCCATCTCTAGTTGTGATGAGGAATTGGTGGGAATGGTTTCTGAAGACCTTCTACCATAACTCATATAAGATTGGCATAGTAATTATAGGTACGTTAAAAACAATAGCAAGACAGAAAAAAACCACTTGTGTCCCTGTCTTAGGGTTCATTTCACTCAACATCTCATCTTATATAGCTTTTGACCTTTTCTGCTTGTCCTAGACATATACTAGTTATTGCAATAAGGGAAACCATGGGACCTATGTTTCCTCCCTCCCTCCCTCCCTCCCTCCCTCCCTCCCTCCCTTCCTCCCTCCCTCCCTTCCTTCCTTCCTTCCCTTTCTTTCTTCCTGTCTTTCTTTCTGTCTTCCTTTCTTTCTTTTTCTCGGTGCCGGTTCTTGGGCTTGAACTCAGGGCTTGGGCACTGCCCCATGGCTTTTACTCAAGAGTAGTGCTCTACTCGTGTTTAACATGGATTTTCCTGCCTGGGCTGTCCTCAAACCTTGATCCTCAGCTCTACCTACTTAGCTTCCTGAGTAGCTAGGATTATAGGTATGAGTAGCCAACATCCTGCTTTTTGATGATTCTCTTTAGACATGTAATTTTTGAAGCATGTGAAGATATATCTTGGATTA
Organism: Dipodomys spectabilis; assembly: GCF_019054845.1. NCBI lineage: Eukaryota > Metazoa > Chordata > Mammalia > Rodentia > Heteromyidae > Dipodomys > Dipodomys spectabilis. The sequence goes on from NW_024870731.1 coordinate 2,807,442, forward strand.
ACTAATTACATTGTCATTTTTTGACATTCCTGAGAACTAAAGTGGTAATAGTTAAAGTTTTCCTGGATGAATAGGTTTAGCCAGAAAGCTAAAAGCAAAAAATGAGGCAAAGAACAATCATTGACTTTACTGTTCCTATATGGCTTCCTCTAGACTCTGTAGACTGTGATTTTCTGGGCAATTAATTTATTTTTGTACATTTCATGGCTTGTCCTGTTGGATTAATAATCAGTAGCTACTGAAAACTAAACAAAATTAGCTCTTATCAAATACAAAGTATAGTAGCTATGTTTTCTAATTTTGTACGATTTTATTGTTTTGCAGATTGATCAGCTGAAGCAGGAACTTTCAAAGAAAGAGTCAGAACTTCTTGCCTTACAAACAAAGCTTGAAACCCTTAGCAATCAAAACTCAGATTGCAAACAACACATTGAAGTGCTTAAAGAGTCGCTTACTGCCAAAGAACAGAGGGCTGCCATTCTTCAGACTGAGGTAAGGCATTGTTAGAGGATTCAGCAGATAAGAAATGCTGAAGTTTTAGAAAATGACCTTTCTTAATTGCTGTCTGTAGCAGATCACTTATCCAAACCCTTGGGGCCAGTTGTATTTGAAATTCTGATTTTTTTCCTGAGAAAGTTGAGCTCCATCTCATGCAATCATAGTTTGTAACTTCCAGTGATATGACAGAAACACCCTATCAGTGACCATATGAATCTTTCTGTAGAAAAATATTCTTGACCTGAAGTAGGGTAAATAAAGGCTTTATATGTCATGTCAGCTCATATTAGGTTGTGTCACCAAGAGAATTTTCTTCACCCTTAGAATTTTAATTTTAATTTTTCAGGTTTTTTCAGATAAGAGAATTAAAGATAATGAGTTTGATCTGAAATGATTTCATTTTTTAATCAAAATCCTAAAATAATTAATTTGCTCTCTGTGTAGGCAGGTCTGCTTCCTGGCGCTCATTCTCCATGGGTTTCTTTGGAAGGCCTACCTTAATTTTCAAAATTATTTTATGCATTGTTAGTGTTACCAGAGGATGCTGGTTTCCCAAATTTCATAGGAGAACAAAAACTGTCTGTTTACCTTTGGGTTATCCCTTTGGCATTGCTAAGAAATGCAGAACATAAACTAGTGGGCAATCTGGCAAAGAATGTGATGAATTGCCCATTGTATGCTAAGGTAGTATGTTTGTAGATTGCCTTGTCGGGAGAAGTCAGTCTAATTGATATGCATGCTCTCTCTGGGGAATTACTTTGTGTGTCTATATTTTAGGGTTTGTATGAAGGTTTAGATTTGCTGTGGATGTTAATGGGGCTGTTGAGCAGGACTATGTTTAGCACTGCATACGCAGGAGAAAGGAAACAGTTTTCAAATTGGATATGTTCAGGACTTAAGTCTATGTACTTGCTCACTGTGATTTTGTGGAAAGAGTTGAATGGGCATTATGAAACCAGTTTTTTCTCTGGCTTCCTACCCTGAATGGTGGCAAGTAGTTTTCTGACCCCTGTTCAAGAGCATGGAGGTTTTTCTTTCTTTCTTTTTTTTGGTTTGTTTCATGAAGCAGATGATTATACCTATATTATATCTTAAGTTATCATATACCATATCCCAGAATCATATATGTAATATCAGGATTGCTGATAAAATCAGGGGCTGGGTTGGATGGAGGAAATCTTTCAAGTAAGGCAGGCTGCCTACCAAAATAGGCAGTCAGCTCCAGAATTCAAGAATGATAAAGGTCAGCTCTGAGAAGCTTCTCTTCTTAGTCCCTTTTTTAAAAAAAATTATTTTATTTTTTTATTGGTCGTGAGCTTGAACTTAGGCCTTGGGTGCTATCCCTGAGGTTTTGTGCTCAAAGCTAATGGTCTACTACTTTGAGCCACAATTCTACTCCTGTTTTTTCTGGTGGTTTAGGAGATAAGAGTCTCACGGACTTTTCTGCCTGGGTTGGCTTTGAACTATAATCCTCAGATCTCAGCCTTCTGTGTAGCTAGCACCTAGCACCTGAGCCATCAGCACCTGGCTTTTCTTTTCTCTTTGTCCTTTTTTTTTATTCTGAAGATCTTACCCAGATGTTTCCCTTTTCTCATTCCCTCCCTTACTTTACTTCTTTCAAATTAATGAAGTCCAAGTTGGACCGGTAAGTATTTCATGGAAAAGATGGTGGTGACTTCATATGGATAGCATCTGTCCCACATTCAAGAGTTAAAATGACCTAATGAAGAGATGGTGCTTTGAAGTGAAAAAGAATATTCTCCTCATGCAAAGAAAGTGAAATGACATTTCTGAGTCTTCTACTTTGAAGTTGGGAGTATAAGATTAATGACTTTATCAGCTGGAAACATCTGAGGAAATTTTAGTGCCTTTTTTTCTTCTATTAAGGTTTGTATACAGAAACATAAGAGAAAGTTACCTAATGATGTCCATCTCTCAGAGAAAGCAATTTTGGTTGAAATTAGCTCTAATTATAGGATCACAGAAAATGGATTTCTGGAAGCAGGGTAGAATATTTTAGAATTTCTCTTCTCCGTGGAATAGAAAATGGATTTTTGGAAGCAGGGTAGAATATTTTAGGATTTCTCTTCTCCTTGGAATAGCTGAAGGAAATAATAGCATACTACCTCATAATAAGTGAGGTTGCTTAGAGGGTAGGTACTTAGTGGATAAGATATATTTTGTTTCATTATGTACTTCAGGGAATGGTCTTGAGTTGAAGGGCACATGGAGGAGCAATGCTCATCCTTAGAGCAGGGTATATGTGACAGCTTCTTGCAGTTTGATACTTGATTCATTCTGAAAGCCTTTGCATAATAGAAGAGGTTTTTCTCTAAAATAGGAAGAGCCTTATTGGTTACTTTGGAATATCTTTGTTGTCAACTGGCTTTGGCTACTCTTCTAGTATATGATGTACATGACAGATGTCATTGGCTACTTTTTTAGATATAGTATAAACAACAGATGAGCTGGCTGAATAGTTATCTCTATGAGGAAGGTTCGCCTACTAAGACATTAGTGCTTGGGAGGTGGTGGGCTGAAGGGTGGGATGAGGGTTGGGGGTAAGTTGTCTTGGTTTGTGGTTATGTGGCTTGGCTTCATGGTTTATTTTAACTTGTAAAAGTGCCCAGATGCTTTTTTGACATGTGTGCAATAAATCAATATAATAATAATTACACATATACAGAGATATACCACATAACTTTTAACATAGCATTTTACTTTCTAAAATAGCTTCAAAGGACCCCAAAACCAAGCCCCTTATTTTGTTTCTTCCCTTGCTGTTTCTCACATACCAAAACTTACCCATTCAGCAACTCACGAATTCCATAGCAGCAGGTAAAACAATGAATTGGATTTCTTTTGCAAGTTGATTTTTTTGGATTTTAGCATAGTCATATATGAAGAGGGACAAATGTTAATCCATGAACACAGCATTCAGAAATAGGGGCATGTGGGGCTGGGAAGGTGGCTCAGTGGTACAGCGCTTGCCTTGCATGCTCGAGGCCCTGGGTTCGATTCCTCAGCACCACATAAGCAAAAAGAAAAAAGCCGGAAGTGGTGCTGTGGCTCAAGTGGTAGAGCGCTAGCCTTGAGCTGAAGAGCTGAGGGACAGCGCCCAGGCCCAGAGTTCAGGCCCCACTACCAGACCCCCCAAAAAAAAAAAAAAAGAAATAGGGGCATGTAGTTGGGCCCCTATATCTCTGTTCAACAATTATAATCTGGATCAGACCTGAGCTTCTGTGAACTTTATGATCTCCATATATAAGATGTCAGTCATTGTGTCATCATGGTCCCTCTGGATATAAAGTGCCTGGCACATGGAAAAAGGTTCTAAATACAAATTGTGCTTCTAATGATACAGTTATTATTGCTGTTATTGTTGTTTATCAGAGATGTTTTGTCAAGTTGCATATAATTATAATTACTTATTGTCTTAATCATTCTGTGTTTTAGTTTTGAGAGTCCTTTTCCCGGATTTAAGAGTTCAATTGAGTCAATTTTTACAATGTATTAGAAAAATTCAGAGATATAAACATGTTGTTAGAGTAGCCATTTGTTTTATTTTCTATCTCAAAATTAAGATATTTGTTTTTTTTTCTCTGGCAAGTATACTTTTTTCTGACTCATCATAATTTCCAAAATTCTTGTCATGACAACTCTTACATGCATATGGTTTAGAAAATGTGTCATCTAAAATAGATACACAATGCTCACTTGTATAATAATTTCTTTTCAAGATAAGTAAGGAAGGGTCCTATTTGTCTAGGAATAAATACTTGAGAATTTAATACACAATAGAGAAAAACAACTGAGGAGAAGGTAAGGAGGATGTGGGAGGTGAAGCTACAATCTAACTGAGCTGTTTCCAAGAAATCAATATTCACATTCCAGCAAAGAGTCCAAGGCTAGAGAGTCACACTGAGTGAGCCATAATAGTACAGAGATTTGGGCCAGAGAGGAAAAAATCAGACAACCTGCTTTAGAAGGCAACTTTGAGCATACACCAATGCTGTGGTAGCAGCAGCAGGAGCAGCAGCAGCAGCAATGAACAGGTAGAGTCAAGACAAAGGTGCCAGAGACAGAATATACACAGCTTTTCACTCCCCTCCAGGATGAACTGGATGATTAGGAACAGAAATCTACATCCTGCTGGCCACAGATAGACACAGGTCATAGACTGAAAAACCAAGGGAAAGCAATAAGCTTATAGAAATACAAGAAAAATGGAAAAATCAAGGAACCTAAATTCCCACTCAAAATAAACAGGCAACATATCAGTCAATTAAAAACCTAAAGGATACTTCTGAACATGCTCTACAAACACTACTGGTAAACAAGATGAATGAAAACATTGGAAGCCTGTACATGGCCTTGTGTGAGTGTGATGAGGCTAACCAAAGATTAATAGAGGAATTCATGGAATCCACAAGTTGAAAGTATTCCAACATAAGTAAAGAGAGTCCAATGGAAGTATAGCCACTCAGCTAAAGGATTTGAAAGGGAACACTGAAAACCAAATCAAGGAAGAGTCCATTCAAGATCTGAAAAAAAGCTTTAGCAAAGAAATTTAAGCCATCAAAACTGATCAATTATAACGAAAGGAAATAAACAAAGGAGAATATCTTGACAGCAGATTAGCTGCAGAATTTAGAACTTTTGGAATTGAAGATAGTCTAGACTTTATAGAGAAAGAGCACACAATTTTTCAAAACAAATCCAGGAAACAAGAGATCCCCACAGGAGATACAAGACACAATTGGAAAACCTAATTTAAGGCAAATTATTATTAAGAAGGGTCTAGAGAAAGAAGCTAATGGAATAGGAAACATGTTTAGCAGAATTCTAGCTGGGACCTTCCAAAATATCCATAAGAATAGGCCCATCCAGAGACAAGAAGCCTTTAGAACCCCAAAGAGACCCAACCAGAACAGGATATCTCACTGCCACATTATAATCCACATAGCATCATTAGAGACCAAGAAAAAGATCCTTAGAGGGAGCAATCACCTAGAAAGGAAACCTAATCAGAATAACTAAGACTCCTCAGCAGAGACCATGAAAGCAAGGAGAGCCTGAAATGAGACATGACATACCCTAAAGACAAGCAACTAACAACCAAGAGTGGTATACTCAGCTAATCTCTCCTTCCTAATTGAAGGACAAATTAAAACTTTCCACAGTAGGGGAAAATGTTAATAAAGTATCTTTACCATACCAGCATTACAGAAAATACTCAAAGATACTCTATATACAGAAGATCAACAAGAACCTGATATTGGCAGAGAAATTGCTCCTAAACAGAGAACCAGATAGTTATAGTAAGAATTGACAAGTCACGGTCCCTAAGAAGGTAGATAACATGGCTAGAATTACCAAAGACCTCTCAATCCTAACTCAGTATAAATGAAGTTAACTCTCCAATTAAATGACATAGAATAATTACATCAAAAAACAAGACATATCTTTCTGCTGTCTTTGAGATACATCTTGCCCACAAAAACAAAGATATTCTGATAATGAAAGGCTGGAATAAAGTCTATCAAGCAACAGTCTCCCCAAACAGGCTAGAGTTGCAATCCTAATATCAGATAAAATAGACTTCAAGTTAAAATTAGTGACAACAGACAAAGAAGGTCATTACATACTGATAAAGGTATTTCTCCTACCCAAGGATGTAACAATTCTAAATACCTCTATACCAAATGCTGGAGCACCCAAATTCATGAAACAAACACTACTTACACTAAAATCACAAATAGATCTGAACACATTGATTGTTGGTGACTTTAATACACCACTGTTGCCTCTTGCTAAATCAACCCAGAAAAAACTCAACAGAGACATCTCAAAACGAAACAACTGCCCAGACCAACTCGATTTAACAAGCATCTACAGAATATTCCACTCAGCAACACCAGAATATAGAGATGTTGTTCTCAGCAGCAGCTGGATCATTCTCCAAAATAGGTTACATTTTAAGGCACAAAGCAAATTCTGTGCAAATTCAGAAATATTGAAATTATTTCCTGCATTCTCTTAGGCCACAATGGAATAAAATTAGAGCTCAACACCAAAAGCCATCATAGAAAATCCTGGAACTCATGTAGACTGAACAACACATTGTTGAATCACCAGTGGGTCATTGAAGAGATAGGAATAGAAGTTGAAAAGTTTATGATATTTAACAAAAACAAGTATACAAAATACCAGCCTTTCTGAGACATAGCAAAGGCAGTACTCAGAGGAAATTTTATAACGCTGAGTGAATACATCAACAAATTACAGAAATATAAGACCAACAATTTAATGGTGCACCTTAAGCTCCTTGAAAAGAGCAACAAACCAAACCCCAATCTAGTAGACAGAAACAAATAACTGAAATTAAATCAGAATTAAATTCGAGTCCAAAATAACTGTAGAATCAACAGAGTTGATTCTTCAAAAAAATTAACAAAATTGATAGACCCTTAGCAAAACTTACCAAAAAAAGAAGAGAACACACTCAAATAAACAAAATCAGAGAGGAAAATGGAAACATCATGACAGAAACCAAGATTCAGAGCATTATAAGGATATACTTTGCAAACCTTTTTGCTAACAAATTTGAGATCTTGAAGAAATAGAAGAATGTCTAGCAACTGTTAATATACCCAATCTTAAGATTTAAACCAGCTAAACAGGTCTATATCAAGTAATGAAATAGAAATGACAATAAGAGATCTTCCATTCATGAAAAGCTCAGGACCAGATGGATTCACAGCTGAATTCTATAAGGCCTTCAAAGGAGAATTCACACCAATGCTCCTTAAACTCTTCAATGAAATTGAAATCGAACGTTCCCTACCAAAAGCATTCCCTCACCCCAAAACCAGACACTCATCAAAGAAAGAGAACTATAGACCCATAACTTTGATGAACATTGATGCAAAACTTCTCAACAAAATTCTGGCCCAATCAACTTCAATAACTCATCAAAAAATTATACACCATGATCAAACAGGATTCATTCCAGGGATGCAAAGCTGATTAAATATACGTAAGTCAATGAATATAATTTATCACATCAATAGGAGCAAGGACAAGAACCACATGATTATCTGAATAGATGGAGAAAATACATTTGACAAGATATACCACCCCTTTATGATGAAAGCCCTGGAGAAATTAGGAATCCATGGAACATTCCTCAATATAATAAAGGCTATGTATGACAAACCTACATCTAGCATTATACTAAATGGTAAAAAGTTCAAGCCATTTCCTATAAAATCAGGAACAAGACAAGGATGTCCACACTCTTCACTCCTCTTCAGTATAGTGTTAGAATTCCTAGCCAGAGCAATAAGGCAAGAGTCAAACATAAAGTTGATCCAAATAGAGAAAGATGAAGTAAAACTCTCCCAACAATGAGAAGAGTGAGGCTGAAATCAAGAAAGCGACTACTTTTGTAATAGCCTCAAAAAATACCTAAGAGTTAACCAAAGAAATGAAGTATGTCTATGATGAAAACTTTGAAAACCTGAAAAAGAAAATAAAGCAGATCGGAACAAGTGGAAAACTTCTCATGCTCCTGAATTGGGAGGGTTAACATTGTGAAAATGGCAATACTTTGTCAGAACTATCTACAAATTCAGTGCAATGCCCCTCAGTATCCCAACATCATTCTTTAATGAAGTAGAAGAAGCAATAAAAAAATAGTTTGGAATAATAAAAGACCTGGAATAGGAAAAACAATCCTAGGCAGGAAGAACAGTGCTGGAGGACTATCAGTACCAAATTTCAAACTCTATTACAAACCCATAGTTATAAAAACATCTTGGTACTGGTAAAAGAACATGCCTAAGAATCAATGAAATGGAACTCAAGTCCCAGAAATGAACCTGCAGACCTATGGCAACCTAATTTTTGATAAAGGAGAAAAAAAAAACCAAAATAATAACAACAACAACAACAACAACAAAAACAGCTTGGAAGAAACACAGCCTCTTCAACAAATGGATCAGACAGAATTGGCTTAACATTGGAGAAACTAAAGTTAGATCCTTTTATATCACCCTGCAACAGAATCAATATCAAATGGGTCAAATACCTTGAGGTAAAAGCAGATACCCTGAAAATATTCAGAAAGGAATAGAGAAAACCCTAGGGCTCCTTGGCATAGGTAGAAACTTCCTTAATAAAGACCCAGCAATAACTAGTACATGTCTGGGACAAGTAGAAAAGGTCAAAAGCTATGTACATATGACCAGATAAGATGAAGTTAAGTGAAATGAACCCCAAGATAGGGACACAAGTGGTTTTTTTCTTTCTTGGGATTGTTTCTAATGTATTTATAAGGTACTATGTGATTTTTTTTGTTGCTTTGTATGTCCCTCCCCCACGGTATCACCCCTGTTTTCACTGTATTTGATGTTGATACAATTTGGGGAGAGGGAAGGGAGAAAACAAAATGTTTAAATAGGGATATAGGTTGACCCATTACAACAACGAGATGTTCAATACGCTCTGATGAAAAATGAACTTTACAATTTAGGCGGAGTGAGGGGAGTGGAATTAAGGAGGTGGGAGGGAAGGGATGGTAGGGGAAAAACAAAGGAGGAGGCAACAATGCTTGATAAGAAACGTACTCATTACCTTGCTCATGTAACTGTAATCCCTCTGTACAGTATTTTCACAATAAAAAACTGTTAAAAAAATCACAACAAACTCAAAGAGAGGTTGGATAAATGGAATTGCATTAAAGTTAAGAGTTTATTCACATCAAAGGACATAGCTAAGAAGATAAATAGAAAGCCCAGAGAGTAGAAGATGTTCACTAGCCATACAACAGACAAGGGCCTCATATCTAAAATATACTTAGAACTCAAAAAATTAAATTTCCCCAAAACAAATCCAGAAACAACCACCCCATTAACATATGGGCTTAAAGGCTTATGGAGACTTCTCTGAAGAGGAAATAAGAATGGCCAATAGACACATGAAGAAATATTCAACATCTCTGGTCATAAAAGAAATGCAAATCCAACAACATTGAGATTCCACCTTACCCTAGTTAGAATGGCCATTATCAACTGGTAATAACAACAGATGCTGGAGGGGATGTGGCCAAAGGGAACACTATTGCACTGCTGGTAGGAGTATGGAGGAAAGCAGTATGGAGGTTCCTCAAAAGACTATACATATAGCCCTATGACCCAGCAATCCCACTTTTGGACATTTATCATATGACCACAAACAAGGCAACACTAAAGCTGCCAGCAAAACCATGTTTATTGCAGTACATTTACCATGTCTAATATACAGAATCAACCCAGATACCCCTCAGTAGATGAATGGGTCAAGAAAATGTCATATATATATATATGTAATATGTAATGGAATTCTATGCTTCCATCAGAAAGAATGTCATTATTACATTTGTAAAGAAATATAAAGACTTGGAAAAAATCATGTGAAGTGAAGTAAGCAGACCCAAAGAAACATAGGTTGCTTGGTTTCCCTCATTTGTAATAATTAGTATATGTCTAAGATAGTCCTAGCAGAGAATCATAATAGCTCAGTAGCTATGACAATGTCTAATATGACAATGTTAGATGTTGCTAATTGAAATGAACTTCAAGATATGGAAACAAGAGGTTTTTCTTTGTGAAGTTATTTCTTTTTTCGTTTTTCTTTTTTTGCCATTGTTTTATCCCTTGTTGTCACTGTACTTGATTTGGTACCCTTTGTCTTGCATGTATGTTTGTTTTGGGGAGGGAAAGGGGAACAACAAAATGTTGAGACAAAGGACATAGTGTGAACCAAATGCAACAGGAATACTTAGAATATAATATGTTGGAAATGAACTTTATAACTTGGTGCTGCGGGGAGAGGGGGAAGCAAAAAGGGTAAGTGGGAGAAAAACAGAAAAATGAGGAAGGTAACAATGTTTGACAAGAAATGTACTCATTGCCTTACATATGTAACAGTAATCACTCTGTATATAACCTTGACAATAAAATTAAATTTAGAAAAAAGGAATAACAACTGACAACATATTAGGGTTAAAGTAGTGAAGCTTCATATCACAGATTCATAACATCTTTTTAATGCAACCAGTGCAGAGGAGATTCTTATAGGATGAACAGGTCCTCTCCCCAGGTAAATTTTCATGTACTTCATGGCAATTATCTTTGCCTTTTGAACTTTATACATTTTTTTCATTTACTTCATAATTTTTAAATGCCTGCTATGTGCCTACCCTCATCAAATAGAGCCTTGTGAGTATATGTGTGGACACATGATGCAAGCACCGAGTTACTTTTTTTTTTTTGTTGGTTGTGGGGCTTGAACTCTGGGCTTGGGCGCTATCCCTCAGTTCTTCAGCTCAAGGCTAGAGCTCTACCGCTTGAGCCACAGCACCACTTATGGTTTTCTAGTGGTTTATTGGATATACGAGTCTCACAGACTTTCCTGCCTGGTCTGACTTTGAACAGTGATCCTCAGATCTCAGCCTCCTGAGTAGCTAGTATTTCAGGCATGAGCCACTGGCACCCGGCTCCAAGTTAATTCATTGCCACTGGTTGCTAATAATTCTACCAAATCTTAGGTGGATTTCATCTACTTTTTGTTGCTTAAAAGCTGGCAAGTAAAGGAATGAAGGAAATAGAAAGAAACAATTGTTTAGCTTATTTGAAGATGAAGGTTTACAAACTGTTCAGAATGGCTATCTTGTGATTGAAGGCTAGTATTTTTCATTAAAGCTAATTCTCTCTATATACCTTCAATCCAGTTGCTTCCCCTTCTCCAGAAATGGAATGGTTTCTCTGGAGTGACGGGCTCTCTATTAGCTTCATTATCTCAGCAGTTTTTGAATATCCTTCAAAATGCTTCAGTTGGCTGTTTTTTTATAGACCTCCCTCAGATTATCTGGATCAGGGAAATGTCATTTGAGGATATTGTATTGAGTATCGATGATGTATGTGGTTTGGAAAAGAAAGGTGAACAATAACTTTAGGAGCTGATGGTCTTGACCTTTTAAATTTTATTACCCAAATGTCTTGACTAGTGTCTATGGCAGCTACAATAGATATTAGAAATAGCAATTATGACAGCAATTATTACAGGCTCATGCCTGTAATTGTAGCTGCTCAGGAGTCCTGAGATCTGAGGATCACAATTTGAACCAGCCTGTACAGGAAAGTCTGTGAAACACTCATGTCCAATTAATTCCAAAAACTGGAAGTTGAACTGTGGTTTAAGTGGAAGAGCACTAGCCTTGACCATAGAAGTTCAGGGACAGAGTCCAGGCCCTGAGTTCAAGCCTCAGGAGTGGCACAAAAACAAAGAAACAAAAAGCACAGAACAATGAAACCTTTGGTTAAATGTGGTACTTAAAGTTACTTATACATGAAATTGATAATGCTGCTCTTATTGCTTATAAGTAAGGAAATGGAGACTCAGAGAAGATGATGAATGACAGTGCTAGGTTTCTAGGTACTGTACTCGTTTAGCCAGGAATCTAGGATTTTTCCATGAGATTTCTCCTGGATTAACGACTCCTTTTCTGACAGGAAGTAGGTATTCATTATGTCATTCAATCTTAAAGATGAAGTTTGTTTCAACTTTTATAATTGCATTTTATTTAACACATGGGTTTATGGGGTTTTAAGCATATTTACTAGGTACAACCCTATAGTGTTTAATGAGGGGATGAATAAATAACTCTGAGGCATAAATAGAAATATTATGGCTATCATATTCATCATAGCTAAAGTTATGAAGGCTGGTCCTCAAACAGGGAGGTTATTTCTGAGACAGGTTGTAATCCTAATACATCAAGTATAATTCATTGTCTAATATTTAGTTTTTATTTCTTTAAATATATTTCTGATTATATATACTTATATATATATACATACATGCACATATTATGTATAGAAATCTAAGAGAATGAGTAATAATTTATTAGAGTTGTTTCTGAGTGATGGAAACTCACATACTCTTTTGATTTAACATGATCCACATTTTGAATGTGAAAAATGAATTTTTACAGAAATGATGGTGATTTCAAGAAGCCTGTGTGAGGTACTGGTAGAGGAGGAGGTGTTGTTTGGAGACCCTCCCAGCCTTTTTTTGGTCTCTGAGTCACAAATGACTCAGTTTGATATCCAGGAAGCAAACTGGGGCTGTCAATTTCAAACCATGCTTTTGGCAACGAAAATGTTGCTACATTGGGACAAGAACACATTTTGTGTATTCCTCAATCTATTTGCACTGAGATGGCCTCTTTGTCCAAATTCGTCTTTTACTTTATAACTTAATTTCTTTTTGAATTTACAAATCCTTTTACATATTCTTTAACATATCCTATATATATATATATCTAGTTATCTTAGTCAATCATCCCTTCAATCATTCCCTTTTACCTATTTATTTTTTTTCTCCAACAGACAGTGCAACTTTCCCACTTCCTTTTTTATATATGTACAATTGTATATTATTGCTGTTTGTATCCACTGTTCTCTTTTCCGTTCATCTGCCTCTCTCCTGTTATCCCTCATTCGGAAAGTGTTTCAGCTTCTTGATATTCACTTTGTATTCACTTTGCTCATTGTTTAGTGTCCAAAGAGTTTACAACATGCACTATCATTCCTGCAGATACCATCCTTTAGTCAGCCTGCTTGTGTATATAAGCAAATGCCCTTGTGTATGTCTACATGGGATATTGTATTTGGGGTCTAAGATCCACATAGGAGAGAAAACATGCACTCTTGTTTTTCTGAATCTGGCTTACTTCAGTCAGTTTATTTTTTTTCTCCAGATTCTCCTACAAATGACATATTTTCATTCTTCCTCATGGCTAAAATAATAAATGTCACTATGTATGTGCACACACACACGTGTTATGTCCATTTATTCATTGTAGGAGCTATGGTCTCTTTCCATAGCTTAGATATTATGAACTGTGCTGCAACTAACATGGGTATGCAGGGGCTTTTATTGTATCCTGTCATGCAGTATTTTGGATAAATGCCCACAAGTGGTATCATTAGATTATGTGTAGTTACATTTAGTTTTTTTGAGGAACTTCCCTACTTTCTCTACTTTCCATAGTGTTTGCCCTAATTTACATTTCTACTAACAGTGTATTAGCATCCCTTCTTCTGGGAATCATTTCCAGAATTTTTTGTTGTTCATATTCTGAGATATAATCTCAGTGAGGTTTTGATTTGTTTTTACTTTGTGGCAGGAGTGTTGAGCAGTTCTTCATGTATCTATTTATTTTAATTTCCTCTGAGAAGTATCTATTTTCTCTTTTGCTTATTTATTGATTGGGCTACTGATTCTTTCAGGTTAAAGTTTTATTTTTTGTCCTGGTTCTAAGGATTGAACTCAGGGCCTGGACACGGTCCTTGAGTTTTGTTTTGTTTTTTTTTTTTTTGCTGAAGGCTGATGCTTTACCACTTGAGCCACAGCTCCATTTCCAGCTTTTTTTTTATTTTATTTTATTTTATTTTATTTTATTTGAAAACATACTGTACAGAGGGGTTACAATTACATGGGCAGGAAAATGCATACATTTCTTACCAAGCATTGCAGCCTCCTCCTTTGTTTACCCTTCACCTCCCTTCCCAGCCTCCCCCCTCCCCCCCACCCAATCATACCCCCCCTCCCTCCCCCCTACCGACATTGTAAAGCTGGTTTTGACATGACATTTTGTACTTCTCATTGTTGCAACAGGTCCACCTGAATCCTTAAACGACTTGTTTGTCCCCGTCTCATTTCCAGCTTTTTGAGGTTAATTATAAATAACAGTCTCACCGACTTTCATACCCAGCCTAGCTTCAATCCTCAGATTTTATCCTCCTGAGTAGCTAAGATTACAGGTGTGAGCCACCAGGGCATGCTGGGATTGTAGATTTTTAAGCTATTAGACTGTTATTAGACTAATTATTAGACTGTTGTTAGATATATTTTATCAACTGTCTGTGCAGGTTAGTGACAATGTTCTTTGCTGTATGGAAGCTTTCTGGCTGATTCAATTCCATTTGTCAATTCTCTTTTCTCTTTGCTGAGACCCTGGGATTCTATTCAGGAAGTTCCAGCCTATGCCAATGAAGACTAGTGTTTTCCCTACTCTTTCTTGCAATATATTCAAAGTTTCAGATTTTATGTTAAGGTCTTTGATTCACTAAATTGATACTGGAACAGGGTGAGGGATAGGGGTTCAATTTCATTTTTTGCATGTGGAGATCCTGTTTTCCCAGCACCATTTACTGAACATGCTATCCTTTCTCCAATCTATGTTTTGGGCTCTTTTGTCAAAGATCTATAAACATGTGGGTTTATTTCTGGGTCTTCTAGTCTGTTCCATTGTTTTTAGGATCTGTTTTTGTGTCAACACCAAACTATTTTTGTTATTAAGGCTTTCTCTTATAATTTCAAGTCTGACATTCTGATACCACCAGCATATCTGGTGTAGAGCTTGTATACATAAAAGTCACCATGACAGGGAGTTGGGGATTCTCTGTGGCCACTAGGAACTGTATTACTTAGAGCCTTACAAACAACTGCATATGCTTATAAGGGGCTATGCATCCTTTTAGACCCACAGGTTTGAAATAAAAGTTTATTGTTGTTGTTTTTTTACATTGATGGAATCATATTTGATGCAGAATGTAATGTATGATCTTCAAGGAGGGATCTTTTCCTATTAATAATTTCAGTTTTTCTTTCTTGCTTTCTGCCATGGTTGATTGATAAACGTCTGCTGGGGTCTTTCATAACCACTGGCTCACCCTTCAAAGGATAATCTTTAAATGTCATTTTTGAGATAGACTTTTGTTTATTGACTTTTGTAATCAAAGGGTGTTTTTTTTTTTTTTTGTTTTAAACAAGTTGGTAGCATACAATTAAAGCAACTTGTAGGATTTGTATTTAGGATCTGTTTTCTTGCTTCAAAAACATGCAAGAAATTGCTTTAACTTAAAAAAATTTAAGGGACACAATAAAAAAGCATGCAAGAGTAGGTCTTTGTGACATTTGTATTTTTCCACTCTAAACTCCTTATTGGCTTCACATTTTAAAATGTTTTTATTTGACAGGGAAAGGCATCATTTGAAATTTTTATTGATAATACTTTTAACTGCAAGAAAAAGACATAAACCTGCAAAGCAGTAACTATCATGGTGGCCACAATTGGGAGGTCTGCAAAGTGGTTTATTACCAGTGAGGAAAATATAGGAAAGAAAAGGAAGACAGAGGTTGGGAACCACAGTCGTTACGGGGGTCACCGCCTCTGCTATGTGCATTTAATTTTCCTCCCTCCCCTTTTAGACTGTGGACAGTGGCAATGCCAAATGACACTTTGCCTCCAAGCATCTGTGGCCTATGTGAACCTCTGATGGCTGAAAATTCCTCTCCAGCCAGCCAGTGAAGGAACTTGCGAAGGGGCCACATTTAACCTCCTCAGCAGATTGTAACTATCCTGGAGAACTGAGCAAGGCCTCCTTCATACTTCTGCTTTCCTAAGCTCAAACATAAAAGACCTGTGATGAAGGAATTAAAATGTGATGCTGGCAAGTCTCTCAGTGTTTGTAATAAAAGCTTTCTGTGGTTCTTCCATGGCCATTTCTGCACTATTAAAAGACAGTGCCAAGTAGCTACCAACATCATTTTGCTCTTCAGGTCAAGAGTCCTTTACCCTTGTTATTGTTATTGTTGTTCAGACTCTTAGAGAACACCTTATTTAACACCTTGTTAGGATAAAATTGCTTGTGACTTTATAAACACAGGTGTTCAGTTTGAATCCTAATGAACTGTGAAATAGGTAGATGTCTAAAAGGAAATTCTATAAATTGTGAACACAGTTCTGTCAGCACACTAAATGGATTAGGAAAAATCATTGTCTGCCTTGAAACTGAACACTAGTGTGATGTATGCACATGAATTAGTCCTGAAAAGCCAATAAAACAGGGAAAGAAAGTAGAGCCCCGGTGAAGTTGATGGTGGGGGTTTCCCTACCACAAATGAATCTGGTACAGAAGGGCTTGGGAATGAGAATGGCTATTCAGAGGAAGGCCAGGAAGGAATCTGTATGAGCAGACAACACAGAATTTATGGAGTAAAACCACAAACACCTTATTTTCCATTGTACTAAAATAATGATATTTTACAGTACTCTTTTTGTATGTAATTCTGCTTTCAATTTTATATTGTTACTGCAACTCAAATATCATTATAAGTGTTCCAACAAAAATCCTTTTTTAATCAAAAACTTTCCAGGCTTTAGCCATTGTCGACATATTTTGAGCAACTTATTTTTCTACTGGAACAAAAGAATTTGGCCTCCTTTCTAAGCTGGCAATGTCATTCGACCTATGTGGCCAAGCATGTAATTAAGATAACTGAATCATTTCAGTTTCTACAGTAAGTCCCTTTGTCATCTGGACCAATTGTTTTGGGGAAAAGAGAAATAAAATCAGAGCTTTTTATTTTCATGAAAGAAAAGAAATGAATCATTAGCACTTTTGTTTGGCTATAGGTCTGTTTGCAAAAGGCCTTCTGTATAATAAACTGTGACTGGAAGTGACAATAATCCAATTAACCAATTGTCTAAGGAAAAAAAATACATGTTCACTGGTAAGTTTTGCTTGCTGGTAAATGGTTTGCCAGGGGGAAAAGTATATATTTCTGTCATGTCTGGGAAACTGAGTTCCCAGGTTAAAAAAGAGATGACAGAATTTAGGAGGAGGGAAATCTAGCAAAACTTAGGCTGACCTGCAAGCTTACATTCTTTCCTTTTTTAAAATGAATTTTATGGAAAACCAAATATATTAAGTACTTCCATCCACCTATTTTTTTCTTTCATGGGGTATTGTTTGGAAATAACATGTTTAAATTGTGATCATGTTCTCCTGACACATTTGTAGTGCTTGTTTGCATCACGCTGCAGAAAGGTGAACCTTTATATAGTTAGGTTTCTTTATGTTTTTGCACAGCAAACCAAAATGTGAAGAGTGAAATTAAATAGCAGAGCTTCTGCAAGAATTGCTTATCCTTTTTTACATGAACTTTCTTTTGTCTTTAAAATAGGTATATTTATTCTATACAGATGAATCCTTCACTTTCTCCTTTGTTTATTTTTTTAAAGGAGATGATATTTTTTGTTGTTGTTATTGGCCATGGGGCTTGAACTCAGCCTGGGTGCAGTCCTTCAGCTCTTCAGATCAAGGCAAGCACGCTACCACTTGAGCCACAGCACCAATTCCAGTTTTCTGTTTGTTTGTTTTTCTTAATGGGAGATTACAGTTTCACAGACTGACCAGGCTGGATTTGAACTGTGATCCTCAGATTTCAGCCTCCTGAGTACTAGGATTATAGGCATGAGCCACCAGCACCTGGCTAGGAGATATAATTTGATGAAGTAAGTTGTGTAGAGGAGATACATTTTAACCCCAGAGGTTTGGTTTTGTTCTATGTTTTTCTATCATGAGGTCTCTGAAGCTGATCTTATTGCATTTATTTATATTTGTAAATGTAGGTAATTTCTTAAATCCTTATGACAACAACAGAACAATGATTGGCAGATGCAGTGTTACTTGGCAGTTGTTAATTTGAAACTGTGTCTTTAAGATCTAGCCATATATGGGAGGCCTAGAGGGCCCAACTCCTCCTTTGCTCCATGTGATTGCTTAGCCCAGTACCAGCAATGGTGACTATCAGAAGGGAGAGTTCTATCCATAGAGATGAACATTTTTGACAGCTCTTCTGAGGGTGGTTCAGGAAAAAGGGAAAGGGGTGACTAAGAGAGCTACTTAGAGTTGCCAGAAAATCCCAACTGTTTTTAAGGAAGTCCTCAAAGACTCTTCAATCTCACTTCCATCTGATATAAAAAAAATACATTTGGTACAATGATACCTTCACTAAGTTCATTCATTTTAGATAATTTGGAAGACTCATTTGGACTTCATGCTTGTATGTATGTATGTTAATGCGCGTGAGAGATCTAGAGGACCTATGTACGGAAAGCGCATCAATAATAGCGTTTTGGTACTTCTGTGTTTGCTTGCCAGTGAGTTATTTGTAAATATTTGCTGGCATGCTGTTAGGTGTTGGTGATACAGAAGTAACCAAGAAATAAATGATATCATCATTATCACTCATAATCTCATTATTGAAAACATATTCTGGGAATGACTTTTATTCATGTATAGTCACCAGCATTAATTCATAAAAGATGAAGTATAGTGGACTTTTGGTTGTTTGACAGTTGGTCTCCCCAGGACCTCAGGCATGTAAATGATCCTCTGGGCTAGTCTCTGAAAGCTGCAGATGAAAGGTTTTTGGTACTTTAAGGACTTTTTCATGTACCAATTCTTGAAATTTCAAGGATAATGTCTTGGATAAGACTCCAGTGAAGTTTATGTAGGACACATAACCTTATTCCTTCCCGCAGGTAGTCTGACTGGGGATTTCATTATTTTCTCCACGAGTATTGATTTTTACCTTTTTACTGACCTACATTTACATAGAATCTCCTGCATTTTAAGTCTTAAGAAGGAATGGTGTGGGCTGTACATGTGGCTCAAGTGGGAGAGTATATTCATAGTAAACAGAGATCATGAGTTCAAATCCCAGTATTGCCAAAAGTAAAAAAAAAAAAAAGGAAGAAAGAAATATTCTTTTGTTTTTTTCAATGATGTGTGTGCACTCTGAGTTCAATACTTTCCACAGTATAGGAACTTTAAAAATATTTGTTATAGGGGCTGGGAAGGTGGCTTAGTGGTAGAGCGCTTGCCTTGCATGCCTGAGGCCCTGGGTTCGATTCCTCAGCACCACATAAGCAAAAAGAAAAAAAGCCGGAAGTGGCGCTGTGGCTCAAGCGGTAGAGCACTAGCCTTGAGCTGAAGAGCTGAGGGACAGCACCCAGGCCCAGAGTTCAGGCCCCACAACCAGACCAAAAAAAAAAAAAAATATATATATATATATTATATATATATATATGGTATATTTACTAATAGGTGGCTGTTCTTTAATGTCCCTAGAGATACATAATCTTAGGCAATGCTTTAATATCAATACCAGCAGAGAAAAATATATTAACTTCTCTATAAACTAGATGTGGGGAAAACTTCAGCTATGAATCAAAACATGGTAGCAATATAATATAAAATTGATAAATTTGAAGACATAAAGAATTTTTACATAACAAATTATCATAGAGTAGAAAACAGCTAGCAATTTGGAAAAAAGCCTTCCAAGTTTTGTTATGGATTCAAAAAAGGTTTAAAAAAATGGAGAACCAAGAAGCCCCAAATCCCACAGATATAGAGTCAGTACACAAAAAATAAATATAAATAATGCCTAATGTATAATGTTTTATCTGTTAAGAGAAATGCATATTAAAACACCCATGATAGAAGAAATGAAGCTACATTGAAAAATATATTTATTTTTACTTGATTGACAAATGTCTATCTTTAATATATTATCTATTAGCAATTACAGGCCTGTAATGATGATCATAGTAATGCAAGCTGTTTTATTGCCTCTTGGAGAAAAATTTTATAACATCTACCAAATTCCATATGTTTACCTTTGAATTGCAATCTCAGTTCAAAAATAGATCCCAAATATACCTGGCAGAAATACAAAAACCTAAATACTTTCTACTACATTTATAACAGCAAAAGACTGTACATACCAAGATATATACCAAGATTGGATTAATAGAATAAACCATCATGGTATATAAAATGGAGTACTATGTGTAAAAGATGAACCCTATCTCAATATACTATTATGGGAGGATCTTTTTGATATTGCATCAAATGAACAAAAGATCTGATTAGAAGAGCATAGAATATTCTTTTTTATCTGAGGAATTAGGGAATTATTAATACTTACATGCTAATATGTGTATTTGCTTATACTTTAAAACAATTGAAAAATGATAAAGTAATAAACACATGCTGAGGCCATATGATGGAGTTGACGGAGAGAACCTAAACTTTTTGAAGGTTCCTTTTTTTGTACAATTGTCTTTGGAACATAATGACAAAAAAAATTTAGATCCATGAAAAACTAAAATGAGACAAGCTTATCTTTGTTCTTTGAATGACAGTATAGTCACACAGAGTATCTCATCAAAGTGACTGTAAAGCAGGGTACCTACATCTCCCATGAGACATACTCCAGAGCAAAAGAAAATGTGAATAATCTTAAACATTTTTCAACAATCATATTATGATTTTGAGGATGAGTATTATTATTTTGAGCAGATGTGTGTAAAAGGTAGTAAAAGAATTATCTATTTCTATTGGTACTTTTAATAGCTTGAATTTTCAATATAGGACAAAGGAAATACATATACAAGTGAGTAAAATTAAGCAAAAACATTGCCCTCATCAATTTATATTAGAGCATTATTATGAACTCCCGTGTATCTAAAAATATTTAAAAATAAATATGTGTCTGACTGTTGTATGTCAGAGGATGTATACTATATATATTGCATCTGCAACTATGTATTTTAGCTGTATCTGAAATGTCCTAGAAACAAGGGACCAATCTAGCAACAATGAGTGTTTCTGCTGTGAAGTCATACTTTTTTCCCCACTTGAGGCATTTCTAGAAGTGCTTGAGTCTGTAACTGGGTTAAGAATGATATCTACAAAGCCTTGTTAAAGTACATGTTAAAAGGACTCAGGGCAAATAAAAAGATGGACCCACTTGAGGTTGATGTGGTGATTATAATCACAGCACTTGAGTGGTAAAGGCTAGAAGATCAAGGCCAGTTGGCCTAAATAGTGAATCTGAGGCCAGGTTGGACTATATGTGTCTCAACACTATAAACAATATATATATATATATATATATATGTATATATATATATACACACCATATAGTATATATAAAAATATAACATATTCATATTAATACATATTTATATATAAGTATATATATGTCTCAAACTAAAAACCTGAAAAACAAAACAAAACCCAAATCTTTTGGCCAATGAATGTAAGTATCAAACATGTAAGAAGCCATGATATTATATCAGAAAAACTACTTTAGAAAATACTTTTGTAAATTCTATGGGATGAGCCCATTATTCTTGAAACTGACAAATAAATGGAAAGAATTGAGAATTCATATAACTTCATATAATTTGAATCTTAGAGTAATCAAAGGATTGACAAGGTGAAGATTGTCTTTCTACAAGTATTCCAGCCAATGAAGGGGAAATGATAGACTGTCACCATTTTGTAACTGCCAATCACTCAAGTCTGGACTGAGCTGCATCAGAAACTGTATCAGGTATCACACGTTGTTGGTAGAAAGGTGCTCCATTGCTGATGAAGCAGTCTTGTCAGAAAGCAAACACAACTCTTACTTGAAATAAAGAAGATGGGGAGGAACTTAGTGAGCAATCCCAAGGGGACACAGTGAACTCATCAGGGGAAAGAAATTTTTAAAAGTTCAAAGAAAGGAAGGAGCCTTGATATAAAAAAAGACTTTGGGACATATCACTCAAATATGCTGTATGTCCTGATTATGATCCTGATTCAAATACACAAAGTTATAAAATTATGAACCACTTGGGGAAACTTAAAAGTTGAACTGGTCATACTAGATACTCTTGGTGAAAATTTTCTAAGGTATAAGGATGAAATTATTTTAACACAAATTCTTGTCTTTTGAAATTATATACTAAAATATTTAGATGAAATGATCTACCCTTTGGGATTTAATTTAAAATAATTAAAGGGAGTTAGAGAAAGAAAGTGGGGTTGTAGATCAAATGACGAGTCTAAGCAGGTACTTATGGAATTTTGGACAGAGGTTCTAATGTTCATTATATTGTATTTATTACTTTTATAGATATTTGATATTTATGTAATAAAACATCAAAAATGGAGTAAAGACAAGTGAGTTCGTTGCCTGCATGCACTGTGGGTTTCATTCTCAGTGGCCATGGACAGGCCTCATGGCCAGCCTCCCACCTACCTTGGACTTCCTGTCTTCATTTATACAGATGTTGTTATTGCTGAATTACTGTAAGGATGATAGTTACAAAAGGTGATTTCAAACCTTAAGCCTTAAACCTTAAACAGAGTATACTTACAGAGGGAAAGTCTTTTTAACTTTTTGTAGCCTTTCTTTTTAATGAGGGGGTAATTTGGATGTAAAAGATCTAAAAGAAATCATTGGGGTATCTGATAGTGAAGCATTTTTATGATGAAGTGTTTGGGAATCTTTTCCCCCAAACTTGCCAGTCCCTGTAAGACTTTGCTGATATTAGAGACCTATTGAAGATACACTCCATTTAGTCAAGGATGAATCTCCAGAATGTCTCCAGAAATTACTTGGGCTACAAGGCTTTGCTGTCAGGATGACTACCTGACATTGTTTAACATCATTGCTTTTTATCCAAATTGTCAGGTATCTGTCATCAGGGGATCTATTTTCTTTTGTGTTCTCAGTTCAGAAGTGGAGAAAACTTGAGTTTAAAAAAATTCTTCTCTTATTCATATGTTCTAGGTATTTTCCGATTAAACATGTTTAATTCAAGGAATCCTGAACATTTCTATCTTACATATTTTAGGAAGAAAGAATACACGTAAAAGATGATGCATAGGTAGTAAGACCTCACTACTTTTATTTTCTTTCACTCTTTTTCCACACTGAAGCACATTTGCTGTGGACTTAATGGAGTGTGCCAGGGTGCATTTTCTAAGTTGTGTTTATTTAAATCTCAGCCTAGAAGTAGTAAGCCAGTTTTCTCAATTCTTTCTCTACAAATTTCAAAGTAATACCAGCTGTTGGACAAAATACAGTGGTCCTAATGTCATGATCATGATATCTTAATGTAACATGAAATAGATTGGCAAATATTAAAACAGAGAAGATACTCACTAATTCATGTAAGATTTATAGAGAATTAAGACAGAAGTGTTTGGAAAACTGTTCTTGTTTTGTATATATTTTTAATCTTAAATTTAATAATTCTCCACAGTTTTTAGACTTTGGAAGACTTTCCTGGGATTACCTGGGCACTGCCACATTCTGATCTCTCCTTTAGCACAGTAATTAACATTGAGTTCCTAGAATTGTTCCATAACTTGACCCTTAAGATTTCTTGAGCCTGGAGCCCTCTTGTCTAGTTTTTCCCCTCTTGCAATGTGTAGTTTTGTTCAGTTTCCTTTCTTTAGCTGTTATAGGTATAGACTTAGATAAAAGAACTTTTGCAAGGGTTAGGAATTTTTCAGAGCCTCAGAAGGTCGTTTGCTATGGAAAAGTGAATGTAGCTGTACAATTATTTCCATCAGTATGATACATTGCTAAAACACCAGTCCTTTACAGGTAAATTTTACCTGTTTTGAGCACTGTAGAACCTACAACCTGGAATTTGTAACTCAATCTAGGAACATTTCAAAAATATATAGTTTTTAATTTTTATTGGCAAACTAATGCTTCATATTAGTGATTAAAGTATTAAAGTATTTACAACTTTAGGAAATCAGAAAAATGAATTTACTAATGACATTAATACAATTTAATACACTTGCTAATGAGAAGTCATATATTGTGAAGCCTAAAATTACAGAATTATATCACATTTATTACACATAGACATATTTGTAATGTCAAAAAAACCTTAAGTCAGTTCTTGGAAGTTGGTAGCGCTTACTCGATCCTGATGGATTTTCTTACTTTAAAAAACTATTGATCAGATGTGCTACATTTTTTTTTATCCCTAACACATTGGGCCCTACCCCTGTACTTGGATTGGCTGAGTTTAGGTTCACAATCTGCTTGTGATTGGCTAGTTTGAAGAAAGTCAAAACAATTTTTTGACGGGATGTGTCATAATGAACAAGGAATAGGACGTAACTAAAATTCAATGAGTTTATAACCAGAGTTCTTCATTAAAGTGTACCAAGAATAAGACGTAACTAAAACACAATCAACTGGGGCCAAGCCACATGGCCAAAATAGAAACGTTTCAGAAGAGTTTCCACAACATTGGCAGAAATGAAATGGCACACTTGGACAGAAAAGATGGGTTTTCTCACAACAGTAAGGACAGTTGCAGGTGATTGTGGTTGTTGCAGCCCCTAAGAAGAATGTAGGTCTGGAGGGGCAGTGTTGCTACTAGGATGACAGGCTTCGTTTCAGAGAACCCAGGTCTCAATCTAGTCTCTGTAATTTGACTTAAATGATCTTCGGCAATCTGTCCAACCTTTTAGAATATTTGTTTTCTCAACTATGCAATAAGCATATTAGGAATATCTGCCTCATAGGTTTAGTAGAAGTGTCTGTGAGAGGATATAGGTAAAACACTTCGCTTAGTGCCTGTCATATACTGAACACTCAATAAATTCTTCACTAGTAGTGACTGTTATCTAAAGATAACATTTGTCTGGTCCTTCTGATAGAAGTGTCCCAGAGAAGGGAAAGGAACCATTCTTTCAGACTTCATGGCTTATAGGAATACTCTACTACAGCAGCAAGCTGGGATTTGAACAATAATTCAATCCTGATAAACAAAAATGGCTAAAAGAGGAAATTGTGTTCCAGGCTGGAAGGAATAGTATGAGCAAAGATATGGCGACAAGAGTACATAGCATGTTTAGGGAATTCCTTATGACGTTTGTGGCTGGAAAGGGGAGGGAAGTGGGAAGAAGTATGGTGTCTGAGTTTATGAATATTGAATAGCACTTTGGGAACACAGGGCAGCAAGGATGTGAGGTTGTTCCAGGGAATGTACAAACCCCAAGATAAGGACACAAGTGTTTTTTTTTCTTTCTTGCTATTGTTCTAACATATTTATAAGGTGATTGTTATTTTGCTTTGTATGTCCCTACCCACGGTATAAGTCCTGTTTTCACTGTATTTCATGTTGGTATGATTTGGGGAGGGTAAGGGAAAAAACAAATTGTTTAAATAGGGATACAGGGGGACCCATTGCAACAATGAGATGTACAAGATGCTATGTTGAAAAACGAACTTTGCAACTTTGGCAGGGTTGGGGGGGGAGGGGGGAGAGTAGTTGTTTGTGAAGATGGGAGGGCAGGGATGGTAGGGGTAAAACAAAGGAGGAGGCAACAATGCTTGATAAAGAAATGTACTCATTACCTTGCTCATGTAATTGTAACCCCTCTGTACCATATTTTCACAATTAAAAAACTTATTAAAAAAAAGATAAATGTTTCTTCTGTGGATGTCTGCCATCCTGGCAGCTGCAAAGTGATCTCCTTCTCCTGCAAAAAGATACACAGGCTTGCTATTCTGCTCTTAAAGGGATTAATGCAGACAAGTTTGCCTCCCTTGGGTTCCATGCTAGAGGTGCATCTGCACTTACAACGTGGAATTCTATGGCAGAATACAGGCTCCTGATTTATACACATTCTTGAAGCTAGGCTTCTGGGCTACACTGATTAGGCTAGGGTGAAATAGAGCTCTTAAAATTCATGAGATCTATGCGCTATAAGGGAAAGAGGAGCATCTTATATTATTCAGAATAATCTCTTCTAGACCATATCTGAGTTTATGTTAATTAGGTAACTGTTAAAACAGGAGAACTGGTTCCAGGGAAAATGCATTGGGTTATTGGGTGTTTGGAACTTCGGCCTTTGCCCACTTATCTTCAGGAACTAGAAAGGAGCTATAGCTTAGCTATCAATGGCCAATGCTTGGATCAACTATGCTGACCTAAAAAACCTCTACAAAACCATTAAAGATGGAGTTCAGAAAGCTTCAGATGGGTGAACATCAGGTGTTGGAAGTTCCCTTCTCCTTTCTTCATACCTTACATGTTTATCTCTTCCATCTGTTTCTGAGTTGTATATAATATATAATATAATATTTATAATTTATAATATATAATTTATAATATATAATGAGTTGTTTATAATAAACCATTAAAAGTATAGAAATTATTTTCCTATGTTCTGTGGGCAGTTAACAAGTTTCTGAACCAGGAGAGGAGTTTATGCCTAGTTAATAGCCAAGTTGTGTAGAGGAAAGGGGCATGCTTGTTCAGCTTTTTCCTCCAGGGTGATACTCTATCATTTGAGGCATGCCTCCAATTTTAGGTTTTTGCTAGTCAATTGGAAGTAAGAATCTTAAAGATTTGTCTGCATGGGTTGGCTTTGAAACACAACCCTCAAATTTTAACCTTCTGAGTAGCTGTGTTATAGTTATGAGTCAAGCATTGTGAGGAATATGTACAGTAAGATTCTTAATTTTTCTCTGAAACAACTTAAAAAATCACTTGACCTATCTTTTCAGTACTTTTCAACTAGTTTCATAGAATCTTTTCAGAGTGAGGTTTCCAACTTTGTTGTTTATTATTGCCTTTCCCTTACTATACCTCTTCTTCCTATATTTAAGACTTTATGAAAGCAAAGTGATATTCAAGTGGGGTTGTAGTATAGCATCTGATGATTTCTTACATTAACACTGATATACTGTAATTTGTTTTTTTAATACTTAAGACAGATATTAATGTTCTCATTTAATAGATAGACATATATGTGGAGTCTTTCCACTAACTTGGCCAGGGCTTAGTACTGTAAGAGGCAGTTATGCTTGATATTCTGATTTTTCAAGTTGCCTTTTGGACACCATTTATATAAAAGACCAAATGATTTTGATCTATATTTTTCCTGTTTAAGTAGCTCTTATCTCTGCTGAAGGGCCTGTTTAGATACTGGTGTGTGTGTCAGGTCATGTTTGCAGGCATTTCAGGAGCCCAGCATTGACCTGCTCATAGGAATGGAAAATTGAGATTCTTTCTTCTCCTCTTCTCCAGAACTTAAACACATAGAATCCTTACAATGGTAAAGTACTCTGTAACAGCCCCTCCTGATTTTCTCATAATGTACAAAACTGACTAAATGTATCAACTCTGCTTTCTAGTTTATTCCTAAACTTACATATTTTACATAGTGATTTTTAAAAGTTCAGGATCTTCTATTAAAAATGACAACCAGCCCGTACTAAACTGGTTAATATGATACTCTCCTTAGAGACTGAAGAGGAATTGATACCCTCTCTGCAGCAATTTTGTGCCTTTTGTAAGTGTGTATTTGTGTGTGTGTGTGTGTGTGTTTCTCTCACTGAAGGTTTGTTACTCTATGAATGTGCTGTTGCCCAGGATTACTTAATTAAACATGACTTAAAAGTTTGCATTGTGCTTTAAAGTAGTGACAGAGATTGCTTAACATGATTTCTTGGTTATATGCTGCCTTTGGAATGGCAAGAAAGCAGAGTCAAGAAAATACAGTCACTCTGTTAAATCTTTATTTATTTTCTAAAGAGTGAGAGAGAATTTTTATCCAAGCGATGAGAACCTCCTGGAGTTGATTGACTTAAATTAGCTTGATTGCTTTTTATCAATCGCAGCTGCACTGTTTAGCATAAAAATGCAAAACATCTAAAAAGCATTTGCCTTGCAGCATACTGGAAAGATGTTTTTAGTTAGTTTTAAGATGTTTCAAATTTTTATTCTGCACAGATTCTCTGAGAATGTATCCAGAACATATCTAGTTACAGAGAATTAGTACAGATATTGTAAACTTTGAGAAAATGAATTAAAGAAAATATGCTGTTTTATGAATTACATATTTAGAATTTGGGCTTTTTCGCTTTCAAATGTCTCTCATAAGCTAAACAGTTCAGCAATATTTGTTGCAGCGGCTGAGCCAAGCAACTGCTGCTAAACATTATAAAACAGTCGTTGGAACTTTTCACATAATGAGCCATTTGGCCTTTCTTGTGGAGCTGTGACATGGTTCAGTGGAAACTGGTTGTTGTAAAGTTAGATAAACCAGCTTTGTCTTGAAATCCTGTGAATGAAGTTCAGACCGTCATCTTGGTTTTCTCCTCTGCTTAGCTGGTCTAATGATGAATATGACCATTTAACATCTCCTCTCCTGGCTGTTGCTGCTGAGAATAATCATCTGTGTAAGGTGCCTGCTGCTTTTTACTCTGCTTCCCTTATCTGGAAAATTTTTGCCCTTTAGTACTATGGGACAATATACAAACTAAAGTCAGAAGAAGGTGCCTTCTCAGAGCTAGAGAGAGCAAGTTGCCAAAATTATACATTGGACTTGGTTGATAGAGTGAACCTCTTGGAGACATTGACACTACAGTATATGATTTGAATTCATAAACTTCAGCTTCATGGATGTACTGGAAGCCCCAGGATTGCAGCACATATCTGAAAAATCAGTTTTGTACTTAAACATATTTTGCAAGGTGATCTCACCATGGCATCATAGATGCAATTGTAGATACCTTCACTCTGCTCATTATTTTCTTTTACATTAAATGATGTGAAAGGTTGTGTTCTTGGGTCTCTAATGGGCATATGGAGGCCATGGGTCTCACCTGGAGAGAGAGTCCCTGAGTCCCCTAGCCCTATCAAAGCATCTAGGGGGCAGTGCTCAGATGAGCATTCAAAAGACAAAGAAAGAAGTAGGGTCCCTAACAAGAGCAGATGTTTGTCCCGGAATTCAGCAATTGAAATTAATGAGTTCAGAGGGGTTTTTTCTCCATTAGTTTCTATTCTGGATAGGGCTGTGATGAACAGTTCTGTTTCTTTTCGATTTGTAAAATTAAACCAGTACTGATGCAAAAATTTTTGAAAAAATGCAGGCCACTTCCCTAAAAGAATCCTTTCCCCCAACTTTTAATGTACTGTTAAGCTGTTCTAATATTATTAATGCTTAAATCAATCATAATACAACTTTATGACAGAATTTAGAAAGTGTTTTCATTCTCTCTTTCAATCTCTGCTCTACTATGTCTCCATTACTTTTGATGTACTTGCTTCTATAATACACCTAAAATTAACGAGTTTGAATTTAGGAATTTAATTTTATTCAGTGTGTTCCCATGGAGTTAAAGTTTCCTGATTTTTCTTCTTAATCACATTGTGTGCTAAGATTTTCCTTGCTAGACTTGTACTTTTGGTCATTAAGTTTTTTTTTAAAAAGTAAAGTTTCTTAAGCTGCTTTTTTAATTAATACATTATACATATGAAGTACAGTGTGATGTTCTATTCATGGATACATTGGAATGGAGGTACTTATATATTTGGTATAATAATTCCGCCAAGGACTGGTACTAAATTCCCTATAATCTTGACAGTACTGTATCTTCTGAAGTTGAAATGCTCAGAGTAGCATTATTATTCTTTGGTTTTTTAAATTTTATTGTTATACATTAAGGAAAAATAATGTTTTTATTCCTTTGGTGTCTGGATTTACCTTTGAAATAATTCCTTATTAGGTCCTGATACTTTGTGATGTACAGTATATCTTTATGTTTTTCATTTAGCAATATGTGCAGGAGCTCACATCATGAGATAGTGGAGTTTTCTGTACTTCATTATATTCCACTATGCTTGTAGAGTATAATTTATGTGTATAAATTTATTTAAATTTAATTTTATTTGGCAAAAAGAAAAGTTGCTCTTTAGAACCTATCTAGTATCTGTTTTAGCATGTGGTGCAAGGTGTAAATTTAAGTTTATTTCTTTCTACTTTATGAATTCTTTTTAAAAACTTATTTTTTGTTTTTTTAATGTTTTTTATTGTAAAAATACTATACAGAGGGTTACAGTTACATGAGCAAGGTAATGAGTACATTTCCTATCAAGCTAAAAAATTTTATCTTATTGTAAAGATGCTGTGCAGTGGTGTTACAGTAACATGAGTAAGGTAATGAGTACATTTCTTGTGGAACATTGTTACCCCATCCTTTGCTTTTTTCCTACTATCCCTTCCCTCCCCCACCTTCCGCACTTTTAGTTAGTGGTCTTCCTTTATTGTTCTCTCTATTCTAGTCCAACTGGCCTCCTGGTTATGTTCTTCTTTCATTGTGCTATTCTATTCTAATCCAACTGATCTCCTAGCTATTATCTCAAAAGGTTCATCTTTGGTTTCTTGTCCTGCCTCTCCTCTCTACCTGGCAAACTTTTCTTCCAAGCCCCTTTCTTCAAATGTCAGCTATTCAGTGTGTCTAGTCTCATTATCCTGTTAACATTGTAGCTGTTTCCAAATTCAGGATTTCCTTTTCCTTCCTCCATGATATTTTCTAGTATTTTATCTTATGTCTTTCTCCTCTCATTTCATTTCTGATGCTCACACTGGTGGTAATTCAGGATTGAGGACTGACGGCTGTTTTTTTTCACTGATAATTGTAACACCAAGGAAAGTACCCTGAAGGCTGGGAATGTGGCTTAGGAGTAGAGTGCTCGCCTAACATGCACAAAGCCCTGGGTTTAATTTCTCAGCACCACATAAACAGAAAATAAAAGCTGGAAGTGGCTCAAGTGGTAGAGTGCTAGCCTTGAGCAAAAAGAAGCATTAGCAGGCTGGGAAGTTGGCTCAGTGGTAGAGCGCTTGCCTCACATGTATGAGGCCCTGGGTTTGATTCCTCAGCACCACATTCCTCAGCAAAAAAAAGCCAGAAGGGGCGCTGTGGCTCAAGTGGTAGGGCGCTAGCCTTGAGCTGAAGTGCTAAGGGACAGCGCCCAGGCCCAGAGTTCAAGCCCCAGGCACAGCTGGGTACTTAGCCTTGGTTTGAAATCCCAGGCAATTCTTAAAATGTTACACAAAAATTTCTAGGCTACCATGTGGCTTATTCTTGTTACATTCAAAGACATGTAGACAAATCACTGAAGTAATTAGAAAAAATTCCGTTTGATTGAGGTCCCAAAATACCACAAGCTAAGTTTATTGCAATTTATTCTAGTGAGCAAGCACACCAACTTTAAAAAGCCTTGTCATGTCTCAGAAGGTACAATCAGAGGTTGGATATTCATAGGGCTTTGAAGGTTGTTCTCTAGTGGTTAAGTGCTCTTTCTGACAGACACAATGGAAATTGGTCAGTGTTCATGAAACAGTAATTTAGAGCTAGTAGGCACAGCAAAGTAAGGATCTTGAAAAAAGATGTACTAAATAAACTGTAGTTAAGAAGAAAATGGTTTTCCTAAGGCTAACAGATTGCCATCTCCAACAAAATTTCCAGTGAAACAAATACTTGATCTTTTCTTGGCAGAGATTGTAGGAACAAGTAACTAAAGGTGTTGACAGAGCACTCTACAATCATATTAAAGGCATAGTGGCAAAAGTGGCTTTAATTCTCAGTTCTTTATTTTGATTTATTGAAAGAGATCCAACTCATTGGTTCTGTTTGTCTCTTCATTTAACTTGTACTTATTGTTTCCCACCTATCCTCAGCTTACCATCAACCGTTTCTTACTTTTACCTCAGATTCTTTTACACTCACTTCTTCTGAATCTTCTCATCTCATCTAAATCCATGAAAATTCTTCTACATTAATGTTATGTTGATTTTTTGAATCTCTTCCTTATTTTTCTTCCTTTAACTTTAGAAAATACACAAGTTTATTTACATTGATTTGTAGTTGTTCCTTAGATTATTTCAGAATATCTCAACCTTAAAGGCTTGAAATTTTAACCTAGGTAATTCTTTGTTGTGGGAATTCCCCGGGTTTTTCTCACTGGATGTTTGTTTTATTCCCCTTCCCCCAATTTTAACCATCACAATCTCCTGCCTGCCTGCTTGAACTCAGGACCTTGCACTCTTGCTTGGCTTTTTTGCTCAGCCTGGTTTTCAACTACTTGAGACACATTTCTACTTCCTGTTTATGTTTTTGCTAGTTAATGTCAGATAAGAGTTTCTCAAATTTGTTTGGGCTGGTTTTGAATTGTACTCCTAAAATCTCAGCCTCCTAAGTGTCTAGGATTACAGATGTGAGCCATTGGCACTTGCTAAAATGTGTGTGTGTGTGTGTGTGTGTGTGTGTGTGTGTGTGTGTGTGTGCGCACGCGTGCATACTTGGGTTCATATTCAGGTCCTCACTCTCTCACTTTGCTCTTTCACTCAAGGCCAGCATTCTATAATTTGAGCCACACCT
The DNA here is from genome assembly GCF_019054845.1 of Dipodomys spectabilis. Lineage (NCBI taxonomy): Eukaryota > Metazoa > Chordata > Mammalia > Rodentia > Heteromyidae > Dipodomys > Dipodomys spectabilis. Next base: position 2,839,884 of record NW_024870731.1, read on the forward strand.
CCATTTCATCTTTTGTTTCTGAGCTGTCCTTAGAAGTATTTGGAAGGCGTATTTCTGAATTTCACTACTTCAGTAGATCTTAATGTTCTGCTAATGAATGAAGATTTTTTTTCCAATTTGTTTTTTATCAGGAACCTACTCTAATACCTTCAACTCTTATTTCCATATTGAAGAGCACATCTACAAAAGGAAAAGTAATGTTGTCTTACCATACATCTGATGAGGATCTGGTAGAAGCTTCTGCTGGCTGCTCATGAAAGTTTTGATTTGTCTTAAATCAAAAGAAAACAACAGAAATTTAAAAATCATGACATCTCCCCTCATGATACAGATTTCTAATTTATCTTGGGCAGCGTGCAGTTCCACAGAAAGTCTGAGTTTCTTCTTGAAAACAGTAAGTGGGGACTGAGAGGAGATGGGATGGAGTAAGAGCTGTGTTCCCCAGCTCCCCAACCCCCATCCAATCTGAATCACCCATTAGCCCCATTCACCTGACTTTCTTAGCCATTTTATATTTGTAGCTACAGTGTTTAGTCTATGTAGAGACATAAAGGGAGGGAAAGGATAGCCAGTGCATGTATGAATAAAATATAAGTGTAAGAACATCCAGGTGACAAGGATCTGGTAACAACTGTTACTGAAAATGTTCTATTTTTCCTAGATTCAGAGTTTAATTCTGAAAGAAAGCCCTATCAGAATCCATGTTATTCACCAACAGCTTTATTAAATGGCAAGTCCTTTCTACAACTACTTAAAGATAATAATAAAAAGAAAAAAAAAGATGTGATTAAGTAAAAAATAAATCCATTATATGCTTCCAACCCTACCACAGTTGCAAAGGACCAGGAAATTGTGGTTTCTTAGCCACGATACCACATAGCCTGCCCTTATCTGCTCCACAGGTCTGAGCACAGACTCCTCCATGTATTCCTGTGAGAGCAACCCAATATCCTCTTGCTGAAGGGAACCTAGTTTCCTCAATAAAGTTTCAACTTGCTATAATTCCTTCTCTAGGGAACAATCTCTTTCCCTATATTCCTGGGGCATGAAAATAATGGCCTCTTCAGGCTCTGATTTGGGAGATAAGATGCTGAGCTATTGGAAGGAACCCTTTGTCTGTCACTATTGTTTTCCACTTCTCTAGATTTAAGATTATTCTGATGCACAATTGAGGCTGGCTTCTGATTTCTAATGGGTCAAGTCTGCTACTTCACTGTAGTTCACTTTTCTCCTATGAAAATAGAAAGAATTTACGCTTTTACTTCAGAATGCACTCAGCATGGCATAATATACACAAAGCATTCAATAAATAGCAGTTATTTATGGTATTCTGTTATTATTACATTTGCATTAGAAGAACAGTAGTTTTTAAAATCATTATTTTTCTGTTTTTCAGAAGATAGACCAGAATGAATTCTCTAATAAATTGGAATAGAGGAAGCAAACAGGTATATTATAAATACTTTGAAGAAGTCTCTCTCTCTCTTTCTTTCTCTCCCTTTTTCCCCAGATCTCTTACTGCATATTGTTATTGTACAGCTTATGAATTCTCTTATCATCAGTGGCAGAAATAGCACTGTAGTGTCTGTCTTCCAGGTGAGATAGTTCTGGAGGTCAGGCTGAATGCCTCATACCCACAGCAGATAGCAGGTACTGCGTACTCAGCTCCGATCACATTGGATTATTTCTGTTTCTCAGAAAGCATCATCCTGTCTCATAAAACACCTCTTCATTTTCATATTTGCAGTGATTAAAAAGAGCAGACTTTCATTCATCTTTGCCTGGAAAATAACTTTGCATTTAGAACTATAGCAAGAAGAGAAAAGCAGAGGAGGGAATCATTTCCCCTCCTCTATTTAATTTGATTATTTCCCAAATTTCTGAGTTGATGACATTTGAATAGGTTTTTAGGTCCCTTTCCTTGTAATTCCATCTTCTAGATAACTTTTATAGCATATGTAGTCTTGAAATAACTGAGACATGACTTTTTCAGCTTTTGCTGTACCACAGTACAAGTTGAACTGTACTGTAACTTAATAATGTTAACGACAGTAACTAGTGGGGACGAGAGATGTGAAGAAAGGGTTAGCATGCGAAGATCTAAAGCCCTGAGTTTTGAGGGAACGTATTTCATAAAATTCATTTTGGTTTTTTTTCTTTCATACATTTTTATTATTATTACAAAGGTGATGTACAGAGGGGTTACAGTTATATAAGGCAGAGAAAGAGCATATTTCTTTTTGAACAATGTCACCCTCTCCCTTGCGCTCTCTCAGGTTTTCCTTCCTGTACCCAGCCATAAGTTATATAGTTCATTTTCAATGTACTGTCTAATGAGTATCACTGCTGCATTGACCCTCCATTCCTGTACTCTCCTTACTTTCCCAAGGACAAATAAACAAACAAGAAATAAAGGAAAAGAAGACAAAAACAGCCACAAAGGAGAAAAATCTCCTGAATCCATTTCATGGAGTTCATTTCAATAAATACTATTTTATGTGATAAGATGCACATAGGCATTGTGCTTTTGCGATCCTCTCCTATGAATATCCTCGTTTGGTCTCACTCTATGGGAATGCCTAGAGACCTGTATAACTGATCTTGTCCCAGTATATATTTTTTCAACCAATGTTCATTTGTAGGTTTATAGCGCTTTCTCTAGCTACTGTAAATGAGGGAAACCATGCAACCTATATTTCTCTTGGTCTGGCTTGCTTTGCTTAATTTAATTTTTTTGCAAGTCTTTCCATTTCCTTGTGAATGGTACAATATGAAGAAGTAAGAATGGCCAATAGACAAATGAAGAAATGTTCAACATCTCTGGCCAAACAAGAAATACAAATCAAAACAACATTGAGATTCCACCTTACCCCACTTAGAATGGCCATTATCAAGAAAACTAATAATAACAGATGCTGGCAGAGATGTGGCCAAAAGGGAATGCTATTACACTGTTGATGGGAATGTAAACGTGTTCCATCACTCTGGAAAGCAGTATAGGGGTTCCTCAAAAGGCTAAACATAGAGCTCTTCTATGACCTAGCAATCCCACTCCTGGGCATTTACCCAATAGAACACAAACAAGGGCACACTACCGCTACCAGCACAATAATATTTATTGCAGCACGGTTAACCTAACCAAGATATGAAATTAACTCAGATACCCCTCTGTGGAGGAATAGCTTAAGAAAATGTGGTATATATGCATAATGGAATTCTAGTCATCCATTAGAAAGAAAATTCATTTTGTTTCAAATTCATAGAGATTCTTATGTAAATAGCACAAATCTTAAAAAATGAATTTTTGTAAACACTCCACAGAATTGTTAGCAGTCATGAAATATTCCTTTCAGAGTGGTTATTCTTTTTTTTTTTTTTGTCAGTTGTAGGAATTGAATTCAGGGCCGGGGTGCTCTTCCTGAGATCCTCTGCTCAAGGCTAGCACTCTACCACTTGAGCCACAGCTCTACTTTCAGCTTTTTGTGGTTAATTGGAGATAAGTGTCTCATGGAATTTATTGCCTAACTTGACTTCAAACCATGATCTTCAGATCTCAGCCCCTAGAGTAGCTAAGATTAATAGGTATGAGCTACCAGTGCCCAGCAGTGTGATTATTATTAATACACTTACAGTATGGTTATTCTAACACACTTTTGGTATAGTGAACATATCATTAGGCATTGAACTAACTCATTTTATGTAATGTGTCAACTAATGAGGACCAGTATATCATCTTCTTAATGTTGTGTTCCTTGGGCCTGCCAGTGTATTGTGTGCTTGGAGCCCTCCTATACTTACTGAGTGGTCACCAGAGGGCATTTTTTAAGTTCTGTGTTTTCTGATAAAGATGTTAGGTTTGGGGCAGGAAATGGAAAAACATTCAGATAATAAGCTTATCTAGGAACCACATGGAGAGCTTACTGAATATAGAATACAGTGTGCTGGTTTTACATTTGAAAAGTAATATTCTTGTGTAGCATTTTCTATAGTATCTTTGCTAGAATGTTAACAAGATGTTACAAAATAAAGACTATTAGAGTTAAAACTTGGGAAATGCTGATTAACTAAAAATCAAATTTATTTGTCAGTGTCTTACAAATTCCTGAAACACAATTTTCTTTTTAAATTATATTTTAATTTTTTGTGTAAAATATTTATCATTCAATAAATTAGTTTATGAATAAAATGCATTTTGACCAATGTTACCTTGGAAGAGGATTTTCTACATTTATTTTACTATGTGTATTTTAATAATCTCACTCATACTATAGTCTTTTACTTTAGGGAATGTTAAAATTACATATAGCAAAGAAGGAAACAAGTGGAAACATGACTTGTAAGGTGGAATATAGAATCATGATTGCGATCCTTTTGTTTTTATATGGAAAAGAATTTAGAACTTTGAGGGTTCTTTTTGCTTGTAGTACTCAGGTTGGAACTCAGGACATCACACTTTTTTTTTTTTAATCTTATTTTTTTATTGTGAAAATACTGTACAGAGGGGTTACAATTACATGGGCAAGATAATGAGTACATTTCTTATCAAGCATTGTAGCCTCCTCCTTTGTTTCCCCTTTCCATCCCTTCCCATCCTCCCCCTCCCTGACCCGCCAACAAATCCCCCTCCCTCTCCCCCCCACCAAAGTTGTAAAGTTCGTTTTTGACATAACGACTTGTACATCTCATTGTTGCAGTGGGTCCACCTGTATCCCTGTTTTAATGATTTGTTTTTTCCCTTCCCCTCCACAAATTATACCAACCTCAAATACAGTGAAAGCAGGGGTTATACTGTGGGGGAGGGACATACAAAGCAACAAAAAAAATCTTATAAATATGTTAGAAACAATCGCATGAAAGAAAAAAAAACATTTTAATACATATCTTAGGGTTCATTTCCCTAACATCAACTTATCTGACCTTTTCTGCTTGACTCAGACATATACTAGTTGTTGCAAATAAGGGAAACCATGGGCCCTATGTTTCTTTGGGCCTGGCTTACTTCACTTAATATAATGTTTTCCAAGTCTTTCCATTTCTAACAAATGGGGCAATGTCATTCTGATGGAGGCATAGAATTCCATTGTGTATATATACCACATTTTCTTGATCCATTCATCTACTGAGGAGCATCTGGGTTGGTTCCATATCTTAGCTATGGCAAATAATGCTGAAATAAACATAGTCATGCTGGTAGCTTTAGTGTGGTCTTGTTTGTGATCATTTGGGTAAATGCCCAAAAATGGGATTGTTGGGTCATAGGGGAACTCTATGTGTAGTCTTTTGAGGAACCTCCATACAAATTTCCAAAGTGGTTGAACAAGTTTACACTCCCACCAACAATGCAGTAAGGTTCCCTTCTGTCCACATCCCCTCCAGCATCTGTTGTTATTAGAGTTCTTGATTATAGCCATTCTAACTGGAGTGAGGTGGTATCTCAATGTTTTGATTTGCATTTCTTTTATGGCTAGAGAGGTTGAGCATTCTTTCTTTCCTCTTCAGAGAAGTTTCTCTTTAAGTCTTTAGCCCACTTATTTATTGGGCAGTTATTTCTTTGAAGATTTGTTGTTGGGGGATTTAATTTTTTGAGTTCCAAGTATATTTTAGATATGAGAACCCTGTCTGTTGTATGGCTAGTGAAGATTTCCCAATGCATGGGCTTTCTATTGAGCTTGCTAGCTAAGGACATCACACTTATTAAGCAATCACTTTACCATAATCTTTTTTACTTTTAAGTTATTTTTTGTGTCGAGTTTTGGGGTTTTTTCCCCAGGCTCTCCTGGACAGTGATCATTTTACTTAAGCTTCCTAGATAGTTGGATGTGACAGGCATAGACCACTACACCACTACTTCTCCATTTCCATGGAAAAGGCATCTTTCTAACCACATCCTCCCAATCTCAGCCTCCTGAGTAGCTGGGAATCCAGACATAAACTAAGTTCTTGACTGTGACTGAAGGAGGAAAAGAATTCATTACATGTTTTATTTCACCAGGAATGGTATTTTCTATAGAAAATAGATTCCTTGTCTAACAGGAAAAGAATGCCAGATAACCTTACTAAAGTATCCTATAGATTGTAGGGAAAGAATCCATCACATGTTTTATTTCCCCAGAAATGGTATGTTCTATAGATTCCTTGTCTAACAGGAAAAGAATGCCAAATAACCTTACTAAAGTATCCTATATAGTTTTAGATTCTGGCAGCTCACTTTATGGCACCATTCTTGGTGACTTCCTCTTTGTCCTGCTTTCCTACCTTTTAGGCATTCTGTTACCTACCCTACTGCCCTGAGAAGTTACCCTATTAATTCTGGTAAATGGCTACATCTTGTATGGAAGCTTCATCACTTTTTCAGTAGAGGTTTTGCACTTCACTCTCAAGTTATATGCTTTAACATTTTCTCTCTACAGCAAGTGGTCCTGGAGGACAAGGATGATATTTATCTCTGGATTCCTGTAAGAACAATAAACATTAATTGTTGGTGGCAAATAATTAGATAAAAGATAGATAATGTTTCATACTTTTAGAATTGCCATAGCAGATTACCACAAACTCAGTGTCTTTGAACAACAGAAATTATTATCTGATAGTTTGTAAAACTACAAGTGAGAAATCATAGTGTTGAGAAGGCTACATTCCTTCTAGAGGCTCCAAGGGAGATTTCTTGCTCTCTCTCCCATATTCTGATGTCTCCATGTGTTCTTTGACTTGAACTACATAACTCTATTCTTTTTTTATCTTCACATGACCTTCCTTCTTGCTTATGTGTCTATGTTGTGCTTTTTTTTTTTAAAAAAAAAAAAGAGAGATTTAGGCATTTAAAGATATTAAAGGCATTTTGGACCCACAGTATAATCCACAATGATCTCATCCTGAGATCTTTATTATATCCAAAATGACATTCTCCCTTCAACCCCCTCCCCATAAGGTCACGTTCACAGGTTCTAGAACATGGGTATGTCTTTTGCAGGAACACTGTTTAAGTTATTCATGATACTAAGCAGAACTTTTCAAGATTGGAGAATGCTTAAGAAAATCCTACTGTAAGAGAACCAGCTAGTAAGTGTGAAGATTTGGTTGAATGTTTTAGATCTGAGGGCCCAGTACAGGCCTACCACACTCTTCACACTTGTGAGTCTAGAGGGTATCATTGACTTATCTTTATCAAATTGGGTTCTGGCCTCAGGCTCACGTTAGGCTTCCTGAAGATGATTCTAGTTGGTTGGAATGGGCTTGTAAGGAAACAGTCCCTGAGATGTGAAACAGAGCAAACTTTCTGTGAGGTTGGAATAGTCTCTGAAATATTTCTGTAAGAAACAAGGAATTCAAGTTTAAGGTAAATGGAACTGTTATACAAACATATCCCATGCAGCAAAATGTATTCCTCATAAGGACTTTTTGGGAGAGGGAATGGAGGATAGTGTTCCCTACTTAGTTTTTCTTGTGCTTCCCATCTGGATCCAAAATATCTGTTAAGAAGCATCTCTGGAACAAAGAAAAGTCCTCCCTCGACTTGGAAAATGACAACTGACAATGGGACCACATTCAGTTAATGTGACTGCTTCTTAAAAGCCTCAGTCAACTTCTTAGATGGAGATAAAGGCATCTAGCAGTTATTGTTTGCCTTCCTCTTGTCTGTGTAAATGTGCTACATTTGCCAAGCAGACCAGTGGCAAGGTCAGCTTGTGGCATTTGGTTTATCCATCATCAGAAGGTTCTAGTTTCTAGACATATTTCCCTCCTTGGGCTCAGACAGTACTTCCTTTAGATTACAGTTCTCATTTCTAGGTATTTCTTGTGTTTTGGCTAGATAGGATGCTGTCAGCACATTTCCCAATTCACTGTAAAATTGGTCATTGTTAAAGGTACAGTCATGACTTCTAGTGGTTTTATATCCAAGACACTGTTTAGCTTCTAAATATGAGTCAAAGTACTGCCTGTATCTGCCCTTAGATTACACTGAAAATGCATGCTTTTTAAATGGATAAATGCCTAATGACCAAGTTTTCTGATAGGATATCAGGCTGCTCAGAACAATGATTCTTTAGTTTGTTGGTGGTTTAATGAGTTCTGGCATTGTATAACATGAACTCACACAATGGAATAATAAAATTACAGAATGTCAGAAAGTTGAAACTGGATCAGTGAATTTTAACTCCACATTATACCAATTGTTACTTTTTTTTTTTAGCATCTCAGTTGTGATTTCTTTCATAAAGTTGAGTCAGTTCCTTCACAGTGAATTGGATTAAATACATACATTCATATATGGAGAAGGACCGATAGAATGAGAATGAATTTGTAGGATGACAAAGATTTCCCATACTATTATGTTCATTGCCATAATTAAATGGATATGCTAAGTATTTTATATTTAGGAGGAATGATGGTAAACCCAAATTGGAATGTTATTGACTTCTCTGTAACAACAAAAAATGACCAAAGAATTTGCCTTTAATTTGTTAGATTGAAAATTGCTTGACTTAATTTTTTATGATGGCAGTTGTTCCAACTTTAATTTTTTTCATGTCGTTGCACTTTGTGCTCTGGTTTAATGACTGTTTTTACACTCTTGGTGCTTGTTTTTGTTCCCTAGCTCCCAATCACTTAGTAAGAAAATGCTTTCAAGTTGAAAGAGACTATATTCCCAATAGAGAAACAATCACTTACTTGGGCCAAGATAAATTTGTACAGGGTTGGTATTACCACCCATTTCAGACCCTTTATGTTCTTCCTAAAAGATGGTGATGAGAAGCTCCTACTTGGCTTAAATGTGAAAGCATATTCTTAAATACAACATTCACTTCAATGGGGAAGTTGCTATGTACTATCAAATGTGAACCTTGATTTCTTTCAAAGTATTTGGATGCAATTGAATCATTACTATATATCAGAATATCTATCTATCTATATATACACAAGGTAGGTATACATAAGTGACATATTATGGGATTTTTCTAGTTGATGACACTTTGAGGCATTGTAGACTGGACAAAATATAGAGCTACTATTTGTTATTCTATCACAGAAAATATTACTACCCTTCCGTATAATATATATAATAAATGTGTGACAACACATTACTATACAGCCTGGAGTTTCCCTTGGCACTTTGATGTTTTCCTTATAAATAATACTTACCTGGGTAATTATACTTACATGGATAGGTGTCTGTATCCATGTATCAATTAGAAAGTATAAGATGAAATTCATAATTTTAAGACCTTTTGGCTTTGTGTTACATTCCTCTTCACTCCTGTACTTATTATTCATGCTGTTCAAATGTTTATTGCTTTCCTTCTTCTGAATGTGATGCTTATGGGGTTCCTTTGAACTTAATCATATGAGGGCAGTTGAATATTAAAGTGTACAGTTGTAATAATAAATTATGTCAATGTCCACTCTTAAACAGAAGGTGCTGCTCATTGATGGTGTCACAGTCGGGTTTCAATTAATCTTTGTGTTATTGATATTACTATACTTGCTTTGTAGATGAGGAAACTAGAGTTTTAAGAGATTGTGTCTCTCTCTAAGTCCTGGTACATTAAGTAGTGTGGAGGTTTCAACTTGAGTCTAGCCCAGGAGCATGTACTCATAGCCATTGCTTTTGAGAAATAGATAAATATAGTAGAACAGCCATGTATAGCAGCTAAATGTAAATAATCCTTCCTAGGCAGACTGTCCTTGCCTTTTCCCCCATGTGTAGCTTACTGACAGAGAGTAAGCAGGACATGCAGATGGTCAGTTCATTTTTCTGGAATCTGGGTCTGGATTTTTAGACCTTGGAGTTCCCACAAAGCAATTGGTGGGTGGCATTCTTTAGTTTACAAGGAAAATTGACTAATGTGTTAATGAATTCCTCATTTTTATCACTTGTGTGACTGAACATGAAGTAGGCATTTTACAAACTTTCATTTATTTGCTTATGTGTCTGTCTATATACACATAAGCAAATGTTCTCTTATTCACAATTGGAAACATGTTATATGTACCAGAACAGAAACTGAATTTTACATTTGGCATTTGCAAAATGTTTCTGCAATTTGCTAGTTGCCTTTTTCCATGAAAATATTTAAATTTTATGTTTAACCTTATTAATTTTTTTCTCTATGGCATCTATGCCTTTTCTCTTTCTTTAAAAGGTCTCTTCTTCCCTTTTTTCCTCTTTCATTTTTAAATTAGAATATATTATTGCACAAAGGAGTTACATTGTGATATTTCCACATATGCATTGAATGTACTTTTGATTAAATTTACCCCCTCTATTACTCTTTTCTATTCATATTTTGTCTTGGAACCAACATGGTATAGTATTTTACTTCAAAGTACCTATTCCACTTGGAATTTGTTATAAAGGATTTGGGACAGTTTTACTTTCATTCCTGTTTTTCTAAATGATCCGTCAGTTTTCACCCATTATTACTAGAGTAAGCCATATTTTCCCTATTGAATCTTCATGCTACTTTTATCATACACTGAAATTCCATGTGTTTATGAATCTGTCTTGGAATATATCATTTTTATTTATGACATGATCTGTCATTTTCTTCCCATATCATTATCAAACCTTTAATTACCAAAGCATTAACGTATTGTTTGATATCTGGATTATTCACCTCTCAGCCTCATGGGAATTTAGGTTAAGTAGTGACCTTAAACACCATTGAGCAACATTTTGTCAGTTTATTGAGGATACAGCTAAATCCTTCAGAAACATTCACCTTCCTTCAGGATCCAGCAGAGCTAAATATAAACCTGGAATGGTGACTCGTGGGAAGAGATTTAAACCAGAAGATGGTTTAATCAGAGTTAAACCATTAACTCCAAAAGTTCTTCACAGGCTTAATTCTACTTATTCACAGTACTTACCTCACAGTGGCTTGAGGAATGCATGAGACATCACAGTGCATCAACAGTGCTGGTTGCAGAGATATATGGAGGTCTTTTAATTTCATCCCAGTAATACACTCACATTTCACACACCAAAATATTTTCCTATTCATCACATATCTTAAAATCTTTGTTGGTGAAAGACACTTTAAATAAATAGCCATTTTTAGAAAGAATATCCAGAAAGATATTAGTATATGTTTTTAGGAAAAGCAGTTTCAGCTGAAAAATAAATACATGTAGGAAAGGTCAGCTAAAGTTAACGATGATCCTTACTATGGGACCAAATGAGAGCCTTCACTATGTCAATGTCTTCTATAAATCACTAGAGCTCACCATATTTCCCAAGTCTGTTCCATCCTGAATCACATGCCCACTCCTACACCCTACTTAACATTCTGGAGAATTTCAAAGAGCAAATACTGTGAATTTTAGCACAGTACAGGGAAAGCCCACCTTTTGTACAGACTTATTATATGCTATTTTGACCAAGTGCAGTCAATAGATAAGCAAATCAAAATTTCAAAAACAAAAATTTTAATTCCTATATGTGCTTTAAAGGGTTCAGTTTGATGTGGAAAAGCTCTCAGTTCTACCTTATCATTGGTTCTGTTCAAATCATTCTGTGTTTTGCTCTTTTTTTTTCATCCCTTGATTTTATGAAAATATGCTTCTCAGAAAGCAAATGGTGTTCCATCCAAACAAGAAAAGTTATGGTAATCTTCTCAAGTCAAATATGGCATGTATTGTATTTAATTTAAATGATAGAGTGAAAGTTTTGATCTTTGAAAAGCAGCATATTTTTAGTGGAAGTTGGATAATGTTACAGGCAAAAATAATTCAAACATCTGCAATATTTTTTAATAAAACACATGAAATAAGAGCAAGTTTTTGGTGGGCACCATTAATTTATACAACAATAATTCTGTGACAGTAATCTAGCCTACTCCAGGGGTTTCAAGTTGTGGGTGCTCAGACCTACTGTAAATAGGAATAGATAAATTAGAGGAATTTGAATTATCAATCTTCAGCATTCATGGTCTTTCCTCAGTGGGTCTCACTGGGACCATATACTTATAGATCTCAATAAATCTATTATTTTTCTTATGTTTGAGAAGAAATTTCTTTTAAGAGAAACAAACATCCCCACCACCCTAAAAGAACCTTCTAGGCATTTTTTAATAATTAGTTCAGTTAACTTAGAAATAATGAGATGATTAGGTGAGTTTAAAATGTCTTACTGATCTATAACTCAAGTAAAATGAAAATCCAATGTGAGTTTTAATAAAATTTAAATTAATGATACTACTTTAACAAGAAGGACAATGCTTGACATAAATATATGCTTGATACATAGTTCTGATGCTCATTCTAGAGGCCTATAGAGGAGTATATTTGTGGTGACTCAGTTTCCTCTTGACTGCAATACTAATGGACCTGTAGTTTGTTTGCATGGTCAAAATTCTGTGTCAGACATTTGGAAGAAATATATCCAAGCAATCTTAAATGTAAACACAATGGCATGTACATTTGCTTCTTGGCTTATGATGAGTTACATTCATTAATAAGTAAAAAATTTTTCCCTTAAAACATTAAAAATAAACAGCCATATGATCCAACTATAGCATCTTCTGAGTATATTACAGAGATGCCTGCACATGCAGGTTTATTCTTGTACTATGGAGTTTTATTTAGTCATTAGGAGGAATGGAATTATGTCATTTACTAGAAAATGGATGAAACGAGATTATCATGTTGAGAGATATAAGTAATATAAGCCAGTCTCACAATCACCAGTATCATGTGTTTTCTCTCGTATGTGGAATTTAGGAGGAGGAAAAAAAACATGAAAGTCAAAGGAATTTTTAGGCATGTGGAAAGGGGATAGAAGTTAAGGGTAAAGGAAAAGAGAATATATTTACAATGCATTATAGTTTGGATGGAAATGTCATAATGATATATGCTAATAAAAATATTATAGGTGGAATATTTATTTAAAGTACCTAATCTGCCATTGTCAGAGCCTATCAACAGTGCATTGTAGAGTACTGGGTCATTTTCCTTTGTGATTGGCAGGCTGACTGGGGAATCTGTTTGCTGCTCCTGATCAGCCTTCTGAGAGCATTGTTAGCTCTGAATTGAAGAATTCAAAGAATGGGTTTCACTGAATGTGTACCACTTTCACCACTATGATAAAGCAAAATAATAATAATAATAATAAGAAGAAGAAGAAGAAGAAGAAGAAGGAGAAGAACAGGAAGAAGGAGGAGGAGGAGGACTGTTAAGTATAGGGCAGTTTAAAGTTTCAGCAGTCCTTGACTACAGAAAGGTATTTACATGACTTAGAATAAGTACTTTTTAACTTTTGAGGTAATAATAAAAAGACCACAGAGAAAGGAAAATATTAAGAAATTCTTAACAAATTTGTGGATACATGAACTCATGCCCATCTTCTAAGATTATTTGAGAAGCCCATCTGTGAAATAGTAGTTTTAAGCATTGGCAGAGTCTAATTTATAGTCATTTACAAATATTTCAAAGCATAAATGGATGAAGGTTATTTCATTGCATTTATTGAAAAAAAAAAACACTGACCTTGTGATCACAAGATTATAATTTACTTGTAGAACTAAATTATCAATGGCTTAAGTTCTTTGAATGTTGGTGATAGTTTAAAAATTTCATCTAAGAGTAGTCAATTAAAAATTTGTTATGCTGGGAACCGGTGGCTCATGCCTGTAATCCTAGCTATTCAGGAGGCTGAGATCTGAGGATTGTGGCTTGAAACCAGCCTGGGCATGAAAGTAGTCCGTGAGACACTTATCTCCAATTAACCACCAGAAAACCTGAAGTGGCGCTGTGACTCAAGTGGTAGAGCACTAGCTTTGAGTTGAAGGGCTCAGGGACAGAGCCCAGGCCCAGAGTTCACGACAGACAACCCCCCCCCAAAAAAACCCCAAATTATGTTAAATCACAATTGCATGCTTAAATTTAATGTGCATACTTGTAGGGAAAATACAATCTTATCTTCTTATACTTATTTTTCTCGTAATGGTAAATGTTTTTTGTGTGTGTGTGTGTGTGTGTGTGTGTGTGTGTGTGAATACCTTACAGAGGGGTTACAATTACATGGGCAAGATAACGAGTACATTTCTTATCAAGCATTGTTGCCTCCTCGTTGTTTCCCCTTCCCATACTCCCCCCACCCCCACCCGATCTTCCCCCCACCCTCCACCAAAGCTGTTATGTTTGTTTTCCGACATAACGACTTGTACATCTCATTGTTGCAATGAGTCCACCTGTATCCCTAGTTAAACGATTTGTTTTTTTTTCCCTTCCCCACCACAAATTATACCAACATCAAATTCAGTGAAAGTATGTTTATTGCAGCATTATTTGCCATAGCTAAGATATGGAACCAACCCAGATGCCCCTCAGTAGGTGAATGGATCAAGAAAATGTGGTATATAGACACAATGGAATTCTATCCCTCCATCAGAAAGAATGACATTGCCCCATTTGTTAGGAAATGGAAAGACTTTGAAAAAATTCTATTAAGTGAAGTAAGCCAGGCCCAAAGAAACATAGATCCATGGTTTCCCTTATTTGCAATAACTAGTATATGTCTGAGTCAAGCAGAAAAGGTCAGATAAGTTAATGTTAGTGGAATGAACCCCAAGATAAGTATTCAAGTTTTTTTTGTTTTTTTTCCCTTTCATGCAATTGTTTCTATCATATTTATAAGATGATTTCTTTGTTGCTTTATATGTCCCTCCCCCACAGTATAACCCATACTTTCACTGGTAAATGTTTTGAAGATGAACTTTTCAAATGTTAGGAAGTACTAAGATTGATAGCTTTGTAAATTGGTTTTAAGTATTTAAAATTTATAACTATCGTCATGTTGCAAAATAACATTGACTTTGGAATGGCTTACTTCCTTTTATAGTAATTCAAAAATATTATGACAGCTATAGTTTTATAGTGAGCATAAAAACCAGTGAGGTAAGTTCAGTGAGGAAAGGTTAGTGTTGGAAGTTTTATTAACAACAACTTTAAGTATTAACACATGAGTTACAATTCCCATGTGTTTTCAGAAATTTGCTGGAACTGAACCAAACATTAAATTTTGAACTTTGGACTAGTCATTTAAAACCACCTAATTTTAGTGTAAGAAGTAGCCAAAAAGTTAAGTATGAAAACAGGCTGAATCAAGTTGACTGGATTATTAACCTACACATGATATGAATTCTCTCATGTAGGTGATGCAAAGTCCTCTTAAGCCAGCATTCTTGTCTTCAAGTAGGTGGCATGTGGGAATATGGTGTAGTTTTTTTTTTTTTTTGAGAATTGGTAAGAAAAATGTATCTTTACAACCTGAAAATCTCACTCATGTTATTAACCAGCTAGTGATTGTAACTTAACTTTTATTATCATAGGATGTGGTTATATAATACCAAATACCCTGTATTCTGTTTTTTGGATTGAAATTATATATGCAAGCAGATATAATATGAGTGAAAACTATACTATGCATTCTGAGCCACTCTATAGCTATTGTTATTCTTTGTGCTTGCTAAATATTTTAAAATATGATGTAGCTTTCCCCTTCCTTGTCTTGTATATAACGTGGATTGCTAGCCGGAAACTATACATGTGAAATTATTTTCTCCCACCCAGTGCTCTGTCTACTGATTGCAGTGATCACAGGAGGATAAACTGACATTATCTAGCATCCTTGAAAGCCTGAAGGGCCTAACTAAGACAATCCAATCTTGTTACTCATGACTGTAAGAAACCTTATAGAAGAAGACTGAAAACTAAAGGCTCTTTACAAAAGAAAGTTCTTTTGGTTTTCAGTTGTAGAGATGCCCTGTCCTTAGATGTTTTTGTGAATTTGATCTCGAAAGCAGAATGTAAGTAGGAGTTAGTCTGTAAATGTGAGAAAGGCATCCTAATGAGTCTCCTGGAGACATTCAGATTTAATTCCAGTGCTCCTTATCCTTATGTAGGTTAGATTCCGGTCTAGGCTTTGTAATGTCAGGGGCTTGCAAGTCATGTAGGCCCTTGCTGTTAGGATGTTTTCCAGGCATCTCAAGCTGCTGGTGTCTAATCCTGAAGTCTTAATTTCCTTTCTTGATTCACCCCAGTCTTTCTGAGCACAGCATAGGCCAAAATTCTGCTGTTGTTTTAGTTGTTATAGTCAGTAACTGAGGAATTATCTTGGTTTTCTTCTTTCTTTTCTCCCTACATGCCCAAGCCCTTGGTTTGACAGCTGATTACATTTCCAAATATTTCTCAATTATAACCACTTTCTCCCTCCAGTTCTTACTTCCATCTGATTTGGGCAACCTTGTACCCCTTCTGGTCAGGGTCATACCTTCCTGCCTATCCCTAAACTTCATTCCCAACTCTACTCTCTATTTTCTGTAGAGTAGCCTGGAAGAATTTTTAAAGAAAAAGTGCATCAGATTGTCCAGCATGGCTTATTACAAGATGTTACCAATCTTTGAAGTTGTTTTTTTCACTTGTTCAAAGAAATATTCTATAATTGTTTTGAGCATGTCCTATTTCAGACTAAAAATGAATTGAGCTACAATGAAAATAAATTTATTTTGTGAAAAATTGTTTTAGAGACTATAATTTTGAATATTTGGGGTAAGAGCTCATTGTTGATGTGGTCAATTTTTTCTAATCCTTCAGAGTAGAAAAAGTTAGAGAATAAGTTTTGAAAAGAGAACATTTATGTTTGTACTGATGCTTCCAATTGAAATTCAGTTTAATGAGGTTCTTAGGTTGTCTATCTGTATTACGCTTCCTTATCTGGAACCACATTTTTATTAATTGTATAGACATAAGACTTATTTGCTCTACCCACATACCCAACTTCATAGATACATGGTTCAGTGAGTCTCAGATATGATTAGACATTGATCAGGATTCACTGTATTCTTATATTACTTGGTTGAATGGCAACTACTTGTATAACCACTTAAAATAAAAAGCGGTATCTCTAACATTTAGAAGAATGCCTGGCATAAAATCATTTATCCAAATTTGTTGAATAAAAATAAATAAGTGACCCTAGTTACTAGATATAACTAAGGCACCTACAGAGAAGCAACCTATAAAGTCAATTAATTGCAGAAAGCAAAGTAGAAGGGCATCACTGAGAAAAGGAAAGAGACAGACACACTCGTTAGGACAGCTAGTTTTTGATGGTGCAGCTGCTGAGGGATGTTTTCCTCTTGAAATTAACTGGTCTGAAATTTAACACAGTAATGATTATTTAAAACCACCTAACTTCTTGCATTAAGACTCCAGAAAGATTCATTCTGATCAGATCACCAACCCGATTAGATCAGTTAGTGGCAGTTATTGAGATTAGTAGCCTTGGTTGTTTAGAGAAGGGAAAGCTTTGTGTCTCCTGCCTCACTTCACTTCCAGGTGGTACACCTCAGTCTCCAGACTCTCTAAACAGCTAGTGAAGTTCTCAGGGTCTGTCCTGAGGCTATGAAGGCTTTAACCTCAACATTACGATGATAATCATGGTTAAGGAGAGACAACCTTGTATTTGCTAAATACCTAGAGATCTGTAATCCTAGATACTCAAAGAGGCTGAGACCTGAGGATCCTGATTGGAAGCCAGCCTGGACAAAAAAGTCCCAGTGAGACTTTTATCTCCAATTAACTACTCAGAAACTGGAAGTGGAGCTATGGCTTAAAGTGGTAGAGTGCTAGCCTTAAGCAAAAGAGATTAGGGACAGTACCCAGGCCATAAGTTCAAGCCCAATAACCAATAACAACAACAACAACAAAAAACCCCAAACAAAAATCTAAGTGTAGTTCTCAGTTCCAGGGCTTGAAACTTGAAACTTTGGGGCTTTCTAAAAGCAAAAGCCGGTATTGACAATATATGTCATGTGTTACTGAGTTTCTGACACATGGCTAGTCCTAACTGAGATGAATGCCAAATTTTGAAGGCAATCTAAAAGAAAAAAAGGCAGTAAAATATCCCATTAAAAAATTTCATATTGATTATATTTTGAGCAATAATATTCTAGATATAGTGAGTTAAATTATTATTAAAGCTATTCTCACCTGTTTCTCTTTATTTTATTAATATGGTTATTAGAAATTTTGACATTCCAGATGTGATGTGCATTATATTTATTTTGGACACATGGTTTTAAATCTTGTCCCTGTGGGAGTTAGCATGCCTATTCTAACCAATTATACATCTCAAGCACCAATCACTTCACTATACAATTATATTAATTGTGCATCAAATACAAAGGATATTAAGGTATGTGTGGTAGGTAACAATGGAAAGTTAGCTTAATTAAATTCTGTCATAAGCTAATTAACTACCCTGGAGAATTTATTCTCAGGATAATATACTTATCCACTCATCCACCCACCTACCTAGACACACCTCTGACATATATAACATACAGTGTGTGCTGAAATATTTTATTTTATTTTATTTATTTATTTATTTTTGGGTCCGGTCATGGGGCCTGAACTCTGGGCCTGGGCGCTGTCCCTCAGCTCTTCAGCTCAAGGCTAGCGCTCTACCACTTGAGCCACAGCGCCACATCCGGCTTTTTTCTTTTTGCTTATGTGGTGCTGAGGAATAGAACCCAGGGCCTCTGGCATGCAAGGCAAGCACTCTACCACTGAGCCACC
The DNA here is from genome assembly GCF_019054845.1 of Dipodomys spectabilis. Taxonomy (NCBI): domain Eukaryota; kingdom Metazoa; phylum Chordata; class Mammalia; order Rodentia; family Heteromyidae; genus Dipodomys; species Dipodomys spectabilis. The sequence goes on from NW_024870731.1 coordinate 2,858,463, forward strand.
TTCCCAGCCCATGCTGAAATATTTTAAAGTCAATGTCAGACAATGTAACATTATGGTAAATATTAGAGCACAAAACCTTACTTGCTGTTTCTTACTCTTCCTAAGGGCTGTTCATCAGCAGCCTTTAGCAGATAGATAATTGGATTAGAGGCTGTGGAAAGCAGAATAATAAAACACAATAAAAAGAGCCAAAATTTACTGGGTATTTCTAGATGCCAGGCACTAATGCTAACTGCATTATATATGTTATTGAATTTAATCCTTGAAATAAGTTAGTGAAGAGGTTCCTTTGTCCCTGTTTTGTGTAGAGCACCTTAGTTAATCTCCTGACATTTGTAAGGTCAGTTGGTGACTATTGCTATAAGTCAGTTAAACATATTTGCAATCCAGAGCATGTTGGTCACTTAAGCCACTTTTCTATCCACTGAATTTAACTGAATGACCTTAAAGGGATCCTTCTTTTTCAGTGTCTGTTTTTCTCTCCTCCCCAAGTCTTGATATTTAACACTTATATCTACTCCCCAACACTCTGCTTCATCTTCCTTTTAGCTCTGGCTACTAGCTTTTGTCAGTTTTTCTTTTCTTTTAATTTGGAATGAAAGGAGAAGGGAAATGGGGTTTGATGTCCTATATGTAGGAACCTATTTCTTCAGGGAAATGGGGTTTGATGTCCTATTTCTTCAGAGTTTATGGTAATCTGTAAGATGAATACTGTTTCTAGTTTTAACAAATACCCTTTCTGTTTTTTAGCAAAACTAAGGGGGGGAATTATTATGTTAATTTTTGAATAGTTTAACATACTATACCCTAAATCTAACTATGTTGGGTAGTAGGGATTTGTCAAGGAAGGTCCTACTTCCCATGGTCATGTAAAGATCCAGACTTACATAATCTAATGTCTCCAAGATCTCAAAGGAAGGAAGACAATGGAGGAGGCACCAACAGGAAGTGATGTGTCTCACCCCTGCTTATATTTTACAAATGATATTTGAGGCCTCGTTTTTCTCCCTAGGTATTGGCAATCATATTCTTCCCCAGATCAGAAAGGAGAAAGAGTTGGATATGAGTAAGATCTAGTGGTTACCATCACAACTTTTGGATTCTGGCTATTTTTCGTGTCTATGTTGTTGGAGGTTGTCTATATTATGCATACTTAGAACTTTGAGGCTTCTCATTCAAAAAAAATTCAAATATACTCATAATCAAGTCTACTATTAAGAAAAACAAATGAAACTTAGTGAAGTGGAACTACTGGCAGCCTTATGAGTGTTCTTTTTTCATTTTCTATTGAAGTTGTTCTTTGTGATAGCATGTTTATTCATTTTTGAGGTTTTATTAAGTAAGTAACATTGAATCTGTGAAAAAATTCAAGTGCTCCCTTTTCTTCCCTCAAGTGTTTTTCTCTGAAGTGTTGTAATCTCTTTAAGGTTGAACTGAACCATTTGATTAAAAAATTATTTATGGTGCATCAAGTAGCACTTACTGTTTTGTCACAATGTTGAAATGGTTTCTGAAGGCCTACAGAAAATATGGCAGAGAAAAGTCAAGAGACTTTTCATGTAACTTTTAGAAACATTCATCGCTTTTGGAACTGGTTATAATTCCTGGGTGCTGACATGAAGATTAATAATGCTAACTCTGATTTTGGCGATTTTTGCCAACTTCAGTGCCGCGGTCCTTTTCTATTACCTGGAACTGAAGTGATAACAAATGTTTTATACTGCCAGATAGAAAGTTATGCTTTCATACATTTTATACACACACACACACACACACACACACACACACACACACACACACACACACACACACACACACACACACACACACACACACACAGGATCAAAAGGAAGTGAGCAGTTCTCCCAACGTAGACAGGTGGTTCTAGTTTTATCATTAGGTGGCTAGTTCTCATGTGGTTAAATCAGATGTAAAAATTTGGGCATTCATCCTTGTGTATCTTTACACCCTGACTATATCATTCAGTTTTCCTTTTCATTTTTTTTCAGGGAAATGATAGTGCTCTTTGCTTTGCCAAGTATTATTACTGAGCCAACTAACAAACTTTAAGAGTATCAGGGGCCTTTAAAATTATTTCGTGTTGAGTGAAGAGGCAGAGAAAGGTATTCTATATTTTCAAGCATTTTATCTTATCTGTCTCTACCTGATAATGGACTAACAACTATACTTGAGACTTTTCTGATTCTTTAAAAATGCTATATGCTGTTGAGTGAAGTCTGAACATTCGTAAGAAGTACTTTAATTCCATTCACTGATACCCAGTTTGGAACTACATATTCAAGTTCTTAATAGAGTATCTTCTTTCTTTCCTGATACTCCCTGACTTTAAATTTCTATGCATCACAAAGCTCATGTGCTTGTTTGTGGTTTTGTGCCATCTGGAAGTTCAAACTTGACTTTAGAAATGATGTCATTCTTGCTTGCTTCAAACTCGGCTAATGTTGCTTGAGAATTGGATGCTGTTCAGGTCAAAGTTTTGTATTAAAAAGAAAAAAAAAAGAACCTCAAGTGTTGTTTCTTGATTCCAAGAGACTAGGTAAAATTCTAATGATAGAGTGAAGGTGATTGAAAGGCAGGATCCATATTCCTTTGAAGTTAAGTACTTGATTTCTGGCACATGGAAAATAAATTCCCATATAGGAGACCTCAGCTGGCACAAACTCCCTACTGCCATGTTGAGTTTGAGGACTGTGAGCTGTGTGTTGATCACAACCATCCTTACTCTTATTTTATTCCAGGAGAACTGTTCTCATGGTTAGGTTGCTTTTCTTCTCTTCTGAGCTCAGGAAGATGTGACAGGCACTGACAGATCACACATGGTGAGATAGTGTTACAAATGTTCAGTGTATTATTCATCATTATGGAATCTCTTTTTCTTTTTTAATGAGTTTTTTATTGTGAAAATACTGTACAGAGGGTTTACAATCACATGAGCAAGGTAATGAGTACATTTCTCATCAAGCATTGTTGACTCCTCCTTTGTTTTTCCCCTACCATCCCTTCCCTCCCACCTCCTTAACTATACTCCCCCTACTTACCTAAATTGTAAAAATCATTTTTCAACATAGCATCTTGTACATCTCATTATTGCAGTGGGTCAACCTGTATCCCTATTTAAACATTTTGTTTTTTCCCTTCCACTCCCCAATATCAAATACAGTGAAAACAGGGGTTTTACTGTGGGGGACGGACATGCAAAGCAACAGAAAAATCACATGGCACCTTATAAATATGTTAGAAACAATAGCAAGCAAGAAAAAACACTTGTGTCCTTATCCTGGGGTTCATTTCCCTTAACATCATCTTATCTGACCTTTTCTGCTTGTCTCAGATTTATACTAGTTATTGCAAATAAGGGAAACTATGGGACCTATGTTTCTCTTTTTCTAAATGCTCTCCAGCACCACTTTCTCCCTCCCGTATTGTGACTTATTTATATCACAGTTTGGATGTGGTTATTCCCTTTTGGATCACATATAAACCACTGAACTTTGAGAGGTAGAATGTAGACCTGGCTGTGCCACAATTACAGATTTCTTTTCTGAATCCCACTCAGTAGGACCATGTATAAATATCTATAATTGACTGTAATTGAACTGGTTCAAACCAATGGTATAGTTTGGAGTGCTTAGTATGTCCTGCCAATTTCTGAGGAACTCACCCAATGCTCGTGTCTTATGCATAAACTAAAACTTATATTTTGCTAGCAGATAGAAAAACCAAAATGGTATACTGGTGCTGTTCCAGATAGATAGATGAAGAAAGATAACTTCAGTTATTGATAAGCTACTTCAAAATCTGGCATGCTTAAGCTTCGGTGCACCTGTCATGGGTTTCACATAGGAAGATTCCCAGGACCTTAGTGTATCCCTTTTCCACCTTTGTATGTCTGTGGCTTTTTTATGAAGAGAAACATAGCTATTGAATGTTTGAAGAATCTGCAGTTCTCAATCTCTGACCACAGATACCTGCCCTCTCTCACAGTGCAGTCAGGGCCATTCTGCCTTGTGGGCTCCCTCCACCTGTCACCACCTATTTCCTCCTTGGGACCTCCCAACTCCATCCTCTTTACTGTTCCAGAAACTGGCAAAACTCTCGTTTACCCATGGTCTCATCACCTCCTACCTTAAAAAAAATAGAAGGAATCTCTTTCTTGGGAAGGGTAAGCAAAGGAGATTCTATTTCAATATGTTTTTCTTATCTTTAATATCATCACACTTCCCTCGCATAGTCTACCAAAGACTCACTACTGCCTTTAACATAATAAAATACTAGGGATTTAGAGACTATATCTTTCAACCTCTCTGTTTCACAGATGAAGAAGCAATGGCTAAAGGTTGGGAGGGAGACATTATCTGCCCCAATCTGCACAGGTAGAATGAGGCAGACCCAGCCCTAAAACTTCCTCCCATTCTTCCAGCTTGCTTTTTGGTTTTGTATCCTCATAATGTTTACAAATGTGTTTATTTGGGTTTATTATGATATACAATTGCAACTTTTAAATGTTTTTATCTTTGTCTTTCCTTTTCAATTTCCATTTTATTTACCTGTATTATAAATGAAGCAACAGTTTCATGAAATGAAAATACTGTCACTGCCGATGGTCCCACTTCTTCCCAAGACAATCTCTTTCCACTCTTTTTGGCTTGCTAATTTTTGATAGCTCTGCTTCTTGGCTTTTGGTGTTGATTTTCTGCTATGGAAGGTGAGAAACTCTCTATTACCTTGGCACTTATCACCCATATGAACCCTGTTGTCCTCTACCCCTTTATTCTCCCGGAAGGTTTATGTGGTAATCTGGTTGCTAGGCTTGGTTGCGTGGTTTCATTATTTTTTGGTCTTACTTATTCATGGAAGTGATCATTGCAAGATACTTCTTAACTGGTTATATTTTCAACTTGATTAAATTATGTTATAACATACTGAAGTGTAACTCATTAAACTTCACAATTTAATGGAGATGGGCAAATTGGTACACCATGTATAGAGTCTTCTATTCAAGCTAGAAAACAAAAGCTTTCCTTCTAGCGTATAGCAATTTGTCCTTCTTGCTTTAGGCAGCATAGCTCTCACTTCTATCACTGCAGATTACCTTTACCTATTTTAGAATTATTTTTAAGAAATGAATGTGGAATCAAGCAATAACTCCTCCTGATTCTTTTCACTTACCTTGCTTTTAAGATTCAGTATTGTGTTGTACATATCTGAAGTTTATTCCTTTTGGTGGTTCTACATTGTTCCATACAAAGTACCACAGTTTTGCTTATTCATTCGCCTGATAGTGGGCATATGGGCTGAGGCCAATTTGATTCACTGTAAATAATACTACCAGCATTTCTATAAGCATCATTTTGTAAGTGCATATTATATAGTCACTTAGGATCTTACTTAATTTTGATTTGTTGTAGTACACCCAGTGCATTACTTTGTTACATCAAGGAAGCTAAGCACAAGTTATTTCATACGCCCCTCCCCGAAGTGATCTAGTTAGATCATTGGGGAGGTGACTCTTACAACCTGTAGATTCTAGAACCCATAGGTTCTAACTTAGATCATCATACCTTTACATATAGTCATATATCAAGGTGTTACTAAGGTTCTAGAAATCTAAGACTCGTGTGCTAGTAGATTCAGTGTCTAGTGGAACATGAGACAGCACCTTCTTACTGTGTCCTTGTGAGTGAAAGGGCTAATGAGTGTCTTTGGGCCTTTTTTCTAAGGGAACCAATCCCATTCAGGGGGAATCTGACTCCACAATCTAATCCCCACCTCTTAATATTATCACACTGAAGACTAGATTTCAGCATAAGAATTTTACTGCATATACATGATTGCAGTGATGTCTGCTTAAATGGCAGCCCTGTTATTTTGGCAAAGGACTCTAGTCTTTAAAAAAATACATACAGCAAGGCATTGGTGGGTCATGCCTGTAATCCTAGCCACTCAGAAGGTTGAGATCAGAGGATCACCATTCAAAGCCAGCCCAGGCAGGAATGACCAGGAGACTCTTTAAAATGGTAGGGGCATACTCTGGTTTCTCTTCAGATCATATAAATCTTTCGCCTTTTACTAAAATGGTAGGGGCTAGGAAGGTGGCTCAGTGGCAGAGTGCTTGCTTTGCAGGCTTGAGGCCCTGGGTTTGATTCAGTACCACATAAGCACAAAAAGCCATAAGTGGTGCTGTGGTTCAAGTGGTAGAGCACCAGCCTTGAGCTGAAGAGCTGAGAGACAGGGCCCAGGCCCAGAGTTCAGGCCCCATGATTGACAAAAAATAAATCCAGATTGAGTAGTCTCAACATAAAAATTTCTTTTATAGGGGCTGGGAAGGTGGCTTAGTGGTAGAGCGCTTGCCTTGCATGCATGAGGCCCTGGGTTCAATTCCTCAGCACCACATAAGCAAAAAAAGAAAAAAGCCGAAAGTGGCGCTGTGGCTCAAGTGGTAGAGCACTAGCCTTGAGCTGAAGAGCTGAGCGACAGCGCCCAGGCCCAGAGTTCATGCCCCACCACCGGACCCCCCAAAAAATTTTCTTTTATATAAAATTTAGGATGTTGAATTAAAAATAAAGCTTAACTGGTTTTGATGGTTTATGCCTATAATGCTAGCTACTTAGGAGGCTGGGATATAAGGATTATGGCTTGAAGCCAGCCCATGAGACTCTTAACTATAACTAACTAGCAAATGAAGTGCAAGTATGGCTCAAGTGGTAGAGCACCAGCCTTGTGTGAAAAAGCCAAGTGAGCTCAAGTGGCCTTGATTGGGTTCAAGCTCCAAAACTGGCGTCAAAGCAAACTAACAAAGCAAGCAAACAGAATTAAAGCCTATATGACACTTAGAAGCAGAATTTATAATTTTATCATTAGAAATTAGAAATTTTATACTTATTTCTCAGGTAGAAATAGGAACTTGCTTTGGTATACTTTGTTTATAAAATGGGTATTTTGTTTTGACATCATTTCTTCTTTCAGCAGCATTACTTCCTCTTGGCAACACATACTTTGCAAATTTAGGAGTTGCTGCTCATGCCAGTCCTGTTCTCCAAGATGCTCATTGTGTTCTCTGTATTCCTGGAGGACTCTGTCAAACTTGAACATTGTTTTGCCCTCCCTGGGCTCATTACATAGTGTATTAGTGTGCTTTGTTTCTACCCAAATAAGCGAGAAAACGAACATGACAATGTATCCTAATTTACAATACCTTATTTCACAGAATCTTTATACTCTTGAAAGCATATTATTGTTGACAGATGGTCTCAACAGGACTTTCCACTAGAGCACAGGCTGTGAAAATTTGTAGCATTCAGGTGTTGCATTCAGGTATTTCTGAGTAGTTATTTGCTCATATTGTTCTCTAGAGACAAATGCTGCAAGCCCTCACAGTAGCACAGTAGTCAATTATTGATAAATTCTTTGTAAAACCAGAGCCTTTTCCCCCTGATTTCAGGTTGATGCACTGAGATTACGATTGGAAGAGAAAGAATCTTTCCTGAACAAAAAGACAAAACAACTGCAGGATCTCACAGAAGAAAAGGGGACCCTGGCTGGAGAGATTCGTGACATGAAAGATATGCTAGAAGTGAAGGAAAGAAAAATCAATGTTCTGCAGAAAAAGGTGAGTGATTGACACCAGCCCTTTAAGAATGGATGTCACACAACCATTTTACCATTTAAAATTTTTTTGCATACATCAAAAAATAAATGATCTCCTAAGAGTTTAGATTAGAAAATATATAACTTTTACCTACTGTTCTTTAACATGTTAATATTTGTATTATATAATTTTATCGTTATCTCATGGAATTATTTGATTACATAAAAACTAAATAAAAAACCAACAGCTTAAGGGCTGGGAAGGTGGCTCAGTGGTAAAGCACTTGCCTTGCAAGCCAGAGGCCCTGGGTTTGATTTCTCAGCACCACATAAGCAAAAAGAAAAAACCCAGAAGTGGCGCTGTGGCTCAAGTGGTAGAGTGCTAGCCTTGAGCTGAAGAGCTGAGGGACAGTGCCCAGGCCCAGAGTTCAGGCCTCACGACCGGACCCAAAAAAAAACCCACAAAAACACAAAAACCAACAGCTTAAATATAGAGGTAATTGTTTAAATTCAGATGTAAGTCTAAAGTAATACTGCTGGTCATGTAGCTGAGTGTTCTTGGCATGTGCTAGGCCCTTGATTCAATCCACAGCACCAAAAATTAATGAAGAATTTAAAAGCCCAAAAGGTTGTTTTAATTTTTCTTTTTTTCTTACTGTGAGTTGAATAATGTATTTTATTGGTATTTAGGTATATTTTAGACACATGAAATATTTTTTGTTTGTATGGTTATACAGGGAGATTTCATTGTTACTTCTTCATTCATGTCAATTCTATATTCCAATGAGTTTGATATTTGCTGTCCCACTAGACATATTCTATAGTTGCATAAACTTTGAATGGCCTTATCCTTCTCTCTTAGTCCAGTCCTGCTGCAATAACAAAGTATTCAAGACTGAGTAATTTATGAAAACCAAAAATTTACTTTCTCACAGTTCTTAGGGTTGGGAAATCCCAAGTCAAGGTGAAGGCAGGTTTGTTGTTAGGCCAGAGCCTTCTTTCTGCTTTCAAGATGGAGCCTTGACTCCTTGCTGGATGGATGGGAAAGACAGACAGAAAGGCCTACTTGGTTTCTGCAACCCTTTTATAAGGCTGCTAATCATATGCAGGAGGACTTGAATTTTATGACTTAATTACTTCCTAAAGATCCCATCTCTTAATTCTATCATGTTGACAGTTAAGTTTCGACATAATAATTTTGAGATTCACATTCAGAGCATACCAGTGGCCAAACATTTGTAGACTTCTATTTTTGTAGTGGAGAATAATGTTTTACTCACATTACTCAACTGAAATCAGTGGAGATAACGTATAAGATGCTCTAGTGGCCTAACAAGAAGATACTCAACCACATTAGGGTCCCTGTTTTTTCCCTTCTTTCAGTGCCTCATTTATCCATTATAATCTTGACAGCATCATCATTTTTCTACTGTGTTCAGTTTTGGTGAGACTGTAGATTGTCCTGCCTTTTTTTTTTTAATTGTGAAAATACTGTACAGAAGGGTTACAATTACATGGGCAAGATAATGAGTACATTTCTTATCAAGCATTGTAGCCTCCTCCTTTGTTTCCCTTTCCCATCCTCCCCCTGCCCCCCCACCCAATCTTCCTCCTCTCCCCCACCAAAGTTGTAAAGTTCGTTTGCTTTTCCTGCCTTTTCTTAGGAAAAAGAAATGATGAGCAAGAAATGTAGCAAATTCAGTGCTATCTTATGAAAAGACGAATATGGTAGAAAGACAAAGAGCTCTCAGATTAATAGAGAGTTATTATATAACCACAGTGGACACTAGCAGGGGGGTAGCAGAATTAGCTCTCCAGGACACTACTGTGGACAACATGTGGCCTGGTACTGTGTTATTGATGTAGCAACTGGAACTGTCTCCTCTTTCCTCACCTTCATCATTCACTTCACTTTTACCAAGAACATGCTAGCTGTCTTCTTACATTTATCTATATGTTTCCTCTAGTCCAGCCTCAACAGTGAAACTGGATCAATCCTTTTAAACCATAACATAATTTATGTTACTTTCTCACCAAAAAACTCTCCAGCTACAACCAGCTACATAATGTGTGGGAGACATAGTACACACGAAAATGTGAAACGTCTTGTTCAGAAATGGAGAAATTCAAAATAATATAACAGAGCATTAAAAGAGGCTTGAAGCTAGTATAGCTGCATGAGACACAGGCTATGAAGCTGCTGCATTTCAGTGGCTTCCATTTTCACCAGACTAATAGTGGAAGAGTCACATTATCCTGCATGGTTATCTCTTGACATCTGTCTTGTCTTCCCTTTACCCATGTTGCATTGGCCAGTGTGGTCTGTGAGCTCTTGCAGAAACATCAGGCATGTCTTCTTACAGTCTAATATTTGCTCATCTCTGTGGAGACACTCATCCTGGACTTATACTGACTAGTTTGTTAGCCAAGGGCTTTAAATTCTTTATTGTACTCAGTGTGAAATACATACCAGATTCTGAAGACATCATGAAAAGTAGAATGTGAATGATGGCACCAATAATTTTTATGTCAAAAATATTTAAATGAAACATTTTAGAACATATCAAGTAAATATATTTGAAGATTATATACTCAAGTATACTATGAATTATATATATAAACCTCTTTCTTTTTACCTTTTAAATGTCTTTACTATAGTTAAAAATGACCTATGTGACATTATGCTCCTGTTATGTCTCTATATTTATGCTTTAAATATCCACATGGCTAATGTCTTTCCATCTTTAGAATGTCTGCTCAAATGACCTTTGCAGTCATACATAAAATAGCATGACCACATTCATACATCATGTTTTCACGTGTAGTTTTATTTTCCTAAACAGACATAGTACTTTCTGGCAAATGTATGTATATTTAAATTTCTTCATTCATATTACTGGCACATACATTCCAAGATTACCAGCGTTATTATTACTATTTTCCATTTTTTTTAGTTCTTTGGTGCCTAGAAAGTATACCTGCTCAATAAATAGTTAGTGACTGAATCAATGAATGAACTTTCTCCAGAGTTAGAGTCTTGACTTAGTAGCATTTAATTTGTTAAAATTAGTTCACACACCTGCCTCCTATTCTGAGGAAAATGTCCCTGCTCTTTCAAGAGATACGTGTTTGTTATGGATGATTTCTAAGAAATTATCAATGAATTCCCAATATCTAGACCACTCCCCTCATCTACGTACCTAAATTTTCACAAATAAATTCACAAGTCTTTTGTGACTCAGAGGGATAGCATGTAACTTGCTAAGACATTTATAATTATTAATCCCAGGAATTAAGGAATATTTAGGCTTACGTTATTCTTGTCCAAGGTCATGAAACCTGCAAACGTTTTTTTTGTCTTTGAGAAAAGAGAAGAAACTGGTTAATGTAAATTAAATCAAAATGTTTGTTTTATCTTGGTTTTTTAGTGACAATGAAAGTAAGAGTGAAGTGTAAAAGTGAATTGGGGGAGAATATTCCAGTGGGTTTTTTGTTAATAGTTGAGATTAAATGCTCTAATTGTGTGTGTGTGTGTTTGGGGCTTGAATTCAGGGCCGGGGCGGTCTCCCTGACTTTCTTTTCCTCAGTGCTAATACTTAAACCACTTGAACTACACTCCACTTCCAGCTTTTTTGATAGTTAATTGAAAATAAGAGTCTCATGGACTTTCTTGCTTGAGCTGCCTTTAAACTTCAACCCTCAGATCCCAACTTCCTGGGTAGCTATAAGCTATAAGTAATATTATAAATGTGAGCCTCCAGTGCCTGCCTTAAATATTCTAATTCTTGAGAAATAGCCATAGTTGCTCAGTAAGATTTTGAGATGTCACTTTCAGTGAAAGGGGGGACAAATGATTTCTGCTGCTGTAAATACTTTGCACAATTTTAAACTTCCTTCTTCCACAGCTAGACCAAAAAGCATGGGAACTACTTTGAAAGTTCTAGAACAGAGCCAGTCATGTACTGTGGCTCCTTTTGGCAACATGATCATGGTCTTATGTGCTTAAATCAAATCGATAGGGGATTTGAAAATATTTCATGTCAATTTTGAGATGTTTCTTATGTGCAAGTTTTTTTTATATATGTGTTTATTGTTAAATTTGTCAATGTTTTGAAGGGGCAGGAGCTCTGTTATACCTGCAAAGTGTGTAAAAATAGATCTCCAAACAAGTGAGGCACAAAATTCAGAAAGTAATTCAGAATGTGGCAATAATGCAGAAAGCATGGGCTAATGAAATATTGTTTTTGGAGCTAGAGTTGCCTTGAAATTTTGACTGTATTCAGCATAATTGACTGTTGTAGGGCAGAAGTGGATTGGAATAGCATAAGCTTTGGGTTAGAATGTGTAATCCTGAACGAATAATAAACTTACATCAGTGTTACTGCTGTAGCATTACCTCTGTGTCAACTTACATTGTGTTTTGGTGCCAATCGAGCTGGGTATGCTCCTTTGCTAGTCTCACTTAACTTGGTAAAGCTAGTCTTACACATCAGACCTATCAAATTTGCCTTTGAAGTCTTAGATCTCTGAAGTCCTATGTGCTATGTGAGCCATGAAAACCTGCCTGGACACAATGCTCTAAATGTTTTGTCACATGGAGAGAGAGCTCCAGGTGTCAGAAAAGCTCTGTTCAACCTTTTGTCAGAAGAAAGAGATCATCCAAATGGACTTTTGTCCCTGATGTCATATTCTTGGGTATATTGCATAATGCCAAGGTATGGAATATTTTAGGTAAGGGTCAAAATCATGAATATATGATAAGTGTTTAGTGGACTTTCTTCTTCCAACTGTGATACCAAATTCTGGTGAATAGTAGTTATCATGTTTCAGTTGTAGCATTCTATTCCCACACTTGAATAAAACTTCAGCTGATGAAGTGCTACCTGACTATTGAGTTTTTGTAAGAAATATCATAAAACCTTGATGACATTGTACATTTGGAAAGTTTATAATGCCCAGGATTTTAGGGCATGGTAGCATTGTTTAAACCAGATCAAATTCAGACTTGTATGCAGCTCATAGATTCTTAGAACATAAGCTTGCTACCCATGTTTCTTTAAAAAAAAAACATTAAAAATTGGCAAAAATTCTATCTCCCTTTCAATTCTAGGTCACAGTCCCTTGTGCAATGCAAATTTATAGAGCAGAAGTACTTTATTGATTGGAGGCAGAAAAACAGATGGAAATCTCTCTGGAACCCATGTTCACTGGTTACTTATTGAACTTTGTGGATTGCGATTTACTGCATGGAAAAGGGAGGGAGCTGGCTTCTGGGAATGGTATATATAGACTTATCTACTTTAACATCTTTGTTCTGCCTATCTGGAGCTACAGGGGTGAAAATTCTGAATGATGATTAATTCAGGCAAGGGTGTTATGGAGGTATGGTTATTAGCATACTGACTTTTTCATGAAACTTATTTACAAAAGTAATATACCATGAGATAGCTTGCAGAATATTTGAGATTTCCACGTTAGCTTACAGTAGAAGTAAGTTTTAGAAAACTTCTTGCTCACGTTTTGTCTCAGTGTTTAAACATCTAGTTGAACTTTTATACTTATTAGCAAACTTCCTAATTCTGTGAACATATGCAAAATCATACTTTGCATTTATTGAGTGCTTCCTGGGAGTCTGACAGTTACTTCTCCAGGTTCTCAAAGTTCAAAGAAAAATAAGAAATTCTCTAGTTCTCAGCAAGTGAGCAATCTTGTTGTAGAAAAACACATAATCCTATACACAAGTGCAATGTAGAGCAACTTATGGCATGTTCCTAGAAGTAGACTGTGTGATGCGTGTGTGTAGCAGGAGCTCCAGACTACCTGAAGCAAACGGGAATTTATTGTAAAACGTATTATCCAGAGCTTCAATAACTGCTCTTTAGAACCAAATTGGGAATTCAGAAAGCTCAAAGAGGCCAGGAAAAGGCAAATGCCATCGGGAGTGTCTGGTTGTTGGCTGCCCTCTCTCTCACAGCCCTCTCCCCTTAGTAAGAATTCAAGGCCTTGCGATTGAGCTTCACATTTCACACAAGAAACGCATTGGCAGGATCTAACAGATCCTTCCTTCAAAGACCAGGGGACTTGTGTCTTCAAGCATTACACCTGACTTTTGTGTTCTGTTTTTGTGTCACTTGGGAAAGTCTTTACTGTTGATGCAATCTGAGAAGGGTTTTTATTTTTTGGCTCAGTTCAGAATTATGTATCCTTTTGTGAATAATGGCACAGGTCTCATACCTGTAACTGTCCCAACCACGATCATAAAGATACCTTCAGCTCCTTCCAAATCTTGGTATGTGCTGTGCTTAATCAAAATGAACTCAGCCAATTTTCAATGGATGAGAACTCTGGAGAGGAGAAATTGCTTTGAGATCTACTTGTAACCCAAAGATATAGTTAGTTACAAGGAGAGCCATTTGACCCAGTAGAATGTCAGTTTCACTCACTGTTTGCAATAATGTGTTCTGTATAGGTTATAAGTTGGAACCATCCCCTGAGTAATAAAACTTGGAGGAGGAAATGACTGTTGCTCTACTCATCCAACACTTCTAGCCTTTGTTCCATTAGTCTGGAAAAGTTTAACAGGATCAAGGCTTGAGTTAGGAAGTTTCTTCTTTTATTTCGCTTTTAAATAATAATTTTAAAAATAATATTGTCTTGAGAGCTTGTTTGGAGGTTCTAGCAGGGGAGCGCAGCTACTCGTATACCCTTGACCGAAGACCGGTCCTCCTCTATCGGGGATGGTCGTCCTTTTGAGGGAGCGCGCAGCTTCGGGAGGGACGCACATGGAGCGGTGAGGGAGGATCAGCCGGCTGGCTGATCAGCCAGATCAGCCGAATCAGCCCTGGCGATCAATGGGGTGACAGATGTCGCAGCCAGATCGCCCTCACATCCAATAATATTGTCTTATACAAAAACAATGCTTTGCCTTCTCCAGTCCTAACTTACTGGATTGTTATAAGTATGGTATTTTATGCATGATAGAACTAAATTGCTTATTATACATGAGCATTTCCAATAATGGCAATACACATGATATTACCCTAAAATTATTCTCTACTGTTGATAGAGCCCTATAGCAGCACTACATTAGTGTCTTTGCATTCTTTAAATTAGGACTTATCATAAATTCCATGGTCTTTAAGTGCTATTGTATTCTTCATTTTTAAAATGAGAGTCTATAGGCTGTGTGGATGTAGGTCAGAAGTAGAGGTTTTGCTTAGTATTCGTGAGGACCTGCATTTCGTCCTAATACTTGGAAAATAAAATAACCTCCCGGAGTGTCATGGTAGAGAAGCAATGGAATTATGCTCAGCTATCATACTGTTCTGATGATTTTGCAGAGGAAGCAGTTGGAGAATGTTTTCCTCTTGGTTTGTAGCTGTTCAGCTAAGATCTGACTCCTTCGTGCAGGCAAGCTTAATCTTAATCTGAAGCCAAGAATTAAGCTGATACCTTAGGTTTTGGATCCACAATTGAGGTGGCCTTTGGCTACAGACAATACTTTGCAACTGGTGCCATTTTACAGCTCTCCTTCTTGTGCTCTCGGAAAAGTTAGTTTTGTATTCCCATAGCTGCAAGATTAGCTACAAGTATCTAGAGAATATCATCCAGTCTAGGCATGCTGATAAAACCATACTATGCAGATAACACACTCCCAACAAGTCCACAGGAGTGCTTTCCTTTCATGTATAGACTATGCTATTCATCTTTGTTCTGTAGGCCCTTTATTCCTTAAAGTGTATTTTACTTGCATTTTTGTACATTTTTTATTGTAAAAGTGCTGTACAGAGGGGTTACAGTAACATGAGCAAGATCATGAGTCCATTTCCCCTCCCACCCCTTCCCTCCCACCTCCACAATCACTGTCTCACCACCCCTGCAAAGTTGTAAAGTTCACTTTTCAACATAGTGTCTTGTACACGTCATTGTTATAATGGGTCAACCTGTATCCCAATTTAAGCATTTTGTTTTTCCTTTCCCCTCCCCAAATTAGAGAAGTGTATGTACAAGATGCAGGGCACCGACATCATTAAACAGACACATTACTCCCTTTGACTACTACCTCACTTACTATGCTTTCTATCTTCTCTGGCATCTATTTAGACAGTTGACAAAGAAGATTGTGTCATGTGTGTATTGGGGAGCGTAGTCATATGTGAGTTTACAAGATGTATGCACTATTACTATTATTTTCTGTTTTATAATTTTTATATATTATGTCCCATACTTATAAATAGTGGATATACTATTCTCACAGTAAAACAATTATTAGATTTATTAAAAGTGATTTGACTGCACTGGTCTTTATACCAGCTAATTCATATGAGGAATAGCATAGAGAGCATAAAATAGGAGCAAATAATCTAATTTAGACAGAGCAGAATTGGAGCACCCAGAAGGCATCTATGAGTTTAAAATTTTATAGCTACCTGTTTTCACTGTATTTGATGTTGGTATAATTTGGGGAGCAGAAGGGAAAAAACAAATTGTTTAAATAGGGATACAGGTTGACCCATTGCAACAATAAGATGTACAGGATGCTATGTCAAAAAACGAACTTTACAATTTAGGTGAGGTGGCGGGGCGTGGGGTGGGGGGGAAGGTAGTTATGGAGATTTGAGGGAAGGGATGGTAGGGGAAAAACAAAGGAGGAGGCAACAATGCTTGAGAAGAAATGTACTCATTACCTTGCTCATGTAATTGTAACCCCTCTGTACAGTATTTTCACAATAAAAAACTTATTTTAAAAAAAGGAAAGAAAAAAATTATGATTAAATGCCAACATTCCAGTGACCTTTTAACACCAACTCTTATTTTCTTATTTTCTTCCCATCCATCTGTGGGTTCAAAATAATTTTGACATTCACATTAAATTTGTCTTTTTATATATCTTTTAGTTGCTGGTAGTGGTGATGGTCCTGGGGTTTGAACTCATGCTTGCTAGGAGCTCTACTGCTAAGCCACAACTCCAGCCTTTATTTGCACTGGTTAGTTGAGATAGGGTTTAATTTCCCTCATAGTTGCTTGCCTAGATACCCGATACTAGCTTTCTAGCTAGGAGTAAAGATATGAGCCACAAGCTGCCTACTCTTCTTTTCATAAAATTATTTTTTAAATGTAGACTGAATATAGATTTAGCTAATATGCTCTACTTTGAACTGGCAATTTAAAAAGTTTGTGTAGGCCACTGTGATTTGCCAAATTTTTTTTAGCAGTGTTTTCTTGGTCTAGAGAAATATATGTATTCTGTTCTAGTTTGGGTTTGTAATGTTTCCCAAAAGCTTATTTGTTGCCAGCTGGTAGTACCTAGTTGTAGAAAATGGGTGACTAAAGATGTGCCTTCAAAGAATGTATTTTTCCCCTGGCCTTGTCTGCTCTCTCTTTGTTTCCTGGCTTCTACAGAGCGAGGAGATCTGCTTCACCATATGCTCCCTGCCATGCTATTCTACCTTCCCTCCCAGAAACAATGGACCCAGCTGCCCACGGGTTGAAATCTCTGCAGCCATCAACCCATATAGCATGAGTCCTTTAAATCATTTCTTTCACATGTTTTGTCACATCAGAGGCCTTGGACACTATTGATTTATATAGGCTGGACTGCCTGTCTAGCTGCCTATTCCCTCCCTCCATCACTCCCTTCCTCTTTCCTTTTCTCTTTTCCTTTTATCTAGCCATCCAATGATACACACTCAACATCTGTAATAAGCTGGATGTTCTGCAGATGCAGATACTAAGAATCTATATGCTATTGAAGCTATTATGTCTGCCTTCTGGAAGCTCAGATTTATGGAAAAAAACCACTAACCAAGTTTTCAGTGCAGTGTATGATGTGCACACTTCTAAACAGGTACACAGGTACACATAGCAGGTATGAAGGACATCTCACTTTGCAGTGGAAGAAGGATGGACAAGAAAGACATCCTAAAGAAGGTAATGACTGACTATTGTCCAGTTAAGACATCAAGAATAACATTTGCTGAAGTGTGGCAGGAAAGGGCAGTGCAGTGTACATGGTAGAAATACAAGTAATTTAATATAGCTCGACCACATTTCTTGCTCTATTTAGGAAGAAGATTTCACAGAGAGAACCTTTCTCTCTCTCTCTCTCTCTCTCTCTCTCTCTCTCTCTCTCTCTCTCTCTCTCTCTCTCTCTGTATGTGTGTTCTAGCAACAAAATATATAATTAAAGTTGGAAAGACATTTTGACTTCCTTATTGCAAATGTCTCTCTCAGTCCCTTGTGATTTGCAAGTGGCAATAGTGATTATCGGTGTTATTTCAAAATGTAGTTCAGGGCCAGATCAGGCGGAGAACTGGTTCTCATTCAATGAGAGAGCTGATTCCATGTCAGAGGAGACAAATTCTCTTTTAAATAAATGTTTGATACACATATTCTTATACTCAACTTACTCTAATGGATTTTCTTCAAAGGTTTGTTTATAATCACCTATAAAATCATTGTGTCTCAATGCTGTTTTGATTTGCATTTCTTTTATGGCTGGGAAGGTTGAGCATTTCTTCATGTGTCTATTGGCCATCTTTCTTTCCTCTTCAGGGAAATTTCTCTGTAAGTCTTTAGCCCACTTATTTATTGGGCAGTTGTTTCTTTGAGGATTTGTTGTTGGGGAATGGCTATAATCAAGAACTCTAATAACAACAGATGCTGGAGTGGATGTTGCATTGTTGGTGGGAGTGTAAACTTGTTCAACCACTTTGGAAAGCAGTATGGAGGTTCCTTAAAAGACTCCACATTGAGCTCCCCTATGACCCAGCAATCCCATTTTTGGCCATCTACCCAAATGATCACAAACAAGACCATACTAAAGCCACCAGCACAACTATGTTTATTGCAGCATTATTTACCATAGTTAAGATATGGGACCAACCCAGATGCCCCTCAGTAGATGAATGGATCAAGAAAATGTG
This sequence comes from Dipodomys spectabilis, assembly GCF_019054845.1. Lineage (NCBI taxonomy): Eukaryota > Metazoa > Chordata > Mammalia > Rodentia > Heteromyidae > Dipodomys > Dipodomys spectabilis. The sequence goes on from NW_024870731.1 coordinate 2,876,996, forward strand.
GTATATATACACAATGGAATTCTATGCCTCCATCAGAAAGAATGACGTTGCCCCATTTGTTGGGAAATGGAAAAACTTGGAAAAAAATATGTTAAGTGAAGTAAGCCAGGCCCAAAGAAACATAGGTCCCATGGTTTCCCTTATTTGCAGTATCTAGTATATGTCTGAGACAAGCAGAAATGGTCAGATAAGTTGATGTTAGGCGAAATGAATCCCAAGTTAAGGACTCAAATGGTTTTTCTTTCTTGCTATTGTTTCTAACATATGTATAAGATATTTCTTTGTTGCTTTGTATGTCCCTCCCCCACGGTATAATCCCTGTTTTCACTGTATTTGATGTTGGTATAATTTGGGGGAGTGGAAGGGAAAAAACAAATTGCTTAAATAGGGATACAGGTGGACCCATTGCAACAATGAGATGTACAAGACGTTATGTCAAAAAACAAATTTACAACTTTGGCGTGGGGGTGGTGCGGGAAGAGGGGAGCCGTAGGGGGGGGTGGTGGGATATGGGAAGGGATGGTAAGGGGAAACAAAGGCAACAATGCTTGATAAGAAATGTACTCATTACCTTGCTAATGTAATTGTAACCCCTCTGTATTGTATATTCAAAATAAAAAAAAATCATTGTAGACTTAAAATGAAAATACCTCCTATGGCTTGACCATAGCTGCTTCCCAAATGGGCACAGGCATCTTGATGCATCTGTCTATCTCAGCTGCCAGCTGTTGCCTGTAGTTTTGTGATACGGGATTAGACTTAGCTGAGTCTTTACATATTTCTATCTGGAGATGATTCCATGTCTTCCCACATGCTCCCCAGGCTATTTGATTTTAATCAGCTTTATTTATGTGTGAACAAATTTTTTTGTCTGTCTTTTTCATTTATCTATGTTTGGCAATAGATTCTATTTTGCTGTAGAGAGTTTATACACAGCTATGCTAGTATTTATCATGTTATTTTGAAAGGGAAGTGCACAATTCAAAGCTTTTTAAATATAGGTCTTAGAGTTCTATAAGAATACATGTGAAGTTGGGGTAATATATTTTGGGGGCATATAACTCCACAATGATTGTGGGTATTGGGTAACTTTCTACTGTTTTGATATTGGAATCTCATTATCAATATTTTTACCTTCATACTTTCCTGATTATACAACTTTGGCAAATCAAAATATAGAACTGCTTTAAACAGATAATTTTCATGGAAGATTAATTTCAAATTAGGACACAGTGTATAAAAGTTTGGGTCTTCTTCATAATGTTTTATTGCAGCTCTTTTTTAGATTGCTGAGTTTTAAGTAAAGCAGCAATAGTGTCCAAATACAATCAATCCTTGCCTAATATAATTATAACTGATAAAAATAATTTGCAATTCTAACAAAAGCCATGTTGTAGGTAAAATTCTGATTTGGGCTTTACTTCCCTGGTGTATAGACCTTAAATAATATCTAAGACTGTAAATACAATGGATTCTTTCAAACTGCTGATTAATTTATATGGCACAGTTGATTTTACGGAAAGGTGATTAAGTGGGTTTGATCTAATCACAGGAGCTCTTTAAATGTGTTCCCAAGGTCAAACACTGGGGAGTGAGATAGGAAAAGAATGAGGGAGATTCTAGCATTGACTTGAAGATAAGGGGTCATAGGACAAGGACTATGGAGAACCCCTTGGAAATGGCATGTGGATGACTACTAGCAAGTAGCAAGCATCTCAGTCATAAAACCACACTGAAAAAAATTTACCAATGAGTATGAGCCTGGCAGTAAGTTTTTCCTAGGGCCTTCAGACAAAAGTATTTACCCCAGCAGATATGCTGATCTCAGTCTTGTAATATCTTTATTAGAGACCCTAGTTTTACCATGCAGAACTTCTGAACTATGACTTCACAAATGGATGTTTTTCAAGTCATTAAAATTGGTTGTATTTTCTTATGTGATATAGAAAATGGATACAATATATACTGAAATCATTAGCTAATAGTTATCAAACCTTTCAGCAATTCAGAGGCAAGTTATTGATAAGAAATATTTTTTTGTTGAATGTAGCACTGTTTGTAATTATGACAAAGCCGTTTTCAAATGTCTTCCTGACCGTTCAAGTTGGAAATTATGGAAGTGCTGATGAGGTTTTATAATTTTAGAAAGATTTGCACTATTTAAAAATTTATAGATGTGAATAAGCTTTCTTATACTTTTAAGATTATACTATTGCAGATCAAAAAACTAAAATTTCCTAAAATGTGATATTATGTTTATGTCTGTATTTCCATTAAAACCTTGAGTATAGCCAAGGCAGTAACAAGGTCTTATTCATCTTTTTATTCCTAGTAACCAGCATGGTGCTTGGCATATTATAGGTGCTTAATAAATACTGGTTGGAAGGTTGAAATGGATTGGAATGAATAAACAAATCAATGCAAAGTTCTGGTTACACGCAGAGTGAGTAAACAAATAGGAATGGCTGTGTTCCAATAAAACTTTATTTATAAAAGCAGCCAGATTGGCCCATGGGCTGTAATTTGCTGAATTCTGGTACAGATCACAAGTTATTCTAGCCTGTAGGCAATTTTAACATATAGCCACGTTCATGGCAAGTAAGAAAGGTTTTTTTTTTTTATGTATTCTAAATATTGAGTAGAGGTGAACAAGGTGTGCCTCTTTTCCACACCATATTTACTGTTTACCTCAGACATTCCTTCTGGGTCAATGGGAAGTAAGTCATTCGTTCCCAAGGGTGAGGTCTTCCCTAGTTTCTATTGCATTCTGTACCTTTTTTTTTTTTTTGTGAGTAAAGCCTGAATGAAGCAAAGCTAAGCAAACAGGATGTACTCGAATGAATAGCACCCATTGACTTGAAATGGAGATAGTTCTTTCTTTAGTGTTAAAATATGAAGGTAAATTCTTTTGGCCACATATGATACCCTGACTTATAAAAGCTTATGAAGGGTAGCATACACACACTGGGGCTCTCTCTAAGTTATGAATGTTTATGGGCTTACGAACAGCTGGAGGCACAGTCAGGGGCAGCCAGGTGGAAAGGTAGGAACAGTGAGGCAAAGATTCACATTGGTAGCGTTTTCTTAGAGCTCACAGGGGAGCAGCCTGTGGGACCTGTTTGCTGTAGAGGCACAACATGTTTGGTAGTTGAGGAGAAACAAATGTGCAACGCTTTACCAAAGCTCCTTAGGCTACTCATTCTAAGTATAAGAAAAAAAAAAAAGATCTGGGCATTGATTTAACTACAGACATATTCATACACAGTTTTTTACAAAAAAAAACTGTTTGATTTTCTGATCAGTGAAAATATACCAGAGAAACATTATCTAAGTGATGGTAGATTCATTCATTGAAAGTCAATCAAGACAAATGATGTTTTGGAAGAATATTTAATGACGTAGGAAGATATTCAAATTATTTTTGTTAGCTGATGTAAACTGTTTACAATGTATGAATGTTTGAAAGAATGTTTTCATAACACATGTCATAGAACGCATGTACATACACACACACACAATGTATACTATAATTAGTTTTTTAAGAGCATGGATAGTCATAGAATGGCCTAGCTTTAAATCTCAGTGCTCCCACAGGCGTTTTACTCTTTTTTTATATATTAGTTAGCTTTCAGTTGCTGTGACAAAATACCTGAGAAAATAAAAAAAATTATTTTAGATCATAGTTTCAGAGGTTTCAGTTCAGGTTTTGGACCTATGCTGTGGTAGTACATCATGGTAATAGGAATGTGTGGTGGAGGAGGCTGCTCACCTCATGGCAGCTAGGAAGAAATGGGTGGAGAAAAGAGGGCTGAGGACAAAATAGACCCTTCCAGGGTGTACCCTCAGTAACCTATTTCTTCCACCTAGGCTCCACTTCTTCAAATTGGCCACCTCCCAGTAGCACTCAAGTTGGTAACCAATTCTTTAACAAATGGCCTTTTAAGTGACATTTCAGAACTGAACCTTAACTGATCAGTTAATGCCATATCCTATCTTTTTAAGATGTGGAGAGGCTCATATCTAACACTCAGTCTCAGCTTTTTCTCAAAATAGAGGTATTCAAGAAATACTTGTAGAGTGAAATACTCATGACTGTTTCCTAATTATTATTTTATATTAAAAATGAGAATTTAAATTCTGAGTCCAGAGCTCTTTCAAAGATCTTGGGAAAAAATTGGAATTACTTTATAAAAGTCATTGAAAATTGATTTTTAATGCTACATTTAGTAAAATTTACTGTATGTAGTGCACAGTTTTAATAAAAATCACAGGCCTTCCATCATCCCATAAAGCACAGCTGTGTCACCTCAGAAACCTTCCTGGGCTTTTCTGCCAATGATCAGCCTCTTTTTGTCCCCATCCCCCAGTCCCTGGAAACCACTGGTTTATTCCGCATTCCTATGTTTTTGCCTTTTTCAAAATTTCATAGAAACAGTCATCCAGTACATAGTCTTCTGTGTCCAGCCTCTTTCACTATGCCTAATGTATTTGAAATTCATCCAAGTTCAGTCTTAATCAATAGTTGATTCTGAGAACTAGACTTTTAAAGGTAGCTCTGAGCTATCTCTGCAACTGTCCATTACTACACAGGTCTTTCATCCCTGAAGTTGTCATGAAGCTAGAGTTGTGAAAGTGTAGAATGATGGCAATGAAACAGCCTTGAGCTCCAGCCTCTTCTTTATTAAGATCAATGAAAAGGTAAGGGGTCTGCGAGCCAGAAAGCAAATGTATGACCCCAGATGAGCTCCAGTCAGAGATGAAAACCCAGAATCTTTTATGCAAAACTTGAAGTTATTTTAGAAGTTAGCATATGGTAAACAATGCAGGCAATGGGTTAATGAAAAAAAATCCTTGGAGGAAAGGAAAAGGCATGCAGGACTTAGTGTGTGTGTTTGTATTTGTGTGTATGTGTGTATATGTATATAATACATGTACTCAACCACACTGTGTGGAAATGAGGCACAAAACTGAGAAAAGAAATTAGTACCTTTTTCACAGTAACTAGTGAGTAGTATGGATAGAGACCAGTTGCCCCATAGATACACTCACTTCCCACTCCTGGATCAGTGAATGAAAATTGGCCTAAATCTTTGGTATGATGAGCATCAGACAATGGAAAAGTTGTAGAGACGTAGGCAGATTTGGCCTGAAACATAAACTAGGAAGAGTTTTTTTTTTTTTTTTTTTTTTTTACTATTTGTTATTTATCCTGGTCTTTTTTTCTAAAGTAATAGTGCTTTAATAAATAGTTTGTCTCAATAAATATAATTTTATATGGTGAGATGCAAATAACATTTATCAAAATGACTCCCAGGAAGTGGAAACAGTGGTACTCAGTAGACACTTAAGTTGAAATTGAACGATACAACTTGTGGATGGGGCAGGAGGGAAAACTGGGAGAAAGAGAAGAGGTGACATTGTTCAAAAAGAAATGTACTCTATCTGACATGTAACTGTAACCCCTCTGTACATTACCTTTACTATAACAATAAATAAATTTTGAAAAATCATTATGGAGGAAGGAATGCCAAACCAATGCCCAACAATTTATATTTTTCATACTGCCAGATTACTTGTAATTATTGTATATGGGAAGGCAGCATTTTAACCTTAATTTTTGCATAAATAAATTACAGATACATTTCAACTGTCAAAAAATAAAATAAAGTGTGTATCTAAAGTTACTTGATTAGATAACTTGGAAAACAACATGGAGCTTACTTAATGAGCAAGCTTTCTATCAACTATATTATTTGGTTAAAGAAACATAAATTCTCATTTCTTTATATTTTTGTTAAATATGTATACTAGTGTTTTAAGGGTAAAAATAAAGAAATATAAATTTTAAAAAAAGTTGATTGGGGCTGGGAAGGTGGCTCAGTGGTAGAGTGCTTGCCTCACATGCATGAGGCCCTGGGTATGATTCCTCAGCACCATATAGCAGAAAAAAAAAATGCTGGAAGTGGCACTGAGGCTCAAGTGGTAGAGCACTATCCTTGAGCTGAAGAGCGCCCAGGCCCAGAGTTCAGGTCCCACAACCGACAAAAAAAAAAAAAAAGTTGATCTGCAAATGCATTTCTTTCTTTTTTTTAAGTAACAGTATTGGTTTTTATTCATAAAAATCAAATTCGGGCCAGGAACCAGTGACTCACACTTGTAATCCTAGTTACTCAGTAGGCTGACATCTGAGTATTAGGGTTCAAAGCCAGCTCAGGCCGGAAAATCCATGAGACTCATATACCTAATTAATCACCTATAAGCTGGAAGTGGGCCTGTGGTTCAAGTGGTAGAAAGCTTGCTTTGAATAAACAAGCTCACGGACAGTGACCAGGTTCTGAGTTTAAGCCCAGGATTGATACACACCCACACCCACACCCACACACTCCCCCACACACACTCCAGGTTTGGAGATCTCTTGAATTTATATGAAATATTTACCATTTTATTATGTAAAGTAATAAAAAATATTTAACCTTAAAGGAAATTCAGATTTATGGTTTATAATACAAAATATAGAAGAGAATCTTTATGTAACACGAAACACTTATAGTATTGTAATTTATGTTGGTTGCAGTAATGCTTGCTTATACTCATGTATATATTAACAAATTTTCTTCTGCATTACTTTAAACCTCTCCTTTAGTTTTTTTATAGAAGTTGACTTAATTTCACAGATACAGAACTTAAACACCCAGTGTAATTCATATATTTGTTCTGTTTACAGTAACTAACTTAAGCCTTTGGTAAACACAGAAATTGTCAGAAGGAAATATGTGTTATTTGCCATGTTCAAATCTAAACTTTTGGGAAGTGTTATTGAAGTGCTGTAATTGTGTCTTTGGTTTGGTATTCATTTCCATCCATAATTCAAACATTGGTTGTATATTTCTGTATGGCTTGTGTATTTTTTTCACTCTTCACTACAAAGCTTTATTTAGAATATTATGGTAAACTTTTTTTCTTTGAATACTTCATCTTTTAATTCATCCTTCCCTCCTTTTATAGACTTCCTACAATAAGGATATGGGAACTAAGCAGACTTGGCTCAATGTTACCGCAGTTGACAATCTAGTTTGTTTAGATAACTCTCCCTGTTACAGTGTCAAGAGCATATTAGATCACAGAAAGAAGGTAGAAAATCATGTCCACAATTCTTACAGAATCAATAATCTGTGATAGGGAAAGAGCCTACGACACCATCCCAGTGTTGCACTACAGGAAAATCATGAGCGTCAATTACAGCAATTGAAATTGTCTGATAGCTCATATGAGGTGCTAATTTGCTCTGACATCTTTTGGCAAACTTGTACATAATATCTGCTTGTTACTATTGTTATTTATGTGCAGTAGTGCTTGTAGCTAGAGAGCTATCTTTCCGTACTTGCCTTTTTCAAACTGAGAGTAAAGGTTGAGGATTATAAAAGATGTCAGTAGCAACAAGGAACTTGAATTCCTCAAGATAAAGACTTTGGCTGAGAAGAATTGGGCAGGCAAGTGAAGGTTACTGACTGTGCCTTAATAATAAATTTAGGAGAGTACAGAACAAATCATGCCAGGCCATCTTTATCATTTTCTAGGTGGACGTGCAAGATTAAAGAAAAGAATTCAATAGCAGTAATATCTGGAATTGAGTAAATCATCTAATTCAGTGTCTCCCCAAATGTTTTGGGGCAGTGAGGGCAGGGGGTCTGGAGGGGGAGAACCTCAATGAGAATTGGCTCTGATCACTGTCATGTGGATTCAATTTGGCTGTTGTAATAAATTACAATGGAACAAGGTCCATTGGGACTATGTTGGGATCAATAGAAGGTCAAGCTGTAACATCTCCTGTAGTGGTCTGAAAGAATGGATAACACAGTTTATTAAGCTTGTCAGACCAGAAGATTTTAGAACTGTTGTGGTCACCACCACTGTCATTAGCCTTCATGAAGCACCTGTTGGGTATATGGCGCTCTGGCAGCTACTAGGTGAGGGATAAAAATGTATACAATTGTCCAAATGCTCAACCTGCTTTAAAGTTATAATAACAGGCATAAATAATAGTTTCAAGACTGCCATGTATAGCACTAAGCAATTTTCTTGGGTTCTTTCTCCTAAACTCTTAAAAGAAGTTTTTCTTTCCATTTTGGAGATGGAAAAGTGATGTGCAGAGCATTACTCTAGATAATGCAGGTGGTCAGTAGCTGTAACAGAGGTTGATTTTGCTCTCTCTGTGTGTGTGTGTGTGTGTGTTTGTGTGTGTGCATGCTCATGGATAAAATCTATGTTAATTTATAGGTAGATCATTCCTTCAGTGGTTATTCATTTGTTAGATACATTAAGTGAGCTTAAGAGCTCCCCATGTGATAGAGGAGACAAGAACTCATTCAAAGATATCTTCTTAGGGGCTGGGAAGGTGGCTCAGTGGTAGAGCCCTTGCCTTGCATGCTCGAGGCCCTGGGTTCGATTCCTCAGCACCACATAAGAAAAAAGCTGGAAGTGGCGCTGTGGCTCAAGTGGTAGAGTGCTAGCCTTGAGATGAAGAGTTGAGGGACAGCACCCAGGCCCAGAGATCAGGCCCCACGACCGGACCCAAAAAAAAAAAAGATATCTTTTTAAAAAACTGACAAGTCATGACTATGGAGCAGAAGATGAACATGTTAAGGATTTTCTTTAACTAATTAATCAATGAGGGACTTGGGCAGATGTTAGAAGTGGACAGAGAATCTGGAGTGCATTTCTATATCAGCTAAACTGAAATAGATACATTTGCACAAGTGATTTCTCCTTACTGCAAAGGGAGGTGACCGTAACTACTACTAGTTAGGTCAGATTCTCCATATTTGTAAGATAAGAATTACATTAGCTCATGCCTGCAATCATAGCTACTCAGGATTTTGAAATATACAGATTGCAGTTCAAAGCCAGCCCATTCAGGAAAGCCCTGTAGACTATTATCTCCAATTAATTGTCAAAAAGCCACAAGTAGATCTGTGGCTCAAGTGGTAGAGTGGTAGACTTGAATGAAAAAGCCAAGAGACAGAGCCCAGGTCCTTAACTTAAGCCCCAGTACTATCACAAAAAATTGGTTCCTTTGCCATGAAGTATTTACAGTTTATTAAGGTATACAATAGCTCAAAGGTAATGAAAGACTGGAATCAGATAACCTGAAAGGATATGGTCTTAGCAATAATTTTTATTGAAGCACAGCTTTCCCCTACAACTCTATAAAGAATTATAATCAGAATAGGGTATAATTGAGAATTAAATACTTTTATTCTGAGAGTGTCTAATGCTCCTAAATTGTTTGGAGTGGACTTTGGGGCAGTTATGGAAATTCAGAGAGGAGTATTTGCTCCTAAATTCACCTCACTTTTAATTTAGGGAAATTTAGTCCCAAAAAGCTGAAGAAAGCTTCCCAAATCACTTATATCCTTATCTCAAGAAACTTGTATCTTCATGGCAATTTGAATGCTCGGACCAAAGTGTCTGTGGTGGCAAAGGAAAGACCAGATATATTAGTGTTTTCAAGAAAAGCATAGTCAATAGTTGTGAATATGTGTAACAAGATATTTGTTTTAATGAATTGGGATTGTAGAGGCAGGGTAAGTCCAAAATCTGATGGGGGATTCAGGCAGTTTGAAGACTAAGGAAAAAAGGTGTTATTTGAGTTAAGGGCAATCAGCGGGAGAACCTCGCTAGGCAAGTGTTGATCTACAACACTACAACACTGAAAGCTGTGTCTGCTGGAGAATTCTTTCTGGCTTGGGGTAAATCAGCCACTTATTCCTATTCAGACCTGATTTTATAAAACTCACTTACATTATGTAGAATAATCTTTTTAACTCCACTCCTCTAACAAAAATTATATTTCATCCAAAATACTACCACAGAAACATCTTTGCATTGTGGGCCAGACTAGTTGACATACAAAATAACCCATCATACCATGTCAGAGGACTGAAGCATTTTGCCTACTCAGAGATGTGATTAGATATAGTAGCACAGATGGTAGAGGAGACATCAGATGTTACCTGGAATATGGTATTGTGAATAGGAATGTTGCTAATCTGAAGATAAAATGTCTCCAACTTTATACTTCCCCTAAGTCTAGCTGTCATTAGAATAAGTTAATGGCTTGTAGCCCAAGTTAATGCTATGTAGCCCAAGCTGGCCTCCAACTCATGATTCTTTTGCCTCTGGCACTAAGGTGTTGACATTACAGCCATGTGCCATCATTCTCAGCTCCCTTACTAGGGCATGGCCATCCATTGCATGTCTGTGTCTCAGTGGATTCACTAGTATCTCTCAATGTCAGAAGCTCCCAGAATCTACCTCAGCCCTCACATGTAGATCTGTTGGCAAAGCAGACTGTTTTGGTGCTTTGCCAACAGATAACAAGATCCAGTAGGTCACAGTAGGTACATCAGAAAATTTTTTTTAGCATATTTATGTTCTATGAGTAGTATCTTCCTTTCTACAGTACTTTGTTCCAGTATTACCTCCTTGGTAAATGGCACCCCTACCCTCTTAGCAACTGTTTGTCTATTTGCTTTCATCCAAGCAATCCTCATTCTTACCTTGTTATACTTTTCCACCCATAATGTTTTACCTTTCAATACAGCCTGTTATTGAATTCCACAAAGAAACTGATCTGTGTCTGTCCAGATCAGCTTATGACATGTAGCAAGAACTCAACCTATGGAGAATATGCTAACGAATATTTCAATCCTCCCAGTTCCCTCATGTCAGTAAGGTGGATACTTTCCCATTTCAGCAGAAGAAAGCAGAGTTGGGGGAAAGTCATTTGGTGCTGCATTTTGGTGCATCTTGGAGGTGCTGAAGACTTATGCAGCTGCATCCAGAACTCTGCTCATCCATCTGGGATCTTGTCAGGAGTTTGTGTAAAAAGTTTAGAAGATTCCGAGGCCACGCCCACCTGCCTGTGGTCCGGGCGCGCGCGCGGCGCGGGGGCCTGGGGCCGGGGGGCGGCGCGGGGGCCGTGGGGCGGCGCGGGGGCCTGGGGCCGGGGGGCGGCGCGGGGGCCGGGGGGCGGCGCGGGGGCCGGGGGCCGGGGGGCGGCGCGGGGGCCGGGGGCCGGGGGGCGGCGCGGGGGCCGGGGGCCGGGGGGCGGCGCGGGGGCCGGGGGCCTGGGGCCGGGGGACAAGCCCGTGCCTTCCGATGAGCCTGTCCGGGAACGGCGCCCTCGCGCGCCCAGCAGGTCCCGGTCAGCTTCTGGGCAGTGGGCCCCGCTGACCCACCGTACTTCGCTTTGTCCGCAGAACTCTGGCCGACCCGGGGCCGGGGTGTCAGCGGAGCCCTTCAGTGTGCGCCTGGGAAGACGTCGACCCCATGTCTTCTCATTCACCTGGGGTGGACTCGACCTCCAGAGGGACCCTAGACCTGTGCGACCCCGAGTGCTGAGGCTGCAGGTCACGGGTCACCTCCTCAAAGAGTTCATCCTCGTCAAAGCGGCCCCTGGTCCCGCCCAACCTCCTCGCTGCTGGTCTCCGTGCCCTCGGCTCCTCTGGACCTGGGCATCATCCCTCCCCCCCACCTGCACCCCAGCCCACCCCTCCCTGCCTCATCCTCCATCTGCACATAGTAGGTGTTTTACGCACGTCGAATCAGTCACACACAAGACGTTGCAAAAGTTGGGGGTGGGGAGCCTGGTAATGGCCTGACCAGCAACACCACAACCCCCGCTCCCCACGACCGGTAACTCTCCCCTTGAGGGACAGACAGCAAGACGTCCACAGGCGTGTCTACACACACACACACACACACACACACACCTGTCCTGGTCAGGACAGAGGCAGACAATGGCTACAGGAATGTTCAGAACCTAAGAATCAGATGTTGAGATGCCAAGAGAGACTGCCGAGACAGAAGAGACAGAATTGATGACAATAGAGAGGAGACAGTAGTAGGCTCTCGGGAGGAATGATGGGGCCAGAGGGACATCAGTGGGTGTGCGGATGAGGCCTGGAGCTGCTGAGAACCCAAGACAACCAGCAGCTAGACCCTGGACATAGCTGAGAGACACCCTCCCTGTCCCCAACAGGGATGTCTGTCACCAGAGGCAGCTTCTCCATCTCTATGAATACCAGGGACCCTCAATAAAATACCTTGGTGCTAAAAAAAAAAAAAAAAAAAAAAAAAAAAAAAAAAAAAAAAAGTTTAGAAGATTCCACAGGCTCAAAGAAACACTGAGATGCTAAGCAGTGTGGGGTGTGATGCTGACAAAAGAAAAGTTAAAGTAGTAAAAATATGTTAAGATGAGGAATTATTCCATAATAGGTACAGGATTTTAGTTGTGCAAGATGCAGAGTCTGTGAATGTGTGGTGGTGATATTTTTTCAATGTATATGTACTTAATGTAAATGAGCTGAACACTTCAGGTGGTACATTTTAATTTATATGTTTTTTGTCAACATTTAAATTTAAATATAGGTGATAATTCAAAAATATATTAAGATTTAATTTAATTGTCATTACTTGTGTGGAGGAATGAAGACTAATAAATGGATTTTTATTAGGACAATGGGAAGAAGACAGTATTTGTGGCTAAATTTTGCCTTCACTTGTTTTACCTTTTGGCTTAGACCAGTTCTTTGCACCCACTAGCCTGTTTTTCTGCTTTGAAAAATATGATGGTAGCATTTTCCTTTGAGAGAATTTGAGTGAAAAGGGAATTCTAGGGAAATTCTTAAGAGAGAAGATACTTTTATTCTTGCCAAATCTTTAATATATTGCTTGTTTCATTTTATGGGGCAGTGAGGGTAGATTGAGAGCTCTTTAAGACCAAAATAGGATATAGTGTGTGCTATCTAGTCCCTTGTATCTTTTACTAAGACATGTTAAGTGATGTCTGATAATCACTAACACTTTGTTCTAAGCTCTTGAAGACCAACAGCCTCTTGCATTTTGTGTATCTGGATAGTGCTAAGAGAACCGAACTCTTACAAGGTCCAAACTAGAAATTGTTTTATTTCAACCAGCTTCAAGCCCGGGAACTGGTCAGTGTTGTTGAGTTGTATTTGTTTTCTATCTGAGTTCAATGGTAGTGAGACTGCCAGATTGTGACTCTTCCTTTCATATTTGGAACATTGAAAAATACAGTTCTGTTTTCCAAAAGAAGCATCACAAAGTTCTAGCAGGTATGCAGTTATCCTATGATCTAAACAAAACTATCAATGTCTCACATCCCTACCCTATGGTAACCTACCCCAGTTATCTCTTTGGATAAATGTTGGGCCCTCTGGGAACTGGCATTCAAAAGTGTTTGTCTCCACATGCAGGAAGGAGTATCACGTGGCAGAGGTTAAGGTCTTGGCCTGACAAACAGGAAAGTGCTAAGGGCCTTATGGACATTTTTGATAAATGTTCATATTATATATCAGAGATGAATTTTCTGGGAAGCAAATGATGCCCTGTTCTTGCTCTACCCCCATTTGCACAAACTTTTCCAAAATCCAGAATGGTATGATCTCCTGTTTATATGTCTTTGTACATTTTGTACAGGTAATATATTTCTATGCTTCTGTAAAGAGGCATTGCTACTTCACCCCAATTTGGTCTTCTGAAATCTGAATCTACCCTTGCTATTGTTGATACTGAACCAACTACAACATGGTAACCTTCAACACAAGGGAGTGAAAACAGAGGTGTATAGAGAGGAGACTCACACAGAATAGACCAATAAGTAGGGATGAATTCAGTGCAAATGAGAAAAGTCTCTATGCTGTGAGGCTGTGCTAATGATATGGTTGATGAGCCTCCAGCGTGTGGCAGATTTAGAAACTAGCCTTCATTACCTCTGCAGTTATATAGGACATTCTAGTAGAAAACGTACTGCTTTGATTCTTTGTGACAGACTTGATGACTAATGTTTTTAAAGTCAAATTTCCTTCGAACAATAGGAGTTACGGTTGTATATCAGAACCAGACGTAAGTATATTTGGCCATGGATTCCAATAAAGGTTACTGGTGCTAAAGATAATCAAACCATTTCATTTTTCATGCATTTTGTGATATGGGAAAAATAACTGATATCACTTCTTTTTGGAAGAAAAGAAGTGAGTTACTTCACTTGCTGCTATGTTGAGAGAAAAATCTCTGGAAGTCAAGGTAACAGAGAACTGTCTTGTCTCTTCTCCCCCAGTCTGCCTGGGGACCCTGCCATCTCCTGTAGGAGGCTCTGGCTCCGGTTATTCCTGGGCCTAAATTCCTAGTGTGAAGGCCATATTATGTTCCCTTTGCAGGCTGATGGAAAGAGATGCAAACTGTTGAGCAGATGTTGATTCGTGGGGCCCTGGCTGCTGTGGTTGGCTTTAAGTCTATATTTAGTGAGGTTCTAATAGCTTCTACACACAGTGCCTATGAATCCCCTAAGGTAATGGATCCTGCTACCCTATACTTACATTGTCTTTCAGAGCCTCTGTGTCGCAATATTGAATTACATCACACTGCCATTAAGGTTATAACCTTCTGAAGACCAATATTTGGCTCACAACAGGTCTTAGTTGCCTCTTGATATAAAAGCACATGCACGTAACATGAGGACAGTTCTCAATGAATAAAATTTGAAGCATTTTGAAAACAAGCTTAGGTTGTCACTAAAGCACTTTCCTACCTTGCTTGCTTGGATATTACAGAACTGTTTGATTTTTAACACTGTTATAGAGATGGCCCTCAGTGTGACAGAACTGTCTGTCTTAGCGAGTGTCTTATTGGTTGTGTGAACTAGGTTAAGGAAGTATCAGTTTCCTCATCAACAAAATGAGAATGGATGATTGAATAGATGTTAAAAATATTCAGGAGGAAGGAAAACAGCAGAGAACATGAGGCATAATAAATACTTAATAGATAACACATAGATACATTCTTATTTATTCATTTATTTACCAAGCACAGTCATTGAATACCCACTATGCTCCACATCTGGACTTTAACTCTGTCCATTGTCTCCATATAAAATTCAGTGTAGTAATTTGAAATAAATTGGCACTAGAAATTTTATTTTTAATCCCTCAAGCTATATTTTCTCTGTTAAGCAATGTTTGCTTTTGCAAAATTTGACTTCAAAGCAGATCTGTTATTCTGGTCCATGAGTGGCCATAGATCTGCTGTTTCTCTCTAAGCCTTAATGCTCTGCCTAGGATACAGTTGGTACATACAATTATTAAAAAGATGACTTTATATTATTCTCATCAGTTTTCCAATCTTAAAAATTCAATAAATATAATGATAGCCATATAAATAATATGTTAGCACAGTTAACTTGGCAGAAACTTGAAAACTTGAAGGAAGTGTGTGTATATGATTCAGAGGGTCTCAGCTCATCAGGGAGGGCAATATGAGTGACACCTATGATCATAGAGGCCCTTCACTTCTTTAGTTAAGTTAACTCCTAGGTATTTTATTGTTTGTGGAGCTATTACAAAAGGCGTTGTTTTCCTGATGTGAGCCGTGCTCTTCTCATTATTTGCATAAAGAAAAACCATTGAGTTTTGAGGGTTAATTTTATACCCTGTTACTTTGCCAAAGTTTCAGATCAGCTCAAGTAACTTGGCAGTAGAGTCCATGGGGTGCTTTAAATATGAGATTGTGTCATCTGCAAAGAGGGGTGAGTCTGTCATCTTTCCCTTGTAAATTTGGCTGTGTAATTAATAGTCCATGTGTCCCTTAACATGGCCAGCACTTCCCATAGCATGAAACTCAGGAGCTAGCTCTTACAATTTCATTAAGCCAGCTTTCTTTTCCATCTTATTTTACTATTATCATTAGGTAGTTGTAGAAAGGAGTTGCCATTTCACAGAGCAGTTTATGAATATAACGTATCTTGATCAATGTCATCCCTTTCATCATTTTCACCCATCCCTCCCCTACTAACCCATCCCTCACTATTCATAATTTTGTAAAACATACATTGGATTTTAACTTGTACATCGTATTCTTTTTAATTTTTACCTACTATAACTTCCCTTTGGGGTGAGTATTACTACTATCCCCTTTTACCGTTAATGAACTTGAGGCTTTAAAAGTTTAGTTACCCTTTCTAGGATCACACAGATCTCTTCACCTCTGAATGCAGTCTACTCACCAGATATCTTTGTAAAGGGCAATATGGCCTGAATTGCAAACACTCATTCCTGCTATATATGGCAGCAAAGCAGATATAGACATTGCATACATAATGGATGTAGCTGAATTTCAATAAATTTTGTTTACAAAAACAGGTGGTGAGCTGGAAACTGGTTTATAGGCCAGAGTTTGCTGACTTGAACATCACCATACTGCTGCCTTTTCCCACGATACTGCTTCTCTAGCTAATGTCTAATTTCAAAGCTGAAGCAGGTCAGGAACAGAGTCCATGTGGCCATATCATCCAACTTCCTTTTTTTTTTTGGCAGGTGGCAGTCTGTAGCTTTGCTCCAATGAGACAAGTCTATTGTGATTCACAAAGCAATCACAAGATATCCATGGTGGCACTACCCTCAACTTGATTAGAGACATGCTGAGATTAAACAAGCCATGCAGAAGAGGCATTGCTGTGATTGTATGAAGCTATTCGTACTTTCTCTGTAGCAAAAGGGCCACTATGTATATTGCCCACATCTCTCAAAGTCTGATTTTCGTCTCTGGGGCCTTATGAGGTCTTAGCAAGGATAATTTATGCTCAATTTATTATGTCTGAAGAACAGCAAGAATTGCTGTTTCCTACATCTTGGGACACTAACTCTGAAAAGTAAATGTGACCACCTTACCTTTGTGTATTTTTTTAATGGCTGCTCAGTGTATTGTGTTGATGGATGCCAATGTCCTATTTTTCCTTGGTCTCCTTTCCCATGGTCTGCTCTGTTTGTGGAAATGTTTCATCTGTGATCTCTACTTTTCCAAATTCATGTTGAAAACAAAGATATTTTCTCTCTACAATGATGGTTTAAAGAAAAACTGAAAACTATTTTTCATTGTTTCTTCCTTGGCAACTCAGTAACTGACAAATGCTGTTGTGTCTCTCTCTTGTCTATGTTTCTGTATCTCTCTCCATCTCTTCTTTTCCTCTTTTCTCCCCTCCCTACCTGTTCCTTCAACATACCTATAGACACAACCCATCATTATTTGCTAAGTTACAGTTTAGAATTAAATTTTACTGCTGGATTATCACATTGGTGTCTGAAAATAAAAGTTTATAATGAGAATACTGAAGCTTTTTTGGTAAATATTTTCACCTCCTCTGAGTTCCAAAAGGAGAAAATTATTCCTGAACCTCTTATTAATCTGTGAATCACCAGTTACATACCTCCTGGGACAAGAAGTGCAATGCTTTCCTGTTAAGCCTCTAGCTCAGAGAAATGCCTCATTCTGAGCTATGGCTCGGTCCCACAAGCTAGTCTTTCCTCTGGGCCAGGAAACCTATACAGTGTTCAGCTACCTATGCCAGAGAATGATTGGATTCCTTCTGTGTGTGAAAGCCTTACAAGGGTTTCTCACTTGTTTTATTTGCTACTTTTAAAAACTCAAGATGCTTCATATCATCTACAGACTCCATGATTCTGTAAAGCATCTTACTGAAATTCATTTGGCACATGTGTTTTATAAGCCTACTATGTACTTGGTGCTGTGAGGACATCTGCGTGCCAGAAAGATGGAATCCCTGCTTCCATAGAGCTTTGGCTCCTTGTACAATGACACCTAGTAAACATGAGTACAGCTAAGATTATGGGGAAGGTAGCATACCTGTAGTTTCAGATAGTGTCTTGAAGCAGTGCAGGTGCTGAGAACAAATGGGGAAGGAATGTTCCTCTCCCTGAGGACGTGGTCTTTTAAAGAAAGGAGTTCATGTGCTTAGCAGGACCGAGTGAAGATAGGCCTGGGGGGAGGGAATAGTAGGACAGCATAGGTTTCATAAGTGACCTTAATACCTGCTCACTGTGTTTTCATGTGAAGTTGAGACAGGTGGCCTCAAAAGCCCACCACCTGGTTCCTCCCCTACAGCCTTGCAGATCCTGAATCCACATAGAGAGTGTCTTGCATGAGTTGTTCCCGAAGGCCATGGATGTTGCCTTAACTTTTAAAAAAGCAATTAAATATGTATTTACCCCTCCCTTAAGATATATTAAAACTCACCCTTTTGAATTAAAATCTTTGCATTGAAAACGTGTACTGTCTTCTTATTATTGCTGTTGATTTTTGAGGGTTAATTTTATACCCTGCTACTTTGCCAAAGTTTCGGATCAGCTCAAGTAACTTGGGAGTGGAGTCCATGGGGTTCTTTAAATACAAGATCATGTTATCTGCAAAGAGGGAGAGTTTTACTTCATCTTTCCCTGTTTGAATCCCCTTTATGTTTGCATGTTGCCTTATTGCTGTAGATAGGCATTCTAATAATATATTGAAGAGGAGTGGAGAGAGCATACACCCTTGTCTTGTTACTGAATTTAGAGGAAATGGCTTTAGCCATCAAGTATAATGCTAGCTATAGGTTTGTCATTTATAGCTTTATTATGTTGAGGAATGTTACATGGATTCCTAGATTCTCCAGAACTTTTATCATAGAGGGGTGTTAGATCTTGTCAAATGCTTTTTCTGTGTCTATTGAGATGATCATATGGGTGGTATCTTTGCTCTTGTTGATGTGATGAATTACATTAATTGACTTGTGTATATTGAACCAGCTTTGCATCTCTGAAATGAATCCTGTTTTATCATAGTGTATGATATTTTTTGATGAATTATTCAAGTCAATTGGCCATAATTTTGTTGAGAAGTCTTGCATCCATGTGGGTCTATAGGTCTCTTTCTTTGATGAGTCCCTGTCTATTTTGGGGATGATGGTTATGCTGGTTTCATAGGATGAGTTTGGTAGTGAACTTTCACTTTCAATTTCATTGAAGAGTTTGAGGACTGCCCCATTAATAAGTGGGCTAAAGACTTAAAAAGAGACATTTCTAAAGAAGAAATAAGAATGGCCAATAGACACATGAAGAAATGTTCAACATCTCTGTCCATAAAAGAAATGCAAATCAAAACAACATGGAGATTCTACCTCACCCCAGTTAGAATGGCTAGAATCAAGAAATCTAATAACAATAGATGCTGGAGGGATGTGGCCAAAAGGGAACCCTACTGCATTGTTGGTGGGAGTGTAAACTTGTTCAATGACTCTGGAAAGTAGTATGGAGGTTCCTCAAAAGACTCCACATAGAGCTCCCCTTTGACCCAGCAATCCCACTTCTAGGTATTTACCCAAATGACCACAGACAAGACCATACTAAAGCTACCAGCACAACTATGTTTATCACAGCATTATTCACCATAGCTAAGATATGGGACCAACCCAGATACCCCTCAGTAGATGAATGGACCAAGAAAATGTGTGTGTGTGTATATATATATATATATATATACACACACACACACACACACACACACACACACACACATACGTATAATGGAATTCTATGCTCCCATTAGAAAGAATGACACCACCCCATTTGTAAGGAAATGGAAAGACGGGAAAAAGCATATTAAGTGAAGTCATACCCAAAGAAACGTAAGTCCCATGGTTTCCCTTATTTGAAATAAGTAGTATCCATCTAGGATAATCTTAGCAGATGAACAGAATAACTCAATAGCTATGTACATATGACCACATAAGATAATGCTAAGCGAAATGAGCTCCAAGACATGGACAAAAGAGGTTTTACTTCATTGCTGTTGTTTTTAAAGTACTATGTGATTTTTTTTTTGTTTCTATTGCATGTTCTTCTTCCGATGGTATACCCCCTGTTGTCACTGTATTTGATTGTGGTACCCTGGTATTTATCTGAACTAGGGAAGGGAAGAGGAACAACAGAATGGTGAGACAAAACGAGGGAAGAACCAATGCAACAGCGATATTCACAAGACAATATGTTGGTAATGATCTGTACAACTTGGGGGACTTGGGGGGGAAGTAGGAGAAAAATGAGGTAAGGGATAACAAGTTGGACAAGAAATATAGTTATTACCTTAATTGTATAACTGTAACCCCTCTGTACATCACCTTGACAAAAAAATTTGTACCATCATTTGGCTACCATTGCAATCAAGAGATACAGTTTTATACTGCATTCACTCATGTCCCATTGTCATAACCAAAGTCTTCTTTTTGTTGTTGTTGGTGGTGGTTATGGGGCCTGAACTCTGGGCCTAGGCAGCAATTCAGCTCAAGGCTAGCGCTCTATCACTTGAGCCATAGTGCCACTTCCAGCTTTTTATGCATATGTGGTGCTGAGGAATCAAACCTGGGGCCTCATGCATGTGAGGCAAGCACTTTACCACTGAGCCACCTTCCCAGCCCACCAAAGTCTTCTTGATCACTCCTGATACTTTCAAGTTTTATGAATGGAACTGTACACATGTGGTCTTTAGGTATAACTTGGTATAACACATGTTAAGTTCATTTGGATATTAGTAATTAATTCATTTTTATTCTAGAGTAATATTCAGTTGTTTGTCTACTCACTCATTTCTTAGTTCAGAGTCAGTCATTGTCACGTGAAGTGTCTGGAAGCTGTGGGGGCTTCCTACTAATGACTGCTTTTATTATGTTTCTCTCATTCATTTACACATCCACATTGCTTGCAAATAAAGGACATTATATGATCCTCATGCTCAAAAAGTAAAAGGCTCCCATTCCTCCAGAGAACATTCTCACACCCAGTACAATCTAGGCCATGCCTACCACTTACCTTCTTAGCCTCATAGGTTCCTCTCGCTCCTCTTGTCATTCCAGTCCCAGAGTAAGAGGTTGCCTTTTCTTTCCTATGAGCCTTCATATCCTTTCCTCCTTCAGAGCGTGGTCCTTTCCTGCTACCTTGTGTCCCACCTCACTAATTCCTATATGTTCCTTGGATCCAGCATCATTGCTCTTTGCTATAGGACATCCTTGCTAATTGTACAAGAATTAAATAGGTACTCCTTACTACCTGCCATCTTCTTGCTATTTCTGGGTCTTGTTTGACACGAAGTTTTTCCAACTCTGAAACTATGTTCTATTCTCCATCATGGTACTTTGTAGATGCCCAGAATGCAGCTACTATCTGCCAAATAAATAAAGATGGCCAGGGAAGCTCTATTTCCTGATTTTATAGTTTAGGGCATTGGGACTTGGAAGGTTTAAGTAAGTAGCTTCATGTTCTTGACTTTTTGGAGGAATTCCTACTTTTCCTGGACCAGCATACATTGTTATCTGCTTGTTTGTTTTGTGGGTTGTGGGGCTTGTATTTAGGGCCAGGGTGCTGTCCCTGAGCATTTTTTGCTCAAGGCTAACACTCTATCAATTTGAGCTACAGCTCCATGTCCTTTTTTGATAGTTAATTGGAGATAAGAGTTTTGTGAGACTTTTCTGCCCAGGCTGGCTTTGAACCATGATCCTCAGAGCTCAGCCTCCTGAGTAGCTAGGATTATAGGCATGAGCTACCAGCTCCTGGTGTTAAATGATTTGTTTTGTGTCAGTCCTGGGGCTCGAATTTAGGACCTGGGCACTGTCCCTGAGCTTTTATGTTCAAGGCTAGTGCTCTGCCACTTGAGCTACAGCTCCACTTCTCATGCATTGGTATGCAAGGCGCTCGCAGCAGACAGGGAGGGAGCCTCCCAGTTTTATGTATCACAAAATGTTTTGCTGCTGGGGCAATTCCCCTCTTGTTGTTTCATCCTGGACTGAGACCTTGTAGATCTTCTAGAAAGAGACAGAACTTCTCTGAAGTTCAAGCATGTGTTTGTTCACCCATCTTGCCCACAATATGTGAGCTTCACTAGCTACATCTTGGCTGTTGGGGTCTGTAGTTACATGTTTTGCTTCTCTTCTGTGTCTGTGGTGTCTTGTGATATGGTGGTGGTAAAGTGACCCCTAGGGTTAAGAGTCACATGGTGGGGAACATATTTCTCTTAGTACTTTCACTAAATAGCACTGGTTCAGTAGACCTTCCTCTGTTAAATGAACAAGTAAATCCATAAGGATGGAATGGGTAAAAGCCTCAGCTTTCACAGAGATTTCAGTCACACTCTTTTGGAGACTAAAAGCTTTGTGTTTAGGAGATTAAAGGCTTTGTGACCTGTGCTTGTGAAGCCTTTTGGCTATTCCTGAACTCTACCATGACCTTTTTAACCTCAAGGATTTTTGCCTTGCAAATCTCCCAGCTGTTCTTCATATCATCCATCCCTTTGTTCAGATATCACCTCCTCTAGGAAGTATTCTGAATACCCATTTCACATAAGGCAGCTCCACACCCATCACTTTCAATTTTGGTTTTTAGTATTTATAGTCCTTTGTACTTGTCACTGACTGAAATAATTATGTTTGGTATGCATATTAACTTGTTTATTGGCTGTATCTCTCAATTGTGCATGAGCTCCCCACAGATAGATACCTTGTCCATTTCTTTATTTTTTCTTTTGTTTATTTTTAATATATTTTTATTGTAAAGATACTGTACAGAGGGGTTACAGTTACATGAACAAGGTAATGAGTCCATTTCCTATTAAGGGTTGTTACCCCCTCCTTTGTTTTTCCCCTACCATCCCTTTCCTCCCCACCTCCCCAACTCCTCCCCCCATCCATTTCTTTACCAAATCTTAGGAGGTATCTAGCATGTATAGTAGGACTTAAATAAGTATTCAGCTCTGAACAGATTTTATATGTATATAATATTTATTTATATTGTCCTTAATATTTGGAGATTAAAAGCTTAACGTTTCCTATAGTTTTTTTTTTGTGAAGAAGTGTTTTAAATTGACAGATGTGGTTTCAAGTTCCATCTATATGACTATGATTGATAAATAGGGATTATTTTTACCATGAAGTTTCAATCTGTCAGCACACTGCTTAGCACTGGGAAGCTTCCCTCTGGAATTACAATCTTCACCTTTCTCCTGTTCTCTTAAGGAAAAGGAGTACTAAGATAGAATTTGGCAAAACACTGAAGGAACTTAAGGCTCAATATTTGGACCATCATAAGTATAGAGCAATGGATACCACCAGCTCACACCTGAAATCCTAGCTATTCAGGTGGCTGAGCTCTAAGGATTGTGGTTCAAAGCCAGCCTGAACAGAAAAGTCCATGAGACTCTTATCTCCAATTAATCACCAAAATAGCCAGAAGTGGAGCTGTGGCTCAAGTGATAGAGCAGTACTAGCTTTGAGCAAGAAACTCAGGGACAGTGCCCAGGTCCTGAGTTCAAGCCCGAGGCCTAGAAAAAAAAAAAAAAGAAGAAAGGTATGGAGAAACGATTTGACTTGCTCATTAAATATCCTTAAATTCAGTTTCTTTTTTTCTCTTTATACTCCTTCCTTCCCTTTTTCCTGTCCTTCTCTTTCCATCTTCCTCCTGCCCTCCTCTCTCTGTCTCTCTCCTGTCTCCTTCTTGTGTACACTCTTGTTTATTTTTTTTTAAAGAAAATTACCAAGGCAGTCCATTTAGGGCAGTAACTAGGCATGTACCCCATGAATTGTAGCACTATTATAATTGCTCTCAGAATTCACTGTATTAAGGCCCTGTGGTATAGAAGCTGCTTCTTTTTTGGTGGGTACAATTCTACATCTGCAACTGATTGAGTCTGCAGATGGGCTCCTACAGAAATAATTAGCCACTTGCCCTTTATTTTGAGGGTGCAAGTGGCCCCTCTTGCCAGCAATTACTGAGCCATGGGAAAAAAGAAGCCTAGGGGAGGGCCTGTGGAAACATAAGCACAAGACCAAGTTTCTTTATTTTTTCAGTTACAGCTGTCTTTTTCTTTTTAAAGTACTGTGCTTGAAAGTATAGACGCTGCCTTGGAACAGACCTACCAGCAACTCCATTCCATATACCTTTCCCATTTTTCCTCTTAATTTTATTCCAAGCATTCATTTAAATATGCTGTGAGCTATAAATGCTGCATTTGGTTTCACAGTTGGCTCATGCTACACATTAACCAATTATTGGCAAAGAATCTGGCATATGAACTCTGATCTATTTTCCTCTTGGAGGATACCTTTCTGCCTTCCAGCAGCCACTTGAATTGAAATATACGTTTGCAGGGAATTTTGTAGTGACCTCCAATGTGGCACCTTTGGGTACTTGTGGGTTTGACTTACTTTCTCAATGTGTCTTCTGATTAACTATAATATTCCAGTGGTATTAGAGCAGCAGAGGAGTTTGTTAATAACCTAAGTAGTCAATGGTCATCACATTCAGAAATGACATGTGGGGAAGTGCCATTGACAATGAAAGAACAAAACACATTCTGGCCCTTAATAGGAAACAAAAGGGTATAAACAAAAGCAGACTGCTTCTTTACATATCCAATTTCAGAACTTGTCTCCCAGGAAAGTTTAAGGAACCCTGAATTTAATTGGGAAAAGAAGCTGGGTTTATGTTTTTCTCAGTGTCAGGCTAGCAGATGAGATTGAATTTTTGACACTTTGCAGAAGACAGACTCCTTTCCATTAGCCAAATGAATCTAGGGCCTATGTCATTCTTTGACTTTGTAAATTCTGCCTCTGCTATAATCAGAGCTCTTAAACACAGATAGGTTCTGCTGGTAGCAATGAATGGAATTAAACTTTGAAAAGAAGAAAAAGAAAGGATTTCTAAACCATTTCAGCTCTTTTGTCCAGCTCCAGCTTTTAAATACAGGTCCATAGGATGAATTTTCATAATCTTTCTGTGTTTCCTATCTTCTGATATATTTAAGATTCATGAAGTTCTTTACCTAGAATTTTAAAGGCAGATAGTATACAGAATCAATTTCATTTATGCTAAAGTCCTGTTCCCTAGAATTTACTCAGTCTGATATGTTACTAGTATTTGTTCTGTTTTCAGTCTTTGCTTTATCTTCAGCCTCCAGTGGGCTCAAAGGGAAGACAGGCTTTGGATAGGATTGTCATAAGTAACTGGTGACTTCCCATTAAAGGAGCTTTTGAGAAAAATGAAATCTTTTAAGCCCTTCTAATAGACGATGCTCCTATCAAATGCAAACACCATTGATGTTTATGTTATTCTTGGGTAGGAAAGCATAAGGGATAAGAACCCACAAAGTCTGCCTGGGTTCATGTCTTAATGTCTTAATGTCAAGGAATGCTATCTGACTTCTCAAACCTTGAAAAGTCAGAGACTGAAGGAGAATATTACTTCTTTAATAATCTGACTAAGATGATTATTTAGAAATAAATTAGTAGTTGCTATTATTTTTTTACCTAATTTTATGTAAAACAAAAAAGATTTGGGCCTAGTGTTTCTATAACTCTGGTCCATGTATGTGTAGACTCAAATATTAAACTGATTAAACATGTATATTACATACACCTCTCTGAGCTTGCTGAATCAGTACCTCTGGATCTGTGACCCAGAAATCTCATTAGCTATTCAAATGATGTTTGTATGTCACCAACATGGATGCCACATTATTTTGGATAATTTTTATATTGTAGCAATTGAGTATATTTTTGTTTGCACGTATGTGACTGATCCCAACACAATAAGTCATATGTTTAGGTGACGCCTGTGAAATCTCCAGCTATTCAATTGGATGATGGTACATCCTAGAGTCTGATGCAGATTACTGTTGGGTGGTTCTTTGTTCTATTGTCCTTTTATTTCAATGAAGAACATGGCTTTTTGTGTTGCAAAAAAATCTTGAGAAGGAATTTGACTATAACTGCATGTGCAATTTTTATTGCTGGTAATCCTTTCATACTTACTTTCTAAAATATTTGAGATAAATGTGAAAGATGCTCAGAGTTACTGTAAACCATTGCAAAACATCAATACCATATTGTGGTATTGTCAGCATGACAGGTGAGATTATACATCTCTCAATAAATCAAACTGAATGGAAAGAAATTGGTGCCCAGATAGTATCCATCTTGGGGTTCTTCCAGGGTCATTCAGAACTGGGTTTTGAAGGGTAGGGCTGGAGTGAGTCTTGTGAAGAATAGATAAGACACATCATGTAAAGGATCAAATGTACAAAGAAAAACAGTACTAAGAGAATGGTCTCTAACAGGTTGTGCTGTTAGAGACCATGAGAGAAGAAATGTGACTTGATGTTTCTAAGATGAAAATTAAAAGAGAGTTTGCAAATATTGTTTTGAATTTTTTCATAATAAAAGAGCCTTCTGTTAAAGATGTCATGAAGATGGTGAAATGTACTCATGTCTGTCTTTTAAAATATCTATGCCAACTAATAAAGATTTCTAGAATACTATTGGATGATTTTGCAGATTGCACAGATAGTGAAATTCTTGCATTCCTAACTTTACTAACAATGTGCATTTTTCTACTCTACCATAGAATATATTCTGTTGCCACCAGAACTATTGCTTTAGTGGTGTCTATTTCTAGCATATGTTACTATGTTTTTGAAATGGAACATTTGCTGTAGGGGACAGAACATTTAGCATGAAGGATACTAACCAGTAATGAAATAAATTGTCTGCGAATAAGGATGTTGGGTGATTTGGCATAATATTTCTGTTTTTCAGTCTAGTAGTTCATCTCCTTGTCTTTCCTCTGGGCTTGCATTTGATTTGGGGAGACAGTCAGGATTTGCTTTTTTTAGGAAATAGATGCAGGAGTCCAAAAATGAATGTGTCCTAATCCTGCCACCAATGACGCCATAACAACACAGTGGAGGGACTTTTTGAAATGCTATCTGTTCTTAGGAGGAAACTTTCTGCCATGTGACTATTTTATCCTATTAAGTACTTCTTAAATTAAAGTGCAGAATACTTTTAAGTTGGGAAATAGTTTCTTAAATACTAAGTACTGCTATCTTCCCCAATCCCCCATATATACTTTCAATCTCATATTCAGTTTCTTCTACTTTATTTTTAAACTCAAAAGAAATAAATCTTTTCTTTTATTCCTTCATAGATTTTAAATGTTTAGCTCATAAAATTATATAACCTCTTAAAAAGCAGAAGACTATAGCCAAATTTGGAATTTTAAACAAGGGCTATAAATAAAATAATTCTTAAACAAAAAAGTCCGAATTCTTAAACCCATGAGAATACAATCAAAATTGTGAAAAGACATCAACTTGAAGTAATTTAAATGACACAGTTTTATGGCTGTCTTAGCATGACCTTGAAAAAACATTTCCTAAAAAGAATTCTCTCTTAAATAATTCTTTTAGACAGAGTCTTGAAGAATAATCTCTTGAAGTGAGTGAATTGTTTCCTTTGATGCTGCCATTTTTTCCTATAAATTCCAGAAGTTGGAATATTTGTTTTGAACTTAGATAATGAAAGTAATTTTCTTTTGAGAAAATAGGGTTTTTGCTGAATTGTAAAGTCTGTCTGCAGGTGAGATTTAATTTAATCCTTTGAGTACTTAAAAAGCATTCCTGAGACAGTGGCCCAAAAAGTGACAAGATTAGCACTTTGTTTATTGATTCTGTAGATAAGAAAAGACTTTTATCCAGAAGAGTTTAATGATTTTTTTTTAAAAGTGACCTCCATGGTAATTTTTATTTGCTAAAATATGTTACTTAAATATCCAAAGATTAGATTGCACTCTGAAAACTGAAAGTTAGTTGTAATTGAATTTTAGTCTAGGAATTAAAAGGCAATGAAAGGTAACATGAAAAACAGGTACTATCTTGCCAACTAAATTTCAAGATTAGAAAATCTGGAGAGTAGAAAATGAATGCATGAGCATTAAAAGAATGCATCAATGAGAACCTGCAGAAGACTAGTTGATGATCAGTTAGAGTCTATGTATGGTTTTCCTGAGATGATAAGGAGTTTTCCATCTGTCCATTTCCTGTTAATTCTTTTTTAAGACTTGTGAGTATTCTAATCAACAACCATTTTTTATGTCAGATACTATTTGAATAAAGAACTGTAGAACATAAAAGATATGTGCATGGTTGAAACTTGATTTCACAACCATATATAACTGTGACGTTCAGATAGAATTAGCCTCATTAAAAAAAAATCATTTCCTACTAAATGTGTATACAAATGTATCTTTGCTGTATGTGATGAGTCCCTTTATGTATTTTGCTTTAACTTTCATATGGGGACACATAAAATATGATTTTATATATTAAATTTGATGGATTTTCTAGGTTTTTGTGTAGAAAATGAAAAGTAACTCTAATGCTCAGGACCCCCAGCAGAAATGAGGTTACACGATATTAGTACTTGTGCATTTTCCAGAGGCTCTTAGCCTCTTATCCAATCTTGCCTTCCTCACAATAATGTTAGCCATGGTTGGCAAACCATGAAGCTCTTGTCTACAGCAATTACTTCTTTATGGTTTTGCGCTGTGAATAGATCTAGAAGCCGCTTTGGACTTCATCATTTTATCGTATTTTTCCAGGATGTTCTGTTTCAGAACAATTTGGGGATGTTTTAAATTTGCTGCCTATTCATTTTATGTCTAAAGGAAAAATTACACAAAATTCCATACTATTTGGGAACATGCTGTCTTGGTTAAGGGTTTGGATCACATTTTAAAAATTAGTTTTAAGAGAAAGGAAATCGTATAAATGCTCTGGAATTCAGATAAGCACCAAGCGTGGGAATCGGTGGCTTTTATTTTCAGGACCTTCTCTATTGAGGGTCATGCTGTTCATGATAAAAAGAGCATTGTAGCTCTTTAAATACTGATTATGAACTTTGAGGAACTGTTTTCTTTCCTTGAATGAATGTGGGCTTTGGTAGAGCTTGAATCATGCAGTATCTCAAATATGCCACAGGGTGTCATGATATGGTTGGTTGTTCTTAAGAAAACTGTATAGTAGGTGGTAATTTGAGCCAGGATTCACCCAATGCTTTAACAGCCTGGCTTATTTGGACTTTAGTCAAGGAGTTCATATTTATTGAGGGCCTACTATGTGGCAACCCATGACAGAAAATATAGATCTGAAGCAATATGATGTAGTTTGCTCCATGTTTGGCATTTAGGCCAGCTTTTATTTATGGACCAAGAAGCTTTGCTTAAGTTTGTCCCATGTAGCTTCATGTCATTTGGAAGTGAATCTCTAAGAGAGGATTATATTTTGCAAACTATTGTCTCACAGCTAGACTCTGACTTCCTTTCCTTCATTCTCTGGTAGGAATGGATCCTTACTTGCTGATGAGGGAAGGGAACTGAATTTTTGGTCTTGGCTACTTGGGGAAGTCAAGGGGAGGCTGAAGCAGGAGCCATTGTCCCATGAATCAGTGTGAGTGTGATTCCTCACTTTGCCACATTAAGTGAATTACTTCCTTGGTTTTTCACTTTAATAAAAGAAATACACATAAGCATATAGCATTTAGACAGTTTCAATTCTGGGGCAAGATGACATAAATTCACTTTTACTTGCTTCTTCAATTAAATTCAGTAATTATAAAAGGACCCCTATTGGTAGGAGGAGGAGAGCAGATCTGTCACAGAGACTTAGAGCCTCTCACTTGGTTCTACCTCCTAAAGATTCTAGTATCATTTTATTACAATAATGGCACTGTTTCAAAATTGAGCCTTTATCATAAAGGCTTTTGGGGGATTTTAAAATCCAAATTATGCTGGGTCCTGGTGGCTGAGGACTGTAATCCTAGCTACTCAGGACACTGAGATATGAGTACAAAGACAGCCCAGACAAAAAAATTTGTGAGACTCATATCTCCAATTAACCACTCAAAAACTTGAAGGGGTGCTGTGGCTCGAAGTAGTTGCCTTGAGCAAACGAGCTCAGAGACAGTGCCCTGGCCCTGAGTTCAAGCCCCAAACAGACAAATAAATAAATAAATAAATAAATAAATAATTTTTAACTCCAAATTTTAACAACCATATATAAATTATAATTAAATAAGCTGTCATTCTTGGATCACATTTAATGGTTGAAGTGAAAATTATAGCAACATCTATTGAGATGCCAATCTCTTCTCTGTGTAAAAGGTTTTTGATTTGAGGCTGTCACATTTGTCTATTTTTGCTTTTTCTATCAAAGCTTTTGAGATTATATCCAAAATGCATTTCCCAGGTCAAAATTAGAAAGCCTTTTCCTATGTTTATCTCAAATAGTTTTACAGTTTCAGGTTTTACACTTAAGTCTGTAATTCACCTATGTTGATTTTTGTTTGTTATACTAGATAAATGTTCAGTTTCATTCTTCTGCAAGTGATTGAACAATTTGCTCAATATCATTT
Source organism: Dipodomys spectabilis (assembly GCF_019054845.1). Lineage (NCBI taxonomy): Eukaryota > Metazoa > Chordata > Mammalia > Rodentia > Heteromyidae > Dipodomys > Dipodomys spectabilis. The sequence continues at coordinate 2,907,138 of NW_024870731.1, forward strand.
TTTGAAGAGACTTTTTTTCTTTCTTTTGTGTGCTTCTGGCAATTTTGCAAAAGATCAATTGACTAAATTCCCAGATTATTTTGGAGGTTCTATTCCATTGGTCTCTATGTTTTTATGTCATTACCAAACTTTTTATTATTATAGCCTTGTAACATGGTTTGAAATCAGGTAATACGATACCTTTAATTTGGTTCAGAATTCTTTTGGCTACTCATAATTATTTGGTGCTTTCATATGTAGCTTAGAATTGTTTTCTCTAATTCTATAAAAACTGCCATTGGTATTTTGATAGCAGTTGTATTTGATCTGTAACAATGTTGGGTAAACATTTTAACAGTACTAATTTCCTCAATCTACTAACATAGACATTCTTTCCACTTCTTTGTATCTTCTTGTTTCTTTCATCAGTGCTTTCTTTTTTGAGTTTTTATTGTATAAGTCTGTTACTTACCATTGAATTTGAAGTCACCTTTGGGCTTGTTTATATGGTCTCTCTTTTACTGAAACATATTCAGCCTGTACAAAATTTGAGAGCTTTTAGCAACAAATTTGAAAACATGGTGAGTTGTGTTAAGAGCTTTTTCTGTATGTTTTGATATCATACCAATTTTATTCTTAGTTATATTAACATATTATATGATGTTCATAAATTTCACATGTTAAATATCCTTGTATCCCAGGAGTAAGTAAGTCCTTAGATCATGGGACTTAACAGCAAGGATACTGTGCTATTGATTTCTGCTTCTTATTATTTTGTTGAAGGTTTTGGCATCTCACTTCCACAGGGATATGGCCTGTGATTTCTTATTCTTGAAGTGTTGTCTAATCTTTATATAGGGTAATTATGGCTCTATAAAAAGAAGATTTTTAAGTGTCCGTCTTAGTCTGTTTGTATTGCTATAACAACATGTCTGAGACTTCAAAATTTATATAAAACAAATTTATTTCTTAAAATCCTTGTTGCTGGGGAATCTGAGATCTACTGTATTTCTTCCAATATAGTGCTTTGAATACTGCATGGTCTCAAGCACTATGCCCTCCTGTGGCAGAAGAAGAAGGGCAAAAAAGAACTTATTCCATCAAATGGTTTTATAAAGATTTGAATCTTTTCTTTAATACCCAAATACATACCAACAGTTCCCACCTGTCAACTCTCCTGCATTGGGCCTTAAATTTCCAATGCATGAATCGCGAGGAACTCATTCACACTGTACCTGTTCTCTCCAGTTATTTGGAAGAGTGTGACAGGATTGGCATTAAGTTAATTGTTTGCTACAATTCCCTGTGAAACAAATGGTTCTTGGTTTTTCTTTGGATCTTCTTGTTTATTGGTTCAATCTCCTTATAGGTCATTGGTCATTTCCTGTTTTACTATAGGTAGATTGTATGTTTCTAGGAATTCATCCATTTCTTTTACGTTTTCCAATTTGGAACAATATTATTTTTCCTGGTAATCTTTTATAATTCTTTGCATTTTTATGTCATCTTTTACTTATATATTTATGTATTTAATGCTTCTTTAACTTTTCTTGATCATACTAATGATTTGTCAGTTTGTTCAGATAGCAACTTTGCTTCATTGGTGTTTTTATTTTTCTCTAATCTTTACGTTATTTGTCTTTGCTCTACTCATAAATTCTTGCTTCTAACTAGGGGCTTAGTTTGCCATTTCCTGGATATGTATAGTTTAAATTTGTTTATTTGATATCTTTTTTGTTAAGGTAGGGTTTTATTATTATCAATTTCTCTTTTGAAGTGCTTTGCTTTGTTGAAGGAGCTTTAGTATGTTTCTTTTAAAAAATTACTGATTATTTTATTAGCGTACATTAATTATACAAAGGGTGTTTCATTATGACATTCTATACATTCTAATGTACCCCATCAATATCACCCCTCATCACTGCTTTATCTCTCCTTGATTTCTTCCTTTCTTTTTTCCTTTCTTCTCTTTTTCTTTTCTTTTCTTTCTGTCTCTTTCTGTCTTTCTTTCATTCTTTCCTTCCTTCCTTCCTTCCTTTTTCTTTACTTCCTTCCTTCCTTGCCTGCCTGCCTGCCTGCCTGCCTTCCTTCCTTCCTTCCTTCCTTCCTTCCTTCCTCCCTCCCTCCCTCCCTCCCTCCATCCCTCCCTCCCTCCCTCCCTCTCTCTTTCTCCTTCATTTTTCCTTCCTTCCTACTTTCCTTGTTTTCTTTTTTCTTTCTCTCTTTCTCTGTTTTCCTCTCTCTCACTTTCTCTTTCTTCCTCTCTTATTTTTCTTTTCTTTTGAGACTCATTGATTCTCTAAGTGTGTGGTTTATTTTCACATATTTGTAAATCTTTCAATTTCTCTTGTTGTTCTCTTATTGATTTCCAGTTTTATATCATTGTATCTATGAGAGATACTTGATATGATTCTAGTTTTACTAAATGTTCAAAAAGAAAATTGTATCTCGTGGTTTGTGACACAAGATATTACCTATTTTGGAAAATGTTCCATGTAACCTACACTTTTTGGTTAAATGTTCTACATATGGCTTTTAAGCCCTATTGGTCTGTATTATTCTTCTTCAAGTCTGCTGTTTCTTTTTTATTTATTTTGTCTGATTAACAATAGAACTCTAAAGTAGAAATCATAATTTTTTTCAAGTCTTTCTGTTTCCTTACTAATGGGGCAATGTCATTCTGATGGAAGTAGAGAATTCCATTATATATACATACCACATTTTCTTGAGCCATTTGTCTGCTGATGGGCATCTGGTTTGATTCCATATCTTGACTTTGTTAAAAAAAATGCTACACTGAGCCTTGTTGTGCTGGTGGCTTTAGTGTGGCCTGGTTTGTGACATTTGGATAAATGCCTAGGAGTGGGACTGCTTAGTTATAAAGAAACTTAGGTTTCGTCTTTTGGGGAACCTCCATACTTCTTTTCAGAGCAGTTAGACAAGTATATAATGCCACCAACAGTGTAGTAGCATTCCCTTTTAGCCACATCCCTACAAGTTTCTATTATTGGTAGTTTTCTTGAAAATGGCAATTCTAACGGGTGTGGTGGAATTCCAATGTTATTTTGATTTGCATTTCTTTCTTTTTTTTGGGGGGGGGGGGGTCCGGTCATGGGGCCTGAACTCTGGGCCTGGGCGCTGTCCCTCAGCTCTTCAGCTCAAGGATAGCTCTCTACCACTTGAGCCACAGAGCCACTTCCGGCTTTTTTCTTTTTGCTTATGTGGTGCTGAGGAATCGAACCCAGGGCCTCAGGCATGCAAGGCAAGCACTCTACCACTGAGCCAACTTCCCAGCCCCGATTTGCATTTCTTTTATGGCCAGAGATAGTGGACATCTCCTCATATGTTGAATTACATTTATTGATTTCAGTATATTGAACCAGCATTCCAACCTGGGAATGAATTCTGTTTGATCATAGTGTATGGGTATTTTCCTTCCTGTTCTTTTGGTTAGTTGTTGAATTTGGGTTGGCAAAATTTTATTTGAAAGTTTTGCATGGACATTAATTAAAGGGATGAGTCTATTGTTCTATTTCTTTGATGAGTCCTTATCTGGTTTTGGGATGAGGGTTATGTTGGCTTCATGGAATGAGTATGGTAGTGATCTTTTTTTTTTTTTTGGGTCCGGTCGTAGGGCCTGAACTCTGGGCCTGGGCGCTGTCCCTCAGCTCTTCAGCTCAAGGCTAGCGCTCTACTACTTGAGCCACAGCACCACTTGCTGCTTTTTTCTTTTTGCTTATGTGGTGCTGAGGAATCGAACCCAGGGCCTCGAGCATGCAAGGCAAGTGCTCTACCACTGAGCCACCTTCCCAGCCCATGGTAGTGATCTTTAGCTTTCAATTTCATTGAAGGGTTTGAGGAATATTGAAGTGAGTTCTGTGTTGAAGGCCTTATAGAATTCAGCTGTGAATCCATCTGGTCCTGGGCATTTCTTGGATGGGAGGTCTTTTATTGCTATTCCTATTTCATTACTTTAAACTAACCATTCAGTTGGTTTAAATCTCTTGGTTTATTTTGGCTACATCCATATTAAATAGGAATTCTTCCAATTCTTCCAGAATCTCCAATTTGTTGGCATAAAGCTTTGCACAGTATTGCCTTATAATGTGAGTTTTGCTTGTTTCTGTCATGATGTTCCAATTTTTGTCTCAAATTTTATTTATTTGGGTATGTTCTCTTTTTGGGGGTCAGAGTTGTTAAGGGTCTGTCAATTTTGTTAATTTTTTCAAAGAACCAACTCTAATTTTTCTTCTATTTTTTAAAGTCTCTAATTTATTCATTTCTGATTTAATTTTGATCATTTGTTTCTATCTCCAGGCTTGGGATTTGGCTTGTTCCCCTTTTTCAAACATTAAATTGTTGATATTATATAACATTAAATTGTTGATTTGTGATTTCTACATTTTGTTGATATACACTCAGAGCTATAAATTTTCCTCTGAGTACTGCCTTTTCTGTGTCCCAGAAGAGTTAGTATTTTCCTGTGGTGGTTTTCCTTAAATTACATAAACGTCTGAATTTCCATTCTGATCTCTTCAGTGGCCTACTGGTCATTCAACAACATGTTGCCCAGCTTCCATGAGTTAGAGAATTTTCTGTGATGACATGTGGTTTTGAACTCTAATTTTATTCTGTTATGGTCTATCTAACAGAATGCAGGGAATTTCATATTTCTAAATCTGCGCAGATTTGCTTTGTGTCCTAAAATATCATCTGTGTTGGAAAATGTTCCATTTGCTGCTGAGAGTAATTTATATTCTATTGCTGCTGGGTGAAATATTCTGTAGATGTCTATTAAGTCTAGTTGGTCAATGCAGTGATTTAGTTCTGAGGGGGGTTTTTTGTTGTTGAGTTTTTGCCAAGTTGATCTATCCAGAGGAGACATGAAGTGCTAAAATTACCAACACTATGTTGAGATCTATTTGTGTTTTTAGATTAAGTAGTATTTATTTTATGAACTTGTGTGCTCCACAACCTGAGAAAGCATGAAGAGATGAGAAGATAGAGATATAGTGGGGCACCAGTGGTTTCAGTGCTTTTTGGCTTCTGAAACCTGATTTCCACTAAGCATGTTTATTACGTTTAGTACAGAGTGTACCATGGGTGTGTGCAAAAACAAAGCAGCTATACTCCCATTACAATCAGAAACAAAACAGTGTTTGTGAGAACAATTGGCTCCCTTATTATTTTGAGAGTCAAGAATGTAACCTCTGCAAAATCCAAGCGTGTATTCCACTTTATCTACCTTTCTAGGTTTAGCTCTTAGGCATTCCAGTACTAAGAAAGGGAGTAGGATTACAGCCTCTCTCCAGAACTTCTGTTTTAACCTTTCATTCTCCGGTTCTCCATGTTTTAGGTACTGTCGAGGTGGAGTTCCAACCTCCCAAACCTTTTCCACATTTTACAGCTCAGCATCAGAGTTCACTACATCCCTTTATTGTTGTGTAATGTCCTTTGTCTCTCCTTAGAAATATTAATTTGAAGTCTATTTTATATGACACTGTTACTGCTACATCTGCCTATTTAGGAAGGTTGTTTTCTTGATATATTTTATTCCAGCCTTTCACTTTCAGAATATATTAGTTTTTATTTTTTTTAGCACAGTAGGTCTCCAGAAGATAGCAGATGAATGGATCTTGCTTTTTTGATCCAACTAATCAATCCATGCTTGAATTGGAGAGTTAAATACATTAATATTGAGATTAGGAGTGTTAGAAATGTTTGGTAATTTCTGTCATGTTAGTCCACCTTCTTAGGGGCTGTGCCTTAAAATTTCTTACTATATCTGCTTTTCTGGAAGGGATCTGTTTTGCTGCCAGTATCCTTTAACTATCTTCTGTAATGCTGATTTGATGGAGTTAAATTGTTTATATTTTTTCTTATTTTTTTTTTTTTTTAGTCATTTCTCGGTTATTAAAGAGAGATTTGCTGGGTACATTATTCTTGGTTGGCAGTTGTTTGACTTTATGCATTCATTATACCAGGCTCTCCTTGCTTTCATGGTCAGGGGTAAGAAATCAGTAGTTATTCTGATTGTTTTTCCTTTGTATGTAATTAATCTTTTACCCATGACAGTTTTAAGGATTCTTTCCTTGGTCTCTATTGATCCCGTGGAGATTGTAGTGTGTGTGTGTGTGTGTGTGTGTGTGTGTGTGTGTGTGTGTGTGTGTGTGTGTGTGTGTGTGTGTGTGTGTGTGTGTAGAGGGGTGGGATGTTCCTTCTGGTCTGGCCTGTTTGGGGTTTTAAAGGCTTCTTGTATCTGAATGGGTCTATTGTTTTAGATGTTCTGGAAGTTCTCTACTCCAATTCTGCTCATATATATCTCATATCCCTTATAGTTGCCTTTTCTTCTCCATCCTCAATGCCTATCAGTCCTAAGTTAGGTGTTCTTATTTAGTCTTGAAGTTTCTGCAAGATTTGGTTTCTTGGTTTTATATTGAATAGTTGTCTGTTTTTTCTTTATAAAATCTAGATTGTCTTTGATTCCAAAAACTGCCTTTTACATCATCTAATCTGCTGTCAAGACTTCCTTCTTTGTTTTTTATTTCCTGCCTTGTAATTCATCATTTTAATTGCTTCCTTATTGTAGGTTTGTTTAAGGTCTTGTATAGACTTCTACCTTGATTTGCCTATCTGTGTCTTCTCCCTTAACCTTTAGCTGAGTGACTATTTATTTAGTTCCTTTCCTTCTCTTGGAATTTAATTAGCTTTCTGTTTGTTGAGTCCATGAATTCCTTTAAAAAAAAAAAAAACTTGAGTCAGTCTTATCATGCTTACACATAGGCTTGTGTAGGTTTTCTTTCTTTTCATTAAACATACTTATTAACAGTGTCTGAACTATCTTCTAGATCCTATACTGTCTTGATTGATTTCTGTGGGAGTTGAGGTTCTTTGACTTGCCATTTTTCTTGTGTGTCTTTGGTTCATTCTGCCCATTTGGAAACAGAAGCAATTCCCAAACCACAACAGACCGCAATTTAAAGTAAAAAACCTACTCAGGGTCTGACACTTGCATAGACTTTAAATTAGAAATTTTAAATGATAGATAGCTATTCCGTTATCTAAATACACTTACACTTTTGTTTGGGCAAAGGTATTTTAGTGCAAAGGGGATTATATATAGTTATAGCCAGTGAGCAAATCTGTTTAGGTCAGGATAATTTTATAAGAATTGGAAAGATGAGCCAAAATCAGGGATCAACAGAATAAAGAAAAGAGAGAAGAAGCAATCCAAAAATTCATATGGAACAATAAAAGACCCCCAATATCAAAAAAAACTTTAACACAAAGAACCGTGCTGGAGGAATATTAATACCAAACTAAACTTTACTACAAAGCCATAGTAATCAAAACAGCTTGGTACTAGCACAAGAACAGACCTGAGCACCAATGGAATAAAGGTGAAGACCCAGAAATGAATCCACAGGCATATGGCCACCTAATCTTTAATGGGAACCAAAACCATAGAATGGCAGAAAGACAGCCTCTTCAGTAAATGACACTGGCAAAATTGGTTGAGCACCTGTATAAAATTAAAGTTAGATACTTATATATCACCCTGCACCAGAATCAAAATCCAAATGGATCAAAGACCTCGAGGTAAAAGTAGATATGCTGCACACCTTATAGGAAGGAATAGGAGAAACCCTAGGGCTCCTTAGCACATGCTAAAATTTTCTTCATAAAGACCCAAAAACATAATGCATGAAAGAAAAGTTGGACAAATGGGATTGCATGAAACTTCAATGCTTCTGCATGGCAAAGGACATAGCTAGCAAGAACAATAGAAAGCCCACATATTCACAGAAGATCTTTCCTAGCCATAAAACAGAGAAGAGCCTCATATCTAAAATATACTTAGAACTCAAAAAATTAAATCCCCCCAAAACAAATGCTCAAAGAAACAACTGCCTGGTTAATAAATGGGCTAAAAACTTAAAGAAGGAATTCTCTAAAGTGGAAATAAGAATGGCCAATAGACACATGAAAAAAATGCTCGACCTCGCTGGCCATAAAAAAAATCAAATCAAAACAAAATGGAGATTCCAGCTCACCCCAGTTAGAATGGCTAGAATCAAGAAAGCTAATAACAACAGATGCTAGGTAAGATGTAGCCAAAACAGAACATTACTGCACGTTGGTGGGAGTGTAAACTTGTTCATCCCCTTTGGAAAGCAGTATGGAGGTTTCTCAAAAGATACACATAGAGCTCCCCTTTGACCCAGCAATCAAAACTTGTAGGCATTTACCCCAAACAAAGCCATACCAGTACAACTATGCTTATCAGAGCATTATTCATCATAGCTAAGATGGGACCAACCCATTTGCTGCTCAGTAGATGAATGGATCAAGAAAATGTGAGATACATTACATATGTATATATATATGTATGTATATATATATATATATATGTATATATATATATTTATATACATATATATATATATATATATATATATATATATGAAATCTATGCTTCTGTCAGAAGAATGACATTGCCCCCTATGTAAGGAAATGGAAAGACTTGGAAAAAAATCATATTAAGTGAAGTAAGCTAGGCCCAAAGAAACATAGGTCCCATGGTTTCCCTTAGTTGCAATAATAGTATACATCTAGGATAATCTTAGCAGATGGGCAAAAAAGCTCAAAAGCTATGTACATATGACCATTCATGTAAGATGATGCTAAGTAAAACGAACCCCAAGACATAGACACAAGAGGCTTTTCTTTGGTGTTTTTTTTTTTTAATATACTATGATTTTTTCTTTTCTTTCTTTTTTTATGTTCTTCCCCCTATGGGATGTCTCATGATGTCACTGTATTTGATTTTGGTACCTGGTATCTTATATATACATTCATCTAATTTGTCAGGGGAGGGGAATGACCAAGTGTTGAAACAAGGACGCAATATGACTCGCTGTAACAATGATACTCACAAACGCTATGTTGGAAATGAACTTTACAACTGGGGGGAGAGGGTGGGAGAGGTGGGTAAGGGAAGTGATAGGAGAAAAACAAAGGAGGGGTAACAATGCTTGACTCATGACCTTACTCGCGTAACTCTAACCCCTGTGTACAGCATCTTTACAATAAAATAAAATTTAAAAAAAAGGAAGGAAAGAAGGAAGGAAAATAAAGGAACACAAGTTAAAGTGAAATTAAAAGAAATAGAAAAGGATAATGAAAAATAAAAAAAGGAGCAATTAAGAATAGAAGAATTAAGGAAAAAAAGAATTAAGGAAAGGAAAGGAGCAGAAGTTTAAAAAACAACTTAGACATTAATTCTAAAAATAAAAAAATAAAATCAAAATATATAACTAAATTAAAAAATAGAAAATTGAGAAATTAAAAAATATAGTCAGTATTAAATGTCGATACAACTAAGAAAGAGGCCTACCAATCATCGTGGACTATATATCTAAGACTACATAGAACAGGAGAAGAAAAAATAAAACCTGAGCGGACAGAAGAAAAGTAGATTCTCTAATTTGCTTGGGGGACCTTTTGTCTCTCTATGTCCAGTGTGCATTTTCTTGGTCTAGTCTCTGTTTTAGTTGCAGTGATCTGCAGCTGTCCTTGTGGGGGAGATCTTGGCAGCATCAGGGGGTGGAGTTCCTTATTTCACAGGTAGTTGGATTCTCTCTTGTTTGTAGGTCGGGATCTGCACTGCTTATCTGCACAGGGCTGGGGCACAGTTGGGTTCAGAAGCCTTCTTGCCGTGGGGGGTGTGGCTGTTACCTAGATTCCCATTCTCTTGCCTGATAGAACCTTACTTATAGATAAAAGTGGACAGAGTAATTCTCCAATCAGTTTGCTTCAAGGGCCAACATAAAGTTCTGCCTTAGAAACCTGAAGTCTTTACTAGCTTCATCCTAGTCTAGATGAGGCTGCCTGGGGAGGGGGAGTGGCTCTGTGTGCCAATTCCTGCAAGAGGTGGCTCTTACCTGCTGCCTGAAACCTGCTAGGTGCTGAGGTGGGTGGGGCTGCATTGTGTGGAATTGTCTGCAGTCAGCAGCCTGAATTCCTTCTGTGAGACCAGCCTGAACTTGCCTTCCACTTTTACCACCCGTCCAGTTTTGGGTTTCTTTATTTTTAATTTTTCAGTGAGAATTTAGAGATTTTCAAGTTTATAATCCCAAGGTGATCAGCGGGCCACAAGCCGTCTGAATTTGGCTGGAATGCCTGGTTCATCCTTGCTGGTCTGGTTCCGGCCTTTTGTCTGCTGCCCAAGAAGGTTTCTGCAAGGGTGCCAGCGTCCTTCACCCTCTTACAAAAGGGCGTGAATTCTCCAGCACGTGTTGCTGTCCAGGTGCTCTGGCAGCCTCGTTTCCATTTTCGGAATGGCATTCTTCTCGGGTAAGGGGAAAGGTTCCCCGGATGCTGTCCTCCGGGAGGGGGTGATGTCTTTCAAGGGGTATTCGCGCTGTGCATTGATGCTACTGACTGTGTGAGGGATGCTGAGTTGTGGCTGCATCTGATGGAGGCCAGCTCGGCTGTGGGCTTCGGTCGTGCTCTCCCCCTTGGGGCTCTTTATATCCGAGGTGACAGCACGTGCAGAGTCCGCGGGCTCCACGGCTGCTGCAGAAAGCCTCCGCCCTGCCAACAGAGGGTGCTGAATTCTGGGTTCCTATGCAGGCAGTTTACCAGCTTCTTGGATGGTGTGTGTCTCTGTATAATTACAGCTTACCTGATGTGGCTCTCTAGATGTAGAAATCGTTAAAACTCTGCTTCTGCGGAGAGAACTTAGGTTGTTCCCTGTGCGTCATTGTCCCAGCAACCAACCGCTTATATGGAAGGTAACTGTTTAGAGGTAAGAACTTAGTGCCATTTGTTTTCTGTTTTGTAGAATCTTTCATCTCCTTTTCTCTTGGTGTTTTCTTTTGAGATTTGATAATTTTTTTAAATTGTTATGATAATATTGATGTGCAGAAGGGTTGCAGTTACAGAAGTCAGGTAAAGAGTACATTCCTTTTTGGATAATGTGGCCCCTTATCTTGCTTTTTCTTTTTTTTTCCACCCCTGTCTCCAACGGATGATTTTTCTAAGTGACCTTTTTTCTTTCTTTTCAAATAAGTTTTTTATGGTGAAAATACTGTACAGAGGGGTTACAGTTACATGAGCAAGGTAATGAGTACATTTCTTAGCAAGCATTGTTGCCTCCTCCTTTGTTTTTCCCCTACCATCCCTTCCCTCCCACCTCCATAACTACACTCTCCCCCGCTAAACTGTAAAGTTCATTTTTTCAACAGTCTTGTATATCTCATTGTTACAATGGGTCAACCTGTATCCCTATTTAAACATGTTGGTTTTTCCCTTCCCTTCCCCAAATTAGACCAACATCAAATTCAATAAAACCAGGGGTTGTATTGTGGGGAAGGAACATATAAAGCAACAAAAAAAATCACATGGTACCTTATAAATCAGTTAGAAACAAAAGCAAGAAAGAAAAAAACCACTTTTGTGTCCCTATCTTGGGGTTCATTTCACTTAACTTCATCTTATCTGGCCATATGTACATAGCTGTTAACCTTTTTACTTGTCTCTGACATATACTAATTATTGCAAATAAGAGAAACCATGGGACCTATGTTTCTTTGGGCCTAGCTTACTTCACTTAATATAATTTTTTCCAAGTTTTTCCATTTCCTAACACATGGGGCGGTCATTCTTTCTGATGGAGGCATAGAATTCCATTTTGTAGATATACTACATTTTCTTGATCCATTTATATACTGAGGGGCATTTGGGTTGGTTACATATCTTAGCTATAGCAAATGCTCCACTTCTCTAGCCATAAAATAAATGCAAATCAAAATAACATTGAGATTCCACCTCACCCCAGTTAGAATGGCTATAATCAAGAACTCTAATAACAACAGATGCTGGAGGGGATGTGGACAGAAGGATATCCTACTGCATTGTTGGTGGGAGTGTAAATTTGTTTAACCACTTTGGAAAGCAGTATGGAGGTTCCTCAAAAGACTCTACATAGAGTTCTCCTATGACCCAGCAATCCCACTTTTGGGCATTTACCCAAATGATCACAAACAAAACCATTCTAAAGCTACCAGCACACTAGGTTTATTGCAGCATTGTTTACCATATCCTTTTTTTTTTTTTTCAGTCTGTCATCAGGTTGATGCTGTCCCTCAGATCTTCAGCTCAAGGGGAGTGCTCTACCACTTGAGCCACAGCACCACTTCTGATTTTCTGGTGGTTTATTGTAGATAAGAGTCTCACTGGACTTTCCTGCCCAGGCTGGCTTTGAACCACTATCCTCAGATCTCAGCCTCTTGAGTAGCTAGGATTACAGACATGAGCCACCAATGCCCTGCCTAAGTGACCTTTTTTCTCTGTGTGATGCCAAGTATTAGACCTAAGACTTTGGGAATGGTGACTAATGAGTCAGGGCTGCATTTTAATTCCTTTATTTTTGTGTACCAATTACAGATGTTTTCGGTAGTGGCTATTATTATTCCTATGAAAATCCAACCTAGGGTTGAGTATCATGACACAAAACTGTAATTTCACCTACTGGGAGTCTGGAGGAAGGAAGACTATAAATTCTGGGCCAGCATGCTTAGGCATAGGAAGACCCTGTTTCAAACAGAATAAAGAAAAGTGGGCCGGTAGTTAATTGGGAAAGCACCTGCCTACCATGTGCAAGGGCCTGAGTTTAATATTACTCCCATGACAAAATAAAAATCCCATAAATGATATTTTTTCTCTTGGCATTTCATTTTTTAAATATATATTTTTATTGTAAAGATGCTGTACAAAGGGGTTACATTTACATGAGTAAAGTAATGAATATAGTTCCTATCAGGCATTGTTACCCCCTCCTTTGTTTTTCCCTTACCATCCCTTCCCACCCCACCTCCCCAACTTCTCCCTGCCCCCCCACAGCCGTAAAGTTCTTTTTCAACATAGTGTCTTGTACATCTCATTGTTACAATGAGTCAACCTGTATCCTTATTTCAGCATTTTGTTATTTCCCTTCCCCTCCCCAAAATAGAAAAATGTATATATAAGATGCAGGGCACTGGAATCAAATACAGTGAAAACAGGGGTTATAACCATGGAGGAAGAACATACGAAAGAAACAAAAAAATCACACAGTATATTATAAGTACATTGAAAACAACAGCAACAAAGACAAAACCTCTTGTGTCCCTATCTTGGGGTTCATTTCACTTAGCTTTATCTTATATGGTCATATGTACATAGCTTTTGAGCTTTTCTGCTTGTCCAAGACATATACTAGTTATGGAAAATAAGGCAAACTATGCGACCTATGTTTCCTTTGGCCTGGCTTAGTTCACTTAATATAATTTTTTCCAAGTCTTTCCATTTCCTTACAAATGGAGTGATGTCATTCTTTCTGATAGAGGCATAGAATTACATTATATATATATATATGTATATATATAGTGTGTATATATATATATATATATATATATCACATTTTCTTGATCCATTCATCAACTGAGGGGCATCTGGGTTTGTTTCATATCTTAGCTATGGTGCATAATGCTGCGATAATCGTAGTTGTGCCGGTAGGTTTAGTATAGTCTTGTTTGTGATCGTTGGGGTAAATTCTCAAAAGTGGGATTACTTGTCATAGGGGAGCTCTATGTTGAATCTCCTCTTTTGAGGAACTTCCATACTTCTTTCCAGAGTTGTTGAACAAGTTTACACTCCCACCAACAATGCAGTAGGGTTCCCTTTTGGCCACATCCCCTCCAACATCTGTTGTTATTATATTTGTTGATTCCAGCCATTCTAACTGGGTTGAAGTTGAATCTCAATGTTGTTTTGAATTGCTTTCTTTTGTGGCCAGAGAAGTTAAGCATTTCTGCATGTGTCTATTGGCCATTCTTATTTCCTCTTCAGAGAAGTCTCTCTTTAAGTCTTTAGCCCACTTATTAATGGGGTGGTTGTTTCCTTGAGGAGTTGTTGTTGTGGGATATATATTTTTGAGTTCTAAGTATATTTTAGATATGAGACCCTTGTCCATTGTATGGCTAGTGAAGATCTTCTCCCAATCCGTGGGCTTTCTATTGATCTTGCTAGCTATGTCGTTTGCCATGCATAAGCTCTGAAGTTTCATGCAATCCCTTTTGTCCAACCTTTCTTTCATTTGTCATATTTCTGGGTCTTTATTAAGGATATTTTGGCCTGTGCTAAGGAGCCCTAAAATTTCTCCTATTCCTTCCTGTAAGATTTTCAGGGTGTCTGCTTTTACGTCAAGGTCTTTGATCTATTTGGAGTTGATTCTGGTGCAGTGTGATAAACGGGGTTCTAGCTTTAGTTTTCTACAGGTGTTTAACCAATTTTGCCAGCACCATTTACTGCAGAGGGTGTCTTTCTTCCATTCTACTTTTTAACTTCCTTATCGAAGATTAGGTGGCTATAGGTCTGTGAGTTCATTTCTAGGTCTTCAGTTCTATTCCATTGGTCTGTTCTTGTGCTAGTACCAAGCTGTTTTGATTATTATGTCTTTGTAGTAGAGTTTGAAGTTTGGTATTGATATTCCTCCAGCACTGTTCTTTCAGCTAAGGATCATTTTTGCTATTTGGGGATATTTTATTGTTGCTTCTAGTATTTCAGTGAAGAATGAGGTTGGGACATTGATAGGTATTGCATTGAATTTGTAGATAGCCTTGGGAAGTATTGCCATTTTCACGATGTTGATCCTTCTGATGCAGAAACATTGGAGATTTTTCCACTTCCTACGTTCTGCTTTGATTACCTTTGTCAGGTTTTTAAAGTTTTCATCATAGAAGTCCTTCACTTCTTTAGTTAATTCCTAGGTATTTTATGTTTTGTGGGGCTATTACAAAAGGAGTTGTTTTCCTGATTTCAGCTGTGCTCTTGGCATACAGAAAAGCCATTGATATTTGAGTGTTAATTGTATACCCTGCTACTTTGCCAAAGTTTCAGATCAGCTCAAGTAACTTGGGAGTGGAATCCATAGGGTTCTTTAAATACAAGCTTATGTCATCTGCAAAGAGGGAGAATTTTACTTCATCTTTCCCCATTTTGATCCCCTTTATGTTTACCTCTTGTCTTATTGCTCTAGCTAGACATTCTACTAGTATCTTGAAGAGAAGTGGAGAGAGTACACATCCTTGTCTTATTACTGAATTTAGAGATAATGGCTTTAGCTTTTTGCCATTAAGTATAATGCTGGCTGTAGGTTTCTCATACACAGCCTTTATTATATTGAAGAATGTTCCATGGATTCCTAGTTTTTCCAGAGATTTCATCATAAATGGGTATTGGATGTTGTGAGATGCTTTTCCTGAATCTATTGAGATAATCATGTTGTTCTTATCCTAGCTCTTGTTGATGTGATGAATTATATTGATTGATTTATGTATATTAAACCAGCTTTGCATCCCTGAAATAAATCCTGTTTGATGGTGGTGTATGATTTTTTTTTGATGAGTTGTTCAAGTCAATTGGCCAAAATTTTGTTGAGAAGTTTATCATTGATATTCATTTTAAAAATATGGGTTGCTAGTTCTCTTTCTTTCTTTTTAAAATTTTTTTTTGTCGGTCGTGGGGCTTGAACTCTGGGCTTGGGCACTACCCTTGCACTCTTCAGTTCAAGGCAAGCGCTCTACCACTTGAGCCTTAGTGCCACTTCCGGTTTTCTGTTGGTTTATTGGAGATAAGAATCTCATGGATTTTCCTGCTGGGGCTGGCTTTGAACCACGAAGCTCAGATCTCAGCCTATTGAGTAGCTAGGATCACAGGCATGAGCCCCCAGTACCCGGGTATAGTTCTCTTTCTTTGATGAGTCCCTGCCTGGTTTTGGGCTATGATGGCTTCATAAAAAGAGTTTGGTAGTGAACTTTCAGTTTCCATTTCACGGAAGAGTTGGAGGAGTATTGCTATGAGTTCTGCTTTGAAGCCCTTGTAGAATTCAACTGTAAATCCATCTAGTCTTGTACTTTTCTTGGATGGGAGGCCTCTTATTGCTGTTTCTATTTTGATTCTTGATAGGAGTCTGTGATGTTGGTTTAAATCATCTTGGTTTAGTTTGAGCATGTTAATATTTCCTAGAAATTCACCCATTTCTTTCAGATTCTAAAACTTATTAGCATAAAGGTTTGAGAAGTATTCCCTTATAATGTTCTGCATGTTGATTATTTCTGTGGTGATATTTCCATTTTCATCTCTGAGTTTGTTTCTTTGGGTGTGTTCTCTTCTGTTTCTGATATGATTTGCTACGGGTCTGTCAATTTTGTTAATTTTTTTGAAGAACCAACTATTTTTTTGTTGTTGTTTCTTTCTATGTTTTATTTTGGACTTTAATTCATTTAATTCTGATTTTATTTTAATTATTTGTTTCGGTCTATTGGATTGGGGATTAGCTTTTTGCTCCTTTTCAAGGAGGTTCAGGTTCCTCATTAAATTGTTGGTTTCAGATCTCTCCAATTTGATGATGTAGAATCTCAGAGGCATAAACTTGCCTCTGAGTACTGCCTTTGCATTCTCCCAGAGGAAATGGTTATTTGTGTGTTCATTTTTGTTGAATATCATGGACATTTGAATTTCCTTTCTAATCTCTTTCATGACCCAATGGTGGTTCAGTGGTGGTTTGTTCAGCCTCCGTATGTTACAGGACTTTCTTTGGTGGCTTTTGGTGTTGAGTTCTAATTTTATTCCCTTGTAGTCTGAGACTATGCATGGCATTAGTTTAGTGTTTCTGAATTTGGACACATTTGCCTTGTGACCTAAAATGTGGTCTATTTTGGAGAGTGTTGAGAAGCACATGTTTTCTGATGCTGCTGTGTGAAATATTCGGTAGATGTCTGTTAAGTCTAATTGATATACGCAGTTGTTAAGTTCTGAGGTTTCTCTGTTGAGTTTTTGCCAGGTTGATATATCCAGAGAGGATAGTGGTATGTTAAAGTCAGCAACATATGATGTCTTTGAATCTATATGAGATTTGAGGAAAAGCAGTGTCTTGGATAAATTTGGTTGCTCCGTTATTTGGTGATTAAATATTTAGAATTGTGATATCCTCCTGAAGGAAAGATCCCTTAATTAGTACCTAGTGACCTTCTTTATCTCTTCTCAATAATTTTAATTTTAAATCTATTTTATGTGATATTAGGATTGCAACTCCTGCCTGTTTATGGGTACCCTTTGCTTGGCAGATTTCATTCCAGCCTTTCAATTTCAGAATATATTTGTTTTTATGGGCAAGGTGTGGCTTTTGAAGGCAGCATAGAGAAGGGTCTTGCTTTTTGATCCAACTAGATAATTTCTGTCGCTTAATTGGAGAGTTAAGTCCATTAATATTGAGAGTTAGGACTGCGAGGTGTTTGGTAATTCCTGCCATGTTGTCCACTTTCTTGGGGCCTGTGCCAACTAGGTATTTCCTATGATTCTTGTATTCTCTGTTTGGGGGCTGTTTCTTGGCCTTTATTGTGTTCTTGTAGGTTTTCTATGTTTAGGACATCCTTAAGTATCTTTTGTAGGGCTGGTTTGGTGGACATACATTGTTTCAATTTTTCTTTGCTGTGGAAGGTTTTTATTTGTCCTTCCATTATAAAGGAGAGTTTAGCTGTGTACTGTATTCTTGGTTGATAGTTGTTTTTCTTTAGGGAATGTCATATATCCTTCCAGGGTCTTCTTGCTTTCATTGTCTCTGCTGAGAAATCTGAAGTTATTCTGATTGGTTTCCCTTTACAGGTGATTGATCTTTTTTCCCTGACAGCCTTAAGGATCCTTTTCTTGGTCTCGGTTGAATTACAATGTTATGGTGGGATGTCCTGTTCTGGTCTGGTCTATTTGGGGTTCTAAAGGCTTCTTGTATGTGAATGGACCTATCTTTTTGCATGTTTGGGAAGTTCTCTGCTAGGATCTCTTGTCTATAGGTCTTCGTCTATAGCAATTAGCCTTAAATTAGGCCTTCTGATGGTATTTTCTAAATGATGAATAGATCTATCATATTTCTTGGATTTGTCTTGAATACTTGTCTGTTCTTTCTTTATAATGTCTAGGCTGTCTTCAATCCCAGAGATTTGATCTTCTGAATTGTCTAACCTATTATCACGACTTTCTACTTTGTTTTTTTATTTCTTTCCTTCTAATTGGTTAGATTTAATGGCTTCAAATTATTTGTTGAAGTTTTGTTTTAGATCTTGTATTGACTGCTTTACCTCCTTTATTTGGTTTTTAGTGTTCATTCTCAAATGATTTAGTTTATTGGTTATAGTTTCATTGGACTCCTTTTCCTTTTGCTGGGCTTCATTCAGCATTCCTTTTGTGGCCTCCATGGATTCCTCCAGTTTTCTTTTTGTGGATTCCATGAATTCCTCTATTAATCTTTGTTTATTCTCATCCCACTCACAGAATTATTAATTATTATTAATCTTTGATTAACCTCCTCATGCTCATGAAATTCCTGCACTAATCTTTGGTTAGCCTCCTCATGCTCACAGATTTCCCTATCATGCTCACACAGATTCTTTTGCAGGCTTTCAATCTTTTCATTCAGGATATTTACCAGTAGTGTTTGAGAACTCTCCTCTGGATTATTCATTAACTGCTCTGTTGCTTGATTATCAGGTGTGTGTTTCTCTGGCTTGTTCTGCACATTTGGTTATGAAAGCAAAACCAATTCCATACTAGATCACTATTTTAAGGCAAACATCAACCAGAGCTCTGTAGTTGCACAGATTATTTGATGCAGTCAAAATGAGTACCTGTACTCATGTACTAGTTCAACAGATATAATCTAGTTCAACAACAAACAACTAGGGATGAATGGACTAAGAAAATTAAAGAAGGAGACAGAAGACCAGAAATTAATAGGTTTAGCAAGAATTGTGAGGAGAAAATAAGATTAGAGGAGGGGCTGGGAAGGTGGCTCAGTGGTAGAGTGGTTGCCTTGCATGCATGAGACCCTGGGATTGATTTGTCAGTACCACATAAGCAGAAAAAGCTGGAAGTGGTGCTATGGCTCAAATGTACTCCACTAACCTTAAGCTGAAGAGCTGAGGGACAATGCCCAGGCCAAGAGTTCAGACCTCATAACTGGCAAAAAAAAAAATAAAAATAAAAAAAAATAGAGGAATGTGGAGGGGAGAGAGAGAGAGGGAATATAACCAAAACCTAAATTCAGAGAGAGGAAAAGGATAGAAGGAAAGGACAAGAGAGAAACTAAAAATAAAAATGAAACACTTAAAAATTATATAAGTATAAAAAATTATACTACAGTTAAGGGAGTTAAGGCTGAGAGCTTGAGAACTGAGTAGTTGATATCTGAATTCAGTATGCACATGATAAAGGATAACATCTAGTAATCGAAGATGGGTGTATACCGTGGGATGAACAGAACAGCAATTAAGTAAAATTAAAAAAAATAATAAAAAGAAAGGACCAAAAGAGAAGAAGAATAAAACGAGAATTTAGAAAGCCCACGGATTGGGAGAAGATCTTTACTAGCCATACAACGGACAAGGGTCTCATATCTAAAATATACTTGGAACTCAAAAAATTAAACCCCCCAACAACAAATCCTCAAAGAAACAACTGCCCAATAAATAAGTGGGCGAAAGACTTAAAGAGAAACTTCTCTGAAGAAGAAAGAAGGATGGCCAATAGACACATGAAGAAATGTTCAATATCCCTAGCCATAAAAGAAATGCAAATCAAAACAACATTGAGATATCACCTCACCCCAGTTAGAACGGCAAAAATCAAGAACTCTCACAACAACAGATGCTGGAGGGGATGTGGACAGAAAGGAACCTTACTTCATTGTTGGTGGGAATGTAAACTTGTTCAACCACTTTGGAAAGCAGTATGGAGGTTCCTCAAAAGACTTCACATAGAACTCCCCTATGACCCAGCAATCCCACTTTTGGGCATTTACCCAAATGTTTACAAACAAGAACACACTAAAGCTACCAGCACAACTATGTTTATTGCAGCATTATTTACCATAGCTAAGATATGGAACCAACCCAGATGCCCCTCAGTAGATGAATGGATCAAGAAAATGTATAAATACACAATGGAATTCTATGCCTCCATCAGAAAGAATGACATTGCCCCATTAGTTAGGAAATGGAAAAACTTGGAAAAAATTATATTAAGTGAAGTAAGCCAGGCCCAAAGAAACATAGGTCCCACGGTTTCCCTTATTTGCAATATCTAGTATATGTATGAGTCAAGCGGAAAAGGTCAGATAATGTGATGTCAGGAAAATGAACCCTTAGATATGTATTTTAATGTTTTTTTCTTTCATGCATGTGTTTCTAACGCATTTATAAGATTACCTCTTTGTTGCTTTGTATGTCCCTCCCCCACAGTATAACCCCTGCTTTCACTATATTTGATGTCAGTATAACTTGTGGAGGAGATGGGGAAAAACCAGTTGTTTAAGGATACAGGTTGTCATGTCCAAAACGAGCTTTACAATGTTGGTGTGTGTGGGGGGCGGGGGGGGGGGGGGGGGGAAGGGGAGGGAAGGAGAAGGATTGGGATTGGGGGGGGAGGGGGGAGGCTGGGAAGGGATGTGAAGGGTAAACCAAAGGAGGAGGCTGCAATGCTTGGTAAGAAATGTACGCATTATCCTGCCCATGTAATTGTAACCCGTCTGTGCAGTATGTTCACAAATAAAATTAAATTATATTAAAAAAAAAACATAAAATAAAAATGATGAAAAAAAAAGAAAACAATTTTTTTTAATTAGGTAGAAAAAGAGAGTTCTTTGTTTTTGGCAGGGGGAGAGGGGGTGGGCGGGGTGGGGTGTGTGTGTGAATATGTATCCCCCCTGTGTCTGTAACCAGTCTCTTGGTGGAGTCTCTGGTTTGCTTGTGGTGTTTGATTTGCCTGTGGCTTGACTGATTTTTTAAATCAGTTTGTTTGAGCAGGCAGTAGGAAGCTCTGCCTTACCAGGGACTTTATGACCTTCCTCCTAGGCTAGTTCAGTGGGAAGATGATCTGCTTTGAGTATCACAAAAGAGGGAGATGACTGTTTCCTCTAGCTTGGAATCACTGTGATATGGGGCTAGGTTGAGACTTGTCTAGCTATCAGTAGCTTTTCTCTGAAGGGCTAGCTCCTGAGACACTCACAGAGCCTAGCCTGGAGCCAATCTCAGGATTTGTGTTTCCTGAGTTTCCAGTTGGTTTAACCCTAATTCACTTGAGTCCACTGCCTATGATACAGTGTTTACCTAATGAAGAATGTCAGTCCTCCATGGGTGGAGCCTAAACTGCCTGGGGAGGGCAACTTTCCCCTGGGGTGGAGCTGATCCCTGAAGGTCAGTTTCCTTTGACTTGTGGAATGGCTCCTATTGTCGTCTTCCAAGTCCTGACTTAAGGACTAACTGCCCTGGCCCGGTCCTTGTCAGTATCAAAGATAGAATTCTTCTCTGGTGGTGTGGGAGGGGCTACTTTCTCCTGCTGCTCTATGATAAGGAGTAAGGATGACTTGTGTGGTACTCACGCCTTTCTCTTTGTTTTGGGGCCATCCATGGTCTGTGTCTGTGGTTAGCAGAATGAAGATTTCCACTCCTTGTCAGTTCTTGCTAGTGGTGAGTAGAATCCACTTGCACACCGCCTCTGGCGCCTTTGTCTCAGGCTCTCTCTTGATATGGTGGCTGCAGTAGTAGCTGCCTCTGTCACTGTTGCTGCCACGGACACCAGTGAGTGCTCGAATCTGTCTCCTTAACCAATCTGCCTGAATTTTTCCTCTCTGGCCAAACTATGATGGCACACTTGGTATGACTCTCTAGCCTTGGACTAAAACTGGTTTCTGTGGGAGAGCTTCTTTAGCCCCCAGCTTTCCCTCTGCCATCTTCCTCCAGACTATTCCCATCAAAGATTTTTGTTAATGTAGACAAATCTTATCACCAAAGGTGGAAAGCCATAAGACCTAGAATAGCTAAAAGTCTTGAGAAAATATAATGTAGAAGAATCATTCTACTAATATTAAGCCTTACTACAGTAGACATAGTAACCATTGTTTGGAAGATAGAGTCACAAATCAATAGGATTGAATAGGGAACTCAGTAGTATACCCATATAAATCTTCCTAGCTGGGCTATAGTTTTTGGTCATGTAGATTCTGAACTTCCTATTTTATGAATGATATTACAGTGTTAATGGATGGTGAAAATCTTAATCTTTGGTTTCTCAGTTATGTGGCTTACCTTGGTCCTTTTTACTAGGTGTTCTCTCCCCCAGAATTGTTGGGATGATGGGAATATGAGGAGTTTCTGTTGCAGTAAGATTAAAGCTTGGAGCTGTATAACTGAAGGGGTACTGGTGGCATATGTAGCCATTTGCAGCTGGATCTGCTTTGTAAGTGTAGGTGTCAACTGTTCAGTAGCTGGGGCAAGATGTATTAGGCATCTGGTGCTAGTGCCACTGGAGCTTTGGGCATCATCCTCATCTATTTTCCATTACTCTGATTTGCCAGCCTTTCTGGCTTCATCAAATAACTTTAACTGATACCGTAAATATGAATAGTACAAATTCCAGAGTTAAGGCATTTGGAGAAAAGCAACTTTATTAGTAACTGAATTTCAGAAGTTTATAAAGTTAAGAAAAGACAGAGCTGAGCATTGTAATTTATACTCGTAATCCAAGCTACTCAGAAAGTGGAGGCAGGAGAATTGTAAATTCATAGCAACCCTATCTCAAAAATAAAATAGAAAAATGAAGTGCTGGGGTATTCCTTCAGTCAACACCATTTAGAAGGGCTTGATCACCATTACCACATAGACACACCAAAAAAGAAAGAAAGAAAGATAGATAGAAAGAAAGAAAGAAAGGAAGGAAGGAAGGAAGGAAGGAAGGAAGGAAGGAAGGAAGGAAAGAAGGAAGGAAGGAAAGAAGGAAGGAAGGAAGAAAGAAAGAAAGAAAGAAAGAAAGAAAGAAAGAAAGAAAGAAAGAAAGAAAGAAAGAAAGAAAGAGACAGACATAAATGAACCAAACACAACCAAGAAAGGTATCTTTGGGAGTTATTTGCTAAGGTTATTAATACCTTAGCATGTTTGCGGTGTTATGTGGATACATGTAACCTTTTCCATTGGCCTTTATTTCTTATTGGTGGTTTTCTTTTCATTTTTTTTTTCTTTTTTGACTCTCAGAATTGAAGGCACTGGGCCATCACCTGTTCCTTTTATCCAACAAATTTCTCATGGAGGACTTTGTCCTCCTCTTGCTTTGCAGGCTGGGAGTCAATGGCCTGAATAACTCTTGGACAAGCTTTCAGGCAAGAACTTCAGAGACAGTTTATAGCCATTAGGATTAGGGATGTTGGGTCACCCCTAGGTCTGGACTCCCCTCTGCTGTGCCTCCCCACTGCCTCATACTCTGTCTAGTGCTCTGCTCTGGAAGGCAGAGATATTGTTTAAAAGATACAGTCCAGCTCCTGAACTGGCTTCTTCTGAGTCTCCCCAGCTGGGATCAAAAGCAACTCTGTTCAGTGTTAAGTGCAGGGTGCGTCTGCAGATCCCATGTGCTAGACCCTTAAGAGTCCTAGTGACTATGAATTGTTAGTGTTAATAAGACGGATTGTATTTTGCAACATGTGCATTTTCTTAAAACAATTCTTACTTTCCATCTCTGAATTTCCCTATCTTATTTTTCAGTTTGCCTCATTTTTAATTCCTACTACTTGAATCTTGTACAACTTCACCCTTTAAAAAAAAAGGAAAGGTCACAAACATTCTTTTCTGAAATTGTTATGACAATTTGAGAACATGATAAAACTAAACAATAATTTTCTAAAAGATATAAAATTTCATATTCTACTAGTCTTCTAACTTTTAAATATATTCTTTAAGTTTACTTCTCTTTGGAACAGCAAAACAGAATTTCCTCTGACAGTGAATTCTTAAGAAGCAAATCTTAGTTTAAAAGTCACTTAATGAGTCATTTTGATATTTTGTAGTTGTCAGTAGTTGGCTGGAAAATCTTTTTATTGATTTTTAAAAAGGAAAACAAGATAGCAGATATAGAAAATCATGACAAGAAAATAAGCCAACTCATTGTCAAATAAATATTCTAAATGTGTACCATATATGTGTGTGTACTCTATATATGTATATATATAATATCTATGCAAGAATTGCTAAAAGTAAAATTAGAATCACTTTTTTTGTGTCTGTGTGCTGGTCCTAGGCCTTAAACTCAGGATGTTGGTGCTGTCTCTGAGCATTTTTGCTCAAGGTTATTGTTCTATCACTTGAGCCACAGCTCCACTTCCAGCTTTTTTTTCTGGGTTAACTGGACATAGGAATCTCACTGTCTTTCCTGCCAAGTTGAGATCCTCAGATCTCAACCTCCTGAGTAGCTACAATTACAGGTGTGACCCACAGCATTCAGCTTAATAACATTATTTTATATACTGCTTTCCCACTTCAAATCTTTAAATTTTCATTAGGCTAGCAATTGTATGTGAA
Organism: Dipodomys spectabilis; assembly: GCF_019054845.1. Lineage (NCBI taxonomy): Eukaryota > Metazoa > Chordata > Mammalia > Rodentia > Heteromyidae > Dipodomys > Dipodomys spectabilis. Next base: position 2,931,557 of record NW_024870731.1, read on the forward strand.
CATTATGTTATTTTTTATTTTTTTATTTTTTATTGTGAAAATACTGTACAGAGGAGTGTAAACATTATTTTAAGTACTTGTAAAAAAAAAAAGCCCAGGCTGTAAATGTGCAAACAATAGAATTGCTGATAACTTAAGATCATAAGACTGTTTTCTTTTTGCTATACAAAATCTCCAAGACTAAGCTCTTTCTGTAGGCTTTTTGCTTTCAGTCAGTGTTGCAGTTGCATGAACATGGTAACAATACCAGTTTCTGGTGGCAGCCCTCTAGCTATACCATAGCATGTCAGATGGCATCATATAGTAATAAAAATGTGGTCACTGAAAGGCCACAGGCCAGAGAAGAGATGAGATGCTGGGGAAGGACGATGCCTGCTCTTTTTAATAAGCACTCTGGGGAGAGCTATTCCAGTCCCCTGAGACCTGATCTACCTAAACAATCACTTTAATCCATTCATGATGACCTGATCACCTTCCAATGGACTCTTCTCTTCTGGGTTCCTTATTTGTCAACATCAACTCTGAGGACCTGGCTTCCAGCTCATGAACCATACTGAAATCATAACACTTAGGCAATTTAGTTTTTTTTGACATTTGTATTTTTTACTTAATTATTATTTACTCATGCATTTAATGTTTACTATGTTGTATACAGCTATAAGCTGAAAACAATCTAGAGTTTTACCAGCCAGATAACCATTTTAACAATAATAGATCCCATCTGGTTAGAAATGCAAGCAGAAAACTATTAAAATATAAAAATGATGAAAGCTAGAAGTTTCCTCTTACTTCTTTGATTCCTTAGCTCTTGCGATTTTTTCCCCCGATATATTATCTATTTATAGATTTAATTTATACAAGAGGCTCTTCCTCATACTGTTCTGTATATTGTTTTTCTCACTTGTTATTGATTTCTTAAAGTAGATGTCTCACACATCTATAAATGTGTCACAACCCAAATTTAGATATAATATCATTGGCTTTTTACTGCTGGGTCTTAAATACAATATGCTGTATCCCCAGATCTTGTCTCCCCACATTTCTCTAGCTCTCAGACTCTCCATACATGCCAGAGGATTCCCTATCTTTAGCATCCTTAGACTTGCTGGCTATTTGAGGGGTTTCCCGGCAGTCTCACATGAACTCCATTGGCTTCATTTGCACCACCCATCCATAATCCCTATTAACTACCATTTCTTACTACTGCCCAGGTTAATACCCTGAGAGAAACTGGTCCTTTTCTTGATCTGGGCATGTTGTCCATGAGTCTACTCAGTTTCTTGGAAGCTTAATGTATTTGTACATGTACTTCTCCAAAAGTGTGTCTGTATATGTAAGTGTATTCAGAATAACAATGAACACTGTCTGTACAAGCTAGTACTTTTAGTGACAGGTTCGTCTCTTTAAGTACTCTCATGGTGACACATCTCTGTTTATATTCTTGCTTGCATATATTTGCCTGTGTTATCCTGTGGCCACATAATCACTTACTTGGGGAGAAGAAAACCTTTGTTTTGACTGAAGATAATCATGTCCTTTGAATTCCTGTGTTATACAAAGGGATGCATTGGATTCTCATAGTGTAAGCTCAATGTTTGAAAGCACTATATTTTGATGGAGATAGTTAGCTATTTGACTTACAACCCAGGTTTCTAGGATAACTGTCTCAGTTCAGAAGAAGAAAGGATGTAACGAAAGAAGGAAGAAGGGAGGGAGAAAGAAAAAATGGAGGAAAAGTCCATCTTTGTTGGCCATGATCCTTACTAACTATTGGAAAAATCAGTTTATGTCCTTTTGATTGAAGGCCAGCTAAACATTCTCTTTGCCTTTAGCACTATTTTGATGCTGCTTTAATTCCTCATTGCTACTAGTGTTGCTATTCTAGATTCATGCAAAAGCAATCAAGTAATAACAAAAGTTGCTTGAGCCATACATTGTGAAACCTGAATTTGGAATGATTCCCTGAGAAAGCTGGGGCAGAATACAAATATTTTGAATGGACTTATCTTAGAGTTGTACTGCTTTTTTTCCCTGTCATTTTAAAACCCTTAATATGAATAAACTATTTGTATAGTGGGGCTTTTTTAAAACCCTTAGATAAGAAATACATGGTTTGAAAGCAGAGAATAAAACATGAATGATAATGGACGCAATCCCTGGGAGAAGGTCCTTCCTGTTGCCACTAGGCAGGCGTTATAATCGTCTGTTTGGTATGTTTATTTCAGGCTGCAGACACTGGATAAAAGGGGCTGGTTGGGTGCCAGCGCATGACTTAGTTGCCAAATGGAGTGTTTAGAACTTGTTATGTATCACTTATATCACAAGTTCTTCCCATTAACAGTCTGCTGGTGATAACCCACTTGGCTTTTCATGTGGTCACTTTCAAACAGCCACTTGACAACATTTAGGATATCGCAGATTCATGCTGAATGAAAGCGTGAGTAGATGACTCCATGGGCTCTTCTATATATGAATATGCTACTTGTTATACCACATTCAATGCTTGCATAGTGAATGATCTAATCCTGTGCAAACACTTCTCCGGTTCAGTGTACCAAGGTCAGATATATGAATGTGAGACCTAAGTCTGTTAAAATGGATAGAAATCATAGGGCTAGCTGACTAAAGTGCTGTTGGATCTTGCCTATGATTCTAGCTACTCAAAAGGCTGGCAGATGAGGATTGTGGTTCAAAGCCAGCCCATACAGGAATAAGACTTTCATGATTAATTACTCAACAAAAAGCCAGAAATGAAACTGTGGCGCAAATGGTAGAGTATCAGTCTTGAGCATGGAAGCTAAGGACAGTGCTTGGGCAACTGAGTTCAAGCCCCAGTACTGTCACAAAAAATTTAAAAAGAAAAAAAAATAGTACTTATGTCTGAATGGCTTGCATTTGTATGGTAGGTAATAGATTGCTTAAACATATTGCATTTGAATATAAAGTAGTATTAATGGAAAACTAAAGGTAACATCAACTGTCCTTGATTATAAGTCAAAAATGTAATTTTATAATACTGAAAATGTTTGTAATATCAGGTCTTTTTTTAATATGCTCCTAGAAATCTGACCCTAGATATGGAAAGCAATGTGCATTAAATATGATGTTCTTTGTTTTTTAGATTGAAAACTTGCAAGAACAACTTAGGGATAAAGACAAGCAACTGACCAACTTGAAAGACAGAGTGAAGTCCTTGCAGACGGATTCTAGCAACACGGACACTGCATTGGCCACACTAGAGGAGGCCCTGTCAGAGAAGGTGAGCTCCAACTCAAAAGCAGGGAATCAAGATTTAGGGAAACACCATTGGGAGGAGACAATCCAAATACGTTAAATTTTTCTACTTCTCCCATTCCTGTACTCCCTCTAGTCCTAGCTGATCCTACATCAGCCCTCTGGCTAGATTTGGCATACTGTAGCATCTTTTTGAAGTGCATTCTTGGCCCTCCTGAAAAACTGTCACCATCTTATCATTGTGCTTAGTATGGTATACATGAAAATCTTTCAACCTGGTTCTATAAGGTCCATCCATCTTATTCTGGCTCTTTTGTAGCCAGCACTACTTGACCCCCATGCTTCTGCTGCTGCCTTCTTTCCATTATTTCTAATACTTACCCCATTTCTCTTCCCTGGATCTCTGTGCTCTAGCTATGTGGCCTTCTCCATTTTCAAGTGCACTGTGCTTTCTCCTGCCTCAGATACTTTGAACTTGCTCCTATCTAGACTTGAATATGCCTTCCTGTCTGTGTATTTAATTCTTTCTTTACAAGTAGGTTGCACAGGAGTCCAGACTATGGCCTTTGCAGATAGATTGTCTTGAGTTTAGATCTCAGGTCTAGTACTTACTATTTTTGGAAAACCTCTCAGTTTGTCAGTATATTCATCTTTAAAAAGTGATAATAGTAGAGTGTGTTGAGGAGAAAATATATTAATATACAAAATATATTTAAAACTGGGCATTATAATCACACTTGCAATCCTACCTTCTCAAACTATGGTTTTAAGCTACCACAGGCATTAATGTTTCCCAGACTTCATGTTTACCAGACACAGCTGGGCTGTGTCTGTGGCTCAAGTGGGAGTTCCAGCCATGAGCAAGCAAGCTAAGCAAATTTGAGGCCCTGAGTTCAAGCACTAGTAATGCCAACACAAACAAATGAACAAACAAACAAGAACATATAAAATAGTAAGTTTACCAGGGATGAAGATATGGCTCAAGTGGTAGAATGCCTGCCTAGAAAACATGAGGCTCTGAATTCTGAGTTCAATCTCTAGTACCACAAAATTAAAATAGCAACAAAAAAACCACAGTAGGGCTGGGAGGGTGGCTCTTTGGTAGAGCGCTTGCCTTGCATGCATGAGGCCCTGGTTTGTTTCCTCAGCACCACATAAGCAAAAAGAAAAAAAGCCGGAAGTGGCACTGTGGCTCAAGTGGTAGAGCGCTAGCTTTGAGCTGAAGAGCTGAGGGACAGCGCCCATGCCCAGAGTTCAGGCCCCAAGACCTGACCCAAAAAGAAAAAAAAAAAAACAACACAGTAGATAAAAGTTATAGCTGTTGTCAATCATTTCCTTATTGATATCTCCTAGATATTCTCATTATGTTTTCTGAACATCATGAAATATTCAAGGGCTCCTATAATCACAATTGCTTATGCATCTGTTTTTGTATGATTAGTCTTCTCTACTAGACCCCAAATCTGATCCGATCCCTGTGTGTTTTAGCTTGTCATCTCCCACTCAAGGATAGCACAATTGCAACAAAACCTTTATGGAAGCTGCTGGTGATTGTTGGATATTGACTGAGTGATTTCCCACCTCCCACTCTCCAGCTATGTGACAGATGCTGTAATGGTCACTGGGATATAGCAGAGAAAAGAATGGGCAAAACTCCAGCTGTCATAGTTTATAGTTTAATAGAGAAGCAGACAATAAATAACTGCATATGTAGAATTTCAGAGAATAAACATTTAAAGGGGTCCAAGGGCTTTTGGGGTGTGATAACCAAGTGGAGACCAGGAGCATGACATTTAAAGAGAGATCAAAAGTATTAGGGGATTAACCATGAGCCCTTCAGCAGGGATAATGTCCTAGGACAAAGGAAGAGTCCTAGAGAAGAACATGTCCAGGGACTTGTGAGAAAAGATTCCCCCAAAATTGACTTTTAGTCTTTGGAGGATGGGTAGGTATTCTGAGGTCTTCCCTCTAACTTCCAATTAGAAGGATTACCTTGAAAAAAAAGAAAGAAGCATCATTTTGATGTTTACTGATATTTAAAATGGCTTATAATCTTATTTTATTCTGGATGAATTGTCTAATTCATTATATGGGCACCTATTATAGATATTATACCTGCCAGTTAATTTCATATGTTGAACACTCAGTGCCAAGGAATTGAGTGAAAACTTACTTTGATATTAGGTATGCAATGTATTTTTACAGTTTTTAATTCTGTTATTGCTATTCTAAAATCAAAGAAATGGACAAATTTAAAAATGTGTATAGCAATCTTGTTAGGTTCTTTGCCCTTCTCATCATATCTGATTTTTTTTTTACACTTTGCTGCATTAGTCTACAAATGCAACGGTTTTCCTTTAGGGTCTCATATAATAGTAATTTGCTTTCATATCTTGGCCCATCCTTGCCACTAAGTGGGAGATCCTGAGAAGTAATTTTCATTTTCAAGGCCTCACATTTTGTCTTGGTTGAATGAGGGATTCAGATTAAATGTTTCAAAGATCCCCCAAGTCACTTTATCTTACAGCTAATTTCTCTGCTGCTACTTCAGAATTACCAGGAAATACCTGTTGAAATCAAATTGTAGGCCACATCTGAATCTGTTGACTCAAGACATTGCTTAGTGTTTAGTATGAGTACATTAGGCAACTTCTCAGATCTTCGTGATATATGAAAAAATTAAAGTTGTGTACAGGGCCAGGGGTCATGATTATAGAGCAAGCTAGTCCTCTCAGTCCTGATTAAAAATGATAGGATTATGAATTTAAGATTTAATGATTAGAATTATAAGCTTTCTTGTGAGAATCTTATACAAATGTGTAAGTTGCTTTTACAGGGAAAGATATCTTCAGCTTTTTTGGTAATACTAGAGATTGAACTCAAGGTGTCATGCTTGCTAGGCAAGTGCTTTTGAGCCATACTTTCCGCCCGTTTTTGCTTCAGGTTCTTTTGTTTTTTGCTCTGGCTAGCCTCAGACCATGATCCCCCTACTTATATCTGACACACAGCTATGATTCCAGGTGTGAACCGTGGTCATTCTTTTTGTTGAGAGAGAGACCCTTTTGCTATCCTGGTCTTGAACTATAATCCTCTCAATCTCTGCCTCCAGCTACTTCAACCAGTCCTTCTTTGGACTTTCCAGAGTTTCCTATAGTGTTTTTGTGTGTGAAACTGGGATAGGGAGAAGTTGGCTTGAAAACTTAGAAATTTTCATTCCTTCTGCATTTAGGGGGTGACATCTTATCAGCCCATTCCTACCTCTTGATTTCTTTCTTAAAATTCACAGAAGCAAACCTCTGCTATATAATTTCCTATGTCATAGATTCTTGGCAGGATTTTGTCTTTTTCCTCTCTGATCACATTAAGATTTTGTTTATCCTAGTTTACTCTCCCAGCAGTCTGTCATAGTGCTCCTCTTGCTTTAAGTACTTGCTTTGAGGCTGAGATTGCATGGAGAATGGGACACTGAGGTCTATGGGAGACTGTCTGCCTGGGTTTGTCTTTACTGCTTGATGTCTGCATCTCCTGGGGCACATGTCCAGCCTGAGACTCCTCAAGGTCTCTCAGGATCACATCTTACAAATTCAGGTTTTATTTTGCTTTGTTGTTTTTGTTTTTGTTGGTCCTGGGGCCTGAACTCTGGGTCTGGGCATTGTCTCTCAGCTCTTCAGCTCAAGTCTAGCGCTCTACCAGTTGAGCCACAGCGCCACTTCTGGCTTTTTCTGCTTATGTGATGCTGAGGAATTGAACCCAGAGCCTCTTCATGCATGCAAGGCAAGCGCTCTACCACTGAGCCACCTTCCCATGTTTTAATGACTTGACCTCCCAGTTTTTTTTTAATATATATATTTTTATTGTAAAGATACTGTACAGAGGGGTTGCTGTTACATGAGTGAGGTAATGAGTACATTTACTATCAAGCATTGTTACCCCCTCCTTTGTTTTTCCCCTACTATCCCTTTCCTCCCAACCTCCCTAATGCCCTCCCTCGAAATTGTAAAGTTTGTTTTCAACATAGTGTCTTTTTTATTTCATTTTTCCCCCTCTTTTTTTTGTTATCTTTAAGTGGTTGTACAAAGAACTTCCCATTCTACAAAACAGGACCCATTGCAACAATGAGATATACAAGACGAACTTTACAACTTTGGCTGTGGTGGGGGGGTAGGGGTGGGGGGAGAGATGGGAGGGCAGTGACGGGAAGGGGAAACAAAGGAGGAGGCAACAATGCTTGATAAGAAATGTACTCATTACTTTGTTTATGTAATTGTAACCCCTCTGTACGGTATATTCACAATAAACAAACTTGTTAATAAAAAAACCAGTATATGAGTACAAAGTGTCTGACAACATTGTCAACCATCTCTCCTAACCCATCCCTTCTCTCACTTTTTTCTTTAATTGAGATTAGGTAATTATATAAATTTCACATATTTCACAGTATTGTGGAATAGTGATACTTAGAGTCACAAACACATTTTAACTTTCACAAGGCAAATTGTCATTATCATGGTCTATACAGTTTGTGAATTCTATGAGCTTTGACAATACAAGTTACTCTTTCCACATCAGGTGATAATTTACATTTCTTTCTTTTGCTTAGTGTGAGCTGTTCCCACTTATTATGTTCCTCCTCCTGGCCTCCCTCTGTTGTGTGCATATATCTACCATATATATGGTCAAGAACATGGAGTCATTTAGCAATGATATGACACAATGGATGGCTGTCCTTTGTTTCTTGAGTATTGTTACTTTGCCATATCGTCTTGTATTTTGGCTTTAGCATCCACATATCAGGGAGACCATGTGCTGTTTGTCTCTTTGTTCTAGGCTTACTTTGCTCAAAATAATCTGCTCTAATTCCATCTATTTCCCTAAAAATGCCATTATTTTGTCCTTTCTAATGGCTGCATAATATTCCATTGTATATAGGTATCACAATTTTTGGTAGTGGGGCAACTAGGTTGTTTCCAAATCTTGACTGTTGTGAACAGTGCTGCAGTAAACATGGAGGTGCATGTATCTTTGTGAATTGGTTCCTGTTGCTTGGAGTAGATGCCTAGGAGTGATATGGCTGGGTCATAGGGGAGGTCTATATTTAGCTTTCTGAGGTATCTCCAAACTGTTTTCCAAAGTGGTTATATTAGCATACAGTAGTATGCATTCCCACTAGCAATGCAGTAGGCTTTCTCTTTTTCCGCATTCCCTTCAGCATTTGTTGTTGGCTGACTTGAGGATGTGGGCCATTCTGACAGGGGTAAGGTGGTAATCTCAGTGTTGTTTTTATTTGCATTTCCCTTACACCAGGGATGATGAGCATTTCCTCATGTGATTCTTTGCCATTTTTATCTCTTCTTCTGAGAAGTCTCTCTTTATTTTCCTTGCCCATTTCATGACTGGTTTGTTAGATTGTGAGGGGTTAGTTTCTTGAGTTCCCTGTATATAATGGATATTAGACCCTTGTCTGATATTTTGATGGTAAATATTTTTTTCCAGTTAGTTGGCAGTCTTTCTAGTTTGGTTGCTATTTCTTTGTCTGTGCAGAAACTTTTTATTTTAAGGTAGTCCCATTTGTTCAGTCTCTTGTCAATTTGTTGTGACCCTGGAACTCTGTTCAGGAAGTTCCTGCCTGTGCCTATAAGTTCAAGTGTCTCTCCTACTCTGTCCTGCAGTAATTTCAGAGTATCAGATTTGATGTTAAGGTCTTTAATCCATTTTGAGTTGATGTTAGTGCATGGTGATAGGCTAGGATCCACTTTCAGTTTTCTGCATGTGAACACCCAGCAGTTTTCCCAGCACCAATAGTTGAAGAGGTTATGATTCTTCTACTGTACATCTTTGGCTCCTTTGTCAAATATCAACTGACTGTACTTATGTGGCTTTATTTCTGGGTCCTTTAGTCTGTTCCATTGGTCTTCAGGTTTCTTTTTATGCCAGTACCAAGCTGACTTTGTTATTATGGCTCTATAGTAGAGCTTGAAATCTGGTATCGTGATCCCTCCTGCATTGTTTCATTTGCCTAGAATTGCTTTGGCTATTCTAGGTCTTTTGTTGTTCCATATAAACTTTTGGACTGTTTTCTCTATTTCAGTAAAGTACGTCATTGGGATTTTAATGGGAATTGCATTGAATGTGCATATCAATTTTGGCAGTATAGTCATTTTCACTAGGTTAATTCTGCCTATCCAGGAACATGGGAGATCTTTCCATTTCCTGGTATCCTCTATGATTCCTTTTATAGGCTTTTATCATTTTCATGAAATAGACCCTTTACATCTTTGGTTAGGTTAATTCCTAGATACTTTATTTTTTTGAGGTTATTGTGAATGGGGTTGTGTCCTTGATTTCCCTTTCTGCTTGTACATTGTTGGTGTATAGAAAGCCGACTGATTTTTGTGGGTTAACTTTGTATCCTGCTACTTTGCCAAAATGGTTTATAAGCTCTAAGAATTTGGGAATTGAGCCTTTGGGATCGTTAAGGTATAAAATCATGTCATCTGCAAAAAGAGATAGTTTAACTTCTTCCTCCCCTATGTGGATCCCTTTAATGTCTTTTTCTTGCCTTATTGCTCTGGCTAAGGATTCCAGAACTATTGAATAGGAATGGAGAGAGTGGGCATCCTTGCCTTGTTCCTGTTTTTAGGGGAATTGATTATAGTTTTTCCACATTAAGTATAATATTGGCTGTTGGTCTGTCATATAAGGCTTTTGTTGTTTTAAGGAATGTTCCCTCTATTCCATTTTTTCCATAGCTTTTAGCATGAATGAATGTTGTTTTTTATCAAAAGCCTTTTCCGCATCAGTGGAGATAATCACGTGGTTCTTGACCTTGGCTCTGTTGATGTGATGATTACATTTAATTGACTTACGTATGATAAACCATCCCTGCATCTCTGGGGTGAAGCCTACTTGGTCAAAATGTATGATTTTTTTTATATGTTTCTGGATTCTGTGTTGACCTCCAAGTTTTATTCACTTCTGCAACTACCTTGACAGTGAATTATTCAATGTTTTGATCTGTAGTCTCAGGGATATGACATCCCATCTGGCCCAGGATGAGGACTTAACTGAATAGAAGGACCAGGTTTGGAACAAAAATGAGGGAAATGGTTTTGGTGAGATGCAGTTGGGAATGCTGGTGACAGTACAAGTTGAAAAGTAGATGATTTGCTTCAAAGTGTTTGAAAAATGGTGATGCTCATGACAAAATAACTCTGCGGGTCCATTTGGTCTCTGAGCACTTCAATTTCAGACCTATTGGCATCTATGCTTTAGCTTTTCACCATAGTGAAGAATATCAGCAAATACAAAGCACTTTAGAGAGATTCCTAAAATGGTGCCCAAATTAGAATGCTAGTATATTTGAGGGGCACAGATTAAACCACTGAACAGGAACTGTCAAGGCTGTCTATCATAGAGTAGTTAATAGAAGATTTTTAAGATTTTAATGTTTATTCTAATGGACATCAATCATTTATAATATCCAGGTAATCTTAACACTTAAGAAACCTCTTTATTCTGAATCTATTCCTTTGCTGTGAATTTTAGGAACCTTTGATATTTAACTATGCTAGAGGTTCTGATGTATTGGAATATCACACTCTGACAAAATAAATTCTAAATTCATTCTCCCCCCCCCCTTTTTTTTTGTTTGGTCGTGGGGCTTGAACTCTGGGCTTGGGCGCTGTCCCTGCACTCTTCAGCTCAATGCGAGCACTCTACTGCTTGAGCCACAGCACCACTTCCGGTTTTCGAGTGGTTTATTGGAGATAAGAGTCTCATGGACTTTCCTGCCTGGGCTGGCTTTGAACTGCGATCCTCAGATCTCAGCCTCCTGAGTAGCTAGGATTACAGGCATGAGCCACCGGTGCTCGGCCTCTTCCCCCCCTTTTAAATGTTATACATGTGTTTAACAACATGAAATTGCCCTCCCAGTAATGAAAACTTTGGATAAGTGCAGCATCACTCTGTATTTTTAGGCCTGGATGAGGTGAATGAATCAGTTGTGGCACATGCTGACTTCTCAAAGGAGCACTCATGGAAGCCGCCACCAGTATTCTAAGCTAGCCTTGGATGAGCTTTTGTGCTTCCCTTAGACTACCTATCTTTGGAGTAGAACATGGGACAAGAGACAGAATAGGACTAAAACCTCAATCCTGTGCCTACAACAGTATCACAATTACATTTAAATTTAAATGCCTTTGTCCCTCACAAATTCCACTTTATTTCACATTTAATTGAAAGCATTGTCTGGAAAAAAGCATAGCATGAGAAATGAAATGAGTAGTAAAATTTTGTGAATTCATAAGTCATTGTCCGCTGTCCTTTTATATCTGAACATAGTGGTTCCCTTCTTGGTGAATACAAAGCCTAAAACAAGCACACCCAAGAAGTAAAAGAATGAAGAACATTTTATTACCTGCAGCAGATAAAAAGAGCACTAGAGTTATTTGCAGAGCAATGCCATACTCCAGCAAAGAAAGTATGGAGATATCATTGGGGAGATTACACACATTTATATAGGATAGCACTTTATGATGGGTACATAACTGAGTATCTTCAGTGTAAGGGTTACAGTTCCATAAGTAAAAGGTGGCATACATATTTTGGGGCATATTTAAGACCACTCAAGATCTTGGAGCACATATTGAAAAAGTGAAAACTACATATAAGAACATTTTGGACCATGCCCAAGTTGCACGATGAACTTAGACAGGAATGCTTCTGGGCATACCCAGTTTTCCCTTTGAAGTTCTAGATGTAAAAAAGGAGCTCAGCATGGAAGGACATGCCAGTAATCCCATCCTGGTAGTCAGGAAACTAAACAGGAGGATCCTAAGTGTGAAACAGGCTATCCTGGACTATATCATAAAAAAAACAGGCCACTGAAATAAACAAATAAAACCCTCAAAATAACAACAAAATACCAAAAAACACCCCAAAATCCCAACCCTACTCCATCGCCCCAAGTCAGACACTAGAATCCTACTATTTGAAAGAATGAGATTGAGAGGAAGCATCATGGTTCTAGATCAGCTTAGACATGCATAGGATCCCTCCTCCCGACCAGTAGCTGGGCATGGTGGTACACACCTCTCATTCAGCTATGATGTGCACCATAAAGTAGTTAGTTCATGGTCCAGGTGTATGCTTGGGCCAGAAAGGGGAAATATCTAAAAAATAATCAGCACAAAAAAAGGGCTAAAGGTATAGCCCAATACCTGCCCTTGGTTCAAACTTGAGTACTGCCAAAAAGCCAAAAAGAAACAAAAATGGAAGACAAAAGAGAGGAGGACAATTTGAAGGTATATTAGCGTAGGAATTGGCCCCTAGTGTTGCTTGTGTCACTTTGTTGGCTAATGTTTTATGGGATAGATAAACATATCAGAATCTCTACCCTGTTACCCTGGGGTTAGGTATCCTAGGAAATGTTCTTCCTTTTAATTTCTAAGAGCATATAAAACATGATATTTCTTTTTTTTTTTAATTTAATTTAATTTTATTTGTGAACATACTGTACAGAGGGGTTACAATTACATGGGCAGGATAATGCGTACATTTCTTACCAAGCATTGCAGCCTCCTCCTTTGTTTACCCTTTACCTCCCTTCCCAGTCTCCCCGCTCCCCCCCCCCCAATCCCAATCCTCCCCCCCCAATCCCAATCCTTCCCCCCTTTTCCCTCCCCCCCCCCACCTCCTGCACCGACGTTGTAAAGCTCATTTTGGACATGACAACTTGTACTTCTCATTGTTGCAACAGGTCCACCTGTATCCTTAACAACTGGTTTTTCCCCATCTCCTCCACAAGTTATACTGACATCAAATATAGTGAAAGCAGGGGTTATACTGTGGGGGAGGGACATACAAAGCAACAAAGAGATAATCTTATAAATGCATGAAACACATGCATGAAAGAAAAAAAACATTAAAATACATATCTAAGGGTTCATTTTCCTGACATCACATTATCTGACCTTTTCCACTTGACTCATACATATACTAGATATTGCAAATAAGGGAAACCATGGGACCTATGTTTCTTTGGGCCTGGCTTACTTCACTTAATATAATTTTTTCTAAGTAAAACATGATATTTCTTACTGAGTTAAAATTGTGTATGGGAGCCAGGTGAGGTAACTCTGTGAGGGACTGCTTGCTTAACATGCAAGAAGCCTTGGGTTAAGCTCCACCATGGCCTAAAAGGAAGACTAAATATGACTTAGCTTTGAGGCTGACACAGAGGAGCTCAAAAGAGCCAGTACCCAGTATTTATAACATTGTTTTGCCTGGGCTTTTCTGTAGCCGCCTCACAGATAAGAAGTTGAGAGACCAGACAGTAGAGCCAGAGGCAACTGTAATGCAGTTCCCAACCAGTGATAGCGCACAAATTGATTAGACCTCTGTAGTGTCAGATGAACAAACAAGGAACACTTGCCAATGCAAGTAAGACTAAAATAAGAACACATTGCTGAAATTTCTGCAAATTAGCTTTTAAGCAAGTAGATCATGGCATATTAGGGACTTTTAATGCATGTTTTTGACATCTGGCCCTACATAAGTGCAGTTAAATTAGGTTTGTGATTGACAAGGAAATATTTTGTAGTACTTAATCACTAGTAACTTTAAAAAGAATTATAGGGCCGAATGCTGGTGACTCATGTCTGTACTCCTAGCTACTCAGGAGGTTGAGATCTGAGGATCATGGTTTGAAGCGATCCTAGTCTGGAAAGTCTGTGAGATTCTTGTCTCCAATTAACCACCAAAAAACCAGAAGTGGTGTTGTTGGTCAAGCCTTGAGCAAGAAGAGTTCAGGGATAGCACCCAGGCCCAGAGTTCAAACCCATAACCAACCAAAATAAATCACTATAGTACATGTTGATTTTTTTTTTTTTTTGGAGGACGTGGGGTGGGCTGAGTCAATAATGCCCAGTCAGTAGTGTCTAAAGCTTCAGCAAATGGGCATATTTTCCTAATGATTTACAACTTCTGGATGCTAGCATATGTGCTTAATTTTATCTCACTTGCTTTAAAGCCATAGTGATTCACAATTTAAGTTCTCCTTCTTCCATCAGCCTCTTTATATGCTTATTGTATGCCAGGTAATTTGTCAGGCTATGGGTTAAAAAGAATCATAGAGCTGGGCACCGGTGGCTCATGCCTATAATCCTAGCTACTCAGGTGGCTGAGATCTGATGATTGCAGTTCAAAGCCAGCCTGGACAGGAAAGTTCATGAGACTCTTATGTACAATAAGCCACCAGAAAACCAGAAGTGAAGTGACTGTGCCCAGGCCCAGAGTTTAAGCCCCATGACCAAAACAAAATAAAACAAAACAAAAAACAACATAGAATTCCAGGGCTGTTTTCTGGATGGCAGTCTTTGAGGAGATGTTTAGTGAAATCATATGAAGGAGGCCTAGTAGAAAAAATATCAGGTGATGTGGTCAGATAGGATTATGGAAAGTTTCTAAACAGTGAGATGACACGATCATTTGGGAGCTTTAGAAATATGACTCCAACATCTATGTGGTGTAAGAAACAGAATAGAGAGGGCCTGGTCGCCACCTGACCAGCTGTACTATAAGCAGAAGGTAACAGAAAGGACTGAAATGGTTAAAACCACAAGAGACCTCCTATGTACTGTGACTATTCTTTTATAGATCACCTAGCATCCACTCTTGATTGTCACAAACAGGGTAAAAGAAATCTGTACCTGGATTCAAATAGGAACAAATACACCCAATTAAGAGACTCATTTCTTCTATATCAACCCCTTGTTACAATACTCTACTTCTTTTAGAATGATTTTAAATAATTGCTTTTTTTTTTGCTCTTCAATAGCATTAGATACCTAAATTGTTATCATTGGAGTAGTATAATTCCTTCCTCAAGGGATCGTAAGTCACAAGCAAAGTGTTCAGAATAACTTCTTTCCTGATTAAACACTGTTTTATAGTTGTCTTATGTATCTGGCATTGTCTTGAACTGTGTATGTACACGAATATTGAAGTTAATATTAGGATCCTTAAGAAAGTTGTTGTAACAATTCTTTTTGTCTCTCTCTATTTTTTGTCTGGTGCTGAAGTTTGAACGCAGAACCTTAAGTATGTTAGTCATACACTTGAATACTAAGCTACACATCTCCAGCCCATGTACCAACACTTTTTCATGTGACCATGCAAAAAGAAGCTCACAAAAGTATTGAATCATTTGATATCAGTTTCAGGATCTTAACTCAAGTTTCACCAAGATGTTTCCCTTCCCCCAAAGGCTCTTACTTAGATTTCAGCCAGAAACCATAGTTTTAGAAAACATGTCTACCAGAGTAGTGTTTTTGTTAATGTTAACGACAGATAGATCCTCTTATCTCCTTGAATTGTTCCTGTCATATGCTTGTGACAATGTGGTCTTAGGAGCATAGCTAAGTGTCAGAGGCCCTGGGTCACCTTGTATTGAAACTGGAGTTTTAGACCCTAGACATGTCATGTCCAGCTACTTGCACCTATTCCAAGGTTAGAGAAAGGAGATTTATTAACATGAACGGATACATGATGACAGTACTTTAGTTCATCTTCAGTTATCTTTTGGGTGCAAACATGAGCTATCTATTTAAATAGGCTAGAAACTGGAAGTAGGGACAGAGATATATACTGCATAATTATTAAACATTTCTGGTCATGGGTGTGTTTCAGTGGTCAGAGGTGGCAGCAGGTGGTCTGATAGTACATTGTCTCAGAATTGATCCTTGTGGAGTATCATCTCAGTTACTGTTATTTGAGGTTCCAGAGAAGTTGTTGCTTTCATCACTTGAAAGGAGCAGTCAGGTCCCCATGAGATATCACTCCTGCTCCAGGCATAGTAGGATCAGAATAGGTAATTGCCCTCATTGCGGAGGATGTCTATTCTACCCTAAGGCTCTGTTGTTCCTTGTCCTAAAGATTTTTATCAATTCTCTCTTTCTGGAAGTGACTGTGAAATGAATGTCTTAGAACAAAGGACATAGATAAAAAATAGTGGCTGGGTTAACAAACTTTTCTTCTGGTTTTTTTTTTGTTTGTTTGTTAATTACTGGACCCAAGTAAGGGGTCAGTGCTTTTCAGCCATAGAAGCCTTTTGCATCTGCTACAGGATCAGTTAGCTGTCCTCTGAGCTCTGGGTGGGCTTACCTCTACACTGTCACCAGTCATTATGATTATGCGCTAGAGATTATGATGAAGACTGATTAAGAACATTATACAACCCAGCACAGAGTAAGCCCTCAATTCAAGAAAGCTTTGAATTTTTCTCAAACTAAACCAGAGTCCAGGAGTATCTGTTGATTGTCAAGAAGCTACTGATAAAAATACAAAAGGAAATATCACCAGATACATTGAGAAACAACACCAAAAGCAACACATACACATACATATACAGTAGACTTATTCTGTATATTGCCTTAAATTTTTATGAGTCTAGTCCTAAGTCCTGGAGAATTGGGTCTTACTTCTCACCCCTGTATAGTCTGAAGATTCTTCAGAAACTAAAGAATGCTTTTTGATGCCAAGTAAGGAGGCAAAACAAAGAGGGCTGAGTCAAAAATCAGTTCTATGTTTTTTCCTTGCATATGCAAGGCTTCAACAAGTGTGATGTCTTCCTGCCTGAACCTCCCTCCTCTAGAATGGCTCTAAGAGTTTCCCACTTTCCACCATAAATTAAGTATGGCCACAGAATTTTAATTCTGTAATGCTAAAATGTATAAGCAATTCAAAAGTTGTATTGATTGCCTTTCATATCTGCTCATATTGTAGATCTTTTTTCTATTCACCCAATTTTCCGTTTCTTGTATTGATTCCTATGTGAATTTTTAAGATATTTTTATCTCTTATTTTCTCTTATTTTGACTTACATGTACTGATGAATTCTCCCCACTTCTTTGATGGTTGCCTCACAGGAGAGAATAATCGAGCGCTTGAAAGAACAGCGGGAGAGAGATGATCGGGAAAGACTAGAAGAAATAGAATCCTTCCGAAAAGAGAACAAAGACCTGAAGGAGAAGGTCAATGCTCTACAAGCTGAACTGACAGAGAAAGAGGTGAGTTTGGAAAAACAAATGAACTGACTCGATAGTCTCACAAACCCATATTCCTTGTAGCTGGAAGAGAGTAGAGACTTAGTTGGAAAACTTAGGGAATTTAGGACTTTTGTGTGAATACTTAAGGAACTGAGTAACCTTTCTCGTGGAAAAATTGCTTTTGTTCAAAGGAAAATGTTCCTATAATGTCCTTCATTGATGATGCCTATGGATATCTTCTTTGTTCTGCTAGCTGTGTATACAGTCTGCTTCATGAAACTCTTCCTTGTGACTCACCATATTTGTGGTGTTAAAAGGAGACATAATTTTTTCAGAGTCCCATGATCCTTTGCTCGAGGAGCATAACAACTCCACTTGATTGGGAGTCTGTCAGGTGTTAATATTTGTGTTGGGTCCTTTCTCACAAATAGATCACCTAATATCCTTAGCTTGGATATTGTGACACCATGTTCAACACAAAAGATGTAGGTTAAATGTGTCACTTCTTGTGCAATATTTTTATATTACAGTAAATAATTTAAAAGTGTTCTCATGCAATAGCAAACAAATGTAGAAAGTAGATGCCACCTGTGTTTTTACAAGACAATATACCTATAAGACTTTAATTGATTAAAGATTTAGAAGGGGACGTTTTGACTCATAACACCCTTGTCCATTCTCCAAGTGATACCTATAACATTTTCACGAGGAAACATAGGTAGATCTGTGAGCCAATAGGCAAAAGGCAGTCATAAGCATTCTTTTATCCAGTCTCTACAACTTTGATACATGTACAACTGGTCCCTTCACACTTTGTCTAATAAAAGTGTCCATCTTCTTTAGCATTTTTCAGACCCTTTGCCTTGCTGGATTGTCCCAGTGCACTGTGTTCTCTTTCTCAGATCTATAGGATAAAAATGAAATGTACCCACTGACTTCAGGAGTAACTAGAACATTTTCATCACATGTTGTTAGCTATTTCATAATTGAGAATGAACATTACCTATTTAGAGTAATCCAAAGATATGTAAATATTTCTTAATTTTTAGAATTCTAACAATACAATCAACCTCTTAGTTTCTAGATATGGTTGATAACTGGACTGATAGAAGTAAGTCATATTTGAGTTAGGGAGATCCATTCTATTTGTCGAGCATGGATGGAACATAGGAGTACTTTACTCTAAAATACTTTTATCTTGATTCTCCATAAAATGTTTGTAAAACTGGTAATAATTTATCTGTCACAGAAATGGAATTAATGAAAATTTAATAAAATATTTCTTTTACTTTTATTTTTAAATTATTTTTATTATAAAGATACTGTTTCCCTTTATGGGTAAAGCATTCAATTTGGTATTTTCTTTCATATTTGTCTATATGAATTAGCAGCAATAAATATAAGCAGAAGGTTTCAGGTGTTGGTTTTGTCATGACATGTAAAGACTACTGCTGGACATAAATCAAGACTTTCAGAAGTGAAAAGTGCTTTGACTGACCATAGCATTTACTCACATTTGATTCTACAACAATTAGATCCTCTTCTGTTCTGTAAGCTGGCCAACTTTAATTTCCTGGCCAGAAATAACTATTGTTACCTTAGTAAGACTGTATTTACCTTTTCTGTGTAATAGATACCTTATTGCTATGTATGAAATTAATGTATTCAGATTGAAGACATTGCTAGAGAAATTGCAGTGTTTTACTTACCAGCATTATTTTTCTTTCAGTCTAGTTTAATTGACCTCAAAGAACATGCATCTTCATTAGCCTCTGCAGGGCTGAAAAGAGACTCCAAATTAAAGTCTCTAGAAATAGCCATTGAACAAAAGAAAGAGGAATGTAGTAAATTGGAAGCACAGTTAAAAAAGGTAAGTGAAGTCTTAGAAAAAAATCTACACTCATTTTAAGATGACTTTGTAAAATGGGAAAGGAAAAGACATTTTTTTCAAAGGAAAGAAATTCCTTATCTTTTTCTGTCTGCTGATAAAAGAATTAATTAAACACTCTTAACATTATTCCTAAGAAATCTGTACCAAATCTGTCTATGAACCTAAAAGATTATCTTAGGTTTCCTGTCTAAAGAAAACTTGAAAAATAAAAAATAGTAGCAGAGGTAAAAAATATAAAATCCAGCCATTATTCTCTGGGCAAATCTCAACTATCAAAAGAGATGATGAATGGAAATGTTTGTAATAAAGCAAAGAGTCCAGGTGGTCCCACTATACTTAGATAAAATTTTACTACTTTCAGGAAAAGATCACCTTTTATATTAGAAACATGCGAAAGTTTGTCTTCAGACATTAAATTTCTAGAAACTCACCAAAGTAGTCAAATCCCTGGCATATTTGTAATATGACTGTTTATAGAACCCAAAACAATCTTACTATCTAAGGAAGCTTATTATATAAAAGAAAGCTTTGGAAAAGAAACAAGACCTTTACATTGTGGCATTCACATGTTTTCTCTGATCAAAACATTTTGTGGAGTGCATTTTCAGTCATGCATTGTTCCTTTGACTTTTTCCCTATGTTGTTTGGTTCGTCTGCCCTCATTGTTCACATAAAACTCATAACATTATGAGTTTAAGCATTTTGTTCCCCTTTGATAACTTACAAATGTATTCAAAAGTGATAAGAATCTAAACATTCAAATTAAGATATAACTTGAATATGTATAACTCAAAACAACTTGAATGGGGATTTATTAGTCAGAATAATGAAAATAAATGACATGGAAAGTCAAGGATATGAAGAAATCACATCCTATAGAGAAATTATTCTGGATATTTAAATATTTAATATTCTACTTTGTATGATGTGCTATGTAACTGAACTATGACTACACGGGATGTTAGGAAATTATAATGAGAAATTTCACATGAAGAAAGTTTTACTATGGAAAAAGATAAACATATAGAATAAAGCTCTTTATAAAAATGGAAAAAAATGTATATTAAGTCCATTTCACAGCCCACTCACTATATTCTCTTATTTCAAGAAGGACTATTAGGGGCTGGGAAAGTGGCTCAGTGGTAGAGCACTTGCCTTGCATGCCTGAGGCCCTGGGTTCAATTCCTCAGCACCACATAAGCAAAAAGAAAAAAACAGGAAGTGGCGCTGTGGCTGAAGTGGTAGCGCGCTAGCCTTGAGCTGAAGAGCTGAGGGACAGCGCCCAGGCCCAGAGTTCAGGCCCCACGACCGGGCACCCCCCCCTCAAAAAAACAGAAGGATTATTAGCAGTATATGAAAGAGCTGTCCATTTGATGTTTAAATGGAGATTGACTTAGCCAAATATTCATTGGGGTATGAAATATATTTTTGACACATTTAAATGAGTTCTAAAATTTGATATACATGCATATGCATATCAAGAAATCAGCTTAAATACATTTTAAAATAAAACAACTTTGTGATTATAATACACAACTAAAGATGACTTTCTAAAAGAGATTCTGTGGCCCCCTGTGCTGGTCCTCTGCCTTATCCTTCCTCAACTTGAGTCTCAGGGAGGATCCAACATAGAGCTGAGCTTGAAAGATATGATAGCTCACATGAGCTATCATAGAGAGCAGAGCATTCAACTTTATGATTTCTGCAGATACATGCTCAGAATTCTCTCTTATAGTATAAGCCATCCATAGAATTTGAAATCCTTTAGTCACTAAAAGGAAGAGGTTCACATATAATGATTATAGCTCCCATGTACATGACTTGATTAGTTTAATAAATCAACCTCTATGCAATTCAATATAGTTTCCTTCAACATAGCTGTGGTTTGCCCAAGAGATCACTTACAGTGTGTGTTTTCCTTAGGTTCTTAGGTATACACCATTTGCTGGAATTCACAGACCAATCTTGTAAATATTTTAGTATTATTCTTGACAGCAGCTTAACATTCTACAATGTTACCAGAATTAAAGTGACAAATATGGTTGTCTTACTATAAAGGAATTATTTAATTTATGAAATAATACTTATTAATACTTATTTCTAAGTATTAATATAATCTTTGCTTATACTATCTTATAAATGCGTAGTACAGTTAATTAAAATAAAGTAATGATAATTTAAATATTTTTATGCCTAACCTCCGGACACTGTGTTGTTATTTTTGGCTTCCTAGCATTAACTAAATTCAAAAGTTAGAAAAAAATTCAGCAAGTCTTTAATTTCTGCTAATAAATAGTTGCATATAAACCTCAAGTACCCATCACCTTAAAAAGAATTGAGATCTACATGAAATATTTGAAAATATAAGCCAACAGTATGTGAATATACATATAAACACATCATTTACTCATGGAAAAATAAGCAACTATAAAAGCTTCTGGAGAGTTTGGACCTCCTTTTAAATAAAAGGGTATGTGACTTGTGAATTAAATATAAAGGTTTAGTAAATGAAAGTTGAAGACATAGTAGTTTTATTATGTCATAAATATACCATAAGTTTACAGTGGAATTTTGCTTAAGATATGAGTATCTAGATACTTTTGCCAATAAAATACACATAACATCATAGATGTGTTTCATTAACAGAAGTCTTGCCTGCCTGTGACAGTGAAATCCAAATAGTGATTTTAATGTGTTTTTGTCTAGTTGACAGTAGTTGACATTGATAAATAGTTTTTATAGAAAAGTTTGTGAAGAACACATAGGAAGTTTTTACCATTTCCTATTTTGTGTGAATTTAAAATGTCTTCAAATACTTTGTGATGAAAACTGGTTGCAGGCAAAAAAGGAACTCTACGTATTTCATCCCACCTCTTAAAAACGATGTACATGTTCACGTGTGAGAAAATCTTTCCTAGTATTAATGAGACTGATTAAACAATGCCAACCAAATAATGCCTTACTGCTCCTTACATATCACGCTTCATAATTCTATGCATTCATCTCAAATAGATATCTAGGGTTGTGAGGAATCTATTGACATGTGCATCACAAAAAACTTTTGAAAGGCTCAAAGTGTAGAAGGCAATTGATGTGCATGATTAAAAATCACTTAAGAAGCAACAGCAATCAAAACTGTTGTGCTTTATGCTCTTCAATAATTTTTCCAGTGATTGTTGTGTTTGAGGAGGGGTTTTCAACTAATGATATCATTATTTACTTAATTCAACTTGAAGAAATAGAAATTGCAACACATAAAGGGCACATCTCAGTTCAAAGCGATGTATTTAATAATTCTCCAGTATCTCACCTTCTATACCTGGATATGAACCCCAAGGTAATAGTGTAGGTATTCGAGAAATGCAACTTGAGGGTCCTATTTAAAATAATAATCACTACATTACCATCTCTATATGGAACTGACAGGTGTCAGACTTTCTAAAGCACTCAGAAAAGTGTATTTTTCTAAACTAATTCTGAGCTAACAGAATGGACTGTTAATGAAGAGTGAAGAGTGGACAATACCAAATGTAGTTCCTTTCAGTCTTCCTATTGACTGCATTTTCTTTTTCCTCTTTAAGTTAATATGATAATGTCCTGCTAACTAATATTTTGTTCTTGTTAGCATTCCATTAGCTAATCTATATTTTTTGAAGTTTGGCTAACTAGAAAAGTCAGGCTTACATTCATATGAAAGAAGAATTGATAAGAGTTAATTAATCTTTTATTATTACCATCTCTGAAGCTTAGGTAATAACATTGTTGGCTTGACCAAAAGTACTTGTGATTCATGGCTGGAGACCTCACTTCATGTATCATCAGAAGTGGACAGCTTTCTTTATTTCATGGGTTATTTAACTTGAGAAAGGGAAAGTAACACAAACCTTAAATTTCATATTCCAGCTATTCTTTTTTAGGAGCCAAAGTCAACATTTGTATTTCCCTAGAGCCTCTCACTTTCACTGTGGAATGTTTAGAAACTGAAATTTCTTCTTATTTTAACAACCAGCTCGTTTGTGCGAATGCACTGGATTTATTGAGCTAATGCTGTTTTTCTGGATCTTTCCTTCTTTCCCTGTCTGTGCTTCAAATGCCTCCCCACCTTTGCAATGTAGCAAGCTGAGCAGTTGTTCAATCAGATGTACAACCCAGTAAGTCATTTCTGAAAGTTCCCGCTGTAACATATCAAAGCATGAGGATCCATCGACCACATGTCATACTATGCCATAATCGGGAAGTTTTGAAAGTATTTATTAGGCTCTTCCCATTTCCGTTCTGTCAAAAGAAATGACCTATTCAGAGGCCATTGCTATTTCTTTTGAAAGTTAAAAGTTAAGAGCTCAAGGAAATATTGCCAGCTCTCATATTTCCTCCTTCCTAACTTCAGCTCTAAGGCTATAGAGAACCAAGAGTTAGATGAAGATCTAGGTTCATAGAATTCTTCCTAAAATCCTTCAAATACAGACCTACCTGTACTAACAGGAATAGTACTAATAAAATATCCAGCAATTCAATGTATATTATATCCATAAGCTAGATGTTAAAGTAGGTTTAAATGTAAAATTAGGGCTATGCTCTTTGAGATCATAAATGTCTAACAAAATTGTAAGTTTTTTAAGCATCAATTAGTTGAGGTCAAGTTATTATGGGGTATCCTGATAACAGAAAATAGGAATTCTGATTACAGCTTGTATACAAAACTAGGTAACTAATGAAAATATTTGTTAAATGGTCCATATGCACTACAGTAGAATGGTCCATAGTACTACAATAAACAAGCTTTTTTGTTTTGTTTGTGAGCTCAAGTGGCTTACCAGGAGCTTTACTATATAAAGATGGATAGAATTTCTCAATTGACAGATGTGATCTTTCTGTCCAACTTATAAATTCCCATAAAAGGAAAGGGCATGGGATAAAAGAAACAATTTAGCCAATACATTTTTCCTTGTTAAACCATTGTTTCAGAATACTTGCATGTAGTTAGAGTTGGCCCTTCATCATAATAAATTTTATATTTTCACACAAGATTCCCAAAGTCCTGACAGAGCATCTTTATAACCTTTTCTCTGGTGTGGATTTTGATGGAGCAGCAAAACTAATCAATCAGTTTACTCTTTTAGGATATGAAGGACAGATTGCTTATTCCTGCAAGAACAAAAAGTCAGTAGGATCTTAGCAGAAATTTACTATCTCTGTCCAGATAGGTAGGATCAAAGAAATAGCTCTGTTAACTTTTAGACCATTCCAGATACTGATGACATGGCCTCATCAACTTTTCCTTCACTTCAGCTCAGTGATGGGTCTCCAGCATGCCTAAAACTTTTCAGACTTGAGGTAACGAATTCAAAAGGCCTTGACTGACTTTCCTCCCCATTTTAATTAAGGAAAGCCATTGATTTGGCATCCTGGGAAAATGGCCAACTCTCATTATTTTAACTCCCTCTGTCTGCAGATATTCTCAGGGTCCAGTTCTTTTTTGACTCAGAGGGATGTAGCATGATGGATTTTTTTTCTTTGCTTAAGACTTTTAAAAAATACATATGTTTTCCCTAGTTTTAAAAGTAATAGATAACCAGTTGAAAATTTATGAAAATATAAATGGATATAAGCAAAAATAGGGGAAAACCAGAATGGCTTACTACAGAGATAATCCTAAGGAACACTGAGTTGCTCTCTTCTTTGGCACCTTTGTGTGGTTTTGCTGTCATCTTTTTTCTTTCTTTCTTGCCTGTCTTTCTTCTTATTCTTTGTTTTTCCTTCCTTCCTTTTCTTTTCTCATTTTTCCTTACCTAATACTCTATTTCTTTTTATCAAATTGTGTCATGCTATTTATTCAGTTTTCTATCACTTGTTTTTATACAACTTATTAGAATTTTCTCATATAATTATTGTTTCAGAATGCTCTTACTTATTCCACAAGTTTCAGTCACTATTTTCCCCCTTAATCTAATGGTATAAATAATGCTCTTCAAAGAGTCTTTCTAGATTAGATCCTCTCTCTTTCCCTCCTTCCCTTTCTTCTTTCCTCATAATGAATTTACTTCTGGGCTAGTGATTTTAAGAAGCTCCCAACAGCTCCTGCTGCATTGCATTTCATAGAAATTTTGTGAATGCACACGTGTCACAGCACTTATTAAATGAGGCCTTTGGCCCACACTGTGCCTCACATTAAACATGGCCATTTTAGATAACTTTAGCCATGCTTAGGGGGAATGTTTGTTTGTTTGTTTTTCCTTTTTAAGTTTTCCTCTATAATTAGTAATGAGGTTTAAGTTTTAAATACACTTACTAGCTTTTTAATATTAATACTTTTTTCTTCAGTAGATTGTTTATTTACATCTTTACAGCCCTTGACTAGCATTTACTGGTTTGTTCATTGGTTCACATGAGATATTCTGTGCTTTATTTAAAACTTTGTTCAGCTTTGTAGAAATTATTTTGAACTTTTTTTATACATAAAGGGAACTGTTTCAGAATTCTTGTCCTGTGATTCTCTTGAGGAGTTCCTCATTCCCTTTATTCTTTAAAGTCATTCTCTGATTTTACTCACCTATATCTAAAATTTTTTGAATATTGTTTTTTACTTCAATCCAAACCTTTTATCATCTTCAGTATATTTTAATTAATATTAACTGCATTTTTCTAAATTACCAACTAATTAGCACTGTTTATCAAATAACTCCTTCTTTATCCACTGATTGTGGTACTAATTTGTTGAATACTAAGCTCTTGTAGTCTGTCTCTAAACTGCTGTTCACTTTTGGTTCTTCCTTATTTGGTCAAAAATTTAATGACATACCATCATTTACTTGTTTTATTTTTAGGGCTGTTTGTTTGTTGTACAAAGGTGTTATAATTCCGTAAATTGGACTTTATGTACTTAAAAAGAACTTTTTTTTTGTTTGCTGGTAATGGGGCTTGAGTTTAAGGCCCTGTGCTCTGGCTCAGCTTTTGTGATTAAGGCTGGTGCTCTTCTACTTGAACCACACATCTACTTCTGGATTTTTATGGTTAATTGGAGAGAAGAATCTCTGGGATTTTCCTGATGGGCTGTTTTTGAGCCATAATCCTCAGATATCAGCCTCCTGAATAGCTAGGATTACAGGTGCCACAGATGCCCAGCATTTAATAATATTTTAAAAATTTATTTTAAGTTGTTGTAGAAAGGGTATAAGCATATAATAGAACAAATTTTACTGCAATTATTTTGGCTTTTGTTTCTCCATTTTATAATTTTATAACTTCCTCTCATCATTTCAATTTAATTTCAAGATTATTTTGTCAGTTAAAAACACAATTGTTGGTGATTTCATTTGAATTATGCTTATTTTTAACAGTGATTTGATCACGATTGATATATTTCTATAATTATTTCACCCTTTTCAAAACTTCTTTTGAGAACTTTTTAAAATTTTAAGGTTTCATGTTTTGTTTTGTTTATACAGTAAAGTTTTGTCATTTTCCTTCTGTGAGTCTTGGAATATTTCTACTTAAAGTATGTCTTTTTTTTCAGTTGCTATTGTAAATAATCTATTTCTCCTTTTTATTTGTAGCCAGTTATTAGTACATAGGAAGTTTTTTTTGGTCTAGTATGTTTGTTTTGAATATGGCCACCCTCACATTTTTGGTGAATTATACTATAGTTGTTTTTATTACATAGGAAAAATTTACAGTTAGTTCTGTGTCAGTGTGTACTCCATCAGAATAGTCAGGGATTAAGCTTTAAACCTTCCTGCAAGTATTTTCCTCTGGAGTACAAATAAACCGCTTGCTTTTCTCCTCCCTTTACTGTAGACTGTTCATTGTTTTCAGTGATGTTATTTCTTAGGAAACTAACCTTTTGCCTTTGAATCCTAATTACTTCTTATAATAACTACCTTTCTGCAGCTTAAGTAGCAGTCTGAGGGAGTTAACTGTACTGCTGGGGGAGTTCATCTTGTCATTGTACACTCTTTGCAGGTTATCTTCAGTGGAGTCCTTTTTCTTCCCTTTGTTCTTAGTTCTAGACAAATAATATGGTTTTATCATCAGTTTCAAATACCTTCTTTATTGTGCCCCTAGTGATTATTCTGTTCTGAGATGGTATCCAGAGTCTTTCATAAATTTTTAATAACTCTTTAGACCTTTTGTTTCCTCAATATAGTGCTTTGCATGGTATCTTCATTGCTGCAAGGCTCACTGAACAAGCAACCTTGCTACTAGCCAGTGTGCTTAGACTCCTCTGCACCCAAGATACCCCCTCCTACCTAGCCATTATCCATGTGAAATCTCATCCCCTGTGAACACACCTTTTGCAGGGCTCAAACTTTACTTAAACCTTGACAAGAACAAGACCAAGCATTTTCCATTCCAGAGAGAGGGGAAAAAATGTCTTGTTAATGTTCAGTGAGGTCTTCCTGATTTATATGTCATTATAGGACCGTAAAATTCCAGGAACAGAGTGGGCTGAATTATAAATGTTTCCACAGTCATTGTTTAGGCTTTGTGGTTTCTTTTTAAGATTTTTTTAATCCTATTTCTGAAAACTATTTGATCCACTCTTAAACTAGTAGCTCCTGACAAAGTTGCACATGACAGCTATTTAAGAAATAACTTAAGACACACACACAAGGCACATACAATGCATGGACATGCAAAATGCACAGTACAATTGATACAGGCTTTCAGTGTCTAAAGAACTCAAATAGTACTTACAATAGCATGTGAGATTTGAAATTTCATGCTTTATTTCAGAACCTCTGGGTAATTACCTCAGTCCTCTACATTGCTAATTTAGGAAATTGCACAGTTCAAAGGAATTACATTAATTGTTACATTTTTGTTTAAAGGGATCTTAAAATGGGCCAAACATAAAGTTGGATACTTTTTGTATAGTAGAAAATTTGTTTTGAGTATTTGTTTACTTTTATTTATACAATTCTTATTTATTCCACCTATAAACATTTTCTTTTATAGTTTTTTAAATGGGAATGTATAAGATTTCAAGACATAACGTTATTTATTCCCAAGTATGTTGTTTTCAGTTAATGTGCCTATCATCATTAGTTTCTATTATTTAAAGTGCATTTTAAATTTTATAATAGTTTGTAGTCATAATCACCCTTATTTTAGCAAGACTTATTTTTCCCCAAACATAAAATATTGTGGAAATTGGTACTTCTTTTGATAATTGAGATCAAATACATTATATAAAATAGAAGACTCCCATTTTCTGCTGCCAAGACATGAAAAGAATGTTAAGGTGCTATCAGAGGACACCCAGCCAGCAAAATGCTGCAATTGAGAATATTTTACAGCGCATAAACTTGGTAAATACTGCAAAAAATCCAGAAGGAGCAGGGATGAAAAAATCCACCAATTTATGGCTTAACTTTTTGCTTTTACTTTATGGTCATGGGTAATCATTTGATTATTTGAAGGAAAGAATTTTTAAAAATTAAAATTACTAGGGCCTATTTCAAAGAAACAGTGTTATATAATATTGAAACTGAATGTTCCCCCTCTTGTATCACAGAAGGTTTCTGGACTTATGGTCATGATTTTCCTTTCTAGATATCTGGAATGAAGAACTAGTATTTGACTAAAAATAATCTGTGACTTTACAAGATTAAGTACAAATAAACTTGAGATTTGTGATTTTGATAGGGATAAACTCCCAACTTGTTTTAAAATTTATTTATTTATTTTTATTTATTTATTTTTATTTATTTATTTTTTGGGGGGGTCCGGTCGTGGGGTCTGAACTCTGGGCCTGCGTGCTGTCCTTGAGCTCTTTAGCTCAAGGCTAGTGCTCTACCACTTGAGCCACAGTGCCACTTCCGGCTTTTTTTCTTTTAGCTTATGTGGTGCTGAGGAATCGAACCCAGGGCCTGGCATGCAAGGCAAGCGCTCTACCACTGAGCCACCTTCCCAGCCCCTTAAAATTTATTTTTTATTGAGTTGTATTCATGGTACAATATTCATGTGTACACCCAACATGTACAGATCAAATTCAACTCCCTACTTCAGACCCCCAAACCTTCAGTCTAAACTACTTCAACTTTATGTTTCCTCAATTTTCTGTTTTTCTAAAATATGCTTAAAGTTTTTCAAGAAATACTTAAGACAGAACAGATACTTGGATATTCTTTAAGTTGGCCTATTTAATCAGCAAGTTAAATCTCCTTTATCTTCTTTTTATTTCTTTACTTTGATTTAGACACAGTATTAATTTTATATTTTGCTTGGCTTCTTGTTATATTTTCTTCTATTAAGATAACTGCCAGGCATTGTAATATATATTACACATCCTCAGTCATTGCCAGTCTTTGAGAAGTTTCCTTACATATGCAAATATAAAAGAATTACAATGGAAGAACCACCCCCCACCCCAACTTAATACAAGCTTTTCTTTAATGTTCTTTTCCAGTTGTCTATTTTTCTAGAAGATGCTTAATTGTCTCAAAACATATTTTGAGATAAAGCCATATACCTGATTTTTGATATTTCTTTGGTTTTAATGAGTAGTCGAATGTTCCAGAAAGATAATCTTGACCATATTCCTGATCGATAAATTGTGGAAAGAAAAGACCTTCATTAATTTGCATCTTAAGGTTAGAGTCTTGACTAACAAAATGTAGTGATATACTTAATTACTTCAGAAGAAATAGAATGGGGAAGCATTTCTCATACGAGAGAGATAATTTGAAATCAACAGAATAGATACTTAAGAGGAAATAATTGCTACCCATTTCTACTTAAATCTTGAATATATCAGAATCTTGAATATATTAGGTAGGAATTTATTGTGATAATAATTTATTGAAATATTTTTCCACAATAGAGGATATATTGGACTAAATCCATTCCCTGGTTTGCTCCTCATCAGAGGCTGATAGTCTAGATAAAAACTGTTATAATTTGAGAAGGAAAGGGTATTACATAAATATAAATAAAATATTTACTTTCTTCTATTATTTGGCATTAGAAATTTAAAGGAAACATTGGATCCATTTATTTATTCAGTCACTTATTTACTTATTTAATCCATTTATAACATAGCATCACTACTAGGTCTGTAAATCTCATAATAGTACATTTATACTATAATGGTTATAACTTTAAGCTCATTGTTTGCAAAGTTGTGATTCACTCTAGGTAGAAGATCTTATTCATATCCTTGAAAGTTTGTAGAAACGTTTATCTCAAGGACTTACGATGGGTTGGGGCTCAGAATCCTT
The DNA here is from genome assembly GCF_019054845.1 of Dipodomys spectabilis. Lineage (NCBI taxonomy): Eukaryota > Metazoa > Chordata > Mammalia > Rodentia > Heteromyidae > Dipodomys > Dipodomys spectabilis. Next base: position 2,961,946 of record NW_024870731.1, read on the forward strand.
CCCAATCTTCCAAAAAAGCCACTGTTACTCTGGAATCTTTATGTGGATCCTGTCTCAAAGTTTTATTGATGTAAACAATTTAATAATGTTATCTAGTTGTACCTTTATATAAAAGCCCTTCCTCAAATTTGGCATCAATATTGAAAATAGTTTGACATAAATTATTCCCTAGAATCAGTAGGTGGTAATATGGAACTAGAGATAGACATATTTTAACTCATAGGTTGTCTATTTTAACTCACAGTATATCTTCATTAAAAAATATTTGGAATATTATCTAACAGATACAGCCATCTGTAAACTTGACAGTGGTCTTTAATAATATGACCTCACTTCAAGGTTACTTGAGTTCATCATTGATGTTGTCTAGATCTGTCATTTTTTTCCTAGATTCTCCATATATCCAAATAGCCCATGAATCTTTAATCATACTCAAACATTCTCACCTATTGAGTTGAAAAGACTATGAACCACTTAATTTTACCCAATGTAAAAAAACTGGTCTTGGGTTTTCATCTTCAAAGATCTAAAATAAGGAATGTGCTCACATGCCTACTATTAACAGACTATAAAGATTTTATGAGGCACCTTTAAAAAATATGTAGCATCACTGATAAAAATTAATAAAGCTCTTAACTTAGCTGCTTAACAAGCCTTATTTCTGGGATACATATTGCAAAATTATAACTAGTAAGAAGCACAAATGAATAATTTTTCCCATTTGTTGACTCGTTCTGTAGTTTTCATTGTTCCTAAAAAGGCTTCATCATTTCCTATGGACATAAGACACAGGGTTCAATTTAGAAGGAAGGTCTCACAGCTACTACTGCTATACTCAGTTTCTAAAAACAATGATAATAATCACAAGAATTAAAAACAACCAACATAAACTACAGAAGTGAACTGCTCTTTATGAACCTTTAAAAATCATCATTGGGAAAGAAATTTCAACTTTATCACAGTTTATTTTGAATGTTTCTATCTATCATTACTCAATGCATTATTTTTATATACTAATGTCACTGATTAGACAATTTGAGGCGTATAATCAGATGATATTTAGATGGTGTAGAATAATGGTAGTATTAGTAGAAAATGGAAGAGGAGTTAACATGAAGATTATTCTTTTTAGCTATTAAAACCTATATTTTAATACTCGTCACAAAAGAATTGAGTTGTTTGTTATTATCTCAAATAGAAGTGGATATGTGGAGTGGGTATTGTCCTGTCTTTTAAAAATAGCATATCTGCTCTACATTTTAAAGTAAAGACTAAGCTATTTCAGTATCTAATGCTTAAAAATTATTAGATTAGTAAGCTCCCCAAATCATAGTAGCTCGGATATTTCTTTCAGATTATTTAAATTATACTAAAAAGGTCAATAATTTATTAGAACAACACCCAGAGTGTATACTTAATAAAAATTAAGTGTTCTCTGTGTTAGAAGAACAACCTGGTACAGGATTAGGTAAGAGGAAGTAAACCAACTCCTGATAGTATTTTTAAATGGATCTATTTTTCCAAGTTCTTTTGCACAGTTGTCTTTATTTCTTAAGAGAGGAAATTTTAAAGAACATGAAAGCAAATTATCCCCCTTTCATCCTCATGCTTCAATAATATGTTACATGCAAAATATTTTCAAATGATTTTGTCATAAGAAACTTATTTTATTTTTTACTAATTTTTGAATTTTTTTCTACTAAATCATTGCAAAGACTGTGAACCTTCTAACAGTAGTATTAGTCTGAACTTTTCTAACCATGCATGATTCACTGGACCCCACAGTAGCTGGAGCTTGCTTGCCTTGGTTTTTCCCTGAAATTACAAAGAAAAAGTGTGTAAAAGCACATTGAACATCTGCTCTACATAACAGGACAGCAGAACAACTTCAAGTCCTAATAAATTGTTAACCTTTTCTTGTTGCACCTGCGAATTTTGGAGATACATACATTTGACTTCTCAGAACTTTTTCTGTTGAATGTGCACTGTTGTTAAACTACTTGTTTTTTCCCTGCTTGCTCTTTGAAGAAGTCAATTAGGAATAATGGGAAACAAGGGGTAGGCAAAACATTGCAGTGCAGTGTTCTTTCCACCTGTCTGGGAATATTTCAGCCAAAGTTTACTCTGAGGTATAGAAGACTGTAACACATTCATACACAGAAACCACAAATACTTTGGCTGCAAATTATTCTCCAGTGTTGTTGCTTACCGTTGCTTGTGTCTGTTCTCGTGTGTAAAGCTGCCATCTATCTATGCATGTGTTTGCAGATTCTTGTCTATGTGCTTGTTCATGAATTAGCTCATCCTCCTCATGGTTTAAAGATTAAACATATCCAAGAAAACAAGAATTTATGGGTATGACTGTTGGCCAGAAAGCCATTCGTTACTTAGGAGCCTTCCTTTTTAATTCTATCTGCTGCTGAAAGTTCTAAAAGATTAAGTACTCAACAGTCAGTCAGCCAGCTGCTTACATGTTACCTGGCTGCAAATATACCATGGCAGAACTTGGAAAACAGTTTTAATATTATGTAGTTTCAGTTCTTTGCACTGGAAATGGAAGGATTTGATCTGTTCAGGCCTTCATTGTAAGGAGTTGTCCTGTCTTAATACTCACTGCTTGCCAAATGTGCAAGAAGAAAGATTTTGTGAGCTAACCTCCCTTCCCATTAGTCCCCTTGCTATTGATGGAAAGAAAAGCCAAAAGTAACAATATTTTATGGAAGAAAATAATAATAAAAGGAGCTTACCACAAGAAATTGTAATATATACTTTCAAGTCCATTTTCTAAAGTAGTGAAAATGTATGATTTTTTTCTCAATTCTGCCTTCTTACTGACAGAACACCCATAATTTTTGTTGGTTATTTCTCTCCAAAGTTTATTTCTGGGCCATTGGTGACTGCACTAACTATTGTTCTAAATCATTGTCTTAACTGAATTCTTTAAAAATGTAATGTTGAAGGCTCATAATATTGAAGATGACTCCAGAATGAACCCTGAGTTTGCAGACCGACTAAAACAGCTTGATAAAGAAGCATCTTACTACCGTGATGAGTGTGGCAAGGCTCAGGCAGAAGTAGACCGGTTACTGGAGATCCTCAAGGAGGTGGAGAATGAAAAGAATGACAAGGACAAGAAGATCGCAGAACTTGAGAGGTAGGTTTTTCAGTGATGTGAATTGTCAGTGGTGAGTGAACCATGATGACTTGGTTGCACATTTCAAGTTGCTAAGATTTGGGATTCACAGTTGCACATTCATACTACAAGTTGGAAACAGGTTATGTATGAAAAATATAGCCTGGTAAGGGATGCTGTTACATTTTTGTGGGACACTAGGAGGGTAATGGGCTTATGCATTGAAGTATTATGTACTTCTTCAGTGTTTATGACATTGTGGCTGAGTTTCTTGAGTGATGTAGTTCTTGTGCAAACTAAGTATGCAAAGAAATGGCTCTCTGACTACCTGGAACCTCAGTTAGAGATGAACTTTTGTGGCTTAGGCTTGTCATAAGCAAAATAATATGGGAGAATATAGTTGGGGGTTCTTTAAGCTAAGGAAAGAGAGAGAAAATTCTTATCTTTTGGAGTCTTTTGGCTCACCATAATCAGTTTCTCCTTGGGATTTATTGTTTATGATGATCATATAGTGCTTGGAAAACAAATGGAAATAAAAATGCTTGAATAGGGCCTACATGATAGCTAATTCTGTCTAAAACAAGGAGGGTTGTATTGATGTTGCAGGATATTTAGATTTTCAAATAAACCCTTCTCATATTAATATTCATGTATATCACAGTCTCTAAAAATAAGCTTACTATCAATGCTTTTGCCTATACTTCATATAAAGGAAAATTTTCTGAATAATCTTACATAACTTTGTAACCTCTGAGGATTTCTCATTGGTTCAGCAATAAGGTAGAATTTGTCTGTCCTAGATTCAGTCCATATGGAAAACATCAGCAAATTCTGAATAAATCAGAGAGTGTTTGCCAGCTCTGATTGAGATACTGCGAGGCAAGATAAATGCAGAATAACTCTTGGTCTTACAGAAAGATAATAGAGTTTCGTGAAAGAAAGATTTGGGTTCAGATTTTAAATCTGCTTTATGCTAGCTCTGTGAGTTTTGTATACACCTTCACTTCTAGCTTTTTGCTGGATAATTAGAGATAAGAAACTCAGACTTTTCTGCCTGGGTGGGCTTTGAACAACAGTTCTCAGATCTCAGCCTCCTAAGCAGCTAGAGTTACATATGTTAGGGACAGGTGCTCAGATCATCTTAATTTTAAAATTTGAGAATGTTCTGCCAGTTCTAAAAGGGCTGGGATATCGTTGGTTTTAAATATCGCTGTATATTGGGCTGGCATGTAGCTCAGTGGCAAAGCGCTTGCCTAGCAAGTGCAACATCCTGGGTTCCATCTTCAGTACCAAAAAAGAAAAGACAAAAAAAAATACAGTTAAAAAAACCCAAACAAATAAATATAGCTGTATATATGGCTTTGTTTGAATTACATTAAGACCACAATATTTTGTTTTGTAAAAAGCTAACATGGGATCGCAGGGAAGATATGACCACATCTTGTTTATTAGTTAGAAAATTGACCTTGAAAAGTTGAAGGACTTTCTACAGATTGATCCTATGGTCAGACAAATGAAAAACTATAATGTGAATTTATTGACTCCTACTGTGCTCTGAGAAACAGGGCGTCCTATGACAGGTATTCTAGATAATAATACCAGTGATATTAATTATAACCAATTACTTATATAATTAATATACTATAATTATGATCACAGTAATAAATACTGTGTGCCAGATACTTTGTTAAGCACCTGCTCTGCAAAAATGAATACAATTTAATCTTCTACCCAACATAGAAATTGTCAGATTCTCATTTTATGTAGGAATTATACAAATTCTGTAGCTTTTTTAAGTTTCTAGAGCTCATATGAAACAAAGATGGACTTTAAACCTAGGACTGACAGAGAATCTATTGACAACAACCCCTTTGGCCAAAGGACCAGTAACAATGGATAATCATGCAGCCAGTTGAGAGTGGTCCCTGAGCAGACACAGCCACATGAGATGGGCTTCTGCTTTATTAGCTTTCATGAGGGAAAGTGATTACTCCATGTTTAGAAGGCATTTTTTCTGCACTAAAAGAGCTCACCAAAACTGTAATTGAAAATCAGGATCAACTACTATAAACATTTACATATGAATAGCTTAATTATCTAGTTGGACAAACAAGTCTTAGCTGGGCGCTGTTGCCATTAAATCATCAAGAATATTCACAGTTTTATTTCTTCAATATGGAATGCATTAAAGCAGCAGTGATTTTACAGGCATTTATCTTTATGTACTTTCTGCACATTTTCTTTATCTCTACGTTTGCCTCTCCTTAAAGCTGATGCCTCCCAGGCACTGTAATTCATAAAATGTGTGCTGAGATTTGACTCGCTCCCAGGTCTCTGCCTGCCTGTTTCTTGGGTCCAGCAGCAGAATGTAGTCTGGGAAATGTCTGAGTCCTGGGCCTTCGGAAGTGGGGGTGGAGTTCCAGAGGGGCAGTATCTTGGGAAAAGGAGGGCTTGGCCTTCGCCTAAAGCACTGTCTACTGGGCTACCTGTGTATTCTGACCAAAACATCTTCCTCCAGTTGCCAGGCAGCCTCTTTCACATTGGGAAGTATCTCCATTTGTTGACTTAAACTATACAATTCATACCTCATCATGTTGAAGATTTCTTAGCATTATGACATATATCTCCATTTTGGAGTCACAGAGAGTGCTTGCAATTAAGTTTGTGCTTTTCAAAACCAAAATATTGAACTTGAAATGAATTTGTGTTCTCTGGCTTGTAATGTGACCTACCAGAGTGAAAATGCCTCTTTTGAAGCGGCTTTTATTCAAAAATATGCCAGAACTTCAGGCTTATACAACAGGTCAAGTTAGGAATAACTTGGATGCCCCAAACACTGGCCTGCTTCTCTCTCAGAAGGCAATTTGTGTTTGTTTTTTGTCCTATTCGTCCTTACCCTTAAAAAATTCTTTCCTCAATGGATATATTCCAAATTGTATGTGGCTGGCATTCCAAAGGGGATGACTTTTTTTTTAATCAGCTATTAGAGAGTTTGCTTTTTAAGCTAGAGTAGTTTGCTCTAGAGTAGTTATCATGCACATGCTTGCCCAGGAACTATTGCATATGATGCTTAAGGCCCAGCTGACAGCATCTGCCTAGAATTATAGGCTGCTATGGAAGAATTGGCCACACAGATGGTGGTGGCTCTTGAGTGTGTCCCAGAGAGTTGATCAAAATCAGCCTGAAGTCTTTATTCTATCACTGATGCCACAAAGAGCTAACTAAACCTTTGAGACAGTAAACTATGTGGCACCTCTGGGTTGGTGCCCATTTCAGAAGTAACCTTTTGGTGGATAGGGAAAGAGAGAGTTAATTAGAGTGTCAAGCAAGACTTGCTGCTACTGGATATTCTGCATCACACCCATGGAAAGGACTCAATCCGGTGAACTTTTGAATAATTATCTTGATTTTGTTGGAGTTTTGCTGATTTTTTTTTTTTTTTGCTGGTCATGGGGCCTGAACTCTGGGCCTGGGTGCTGTCTCTCAGCTCTTCAGCTCAAGGCTAGTGCTCTACCACTTGAGCTACAGCGCCACTTCCAGCTTTTTCTGCTTATGTGGTGCTGAGGAATTGAACCTAGGACCTCATGCATGCACTATTTAATTATCTGAACCAAATATTAATGCTACCAAACACTGAACATTAAAAATTGATTTTAGGTGCCTAACAGAACCTGTCTAAGGTTGAAACAGAAATTATTTCTTCCCTTCTGATTTGCTTACCAATGTGCTGACATAATTTCCTTAATGCCTTTCAGAACTCTATTTTACAAGTAACTTAGGCTTTGTTATTATTTCTAAAATATGATAATATGTGCTAGAAGTTTCACTGCATAGAAGATAGTTGATAGAAATTTTGTTTTGTTTCGATATATACTCCTCTCTGAGTAATTTCCACTTATGTTTACAAATGTATTTGGAAAAAGCTTCTTTAAAATGAGTGGCTGATATGCCACTTGTAGCTACATTTTCTGAAAGGTCAGTGATCTCATGGATGTCTTTGATGAAACCTGAAAACCCTTGGAAAGGCAATTACACCTTAAATGTGTGCTTGCAACTTGAGTTTTTCAAGTTCCTAAAGCTTAGTCCCAGCATGCAACCTAAATACCTCTGATCTAAAGGGCTTTGACAGAGCAGCTGGGGCCAGTGTTGTTAAGGCCTCCATGATGACCAGGACCTGACTTGATTCTCATTTTTATTAGGTATACATTTATGATCACAAAATGCTCTTCAGGAAGTTAACAGTATAAAGGATTATCCAGACAGCACTGTTAACATGTTTTTAATCTTGAATTCATTTCTAGTTTTCTTTTAAAAAATTATTTTAGTCAACATTATTTTCATTTGAAATGACCTGACTTAGGCTTTATGCTAAAAGTTTATTTTTTGGCATTCCTTCCTCTGGGACATGCTTAAAAGGACTTCATGGTGTGATGCTGTGCGGTCCCAGTGACCAATGAGCTTCTGAGGTATTGGTATCTGCATTGCTTTTCCAATGGGTATTTTAGAACTTAAAATGAATGTGTACCTTGTGCCACTGTGGTGACCTGGAAGATAACCAGGATTTTTTATTTTTGCTTGTCACTGGAGACTACTGTTTTGACTTATTAAAAGAGCATGCTAGAACTACTTGTGCAAATAAGTTAACAAGCATCTGGACATTCTCAGTGATGAAGTTGGAAACGCATTATCACAATTGAAAAGAATTTTTGTCTATTTAGGACTACTCTTTACCTGCTTGGGAGGCTGAGAGGCAAGTGGCACCCTACCCCTGGGGTCTTTGATCACTGATAGGTACAGCTCTGGAAGAGTCTAAGATGGAAATCTTTGAACCAAAAGCCAAATCTCTGCTCCTTTTCGTTTTCATGGATGGATAAAAGAACAATATCTCATGGGATATAACAATCCAACTTACTGTTTCAAATAAAAATCTTTGTGACATCAATGCTTACTGCCAGGTCCAATGCCTCAGTAATTTCCATCTGAGTTTATTAAATAATAAAACTTTACATGCACACAGATAGGGACTTTCTCTATAAATATTACTTTGGAAAAGGGCAGCTGTTACCCTTGGACTGCTCTGTCTCTGGTTCACATCAGTGCTTGCTGTGATTGCATGAGAGCAGATACGGGTTTCCTTGTGTATGATATTTAATGTAACAGCTTACAGACGGTGCCCAGGACATTTTTTTTTTGGGGGGGGTGGGTAATATCAGATAAAAGTTGCTTTATTGTGCTTCATTTGGTTATAAAACCTGCTAAAACAACATCTGTTAGCTGTATGTTTAAAACTAATGCATTTCCTTCCTTTTATTCTCTTTTGCTATCCCTTTTCCTTTCTGCTTATCCTCCAAATTGCTGCTTTCACCCTTGCTACAATCAGCTTGACTCTCAGGTCAGTACTTTCAGTTTTTCTTCTAATGCCTCTTCCGCCTAAGCTCAATTTATTGCCTGCACTTGTTTAACAACACATTTCTGAAATGGTTTTCCTCTGGCCACCATTTTTTTCCTCCTCCATTTCATTCCATGCATAAGAAAAGTTTATTTTATGAGAAGCCTTGTGTAGGTGGGAAAACGCAAAGAAGACGAAGGAAATAAATCATCGTAGGATTATTTGATAAATTCTATTGCTGGGTTATAAAATCAAAGAAATCATCACAACCAATCCCAGCATTTCTGCTGAGCGGCTCAGAGAATTGACTGCATGTTGATACAATGTGGAGCTGTGGAAAAAAAAAACACACACACACAAGATGCTAAATTTAACCTAGCAGAACAAAAGATCTCCCTGTGACACTGCAACTTAAAAGCTAAATTTAATGGAGCAAACCATTCAGACTTTTCTCTTAATAAATCACTGTGCTTTTGAAAGATTTATAATACTTTTTTAAAGTCACTTTTGGAAAATTATCAGTGTGTTAGTAACATATTGTACACATATGTTATTTCCTGTCATTGTTTTGGTTTTTACTTTTTAGTTTCATTTTTTGTTAGCCAGACACATACTTTCATTACCTAGGGTATAGCATATGGGATGACTAAGTATAAAACTAGATTTCATGGTTGAAGTGTGCACCCTAATTTTAAGAAGAGAAATGGACATTTTGTTTGAAAATCCATCCTAGATCTGATTCTTCTAATATAGGAACTCAAAATCAGTCATTTCCTTTTCCTTGAGTCCAGCAAGATAGCTCTTCCAATAATATATAATAATAGATAATGATTTTTTATTGTTCAAATAGGTAATTTACTGAAAATACTAAATTCATAGTTAATATTAGTTATTGAGCTAAGACAAGAGATAAACCAAATTATTTACTATTATTTACTTCTCTTTATTCTCAGTCCTGTCCCCCATGCCACCAGCACAGTGCATTTACTCCAGCAGCAACTAATATCACAGCCAGGCCTCCTGTTCATATACCAATTTTGTCTCACCACTGGCTGCAAGCCAACCAAAGGAAGTCTCATTCTCAAAAGTTCCTCTCTCACCAGAAATCTACAGACTGCAAATGGACCAAATCAGGATGCCTCTGTGCAGAAATGTAGACTTCATAATGGGAGGTGGGCAGGAGGCTTGGGCACAAGGCATTCAAACCTGTCCTCCAAGGTTTGGATCCACTCACTAATGAAGCTTTAAGCTTTTCTCCCAGGCTGTCTTTTTGTTTTCTTTTTCCTTTTTCCTTTCTTTTGCTTCCCCTAATCTATACCTCTTGATATGGATACCTTTCCTACCGGGAATCCCTTTGGCTTGAGAACTTCAGCCTTCTGCTTACTTGTTCAGTTTTTTACCCTATTCTGCTATATTTTGTATATACCAGTAAGTGTCAATTGTCCTTAGTTTTTGCCTCATTCATGGTGAATGAACATGAACTCTTTATTTCCAAAAGACAGGGTGAAATGTTATGGCCAGTAAAGCTTTGGAGTAGCTAGTGGTCCTCTGGATAAAAGTTAGGGTATATTGATGTACTTGTAAGATGTACTTGCCAGTTGGACAAACTATAAGGGTTAAATCAAAGTTCAGATAATTCTACTATCATTTAACTTATTGCATCTGATGAATATCATGGAGAAATTGAAGAATCATTGTGAACAATCTCTAGTTGTGTCTTTAGTGTAGGAGGAACTGGGTAGCCCTACCCTCACGGAAACAAACGGTCTGTAGAATGTTGGAAGCTTTCTTGAGCTGTGACAGATTTCCAGAGTTAACAATGCTTTTGTCTTTTTGTCCCCAACTACTTCCAGGTTTACTAGTTAAAATATAATGAAATGTAATAATTGAATGAGAATCATTAGCAGCCTTTGTATGGTTATGTATGTATATGTGTGTGAGTAATCATATATATATGTTTATAATAACTGGGTATATATACATATACCATGGATTTTAGAAAAATCACGTCTAATCTTTCTTATCCTAGATGTTTGTGGTCTTCCCTGCCTATTCCTAACTCCCAGTCTGAAGTTTGACAACTTCACTAACTCCGGGCTTTTCTATGAGCTCTGCACTGCATGAGAATGTCTCTCCTCCAGCTGCCTTTTTTAGATGACCTCATTTCCTTTTCAGCCACTATGTAGATTCTTTTGCTTAAATTCAGGTGGAGAGGTATTAAAGATTAGGTTTGGCAAAATGTGGATGTCAAATTTTAAACCTGCTCAAGTCTTTACTCCAGTAAACTCCTTTTCTATCAAAAATCTCCTTTCCCACAAAGCAGCAGGAAGCTGGAGAAGTTTAAAGGGATCCCTGAATTGTACTGAGGAAGAGGGTTTATATGAAATTTGCTCATTTTTGGCATGTGACTTATGACAGATAAGGTTATCTCAATAAACACATGCAGCAGTTGACTTAAAAAAAAAAGGAGAAATATGTTTTTGGATTCAGTTCAAAATCCTGCCAAAGAATCAGTCAAGTAAAACCAGAAGGTGAAGTTTCTCACAGCTTCTAGCTTACTTTGAATCCCTTGTGTTAGCCATTTCTCTTTTGGGCCTTAGTTTTCTCTGTGGAGAGGAGGGAACCATCTTTGGAGTGAGTCATCTGGGATTTGCTGTGCAGGTGGGCATCACATGTCCAGTTAAGGGACTGTTAGTGATGGACCCTGTGTATCTCCTGCAAACAGGCTTCAGCTGATGACTGGTGCCCAGCAGCAGGCGTGAGCTCATTGTTACAGTCACTTCAAACACTCATACAAAAATAAACTCTTTGTGATGTTCCTCAAAGATGCATACTGTGCTCTCAACCCCTCATTCTTCTCACAGAAGATGACTTCATTGCTCTCAGAGTCAGAGGCTTGTTGCCCAAAGACATAATGAAAAGCACCTTGCCCCTTCAGCCTGACTGTCCTGCACTTGGCTGGGGCCAACTCTGCACCATTTCCTCTTTGTGTTTTTTAACTTAAAAAGTTACCTTTAAGTAGTTTTACAAAGGAGTTGTGATTTAACAAAGCTGTTTTTGAATACAACATATCTTGATCAGTGTCACCCCTTTCAACATTCTCACCCATCCCTTCCAACCTGTCCTTCCCCTACTTTTCTTAATTTTTTCTATTTATTTGTTTAATTTTACTGTCAAGGTGATATACAGATTTATTTATTTACTTTGTACATTTTTTATTATAAAAATGCGTACAGAAGGGTTACAGTTACATGAGCAAGGTAATGAGTACATTTCCTCTTGAGCATTGTTGCCTCCTCCTTTGTTTTTCCCTTACCATCCCTTCCCTCCCACCTCCACACCCCCACCCCCTCTACTCCCCCCACCCCCTGTTGAAGACGTAAAGTTCGTTTTCAACGTAGTGTCTTGTACATCTCATTGTTACAATGGGTCTACCTGTATCCTTATTTAAGCATTTTGTTTATTCCCTTCCCCTCCCCGAATTAGAGAAGTGTATATACAAGATGACAACTGCCCAATAAATAAGTGGGCCAAAGACTTAAAGAGAAACTTCTCTGAAGAGGAAATAAGAATGGCCAATAGACACATGAAGAAATGCTCAGCCTCTCTAGCCATAATAGAAATGCAAATCAAAACAACATTGAGATTCCACCTCAGCCCAGTTAGAATGGCTATAATCAAGAACCCTAACAACAACAGATGCTGGAGGGGATGTGGACAGAAGGGAACCTTACTGCATTGTTGGTGGGAGTGTAAACTTGTTCAACCACTTTGGAAAGCAGTATGGAGGTTCCTCAAAAGACTACTTTTTTTTTTTTAATTTTATTTTATTTTATTTTATTTGAGAACATACTGTACAGAGGGGTTACAATTACATGGGCAGGATAATGCATACATTTCTTACCAAGCATTGCAGCCTCCTCCTTTGTTTACCCTTCACCTCCCTTCCCAGCCTCCCCCCTCCCCCCCACCCAATCGTAACTCCCCCCTCCCCCCCCCCCCCAACATTGTAAAGCTGGTTTTGACATGACATTTTGTACTTCTCATTGTTGCAACAGGTCCACCTGAATCCTTAAACGACTTGTTTGTCCCCGTCTCCTCCACATGTTATACTGACATCAAATATAGTGAAAGCGGGGGTTACACTGTGGGGGAGGGACATACAAAGCAACAAAGAAATAATCTTATAAATGCGTTAGAAACACATGCATGAAAGAAACAAAAACATTAAAATACAAGAGACTACTTTTCTTAATTTTGTAGGTTATACACTGAATTCATGATACATTCATTCCCTGCCTTCTCCTCTTCATTTGTCTACTCCTCTCCCTGTGACCCCACCTCTTCCCACCCCTTTCAAGTATCTGATTCTTGGTGTTTATTTTGTTGAACTTTGCCTTTACTTTTTAGGAATAGGCAGGGAAGAGCATAAACTTCTAGGATAAGAAAGATCAGATGTGATTTTTCTACACTATTTGAGTTGTTCCTTGAATCTACCGTTTCTGTTAATACATTTGTATACACTCGCATACTACCTAATATATTTACTTACTTACACCTTTCTAAGCTAATTCTTACTTCTACATTTGAGGGAAGACATGCAACCTTTGTGTCTGTGGGCCTGACTCACTTCACTTCATTTTTTCCAGGTCTGTCCATATCTGTAGAAATGATACAGTATCATTCTAATGATGTGAAATTCCACATTTTCCATTTTTGCTTGATCCATTTGTCCATTAAGAAGTATCTAGGTGATTCTATACTTTGGCTATGGTGAATAGTGCTACAATAAAAATGGTTGTGTTGGTAGCTTTATTGAATCCTGATTTGTAATCTTTTGGATAAATGCCCAGAAGTGGAATTGCTAGATCATAGGGTAGTTCTATGTTTAGATTTTGAGGAATCTCCATACCATTTTCCAGAGTGTTTGCACAAGTTTACGTTCCTACTAGCAGTTTATTAGGGTTCCCTTTTGGCCATACCCTTGCCAGAATCTGTTATTGTTTGTTTTCTTGATAATGCCTATTCTAACTGTTATGAGATGAATCTCTGTTGTTTTGGCTTGTATTTTATTTATGGCTAGGTATGTATGAGCCTTTCTTCATGTATATATAGGCCATTTTTACATTTATCTTTAGGAAAGAACTGTCTTTAGCTTTGCTCAGCCCTCCTCTTTGATTGCCTAGCCACTTTTTTTTTTTTTCAGTCCCCAAGGTTAGCAACTGGCCATTTCTGAATTGACTACATTGGATACCATGCCTAGCCTTAAACTGGAATTTTTAAGAAAAAAATATGAGTTATTTTCTGTCAAGGTAGATGTTTGAAAGTTGAAGAAAAAATAAGATATGACCAGAAGCTGCTGGCACACGCCTGTGTTCCTACCTATTTATTTACTCTGAGATCTGAAATCATGCTTGGAAGCAAGCCTGGGCAGATAAGTCTGAGATATTCTTATCTCCAACTAACTAACAGAAAGCTGGAAGTGAAGATGTGGCTCAGGTGGTAGAGTACCAGCCTTGAGTGAAAGACAAGCAAGAACACAGGGCCCTAGTACTGGGGACAAAAAGAAAGAGAACGGAGGAGTGGGGAGAGAAGGAGTAAGGGGAGAAGGAAAGAAAGAAGGAAGGAGAAAAGGAGGGAGGTGGGAGGAAAGGAGAAAGGGAGGGAGGAATAAGGGAAGGAAGGAAAAAGATACAAATAAAAGGGGGAAAGATATCCTGACTTAGGCTCATTTTCTCCTCTCCTTTCCATGATTATTATCCCTCTTTCCCTCTCCCCATCCACATATCTTCTGACTTCTACTTTCTCCTCCTCTTCCTGGTCTGTTCCTTACAGTCTTTCTTTGTATATCGGTCTGCATTGAGTCTCAGAAGTATGGATGTGAAATTAACATGACCCCCACTCTCATAGCCTAGCAGTTTAATTTGGCTAGAATTTGAATTTAACCTAGAATTTGGCTACTAAGAAAAATAATTTGTTCCATATATACTAATAGCTGGAATAACTGGTGTGTGTGTGTGTGTGTGTGTGTGTGTGTGTGTGTGAGAGAGAGAGAGAGAGAGAGAGAGAGAGAGAGAGAAAGAGAGAGAGAGAGAGAGAGAGAGAGAGAGAGAGAGAGAGAGAGAGAGAGAGAGATTTCTTCCCCCATTTTGCTATTGGGTTAAAGGAGGTTATCTACAGGTCAGAAAATCATTTCCGTTTTTAAACTTGTCTTATACTTATGCTGACATTTCTGGTGAAGTGTCAGAAAATTTTATGCCCAAGCAAAACTGGTAGACAACCAGAAATTGGCTGCATTTGCTTTGGGTGCATATATTTTATTGGAGATGGAAAAAAAGTTGTTTTCCCTGATTTACAACTCCTGAAAAAATAAAGTGAATTCTATATTTAGAAATGGGTTTGAACCTTTGAGGTGTCGCCAAGTGTCCCACTCCTCCTGAGGGCTGTGTGCTTGTACTTTCCCGACTCTGCCTTTGGTGGGACTTGCTATAACTAATGGAAGCAGTACCAGCTTTGATTTACAGAACTAAGACTTTGTGTTCAATATTGGTTTTACATGAGTTTCTTACTTTGGTGCTGTCTCTCTAAAACAGTGAGAATGGAAGAAATACAATTGGTGTTATAGTTGAAATGTTTTCTGAGGTTTTTTGGAAATGACTAAAGCTGTTCTTAACTTGCAAATCTGTTAGAACAACAGCAGCAATATCCAGAGCCAGTCCAGTAGGCCTTGCAAGTCCAAGCGTGTAGTAAGAGATACCAAATTAGTCAAGTTCTCCCTTCATCTTTACTGTTTTCTTCTCTTCAAAACCTTTCCCCTATTCTTTCGCTCTTCTTGGCTTTTGGTTGGTAATACCATATGGATGAAAATCACCAGATAATAAATCTTTCAAGATATGTTGGACTTTTATGTAAATGTTGAAGAGAAGGAATTTTTAAAATAGTTTTTTGGTATTATTATAAATCACTTTATAGAAAAATATTTTATTTCCTTTATATGTCTTTTCTTATGAAATGTGAATTCTATCACTTCATTACCCACAATACTAGCCCAAGTTGCAGAGAAACCTAACTATCTGGTGACTAAGACCATTATTCGTGTTAGGTAAAGGTGTTTGAAATTTTCACATCGCATAAAGTCACATTATTGTGAAGCTAGTGTTTCAGGGGAACCAATTTAAAAGTCAGTGGGTATTTTGTGGCTGTCTCTGAAGAAAAGGCATTGTTACAGCTAACAAAAACTAGTGGCACTGTGGCTCAAGTGGTAGAGTACTAGTCTTGAGCTGAAGAGCTCAGGGACAGAGCCCAGGCTCAGAGTTCAAGACCCACAACCAACAAAAAACAAAACAAGGGGGCTGGGAAGGTGGCTCAGTGGTAGAGCGTTTGCCTTGCATACCTGAGGCCCTGGGTTCAATTCCTCAGCACCACATAAGCAAAAAAAAAAAAAAAAAAGCCGGACGTGGCGCTGGGCTCAAGTGGTAGAGTGCTAGCCTTGAGCTGAAGAGCTGAGGGACAGTGTCCAGGCCCAGAGTTCAAGACCCATGACCGGACCAAAAAAAAAAAAAAAAAACAAAACAAAACAGCTGACAAAAACTTTGAAAATTTTCTTTGTGTCCAATTCTAATGGTTGTAATATCTACTATATTTTCATTTTTGCTCTAAATTCACTGAATATGATGTAGGTCAAAATAAAGAACAATGTTTTAATGGAGTAACTTTGAAAAACAGTATAAAAATTAACCTGATAGTGCATTATTAGAGACAGAACTTTATTAGAGATAGTACTTTATTAGAGACAGAAAAAAGGCTAGTTTCTCTGCTCAATTTTTTTTTTATCAAGTTGATGAATTTTTTTATTGTGAAAATACTGTACAGAGGGGTTACAATTACATGGGCAAGATAATGAGTACATTTCTTATCAAGCATTGTAGCCTCCTCTTTTGTTTCCCCTTCCCATCCCTTCCCATTCCTCCCTCCTCCCCCCCCCCCCGCCCGCCTGCTCAGTGTTTTTAATAGTAGCGTCTATAAAATTATCTTTGTAGCAAAACTTGAATTCTAGAAACTGTACAGTAGATTTGGAAATAGAAATAAATATCCCCTTGGATAGTTTCTGTGACTATGTTTCAGTCCCAAACAGACTCATTTTAATGCTAGCTTCCAGTGTTTTTTAGGTTGGAAACATTGTTAATATAAGCACTGTACTTTTTGGTATACACAGGGTTGTGGGCACAGTGATTTATGCTTTACATTAATCTTTAAGTCAATGCAAGGTGAAAAGTGTGTGATTCTCACAGTGTTTTGAAGAAATGTGCTAGTTCGTGTGAGGCCCTGCCTATAAATGTGAAGGCCCAGTGACAAACACTTTAATGTGTAGTAGGGCCAGAATTTCATATAGAGAATTGCTTTGTGAAATTTTATTTCAGGTCCTGGGAAAAATCCCTTTTGGAGATTTTACATAAGTAAAGCAGCACCTTTTTCAGGTGGGAGCATTTAGTAGCAGTTATCTCTCACTGGCTTTTGGTGTGGGTCAACTGGAATATTCCCATGGCCAGACAGATCTTGATGTGGCGTGTGAGTTGAAGGGTAAGAGAGAGAGGTTTTAAATTTAACTTCAGAACCCTCTGCTATTTAATCGTATGTCAGTTTGATGGTTCCAAGGACAGCATGATATGTTGCTTACAGATAATTACTGTGGAGAGAAGGACTTGGTTATAATAATGAAGAGCTGGAGAATCTTCTGATAACCTGTCATGAATGTGCCGTGGTGAGAAACACTCACTGAGTAATTGGCAGATAGATGTCCTATCACTTTTTTGAGTGTGAGGGCTCTTGCACCACCTAAGCACTCCAAGTAAGGGCTCTTTAGGGATGCCTGAGCAGATAAAGAACGATGACTTTCAGACTTCATGTGTGTTGTTTCTCCCAGACATGTCATTACTTTGTGTTAATATTTTACTCATTGTCTATGTTGTTTGAGCTGTCATCTCATCTGTATGTAGAAATATAATTAAGTCACATTAAAAGAAACAACACCATTATTGTTATAATATTTGGGACAATGCATTCCATGCCTTTAAGTCTTTCCTGTATTTGGGAAATGGAAGCAACTCTACTGTAACTTATCCATCAGAAGCTTGGGAAAAGCTAAGGATGCACATAAGCATGGTGCATAGTCCTGGTGGATGGCAGATATGCAATAGTTGTTGACATAGTTATGCTTGTAATGGAGATTTTCATGCACAGTAACAGGTGAAAACAGAGAGTTTGTGCATGAGAGACGTGGGAGATGATTCTGGGAAGACAGCTTTCGTTATTTCTCTAGTTGTGGAAAATGGGATGGCTAGACTAAAAACTCCCCCACTCAGAAAAAGAAAAACAGTGAGAGATTTGTATAGCAGAAAAGTTAAAAACAATATCATTTTGCCAAATGCCTTGGGTTCTTAGGAATACAAATAAGAAAACAGAAAATTCAGCATATACTTACTGAAGAGCAATCTTTATGTATACATGTGCAAACTAATTAATTCGCTACTTGTTTGTCTTATATAAGGTACATTTTAGACTTTTTTGAAGCTAAGTGTACAGGATTCTGCTGTTGCTGTTCTGTGTTCATGTTACAGGAAAATCAGATATTGAGTTTAGATCATAGACTGGATGTCCATGTGTGCTCTTTTGTCCATTTACTTCCTATGTTCATTTTTGTATGCATGTTCATCAAGTTGTAATTTAATATCTGCTCTGGTACCAGCCTCTGAGATATAAGTAGGACTACCACCAAAAGCAGCATCCTGAGAAACTGAAGCAATTGCTAGTATTTGTAATTTAATGTTTATGCAAATGCTGTAATGTGCTATACATTGTTATGTACTTGGACAGTTATTTTTCTTAATAAATTATCTTTGATATCCCATATTTGTGTATAAAAGCATTCCATCCCTTGTTCCCTCTGAGTACTATTCTGTTGTACCAGACTCCTCTTGGAAGTTTTGTTTCCTTATCTAGATTGCTATCATTAATAACTGAATAGAGCTATTTTTTTCTGTACATGAATGGGCCTGTAGGTCATATGCCTGGATAGAATATCTAGGATACTAGCCTTCTTTTTTTATTTTTAATTTTTTATTGTGAAAATACCATACAGAGGGGTTACAATTACATGGGCAAGGTAATGAATATATTTCTTATCAAGCATTGTTGCCTCCTCCTTTGTTTCCCCTTCCCATCCCTTCCCATCGGGCCTTGTAAGCTGCCCTCTACAAGACTAAATGTTTATTTACCGTTCTCTTAGCATTATTAAGACCATGCCAGGACATTGTACTTTTCAAACATTTTGTCTTTGTCACCCTGGGAGATAAAAATTGGCATTTAACTTCAGTCTTGCTTTGCTTTTATTTTTTCAGATAAAGAGAGACATGCTTAAATATTTTTATATTTTGTCATATTACTTTATTATGTATTTATAGGGAAAATGGCCCATTTTCTTTGATTTAAATTTTAAATGCTCCTTCCTGCCAGTTTGTCACTTCTCTTTTGATTTTGCTAATGGTGGTTTTATTAGGCAGGAAATTAAATGAAAAATTATTTTATGCCAACATATGCAGTCTTTTTAAAATACCTTATCAATTTTTTATGTCACAGGAACCCCTCTGCACTATAAGATTAGAATTGTTCTGTGGTGTCTTATTTTATTTTTATGGTTTATATCTTAGTCAGTTCCAGCTGCTATAACAAAATATCATAAGCTGGGTAGCTGGTAAAGAAGAGAATTCACTTTATATGGTTCTGGAGAGTAGGAGATCCAAGGTCAACAAAGTAGTAGAATCTGTGTCCAGAGAAGGTCTGCTTTCTACCTCATTAATAGAATCTGCTTTCTATGTCCTCACAAGGTGAAAGGGGCAAACAAACTTCCTTAGGCCCCTTTTATAATTGCAAGGCACTAACCCCATTCCTAATATCTTCCCACAAAGCCTGGCTCATAATACCATCACCTTGAGGGTGATGTATTTTTGGGAGGACACATTCTTTCAGTACTTTTATGGTTTGATTTTCTGCATTTAAGTTTTGGAACCATCTGGAATTTATCTTAGTATAAGTATGGTGTATGACTATAACTTCATTTTTTTCCTAGGTCAAGTGAAGTTTAAATGTCACTTCCTCCTTTTGGAGGTAGGCCAGTGCAGGTTGGGTTTGGTATTATAAATTCATGTAGCTTCTTACCAGAACATGGAGCACACCCTTAAACACCTATTCAATGTCTCTCTTTCATGGAAAGTGCAACTTTTCTCTGGAAAGAACCTGCCTTATCCAACCAGTGCCTGCAAAATAGTAGGCTCTTAATAAATATTTATAGGATGGATGAAAATGTAAGTTGTAAAGAAATAAAATGGTGAGTTGATAGAAATTCTGAGTAGCTAGAGGCCAGGGAAATGTCCTGCAGAATGGAATGTGAGGTACTATGGCAGTGGTATAGGGAACCAAGCCAACAGATTGTTGGAGGATTGGCCAGCTCTTATTATAGGCAACCATATAACAACCCTATATCCACAGTAGCCTTGTATCCCAAATGGACTTTTTCCTCATCTTTTCTCAGTGAGATCCAGAAGAGAGATCATAGTTTTCTTCAATTCCTTGGGAAGCCTAGTTTCTCAGTTTTTCCTGGGTTCAGTGTGACCCATCTGCATGCTTGAGATACCTCCCCAACTGCTATAGGAAATAGAAACAGGAGTTGAAATTATGGTGAGCAGGAGCTAAAAATAGAAAAAGTTTTGACCGGGCTGTTTTACTTTGGGAGAGCTAAATAGCCCTGCCAAGTAGTCAGATTGGAATGGATGTCTGAAACTTGGCAAAGAGTTATTACGCATGGCAGAGAGGGTAGCAAATGCTGAGTGTGGTGGCTATCCAGAGGAAGGTGGGAATGGGGAAGTTTGCATGAACATGATGGTGTTTCCTCTGGAATGCAAATATAGAAAGGATTTTAGCAGCTGGAGAAGTAGGCAAGGAGCCTGTGTGAAGAGGTGAGATGGTATAAAGATGGTCTCAGGCAGGCTCAGAAGAAATGGTGGAGTGTGTTGCTGTGATCCTAGATTAGCCACAAGAATGGATAGAAAAGTATTGGCCAGCCCAGGAAAGCTTTGTGTGCTTACAAAGAGATTTTGAATTTGAGCCTAGGAAGAACATGATTTCAGAGTGGCTTTCAGGTGTTATTAGCTTGAGCACCTCTGTGCTAGAGAGGCAGGGAGCAAAAGATGAAGCTAGAGGAACAATGACACTGAAACAAGGCGGTGAGTGAGAAGAAATAAATGGAACACTGGTAATGATAATAAATGACCTTTTCTGATGATGGTACTGAGGTTTACAACTCAGTCTTGTGCTTGATAGACCAGTAACTCCATCATTTGAGCCGTGCTCCTAACTGTTTTGGCTTGGGTCTACTGTGGACCCTTCTATCCTTCTACTGTGGTCCTTCTACCTAAGGTTCCTATGAGGCTATGATTAGGAATGAATCACCCTGCCTGGCATAAATAAATATATTTTTAGGGCTGGGAAGGTGTCTCAGTGGTAGAGCACTTGCCTTGTATGCCTGAGGCCCTGGGTTCGATTCCTCAGCACCACATAAGCAAAAAGAAAAAAGCCGGAAGTGGCGCTGTGGCTCAAGTAGTAGAGCGCTAGCCTTGAGCTGAAGAGCTGACGGACAGTGCCCAGGCCCAGAGTTCAGGCGCCACGACTGGACCCCCCCCCCCCAAAAAAAATATATTTTTAAACAGGACAAAAACACTAATATCAGCATAATTTTAGTTTTTTTAAGTTATAGTTATAATTTATTGCTATGAAAATATAAAGAACCATAAAACACTATTGTAAACAATTATATTCCTAGAATCATCAAACTACAAAGACTGAATTAAGAAGATATATAAATGTAAACAGCAACTAGTAAGGGTATTGTAGCAGTAAGCAAAACCCTCTTCCCAAAGCAAAGTTTAGGACCAGAGTGTTTACCAAGTGATTTTTAACAAACATATCAAAAGTAATCAATACTAACTTCTCAAACTCTTCCAAAATTTTGGGGGGAAACTCAAATACATTTTATGAAACTAACATTACCCTGATACCAAGGTAGAAAAGAATGTATCAAGAAAAAAATATTATAGGACAATATTATTTATGGACACCAATGAATACTAAAGAATACTAAAAATCTATTAAACAGAATATTAAAAGGCTCATACACCATGATCAAATGGGTCTTATTCCTAGAATATAAAAGTGCTTCAAAGGATGCTAGCGAGTAAGTACAATGTTAGCAGAAAACATCTTACAATCATCTCAACAGAGAAAAAAATTGATAAAGTTCAATATCCTTTCAGGATTAAAAAGGTTTTGTCTTTGTGATTTTTGTTTTGTTTTGATTTGTTTTACATTCTCTTAGCAGTTTAGAGTCAGGTCTGCTCTTTAAAATTTCACTCTGCTACTACCTTCTTGTTACACTTTTAGAACTGAACCAAAAAATGTGTGTGAACCCAACATGTTTTTATTCCTAAATATTTTATCACTTTTATTCTATCATAAAGGGAATCAGCTTCATTTCTTTGTCACAGAGCCTACTTTTTGATTGAATTGCCACTGATTCTATATGCTGGTTTTTATATCTTGAACTTTACTGAGTTTATTCTAGTAATTTGGGTGTGATAGTTTTTTTAATACTCATAATAGCATGTCTTTTGTAGATGGAGGCAACTTTATTCATACTTTGTTATTAGGATGCATGTAACTTCTAGTCGTACTTGGAATAGGTGTAGCAAGAATGTGTTTCCTTGTCTTGTTCCTGATCATGATTGTAAAACTAGCTAAGTCAGGAGGTTGAGTCTAGAGGATTTCATTTGAAAGCCTTGGGCACAGAATTCCATGAGAGTCCATCTCTAATTAACCAGCAAAAAGGCTGGAGGCATTGCTAAAGTGGTAGAGTTTTAATTTTATCTTCCTTTATTTTCTGGAAGACCGAGATCATGTTTCAACAAGAACCAGCAGGACAGTGAATAAATGGACAAATAAACAAAAGCATAGCTACTTTAAGAAATAAAGGTATAGTAGCAGACATTGCACTAACTAGTCTCTTTAGCTGTTGTGGATGTTCTTAGAATCAAGGGCAGAGTTTTGCTGAGCATTTATTTAGTAGTAGGCAGAGTGCTGTGCATTCTGTAGGACTTATCTCATGTTTTCTTTAGACAACTTCAAGATAGTAGTACATGTGTTACCAAGCCAGGCACTGGTGTCTTATGCCTGTAATTCTAGCAACACAGGAGGCCGAGATCTGAGGACCCTGGTTTGAAGCCAGACAGAACAGTAAAGTCTGTGAGACTCTCATCTCCAGTTAACCAGCAAAAATGCTGGAAATGGAGCTGTTGCCTAAGTTGTAGAGTGCTAGCCTTGAACAAAAATTAAAAAATAAAAATAAAAAAGAACTCAGGAACAGTGCCCCAGCCCTGAGTTCAAGACTCAGAACTGGGGGAATGGGAGGGGAGAGTGGGGGAGAAAGGATGTTGTTATAAATTCCATTTTCACATGAAGGCTTTACACCAAGGCTTGTAATTGCAAGTAACCTTCCTCCTACATATAGCTACTGAATGTAGAGCCAGGGTTCAAACTCAGCCATTTCCACTACTGAGCCAGAATCTTAACTGCTGAGTCCTGTTATACAGCTTTTTTGTACTAGTATGAATTGGTTTGGCCCAAGCCCTCCTGGAACCATAGGGACCACTCTTTAATGTACGTATTTTGGGGTGGAAATCTGTTTCTTTAACACAAAGGATTCCAAGCATTGATGAAAGCCTCTTATAATGGAAGCTGAGAAGCTGTTTGTATTGGCAGTTCCACAGTCTTTTTTTGAGCTGCTGGTCCTAGTTCTTGCCCTCTCTTGTGCAGAAATGTGAAATTCCTCTTTCTGAAGTGAGTTTGAATGGGCCTAGCGAGTGGCCTCCATGGAGGCAGCAGCTTTGTAGACTGCAGACAGTCATCAGCTCTGGACCGACTTCAAGAGTCACTGACAGCAGAGAAGGGGGAAGACCCGGGGCCATCCATCCTCCTGCTGGCTTAGGATGGTTCCCGGCGGGGAATTCTGGGGAAGCAGCCAAGAGAAAAGATGTATTTCTAGGAGGGGTTTTCTGCATCTTCCAGGAATCGTTTTTTGGGACAGTTCTTTTTGGCCCCACACAGTGTGATCAGAGAATCCCAGCAGCATAAAAGCCAAAAAAGAAATGCAGGCCTTTGTTGTGATATATGATGATTTTCTTTTGGGAGAAAAAAAATAACAAAACAACTCTGAAGGAGAGCTGAGCTTCTTTGTAGCACAGTATCTACATCTGCCTTGATCTTGGCTGAGACAAGTGGGAGGGTTGGCGGCAAGTAACAAAGGCTGGAACTTCAAGCCACTGCAGTAGTGTACCCTGGTCCAGGCAGTAATCATACTGCGAAATCATTCCTTCTTCATCATTGTGTTAGGTCAAAGGGTAGGTATCATGCCATCAAAATGTATGGTCTTTCTCCTACAGAGCTTGAGGTTTTTGTTTTGTTTTGTTTTTAAACTTTTAAACTTTCAACTTTGAAGCTTTAATGACTTTGTCCGTTGCCTGATGGAAAGGGTCTGTGTTGGCTTTGCAGTCTCTGAGCTGCTGGGGAGAGTGGGGGGTCTCTGCTGTCTGCTGTTTGTCAGTTTGCTTGGTTTACCTTCTCATCTCCCACAGACATTTTGCTTTTGTCAGTCCTCTAAAATTAAGATGTTTTGGACAGAGTAAGTGACATTACTTTCTTCAACCTCTCTATATTTTAAATTCTGTTTATAGACTGTTTTTATCGGACGATCAACCAAGTTTTGTGGAGTCTAAAAGCACACAGACCTTTCTAAATAATCCTATATTTTTAACATAAATTTTGTTTAAGGTAATTCTAAGTGCCTTTCTTGGAAAGGTTTGTTGCCGTTCATTCCATGCTTCCTATTGGCCAAGGCTCCATGTGAAATAATGCTGTGGAAAATGTTTTTCTAATCCTGGCAACCCTGTTTTAAGTATTAATTGATAATGGATAAATGAATAGATAGGCTCAGTGAGATTTTTGGTAACATGCTAAATGAACTGAATGTAAACCCAGGTTTTCTCAAGGGCAAGTGACATGTGAGTTCAGGGATATGCAGATATTCCTTAACCCACCCCATGTGCTAGTTATTCTTGATAGCAAGTTTCATTGAATTGAGAGATCCATAGGCCATTAATAAGGATCCCTCTGGGCATGTTTGTGAGGGAGTTCCTGGAGAGGACTAAGTAGGAAGATCCTCACTAGATGTGGGTGGCAGCGTCCCATCAATTGTGTGACTAGATGGAATAAAAGTGAGAAAAAGAAGAAAGGCAATACATAGTCATGTCCCTTTCTATTTCCTGGCTGCCATATTATGGGTTGCTGTGGTCCACTATATCTTTCTCACCATAATGGACTAATATCTCCAAAACCATGAGTTAAATCTTTCTCCAACATGCCATAATAAAAATAACTCTGTGGCAACGGAGAGTAGAGTTTGTTGTTGAAAAAATATCTTCCTCATAGTTCTGATAAACTGAATAGAATCCACCTCCCTATTCTACTATATCCCATAGCTAGCATTTAATTTTAGAACTGGCACACGTCTATCTGCTTTTTCAAGATAGCAATCTCCAAGTGACCTGTGGAATATCTCTCATTGTATTTCACCCAGCACATTCCATTCCTCTGATTTCCTTTTTCCATTTTCAGCACTGCTGAAATACAGTGCTCATTGGTCATTTGAAATTTTGCAGTAGCCTCCAGAGAGTCAGTCTGCCCCAATCTTCCAGTCTAGATAAAGCTGGTGGCATAACAGCCTGTGTCTAGAAGCTCCTGTTGGCTACTTCTCTGAACTGGACGGAATGTAAAACTCTACCCCCTGGTTCCAGAAGTCTTCACCCTGACTTTGAGTCTCACTTTAAATCCCAATGTGTACACATAGCCCCTCTCTTTACCCATTTTCCATGTTGTATGTTGTCTTCATGGAATGTTAGGTGTTCCTGTCAGTCTGCATAGATAAGCATATTTTTCTCATTACCTGAATGTTCTTTTTCTCCTTTTTACCTACCAAATTCCTGCTTATCTTTGGAGTTTCAATCCACATGTTGCCTGATTCCTCTCAGAAGACAGGAGTTTTACCTTGCGTTCTAATTTAAGATTCTATGAAAAGCATTTTGTTATCATTTCCTAGTTCCATGCTTTTTTTTTGTCCGCCAACTTTTGAGCTGTCTAATAATAAAGACAGTATCATCTTTACCTTTGTATCTTTAATTTATGGCTATTGTTAGTCCTCCATAAATATTTGGTGGATAAATGAATAGAAAGATAGATGGAAAGACAAGTAAGCTAATTGGCATAAGAGAAGCCAGATGGGAGCTATTTCATTGTCTGGACAATGAAAACAAAGGCACAAGGTAACATGGCAGCCAAAAGAATAGAGAGGAGGTAACTGCTTTGATCACATTTTAAATTAAGTAAAAATGACAACATACAGTGATCCATTTTGTGACATAATAGAAAGAAAGATTTACTCCCCGCTACTCCTAATTTTGCATTACTTTGATGGAGATAAAATGCCAAATAGGGAAGATGATTTTGGCTCTGGAGATAGGATAATTGAGATTTTAATTTCAATGTATTTATATGCATGTGGGATATTCAGACAGACATTTGAAAATTCCAGAAATGTTCAGATATTTCCTCCTCCAGAGGGTGATTTCAGGGTGCTGCTTGACAGTTTCATTATCTTTCTCCAACACCTTCTCCACACCCCAGACTGCATGCTCCTGACACAGAAAAATCTTAATTGTAAAGGGGATATGTACTTATGCTTGCATTATGCCTAAACATTTTGGGAAGACTGACAAAAACCCTTAGTAGTGAGAATCATTATTGGGAGGAATTTCAGGGAGTATATAATTTTTTCTTTTGTAAATTCTTTTGTTTTCTTAATTCTTAACTGTTTTGAAAGCTATGGTAAATCTACTATAAAATTCACCCATTTAAATTGTAGAATTCAATGGTGGTTGGTATATGTACAATGAGGTCTAGCCATTACTATTAAAATTTTATTACTTAAAGAACTTCCATACTCATACTCATTAACAATCATTTTCTATTTCTCTGTTTATCCATTCCTTTTTCCAGTCCCTGGAAACTGTCTACCAAAGAATTTCAGTATTCAGGACTTTTCATATAACTAGAACCATTTATTATGTGATTGGCCTTTTACACTTAGTATAATGTGTTTCAGTCTCATATCAATCAAACCATGCACCAGTATTTCATTCCTTTTCATTGATGAATATCAATACATGGTACAGGTATGCCATATTTTATTTATTTTGATTTGATCAACTTTCGCATTGTTTCCTCTTTTTAGCTAGCATGAAAAACAGAAGCTGACATATTAGTATAGTGTATAGAGAGACAGCAAGTTGTTTTCTAAAGTGGTAATGCAATTTTGTGTTCCCACCAGCAAATGTCATTGATCTAAGCTGTCTACATTCTTACCAAAGTATTTTCCTATCTTTTTTTTTTTAATCATAACCATCCTAGTAATATGAAGTGGTTTAGATCTGTGTTTCCTTAGTGACCAGTTGTACTCTCAAATATTTCTCATGGGCTTGTTGGCCACTTGTATACATTATTTTGGGAGATTTTAAAATATACTCTGACATGTTTTGTATTATTTTTATTTTATGATACTAGAAAGATAATTCTTTTTAATTTAGGTGGGGGTGGGGTGGGGGTGATGGGGAGTGCAGTTGTGGAAGTGGGAGGGAAGGGATAGTAGGGGAAAACAAAGGAGGAGGTAAGAAATGTACTCATTAATTTGCTCATGTAACTGTAACCCCTCTGTGCGGTATTTTCACAACAAAAAAACTTACAAAAATTTCTTTATTGTTATTATAAAGTTGATGTACCGAAGGGTTATGGTTACATAAGTCAGATAAAGCTTATATTTCTTTTTGGACAATATTGCTGCCCCTTCCCTCGGTTTCTCCCAGTTTTCCTCCCCTGTCCCCACCCACAAGTTGTATAGTTCATTTTTGACATAGTGTCTAGTGAGTATCATTGCTGCATTTGCTCACCTTTTGTCCTACTATTCCTGTGCCTCCCCTTGACTTCCCAAAGATAACAGATAAACAAGAAAAAGGAAAATAAAAATAGCAACAAAGCAAAAAACACACCTCTTGTCTTGATATCCTGGAATTAATTTCAATAACTATTATTTTATATGATCAGATGTACATAGCTGTTGGGCCTTAGTGTTCCTCCCCTAAGAATATCTTCCTTGGGTCTCACACTGTATTTGTCTTTCTATTACTGAATTGTACTCTTTATATATTCTGTACACTAGACCCTTGTTAAATGTGTAACTTTTTTGTACATGTTAGTAATTTTAATTTAGTATTTGTTGGGTTCCATTCAAAACTAGGTCTAATACATAATAGTTAAAATTTCAAGTTGAAGGACAATGGGTTTTAAAAACTGTGCTGTTGGGTGTGGTGGCATGTTAAACATATCTATTATCCCAGCTACATGAGAGGCCATAGGTAGATGGAACACAGTCCAGGATGGTCTTGGCAAAAACACAAGACACTATCCAAAAAAATAACCAAAAAAGCTGAAGATGCTGCTAAAGTGGTATAACACTTGTCTAGCTAGTACAAGAGACTGAGCTCAAACCCCAGTATGCTCAAATAAAAATGTGCTCTTGGAGAAAATGAATAGATTTTTTATACCATTAAAATGAAATAGGTTGCTTATAAATAAATTACTGGCTTTGTGTTGACACTGCTTTTTGAGATGTCATTAGACATTGCTTTAGAAAGAGTTTACTGAGTATTAAGAACTTTTTCAGAGTATAATCTTGACCTCTGATATGGTTTGAATCTGAAATGTCCTCCTCCTCCCCCAAAAGGCTCATGTGATAAATGTTTGTCCCCAGCTGGTGGTGCATTTGGGGAAGGTCTAGAAACTAGGAAATGGAGCCTAGCTGGAGGAAGTAGGTCACTGGGGCATGTCTTCACAGCTGGTGCATGGTCTCCAGTCATATACTCTGATGCCTGTCCACCATGAAGTAAAGAAGTTCCTTCTTATCACAAGTTCTCACTGATGAGATGTTATGCCCAAGTGCATAGAGCCAAGAAACCATGGACTGAACTCTCTGAACCTGTGGAATAAAATGAATCCCCCTGCACTTAAGTTGTTCACATCAGGCATTTTGCACATAGATATGTAAAAGCAAAGAATACACCGAATATACATATATATGTATATATACACATACATGTAGTCACTTACATGAAATAGATGCTTACCATATTTCTAATGCCTTAGCTATCTTTAAAAATGGGCACTTACTCTAAATATTCAGTTAGCTTTTATTTCTACTGATGTGACACAGTTTCAAACTTAAAGCTATTTCCAGCCAAATAATTTGCCCATTTAAGTGCTCATGGTAGGGTCTCATTTTATAATGCCATAAAATGAAATTGAAAAAGCCTCTCTAGAGAGCTATGATTGCCATTTTTCTTTAGTTTTTAGCCAAACTAATAAATATCTTTAGCAGTTCTGTCATCAAATGCTATATAAACCTAGATCAAATAAGTGATCAAGACTAAGAGGATCCTCCTAAGCATTAGAGCTTTCTGTGTGGCTCCAAGAAGAAGAGGTCCACCAGATAATTAGACCTGTGGATTTTCAGAAGCAAGACTTAGAGCCCACTCCAAAAGGTCAAATAAAAGGACCTTAGAAAGCTCATCAGCAAGAGTAGTAGTTTTAAACCCTGTGCTATATGTTGTATATTTTCCATTCTGAAGAGACACTGGCTGTGCCTGGATATAGTGACACCATTCTCAGCCATTGCAGAGAGATCTATGTATCTCTAATTTCTAACCTGTGGCTTTTCAGTTTCTCCCAGTTTCTTTGGCTCCCACCATGCCATCTTGGGTTCTCTGGCACATGATCTTTCTTTTCCAAGGTTTCCATTAAAGCTTGGGACCTTTCTCAAAATTTTGACAGGCAGTAATTCATAAAGGAAAAATGAATTAACTCCATTTTACCATAGTTGTAGGGGAAGAGAGTTGTTTTGAAGTGATTGCTGCAGGCTGTTAAGACAGCTCCTTAGCTTTCAGTCCTGGCAAGAGAAAGATGAAAAAGAATGAGTTAACCTGCTAAGAATTTGGTCATTTTAATCATTTGAGTCTGGGTATACTTTGTCTCCATTTATACTGAGTGGGGAAACAGTTATCTTGATAAGCACGATTTATCTCACCCTCACCTCTCAGTGGCTGCCTGGATTCAGAGTAGAATAGACTTCTTTATGTAGCTAGGGCAATGGGCATGCATTGTATGAGTAAGAAAAGTGGGAGAAATCATTGCTATTTTTTCAAAGTTCTTATCGGCAAAGAGCATTACCAAGAAATCCAATAGGGTAGTGATGACATTCAGTTTTATTTGTAGCAGGAATGCACAGATGGCTGGAGTTAGCAGCTATTCCTTTTTAGCATATATCTCTCATTATTGTCCGTGGGAATGACACAGACTTATCAAAAGGGGAAATCAGGAGAGTCTATAGTAACAAAAAGGTGCATCATTTTGTGCAAAAGGCACATACTTTGAATAATTCCTTTCTGTAATGGTGACTTCTCAAACTTAGTTTGCTCTTTTTGCAGAATTTGCATACTGTCAAGGTATTTTTAATGGCCTGCAGAAAAGCATTTCAGCAAACTGTACAGGTCTGAAACTTAGAGTTAGTCATTGTAGCTTGTAGCTCATACATGAACAGCTCAATCAAGATGTGTTTTTACATAAAACTTCTCCTTGATTAATTGCCCAGGAAATGCTCCTAGCTCATAGAGATTTGTAACTTTGTATAATAAAATACTCTACTCCCAACAGTTCATTCAGTGAGAAACCTGATTCTCAGAGCTGGATTTTTAAAAATTTTTATTTATTTATTTTAGCTGTTAAGTTTTTAGGTGTTTCTAGGACTTTTCTTTTAATCAGTATTATGCAAACAATCATGTAGAAAATAACAACCAACTACTGGTATACTATAATTCATTATCATTTCAATTTTAAATTGAGAGTTTGAAAAAACTTTTGGGTTTCTAGAAGATCCATTTTAAAATACAGTGGTAAAATATAAAAACTCAAATGAAAAGAAACTTAAAACTATGAACAAAGGACGTTCCTGTGGTTTAAAAGGTATTAAGAATTAGACACAGTATTTTCAAATAGTGACTCAGTCCATTTTGTGCTGATATGATAGACTATCACAAACTAGGTAATTTATAATGACTAGAAATTTATTCCCATAAATCCAGAGACTGGGAAATCCAAAGTCACATCATCTAAAGTTCTTGCTGCATCATCTGTGGCAGAAACCAACAGGGCAAGAGAGGGTGTCAGGAGCAAGAGAAAGAACAAGAAAGACTGAACTCAGGATAGTTTTCCCCATGACCACACCACATGCCACTGTGCTCCATATTCCAATACTTCCACACTGTGGGTAGTCTCCAGCACATGAGCTTTGGGGATATATTAAGCCACTGCAAACAGAATGGTGTTTTCCTCATGAGCTGGACCCTGGCCACATTGCTTGGAGAGATGTTTTTAGCTTCTTCAGTTGGGAAATGGGAAGGTATAGTAAGGAAGAATTTAAGATTTGTATTTTCAGATAGGCTTAATAGTGAATAGCATACAGCATAGGTTGAGACCCCAAATGTCTACTTTTTGCAAGTGAATTTCTTTTTTCTACTTTTTCTTGAATTTTACCTAAGTGGTTTTATATCTATTTATAATTAATATCAATAGTTTTTTCTCATAAGTGAAAAAATAAATATGACTTGTTATCTACTGGTTTATAAAAATTAGTCTATATAATCTGATTTGAAATTCTTTCTCCTTTCTAAACTGTCACAGTTAAAGTTAATCAAGAATCATTCATTCATTTTTTTCATTATCCTATTGGACCTTTCTAAAACTTTTATGTATCAATCCTCATCTGAGTAATGGGTGAACAGTTTGCTTAGATGTTACATGAGTAATGTCAGTGCAGAATTAGGCCTGTGTCCACAAAGTCTCAGAAGGTTGTAAGTCCATGTGGAGCAGACTTTGCCTGAAATAGAGAGGCCATCCCAAGCACTGCTTAGGGATGTATGTGTGAAATAAATATAAAAGGAAATTCTGGGCACCGGTGGCACATGCCTGTAATCCTAGCTACTCAGAAGGCTGAGATTTGAGGATTGCCGTTCAAAGTCAGCTCAGGCAGGAAAGTCATAAGACTCTTCTCTCCAATAAACTACCAGAAAACCGGAAGTGGCGCTGTGGCTCAAGTGATAGAGCACTTGCCTTGAGCTGAAGAGCTGGAGGACAGTGCCCAGGCCCTGAGTTCAAGCCCCATGACTGACAAAAAAAGGAAATATAAAATATGTGTGTAGATATAAAATATGTATATGTGTCTAAAACATAAACATGTGCGTTCTGTAATGTGAGAAATATGTGTATGGTGAGTTTTCATGATGAAAAGCAAAAGACTCTTTTTGGGTGGCAGTACATAGTTTTGGAGACACAAATTATAACTAACCAATAGATTCTGTTGTTTTTAGTAGAAGGATTGTACTGCTTAGCTGTAATTAGGAAATTAACAAGAAATGCATATCTAAGGACAGCAGTGTAAGTTTAGGAAAGATATATGAATTTAAATGTTAGAGCTCTAGCCCTTTCTGGCTAGATGAGGCTTATGAACAAGTTGCTTACCTACACTGTCTACACAGTCATATGGCACACAATGGTCATTGATAGACAGAGTATAGGATGGCACATACCCTGTAGCCTAAAGGGCCACATTATAGCAGGCCATATTATCTGGGTTTTGTAAATGCACTTTATGAGGTTCTAGTAAGTGTAATGAGTAGACTCGTCAGGAGGCTGCAGGTGGAATTCTGGCACATCTCAGCAGTCTATCTTACCTGTTCTTCAGAATTTTCATGAAACGAACAGAAGCCTGGGCCAGCTATTGTGCTACTCTGGTTATACTATAGTCTGACTAATAACTAGTACCAAGTAGAAGCCATTTCCATGTAGTATCTAAGACTACAGGAATACATTGGTGAGGGGGAGATGGAATAAAATGTTTCCCTGATCTGTCGATGATTGAGAAGTGGCTGGAAGTAGTTATAGCTTATGTAGCAGTACAGAAACCTGTCTCACAAAATCAAGAGTAAAAGCAATGTTGTATCTTTATGTTATTATTGCTTTTAAAACAATTTACTTCAGACCAGAGACTTGGGGCCTTACAGTCTGTAAGAGCAGAGGCAGACACGTGACCCGCTGCAATTCTGCCCTCCCCCTGTTACAATGCTTTCCATGAGGTCTCAGCTACTAGGAATGGAGTGAAGATAACATGAGACTTCAAATAGGTGCCAATATCATGGAACATTGTGATTCCTGGGGTGTGAAATTAAGGGGATCAACATCTTTGTTCAGCCCTCTCCCCTAAAAGGTGTCATTGAGCACAGGGAGGCATCTATCCCTGAGTGAACCAGTCCAAATCCAAGGTGGGCAGATGCCATTATTACTATCATCATCATCATCATTATTCTTTACCTTATCATTAAAATTACTATAATGTGGTATGAAACCCTTACTATATGCCATACATTCTTTGTGCATTATCTCATTTATTTCTTCTTTCAGAAGATACACTACTGCTCATATTCTATCTCACAGATAAAGAAACTGATAAAATAGAAATTGATTTACTTATCACAGCCTCCCAGTGAACACCTGCAGTCAGGCTCTAAGTTATAGCTGTTAAATTTCATTCTGCCTCTATCCCTTTTGACCTGTGTGAGAGGCCTGTTTCTAGACTGAAGCTTTTGGAGCTGACCCGGAGCCCTCTTGGAGTTGCCTTTTAAGTGGTGACAAGTTCCTCTGTAGCAGAACAGGAGTGGTGAGGACTGTAAAGAAGAGAGGAAAAATTAACTGGCCCATCTTCCTGGAAAAACAACAAGTTTCTCAACTACAAAAGAAATGACTGCTTACTTGGGTACTGAACAGAAGAATTTTTAAACATTTTTATTTATATATCTTAAAAAACCTGTTTTATTAACATATATTACTTAAATGAAGGGAGGTGCTCATTGCAATATTTTCATACAGATATAACATATACCCTGAGCAAATTCACTTCATCTCTTCTCCCATTTCTCTTCCCCTTCTTAAAACAATTTTAACGAGTTTTATTGTTCTGTTTTTATACATGTATATAAAGTACTTTGGCCATATTTACCCTTCTAAAAGGAGAGTATTTTTAGTAGCTCAGATTGATGAAACCTGGAATTTCTTGAATGGCAACTTCATGAACTTGACAGCTTGCCAGGAAGGTTCCAGCTGAGTGTGTGGAAGTCAGTGGCAACTCTGAGCAATTGTCTCCTCATCCATCCTGGCAAGGTGTGGACTTGGTTCTTACTCATAAGTGCTATTTCTATCATTCCTAGCCATGGTTTTTGTTTGTCTTTGTTGTAAGTTGTATGCGTAAAAAATTAAGATGTTTTTAAGTGCAATTTGTGTACTAGCTGTTCCTTTTTTTGGTACTATAAGATACACAATTTGCATATTGAATCTGTAGTTTCACTGATGCTTGCTCAGAAAGAATATTAAGATTTAAATGTATAAGATATAGCATTTGAAGAAACTTATTACGTAGATACTACAAGTGATGGATGGATGGAGCAAAAGTCATTGAATAGCTACCCTACTTGATTAACAATATTGTTTCTTAGACTTGATACCTCAGGACAGCAAATCAGTGGGATAATTCTGAGAGTGAAAAAAAGATCTTGATTAAATATGACTAATAAAGTGACCTATTTCCTTTTGAGGAAAAAATTACAGTATATTTTATAATATTAAACACGGAAAGTCCTACAGCATGAGAAACTTGTTTATATTTTGTCAGTGCTTTCAGGACTTGATTTATCAGTCATAGTTATTCACACATCTCTGAGCTAGTGTTGCTCGAAGACTGTTTAAAAATCACTAGTTAGGACACATGTCACCAAGTGAAATTGAAATAGGACAGGCAGTGATGGGTTTGGAAATGGTTTATTGTGCTGAGGCAGTCATATGGGGATGTGGCTAATTCTGTCTTCCCATATGATTGGGGGGAAGTAGTTTATACCCTCCTTGCTTGTAATTCTGCCACTTGGTTATCCTTCATTGCTTTTTGGTTGATCCAGCACCCACCACTGATACTGTTTTACTCATTCAGAACAGGATAAGAGAAGAGGTTTGAATTATGTGAAGAAGACTGGAAAGAACAGGCACTTATTTCGCAGTATGTTGTCATGGGGATAAATACTTGGGAAAGTGTAAGGATGAATAAATTATCATAACCCCTTGTTGGCCATCAGTTAAGCTTTCCAGAGTCCTTAGGTTGCATTGGTGAAAATGGTTTGGAAGAAGTTAAGGACAATGGAAAAATTCAGTCTGTTAAGTATATACTAAGGCAAAGACTTCTTAAGGACTGTTTGAGATTGCCAGTAAAGTAAAAGATGATGAAATCTTTAGAAATAATATAACAATACACAAAGGTTTAAAACATTTAAAAAATAATTAACATAATTCGGGCATTGGTTAGTGTCCAAATCTTTGGGGTCCAATATGGTAGCCACTAAACCTATATGACAGTTTTAAATTTAAATTACTTAAAATTAAATAATCTTTCAAAAGCAATTCTACAGTTGTACTAGCCGCAGTTCAGATATTCAATAGTCACAGATAATAAATAGGACATCTCCCGACAATAGAAGTTTCTGTTGGGTAGTAAGTACATAAGGGAGGCAGAATTCTGATGTGGTCCCTATGTAAGATTATCCCATATCTCAGCATAATCTTCCCTACCTAATTGTGAGAAGTACCTGAGATTATATCTAGCTGATGGATTCCACTCCCTTACATTATGGGGCACAGATGTTAGAAAGGTACCCCCATGTTTACCTTATATTATAGAAGCCATACCAGTTTATCCATGTTAGGAAATGAGAGATTTTCCTGCCAACATCAAAAAAAAAATCAAACAACCATGTTGTAAATTGCAAAACTTGTATCAGACTTGAAAACCTAGCAGCATCTTCCAAATTCCAACAAAGAGCTGGGAAGCTCAATTGCACAGCTGCAAGGGAGGGAATTCTGCCAGCAACCAGAGTGAGCTTGGAAGTACACTTTTCCCCAGTAAAGCCCACAGATGAGAAATGCAGTTTGGCCTGGTGAGACTATGAGCAGAGGGGCCAACTAAATTGTGCCTGCACTTATGACCCACAGAAGCCATGAGATAACAGATGAGTGCCATTCTAGGCTTTAGAATTTGTGGTAATTCGCTGTGCATCAGTAAAATTGGATTCGGCACCAGTCCAAATTATGTTGGAGATAGCCTGATAAACCACACTGCAGCTGAACCAAGTTAAAAAAAAAAAGTATCTTGCTTTGCCATCTTCTTGGAAAAAAAAATACTGCCAACTTTCAGAAGTAAGTATCTAGGCCTGTTTAATATCCTACCTTCACCTTTGAGGCAAAGATCTAATAATATCTAGTATTATATAACTATTGTAACATAGTATAATACAGAATATTTAATTGTATCATGGAAGCAATAGTTCATATTCTCCATCCCTATTTATAAATTGGACATCATTGGGAAAACTACCTTCTTTTCAACTGTTTCCTCCCTGTACAATGGATATAAAATCTTTTCATGTATAGATGTTGCCTCATCTAGCTCAGATTATTCTTTTGCAGTGTTTAGCATAGCATAGCACCTGACAGAAATTCTGACATCCAAAAACAGAGTATTCATTATTGAACAATACTTTTAAATTGATTTTTCGTAGCTAATATAAACTTTAACACAGTTTCTGTATTCTCATTTAGAAATTCATCACATAAGATTTTTAACTCATTGCACTTCATTGTATTTTATGTCTGAGCTGCTGTAGCTCAAATTCAGTTTGGCCATAATAAAAACAGGTCTTGCATCCTCCAAGTATCCTTGTGCTCATAGGTTGCTTTGGCTGTATATTGTCTGGGCAAATCGCCCCAACCTCTGGCCAGACTGTGGAATGTTGGTTTCCTCCAACATTAGCCTCCTGGGGGTCAATTTTCACAGTTTCCATATGTTTTTATATTACCCCAAACTGTAAATACAGCTGATGCTTTACCAAATTGGCCCTAATGTGCCTTCTTCTAACAGCAGAATTGTGGGCTTTTAGAATGATACAATGCTCCATGGAATTGTGGCAATTATATGAATATTTTATTTTTCAAGTGTTCAGATTCCATTTTTATATGAAAAGAAGTAAATGGTGTGTAAAGAGAAGCTATGAAGTGGGAAGAGGGCAGGATTTTTCATCTTAGCTCTTGTTTTGTCTTGCTTTGCCCATAATCCTAGGAATTCTATTCCCAGATATGTTCAGTGGCATCCTTGTTACCCTTGTCCCCTTGCTTTTCTCTCACTTTTAATTTTTGGTGAGGTGGTATTTTTATCTGCACTTTTTATTGTCACGTATAAACAAATGACATCTCCGATTTGCTCTGCTTGTATGAGAAGAAGCAAATTCATTATGATACAGTAACATGTCAATAACATACAATAAACATTTCTGTTTGTGAGAGTAAATGTATTGATCAAACTTAATTCTTGTTCTAAAGGTGATGGCTTTGAATTTCATAACTGAAGGAAGGGAAATTGTATGGTGCACTTGTTGGTTTTTGTGTTTGGCTTCACAGCCTGGTGGTCAGTTCAGTTGTACCTGAAGCAGCCATTCTTTGAAATTCTTCTTTGCGCCTTGAAGCTCCTCTGGTAGAAAGCTTATGATCGCAGATCAGTAACTCATCTCTTCTATTTCTCTAACACTCAACCAAGTTTCTACTTAAAGTATTCCATAAAGTTTAGTGTTAATGCCTGGATTAAAGAACAGAGATTGCAGTATGAGTCTTCCATCCCTTCTCCTTATACCTTGCTGGGGCTGCTTGGGAGAAGAAAAATGAGTTAGGTTAGGAAGGAACACTGCATTATTTTCCACAGCTGGTCAGCATAAAACAAAGGGGAAGGAGCTGGGAGGGGGGTAGTCTATGAGCTAGGCTGAATGAAAGTCCCTTCCCTGAAACCTACTAGATTCACAATTTTCGGCAATCTTCTCTCCTATAAAAGGAATGAACAAACAGGACCTATTTAATAAGACCATTGTGAGGATTAAGTAAGTCAATATGTATCAAATAGCTAGAACACAACAAGTGATATATCAAGGCACTAGCATGAATGTATATGCCTATGATGATTATTTCTGCCTATTCTAGACCTGAATTGAGAAAACTCCAGCCGCTAGACCAAGTCTGGCTCTTACTGCCAGATGCATTGCAACATAGGCACACCCAATTGTGGTCCTCTTTTCTATGTCTACTTCAAGTCTACAGTGACAAAGGGAAGGCAGAGGGAGCAGTTTCCACATGGAGTTTTCTGGTCTGTGAGGAGGTCTACTTGGCCTTTATGGAAAGCATAGATAGTCATTTCAGGCTATAAAGAGCCTTTCTTAGCATCATAATGGGTACAGGCCATCAGTTCACTGTGAACTATGTAGAATTCTTTAAATTATCTATTGAATACAATTAAATTAGGAATGCCATATAACTAGGTTGCTAGGGGGCATACCCTTTTGGATTTTCAGTTTAATTTTGAGACCCCCCCCCCCAAGTTGTATTAGCATCAGATAATTCTTTTTTTTTCTTTATCAGTCTAGGTAGGCTTTTAATTTCTTTTATTTGATAAACTTTTATTGACAACAAACTGATATTCATTATGAGACCATTTTACAAATGGTCCCTTTTGAACAAATATAAGAGAATAATCTTTATGTAAATCCCTAGATACACAGCAATGTTTAAAAGTTCAAATAAAGTATCTGGAAAACTAGAGTAGGGGGTACTGTTTCATTTTCTGACCATAGGGAAAGTAAATTTCAGAATTCACATCAGTGAAGCAGAAATCTGTTGAGTAATAAGGCTTTGTGTTAGGCATGTAGACAGGTGTGAACGCTTCACAGAGATGCCTAGCGCAGAAGACACGAACAAATCAGAAATGAGACAGGTTCTTGTGGAGGTGGACACATCATGATTTGGGAATTTATAACAGGTGAGCCCAACTCACTTAGAACAAGAAGACTGCCCAGATGACATCCTGTTTACATTGAGATGAGAAGGGCAAATACAGTAATTGTTATCTGTGATGAGGGAAGGGGTTGGGGTATAATTGAGGAAGAGATTCTAGAATAGGAAACTGCTATGCAGAGTCCTCAAGAAGAGTAGGATGTAAATGGAGGGTTGTATTACTTGGAAGAGTAATAAGAGTACTAAGGAACAGGACTTAAATCTGGAGGAAACATGGAAAGAAGCCAGAAGTTTTTACAGAAAGTAGAAACCAGTGAGATGGTTTGAGTGGGAGGGAGATATTCCATTTTGTGTATTCCATAGACCAGTTGAAGCCAGCATTCTCACCCAACTTGGAGATGATGGCAGCTTGGGCTAGAGAGGATGTGGTATCCTTGTGAATTTCCCATAGATAGACTCTGTCCTAGCAGCAAGGCTTGGCTGGTGATGGAAAAGACCATAGACAATTTAAGATGCTAATACATTCATCTTTACAAATTGTGTTGAGTACTATGAAGCAAGGACACGGGATCAGAAATTTTTTTTTCACTAATAAGAAGGGACATCCAGATATCCTTGGCTTTGGTATGCAGAAAAGACACACCCAGGAGGTGATACTCCAGCTGAGATCTGGAGAATGAGTGTCACCCATGAGAGACATTCAACATAAAGACAACAGCTTGTGTCTGTGCCATTTAATGGGACAGAGCTGCATTTACAACCTTGGATCTACCCAGATAGGGCCCTCATCATATCTCTCATAGTCTGTTTGTACTTGGGTTGACAGTCCACCATTCTGCACTATCAGAAAAACGAAGGACATTTGAAGAAAGTCTCTTCCTCAGTGCTTACTTCAGAGTAAAATGCTACCAAAAACAAACCCTGCTCTTGCTAACAGTAAGTACCTTCTCCTGTGTAAACTACTAGAGTTGGTCCCAGGGTTTTCCTTGTTTGAGTGAGAAAAGACCAAAGGTGAAGGTTATGAGTAAAGAGATGATAATCAGGTTGACACTTAGAAAAGTATTAATTGTGTGCCAAGTACTGTTTCAAGAGACCAAGCCTTATGAAATTGTGTAATACATCCGGGCCAAGGTCACAGACTGTATGGAATGCTGCTGCTATGAGACTGCATCTAATATGGAGAAAAAAGGTCCTTGGTCTTGGCACCTTCCTATGCCACTCCTTGACCCCATTTGGATTTAAATGATTTGCCTATTTCATTATGCTAAGGAGTAGCCTAATAGAGCATATTCTCTGTGGAGAGTTTTCTAGTAGTATTTGATGCTAGAGAGGGGAAGCAGAAATGCTCTTAGCACCTGTAGGTTTCTACTTCTCAAGTTCTCAAATATGCACCTTGCTTTTTCGTAACACCTTTCTTTAGCTGTGTGTTCATGTTCTGGGCAAGTTCTGATGATCTACCAGCAGCTGTTAGCATTTTATGCATTATCTTGTTATTGTCTCTTAGTTCTTATATAACTGGAAGAACCACAGAGGAAGACAGTGGTCCTTGCCTCCAGGGAGCAAGTTCTGTAGGGAGGAAGAGAATACGAATTATATAAAGAGGAAGCAAAATCAGAAAGCCTGAAGAGCTGGGCTTGGGCATCCCATTGAAGGGTTTTGACCAGGATGTCAGTGGTGGACTCTCAAATCATAGTAAGGACAAACAGTGGCTCTTGAGAGGCTACCCTAAGATATGCACTCCAGACAATTTGGCTTATTATTTTTTAGCATCTTATTAATTTTATTTTATGTATTTTTCATTGTCAAGATGATGTAATAAAGGGGTTACAGTTACATATGTAAGGGAATTAGTACATTTCTTTAAAAAACACATTTTTTTATTGTGAAAATACCATACAGAGGGGTCACAATTACATGGGCAAGGTAATGAGTACATATTTTATCAAGCATTGTTGCCTCCTCTTTTGTTTTCCCTTATATCCCTTCCCATCTTCCCCACCCTCCCCCCCGGCCGAAAGAAACATAGCTCCCATGGTTTCCCTTATTTGCAATACTAGTATATGTCTGAGACAAGCAGAAACAGTCAGATAAGTTGATGTTAGGCGAACTGAACCCCAAGATAAGGACTCAAATGGTTTTTCTTTCTTGCTATTGTTTCTAACATATTTATAAGATATTTCTTTGTTGCTTTGTATGTCCCTCCCACACGGTATAGCCCTGTTTTCATGTATTTAATGTTGGTATAATTTGTGGAGGGAAAGGTGGACCCATTGCAACAATGAGATGTCGAAAAACGAACTTTACAACTTTGGTGTGGAGCGGGGAGGGGGAGCATTAGTACAGTTCTTGTCAAACTTGTTACCCCTCCCTCATTTTTCTTCTACTTTCCCTCCCCCAGCCTCCCCTCCTCAATTTGTACAGATCATTTCCAACAAATTATCTTGTATATGTTGTTGTTGTGTTGGTTCCCCCCTTGACTTGGTCAACAGAATGGTGAGACAAAAGACAACTTGTCTTGTTCTTGAACTCAATCTTAACTCCTGGCCTTGTTTATGGCTCTTTGCTGGAATGAGAACAGGATTCAAGAAGCCACAGTAGAACAAATCCTTTTTCTTCCAACAAGTGATGGGGGTGCTCAAGATATTTAGCACATTTGTAATTGCTATAAAAATATCTTTAGAATATTTATGATAGCTCTCTAAAATTTATAGCTATGCTAAAGTACTGAATGGTATTTATAAGCTTCAAAAATGGGATCTTCTCAGTGGTTAAAAGTAAAAGCTTTTATTATGGGAAATTCTTCAAGGAATATGCACTGTCAGCTTCCATTGTGTGCGCATGTGTGGCCATTTGTTTATACAGTCGCATCAGGATATCGACTCACTTATCACTGCTAGTCATGACCTTCCCAGTGAGCTGCTATCAGGATAACTGGCCAGGAATGTGACTCATTACCAAGGAAAGTGCAAGTGGAAATGAGCATATGACAAAAAGCTTCTAATGATACATTCCAAAGCCCATTGTTTAAGGTATTTGGAATGCTTGCTATTCTGGTGTGGAAAATGAGATGCTAAATATATGTGCACAATATTGCACAAGGCATGATTACATCCTTATTGTAAGCTAAGAGTAAAACTAAGAGCAAACATGCTGGAACCTGTTTTAAGCATTTTATCAGGACCAACTCATCAACCCTCTACAATATTACTCTGAGTTAGATAGAGTTATTGCCATTTGTATGTGAATAAACTGAGAGCCTGGGAGATTAAGGAACTTGCCCATGGTCACACAGCTGGAAAGTGACAAACATCTGATAGAGGTCTAGGTAGTCTGGATCTAAAGTTTATATCATTTGCAACTGCCCTGTACTTGCCCCTGGAAGATTCATATAGCTAAGAAATGGTCCTTTATGCAGTTATACAGTTTTTACACTTCCAGGTAAACATACATTATACTGTTACCCAAGAGAAATAAAAATGTATATCCAGGAGAAAAGTATCATATAAAAATATCTGCCATGCTGGGCACTGTGGGCCTATAATCTTAGCTACTAAGGAGGCTGAGAGCTGAGGATCTTTGTTTGAAACCAGGCTGGGCATGAGTCTGTGAGACTCTTATGTTCAATAAACTACTCAGAAAAACCAGAAGTAGAGATGTGGTTCAACTGGCAGATCACTAGCCTTGAGCAAAAGAAGCTCAAGAACAGTGCCCAGCCCCAGAGTTCAGTCCTCAGAACAAGCACAAAAAAAATATCTACCAGGTGCTACTCAAGATGCTGAGATTTGAGGCTTGCAGTTCAAATTGGCCTGGGTCTGTATGGCTGTTGTTTCCAGTTAACTAGCAAAAAGCAAGAGCTAGAGATGTGGTTCAAGTGATAGAGCATGAGCCAAATGAGAATTTGAGGCTCTGAGTTCAAGAGCCAGTACCAGCACTAATAAATAAATAAATAAGTTTATTTCCTATTTCTTTATAATGGTATAACCATGGTATAATTTATTTATAACAGCAAGGACAAGAACACATGATCATCTCAATTGATGCAGAAAATGCATGTTACAAGATCCAATGCCCCTTTATGATAAAAGCTCTGGAGAAACTAGAAATCCATGGAATATTTTTCAATATAAAACAGGCTGTATATGACATGCCTACAGCCAGTATTACACTTAATG
Source organism: Dipodomys spectabilis (assembly GCF_019054845.1). Taxonomy (NCBI): domain Eukaryota; kingdom Metazoa; phylum Chordata; class Mammalia; order Rodentia; family Heteromyidae; genus Dipodomys; species Dipodomys spectabilis. The sequence goes on from NW_024870731.1 coordinate 3,004,883, forward strand.
GTGAAAATTTAAAGCCATTTCCTTTAAAATCAAGAAGGAGACAAGGATGTTCGTTCTCTCCACTCCTCTGCAACATAGTATTAGAATTCCTAGCTAGAGCAATAAGGAAAGAAGTAAACATATAGGGGATCCAAATAGGGAAAGAAGTAAAACTATCCATCTTTGCAGATGACATGATCCTGTATTTAGAGAACCCCCTAGACTCCACCACTCAGAAGTTAGTTGAGCTGATCTGAAATTTTAACAAAGTAGCAGAGTATAAAATTAATGCACAAAAATCAGTAGCTTTTCTATATGCCAACAATGAGAAATGTGAGATGGAAATCAGGAAAGCATCTTGTTTTCTAATAGCATCAAAAAATACCTAGGAATTCAACTTAGCCAAAGAAGTGAAGGACCTCTACAAAGAAAACTTCAAAAATCTGAAAAAGGAAATTAAAGCAGATCTAAGGAAGAAGAAAAACCTTCTATGCTCCTGGATTGGGAGGATTAATACTGTGACAATGGCAATACTGTCAAAGGCTATCTACAAATTCAGTACAATTCCCATCAATATACCAACCTCATTCTTAAATGAAATAAAAGAAGCAAGCCAAAAATTCTTATGGAACAATAAAAGACCCTGAATAGCAAAAACAATCTTTAGCAGGAAAAACAGTGCTGGAGGAATATCAATACCAAACTTCAAACTCTACTACAAAACTGTAGTAGTAAAAACAGCTTGGTACTGGCACAAGAACAGGCCTGAGGACCAATGGAATAGAACTGAAGACCCAGAAAGGAACCCACAGACTTATGACCACCTAATCTTTGTTAAGGGAGCCAAAAAATCAGCTTCTGGCAGAATCGGCTAAACATGTGTAGAAAACAAGTTAGGTACTTATATATCACCCTGCACCAGAATTAACTCCAAATGGATCAAAGACCTCAAGGTAAAAGCAGATGCACTGAAAATATTAGAGGAAGGAATAGAGCAAACACTAGAACTCCTCGGCACACGTTGAAACTTCCTTAATAAAGACACAGAATCACAACAAAATCAAAGAGAGGTTGGATAAATGGGATTAAAATTAAGAGCTTATTCACATCAAAGGACATAGCTAGCAAGATAAATAGAAAGCCCAGAGAGTAGAAGAGTTTCGCTAGCCATACAACAAACAAGGGCCTCATATCTAAAATATACTTATAGCTCAAATAATTAAATTTCCCCAAAACAAATCCTCAAAGAAACACCACCCCATTAACAAGTGGGCTAAAGACTTAAGAGAGAGGATTCTCTGAAGAGGAAATAAGAATGCCCAATAGATATATGAAGAAATGCTCAACATCTCTGGCCATAAAAGAAATGCAAATCAAAACAACATTGAGATTTTACCTCACCCCAGTTAGAATGGCCATTATCATGAAATCTAATAACAGATGCTGACAGGGATGTGGCCAAAGGGAATTCTACTACACTGCTGGTGGGAGTACCACCCTGGAAAGCAGTGTGGAGGTTCTTCAGAAACTAAACATAGAGCTCCCCTGTGACCTACCAATCCCACTCCTAGGCATTTACCCAAATGACCACAAACAAGGCCATACTAAAGCTACCAGCACAACCATGTTAATTGCAGCATTATTTACACTAGATAAGATGTGGAGCCAACCCAAATGCCCCTCAGTAGATGACTGGATCAAGAAGATGTGGTATATTTACACAATAGTGTTCTATTCTTCCATCAGCAAGAATGACATTGCCTCTTTTGTAAGGAAATGCATAGACCTGGAAAAAATTATATTAAATGAAGTAAGCCAGACCTAAAGAAAAGTAGGCTGCATGGTTTCCCTTACTTGTAATAACTAGAATATGTCTATGATATTCTTAACAGGGGGATCTCAATAACCCAATTTCTCAGTGCATAGGACCATATATAATGAAGCGTGTCAACATTAACTCCAAGAATTGGAAACAAGAGGTTCTTATTATGTCCTGTATGTAGTTATTTCTTTTTTTCTCTCTTAGTTTTCTGTACCTTGTGCCTTGTGTCTAAGTTTATTCAATCTGTAGAAGGGAAAGGGAATCACAGAAACAGCAGGAAAAAGGATGAACTAATGCAACATTGATATTCACCTGACACTAGGTTGGAAATGAACTTTACAATTTGGGGGGAGGTATGTAGGGAGGGGTAAGTGGGAGAAAATGAAGGATGGGGTCACAGTGTTTGAAAAGAAATGTACTCATTACCTTACTTATGTAACTGTAACCCCTTTTCAATAAAGTTTAAAAAGAAGCCAGTACCAGCACTAAAATTAAATAAATACATAAATGAAAGAATATTTCCTATTTATAACAATATAACTATTCAAGTAACCCAACTATCCATTAACAAGGGAATGACCAATCAAACTGTGATAGTATTTATAATGAATATGATTTCTCAATAAGAAAGAATGAACTGACACAATAGGAGTGAATCTCAGACACTTTATATTGTATATGAAGTTCAAGAATAAGCAAAACAAATCCACACAGACAAAAGAATAGTGATTGCTTCTGACACTAGGTGAAGGCAGTGCTCTGTATATTTATTGGTCAGAAATTAGTGGGCACTTAGTAGTAGTGTGTTTTGTTGTATATATTTTACCTTGATTAAACATACAGTTAAATTTGTCTCCTTTTTTCCTAATCTTATTCCCAAAAGTTTCCCAATGGTAAACATTGTTTATAGATGGTATGAAGTTTCCAGAATTTTCCAGTTACATCTGTGTATATTTAAAATTTTAACATTAATAAGGACAGTATGTGTTAGTCTGCTACCTGTTTTCTTTTTCAGTTAGCTACATGTCTTGAGGGCTTTACATTTTGCCTTAATCTTTTTAGCTAGCTTGATTCCTTATTCTAAAGAAACTTACTATCTATAGTCATTTCATTTCTGGTGGACAATTGAACAGTTTTCACATTTTCCCTCCTATAGTTATAATGAAAATGGTTTCATTATACATGTGTGCACATGTGTGTAGGCTTCTTTCCTGTATAACAAAGGTTGGTCTGGGAAAAGGTTATATACAATGTGGTGGCTACAGCCAAACTGACTTCCTGAACTCCTTTTGTGAATTACCCATCCTGACCACATAGGAGAGTATTGTCAGTCTTCTAAAATGTTTGAGAGTACCTAGTACAAAGAAGCATATCCTTTCTGCTGAGATTTTAAAAGAAGTTTTGATATTCTCCTGTATGTACAAATACACATATGCCTTACAGGGACATGGGTATTCAACTACTCCCCAGCTATGTCAATCTGGACGCTTGACTTGTTCTCACCAGCTAGTTAACAAACACCCGGATTCTATTTTGACAGTGTATTCTAATAAAAATAGCAGAATTCTATTCTCTTTAAATATAGTGGCCTTTGTGGGCCACCATTGCAAATTAATACCTTTTACAATTTTTTGTTTATTTTCCTTAACAGCTGCTGAATTTTGAAAAACAGTGTGACTTGCTTTATGAAATTGCTTTTTGAAACTGGTTAAGTTGAATATTGAAAACTGACCTTACCATTTTATTTTCTACCTACTTTCTCCCCATGATTAATTATATTACTTAATTTATACTTTGGAGGCATTTTATCTAATTGGCCCCATCCTAAGCAGTTTATCTCCAATGGCTGTTATTCTTAAGTAAGTTTGAAACATGCTGAACACAGGCCTCTGTTACAGCATCAGAACTTCAGTTCTCCATTTTTCAAAGCCTCATTTTAAACATAGGAAAGCTTTAAGGGACACGTGAACTTAGAACTCAACCTTTTCTTTTCAGACTGAAAGAATACTGTAGTATCCCTGAAAGTCAAGAATGTTGAGACTGCTCTGAGAACTTTGTGGGAGTTGTTTATGCAAATGATGTTTGTAATCATAATCTACTTTAGTTATCATCGGGGGTGAAAACATTTAGCATTTGGTTCTACTTAATGGTGTAGGCAATCTCACTACTTTCAGTGACCTCTCCATCACATACCCTATTTGAGAGTAATTGGAAAAATGTGCCCTGGGTCCATATGAGCTTTACATATACCGTCCTTGTTCTATTAGGAGTCGAGAGTCATTCCTGATACCTTTGGAGTAATGAAAAGTTACTTTTCTAAAAGTAAACCTGAATTTAGACTTTAGTTGGCAGTGTTTTTTTTTTTTCTGTTTTGTGTGTGTGTGTGAAAATACCATACAGAGGAGTTACAATTACATGGGCAAGATAGTGAGTACGTTTCTTATCAAGCATTGTTGCCTCCTCCTTTGTTTCCCCATACCATCCCTTCCCCTCTCCACCCCCCATCCCCCATCCCCCCCCTACCACCACCACCCCCCCCCCCACTCCACCAAAGTTGTAAAGTTCATTTTTCGACATAACGTCTTGTACATCTCATTGTTGTAATGGGTCCACCTGTAACCCTATTTAAACAGTTTGTTTTTTCCCTTCCCCTCCACAAATTATATCAGCATCAAATACAGTGAAAGCAGGGCTTATACCCTGGGGGAGGTACATACAAAGCAACAAAGAAATCATCTTATAAGTATGTTGGAAACAATCTCAAGAAAAAAATTTGAATCCTTATCTTGGGGTTCATTTCACCTTACATCAACTTGTCTGACAGTTTCTGTTTGTCTCAGACATATACTAGTTATGTAAGTATGTTACTGATAGATTAAAAACTGGAAAATAGACAAAATTGTCCAATCTAAACAATGATGATATGGTTGTTCAATTTTGCCCATAATTTTCTAAGTCCCAGAATACTTAAATGTTTTTATGACTGGAAACAGTCAGAAGGAACTCAAGTGTTGAGAGCCTTTTAATTATCAGGGTCCCAAATAGCAAATTATTCTGCTTATTCAATCATCACCTTGAACTTTATTTTGTTGGTTGGTAGAAATAGGAAAGCACATGATTCCATGAAAATGAGAAAATAGGAGTTCCTCATGGAAAGCTGTTTTATTTGCTTTTTGACTTTCAATTTGGCATGCTTGCTGTTTATCATTTAGTTCTCATATTGTTTATATTTCTCAGGGTGCTTATCCTGGGGGCTCAGTCACAGTGGCTGATGCAGCAGGGCTGCTCATAGGGGCCAAAAGAATTAGAATGGACCCTATTCTAATGGGGTGTGCTCCTCAGCCTCCTCTTTTTGGAGTTGCTGCTACCGAGCCCCTGCACTGCCCATGTGTTAGATTAGATTTATAACAGCTGCTGTGGACATGGTTGCCTAAGTCTGTGGAATGTTTTGCTAAACGCTGCTGTTAAATAGTCCACATTAAGCCTGTAACTCCTGTTTTTTATTTTAATCCGTCCTTTATCCTTAGTCTCTTACTTTCTGATCACTTTATGATTTTGCACTTTGACATCCTATAGATTCATTAAGAACTTTTACTCTAAATACTGGGGGCTTGATTTAACACTGTGATTTGCCAAACCGTTACTCTGTTTGAACTAAGTGTTGACAATATGTTTGATTGGAGCTTTGTAATTGTTATTTTTAAATCCAAGAACATGATCCAAAGGAATAATAATAACTAGTACAGCCACTACTTAGAAGAAAATAAATGTCCCTTTAGGAACCACAGGGCTCTATGTAGGTAGGCTCTTGGCCTACCTACATTTGTGGTTCTATCTCTTACCCCACTTGCATTAAACCTACGGCAGCCTTTTATTTTGCTGAAGTAGCAAGCACCTTCCCTGCCTTGGGAATTACATGTAGTTTTTGCTCTCTCTGGAACATTCCTCCACTTGCATTTCTTCTGATTAGTTCCTTTGGGTCTCAACCTAGGAAGGCCTTCCTTGGCCTCCGTGTCTAAAGCCATTTCCACCTATCATACCTCTTCTCCACACATGCATCTCTTCATCTTCCATGGAATGCTGTTAATTTCCTTCAACATTAATTGAGTTCCTTGGCACTTGTCTGTGTTCCCACTGGACTCTATGCTTCAAGACACGGAAGACTATACCTGTCTCATTCACAACTGAACCCTAGTACCGTCCTAACGCTTGACATTCGGTGGGCTCTTGATATATACTTGTTGGTGAGTGGAGTATTTTGAGGTCCCCATGTTTTCCTGAGCCCATGTCAAGATAGTCTATGCTTAGTACTTCTTAAATCAGTTGTGACAATATATGCTTTATCCTGTGGTGGAATGTAATCAAGCTATGCTGGCTTTCCTCAGGCATATGAAAGATCAGAATAAGAAGGTGGCCAACCTCAAGCACAATCAACAGCTGGAAAAGAAGAAGAATGCCCAGCTGTTGGAAGAAGTCCGCAGGCGAGAAGATAGCATGGCTGACAATTCACAGCATTTGCAGGTGAGCGAGGTTTACCTTCTTAATCCCTAAGTAATTGGACATTAACTCTCCAAAATTTGCCATTGCTGCAAGAAGGTATCCACAGAAATGGTGGATTTAACTTTTCCCTGAGTTTAACAAAGGAAAGTAAAGAGAGTAAGGGTTGGCCTTCTTGAGCATGAAAGCATTTTATTTTAAATGGTGCCAAAGAGAAGCTGGTTGTGGCAGTGCCTAGAAATGCCAAACAGTTTCTTGGTTCCTATACCTCACCTTAAAAGGTAAGAGTTGCAACTCCATAGTTGGCAAAAGCTTAACACACATAAATGTCATCCTTTTTAATTTATATTGAAATTGTTTGGGGGTGCATAGAAGAGAAATGCTTGTGTATTATCACAAAAGGTATTTGGAAAAGTATTTCTTCTGATTTCAGACAGTTTACAAAATTTTGTTCAAAATTCTGAGCCTCTGAGTCAGATCATTATTCTTTCTTTTCATGACCATAGTTATCTCTCAATGACATCTCCTGCTGTCTCTCAGAAACCAAATGAATGACTAAAACACCAGTTTTCCTCATTAAACATTTGTATTTTTGGCAAAGGCACTCTCCCCATTTGCTCAATAAAACATTCATGCTAAAGCAGGGCATTTGCTTTGAAGTTCCTTTATTTATTCCAGTGTGCCTTTAAACAGATAATTTTAAGTTCAACTTGGATGAAGTTCATATTAAATTTTGCTTATTAGCTAGTGTCTTTCTCTGGTTATATATTAGGTTTCCTCCTTGGAGATATAAGTAGTTAGATAATTTCAGTATGTACCCATAGTACATCTTTTTAATTGACCAAAAGAGAACAAAATAATTATTGCAGAGTAGGAAATACAAGGCAAGCACATTGCACAGAAGATCATGGATGGAAGCTACTCCATTCCTGTTGGTTTCTTTTTCTTCTGTACCTTCAACATGCCTTTTCATTCTGTCTGCAAACCTCCCTTTACATAGATGATTGATTTGGAGTTTTCAGTGAATAACACAATTGTAGAATCAGATCTTATACTGAGCCTGGACCTCCACAGCAAGTAGTAAAACTTTGTCCAGTTCCTTATTTCCCCAATGTGGTGGTCAAATCATGTCCAGGGTTTGGAGTCTTAATTCTCCATCCATCACAGACCTTAGATTTATGCTAACAATAGCAATAATAATGACAGATTTGCAGAACAGAGGGTTTTTTTCCAGAAATATATTTCTCTTTATTCTTTGTAATAGTGTTGGTGATTTTACATTTGATACAAGTAGGGTCTCAGAAAGATTATGGAGTGTGATCCTAATAAAGGTGGAGATAAAGATTATGGAGTGTGATCCTAATAAAGGTGGAGATAGACTTGACTACAGGCCTTATATTTAAGTAACAAGACATGCTTGATACCATTCATTGAATGTTTCAATATGGTGGGCACTGTACTATACCTACCATAGAATGGTTGTTATTCCCAGAGCTCTCCTGAGCTAGTTAGGACTACATGCACATGAAAGGACAGTAACTCAATCTGACCCAGGCAAAAAAGAAAGAAAAAAGGAAAGGAAAAAAAAAATCTGTAGATTAAAGTAGCTACTTTAATCTAACAGTGATACCAGGGATTCATTTCCTACCTGCAGGGATACTGTTTTCTTTGTTTCCTGGGTTTTCAGAAAAGCTGTTTACAAATGGTAGTTAGCAGGAGAAGACAGTGGCTTTACATGGTAGTTCTGACAAGTATTCAAGAATCAAATGTGTTCATTGGCCAGGCTATGTAATCATGAAGCCCCTGGGAAGGTATCAGCCTCACTTACATCTCATGGACTGAGTGTGAACAGATGATATCCCACAAGAAAGAAATCTGGAGGGGTTATGGAAAGATACAGCTATTGCGTGGGATAGATGCACTAATACACACTATTTGCTATAAAAGAAGGAGGCTTTGAGAGATTGTCCAACTTGCCCAATATTACTTAACTGGCAGGTAGCAGGACTTCAGCCTGGCTCTGTCTATCACTTAGGTGATGAGAATACTGAAGGATTAGAAGTGTGGGGAATCTGTGGATGGCAGAGACTTGTCACAGAGCAGGTAGATTCTGAGCTCATTTTACTAAAGGGCCATAGGGATGGTCCTTCAGGTGATAAAATTGTTAGAAAAGGAACAGAGGTTATTAGGGAAAGGTAAAGTCAGGGCAAAAAGCATAATAAAGCAAGTGATTATTGTAGCAGTCTTCAGTGAGGTAAATGCTGTTATCTTTGTTTAACTGACTCCAGACTCCAGTGCCTGGTTTTCATTACAAAAGCTTCAAATTTTACTAACCAAGCATCCTTGAGAAGATTACTTACCCTCCTTAAGCCTCAGTTTCCTTATCTGTTAAGCAGGAATGCTAATTGACATACTAGAGTTGTTGTGAGGCTAAAAAGTCAACATACATAAGGAATTTAGAATTTAGGCTATGCTCAGAATAAGTGTCAATGATTAACTATTGACATAACAAAAGAAAAACAGTAAAAGGAACATTTACTGTCTCTTACATGGAGGATATTTACATAGCTATACTCTGATAATTCATTGAGCATCAATGTTTTTCTCTATTCTATATATAGCAACTTGTTTCCTAAAGACATATCTAATTATAGAAATTGATGTCTTGTTTTTGCCCGATGAACTTTCATATAGCAATATTTTCTTAGAGCCTTAATAACTACTTCAGACTTATTCATAAAGATAGCATGATCTGGAATTGCTTAGCTGCATTCCTGACCACCCCAAATAAAGGATAACATTTGAAATGCAATAAAAAGTAGTCACAATTAATTTTGATGAAAATGTCTCTGATTAAGGTTAATCGAGTGTGAACCTCCTACTTGCCTGGACTTTTAAGCAGATGTTCTTGCTGCCTTCTGAAAGTAGAACTTTCAGAGACCTTCAGGTTTTAATATTATATTTATTTTTAAGCTATGTTCTGCTTATAAGTTAGTTGTTTAAATGCTGTAAGTATAGACCCTGACTTGATTTGGTTGTTTGAGTGGTAGCCATAGGTTTGGCACCTGCTAAATTTGATTTATTGTACACTTGTGTTTTGTGATGATTGGATACTCTAGAGTCATGATTTTGCCTAACTAAATAAATATTATATCCAGAAAAGTTATCAAGGACTGCAACAATAATAACTATTGAATCAGGCTACAAAGGAGAGCTCAGAGATGAAGCTAGTTGATATGGAAATTGGAAACTGGTTCCTGAAAGGTGTGGAGGAGAGGTCAAGGGGAAGGGGAGAGAGAACACAATCATAATATCCAATGAATCTCTTACACAACAAGGGGAGGGACTGGGTTAGGAGGGGTGAGGGAGAAAAATGAAAGGGGTGATTTCAATCGAGATGCATTGTAGTTATAAACTGATTTGCTGAATGGTAATCTTATTGTGCAACCACCTAAAATTATAAAACTGTAATTTTTAATCATTGAAGACAACATTGAATACAGAGTTATTTATTGTTTAAAAAGGCACACAATAGCAGTGGGGAAAAAAGTGGGTTGTCTTGGTCAAGACTAGACATTATACTAGGAAACATTTCACAAATCAGACTATATTTCCTAAATTAATGTTTTATTGCAAACCCTACTGCCTTCAAAGTCTAGGCAATTAAACATAAGAAATAGGTTTGTATGAATGGTTATGTTTAACTATTTAAAATTGTTGTTAGAGACGTATGCATTAGTAGTTGGCATGATATTGCCCTGTGACAACTACTGTAAAACATTCCCACTGTAAAACATTGTTCTTCCTGCTTTGCAGCTTGACTGAGTGGCTCAGCTTGCCCCAGGTGGGCTTGGCTTGGTCCTTTGTTACTCACTGTATAACTGTGGGTGGTTAAACCAGCTCTATTTCACACATGTTATCCTGAGGATAGAGGCATCACTAACCAGGGAAACTCTCTTCATGATAGTAGCAGAGGCAGGAGAAAATAAAGGAAATCATGCCAATTGTTGTAAAACCTGACCTTAAACTGACACTGTGATTTCCTCTCCAATTCATTGGTCAAAACACAACACATGTCTTTGTCAGGGAGTGCTCTCTACTCAACTGGAAAACATTTTAAAGGGGGCAGATACAAGGAAGGGTAATGGATTGAGCCTAATCATTAAAGAATTGAAGTTATCTATTAAAAGTAAGTTTGGAAAATATTTCTTTTTTACAGGAAAAACAACATGATTATCATGAAAAATTTTTGCTCTAGTTGGCTTTAGTGTGTTGGTATAACTGAAATGAAGAACTGTAGGGAACTCACGTCCAGGCCTTACCTAGGACCAACGGTCTTTAAGACTTAGGTGAACGTTGTTGTCAGTGGGTCCAGGTTTGTGGGATCTTCTGATTGTACAAAGTAAGTCATACATGGTAAATTTTTCTGTGATACCTGAGAGGTTTAGAAAGTTGGTTCAATTTCTTAAACACTGTATAGAAACAATGAAGCACATCTGTGTGCAAGTTGTGCATTGACTTATTTATGGTCTGTTGCACATTTGTTTCTGCTGAGTTCTCATGGTATTTTTAATGAAGACTCTTAGCTCAACCTGACACATTGAAGAGAGACATAGCTTAATATTAGTCTAGTCTTCATTTGTCTGAAAATACCTCGCATTACTGTTTTTCAAAGATCACCCATGAACTAAAGGAACATAGTATATTGTCAATTAAATAACATCCACCACTGCTGCCTCCTCCTCCTCCTCCTTCTCCTTCCCCTCTTCACCCTCTTCTCTCCTCCTCCTGCTTCTCTTCCTCCTCCTCTCCTTCTTCATCTTCTTCTCCCCTTCCTTCCTTTCTTCCTCCTCCTCCTCCTTCTTCTTCTCCCCTTCCTTTCTTCCTCCTCCTCCTTCTCCTCTTCTTCCTCTTTCTCCTCCTCCCTTTTCCTTCTTCTCCTTCTTTTACTTTTTTGGGAGGAGACAGTACTAGAGCTTGAACTCAGGACCTCATACTCTTGTTTCGCTTTTCAGATCAGGGATGGTGCTCTCCACTTGAGCTATACCTCTACTACAAGCTTTTGCTGGTTAATTGGAGATGAGTTTCATGGACTTTCCTGTTTGGGTTGGCTTTGAATTGAGATGCTCAGATCTAAGCCTCCTGAGCAGTTAGAATTGCAGGCGTGAGCCTCAGTACTTACCTTCATTTAACTTCTTTAATATTTTTTTCCCCTTTTTTCTTGGGTATAGGCAAGGAGAAAAGGAAGGGAATAATAAAGATCCATAGAGTTAGCTGTTGCTAGTGGCTTATACTGTGGTTCAAAGCCAGCCTGGGCAGTAAATTCCATGAGGGTTTTATCTCTAAGTAACCACCACAAAATCTGAAATGGAGTTGTGGCTCAAGTAGTAAAGCACCAATCTTCAACAAAACTCTGCTTAGGCACTGAGTTCAAGCCCCAGTATCAGCATTAAAAAAAAAAAAAAGATCCCCAGTACCAAAAAAGAAAAGACAAAAAAAATACAGTTAAAAAAAAAAAGATCTCCAGAATTAAATGATTTATAGCTCAAATACTAGTCCCTCTCATTAGTAAAGCACTTTGAGTAAGATAGAGAACCTCTGTGTCCCTTGCTTTTCTCATCTGTGAGTAGTATAATACCTGACTCCCTGCATGTGTTAAGTAGGACAAGCTTTGGGAAAGAGCCTAGTATCACCCCTGACTTATGTGGAATTCAGTTACTAGAGCTTTTGTTTTTCCTGGGGAGACTGTTAATGAGCTTTTAACGGTAGAAAATAGTGACCATTGGGAGTATCACACAACAAATCCTTTGCAACTATTTTACACTGATGAGCAATACAGATATAGAGCACATCTTAATAAATGGAACTTTTCAGAGGAGCATGACAAAAACATTTGGGGCAGTTAGGAAGAAAACTTAAAACATTTTTAAAGCTAATGTTGAGTTGTATGTGAAAGGACAATGTGAAAGCTTGTGATTTTCTCTTCTGATTCTATGGAACCTTTTTTCAGGACACAGTTTATGGAGCAGGGTATTTATGTCTAGCCTTGTGGCTTTGGACTTCTGTGTGTCCTGTCAGAGTCCACATGGAGATTTTTCAACAAGGTAACTTTGCAGAGGTTCACACTAAATCAGCATTACCAGAGTAGGATGCCTTCATTCTCTCTACCTCTCACTATTTCTTGGTGAGCAATATACCTCTTTTTAAATGTCAGTGGACATCTTTGTAAATTTTGACTGCATTTTCCATTGTGCAGCTTATTGAGTTAATGAACTAAAATTCTGAGAAATGCACAAGCCAGTATTTTATACTCCTTTTCTGTTGTATGTTTGCAGAATTCTCTTCAATTATTGCCTGAAAACTAAGGTCTGTTCTTGTGTGCTTCCGTTTCCAAATTATAGGTTCCCAGGGAACTGTAAAGTTTCTTCTCTGCCAGTGGTTAAACCTCAGTATGATCAGTTTAAAAAGAAAATGAATGTTCCTATTTATTCTTGTCCTTTTCATACGGTTCTAAAAAAAAAACTAAAGAAACAAATAGATTACAAATAAAATAAAAAAGAACTTTATTGTTTTCATTTGTGAAATCCTGTGCATATTATTATTTTTCAAGGGGACAGTTTTAACTTTGCTTTTCCAATAGAGTTGGAATCAGCTAATAGACGAAGTATAACAAACACCATAAAATTCCAAGATACATATCTTTCAGGAAAATATATATTTCATTATGAAGTTCCCAAGGATCATGAAGTTGTTGCTATATATATATATGTATATATATATATATATATACATATATATGTATATATACCTTAAGTAGCAATTTTTTAAGCCTCCTATCTATATGTTCATCTCTTTGTCACTGAGTTAAGCTCATTTCTCTTTCAATTCCCTGAGTTTAAAATCATTACTCTTAGTGTGATCTATGTTTATGTGTTATGGTACACTTACCTAAGTACTGCCATTAGATGAAATCTGACCAGCAGAGTTCAGAGATTCATCATTGTCAAAACACATTTATTTATTGAGTTCTTAGTTTTTCATGGCTGTTTGGTAGGTATGGTGTGAGGTGATTTAGGAAGATTCCATTTCAGCCATCATTTTCAAAATATGGAAGGATGAGGAAGGTCATCCTAACACAAAGAAAACCTACATCTGTTCCAACTTTCATTAGAATTTAACATCATAATTTTTTTCATGGTGAGGCATTTTATTGGTTTGCTTTGCAGTTTCTATATTGAGGCTTAGAATTTAGGAGGGTCCATTGTAGCTAAATCCCATCATGTTGCTGAATTATAAACTGAAATTCATCCAACATCTCCAGACTCCATTCATTGATTCAAGATGAAAAGAAATAGTTGAGTATTTGTGAGTCTGAAGAGGCCCTAGGGTGCTGATGAATAGGACTGAGGGTTAGTACAGAAGGCCTTTCTTTCCTTGGGGATTTATTTTGACATTTGTTTTGCTTTCACACTATAATCCCCCCCCACGTGCCCAAAATGGCTTTTGTTGTCATAGGTCCCTAGAGGTAGTCTCTGAAAACCTTATTGACAATCATTTTCTGGTAGCCTTGAGTTGAAATCGTTGTTCTGTAGTAATTCATAGACTGCCAGGGGTAAAGGACATCCTGTGCAGTATATTTGGGAGCTACCCATTTGCTAGAAACATTCCAAGGAATCTAGTGAAATCATGTAAATACAAGTGTTGTACTGGAGTTTTTCGGGTTTTCTTTCTTCCCAGTAAAGTATGACTTGTTTTTCCAAATGTTCAGTGACTTGCATATTTCTTCTAAGAAATGTCTTCTGCTTTTTCCTGTGGATTTGTGACCTAATCCTCCACTTCATACAGCCCCTCTGTACAAACACAGTATATTTCCATGGAAAAGAGAGGTTTACCCTTAATCAAGTGTGGCCTAATCTACCTACTAAATTACCCCATGGAGACAGGGGAGGCTCATTATTCTTTGCTGAAGGGTTTTCAGGTTTCACTCCATTAGTGGCTCCTCAGCAGTTCTCAGAAAAGTGAATGTTTGTTTGCCAAAGGCTGAAGATCCTGCAGAATGAAACGCAACATACTTCTCAAATGAAATCATTGTTATTGGGGTGAGGGAATCTGGAATGACAAGGAGTTGGGGGTTGGAAGATGGAATCTTGCTAAAATGATATGGTATTCTCTACTCATTCCAAAGGGGTTACTAAGGAAGATGGAACTGTCATTTATTTATTTTTATTTTTTAATGTAATTTCATTATCTTTAATTGTACAAAGAAGTTTCAATTCAACATGTTAGTTTATGTGTATAATACATCTTGATCCATGTCACCCTTTTGTCATTCTCTTCCATTTCAGCCCCACATATCCTCTTACATTACCTGATTGCATTTTCACATATGTGCATTGAATGTTACAGATGTCTAATTTTGCATTCTTTGATCCCTTAAATAAGGGAAGGGCAGTATCCCTCCACCAGCGGGCCCCATGATCACTGGACACAGACAACAATTTACAAAAGTAGACATAGTGTGATTAGTTTTGGGAAAAGACAAGGCCTGGCATTGTCTTAGCTTATCCCAAGTCATAACTTCTGTGGTTTGGACTATAAATTGGAGTCACCATTTTTATCCTTTTCTTAACATCACTATGATGCACAATTTAGTCAGTAATAAAACAACATGCTCTCAAGGAAGAATCTGCTGTGTTTGTTTTGCAAAGTGCTTTCATGGTTAATTGTCATGTTACATCATCCCTTTTACTTTAAGATTGGAGAGCAAGTTTGTCCATCTTCATAGAAGACCAAGCTGAGACCCAGGTACTCAGTGACTTCCCTGAAGTCATGGATCTCATCAAAGGAATAGCTTTGAGGAGGCACTTCCTGTATAAGTCAGAACAAGGCTCTGAAGGGATGCTAAAGAAAATGCTTCCTCAGGACAAAGATCCCGAGCAATGGCATTTTTAGCATGTGTAGTTGAGAACAGCTACAAGTTTTTCATTCTGTTTGGATCCATAAGCACCTGCAGTGTGATTTTCAAAGTAGACACAATAGAGGCAGTACTGAAAATTTGAAGGCAAGGGGATGTGAAGAAGAAATTCTGACAGCAGGCCTTATTTCCTCAAGGTAGTATTTATGTAATGATTCACACACATGAGGCCTATGTAATTTCTAGGGAGTAATTGAGTTCAACATGAATCAAAAGAACCAATCCAGTTAAACCTGTTCTTCCAGACCAGGATAATTACTGCAGGTTTGCCCTGAGATATGGCTACCAGAAGCTAGTCAGGGGGCACCTGCAAATCATAGGCATGCCACTCTGACATCACTAACCTCATTCTAATAGATGTTGGTACTTCAGCACATCGCTACCCAAGGCAGAGACCTGGGGCATGGTTAATTTTTTTAAACGTTCACTTTGACTTATGACTTGTTCAAGGCATTGCTAAGCTGTGTATTCAAACACTCCAGATTAAGGAAATGACAGTCAATGTCATAGGCAATGATTTAGATGGAAACCTTGCAGAAGGAAAATACAACTATAAAATCTGTTCCTATTCATTTAACAGTCTCTCCTGTAATACACATTTGGGAAGTTGGTAACTTGAATTTATGATATTTTAAATTTCTTCTCTGCTATTACAATTTACTTCTACATCTTACTTATTTATGTTGCCTGGAAAAATATCCTACAAGGTTAAGCAATCATAATTTTTTCTTGGTAGAAAGGACCTTAGATGTTAAAATACCAGCTCCTTGTTTTGCTGCAGAGGCAAGTAAAAGCAGTGACCTGCTCAAAGTCCTAGAGGGAATTATGGGCAGAGGAGAGACCAGATTCTATGTCTTTTGCTTCCTTGGCCAGTACCATTTGTATCATTTACGGGTTCCATAAAGTTGGTCTGTATTCAGTTGAGCTGAATGATTTAAATCCTGAAACCCACAGTTCGTTATCCCCTCCACATTTGATTTTACATCCAAGACAACATAAAATTACCCTGAACAACAAACGAAAATCTGTTTGTTTTGAAGCAGAATCATGCCATGTCACTCTGGCTGGCCTCAATCTGAATAGTCTTTCCTCAGCCTCTGAGTACTAGGATTACAAACATGCACCATTGCACCAGAAACTTTATCCATATTTTATAAACAGGATATACCATTATATCCTATACCTCTCTTATATCTTCAAAACTCAAGTAACTAAACAGTGGTAAACTGGTGGTGGAGAAAATTGCTGTGAAAACAGCCTACAGAACTTAGGATTTAGAGGCTAAATAAAATTTGACTCAACTTATTTTGATCTTTGCCACTCTTCCTCATCCATGAAGAGATGATACTCAAAAGACTCTCAGGAAGCCTTTTGTTCTGGAAAATAAATGTAGACTGCTTGGAAAATTGAGCAAAAAGAATACTAGCTTTTTGTTGAGAAATGAAAAGCAGGCCAAAGTTAATGCCTTTCCTTGTGTTTTCTGGACACCAAGACTCCTCCTACTGGAGAGGTTTAATGGGAAGGGAAGGAAGAGACCCTGGGCACAGGGAAAAGTTAATGGAAATATACCTGGAGCCATTAAATGCCAATCAGTTGACCAAGTTATTCTGTATAGAATTGATGTGTTTAATCTGATCAACAAACTAATGAGGTTGCTACTGTCTTTGAAAACATCTTACATCTCAGGTGTCCATGAGAAAATTGAGTCTCAATAATAATACTGGATGTGAGAAAGAACTGGTATCAGTCACAAAGTAGATACTTCTCTCTCTTCAGTGCATAACAGTTTCTTTACATCTTTTTATTGGTAATAGTAATTTGTAGCACAGTGGAGGTGATTGTCAGAATGCTCAATAGTGGACATGTTAGGTGCCATAAATTTAGATAAGGCAGATGTGCTTATATTTTACAGGAAATCAATAAGCTTGCCTTTAACCAATGAGGTTGCATTAAATGCTGTCATGTGTGTAAGGCTTTTAGTTCAGCATGCAGTCCTACTGAGATTTCTAGAGACTTTTCAGTGCTAGGCTCTGTATTATCTGAGGAATTTAACCATAGGTAGGAAAATGCTTCCCACTCAACTGTCTCTTAAGAGCTTCTAACTAAAGGTGTCTGTTCTCCCGCCGCAGAGAGAGAAGACCGTGCTTCACTGAGCCCAGTGTAGCTGGCCTGCTCTGGAATAAAAAAGACAGATGGAGCCTTGGATTGGAACTACTGCTCTGCAGAACATTACTGCAGCTGTGTAGGCCAGAGATGAGTGCCAAATAGGGAGTCGGGAGTCTGCTCAATCACTAATGAGCTGGGTGAACATGAGTCAGTAAGCTTGTCACTTAGAGCCTCTGTTTTGTTATCTACAGGTGAGACCTTGGCTCCACAGAGGTCTGAAATTCTGAGGCCTAGAACTGTTGAAGGATGCACACTGTAGTGATTTAAAAGCACTTTGGAGAGAGTGACTTGTGAGCACCCAGAGGTGCTGTAGCCAGCATACAGCTGGCCTCTAGCAGGAGCAGGACTTTCCTATATTAGGGAAGACAGGGACTTCACAGGAGAACGGAGACTTCTAGAGAAGTAAGAGAACGAGTCTCCCTGGTGCATCCTGATAAAACAATATCTGACCTGAGAGCTATGTTACTTTCAGAAGTATTCCTGTTTTCCATCTCAATGCAAGGTCTGCATTTTGCAATATGCACAAAACATCCTGTTTTCATTCCTTGGAGCAATTGAGTATAATCGTACACCCACTAATGGTGACTTTTTTCGTGTAAGACAGATTAGAACTGTGACAGTCTAGACACAAGATACAAATGCAGGACCTTCTCTGAATTGTGACACTGGGTTGCTGTCAAGTTGTCAAGGGCAGGAGCTATGTGACTTTTAAATGTAATTGTATGTGCAGTACATTATTATTTTAATAAGCTACTATGTCAATAGGGATTGTTTTCCTCTTAACCCTGTGGGTCATAGGGAGCTGTGGGAAAATAGAAAATAGACTAATTAGACAAATTCCAAATAGATACTATCTAGGTTTGCATATCTCAAAATATGTTTATCAAAGTGATAGTTCTGTGAAATGTAATACTATAAGAAAGAAAGGTTTCATTTGTCAAGTGACCCTGGAAAACAGTTCATATGTTAGTTTTCATTTGGACAAAACTATGTATATTAGCATATCCAAGGTTCTGAGAAGTCTTGTAGTCAAGAGAACTCTTTAATGATTTTTAATCTAAAATTTCTCCAAATTACTTGACAAAGATATTTGTCTTCTCCCTAGAGCACATATTCACAATTCAAAGAATTTATATTTTATGGAACTTGGGTAACTACTAATTTGACAATCACAGGGAAAAATTGAGATTTTCAATTAGTTTCTTTGTAGTTTGATAGATGGTGTGGTGATACTTTATGAAGAAGAATATTGTCTTTGTTTAATCAGAATTTACCTGGGTTACTCTGGTCACATGATTGAAAAAAATAGCTCTGTTGGAATTATTCGTCAAGAGAACTTCTGCTACACCTTTAAGAAATCATACCCCATTGATAAAACCCTTTGGCAGGCACATTTACTGGTAGTTACAGGCTCACATTACATTATGCCCGATCTAAACGTAATGAAAAAGATGCAAAAGCTATTGCTACCTTAAAATATAAGATGGAAATTTTAGAGAGACTCATTGTAAATTCTCATCTGGATGCAGTTTTAACTTCTTATGTGAGGCAGGTCATCAGTGGTGTGGAGCACAGGGCTTAGGCTCCTGTTAGACTGTCCGAGTAAATTACATGGGTGGGAAATGAAGCACAGAGTGTCCCTGTGTCATTACTGGCAAACTTGTTTTTATTTTGGTTGTACTTTCTTGGCTGTGAAAGAATCCTTATGAGAAATTAGAAAACCACAAATTTGAAAATGTTAACAGTTAAACAATACAACTTTGAATGCCTATCTCCTGGATGTGGAGTCTGCTTAGAAATGAGCCTGTTATTTGTGAATAAACTACATCTCTTAACCTGACTTAATGATGCCTTTGCCCTGTACTCGTCTTACAAGACCATTTACCCCTCACTCTAAATGGGATTAAGGTCATACTTGACTGTGGACCTGGCTGTCCAGACTCACGTTTCACTTCACAGAAATCACTTGTGCATTTTAGCTCAGTGTTGTAAATTAGACTAGAAGTTAGAATTGCATTTTTTTATTTTTTATTTTATTTATCTATTTTTATTGTAAAGATACAGAGGGGTTACAGTTACATGAGTAAGGTAATGAGTGTATTTCCTATCAAGCATTGTTGCCCCCGCCTTTGTTTTTCCCCTACCATCCCATCCTTCTCCCCCTTCCCAACTCCTCCCTCCCCTCCCCCCTAGAATTTCATCTTAAGGGTTCTAAAGTTTGGAGGATACATGGCAGAAGGGAGGATGGGTTTTTTAGTTTTTACAGCGTTTGTATTGTTTTTATTTTTCAATGCTTTTCTATTTTCCCACAGCTCCCTATGACCCACAGGGTTAAGAGGAAAACAATCCCTATTGACATAGTAGCTTATTAAAATAATAATGTACTGCACACACAATTACATTTAAAAGTCACATAGTCCTGCCCTTGACAACTTGACAGCAACCCAGTGTCACAATTCAGAGAAGGTCCTGCATTTGTATCTTGTGTCTAGACTGTCACAGTTCTAATCTGTCTTACACGAAAAAAGTCACCATTAGTGGGTGTACGATTATACTCAATTGCTCCAAGGAATGAAAACAGGATGTTTCGTGCATATTGCAAAAACCTCTTCAAAATGGCAGACCTTGCATTGAGATGGAAAACAGGAATACTTCTGAAAGTAACATAGCTCTCAGGTCAGATATTGTTTTGTCAGGATGCACCAGGGAGACACTGATTCCCTTACTTCTCTAGAAGTCTCTGATCTTCTATGAAGTTCCTGTTTTCCCCAGTACAGAACTAGCATAAGCCCAAATCCTGTGTATTGTACATGCTTAAGAAATGAGTTTCTTTCTATACTCACAGTGAATTCTGAGGCTCTGTACTAACTTCTTGGCTTCTGGGAACAGGTACTTGTTCCTCTCTTGCTCTGTGTAATGGGTGGACAGAACCATGAGATGAAATTGTAAGAAAGACATACTAGGGGATGAAAGACTAAAACTTATGGACTGGAGGCATGGCTTAAGTTGTAGAGTTCCTGCGGTGAACAAAAGAGCTGAGCTCTTCTGAGGCTCTGAGTACTGGCACATAACTGACAAACAAAACGCCAGAGGGAATTCCTTTTTGAACATTGGACAAAACAACAGTACAGGTTCAAAAAGTGAACATTCTAAGGATAGTCAGTGAGTTTTTCCACTCTTGGCAGTTCCTGCTGCTCTTCAGGATTGCCTGCAAATGTTTTCCCTTCCTCGTTTTCTGATGACACTTTCTTCTACCATTTATAAGCCAGTCAATAGAGTGTATGCCAAAACGTAGATAAAGACTGCTTACTGTTTCTCAAATTTTAATTTGCCGCCAAGTATGAATATATAAACTGATAAGGATTTAAATACAATCATCAGATGTCTACTTATGGTAATGTGTAAATGTGTTAATTTCTTAACATTGAAAATCACGTATTACACAACACATGCATCTTTTGATACTGCTGTACTTGATGGTACAATGTCCCTTGAAGTATCCCTTATTGGGGTCATGACCCCTGATAGCCCTTCTCCATCATCCAGTTCAATCATTCCTGCCTGCGTACTTCCCCTCTAGGAGGTGTGACCTGCCTGCTGGTTTGTCCGTGTCTTTCCCATGGTAACTGACAGTCACTCATAACCTAAGCAGGGCTGGCCTTATAGTTTTGAAGTAGGTATAGAGTTTGTCTCTGTGCCATGCAGAGCTGCAATTGTTCTTTCTAAGCTATGTTTATACCACCCTGGTTAAAAACGTGGGCCCCTTATGGCTATTTGTTTTGTGAGTGGCTGCTAAGTGTCAGGCCTCAGGTAGTGTGCAGTGGGGTCATTTAGCAAACAGAAGCAGTATTGGCTGGGGCCCTGATGTGGATGCTGATGATGTTGTATTACTGTTTCACAAGGCCCTACCTGTGATGCCCTGGGAAGCTGCCTCCAGGTGTCTTTGGGATCCCTCTACTGTGTGCTCTAGCATACCAGTGTCCATGCTTCCCCTGTCCTTGGGTCTTAGACCATGCTCTCCCGTAGAAGATTACTCTTTTAGATAAACATATGATTTCTCCTTTGTGAGTCTCTCTGCTTGTACATCCTACCCTCAGAGAATCTTTCCCTGGATGCTCTCCCTAATGAGTTGTTGTCATTCTTACGTTCTTACCTTGTCTTCCTTCACGATGGGTAGCACAGCCTATAATAATAATATGCATTTGCTTGTGCGTTGTTTATTAGCTGCCTTTA
This sequence comes from Dipodomys spectabilis, assembly GCF_019054845.1. NCBI lineage: Eukaryota > Metazoa > Chordata > Mammalia > Rodentia > Heteromyidae > Dipodomys > Dipodomys spectabilis. Next base: position 3,026,554 of record NW_024870731.1, read on the forward strand.
CTGTGAGCATAAGTTATAGGGTGTCCATTGTCTCTTTCCCCCATGCACTCAGGGCTCTGTTATAATAAACATTAGGGAATACATAGTTATATACACACATACATTGTATTACTGGGATTTGAACTCGGCTTCATGCGTGCTAGGAAGGTACTCTATCACTGGAGCCATACCTTGAGCTCTAGGTTTTGCTTGTTATTTTTGAGATAGGATCTGTCCTCACCTATATTTGGGCCTATTTCATACTTACCTACTTTTAGGCTTCCAACCTCTGCTGAATTAACAGGAGTTAACATATGAGTAGTATATCATTTGGTAGTCTGAAGTACCATAACACCATGTCCAGATTCCTCAAGAGAGTCACAGGAACTTTTCTTCCTAGGCTGGGCTGGATCTGCTGTCCTCCCAATCTCAGCCTCCTGCTAGCTTAGGATGTCAGCCATGCCACTGAGCTCAACAATGGATTGAGAAGGGGTCTTGTGAACTTTTCTGCTCTGCCTGACATGAGCCACTGGCACCAAGCAGAAAATACATTTTGACTAAAATAATTAGTGAATTATAGCCGGTAAACAGAATGACTCATAAGCTCCATAGCAATTGTGTGTGTCAGCACTGGTGTACACTAGAGAAGAGCTAAGAGGCTATGTCCAAACTCTAGAGCAGAGTGCTAATGCTGAGAGGCCCAAGTGCTGGGAACCGTGGACAGGGACAGAGCGAGGGCATGTGTTCTGAGACTCTCAGTGAAAACGTTGCTGGAAATGAGGACTCTTTTTCAGCTGTGGCTTTTGGTGTCTCATAGGTAACAAGAAACATGAAGTAATAATTATTTTTGAATGTAGGGTTGTTAATGGCTGTTTGAAGCCATCTAGATTTTGTCCTGAAGCTGGCTTGAGCAGAGTTCAGTAGGAGACCATCTATGGAAACCTGAGCGTCTCTGAAGAGATCTGTTCTGGTTCTTTGTCCTCCTTGTTTGACCTGCAGAGGGTGCTGTTCCCGCGGAAGCCGCTCAGAATGGCTCTTTGGAAAGCTTGGACGTCAGCCAGAAAAGGGGCCCAGAGGAAACCCCATTCTCCCTCTCCCCCTGGTGTACCCATCTTGTGTGGCAGAGCCCCTGTTTTATACACTTAGGACACATGGCCTACAGAAATACTGAAGAAAGATGATGAAAATGAGCAGGTAGATCATTAGAGCAGATTTTTCTTTTTTTTAGTTTTCCAGTGAAGCTATACTTTTCCTAAGTGTTTAGCTGTCTAAGGAATAATTATTACATGAGCAAAAATATTTCTTACTAGTCACCAATTTATTGGTCTGAAGTCAGTGAGTCATTCAGCCTGCATGCAGTGGGTGCCCACTGTGTGCTGGTACAATGAAGCCAATGTTAGCATTACAACAAACTTCAGCAGCCTCAAGTTTCAGCAGCCTAATATTTGCCACCCACTTCCCAAGTAAATGTTTTGCCTCCTAGGCATACAGTGGACTTCATGTGCATTTTCTAGGATGGTGACCATTATCTCAAAGCCTCCTGAAACTACTCTGGTCACCTTGAAAGCTTCACAAGAGGCCTTCTCTTTTGTAATCCCTAAAGCTATCATTTCCTATTTTGATCAGCAGCTGTATTCCCCAGATGTGGCAATAAACTTACGCTGCTGGCATGAATGCTTTGTCACAAAAAAGGTGCCAGACTATCTAGGCGGCTCCAAAGACAGACTTCCCAAAATGTCAGGGAGTAAAGGAGTAAGTAATAATCTCCAAGGTTACTTCGTAGACTGGAGATGATGTGTATAGAGATAAGAATGTTCAGACATATTTTATAAACTTATCTTTTTTTCCCTCTCTGACCACATGATTTTATTTTGAAATGAAACGAGCTAGTTTTTAAGTATGTTATAAATAACACACTGATTGCATTTCCAACTTTTCAAATGGCTGTTTCTATACTGTGAAAAATTCTGTCATTTATAACTACACAAAAACCTTATGTTGCCAAAATTATGTCAACATCGTAGGTGATGTTGACTCCATGGAGGCCTAAATTATCCAGGAATTCCCTGCGTTCTTCCCAGTTTTCTTTCTTTGTCTGGATCTGGTTTTTGTTCCTTTCCCGTTTCCCATATCAGAGGAGAGGCCCCACTTTTCATTCTTTAATCTGGAGTTAAACAGATCCAGAATCCATTCTTTCTACCACTTCACAGCTGTGTGATGTGGAGACTTCTTAATCTTCCTGTTATTCAGAAGACCAAGCTGCTGCATTGGTTTGTATGAATCAATGACATCTCAATGCAAAGCCATTACCACAGATCTTTGTTCATGGGATATGCTCAGGAAATGACAGACATGATTACTTCTGCCATCATTATCACTACTATAGTTAGCATCGAGCATATATTCAGTTGCTATCTAAAACATTTTTATTAGAGTCACTGCTAATTTTAGGTCTCTGTTAAACCCTCAACTCTTATGGTTATTTTGTATTAAAATTTCATATGATTGTTCTGCTAGTTTGACATTGATTTGGAGAAAAATGTAATATTTATGTCTTCGTATACTTTTTCCCAGCATCATAAATTTTTTAAAACTTTTCTTAATGTTTGGCAGCAATCCATACCCTCATTGTTGGAAGCACACATGCACATATGGTATATATGTGTGTAGATATAGACACATGCATGGATATCTGCTTTCAAGTGATTTTATTTTCTTGCCTTGAAACATCACATTTTCCTTAATTTCACTTGTTAGCATTAGATGGCTGTTTTTCCCACCTCTAAGTTAAACACCCAAAGAATTTGACACTTAGGCACCAAAGTGGCAGCTTTTAAAAAGCCACTGAGCTCACACAGACAGATACTTGAGACAGAAAGCCCTTTCTTCTTTGTGTTTATTTGGTATCTGGCTTTACCTGGTCGGATAAAGTGAGCTATGAGTAAGTTGGGCTAAATACGGCCTTCATGCCCACGCACTGGAGGTGGGCAAAAGGTTCCTGTAAATTGAGAGGATGGACACAGTCAGAGGGCTGGAGGCCACAGGAGTGAGGAGACTGAGGAGGAAATGGCGTGGCTCCTGTGGCCATGCAGTTTGCCTGCACTTAGTTTGGGCCACAGAGGGCTCTCCAAATGGCTTGACAGCTACTTGGTTAATTGATTGATGCTATGGGGCCTGGGTAGGAGGCAGGACCTCTGGAGAATATTTATAATACTCTGAATATATACTGCAGAAGCACCCACACAATCAAGCCAAAGACAAATTTCAACTATGGAACAGATTTTAGAAATGTTCTATAGACTTCCCTTTTGAACTAAATGCATGCAACGAGTGCTATTTTCTCATACATGATTTATTTTTCCTATCTGTATTGTTGCTTCAAGTTTTCAACTAAAACTCACATACAGCTGTTTTACTGAGAAATTAAAATACCTATTTTGGCTGAATCTGTATGGAGGGCAAGTAGGCTTCTCCCTTTCTAGCCTGAAGGTTGGCATTTGGGATAGGACATCATTATTCTCTTTCTTCTTCATAATAATTAGTAGGAACAGTGTTGCTAGCTAGATCTGTGTATTAATTGTTATGTTTTGTTCAGAGTGCCATGTCAAGAGTGGTTTCATAATAGAACCTAGATTGAAGTTCAGTGGTAGAGTGCTTTAAAAAGTTATTGTTATTATAAAGTGGAGTTACAATTAGGTAAGTCAAGTAAAGGGTACATTTCTTAAAAAAAAAATTAACAGGGCTGGTAAGGTGGCTCAGTTGTAGAGGGCTTCCCTTCATGCATGAGGCCCTAGGTTCGATTCCTAAGTGCCACATAAGCAGAATAACCCGGAAGTGGCACTGTGACTCAAGTGGTAGAGTGCTAGCCTTGAGCTGAAGAACTGAGGGACAGAGTTCAGGCCCCACAACTTACCAAAACAAAAAAAAATTGACAGTCCAAAAATAAATCCTAATATTCATGGTCAAATGACTTTCAGCCCCCTCCCCTGCTCTCTCAGCTTTTCCCTTCTATCCCCATGGAGAATGTATTAACATGCCTAAGACCCTGGGTTTAATTCCCAGTACTATACTGTAAGAAAAAAAGTCAAAGAGAAAGTCCTCAAGATACATTGCTTCATTCCAGCTGGGTATTTACTGAAAAGAATTCCAGGATGGCTTAGTAAGTCATCAGGATCATCGGTTGCTTTTGGAAGATTTTACCATAGTTAGGAGCAGAAATTAAGGTTTACTGGCCAGTTGCTTTTCTGAGTGCTGAGTGTGTTGTGAGCATGTTTTAAAGGGTAACAGAAAAGCAGATGAGACAATTTGTGAGGAAAGAAAGGATGATGTTATATTACAGGTCAGATAGAAAGAACAGCAAAACCAGCCATGTAAATGGAACAGTAATAACACCGTAATTGCTGTTATCTAAAGCTCTTCTAAACACATAGTGACTTATATATACTTTCATAGACAAAAAAGAAAATGATTTTTTTTAGAGATTACTCAGACCTTTTATAATTTTTTGGCAGTACTACCATTTGAACTCAGGCCCTGGTGCTTATAATCTACCATTGATTAATACCTGCAATCCTCCTTGGGACTATTTGCTTCTATGTTGTCCACCATCAAAGTTGTCCCTGGCCTACCTTTCCATAGACATATTCTTGCTTCTCAAGAATATACTTTGATATACTTTGATTCATAAATAAGGAAAAGCAAACAGAAGTTAAATATGAAATATGTATGTCAGCGATGAGAATTTACAGAATCCTGTGAAGAGATTTGTTTATTTCTGTATTTATAGAACTGATCAAATAGAAACCAGGTCGATTCCCTAGTTGTATTGTAGAATCCAAGAGCATAATAATTTCTGAAGTGCAATTTTCTATTTAGTGTAATGGAAATGCAGAAAATAATGAAAACGAGGGGCTGGGAATGTGGCTCAGTGGTAGGGTGCTTGCCTAGCATGCATGAAGCCCTGGGTTCGATTCCTCCGTACCACATACACAGAAAAAGGCCAGAAGTGGCGCTGTGGCTCAAGTGGTAGGATACTAGCCTTGAGCACAAGAAGCTCAGGGACAATGCCCAGGCCCTGAGTTCAAGTCCCAGGACTGGCAAAAAAAAAAAGAAAATAATGAAAACGAATGAATTTATAAATGCTGCAACTTTGTCACAACAATCTTGTAAGGACATGGAAGTTCTAGTCATTCCAAATGCCTTCTACAACATCCTGCTGAAACCCACTCTCTTCCTTCCCTAAAAACAACCACTTTCCTAACAGTGATAACTTCCTTACTTTGCTTTGTAGATTTATTATCCAGCTATGATTCCCTCTATATAGCATAGCTTTGTTCACCTTTTTGTTTATCTGTTTAAAGAGCAATCTTAAAATTTATATGTTGGAAGTTTCACTGAATAAACAAAATGGCTATGCACAGACGATCAAAAGTCAATAGAAAAAAATGTATAAAACTTAAACTCAGCCAAAGTTAGTGCCAAAGGGATGTTTGTTGGAGAAAAATGAGAAGGGTAGGTATACCCTTGGATGCATGTGATGGGCTCAGAGCCTTTTCCATGAAAGGATCCTTGACCATGAAAAATCTCCCTTGGAGCCTAGGAGCTCTGAGCAGGGGTTTAGGGTGAAATGACCTCTTGGTGCCCGTCTGGAGCCTCAGCAATTTCCCCATGGCCTGAAGTTCAGAAGAACAAGATCAGCAGTCCAGAGGAACAAGATCAGCAGTCCAGAGGAGAGGTGATGAAGGAAAATGGAGTGGAGCCTCCTTGGGTGGAGCCCCTTGGAAGGGGCTTCTGGACAAGGAGATGAGAAGGATTCCTCACCAAAGAGGTCATCTTTCCAAGGTTGGAACCCAGTGATGGTGGGACTCCATGAGGTTGATTATAGCTGAGGGAGCCTTTAAGGAAGTGAAGGTAGGGGAAGGAACAGCCCGATTCTAAGACAGTATTTAGAAATTTTGTTTTATCATTTAAACTTTCCTACTCTATGTCATTTATAGAAGTCATATTCCTAGTTCTTTGAAATCTGAGACAAATCTAAATAGAAGAAAAAGCAGGAGGCTCTGGGAACCCTTTGGGAATATGGCCCATTGAGTTCTGATGGGACAGTTTTTAAGTGAGAAAACTCCTCAAGAAGGAAATCCCCAAGTGATCTCACAGCAAAGTAAGGGCATATGGATCTAGCTTGGAACGGAGTGGCACTTCATTCCTAAGGAGATATCTGCATTTTAACTAGGAAATACATAATTTTAAGAAAAAAAGAAAACGTTGGGAAGACCATTACTTGCAAAAACATATTTACTGAGCTTCTCTCAGGTAGTAGGGTCTATCCTCAGCATTGAATGTAAGAAAGCATACAAGATTCCATGGCTGCCATCCTCAGAGACTCTTTGTAACTAATGCATACTCCTTGTGCATTGAGAAGACCCCTCTGGGACACTCCCTAGAAGTTACCCTGCTGAAGGACATAGCCAGAAGGGACCATGATGATGTTCTAGTCCAACTTCCTCAAGATTTATATGTGAAGAGTGAAGGGGATAGAGTCAAAGAGGAAGCTGTATTCTGGAAAATACAGCTGGCTAGGGATAGAGCCAATATTCCAACAGACCTGAATCTTCCTTGGCTTCAACTGTCTTGTGGTCCATGGAATATAGGTATGTTTCACGATATCAAACAGGAAGATCAGGAGCCACTTTGAAGGTGACTTATTTGTAAAGTGAAATGCCTGATAAATGATGTAAAATCTTTGTGTTTCCTCCAGTTTGTAGGGCTCTCTCTTCTAGTTTTTATTAAGTGTTCTGTTGGGGCAGCAGCTGCAGTGGGAGAGCGAACATCCCAGTTCTTGCTTTGCATTCAGGCAGAACTTGCAGTTCTTGAGTTACCTTCGGGGAACAGAATTTGCTGAGTCCGGACCATTTGCTACCTATTTTTGTGTTCTCTTATCCTACATGCCTTTTTAAATTTAGTTGACCAAGATTTTTGGTGCTGTAAATGTCATTTTCCCATAATAATTTGGTATCTACTTAATGGTGAGTATGTGATTTAAGATAACTTGAAAATATCTAAAAAGCAAAGATTAAGTACAGGATACTTATTTTCTGCTTAGAATCCTAAATTATTGTCATTCCTATAAGTACTCGTGCACTCAATCTTTTCTTTTTTTCTGGGTGGGTAATTTGAAATGTATACTTGACTTAAATTTCCTCCATTGTTTAAAAATGCTGTGTCTGATGAAATACTACCAGACAGAAAGTGCTCATCTGAGACATGGCATGGTTGTAAAACACACAGACACATATGTGATATACATTTTATAGCTTTGTGTATTTTACAGGCAAAACACTGAAGCATGGTAGAAATACTACCGTGTACACTGAAACCCGCTTTAATAGTGACATCAGACAGCCGTTTGTGTCTGCTGGCCTTTTATTTATATGTGTGTAATTATGATTTCCAGTACTTGTTAACCAGGTTTTGTCTTTGTATTTTTTTCTGTTGGAACTTTTTCCAGAGGCCTCTTTGTTGGGTAAGTAGTTGTCTCTGTAGCTGGAAAGATCATAGTGGGGTATGGTGTCATCTGACCCCACAGGGATACTGTGCAGGCATCTGCCTAGCCACCCAGGCCAGAAATATGAGAGTCACCCTTCATTCTTCCTTCCTTTTCACATCCCCTTTCTGTCATACTAATTGTTCCCCAGCTCTTACTGATTTTAATCTCTAAGTGTGTCTTGAATCGGCATCTTCTTCCCCTGCTTCTGTTTCTGTTTTCCTCTCTGAGCATACAAAGGCTTTCTGATGGAGCTCTTAGCTCAAGCCCTGTTTCTGTTCTGAACCATTCCTCACTTTTCCTTATCACTATCCATCCTAATGCCATCAACTCTGCCATTACATGTAGATGTTCTCGAGATACTAGAGATATTCAAGGCCCTTTATTGTCTCAGCCTCATTTTGTACAGAACCTGCTTCCAGCTTCAGCATCTGGTAACACTCAGCAGATGTGTCCCCTGCATGTGCATCTTCGGTTTGTTCTGTCTCACCTGGCTCCTGCCGATTCAGAACTTGACTTTATATTATATTGAACTATGGTTGAGCAGAATTTGTTGGTACTGGCAATGGAAGAAATAGTTTTGTCATGGTTTCGACTTCTTTGAGAAGTTAAAAGTTTTACTTTTTAAAGTTTTAACCTTCAAAGTACTTATCCTCAGATATAGCTCTCTGCATTACGCTTGGCAAAGTTGTACATCCCACAACTAAGCTGGCCTCTGTCACACCTGACTCAAATGGAATCCAGAAGCTTATCACTGGCTTCACTTTGGATGGATTTGAATTCCATGCTCCGAAGTATCCAGGTTTTGTGTGAGGATAGCTCCTGTGTTCCACTGACCCATTGTTATTGGTATTGTTTTTTAAAATCTCTTTATGGTAAAGGTAATGAACATGGGGGTTATAGTTACATAAGTAATGAATCCATTTATTTTAAAACACTGCTACACCTCCCTCATTTTCTCCTGCCTTCCCCTCCCTACCCACCCCCTCCAACCAGTTCTATAGTTCATTTCCAACACTGTGTCTAGTGAGTATCATTGCTGTATTAGTTCATTCTTTGTCCTGTTGTTTCTGTGATTCCCTTTCCCTTTGCAGGATCTTAGATAAACTTATATACAAGAAAGACAAAGGTCACAGAAAACTAAAACAGAAAAAAATAGGAATAACTGTACATAGGACATAATAAGAACCTCTTGTTTCCAATTCTTGGACTTCATTATATATCACTGATCCATTGTTTAGCCTCCCACTGGGAGAAAGGCCTTAGTTCATAACGTTTAGTTCTCAACCGTACATCCTACCACTTTCTTCCTCCTGTTTCACTCCTCCTCACTACAAATATTTAACACAAGAAACCTGCCACCTTGAATCCTTTCTCTGCCTCCATCTTCCTCCCGCTTGCCTTCCTTGCCAGTTGTCCTTCATTCAGTAATATCCGGTTCTATGATACCTGATTTTTTGTGAAGTGGACTTCTCAGATGAGGATAGGAATCACTTTACAGTCTGAAAGTAGTTAAAGCAAAAGGAAAAGAGCCCTCAAAAAGATCTATCTAGAAGACAGAGTATCTAGCGTACTGGTTTGCCTGCTTGGACCCATGAACCAAATCCAACAAGCCACCTTACTTTCTGAACAGTTTCATTAGAATGTAGCTATGCCTATTCATTTGCTTATTATCTGTAACTGTTCATGTGCAGAATTGAATGGTTATAATAGAGACCATGTGGTCTCCAAAGGCTCAATATTTACTATCTGGCCCTTTGCAGGACCATATTTGCTCTCCTTACTCCAGAAGACAATAGTACCTTTCAGAGGACACATTACTAGCCTATCTCATTATTATTATGATGCTCCATGAATCTGGCTAGTGGTATTTGTTACTCCAGGTGATTTTGCTTGCCAGTGCCAGTTTCAAAGACATTGAACATATGTCCCTTACATTTGTAACTTGTGTCCTTAACTTAATCGTAACTTAATTATAGCTGGTGTTTAATTTGTAAGAGTTCAGTTTGGGGAAAAATCTAGATTAAGATCACTACAGCAACTATATTTCATTTTGGCAATTCTAATTAAATAGTGGTTGCCTAAGCCTTACATTGAGAAGGAGTGTGAAGTACTAAAATTGATTAGTGAATGTATGTCAGTGCCTGAACTTAGGAGAAATGCGATCCAAGTTCCTTAGCTAGTACCTGCTTAAGACAGAGAGAAATTTAGAGGTACCGCACCTAGCTCTGATCTGATGAACACTAAAAGAAGAGTCTCTGTAACTCTAGCCATTTTATTTTTACTTATCATGAAACTACAGTTTAATTAGCTGATTGCTAGTTTGTAAAAGTGTATTTGACATTTTTATTCTGAAGGTAGTTAAAGCAAAAGGCCAAGAGTCTCTCACAAAGTCTATATCAAAGATGGAATACCTAGAGTACTGTGTTTACAGTTATTTCCTCTAAGTCAACTTTCTTTGATTGGACTAAAACAGGTATAACATTTTTAAGTGGTATTGAGTATTTTCACATTGTCATGCAGATATGGCTATCATCCATGTCCAGAACTGTCCATCTGCCCAAATTGAAACTCTCTAGGAATAATAATCCACTATTTCTCCCCCTGACCCTGTTAGCCACAGCCAATCCCATTCTATTTTCCATCTCTGAGAATTTGAGTATTTCACTTCAAATGAGCAGAATCACATAATACAGATCTTCTTTATTATGGCTTTGTTTCACTTAGCACACTGTCTTCAGGGTTCATCCTTTTAAAGAATGAGTAATGGGCCAGGAAGGTAGCTCAGTGGTAGAGTGTTTGCCTTGCATGCATGAGGCCCTGGGTTCAATTCCTCAGCACCACATAAGCAGAAAATGCTGGGAGTGGTGCTGTGGCTCAAGTGGTAGAGCACTAGCCTTGAGCTGAAGAGCTCAGGGACAGCACCCAGGCCCAGAGTTCAGGCCCTATATGGTAAATAAATAAATAAATAAATGAAAAGAATGAGTAATGTCCCATTGCACATATATACTATATTAATAATCTATTTATCCTTCACTGGACACTCAAACTGATTCCATTGCCTGGCTGTTATGAATAATGCTGCCATACACACAGGTTTATAAGTCCCTGCTTCTAATTCTGTTGGGCATAAAGACAGAAGTGGAATCACTATGTCATATGGCTCAGTGTTTTGAAGAACTACCACAGTGTTTACTGTAGTAAGTATACTGTTGCACCTTCCCACCTGCAGTGCTAATTCCAGTGGTCATCCCAGTGTGTGTGTGTGTGTGTGTGTGTGTGTGTGTGTGTCTGTGTGTGTCTGTGTGTCTGTGTGTGTGTGTGTGTGTGTCTGTGTCTGTGTCTGTGTGTCTGTGTGTGTCTGTGTGTCTGTGTGTCTGTGTGTGTGTGAGAGAGAGAGAGAGGAGTTCGATGGCATCTTATGGTTTGGTTTGCATTCCCTACTGTCTAAGGGTATTGAACATCTTTCCATGTGTTTATTGTATATCTTTTTTTTTTGAGAAATGAGTTTTGAAATTGAGTCAAGGTTTATATCTCGTTTATTCATACTGCTGGTTTCTTTAGAGTGGGAGACAGACGGTTTCTGCTGGGAACTTCCCTACACAGCATTTGAAAGCCCCTGTAGACAGTCATGTGGGAGCTCCCTGTGATTATAATTACAAGCCAGGCAAGGAACATCTAAGAGGAGGGAAAGTCTAAGTAAAATACAGTGTTTGAAGTAACTGTAGAAATGAAGACACATGAAGGAAGGGCAGAAGTGAAGAACTGCCTGATTTTTTTTAATTGTCATCTTTTCTTTTTCCTTCCCTATGGGTGAAAGTGCGAAGGAGACAGGGAAGACCTTAGCAGCGTCCTGCTTCTACTCAACTTCTGTTTAAAATAGATCTCTCTCAAGGATCCAAAGCCTCAAATACCACAAGTGACATTTTTAGGGCATTAATTTTTTCTGTATGGAGGTCTTTGATTATCTCACCATAATTACTATGTTTATGGTGTTTTCCCCCCTTTTGGCTATATTTAAGTGAAGCAAAGTCTGAGTTGACTTTGTTAGAAATGTCCTCCTGGGAGCATTGAATTTACTTTGCTTCCAGTAGTAAAAAATAATTCAAATTAAGTTTTAATGTACTTAATGTAACCAGTTGGAAACTATCTAGATCAGAATAGTTGGCAGAAAATCCTCATTCACTTAGAAGGCTGTGACTTAAGGTGATAGTTTGGGAAGGCTTTTGAACACATTTTTGTATGGGCTAATATGTGGGGCAAGACAATACCTTTGGATTGGTACTATGCAATTCTTAGAATCTAGAAGTAACAAGGAAATAGAGATAGGGGTCTGATGTCAGGTTTGCTTAAGTGAGAAAAAGTATTTATTATGCTAACAATAATATATATATATATATATATATAAACAAAAGCAGTTAAGCACCAATAAATTTGTTTTCAGATGTGTTATTCAACCTCCTATTGCTTATAATTCCTAACAAATAATATTATACAGTAAATAGCCTGGCATGATTGGCTCAGGCTTGTAATCCTATCTATTCAGGAAGATTCTGGTTTGAAGTCACCCACAGTAGAAAAGTTCTTGGGACTATTATATCTAATTAACCAGCAAAAAGCTGGAATTGGAAGTGTAGCTCAAATGGTAAAGCACCAGCCTTGAGCAAAAAATAGCCAAATGAGACCTTGATATCGAGTTTAATCCCCTAAACCAGCACCAAGAAAAAAACAAAACAAAGCAAAAGATTATACAGTTAGGGTTTGTTATACCCATGCACAGATTAAATATATGTTTTATCTCCTGAAATGTACAAGCTAGTAGGATAACAATGCTGCTTTTACGTTTTTTGTGATTAAATGTAAAATGCCATGATCTGCATTTCTTTTATTTGGTTATACTGATTTTAAGGCACCTTTATGTCATATTTACCCTTCCTTTCTTCCTCCCTTCTTTTCTTTCCCTTAACTATGTTCAAGTTTGATCAGTTTGTGATGATAGAATTTTGGATTGTCATGTTAAGACAGCCCAAACTTGGCCTCATAGGATGCTGTAGGACTGATACACATGAGAATATCATCTTCAGGGGAATTAATTTGGATTTTAGTGAGAATCACTAGGTATTTCTGAAAGCTAAGTAGAACCTTGCCCTCCACCCATTCCCCAAACACCAACTGGCCATAAAGGTGATAGTGTTTGTAAGAGTTTAAAGGATTCCATCTATTTTGGATGGAATTTTATTGATTTGCTTTTATTTACAGGAGTCAGCAAGGTTTCAAATTCATGTTGGTGGGCAATTGATGTTTACATTGATTCAGCTGAAGCCTCTAATCCCATCTCTCAAAACCAATGTAAACCATATAGTTAATGATTTATTGCCTAGTCACAGAGACCCATTCACAGCTGATTTTAACCTTAGGAGGCAAGCAAGTTGTGGGAACAATTTTAGGTGTTGTAGAATTCCCATTGGAGCATAGTGGTTATATTATATCTTCTGCCATCAGACAGCTTGTTAACCTTGAAGTCCAACTTCATCACTTTCCAGCTGTGTGACTTTGGGTATGTCACTAACTTCTTTGTCCCTCTGATCTCCATTGGGTAAATGAAGATAACCTGATTGAGCTATAGAAAGACAAAACAAGCTAAATACAAGGTGAGAATTTGGGAAAGGAGCTGACACCGTGTTTAGTAAATGCCAGTGCTATTATTGTCTTTAACAACTATTATTGACTTCCTTCTTCCTATCCAGTTTTGAAAAAGCATTCCTTTAGTTGGGGTATAATTTCACATTCAAATATCACTTGAACCTATGTGAAAGGCAGACAGAGAGAACCCGTATTGGTCTTTGATATTGTCAACATAGAATTCCACTAACTGGACATGTATTGAATTGTATGCAGCAGGAATATGTGTGAGATGTGTAGGCTGTTCCCTGTAGCGACAGCTGATATTCTCATCAGAGAAGCACATCCCCAGATGGACAATTAGCAAGCACCTTCTCCAAGTGTGCCAATTACTGATGAAACACTACTTCCTTTTAGAATCAATTATGAAATATTTCAGACATATTGAGAATTAATGTCATGAAACTCCATTTTCCCAACCCTCATACTAAATAAATTTTACTTAATGAGTACATAAAAACATATAAATGAAGTATTGTTTCTTTGCTTGGTATTTGTAAAGAGAAAAATGATACTACAACCTGACGCTTTTTAAACATTTTTATGTTATTGTAAAGATGCTGTACAGAGGAGTTACAGTTACATGAGTAAGGCAATGAGAACATTACTTGTCGATCATTGTTACCCCTTCCCTTGTTGCTGTCCCACTATTCCTTCCCTCCCCCACCTCCCACATTCCTCCCCATTCCCCACCCCCACCCGCAACCCCCACCTGAAGTTGTAAATTTTGTTTCGAATATGCTGTCCTGTGAGTATCATTGTTGTAATGGGTCATCCTGTATTCTGTTTCACACTTTTGTCATTTCCCTTCCCCTCCTCAGATGAGACACATGTATATACAAGATCAAGTACAGTGACAACAGGGGACGTACCATAGGAGGAAGAACATACAAAGGAAACAAAAAAAATCATATAGTACATTTAAAACAACAACAACAGAGACAGACTTCTTGTGTCCATATCTTGGGGTTCATTTCACTTAGCACCATCGTATAGGATTATATGTACATAGCATTTGAGCTTTTTAGCTCATCTGATAAGATTATCCTATACATATACTAATTATTGCAAATAAGGGAAACCATGGGACCTAAAATTTTTTGGGACTGGCTTATTTCACTTCATATGATTTTCTCCAAGTCTTTCCATTTCCTAGCAAATGGGGTAGTGGCTTTCTTTCTGGTGGAAGCATAGAATTCCATTATATATATTATATATATGTAATATTATATATATATTCTATTCCATTATACATATTATATAATACATATGTAATACATACATATGTATTATATATTATATATTATATATGTATTGATACATATATTATATATGTATATATATATACACACACGCATACATTTTCTTGATCCGTTCATCTACTGAGGGGCATCTGGGTTGGTTCCATATCTTAGCTATGGTAAATAATGCTGCAATAAACATAATTGTGCTGGTAGCTTTAGTGTGGCCTTGTTGTTTTCATTTGGGCATATGCCCAAAAGTGGGAGCTCATAGGGAAGCTCTATGTGTAGTCTTTTGAGGAACCTCCATATTACTTTCCAGAGTGGTTGAACAAGTTTATACCCCCACCAACAATGCAGTAGGGTTCCCTTTTCAACCTGATCCTTTTTACATTTTCTCTCAAGGCAGTTATATGACTTTTCATGCTTAAACTTACACTTATTTGACAATGTGACTGTATTTTTATAATTTTACTAAGTATTCACGAATTCACAAATAATGTATAATACCATTTTGTGTATTGTTTAATACAATATGAATTGTTTAATACTCTTTACTTATCAGGCTACTTATTACTCACCAGCTTTCTGTCTATTCCTTCAAAACAAGGAGAGGGCCTTCCACTTTCAGGCCCTTGACCTTGAAGTGATCCTTGCCTAAAGTGTTTTTACTCTTAAAGCTTTCTAGGTAGGTTCCTGTCCCTCTCAAGTCTTTATGTAAATGACTTTGCCTTTTGGTCATCTTGGGTTATACTATCTAAAATTGTACATCACACCAACCCTTTTCTGCTCCATTATTTTCTTTAGTACTTTTTAACCCCTAGGTTACTAAACATTTTATGTATTTCCTTCCATTCTTGTTACTAGAATGCAAGTTTATTAAAGATAAAATTATAGGGCTGGGAAGGTGGCTCAGTGGTAGAGCGCTTGCCTTGCATGCCTGAGGCCCTGGGTTTGATTCCTCAGCACCACATAAGCAAAAAGAAAAAAGCCGGAAGTGGCGCTGTGGCTCAAGTGGCAGAGCACTAGCCTTGAGCTGAAGAGCTGAGGGACAGTGCCCAGGCCCAGAGTTCAGGCCCCACGACCGGACCAAAAAAAAAAAAAAAAAGAAAAAAAAAAGATAAAATTATAGGGTTTAAGGGTTTTTGTTTCACCCCAGATATGTACATTGTATTCAGCAAATATTTGCTGTTGGAATACATTAATATCATTGGGCATTTCATTTTCTTTTCTTAGTAGTGTATGTAAGAAGTTGTATAAACTGACATGTACAGTTGTGTTTAGTTTTTACTGCTGATATATAATTCCATCATCCTTTAAATATCTGTTTTTTTAAATGGTTGACATATTTTCCATTTAAAAACAATGCTGGGGAAAACATACTTGAGCATTTCTTTTAGTAAAAAGGTAAGAATTTATTTTTAGTATTTACCTTGAGATGGAATCCCTATTTTTATCCATTGTCTATTATGTAACTAAACACCTCAAATATATTGGCTTAAAATAATGATGTACACAATTATTTGTATTGGCACAGTAAGTCTTCCACTGCTCTTGATTATCTGTTGGAAACAAGTAGTCTAACGTGTTCTTGTATATGCATGCATCTGGTATTGGGTTGCCTGTAGGATCGGATGCTTCCGGTCTTAACCAGGCTCTTCATCCTTGAGCAGGGAGGAATTCTTCAGAGTATAGTGTTTTTGAAACCCTGTCTGAAGAAGTTGCTGCAAGAGATTTAAGTTCTCACTTCTATAATGCATATTTCATCACATTTTGTGGCTCAAAGCAAGTGCTAAGTAAGGACTAAGTAGGGAATGAGAGAGAGGTGACACTGATCAAAATAAATTATACACATAAATTGACATGTTGAATTGAAGCCCTCTATGTATAATAATTTTTTTTGTCAGTCGTGGGTCTTGAACTCTGGGCCTAGGCACTATCCCTCACGTCTTCAGCTCAAGATGAGTGCTCTACCACTCGAGCCACAACACCACTTCCAGTTTTCTGGTGGTTAATTGGAGATAAGAGTCTCACAGACTTTCTTGCCTAGGCTGGCTTTGAACTGTGATCCTAGATCTCAGCCTCCTGAGTAGCTAAGATTACAGGCATGAACCACCGGTGCCTGGCTTTAAAGATAATTTTTTAAAAATGATTTAAAATTAAAAAATAATTTAAAATAACTAAACAAAAAAAAGAGTGAGAGAAACTGGAAAACATCATGGTCATGCTTTGCTAAGCTGTTACATGGAGCCACAGGTCTCCCATGCCTTCAACTTTACTTAGTGTTGCCCAATTTTTCTCTCAAATAAGTTTGCTACAAAACAACTTGCTAAGAGACAACATCTTTGGAGCAATGGAGAAATGAAACAGGTGCTCATAACTCACCCTCCATCCTTTCCCCATTTGTCTCTCTAGGTAGTAAACTTGAAGGAAGTCTCAGAAAATCCTGCCTTGGCCAGGGATAACCAAGCAACTGTTTTTCATACCTGGTATATAATAGTCTGGTGTGACCTGCTCTCTTATCTTTGTCTGATGTCTAAATGTGGAAAATTACTCAGACTCTGAGGTCCAGACTGAAGTAGAGTGGAATCATTAGAATGAACCTCACTGCTGTTGATTGGATGTGAGCTAGAACTAAATGTAATAAACCACTGAGATTTCAAAACTTTCCACTAAAGCACTTAAGATTTTATTAAGCAATACAACTTTCAGAGAGCAAATAATGTTCTTATATATCCACTTTAAGCCTGGGTGAGAATTAGCCATCTAGCTTACTCTCTCTAAAGATGGAACTGGTATTCATAGTATATATTTAAGAGAGAGACAGAGACAGAGAGATCTACCTATCTACATCAGCTTTGTTGTGATATGATCCACACACTATTCAATTTGCTCATTGAAAGTGTACTATTCAGTGGTTTTTAGTATATCCTAGAGTTCTGAAAATATCACCACAATCAATTTTTGAGTATTTTCCTTATCCCCAAAGGATATCCTGTGCCCATCAAACAATTACCAAACATTCATCCTGTGCTCCTTTCTCTTCTCTGGCTTTCACTAAATACTAATATTTTTCTGTCTTTATAAATTTGCTTGTTCTAGATATTTCTAGAAATAGAATATACATATACATACATAGATATCTCCCTTTAGTTCTTTCTTCTATGTAGGATAGAGATTTCAAGGCTCATTTATGCTGCAGCATGTGTCAATACTTTATCTGTTTTTGTTTGCTTGTTTGGGAAGTACTGGTATTGAACTCAGGGCCTTGCCCATGCTAGGTGAGCCCTCTAACACTGCTAAATCCCCAGCCCTTGGTTTTGTAAGACAGCATATTGCTTTGTAGATGAGCCAGGCCTGGAACTTGCTATGTAACACAGGCTGGTCTGGAACTCATCCTACTCCTGTTTCAGGCTCCTGAATGCTAGCATTCTAGGTGTGCTACCATATTTGGCTATTTCATTTGTTATGTTTTCTTGATATGGCTGTATATAAATGCCCTGTGTGGATATGTGGTTTTTCCTTTGCAACATTTGAATTGCTTCTATTTTCTTGTTTTTATGAGTAATACTTCTATGAATAGTTACATACATTTTTCCATATGCCATTTTTTTTTAATCTTAGAAATTCTGATAGAAAGTATATAGTTTATGGGAAACTACTTAGTAGAAGCAGATTGACTTGAAAACCAAGGCATTGCAAAATATTAGGATCATGAAATAAAAATTCCAACACAATTTATTTATTTGTTTATTTATTTCTATTGTAAAGGTGTTGTACAGAGGGATTAGTTACATTAGTCAGGTATTGAGTACATTTCGTTTGAATAGTGTCACACCTTCCCTTATTTTCTGCCCGTTTTTTTCCCTTCTGACCCTCCTTCCCTGAAAGTTGTATAGTGCATTTCCAACATAGTGTCTAGTGGGTATCACTGCTGAATTAGTTCACCCCTTTTCCCACTATTTCTGTCAAATAGAGTTTTGGAAACTTGTGTGTCAATGGCACTCCCTACATTTCTGCAGTTCACAACCTGACCTTGATATCTATCCCCAATCTATCTTATCTTCATGATACCAGAATATTTAGATTGATATTTAATACAATATTGATAATACTTAATGCGGTATTAGTGCGAAAAATCCTAGTGTTTTGGATTAAACATTTTGCTCATTTATTTGGCATGAATTTATTTGGTGCCTTATTTGGATGTAATTCTGGCACAAGGGATGTGGCTAAGAACAAGAAAAATAAAGCCTTGTCCTTATGAGCAAGAAGTGCGTTGTTTTTAATGAACAAAAAAATGGAGCTTATAATATAGACTGCGGAGGAGGAAAACATTATTAACAGAGTGGCTTTGAGAGGCAGGAGGGCTCCTTTCCAAGCTAATGGTAGGCAGGAGCCAGATACCTAGCTCCAGGATGATAGACTTGATGTGGCAGAAACAGCAGATTCAGTGGGCTGGAACAATAAAGAAGATACCATCAGGCCAGGACATTACAGACTGAGGGCCAGGGAGATAGGGTAGGTCTAACTTGAATGATTCTGTAGTTACTCACAGATGGTTATTAATTATGATGTATTTTGACTTCCTTCATTGCATTCTCTAGGATCTGTCTGTTTTGGTACCAACTAGAACATCAGGAATGACTGTATAGCACACGTTCTACAACCATTTTCTAGATCCCTAGTTCTGTGAGAAATTACCTGGGATAGGTACCAGCTTAAAATTCTGTCAGTGGAACAATAACTGTTTGGAAACTCTAGTACTGCAAAATTTTTTTTAGGTAAAATGAGCCTTAAATCAGCTAGCATGGCAAGCATCTTATGGGAATAAATTGAGTGCTTTTTTGAAGTACACCTTATCAGGCTTCACCAGACCAAAATGCCCCTTACCATGCTGATGCCACATGGAGCCGTGTGTCGGCATAGTGCAAAAGGACCTCACACTGATCCCAGAACCACCTTTACCTCATCTGGGGCTGATGCTCTACAGCTTTGGGTCAGTGACAGTGCGGAAGTTTAGTTGGCCTCATACCAATACTATGCATATTTATGCCTTATTGAGAAGTTTATCACTAGGAAAGAATTTAGTGATTTTTTTTCCTACAATCAAAATGTCATGTTTTTTTTTTTAATATTCTAGTATATTTAGAGTAAGTATTTGGAGCTCCTAACTCCTTTAGCACTACTTTCTATATCATATTTCTATCCAGGTGGTTGTGTTATTTACCCCTCAGACAATAAGGTAAGAAGATATTGCTTGTTAGGAGCTGTGCTGATAGCAAAAATAATTGATAGTTGTTGGATCTTCTTGTGTATCCCTGTTGGTGCAAGAATGTATCTCTCTCATTAGTAGTCCAAGCCATCTTTGCTTACTATAACTTCTCACAACCAACATTATAGTTCTCAAGTGATAATTTTACCAAAAGTCCAGGTTTGAAGGCACGTGCCTATAATCCCAACTAGGCGTGAAGCAAAAACCCTGTCTGAAAAAATAACTAAAATGCAAAAGAGGGCCGGTATCATGGTTGGAAGATGAGGTGAGTTCAACCCCTAGTACTTTCCCAGACAAAAAAACACATAAAAGACCTCAAATATTAAAAACACGGCTATTTATTTCCAGAACCCAAAATGTGTTATAAATTAAGGGGTTCTTGTTTTTTCTGTTTAATTTTAAATCCTCCATACCTGCACAACAGCTTTTTGTGTACTGTACTGCATTTAGACTCTTTGAACCAGCTAAAATGACCCTTTTACTGTCTGTGCTTTGGTGATGTCTTGTGTAAGGCAGCAGCAGCATCATGATCTATGTTAATGGAGCAATGATTTTGTATTTATGAACTTTTAAATCTCATTTTATTTTTCTATATAGTGATAAAAATCATAGAAAAAGGACAAAGGGCCTTTATACTTTGGTATAGTTGATACAAATAGGGAATTTTAATATCCCTGAAAAATGCCCATTCTGATACTTCATTAGGAATAATATGAATGGGAACTTTTCAACTATGAGATACTAAATTATACAGCATGTATAGAATATGGGGATACTGTCTAGGCTTTATGAGATGTGATTAGATATTGTAAGAGTATTTTGTTATATGGTTACTATTTGACTTTTAAAATGTGTGTTCAAAAATGGATAATGTATCCAAATAGAAAACTGAAGTTCATCCTGTATGGTTTGTATTTTAAAGAAAGCACCCGCAGAGAGGAACTATATCTAGTGGTGGTGGTTAGTTTTGTGAGATAAAGTCAAGAGATATTCCACACCAAATAGCAGCTTCCTACACAAGTCTAGATACATGTGCTTGTGACACATATTTATGTGCTGTGCATGTGTGCTGATTGGCAAATATAATATTAAGGTCAGCCATTTTCCCTCCCCTGGAGTAAAGCTTTATAAACAAGACACTTAATCAGAAGTGTGTGTGAGTTTCTCAGACCTTCCACTTGAAGAGTATACAATCTGTAGGGTGATGGGTTTCTAGAATGGCCAAGAATAAGTCATATATAGTAGCAGAATTAGCATACAGGTAGGATTTTGGTAGAAGTATGTTCAAACCCAAGAGAAAAGCTAGCAGTATTCTCAGATGTTAAAGTTGAGCCCCAAATTAGCGAGATTCTTAGATTCTGATTCTCTAAGCCAATTGAGAATGTTATGTTTAAAGAGAAGAGACTAGGTCTCTAGCCTCCTGTTGATCAGATTTGATATTAGAGGGAGTGAGACTAAAAACAGTGTTTTCAAAGCCCATGGATCTGGTGAATGGGAGCTAGTATCAGGTGTCTTATTTCTGGCTGTGTCTTTAGATTTCTTTTCATGCCACGTCTTCTCTCCATTATAGACTTAACAGATTGCATATAAAAATAGGTTCAGTTAGGATACATATATATATATAATGTATACATACTATATATAGTGTATATATACATACTATATGGTGTGTATATAAAAGTAGGTTGTTATTGTATATATATAGTGTATATATAGTTGGTTCAGTTAGTGTATACACTAACCAGTTAGTGTATACACTAACTGAACCTATTTTAATATGTCATTAAATGTGTCACTTTTAGAGACTTTGCTCTATTTCCTTTGTTCTACTCCCCAGATTTAATAGGATGTGTTATCTTTAACCAGCAACAAAAATTCTTTATGGTAAGAGGAAAGGAGATAAGAAACATTTTGCTGGTTTCAGGATAAGAGGATGAAATTGGAAAGACTTGAATCAAACTAAAATGAATTACTTTGAACCTCTACATTAACGATAGATATGTCTGGGAAAAGAAGAAAAGGAAAGAGCAATTATTTGTTTTTTGGTACCTTACTGGGACGTGAACTCAAGACCTCCTTTCACTTGGCTTTTTCACTGGTAGCTGGTTCTCTGTCATTTGAGCCATGCTCAACTTGGCTTGAGCTTTTTGTTGTTAATAAAGGATAGGGTCTCAAACTCTTCTTCCCAGGCTGGCTTTGAGCAGCAATTCTTAGCTCTCAGTCTCCTAAGTAGCTAGGATTACTAATTGATCCACAGGTGACCAACTAAAGGCATAATATTTTGGTTCTGTGAGTGGATACTAGGGTTCTAACTCAGGCCTCATGGTTGCTAGGCAGGGACTCTACCACTTGAGCTACTCCCCAAGACCCCATTTCATTTTTAAAAAACATAGCATGGCCATTCACTGATATAGGCATGCCTATATCAGTAATAGTTCTTGCTATGTATATATGCATATATAATGTTGTTTTAGAAAAAAGTGGCTCATTATTTAAAATGATAGATGACTATCAAGACAATTGTGTTTGGCAGATGTGATAGTGTAAACTGGGATTATATGTTTGTGAATATCTATCTATCTATATATATATATGGTGCATATATATATTTTTTTCTGGCCTGGGTGCTGTCCCTGAGCTTTTCTGCTCAAGGCTAGTGCTCTACCACTTGAGCCATAGCTCTACTTCTGGTTTTTTGGTGGTTAATTGGAGATAAGAGTTTCACAGACTTTCCTGCTTTGAAGCAAGATCCTCAGATCTCAGCCTCTTAAGTAGCTAGTATTATAGGCGTAAGCCACCAAAGTCTGGTGCCTGCTGTGATTATAATCCCAGCACTCTCAGGAGGTGGAGGACACAGGAAGATTGCCAAATCTAGCTCTTCATGGGCTACATGAAACAAAATGAAATTGTGTTCTGTTATAAATAAATATATGTCCATGCATGGACACATGCACACAATATAGTAATAATAAAGTATCCGACCACTAAACTTAAAATGCCTTTTCTTTTTTTACTTCATAATTGCAATTTTATTGGTCATGTCAAGGATTAGTACACAGACATTTCAATTTATACGTAATTATTCATACACGTACCAAAAGTTGAAAGCCATGAAATGTTTGGAGAAGTTATTCCAGTGATATTGCAGCTTTAAACCTGGAAGCTAATTTTCCTTAAGAGGAAACCAAGTACTTACAGGTGTGAGCCACCAGAGCCTGGCTATGTGGAATCTTTTGAGGAACCTCCGTACTACTTTCCAAAGTGGTTGGACAAGTTTACACTCCCACCAACAATACATTAGGGTTTCCTTCTGGCCACATCCCCTCCAGCATCTGTTTTTATAGAATTCTTGATTATAACCATTCTAACTGGGGTGAGGTGGTATCTCAATGTTATTTTGATTTGCATTTCTTTTATGGATAGAGAGGTTGAACATTTCTTCATGTGTCTATTGGCCATTCTTATTTCCTCTTCAGAGAAATTTCTTTTTTAAGTCTTTAGCCCATTTATTTACCTGGCAGTTGTTTCTTTGAGGATTTATTGTTGTGGGATTTAATTTTTTGAGTTCCAAGTATATTTTAGATATGAGCCCCTTGTCCATTGTATGGCTAGTGAAGATCTTCTCCCAATACATGGGCTTTCTATTGATCTTGCTAGCTATGTCCTTTGCCATGCAGAAGCTCTGCAGCTTCATGCAATCCCATTTGTCCAACCTTTCTTTGATTTGTTGTATTTCTGAGTCTCTATTAGGAAAATTTCGGACTGTGCCAAGGAGACCTAGGGTTTCTCCTATTCTGTCCTGTAATGTTCTCAGGGTGTCTGCTTTGACTCCAAGGTCTTTTATCTATTTGGAGTTGACTCTGGTACAGGGTGATATATAAGGATCTAGCTTTAGTTTTCTACAGGTAATTAACCAATTTTGCCAGCACCATTTGCTGAAGAGGCTGTCTTTCTTCCATTCTATTTTTTTTAGCTCCCTTATCGAAGATTAGGTGGCTATAGGTCTATGGGTTCATTTCTGGGTTTTCAATTCTATTCCATTGGTCCTGAGGTCTGTTCTTGTGCCAGTACCAAGCTGTTTTGATTACTATGGCATTGTAGTAGAGTTTGAAATTTGGTATTGATATTCCTCCAGCAGGGACACAAGTGTTTTTTTCTTTCTTGCTATTGTTTCTAATGTATTTATAAGGTACCATGTGATTTTTTTGGTTGCTTTGTATGTACCTCCCCTGCAGTGTAACCCCTGTTTTCACTGTATTTGATGTTGGTATAATTTGGGGAGGGAAAGGGCAAAAACAAAATGTTTAAATAGCGATATAGGTTGACCCATTGAAACAATGAGATGTACAAGACGCTATGTTGAAAGACAAATTTTACAATTTAGGCAGGGGGCTGGGGGTGGGGAGTGTAGTTGTGGAGGTGGGAGGGAAGGGATGGGAGGGGAAAAGCAAAGGAGGAGGCAACAATGCTTGATAAGAAATGTACTCATTACCTTGCTTGTGTAACTGTAACCCCTCTGTACAGTATTTTCACAATTTTCAAGAGCTACTAAAAAACCTTACTTTTATGAAATAGTTACTGAAACTCTTCCTTGGGATTATACAAGGTGGCAGGCAGGAACTACTAGTAAGACATGGTGTGTGCTTAGTCAGACTTGGCTTTCTGCTCCTCTGCTTCATCAGAGATTGTACTCTTATTCTTAGTCTCCATTGTCGTCAGGCAAATCTTTACTTTCCTGGATGGTCATCTCAGCCTGTTTGCCCTTTGATCCCCTTTTTCCTTTGTTTGCACTTTCTTCCAAAGATATATCCCTTCCCTTGGGCTTGTTTTCCATTTTTGCCAGAGCAGGCTTTGCTGACAAGCTTGCCAACCTCCTCTTGGGCATCATGGCAGCTCAGGAGGCTCCTTTGATTGCTGTGGGCCCAAGTACATGAGAACCTTCCTAGGCCTAGGTTATCTTAAATGCCTTTTCATTATTCAGTTGTAAATGATTTTCACTGCACTAATATTAAGATGTAATTGATACGGTGCCCGCTGTAAAATTGTATTTTGAGTTAATATGTGCTGATGACTATTCTAATCGTTATTTTTTCTTAGTAGTACTAGCACACAAATAACGTTGTAGTGCGAAAGTATCATGCTCTGAAATTTCTTTTGTGAAATTTCTTCTTTCCTCACCTCAAGTTGTCTTCACTTTCTATAACATACTACATACTGCATCAACAGCTGTGATCTGGTTCCTGATTATGCCAGTTCTTCAGAAAATGATGTGTGATCAGCTCTTAACACTACCACTAAAGGGCATGGTACAAGCTTCCAGGTTAGTCTCAGGTAGATCATAGTCACAAATGGGGATCCATTTGGACTCCAGTGCTTTGGACATCTTAGTGCCCTTCTGAGCCTTGTATCATTGCTAGTAGAAGAGCCATTCTCCTTTCTTCCTGTGGCCCATGTAGAGTACTCACTGTCACACTGCTCTCTTTCAAAGGATACCATTCAGCTGAGGTTACCTGCAGTTTTGCCTGTAGCTACATGAATATGGCGTTATGACATATGGTATTTTCTATTTTCAATCCTTAGTGGTGATCTGTGTGTGTGTGTGTGTGTGTGTGTGTGTGTGTGTGTGTAAAGCATCAGCAAAGGAATTTACTTCATTGAAGAAAAGGAATTTTAGTGTCTTAAATTTTTTCACCACATATGAGTACTTAAAATCTCATTCATGCTCTGTGAAATTGAAGAAATTGGATATTTGGGAATGGAAATTGGTGGTCCTCCAAGCAATATGGGATCTAAAAGTGTTAAGTCCTTTTGTAAATAAACCTTGATTCAGACTGGAATGTCTTGGCTTGATTTTAAAGGTGATATTATAGGAGACATATAGCCGTTGACTGGCCTTAAAGATAATTATCTGCACATTCCAGTCTTAAGTCTGCCATCAGCAGAGCCCGGCTTTCGATAAAGTCGGTGTTCTTCCCCTTGCAAGAATATTACAGTTAGACAGGCCTCCAACCCTTAGATATTTATGAACCACACTGTCTATGGACTGTTTTTCTTGCTTCTCCACAATAGAAAATGATATCTTTCAAGCTTTTAAGATTTCCATATTTTATACATGTCAGCAGTTTGGTTGTGTTTCTAGTTGGGTTATGAATACAGAATAACCATGAATACGGAAACCAAGTTCCTCATATTTGTCTAATGCTGCAGTAAGTTTTGTTAAATGAGTGGATGAATTTCTAGGGAGATTGAATAATTCTACCTCTAATCCTCACAAGAGATACTACAAAGCAGAATTCTCTGGTGCTCATCAGACTCTGGAGCCTGGCATTCTGAGTTCAAATCCTAGCTCTTCCACTTACTAGCTCTACTGGCTGGCAGCAAATTGCTAATCTTTCTGGGTCTGGTTTTGTTTTTTCCATCTGTCAAATGAGAATAGCTCAAAAGGGTATTGTGAGGAAGACATGTTTATGAACAATTATTGTAGTCATAGGTTTATATCACTGTATAAGATAAATTCTATAGTATTATAAGATATAAGTATATATACTTATAATTATATACTTATATACTTATAAGTATAAGATAAATTCTATAGAATTGTTAATATGTGTTAAGTAGTTTTGGAGTGTTGCTCTTAGAATTTAGGACCAACTGTAGAATATCTGCTTTATCTTTCATTTCCAACACAGTTACAATCTAATATCTATGTATTTGTAAATAGACCTTTACACTAATTTTTTTTTTTTTTGTCGGTCATGGGGCTTGAACTCTGGGCCTGGGCGCTGTCCCTCAGCTCTTCAGCTCAAGGCGAGCGCTCTACCACTTGAGCTACAGCGCCACTTCCGGTTTTCTGGTGGTTTATTGGAGATAGGAGTCTCATGGTCTCTCCTGCCCGGGCTGGCTTTGAACCGTGATCCTCAGATCTCAGCCTCCTGAGTAGCTAGGATTACAGGCGTGAGCCACCAGCGCCCGGCTTTTACACTAATTTTTAAATTATGACTTTGCCTTTTGTCTTATAGATTAGCCATTGCGTCAACCTAAACATAGTGTATATAAAGACAGAACAATCAGAATCTAGTTTATATGTATGTAGGAGAGGGAAAGTTTCTTATATACAGATAGACAAAATTCCTTCAACACATCAAGCCTTTTTTAATATTGATATTTTCCATGTAAATACATTCTCATTGGCCACATTTATCCCATCTTATTTAGATTATATAGGTATATTTTGTGTTTTCTGAGTCAAGTTAAAGTTAACTCATTCCCTACTTCCTATCTTGCCAGGCTTGTTAGACAATCAAATCTCAGACATTATGATGACCCTTTTTTGTTCCTTAGGGTGAAAAAAGTCCAAAGGCTTCTTTACCCACAATAGGCTTGAGGCAAGCCCTGTGGTCTTGGTTCCAGATGGCTGACGCTGATAGGCCCAGTAGTATTGCTGAACATCGTTGCTGATAGACTTTTTCCCATGGGTCCCCCAATCTTTGCCTATAACATTTAGTCCCAGGCCCTTGTCTCCCCACTCAGGGGCACCATCTGAGATATTTACACACCTGGCATGAGTCATCCCAGGTAGATCTCAGTCTTGCAGGCTCACCTACTCCCCATATAAACAAGTGCATTTAGTTTGGCACTTTTTTTTGGGTGCTGGTCCTGGGGCTTTAACTCAGTGCCTGGGCACTGTCCCTGAGCTTCTTTTGCTCAAGGCTAGTGCTCTACCACTTGAGACACAGTGCCACTTCCAGCTTTTTATGAGTAGTTTATTGGAGGTAAGACTTTTCTATCCAGGCTGGCTTTGAACTATGATTCTCAGATCTCAGCCTCCTGAGAAGCTAGGATTACAGACATGATCCACTAGCACCCAGCTAGTTTGACATCTTTTGACTCTTCTCTAAGTCACGAGAATTGCTCTTTGAAGCAAGAGAGGGACCCTAGTTCCTGGTCCTTCTAAGGTTTGCATAGCCAAGGAATACTTCCAGCCACATAGCTTTAGGCACACTGTGAAAGTGACAAAGATTTGAAAATCTAGAAGACTAACAGCTTTGTAGAGCAGCTGAGACTGGGATCTGGCATTAAACAGACCATCTGCTTCACTGCTGGCCCTACCATTTTCTGGCTTTGATTTGGAACCTGTTTAACCATCTTGTGTTCTCACATGAAAATAATAGTAGTCCCTGCTTCATTCTATGAAGGAATTCTGTCCAGTGAATGAGCCAGTGTCCAGCCTATCCTGTCACATTGAAAAATAGTGTGTTACTGTTTGAGTTGCTGCCTCATTGAGGTTCTATTCTAAGTTCAAGACTTCTCATTTCTCTGCATTGCTACCATCAGCTTGTCCCTTATGGCTGTAAAGATGGTCCCAGGGGCTGGTAAAGAAGCCTTTTACCTCCTAATGGAAATCCTAGATCTCAGGGCATAGAAGCTGCATGTGGTACCCTAGGAGGGAGACAGAAGCAGTTCCTTGTATGAAACCACAGAGATAGGAGGAAAGCTTACAGCATTCCTATTGCATCAGCTTACTTTACAGAATGTAAACCTGAGGTCCACCAGGAGAAAAAGAGAGTGGCCAGCCAGCTTACTGTCCTTCCCACACTTTGAACTTCCTTTTCCACATAAGCATTCCCTGATTACCCTGCCAAGCCAGCTTGCACTACCCCCATCCCAGAAGCTTCTCTGACTCCTTGTTTCTTCTGGACCCTTTCATTGTTTATCTTCCCCATGTGGTACACTGGAGCAGGCCCCACTTTCTAGATCATGTCCTACCTTTCTTGCCTCCTGTACCAGTCCTTACTGTCTTGTATTTGGATGTGCTTCACATCATCTCTCTCTCTCTCTCAGAAAATTCTGTTCATCCTTTAAGAAGAGAGCTGGCTGATGATCTAGATGTAGCCCACAGATGTGTTTTGTTGAATATAAGCAGCAGAAATATTTTTTTTCCTCTTTAACTGAAGCACCAATAAAAAATAAGATATCACAGGAATATAAAAAGTTTAGCTCCTTTTGACAAATCATAGGCTCTGGTCATGTAGGAGCTACATTCTTGCTTGGGAGAAATTAGCAGCAGGGAGGGATCATTTCCCTGCCTGGCCAGCATCATCCCCGAAGACAAGAGCTTTGCCTGCCAGCACTTGCGTTTGCAACTCCTGCTTCAGAGCATCGTTTAAATGTTATATGGCTTCTGGGAAGCCCACTTTCCTTTGCTGAATAACATCCTTTCCTCACTTGTGCTTCTAATACTGCCTGCACCTCTTCTGTAGTGGAGATTGAATTCTTTGCTGCTTGTTAGTTCTAATAAACAATACTTACCATTTATCAAGTGCTGATTAAGGGCAGGGCACCCAGGCTGAGTGTTTCATGGATGTTTTAATCTCCAGGCCTCAATATGACCCTGAGTGAAGTGTATTAATAACTGCAGTCCACAAATGCAGAAGCCCAGAGAGTGTAAGTGGTTACTCAAGGTCACACAGCTGGTAAGTGACAGAGAAAGGCTTGGAGCCTTCACCACTCCAATCCCAGTGCCTGTGTTTCTTCATGTTTGGCCGCTGATGGATTTCACCAGCATGTTGAAAACTACAGAATGGGTGGGAATTTGATTCCCTAACTTGTTCATGTACATACTTACAGACTGCGGATGTCACCAACGGCACAGGCCTCTGGTACATTTTCTCAAGTCAATGATTATGCAAGAACACTAATGTGCACCATCGCAGCAACTCCGGTACTCACTGTATGCCTGATGCTGGACCCACACACTTTATCTTTGTGTGGGTCCTACAAGAATCCTGAGCTGCAGGGTATATTTTCTGCAGCAAACAAAGCCAGGTACTTGGCCCAGAGACACTGGGAGCAAGTGGCCAGGAATTAAGTTGAGGGTTTTCTTAACTCTAAGATCCAGACTTTTCCTCTACCCACCGCCAGCTCCTTTGTGCTTTATATCTAATTTTTATATGACAGTTATTAGTCCATTGATTAATCAAGCAAGCAGAACTCCCTTGTGCATTTTTTTTCCTTAGGATGCCTTAGCAGCTACTACGGCCATCGATTCTGTTGTAGAAATTTTGTGAGTAGCTACTCTGTAAGAAGTATCCAATCAGGCCAGGATGCAGCAATGATAAGGCAGTGTCAGAGTTGTTAAGGCATGCTACTGTAAGATGGGGAGGCAGGGAGGACGGAGGCACTATTATCTGGGTGGTGACTGTAGATCCAGCAAGGTCCCTGTGCAGATGATTGAACTGCAGCCACATCACCCATCTGGTGGAATAGAATTGAGCCAGGGGATCCTTCACAGGGATTCATTTCCCTCCACAACCTTTCCCCAAACACAGGTGCACTTAGAAGTCTTTTCTGGGCTGAATGGTCATAGTCCCTTTTCTTGCAAGAATGAATCCTGTGTGGAAAAAAGCCCACTCCTCCTTTTCCATACAGAGGCAGCTGTGTGCCATCCATGTGAGAGTGTCCTTTGGAAAGTGGACATGAGTATGGGCCATTAGTACCCCAAATTGAACAAGCACTGGAATCAGAATTGGTCTGAAGAGCTGTTTGAATTCAAATTACTGGGGTGTACCCCATAAGTTTCCCGAGAAGGGGAGACCCCTGGTTGCTAAGAATGTGCATTTATCCCAGATTCCAGATATATGCTTGGGCAACTCTACCTGGCAGAGCCTTGTGTGGGAAATAAAAGAATATATGTATGAAGAAATTCTTAAGTAATTTAAAATTGTGACACATACTATGATGAGGACAAACTTGGGGCTGAAGTGAAGAATTCCAGGATTAGGAGAGAGGTCAGCAGCCGCTTTACTCGGGGCTTGAGAAGTCCCTGGAGAAGGTGGTGACATTTACAACAAGACCTGACAGTTGAGATGATGCCTGATACTTGAAGAGTTGGGGGAGGAGGGGTTTGGAAAGAAGATATGGTAAGAAATAGCAGATTCCATGGGGCCCCTGGGGAGGGCCTTTCAGCAAGGGCCAAGGTGGTGCAGGATGACACTGGGTGCTTGATGCACAGTCAGCCACCATGAGAAGGAGCTGGAGTTTTATTTACAAGGCAATAGAAATCATACAATTTTGATTTTTGGAGTTGATACTTATAAGTGTAAAAGTGTCTTAGTCTGCTCAATTATAGGGTTTGGCTTCTACCTACAGAAACTTCTCCTCAGAATTATGATTGGGGAGGGGGAAGAGAGAAAAGCAGGGGAATGAGGAAGGAGAAGAGACTTAGAACACCTGATGGGAGGGAGAGGGGAAAGGGAGGTTATTGCTTAAACACATGCACACAGACGTGTTCACATCTCATCCCACACCAAACTGAAAATTAGAGACAGTGGGCAATACTTTAGAATATAGGCAATTGCCAGGTACAGTGACTCATGCTTTTACTTCTAGCTGCTCAGGAGACAGAGATCAGAACAATTACAATTTAAGGCCAGTCTGAGCAAAAAGCTAGTAAGATCCCCATCTCATCAATAAGCCAAGTGTGATAGTACATCCTAGTGCAGCTATGTGGGAAGTATAGGTAAGACTGATGTGTGAAGGTGGACCTGGGTAAAAATATGAGACCCTTACCAATAACTCAAGCAAAAATGGCTTGGTGGCATGGCTCAAGTGGTAGAGTATCTTCCCAGCAAGCACAAGGCCCAGTGTTGAAATCCCATAGAACAAGGTCTATAGTTTCCTTTTTCGTTTTCTATATTTGGAGAATGGAACTACTTTTGTTCCATCTGAGAGGTTTCACCTAGGGAGAAAAATGCTGTTTTCTGTTAACCTTTACCTTTGCAAAGGTTAGTTGTGTTGCCAACCATTGCAAGCTAAATCTTAACAGAAATTACTGTAACTACAGGATAAGGCATAAAATGGAATGGAGCATAGATAATTAGCTGTCATACTTGTCTTTCTCTAAATTGAATCAGAAGATGCCATTAGCTAGCTAAATGTATACCTATGCTGTCATGAGGCACTGAGGAGTTCAACAATGTGTTTCCCAAGATGCTCTTTCTTCATGGTAGAGTGGAATGGATTTTCTTTGTTAGACTCTAGATGAGAACATATTCATAACCCTCTCTTCAGCATGGGAATTCCTGATTTGTATGTGTGTGTGTTGGTGTGTGCACACGTGTACATACACACTCCGGACCATTAGAATTGTAAAAGGAAGCTTTTAATATTCACTTTGTAGCAAAAAGGGATAGAATGAAATTGGCAAGGGAAGAAACAATTTTGATGTAACAAAAATAGGGTTGTTCAGGGATAAGATGGGAGATGTCTTACTACTTGATACTCAGATGAAATTTAGTTTGGAAGTCCCATCCGTGAATAGTGTATTTCCTTAGAACCACACCTGTGTTTTCCATCAGGGACATCTTGATTCTGCCTAACTTGCGTACCCACCAGAAAACTATAAACTGTTTCAAACTGTGAGTGTGTATGTGTGTTTGTATGTATCTATTTTATATTTTTACCTGTAGGTACTCCAGCCATTAAGCTATGATTTCAGTATCTATTTTGGGACCTCAAGGTAATGACTTTGGCTAAGTATGAACGTTCCATGTTACCTCTGCACAGTTCCTCTCTCTCTGTGCTTCCTTGTGCTGGCACTTAGTTTGTTACTGTACATTAGAACATGTCCCCATCGCCTCGGAAGCAGTCTCATAGGCACGGCCTTTAGAACCTGCATTCCTTTAAACACAAAACAGGATTATGGATTAATCTCAGGCAGGGAAGTCCCAGAGGGCTGTGTAACCTAACAAGTCATACCGTGCTCTTGCCAAGCCCCTTCCCTGGCCGCCCTCTGTTCCTGCTGGTGACCCGGTAGACGAAAGAGTGGATGTGTGTGTGAGCCTAGGCATGACTTCTCTAAAGATCAACATTTGTACATACTGGAGTCACCTTTTATACATAGTGCTACTGACATTAACCAGAGGACTGGGCCTGACAGCCTGGCCCCAGCGCCAGCAGGAGGGAGAGTGGCCTGGCTGGGTGTGCACAGTTTATCTAAAGGATTGAATACAGAATCACACAGCCTAATTGTTCATCCAAAAGGAACTATGGCCCAGAGAGAGGCACCTTTAAGGTTACCAAGTGTGACCTGTCAAATGGAGTATTCATTTCAATATATGTATCATATTTATTATTTTGAATATCAAGGCTGTTTCGCCTCTTGAACTCTGGGTGTCATTGTTTTTCCAATAGCTAGTTATAATCGTGTACATTCTTGGAGAAGAGAGAAGAAATATAATTAGAAATATTTTTAAAATGAAATTTATTTGAGAAGCCTATTGTGAAAAAAAAAAAGTCCCAACTGACATGCAGATCTTTGAGTGAATATCTGGTAGTTAAGCAGGAAGTTCAATATTTTCACATAGGCTTGTCTTCATACTATTCTATGCTAGGGTTATGCTTAATCACTTCACATGGGACCAGACGGTTATCTCATACTGGTAATAAAAGCAGTGATTAAAAAGTATGAAAAGAGCTACTGGGAGAAAATCACTTATTTTGAAAATATAATCCAGAGGTCTAAATCCTAGAAAATGTCCTTTAGAGAAACATAGATGCCTAGTTCAAAAGTAGGATACAAGTATTTAGCAAAGCCTGGAGTTTAATATAGGACTATAAATTGTGGGACCTGACAGAGAGCTTTTCAACTCACTTGTGAATTTTTATAGAACAAAGTCTCTCACCTACTTGGATTTGAGGAGTTTCTGTTTCTGCCCAAATGAACAGAAAATGTTCTCCTATGTCAACATAAACAAGAAAAGAACCCACACACTGAAAATCATGGGCAGCAGGACATATACTTTGCTTGTTTTGCCCAACAACCCATTCCTGCCGCTGTCCATGAGGCTTCCTACAGGCAAATCCACAGCCTCATTTGGGTAGGAAACAGTCTTTGGTGGCACAGCCAGGTGAGGAGCAGAGTAGTCCTGGTCCTGGTGTCAAAACCTTTCTTATGACTTCAGCTCGATGGCCAAAAAGAAAAGCTCTGCTCCCTGAGGTATGGGGAAGATGTCGGGACAGACACTTGATGACTGTTAAGATGACATCAGAGGAAGGATTCCACATATCTGCCGC
Source organism: Dipodomys spectabilis (assembly GCF_019054845.1). Taxonomy (NCBI): domain Eukaryota; kingdom Metazoa; phylum Chordata; class Mammalia; order Rodentia; family Heteromyidae; genus Dipodomys; species Dipodomys spectabilis. The sequence goes on from NW_024870731.1 coordinate 3,060,347, forward strand.
TGCTGAAAGTACTGACATGCTTTAAAAATGGAAGGAACGTGGTGAATTCTGTTCAGCTTCAGGACACAGCAAGGGAGGCTTGTTCTGTCTGCCTTGCTTTCTGGTGTCTCTCACAACAATTGCTGGTCACTGTGTGCATGAAGGATCTGTTTAGGTGGCTGTCTTTGTTTTGAGGCTTCTCTTTATGGAGTGATTTATATCAAAGATAGCCAGTTAAGATTTGCTCTTTTCCCCATGTAACAGTAATAGCTCTGAGAGGAGGGAGCCAAGTCACTGTGAGGGGTGTTGTGCTCCATGGGCACAGTTGGAAGGTTCCCTTCTCCTGAAGCAACAGGGCCCAAATAAAGCCCTGATAAAACAGTTTAAAGAAAAGGGAAATAGAAGCAAGCAGATTTCATCCTGGCACTTCATGTCTGGATCTTGCTTTCCTCCCACTGAGATACTAACCAAGCCAGTTAGTTCAAACACATCTGCAGGATGTGTTTAGTTTGAGGATAATGAAGCATTACTGTGATTTTTCGTTTCCTGGATTCTCATTATAAGGAAACAAATACCTGTGGGGCATTTAGCTGTTAGCATGCACGATGTACTCTTGAATGCAGCACTTAAATAGGTCTGTTTTCAAGTGATGGTTTGTTTTATAGAAACAGGGTATGGGACATTTAGTCATATAACTTTTTTTTTTTTGCTAGTCCTTGGGTTTGAACTGAGGGCCAGAATGTGATCTCTGATCTTTAGTGTTTAAGTCTGTCAGTATACCATTTGAGCCACAGATCCATTGCTGACCTTTTTTGCTGGTGAATTGGAGATAAGAATTTCATGGACTTTCCTGCGTGAGGTGGCTTCAAACCATGATCCTAAGACCTCAGACTCCTGAGTAGTTACGATTATAGGTGTGTGCTACTTGCATTCTACTTAATCATATAACTCATAAGAACATTGATGTCACATACTGTTTCAGTATGTGTCAAGCCAGTTAGTTTGAATTTTCTTTTACCTGGTTATATAAGTAGCAGTAGAAGGCATTGATAGATTCCATGACAGTTTTGCATAGTTTTGATATTGGGGAAGGGGTACTTTTGTAAGAGTATAGGAAAAGATAAAAGGAAAGGAAAGAAAAGAAGAAATGTATAGTACTTATAGCTGACTTCACTGTCTGGAGTCTGCAAAATAAAACGCATGGCATTCTGGGAGATGACAATAGCAGAAAACTGATGTTTGTCTCTACATGGTTACTACAAAAGTGTTCTTATCACTGGTTTTCATCAGCCATTATCATCACTGAAATCCTTCCACTCTATGACCTACCCTCTCCTTCAATGTATGAGGAGTACACAATGACTGATGAGGGTTGGCAGAGATCGGAAAGGCTTTGAGATTGAGATCCCATGAACAGGATTCAGAAACTTCCCATATGTCATGGGTAACACTACTGACCATGGGTGTCATCTCACCTCAGCACACATTAATAAAATGGATTCACTGTGATTCTTGTTCAGGTGATTTGGAGGGCTGCTTTGAACTATTGAAGTGGCTATGGAAATCAAACTATGGTTTGTGGTTCTTGCTGAGGCTTACACTAAAATATACAATTGTGACTAAAATGATTCAACATATAGTGCTTTTCTCTAAAAAGATAAAAGTCTTAAACCTCCCCAGCTGACATTTCTTCCCTCTCATTATGGTGACCCCCATCTTGACGAAAGAAGCATTGCTACTAGGATCCCAGCACTTGACATCAATGTCAAGTACCTTGTAGAACAGAGGCCACAAGGAAAAATGTATCCTATCTCACTATTTTTGCTTGAGCTAGTGCCCACTGCAAAAGAATTTGTGGATGAAAATGAAATGTTCCACCATTTACAAAGACCCATATGATCTGTGCCCATCTCTCCAGAATTACCATGCATGTCACTCCTGTTGCAGCCCACCACAACCAGGGACAAGGTAGTAACAAACACCAGACTGTGGAATTGAGGTTTGGGGCATCAGGGGCATGAAGCTTCCCACCAGGTTCAGGTGCCCAAGGTTTGTTTTACAAGGTATTTACTGAATAGAGTACAGTGGTATATGTGCAGAAAGTGAGGTCACAGTATCTTTAAAGTCACAAGTACCAATCCTGTGATACAGTTTTAATCAATATCCTTAAAGTCACAAGCACCAATCATGTGTTATAATCTTATTAAGGTGAAGAATAACTTCTTTAAGAAATAGAGGTAAACAGTAAATAATTTACAATTTATATAAGCTTTTGTCTATCCCCAAGCTCCCAGAAAGTTTAGCGTGGCATTGACGTATACTCAGGATAGAAATCCGAATTCCTTAACCCGGTACCAGTGGCTCATGCACATAATCCTAGCTACTCAGGAGGCTGAGATCTGAGGATCGCAGTTCAAAGCCAGCCTGGGCAGGAAAGTCTGTGAAACTCTTATCTCCAATAAAACCACCCGAAAACTGGAAGTAGCGCTGTGGCTCAAGTGTTAGAGCGCTCTCCTTGAGCTGAAGAGCTGAGGGACAGCACTCAGGCCCAGAGTTCAAGCCCCACGACTGACAAAATAAAAGAAAAAAGAAATCCAAATTCCTATCACACCAGGACTGACTGACCTTCTCAGGATACTCTCGGCATTCTAAGAGTTCATGTTGGGAGGAGGCATTCCAACCTCCCAATTCTTTTGGGTCTCACAGCTCAACTTTTGGGGACTCTTACAACTCTTTCTCACTCTGCTTCAAGTTCTTCTCATATCTGCCACTCTTTCCCTTATTCAGGTCATCATGCACTGGGGGAGAAAAAAGGATAGGTATAGCCTTATTGACCTTATATGAGCATCTCTCTTCTGCTTCAACATTTGCTCTGGTGGTTCATTTCTCTGTAGACTAGATCCCTAATATGTGGTATGTACCTTTACAGTACCCTTTTAAGGTAATTATAAATGAATGTAGTTTTAAGAAAAAATAGAGAAATCCCATGTACCTAGTGCTAACAGATGACGAAATTATAGTACAATATTGCAACCACAGTATCAACGTATATAGCCAGTCAAGAAACAGATATAGTCAGTCAAGAAACAGAGCATACCATCAAGCCTGTAATCCCAGCTACTCAGGAAGCAGAATTAAGAGGATCAAGTGTTTGAAGCCTGCCCAGGCAAAAGTTAGCAAGACCCCATCTCAAAAACAAATGGGACACGGTGATTGACACTTGCAATCTTAGTTACCTGGGGGAGTTAGGGTAGCCTGAGCAAAATGCAGGAGACCCTATCTAAAAGTCAAAAATTAAAATTAGAAAAAGAAAAAGGGTCAGGCACTGGTAGCTCATGCCTGTAATCCTAGCTACTTGGGAGGCTGAGATCTGAGGATATGGTTGGAAGCCAGCCTGGCAGGAAAATCTGAGACTCTTACTTTTAATTAGCCACCAAAAAAAGCCAGAAGTGAACTGTGGTTCAAGTGGTAACATGCTAGCCTTGAGCTTAGTATGGCTGTAGTGATGGTATTTGCTAAGTACAAGCCATCATTACAAAGGATTTCTTATGTTGCACTTTACAACTACACTAGTCTCTATGATCCCCACTTCTTATCATGACAATCACTAATCTGTTCTCCATTTTTTATAATTTTGTCATTTCAAGAACATTATACAAATGGAAACATGTAGTATGTGACTTTTTCAGATAGGTCTTTTCAATTAGCATAATTTTCTAACTACTCTTATACATCAGTACCTCATGTCTTTTTAAAAATTAAGTCATATTCCACGACCTGTTGGATCATAGTTGAACTGATTCCTTGTTGACAAATGAATAAGCTCTTTTCTATCTGGGGCTGTGACAAATAGTGCTGCGAGAGAATTCATTAATGTTTTAAAATGAAAAACATATGTTTTCATTTTTCTTATTCATCATTTTATATTCCAGTGGTACAAATTATCATAATCCTTACCCACGTTGGTTATTTCATCCTTTCTAGTCACTGTGTAGTGATATTTTATTGTGGTTTAAATCTGTGTTTTCCTAATTTGTAATTATTTGAAATATTCTTTTGCTTATTTACCTCTGTACATGTATTTCAGGGATATGCTTCTTGTCTAGTCTAGTTTTAGAAAAGTTACTGTTGTATTTAGAGTATTCTTTATATATTCTCTGTTGTTTTTCAGATATCTGGTTTGTAAATACTTTCTCCCAAATTCATAGCTTTCTTTTCATTTGTCCTCTCAAGAAGGTCCTCACAAAGAGGAGGTCTACTGTACCAATCTTGATTTTGATATCAACTCTAAGACCTAGATGCAGATTTTCTACAATCTTTAAAAAGGTTCCTAGTTTTGTATTTTTCACCTAAGTTCTTGATCCCTTTGAAGTAATGCTTATGGAACATATAAGGTTTAGGTTGATGGTTTTATTTCTTTTCTGCCTATATAATTGTTCAGTTTGTTTTCTGCCTATTTAATGGGCTACTTTCTCCAGCACAATTTGTTGAAAAGACATTTTTCCTTCAGTAAATTAACTGATTTGCCCTTTTGCCAAGCACCATTTTTGTTAGCCTGTTTGTTTTTTTTAAATTCTATTTCATAGATCTAGGCATCTCTCCCTCTGCCAGTACCACCCTACTTTGGTTACTGGAACTACACAGTGTTTTATTATTGGACAGAGTGTGATTTCTCCTATACTTTTTCTGGGATATTTTTGTTACTTTGGATTCTGTGCCTTTTCATAGAAGGTTTATGTTCAGCTTGCATTTTTATACATTTTTATACTTGCCAATATTTCATTAGGAATTTCATTAAATCTATGGTCAGCCTGAGAGTCTTATAATTCTCAACTATTCTATATTTCTTCATTTATTTAAGTCATCTGATTTTTTTCATCATAATTATATAACTTTTGGCACATAGATCCTGTACATGTTTCATTAAGCTTGGAAGTACATGTTTCATTTTTTGAAGTGATTATAAATAGTATTTGATTTTAAATTTTAGTTTCCATGTATTTATTGTCGATATATAAGAATGTATCTTTTCTGTGTTGATCTTATATCCTATGATTTTGCTGAACCTATTTATTCTACATTTTTTGAAGATGGTTTGGGATCTTCTACATAGATAATTGTATTGTCTACAGATAAGGATAGTTTTTTATTTTTACTTTTTATGCTTTTTAAACTTTGTTCTTGCTTTATTGATTATAGTGGCTAGAACTTGAAGTGATATGTTGACTAGGAGAAGTGAGAACAAATATCCTTGCCTTTCTCCTGCTCTTTGAGGGAAGTAAACAGTAGAAAATACTTTGATATCATGTGCATTTTATTTTATTTTGCCAACTGTGGCTGGCAAAATTAGAAAATGATCCTCGCAATATCATTTTCTTATGATTTATATCCTATATAATTTGTAGGACTATATAGCAAGTTGACTTTAAGAAATATCATCCTTGTTGGTCCTGAACTGATCAGGTAAGCTCAGAGGGCAGTCTGCTTGCTAGTTACCTCGTGCTTCCGGACAGAGGCTCATGCCAGTGAGTCCTGCAGCCATCCATGGGGAAAACAGTTTATTGCTGGAGTGGGCTAGGGTTTTCTGGGTCCTCCAGTGGGAAACGCACGTTTTTGCAATGAACAGGGCTAGGTTGAAGAGAAGAACTTCCTGTATACTCAGGTTATCTTCCATCACTTGCAGCCTAGGACTCTGCCCTCTACTGCCAGACCACCCAATTTACCAGGGAGAATCTCCTAGCAACATAGCCCTTGCCCCAGACTCTCAATCCATTGTCACAATCTCTGAAACAAGGAACACTGAAAAAGATGAAGGGCTGTAAGGAAGAGGGGTGGAGGTGATTAAGAGGGCATCTATATCCACATATCCTGGAAGAGACCACTCCCTTCTATACTCTGAAGCCAATACTAGAATGCTATATAGCCTGATGGAGTGTAGCCTGTCCTCAGTTCTGTTTGCTCGTGTGCTTTCTTTGAATATTAAATATGACTATTCATATTAAATATGAATATTAAATATTATATATATATATATACATATACATACAAATGTATCCTGAGCCATCCTGTGTGTGGTTTTACACTGGAGGTGGTCTTTTTGATCCAGGTGAAGTTGAGTGGAGTTTATTATTTTCTTCACTGTACAAATAGCTTAATTTTGTGTATTATGGTGGCTGATGTCAGGAGATTTTTGTCAAAGACTCTGCTACTTCGGAGTTGGAGAGTCAAAATATAAAACAGCTTTGATGTGAGGCTGATTCTCCATTTCTGACTTTAAAGACTTGGTGATGATACAAATGGCAAGGAATGCAGGTGACATCTAGGAGTTGGGGGTAGCAAAGAAACAGTGACCTCATAACTATTTCTGCAAGAAATTGAGTTCTATTTTACACATGTGAGCATAGAAGAGGACCCTGAGCTACAAGTATGAATGCAGATCAGCTGATAAGTTGATTTCAAATTTATAAGACCCTGCTTGAAGAACCAATAACAGCATGTCCAGACTTCTAACCTACAGAACCATGAGTTATTTATGGTAATTCATTGTATAGGAATAAAAGCTAAAGTCAACCAAGGTATTTTAAAACAGTGCTGAGGTGAAAGTACATAATGAATACTGTAGTCTTGAAACAAAAGGGACCTAAGATCTCTCCACTAATTTATGTTCATCTAGGCTGAATGATGGATGTTATATATAGATCTAAAGACACTGAGGAAAATGAATCAAACCTTATCCTTACTCTTAGGTGTCCATGGCCCAGTGTTTCCCCTTACACCTTCTCATTACAGATCTTGTTAATGAATCTCCCATTATATTGTACTCAGCAATCATATTCAATTTCTGATAAAGAACAGCCACCTGGGTCTGGGTAAATTCATGATCTTTTCTGAGCTTGAGTTACTTAACAGTTAAGAAGCCTGCTTCTTTGGGAATACATGAAACTCCAATAATCTCTCACACCATTGTCTATTGATAATAGGCTGTGCCAAGTGGAAGCATGCGTGCAAGGCATTAAACTTCATGTGTTCACAGCACAAGATGGCATAGAGGGAAGTCACTATTGTTCAAGGTAGATGTTAACAGAATATAAGGATCTTGAGGGATCATACTTGGCATACTCGGAATCAAGCTTGAGGGCATGCAGAGCCAAGCCAGCAGAAGAATTCAAAGTAATGGAGACCCATTTCATTCTTTCTTCTTAGAATGTGATCACATTGAGATTTCTATCACAAGAAATTAGATCTATTAGACTGCATTGTTCTGATTTATTGAATGAGAATGAACAGATCATGCTATAAATGACAGGAACAAAAGGTTCTGACTTTCTAGAGCCTGAGTGTTGCCAGAATGAAAAGATTTAAAAAATCAGACAAGGCTATATACACATAAGGCAAAATAAATAAATGAATGACCATAATGGTCACTGAGATTTTGTCAAGGACTCTGCTACTTCTGAGTTGGAGAGTCAAAACATAAAACAGCTTTAATGTGAGGGTGATTCTCCATTGCTGACTTTAAAGACTTGGTGGTGATGCAGAGGTACAAATGGCAAGGATTGCAGGTGGCATCTAGGAGTTAGGAATAGCAAAGAAACAGTGACCTCATAACTATTTCTTCAAGAAATAGAGGTCTATTCTGCACATGTGAGCATAGAAAAGCATAGAAGCTTATTAGGGAAAAGAGTTAAATGAACAATACATGTGGGAATTATAAGGCAGGGTGAAGGTGGCAGGAATAATTGGAATCATGAAAACATAGACAATCCCTGGCAAACATGTATTGCAATCAGCATAATTCTAAGAGATTGTCAGGGCTAAGAACCCATGCAGAGAAGTATAGCTGCCTAGGGGCATTTTTGACTAAGAATAAATACCATAGTAAGCGCTACCAGAAGGTCCTGTCCCACTCTACAGTTCTGCATTCTTCCCATCTGCAGACTGTGGTCCACAGGTAGCTAATTCTTCTATGGGATCTGAGATACTTTCTATACAGACTTTACTTGGTTGAATTTTTATTCTTGTTTACTTTAATAATGCACATTTATAGCAATAAGTGATAAATATGAAGAACAGTATAGATTACCTGAAATCCTTGAGCCTAGAAATGAACCCACATGAAAAGGAAATGCATTTCCTTTTAGTGCTTTTTCTATTCATGTACATTTAAACCTCTTAACCCAGAGGAGAATGGATTATATTTACTATTAATGCCTTTCTTTTACCACTTTCTTGTACATCTTTCTTTTACATTTAATCTTTCAACTTTGATGTCTGAGAGATATTTCCACAATTGGCCCTGTGATTATTACTGTTTCTGGGGCCTCATTAGGACCACAGCTATCTACTCTCAGAGCTCAGACTCCTTACTCCCTATACTGCTCCTATAGAGCATCCAAAATCCTGTTAGGGAAAGGCAGCATTTTGTCTTGCACCAGGACTGATACAGAGAATACAGAAAACCTCCCAACTGCTCAAAACGACCTACAGCAAAGCCATCTGGACTCACACCAGAGAGCCTCTCTCTGATGAGGTCACACGGAGCCAAACATCCTGTGGAGTCAAGCATACTTGAGGGTATGCTGGAGAAGGTTGCTCATGTATGCTTTAGCATTCTTTGATTGACTGCAATCTGTTCGGTCAGTTGCATTTTTTTTTATATTTTTTTTATTACTATATCTTTAAGTAGTTGTACAAAGAAGTTCCCATTCTACAATACAGTATATGAATACAAGGTGTCTGACAACTTTGTCACCCATCTCTCCTAACCTATCCCTTCTCTCACTTTTTCAAAAATTGAGATTAGGTGATTACATAAATTTCACATATTTCACAGTATTGTGGAAGAGTGATAGTTAAAATCGCAAGCACATTTTAACCTTCATTCTTGACCATATATTGGGTAGATGTATGCACACAACAGAAGGAAGCCAGAAGGAGGAGCAGAAGAAATGGAACAACATACAATAGAAGAAACGGAACAACATACAATAAAGGGGCCCATCAGCTGCACTAGACATAGAAGAAGAAGAACTAAGCAACCCAAAGACAGTGATAGGAAGGAAGGAATGAGAGGGAAAGAGGGAACAGCCTACACTAAGCAAAAGGAAAGAAATGTAATCATCACATGATATGGAAGAAATAATTTGTATCGTCAAAGCTCATAGAATTCACAAACTTTATAGACCAGGATAATGACGGTTGCATATGTTTTTTACATGCTTTCATCTTTTATAATGGAATGGAATTTTGTTAGTTAGCCTGGAAAGAGAAGGGGGAAAAGGAGATCTTAAAATGTATTCAAAAGCAATGAACTGGAGGCCAGACAAGCTTAGTTGAAGTGGGTATTGTTTGAAGTAGAATCATGGGAAGGTAACACAGTCAGGCAAAGCTTCTAGTACCTTAAATCACAGCACACCTAGAGGATGGCCAGGTCCAGGCCGAAAGCAGTCTGGGCATGTTCAGTTTCAACCTTTTCCAAAAGGTGTCACTGTAAGGCAGCAGTGGGGAAGGCAGGAAGGAGGAAGAGATAGAAACATAAGATAACCGAAATTGGCAAAATCAAGTCAGTCCTCAACAGGTCTTTGAGCTCAACATTATTGTCTGAGAAGTAGAGAAGTAGCTGCTATATGGGACAGAGAGGTTAAGCTTTTATCTTGGGTCAAGTTTTTATCTGAGTTAAGCTTTTTATTCTGATCTTAGGATGACCTTCTGAGCCCAGAGCAGAGCTAGTAGAGTAGAGCTGGTTCCATTCACGATCTGGATGGCTATAACCTGGGATGTGGAATTTCATTGTCTCAGTGTTCTGGTGCAAACTGAAAACTACTATTCTCTTGCACTTAAGGTGGTGTGAAGACAGGAAACCTGCATGGGTGGTGGAGTCTGACATATGTTTTTAAAATGGGGCTTTAAAACTTCCAAGTCATTAACATAAAGTACATATCAGATTAAAATGGATATATTACTTAAGGTGAGAAATTTTCAAGATATTTGAAGATCAGCTCATGCCAAGTAAGCTCTTAGAAAACTCAGGAAACACCCTATGTTAGGAAAAGAGCTGTGGATCTTAGAGCATGCTTTTGGCAGATACCTGAGGAGAAGTGATTTTTTTAAGTATCTAATACCACACATGCATGTGCAAGTTAAATGAACACATATTAACAATTTAAGGTCCTAACTCTTACTTTATTGTTCTAAAATTCCATTGTTCACTCTCAAAGATCTGATAGTTATTCAGATCTGTATACAAGGACTAGAGTTTAGAAGACCATTTGATAGTTTCATTATTTTAGTATGTGTGATGCAACAAGCCACTCAAATGTACACAAAAAGTCTTGGGAACTTAATCATTGCGTGATCTGAAACACAGAATGACTAAGAACACTAGAAATGGAACTCAGATATCAAGAGCTTCTTGGTTTTGTTTGTATGTGTGTTTTTAAATTTATGAGGCCAGATCAATCTGTAGCATTCCCTTAATGGACCACTAAACAACTGTTTTTCATTCTGGACTTACCTCCCACACTGACCACTTTTGAGACTACTGTGTGGCTAGTGTCCAGCAGAGTGCCTGGTGCATGGAATTTACCCAGTGGAGTATAGAGTAAAGCAAGGAAGGGATATACATCTCAAAGAGCAAGACTAAAGGTTACTTCTATTCAGTGCAGAACCTAGGCATTTTTATTATGCTTCTGTGAAATTCAGGGATCTTCTGTACTCTGGCAGCTACTGTGTGGCAGTAAACCCTGGTCTTCTATCTTCACAGCAGCTGAAACTGAGTCCCTCATTTCCATAGCAAATAAAAGGTGCTCAGGGAAAGAAAGCAAGAACTTGTAGGGCATTTGGTGAGGATGGTGAGGGGACCAATGATTCATGGGGTAAGAAAGTATCAAGTTTGGACTTACACTTCATCCATCATTGCACTAAGTGGGTCAGAGTGGGGTGTTTCAGAATCACCTCTTTGTGTTCCCCTTCCTCACATTGTGCAAGGATTTATTGAGTGTGGACACTGATACCAAGTCATTTGCAGAAGGGGTTTCCAAAGAAGATGGAGACATGGTCCCTGGCCTTTAGGGCACTACAGTTCAGTGGTAGCAGTTAAGTGTATGCATTGTGCAGAACAAGCAGACAGTGAAAACTGTAGGTCCTCCAGGTGAGTGGAGGCATTGTGGGCAGGAGCCACTGCAGGGTCTGACACAGAGTGTCAGAACTGTGTGACAGCTTCTTCACACTTGATAGCAGAAGATCAGAAAGTTTAGAAGGCAGTTCTCCAGCTGGGCTTGACTCTGGAATCACCTGACTCTTTAATAAAGTATGGGCATCGGGCTCCTATCCTCCCATGTTTTGAGTCAATTTGGAAGGATGTGGTTGGTCACAGCTTAAAATGTGAAGCGGCATGAAAACATTGACTTAAAACTGACACAAGGTCACAGATTATCTGTAGATAGAACCAAAACTTTGAACCATGTCTGACTGTCTTCAGAGTTCTAGCGTTTGATCACATCACAAGGTGAAAGAGGATAAGTATAGAGAGGTCCTTGAAGGATGGGCAGCTTCAGTAAGCAGAGAAGAACATGGAGGGCAATCCAGAAGAGAGAGAGAGAGAGAGAGAGACAGACAGACAGACAGACAGACAGACAAATGTCTAGACAGAGACAGAGAGAGACAGAGACAGAGCCGGAGACGGAGACGGAGATGGAGACGGAGAGGGAGAGTGTTGTGGTAGATGACACCAAGCACAACATCCTTGAATTCAGTCATAAGCCTACCTCAACTGGGTCAAATACCAGGTACTGCATAAATAAGAGCTGTCATTTCTATGATACCATGTACCAGATATTTTTCTTAGAATATCACACATAATAACTCATTTAATCTTGACAAAACTCTTTGAGCTCTGCTTCTCAAGTGAGGGACTCGAGGTGTGCAAAAATTTCATAATTCACCAAGAGCTACCCAGCTGGCAAGTGGCATGCTGGCTCCTGAATTATACCTGTAATCCCTATCCTGTGTTACCTCTCATGTGAAGAACGTACTAAGGGTTTTCATATTTGCCAGTTTCTGTCTTGAACATTTACATTCATTGCTTTGTGTAATACTTGCAATAACTTGCAAGAAATAACACTGTTACAGATAAGAAAACCCAGACTCTTTCTTAAGGTCCCACAACCTGTAAATGGTGAAGTGGGTATTATTAGGACAATCTAGCCTTTAACCATTCTTACTGTTTTAAGACTTTATGTTTTTAAATTTCAAGTTAATATGTTCATTGTAACATCATATATAAAATATATAAAAATTAAATAACTTTCGTGTTTGGAGTGATGAATTCAGAACTCAAATGAAGCACACTCCAATTTGGTAACCTATCAGCTTCCAAAAACCTTTTGGGAATTCCTGATACTCTAAGGATCACAGTTTATAAAGCACTACTGTGGAGAGTCAGAGTCTTCCAGATGTTAGGAAATACTATGCCAGTAATATTTTTGGCAAACATTGATGGTTTAGCCATATTTCCTAGCAGTGAGACGGAGGAGTAGTTGTAACCATGATGCTTACAGAATTTGAGTTCTAGTCCTGTGGATCTCAGATCATAGATATATTTGAAGCTCAGCATGGTGAGATACATGCTTATAATGTCAACTACTTACCAGGTAGAGATCAGGAGAATCAAGAGAGGCCAGGTGAGGTACAGTTAGGGAGACCCCTTTCTTAGAAGCAAAATACAAAAAGAAAGGACCAAAGGTATGGATCAAGAGGTAGAGTACTTACATCGCAGGCATGAGTCTCACATTTGAACTCTATTACTAAAAAAAAAGATAAATTACAAGACACATAGTCAAAACATCTCAAAAAAGTCAAAAGGGCAGCTTAATTCTTTTTTTAAATTATTCAAGTCATTGTGTAAGAGTTGCCACTTAACAAAGCAGTTTATGGATATATATCTTGATCAGTGTTGTCCCTTTCAACATTCTCACCCATCCCATGCCTACCTACCCCTATCCTCACTCTGAATTTTGTTGTGTATATACTGAATTCTTAACTGCCCTTTTTACCCCTCTTCTCCTCTTCACTCATCTACCCCTTTCAACTTGACCCTACCCTATCCCTTTAGAGTACCTGCTTCCTGGTATTTTATTTTGCTGAACTTTGATTTTGGCTTTCTATAGAATTATACTGTTTGAGATTTCCCTTGAATCTACTGTATTTCAGTAATTCATTCATGCATGATACTCAGCATATTTACTTATGAGTTTTAAGCTAATTCTAGCTTCTACATATAAGTGGAAACATGGATCCTTTGTTTCTCTGGGCCTGACTTAGTTCATTTAACATAATTTTTCCCATGTCTTTCCATTTCTTTACAAATGGTACAATATCATTTCTGATGGATGAATAAAATTCTATTGTGTATATATACCACATTTTCTTGATCCATTTGTCCATTGAGAGGCATCTGGGCTGATTCTATGCCTTGGCTGCTATGAATAGTGCTATAATAAACACGGTTGTGCTGGTGATTTTACTGTGGCCTAGTTTATAATCTTTTGGCTAAATGCCCAGGAGTGGAATTGCTGGATAATAGGATAGTTCTATGTTTAATTTTTTTTTGGGTTGGTTGTGGGGCTTGAACTCTTCAGCTCAAGGCTACTGCTCTATCACTTGAGCCACAGTGCCACTTCTGGTTTTCTGGTGGTTTATTGGAGATAAGAGTTTTTCGGACTTTCCTGCCCAGGCTGGCTTTGAACCACGATCCTCAGATCTCAGCCTTCTGAGTAGCTAGGATTACAGGTGTGAGCCACCTCCACACGGCTTTCCAGAGTGGTTGAACAAGTTTACATTGTCATCAACACTATATAAGGGCTCCCTTTTGGCCATATAATGGCCATTCTGTTTTGACAGTAACGGAAATTATTTTCAGAAGTATAGAACACTAACTTTAGGCAGAAACTCTAGACATTCCCTAGAAAACTGAGACTCTGATGGTGAATATGTGTGAATGGTTTATAGGGATCTGAGACCAGTATCCATATATTGTCTACCTCAGTAATTCTGTCCAGGGACACCGGAAGTGGGATAAGTAAGGAGCCTTCACCTATGGCACTGCTTCCAAAGTGACAAGAATCACATCAGTCTCACCTGACCCTAGGAGTTCACTGGTGTTAGGGGGACCAGTGGCATCTCTATCAGCTAAAAGACCAGGTTACATTCATCTGGGTTCTGAGGTTCCCCATGTCATATTTCTGAACAACAGTCAACACTCGAAAATATAACTGGATTCATATAAAAGTAACTTATGACTGCTGCTAGCAATCTGGTGGCAGGTGATCTAAGAACCTGTAGAAGTAGTTTAGTAATCCTGGGTTTATAGTTTTCTGACAATTCAGCTTCAATTAATGAAGAAGTAATCAGCCAATGAGAACTCCTGAGACTCTCTCTTCCTTGGAATCAGCAATATGTTAGAAATAAAGAATAATTTGTGACAAGAAGTGAGGCCTGAATACACTGGCCAGGGGGCTTAGGCAGGCTCTCTTAATGGGCCCTTCGAATGACCTTAACTGTGCTTTTCCTCGACACTGCTGTTGAGTCAATAAAAAGAAAAAAAATAGGAAAAAAAAAGAAGAAAACAATAGCCTGTACCCAAGCTACATCCTGTACTGCTTTTTAGAAGAGCTTCTGCTCATATTTGTGAAATTCTATGAACTTACAGGAGGAACTAAAAAGGTTTTGTTTTTTAAAATCTTATGTCTTTATAACATTAAAATAATTCTATTCTAAAGTTAAACAGGTGAGGTTCTGACTTGCAGAGATTATTCTTTATGTTCTTTGTCTTTTAAACTGTTCTTCGTTTTGGCTTTGATTTAAATTAGATGGCCATTAAGTTTCCTTTTTTAAAAAAAATCAGGAAAAAAAGTAGGGCTTACTGACTCTTAAAAGCAAGGTATTTACCTTGGGTATGCACCTTAATAATGACTCTGAATAAATTCCATGTAAACTGCAGAAATTTTGTAGAAAGTCTTTGTGAATTGGAACTTAATATGTCATTGACACATTTTGAAGAGTGACTTAGGTGATGGATGAATCCATGCTGCCAAGTTCAGCTGGAAGGGCTGGCTTAGGAACCCACACATCAGCTCTGGAATTGATATTCCTGGAACCATGAATCAGTAGGGTGGATGAAGCCTTCATGTGTGTGCAGAGATGGCATTTCACCAGCTTGCTGCATAGAAGTTGCTGTTAACATGACTATACACATGAACCCTCTTTATTGTGTTTGGGATTTAAAGGTCCTTGATGATCTGGGGAGGGTAACACCTTGCCTTAGGATTCCCTGGTCAATTTTTTTGGGACCTGACTGAAAACTCTGGATATCTGATCGTCTGGCTTGTTTCTACAACGTATTAGCACCCCATAAAAATTACATGTCATTTATTTCATGTTTAGAACCCTCTCAGACTTCAGGGGAAAACAAACTTGAACCTTTTGTGGCTAGAATTTTGTTTACCTTTGGCCAAACCTTGCTTCCTGAAGGTAAGGCAGGGAGGTGAGGTGAAGGGCTTATGAAGCTCCATGTACATCAAATAGATTTAGCCAAACAAGATGTTGATAGGTTAAAACGTGAATGAATCTGAAACACATCAGTTAACTTCCTGTCAAAGTACACTGAATGTGAAACACAGAAGTATATTGTGCCTGGCAAAATGCATTTTGAGTGTTGCCCTCCTCCAACTGTGAGGAACTCTTTGAGATGTTCAAACGCAGTTTGAAATTGGGTCAAGCTGCTCATCCCTCACCCAAACTTCTCATAAATGCATTAAATAATCTCTATGAAGAGACAACTTACATGAATGTAGCTGCTGAAGAATTTGTACATTTCTTGAGTCTGAAGCATTATTAATCAGTGGCAATGGAAGAATGGGCCCCATGACACAGTGTCTGATTTCAGAACATCTGTGGTTCTGGGATATGTTGTCAGAACACAGGGTAGCAGGGAATGCCTTGTACTTAAATGAAGGAGAAATCGCACACACAGCCCCATGTACCTTTCAGATAGAGGAGCTAATGAACGCATTGGAGAAGACCAGACAAGAGCTGGATGCCACCAAAGCCCGTCTTGCCTCTACACAGCAGTCTCTGGCAGAAAAGGAAGCACACTTGGCTAACCTTCGGATTGAGAGGCGGAAACAGTTGGAGGAGATCCTGGAGATGAAGTGAGTATCCATTTTTTGCATTTCTGGTCTTTCCTCATCTCTCTTTGAGGGTAGGAAAGGAGAAGGGTTAGAGAAGGCGGAGAAAGAGCTCAGAGATTGAATTATTTAGTTAATACTGCACTAGTCATTTCTGAGATATTTTCTTTATTTTTTTGTTACAACTTTGCTGTCTCAATTTGCACATTTTCTCACATATATATTTGTGAAAAAGTAAATATATAGGTATTCATCATTAGATTTTCTATGTTTGGTGGATAGTGCTGGTATTTCTAGATCTGTTGCGAAAGTCTGAGTCACCTAACAGATGTAGGCCTTATTAAGCACAATGGTAATTTGAATGCTGCCAGGAGTTATTAGGAAAATTTTCTCAGGATATATTTCCTAATTGTGACTATAAGTTTGCTAATTAGATCGTTTTCATTTGTGTACAGTAAGTTTGCTAATTAGATCATTTTCATTTGTGTACAGTGCTTAACTTGTACTGTTTTTTTTAAGTCTCAAAGTTGGCATCTCGTTTGGAAAACAGAACTCAGATTTGTTGGACTGTAAAAGCCTGTCTTTCTCTCCCTCTCCCTCTTCTTCTCTCTCCTTCCCTTCTTCCTTCTCTCTTTCTCTCTTACCTTCACCGTTACCACCATGGTGGGGAAAGTGGGGAGTTGAGAAAATAAAGGGGAAGATTGTATTGGAACTAAATTGCTTTTTAAATTTTTTTAAAATTTTTATTTATTTTTTATTGTGAAAATACTGTTCACAGGGCAAGATAATGAGTACATTTCTTATCAAGCATTGTAGCCTCCTCCTTTAAGAAGGCATCTGTGTTGGGAAATGGTCCTTTCTGTAGCCTTAATACACAGCCACCTATAACTATCTCTTACTTCACTTTCATAGTGAAATAATTGCATCATAGGTGAACATGGAAGAGAACATTACCCAGCAATTTTAATAATAAATTGCAATAGATTTATTCTAAAGAACTAGTCAAGAAATAACCATCTCTGCATTGTCAAATGAAATAATCAAGAAGATATAATTTAAATCCTACTTCCTTCCACAATAAAGGGGAGATGTATATAATTGTGGCATCTAAAGCCTGTAACAGACTTCAAAATTGGTGGTTAGGTATGGTAGAGTGACCTTATGGTGACCCACAAGTCTTACACATGGTTAACATTAAACCCAGAAAGCTTAGATCATGGAAAATATGGAATGAAATATTTTGAAGGATTTAATAATGAGGGCAAAACTTTTATGCCTCATCAACTACCTCAGTTTCTCCAAGACCAAAGGATAAATGAGTTTTTACTTCACATACAAACTAGCATTGTTTCTAATAAAGTATGATATAATAAAACTATATATGATTATAGGTAGTTTAGAGATGAGGGAACTCAGCCACAGAGAGATTCAAATAATTTGCTTAACGCCATCTGGCCAGGAATAAAACCAAGGTCTTCTACCTTAGGCATCCTTTCTGCTACCTCACTTTCTTTTGGAGCTTTTGTGAAATTCATCAGGCCTGGAACTTTTGTCTGTCTGTGACTCTGCAGGAATCTTACTACCATTACTAGTGCAAAGCATATGGTAACTTGATCCAGCAGATAGATGGAATGTAGTGATTGGAATCTTGAGTAGCTGACATTGCCACCTTGATCAAAGATTTATTGATAATAGCCAGGAACCCTACTAGTATTTTAAAAAATAGGGACAGTAGGATGCTGTTATGCTTTTCTGCTCATTCGTTCTACTTCTGCCTGTGTGGGATTTTGTGTTAGGTACAGTCCAATTGTTCTCATTGTTCCCCCAAAATTTCTAGGTTAATTCTATACTTCCTGAAATGATATGCCATTGCAAGGCAACTTTTGTTATTTCTTGTTTTAAAAGGAGCATGTATTTCCAAGGTTATAAGGGAATTAGTATCCTAGTTTGGGAGTCATCAGACCTAGGTTGGAATCCTGTGGCAGCTACATGGTTTGAGTGAAATGCCTTTCACCTTGCTGACCTTCTAGTCTCCTCTTGTAATGACTTGCATGGGGATAGATGTGAGGAGAGGTACTCGGCAGAGGGATTGGCACATGGAAATGTGTGTAAATATGTGTAAATGGCTCTATCGGCCAATGCAAATATGTCATTTGTTTAATATACTTGGTGAGGAGTATCATTTATCTAAAATCTGGATTTATTTTTCTAAAACATCTGAACCTTTTCCATGTGTATGTTTTCCCACTTAATTTCATGATTTCAGATAGCACCTAACTAAGACCTCTTTTGGTAAATTGCTACATTATTGCTGAAGTGCTTAATCTTCTGCCACTGCAAAATAAATACAAAATTCCTCTGTTAATTCTGTTGGTAAAAGTAACAAAGCCATGCTTCATTAAGTCCAGTATGAAACCATTCATTATTTAACAAGCCCAGAAACCCAACTTATATGTACCCTACTGGGGACTGAAGATTTTATTGATCATGATCTTTAAGCTAAAATGACTTTATACTAGACATTACCTGAGTCAATGTAACTTAGTGGGAACAACCAGATGTGTAGTGTTATTATTGATGTTTTTACCACTCTTCTCTAAAACTTGTGGGATTTTCATTCAACTATTGTCTGTCATGCTATTCTCTTTAGCTATGTCTACCCAGTCTCCAGACTTAATTGGAAAGGAGAGGCTAAGCTCTATAAGAGCCCAAATCAAAAAACAGGTGATAAGATCTGATCATAACTAGAGTTTTGTTTCATTCCATAGAGATTGTTTTTGGGTATCTCAACCTTCTGTTCAGAGAAATGGAATACTTGCTCTGCCTATACAACAGAATTGGAAGGGTCAGAATTTTTTTGTAAGTACAGGACTAAAATGATTATAAATCAGCATATGTGAAAGTAATTTGAAAGATAAAAGGGCCTTTTAAAATGAGATGCAGTGTCTGTTAAATTCATTGCAAAATCAAATGATGTGAGATTTAGAATTGGAAGGCAGTTGGGTCTACTCTCTGCTTGCATAAGATAGATTCTTATTCACATAACTACTAATAAGGCATCTGCCAATCCCTGGTGAGCAATACTCCCATTGGAGGCCATGGCTCATGCAGGTAGCTCTTTTTACCTTATATCATATGATCTTGGTTTTGTGTAGCTGCAAAGAACTTCATTGAGCCTCATTTATATGACAAATGCCTTTAATATATTTGTTAGGTAACTGTTCACTTTTGCAAAAAAGTAAATGTTTAAAGGCATTATATATTTTTTAAAAGTCACTCCTAAACTGGTCACTGGTGGCTCACACTTGTGATTCTACCTACTCAGGAAGCTGAGATCAAAAGGATTGCCATTCAGAGATAGTCTGAGCAGAAAACTCTGAAAAACTCTGTCTCCTTTGCTGACTATTTGCCAGGAAAATAAAGCTGTGCTATAGATGTGGCTTAAGTGGTAGAGCACTGTTTTAGCAAGCATGCAAGCCAAGCAAGCAAGAGATCCTGAGATCAAATCCCAATACCATCATTCTTCCATATCTCTTGTAACACTACTCATCCCTTCAATTTTCCCTAGCTTCATTTTTCACATACCTACATTGAATATTCTAATTGCATTTACCCACCCTGAAAGGGATGACATTGACCAAGATGTTGACATGTTGAACTAAAAATCTCTTTGTACAACTACTTAATGGATAATAATAATAATAATAAATAGCAACAACTACCTGGCAACACCAACAACAAAAATTACTCATAACCCTAACTTGTAATTGTAGACACTGATGTGAATATTTTTGTTATACATTTATAAATGCTCCTTTTTTAAAAGGAAAATTAGATCATACTTTTGTCTCATTTTTGCTTTCTGAATGTGAATACTTTCTCCATCACAAACATAAAATGTGTTTTAATTGTTCAATATGCTCTCATGTAGATTTATCCCATTGTAGAGCATCTGTGTTGGTTCCATTGTTCTAGTAATGAAAATAATGCTTTCAAAATGTCTGGCTGTTCTGTTTTGTTGTATTTTACTGATTTCGGTTCATGTAGTTGTAAATTGCCATGCAGTTGCAAGAAATAGTACGGAGAGGTTTCTCATAATCTCTACCAATCTGGAATTGGTAGCATCTTATGTAACTATAGGAAGTTGGCTCTGGTACAGTCTGCCTACCTTACCCAGATTTCTCCAGTTTTACCTGCATGGTATATATGTGTCTTGCCATATGTATAAATTTGTAAATCTTCCAGCACAATTAAGACACAGACCTGTTCCACTACTTGTTCCACTATCACAAAGATCTCTAGTCCTAGGTTTTGCAAGCTACACCTATTTGCAGCTATTTCATTTTTACCCTGACTTGTTTTATGTTATATCATTTTTTTTTGGTCGGTCATGGGGCTTGAACTTTGGGCTTGGGTGCTGTTCTTGCGCTCTTCAGTTCAAGGCTAGCGCTCTACCACTTGAGCCACAGTGCCACTTCCAGTTTTCTAGTGGTTTATTGGAGATAAGAGTCTCACGGACCTTCCTGCCCCCGCTGCCTTTGAACCATGATCCTCAGATCTCAGCCTCCTGAGTAGCTAGGATTACAAGTGTGAGCCCAGTGTTATATCATTTTGAGTTGTATACTACGGTGACATGAATTTTCCTTTGCCATTCTTTTTTAGTGGGCTAGGAACTGTCCTTTTATTTTAAAGTTAGACTAGATTTAGAAAGAGAGAATACAAATTTCTCATTATATGGTTTTTATCTTATTTACAGTGAAATTTCCTTTTAAGATTGCATATTCAGATTTGAGAAATGAAAGAATGAATTAACAAAGCTCATAGCTCATACTGAGTATCTACTACATGATAGGCTCTGCTGGTGAACTAACAGAACCTTGACCTTGTCAAGCTTTCATTTTTTAGTAAAATGAGTGAAGAAAATGAACAAATAAATAAAAGATAAGTAGATATATACATAATTTCAAAAATCAGGACACACTTGGTTATTTAAGATAAAGAGGGACATGGACAATGTTGTGTGTCTTCCTGTCCCCTGGGAACTCTGAAAAGAAGTGAAGTCAAGCTTACTCCGAAGAAAGGCCTCTGAACTGATTTCATGTTGGAGGTCTTTCCCCTTACAATCCTTTTCTCAGTTGTTGTACCCATAATGGAAAGAGCTAACAGTTCTCAACTACGTATTTTCATAAGAGACTTAATACTTACTTTTCCCTATGTATGGAATATCCCTTTACTTTAAAACTGCCCAAAACCTAAAACATTTGCTAAAACATTTCAGAATGGATCATCTTTGTCATATTTGCCTGCATTTAAAAGGAATTTTATTAAAAAACTATTAAGATCATCATTCTATATGTTTGATTTTATTAATACAGTTTAATAAGCTTGTTTTCAGTAACCAAAGTTCAATTATTTAATTTGTGGCAAGTGAATTTGATATCTGTGGCTAACAGGAATTGAAGACCATGAGATACAGTACTTAAAATCTATCTGTATACATTTTCTAAGATAATTTAAACTTTCATAGTTATTTAACAGACAAGCAGCCTAAGTGAAAATTTTCATTTAGTATGAAATGCTGAGTTGAATAAGGGTTTGGTAGCTCCTTTATAGTCACACAATTTGAGTTGTATCTTTCAGAGTTTTTGTGATGGCTTCCTACATCAAATTTTTAAATGGGCTCTTACATTTTTAACTCATCTGATGATGTGCAACCCATCTTACTTTACTGGGCTTTCTAATATTGTAGACATCTGCAGATAGCCTTGCAAACTTTTGTATACACTGGGTTATTTTCAAACACTTACAGTAAGGTAAGTCAGCAGCATTATCCTGTGGGCCCCTTTGATCTGGGATCCCTTCTAAGAGAGCCACTCATTAGAAAAGTACTCTTCAAAGGAGAGGCAGCATGCAGAAAATGATAAAAATCAATTTATTCTTTACTTCATGCCAACCTAGAAAAGACAAATCACATGTCCTTAGGAAAGAATCCTAAGTGCCTGGCAATTTGCACAGGATAAATGGAGCCTGGGAGAGGAGTTTTGAAGGCAACGATTACTTAAAATTGATAAACTCAGGTGCAAGGCTGTTGTATTATGTTACAGAGTCTTATGAGGGATTGAATGAAACTATGCATCTGTGAAAAAGTAATTTTTAAGCCACAAAAAGCTGTAATTATGTATTATGTTACTATTAATGGGCACATTCCTTACAAGTACCATATACTGATCTTCAAATTACAACTTAACTTTATGGATTCATTAATTTTCTTTCCTGCAACAACATAATTCTCTAACCAGTGATTATGTAGAAAAATGTGGATGAGTCCTGTTTTCAAAATATTAATTACCATGGTCAGGTATCCTGGAATATCCTAGTCTGCCTGTTTCATTTCTGAAAGGTATTGAGTTAGCTGGAACACAGATGAAACCAGTCCAGTTTCCTAAATTCTTGCAGATGGAGGCACAGAGGGAGAGAATGAATATCATGAAGAATGGCTCATTCAAAATTGATTTTGGTTTGGGTTGCAGCAGGGATTTAAGTGCACAGTTGCTTGCCACTCATGATTTGTTTCTCTCTCTTAATCCTGAAATTGGCAGGTTTGAATCCAAATCAGAACACAAAACATTTGGTGTATACACAATTTATAGAGGATAAGTGAAATGTAACTGTAAAAAAAAAAAAACAACTTTAGAAGTGTGGAATGTTCTAGTTAGCTCACATTGCAAGAATAGTAAACTCTAAATAGAAGCTCATACAAGAGCTTCTTCTGTCTTGATACATTGCCATTCTCGCATTTGGCTTCTACTTCATGACACAAGCCACTATTGGTAAATCTTGGGACTCATGTTACAAGCAAACAGTCTGAAGAATACCTGAAAAATCTCATCATGGTTAGGATAGCTGACAGGTAAACAAGGTTACTTCTAAAGAAAACAAGTATTTCTTTCAGCTATTATAGGGCGACTTGTAAAAACAGAAGTTGTCTTAATATATGCTACCTCAGAAAACTGTGAGGAGGCAAGCATGCGCACTTAAGGAAGAAACTCATCTCTCAGTAGAAAACAGCTTTGTGGAATTGGAATCCTCTTAGCTATTCGTCTCCCAAGTTGGGGGAGAGCATGGGGTGATCTCCCAAACTCCTTCCATTGTGGAGTACTATGCATAGTTCCAGTAGGTAAATGACCTGAAACATAGTTGAAACTTAGGAATAGCTAGGATCTTCTAGGAATACAATTAGTTGGAGACCTTTGAAGTCAGCTTCCTTATCTTGAACCGAAGTTGAAGGACACACTATCTTTTGGCTCAAAACATGCACTGCATGTATAGTTTTAATAGTGAAAAATGTCAGTCAAAAGAGCCCTTAGCTTGGTGGTTTTTAATGGAAATACAAACATTTTCTGAGCTAGAGAAGTATAGGCTTTCAGCTTAAATAATCATAATCATCAGTTAAATAATCTAAGTGCTTGTGAGTTATAGAGCTTAAGTAATTCCAAGCATCATACTTCATGTTATCTTTATCCTTACAGCAGCCCCATGGGGGCTAGGAAAGGTCACCTAGTAAGAAAAGGGAAGAGAAATCTGCAGGCCTTGCTACCTCCTGGAACATGGCAAGGCAAAAGGGGCATTGTGGCCCTTTCTCCCAATCCAAGAGCAACATTGTGTTGGAGGAAATCTGAGAAGTACTTGATGGAACATTACAGGAGGCACTGCCAGCTTTAACTCTGCAAGGCAAGGACTGGGAAGCCACATCACACAAAGGGACAGACAGTAAGAAGGTCTCATATCAAGTCTTGAAACAAGAATGTCCTTGTGCAGTGAGCAGGGCTCTCAGGATTTGAGTTCATGGCTTGAATCTGCCTGTTTGTAACATGGGAAGTACAGGCAAACCTGACCCCACCTCTCCATTTAGGAATAGGACTCTGGGCTCAGATGACCACTTTAATATTCTTGGATTTGCTGAAGCCAGAGTTCACAACCTGATGTGAATCCCCACTCCTCCCAGGGGATCAGTTGGAAAATTCTGGAGACATTTTTGCTGTTAGAGGAGAACTGGCACTGTAATCTAGTGGCTAGAGGCCACAGATGCTGTTAAATCTCCTACAATATACCTAGGAAAATCTCTGTTAATCAGATTTACTCAGTCCAAATTCCAATTATATTCAAGCTAAGAAAGCCTTATGTAGCCTTCCTTTTTAAGATTAGTGTTTCTTAAACTAGGGAAGAGAGATAAGGGTTATCTCTGATTTAACTTTACTTATTTTCTTTCTTAAAATTTTTTGTAATTAATTTTTATGTTTTTTATTGTCAAAATACTGTACATTTCCTATCAAGCACTGTTACCTCCTCCTTTGTTTTTCCCCTACCATCCCTTCCCTCTGACCTCTACAACTACACTCCCCTCCCCACGTCAATTGTAAAGTTCATTTTTCAACATAGTATCCTGTTCATCTCATTGTTACAATGGGTCAGCTTTTGGGGATTCATAGGATATGTTTTCTCCACTCAGGCTCATGATCAGGCCCAGTGGTTGTGGTGGCTTGGGGATGTTTTGTATATAGAGGATTTTAAACTGTTGATCCTCGCTCCCCTCTCCTTCCCCCTCCCCTGCCCTTCCCTAATTGGCACACTTATCAAATACAGAGACTTAGGAGACTGAGCTTCCTATGTGATAGAAACCCTGTCTGGGATCCTGAAGATTTATACCATTAATGCCTGACATTGGGAGATCACACAATCCTAGCTGGGCCCTGGTGGCTCAAGCCTGTAATCCTTAGCTACTCAGGAGGCTGAGAGCTAAGGATCTCAGTTTGAAACCAGGCTGGGCAAGCAAGTCTGTAAGACTCTTCTCTCTAATTAACTACCCCAAAAAGCCAGAGATGGTGTTCTCATAGTGTTAGAGCACTAGCCTTGAGCACAAAAAGCTAGGGCTAATATCCAGGCCCTGAGTTCAAGCCACCACCACATTCCCCACCCCCCCCCAAAGAAAGGAAGGGAGAGGGAGAGATGGAGAGAGGGAGAGAGAGAGAGAGAGAGAGCGCAATCCTTTTAAACAACTCTAGTATTCCATTATTCTTTAACCTATAGATCTCTGCAGGCCTCAGCTTCCCCAACTCTAGATGAACGGTATGAAATTGGACAGTTCTCAAGAACTAGGCAATCCTATAAATGTACACACGATTGCAGCAGCCCCTCTTACTTCAGCTCTCGCTTCCATTTGCTCTTTACTTTACGACATCCCTCTAGGTAGCCAGGTCTTTTGTGAGGAAAACATTTCTGGCCCACTGCTTCACCATCAGCAGGCTCCCTTGCTGGCTGAGTCTTGGTCAGGTCTTGAGCCAACAAAAAGCACTTCAGGAAATGCAAGGATGGGAGGGGAGAAAGCCTAAGTGAATTTTCTCCTGATCCCTCTGCTGCTTTGTACCATATCTATGGCAGAAAGTCCTTCCCACTCGGTAGTGCTGGCTCACAACTCCAGGTACACCAGGATTAGTTTATTCCTCCCCTCCTTCCTGTGTTGTCAAATGGTAATGTTCAAAGGAAAAGAGAGTTTTAAAATAATTGCCAGTTCCCTATAAAGTCATATATATTTTTTGTGCCAATCCTGATACTTGAACTCCTGGCCTGATACTTGAACTCACTGTCCCTAAGCTCGTTTTCTCAAGGATATCTATCTATCTATCTATCTATCTATCTATCTATCTATCTATCTATCTATCTATCTATCTATCTATGTATCTATGTATCTATCTATGTATCTATGTATCTATCTATGTATCTATCTATGTATCTATCTATGTATCTATGTATCTATGTATCTATGTATCTATCTATCTATCTATCTATCTATCTATCTATCTATCTATCTATCTATCTATCTATCTATCTATCTATCTATCTATCTACCTATCTACCTATCTAGAGGGCTGCCCCCTGTTACTAATTGCTGTATCCCTAAGCATCTATCCTTTGTTTCACTAACTCTGTCTATGCCTACTTCTGAAGCCCCTACATTGAAGCCTCCTCATTGGAACCATCTGTAGGGAATTCCATTTTCTTCATGACCCAGACTGGCATAGTGGCAAAGCCATGGTGCCTGGGTCAGATAGAGAAGATTTGTTTGAAGTACTTAAGAAAGTATTGTTAGAAAATGTTTATATTTCCCATACTAAATAATTTTGGGGAAGACAAATAGATGATTTGATGGTCAAGTCAAAATATCAAAACAAAATCACCATTCTGTGGTTTTCTAAAACCAAATGATTTTCAAATAATTCTTCTTGCTGAATGAGTGCTGCACCTCTACCTTACAAAGACCTGGGGCTGAGGCTCCCAGAGTAGGCTTCCATCCTGAGCTTGGGAAAACATCACCTTCCTCTGCCATAGCAAAGGAAAGAATAGGGAAGTTGGTTTGCTGAAAAACAGATTCTTGAGATGGAAGGAAGGAGGCTTCATCTTGCTCAAGACCTTGTTGGTTTCTATGAGTGTCCTCATGATTTTTTGTGGCCCCTGCTATAATACAGCATGATGTACTGAGGTACAGGCCATGGATCTTACTTGTTGTTTGGGTACCCACTTATTTATGAAGGAAGTCATGTTGGATGGATAGTCAGTTCTTCCTTGAGAAAATGGATACATGTTTATTGGGACCAACACAACAATGGAATGTCTAATAAAAGAGTTAGAAATCTGAATGAAGAATTATGGCTTGGATAAGCCTGTCAAAAAGGAGAGATGCATGGAGCTGTAAGAATACCTGAAGGCACCCAGAGGATATGGCTTTGAACCCTAATGTGTTGCACAAGTAGGAGAGCATCAAATGAAGGCATGGAGTTCGAGGAGGGAGTTGGATATATTTCAATAGGAAGGGACTTGTTTGTGCACAGACCCAGTAGCCAAGGATACTCACCTGAATTCAATTAGCTCACAAAAAACCAGCAAGGGAAAGTATATAGGTCCAAGGGAAACCAGGATTGGTTGAACCTAGATATATTGGCAGAGACCATGGCCTCACTGCCACAGTCAGATTCTTGATGTTTATCCTAAGAAGAACAGGAAGTTAAATGAATGGAAATGACTGGATTGGATTATGATTTGAAGATAATGAAAAGCAATTACAGTATACTCACCATGTGCCAGGTATTTTTTAAAAAGAGCTTTGTATACAACAACTTTTGTAATCATAACAATTCCCAGGATAGGTACTGTTACCCCAAATGTTTCCAAATATTGCGTATGGAAAAGAAGATGATCAGAGGTTAAGTAGCTTGCAGTAGCCATATGGCAAAGGCTGTACTTGCCACACTTGAACTTGGCCTATCATTCAGCCTGACTGTATGCATGATGATCACTATGCCTTGCTGTTCCTGGCCTCTGTGTTTATGTCATTTATACTGGTTAGAAAGCTGCTGCAGCCTTCCTGGTGGAGAGAACTTTTGGTCTGCAATGATAACAATGTGTGTGAAGAGAAATAGAAGGCTAAGAGATAACAATGTGTGTGAAGAGAAATAGAAGGCTAAGAGTTATGTAGGAAGCAACAATCTTAACACAAAGGTTAAGATTATCTATAGGAATGATAGAGATGGCCCTCCTTTCCCTTTCCCTTTCATTCCTTCCTGCCAGCTCTGCCTTCTGCAGCTCTGAGCACTTCTATCCCCTCATATCAGGGAAGAAGGAAGCTTTAAGGGAATTTATCTAGTCCAGGCCCTATGGACATAGAGCTGGATAATTCTTCACTGGGGTAGGGGCTGTCCTGAGTTTAGTAGTATCCCTGGCTTCTTTCTGCTCATTAGTATTGATGCTCCTCTCATAGCTCTGACAAACCAATGTTTCCAAATATTGCCAGAAGTTCCCCAGAAGGCAGAATAACCCTAGTTTTTGAGAACTGCTCCGTTAGTCTTCACCAGTACATTTGTAGGTTCACACTTGCCTTCACCAGTGTATAACTCTAGCAGAATTATAACGTGGTTCATGTCCAGTGCCTCCAGGGGTAGATGGGCTAAGACTACACAGATACAGAGGCTTAGAGGGGAGTCTTTTCCACTCTTCAGTCATATCCACCCAATAGTTTTGATGGATGGACACTTGCTATCATTTAGAGTTACTTTGTTTACTGCAAGGACATAAATTTTCATAGTATATTGTCATGCTTGGGCATTGCATGTACATTATATTTCCTGAATAACTCCAACAATATCCTTTGCAGACTTAGCATTTGCTTAGAAGGACTTTTTCTTGAAGTTGAGTAAATTGTCCATTTGGAAAGGGAGTGTTATCAAATGCTAATGTTCAAAGGAAAAGAGAGTTTTAAAATAGTTTTGGTCAATTGAAAGTTCCCTACAAAGTCATATACATTTTTATTCTTTAGTGGTGGTTCTGGGGCTTGACCTCATGGGCTGGATACTGTCCTTGAGCTTGTTTTCTCAAGGCTAGCATGCTACTACTTGAGCCACAGCTTTACTTTCAGCTTTTTGTTGATTAATTGGGGATAAGAGTCGTGTGGACTTTCTTGCTTGGGCTGCCTTTGGAACAGAATCCTCAGATCTCAGCCTCCTGAGTAGTTAGAATTTTAGGTGTGAGTCACTGGCACCTAGCCAAAGTGGTGTATCTTAAAAGCATCTGTAACTGGGTGTCGGTGGCTCATACCTGTAATCCTAGCTACTCAGGAGGCTGAGATCTGAGGATTGCAGTTCAAAGCCAGCCAGGGCAGGAAAGTCCGTGAGACTCTTATCTCCAATAAACCACTAGAAAGCCAGAAGTGCTGCTGTGGCTCAAGAGGTAAAGCACCCACCTTGAGCTGAAGAGTGCAGGGACAGTGCCAAGGCCCAGAGTTCAAGCCCCACGACCGACCAAAAAAAAAAAAAAAAAAGCATCTGTAAGACTGCCCTTCATATCTCTGTTGTCACTGTATTTGATTTTGGTGCCTTGCATCTTGTATATACATTTATCTAATTGGGGGGAGGGGAAGGGGAATAACAAAATGCTGAAACAAGGACACAGGATGACCTATTGCAACAATGATACTCACAAGACACTATGTTGGAAATGAACGTTACAACTTTGGGGAGGGGAGGAATGAGGGAAGTGGGTGAGGGAAGGGATAGTAGGAGAAAAACAAAGGAGAGGGTAACAATGCTTGAGAAGAAATGTACTCATTACCTTACTTATGTAACTGTAACTTCTCTGTACAGCATCTTTACAAGAAAATAAAATTTAAAAAAAGACTGCCCTTCAATGCAGTTTTCTGTAGGTATCTGGGGAGATTACACGGTCCCTGAAGGAGGTATGCTTGTCAGTCTGGTGTTGATGGGTGGTGGTCTCTTCTGCCTCTGTATAACAGAGTTGGATATTCCTATGAGAATCATCTCCTCCATAACTGATGGCCCCAAGTGTTTGGGTAAATTAATTTTTGTATGTGCCAATTCAAGGACTGGAACTCTTACTTAGCTTCCTTGCTCACAATTGGTGTTTTACTGTTTGAGCGCTGCCTCCAATTCAGCATTTTCCTGGTTAATTAGAGATGGAATCTCACAGACTTTCCAGACTTTTGGCTTCAAACCCAGATCCTTCACATCGTCTCAGCCTACTGAGTAGCTAGGATTACAAATGTGAGCCACTGGCACTTGGTTATATTTTAATATGAATTATATGAAAAAGTATAATGAACCCTTACGTGCCCTTCATCCAGCTTCAACAATTACTCATCTCATTGCCAATCCCCACCCCTGTCTCTGGATTATTTTGAAGCAAATCCCAGACATTATATCATTCATCTATAAATACTTAAGTATAAACATTATTTTTTCAGATAAACATTTGGACACTAAATTGCAAATACTTCAAGGTGGAAGGGAATTCTTTTTTTTTTTTAACAGAAAATGAAATTTATTTCTTTTTTATTGTCCACACAGAACTCCTTCTTGCCTCCATTACTAAAATATAGCTAAGATTCTAGCCCATAATTTCCTGGGAACTTAAAATTTTTATTAAGTTGTTGTACAAAGAGGCTACAATTGCATGTTTCAGGTTATGATTACATGCAACTTGATTATTGCCACTCTTTCCACCATTCTCAGTATAGGGGAATTCTAATGAAGGCCTTTCCTTATCATGTTGGGCCCCCTTGGGACCCAAATATGATTTTTTAATGTTGTTACAAAAAAGCAAAATGGATAATTTGATGATATTGTGTGGAGAAACCAGAAAGATTTGCATCAGTAGACTCAATCCTTAAGCAGATTTTTTTTTTGCTCTGTTTTCTGACTTATGTTTAAGTCTTTGTGTTCCCAGAGTTCATAGAATCTCATCTCTTCATTACCTATTAGTAATTATTCATGTTTCTACAAAAATCTTTGGAGGCAAGGCCAGACCTTGATACTGTCTCTTTTCAACTTTTTGGCTAAATGGTAACAAATAACTTTCAAAGTATGTGAATTTGAACTAGCTACATCCTTTGCACTCATAGTATCTTGGGTCTTGGTTGAAACATCTTTGATACAGAAAATGACACCCAATTAAACTCATTTTTTTTCCCGTGGGTTGTGGGGCTTGAACTCTGGGCCTTGGCGCTGTCCCTGCACTCTTCAGCTCAAGGTGAGCAATCTACCACTTCTGGTTTTCTGGTGGTTTTATTAGAGATAAGAGTCTCACAGAGTTTCTTGCCCAGGCTGGCTTTGAACTGTGATCCTTAGATCTCAGCCTCCTGAGTAGCTAGGATTACAGGCGTGAGCCACTGGCACGTGGCAAACTCATTTTATAATGAGGTTAAGTTTCAGAATCTCTAGGAAATATGAGTATAATCATTTAGTGTTTTCATTAATGATCATCTCAGCAACCCTCCATTGTTTGGAAACAAATTCACTTTTAAGGGTTGCTTTTCATCATTAACTAATTTAACTACCATTTATTTTTTAATGTATTTGAAAGATTTGATATATTTCTGCTGTATCTCATTTTTTTATTGTTGAGGTGATGTACAGAGGGGTTAGAGTTACGTAAGTAAGGTATTAAGTACATTTGTTGTCAAACTTGTTACTCCCTCCCTCATTTTTCTCCTACTTTCCCTCCCCCCTCAATAATCCCCAAGATGTGCAGATCATTTCCAACATATTATCTTGTGAATATCGCTGTTGCATTGGTTCCCCCACTTGTTCTTTGTCTCACCATTTTTTGTTCCCTTCCCTAATTCATAGAAACGTACAAACGAAACCAGGGTACCATAATCAAATACAGTTACAACAGGATATAAACCATGGGGGAAGAACACACAACTTCACCCCAGTTAGTATGCTACTATCAAGAAATCTAATAACAATAGATGCTGGAGGGGATGTGGCCAAAAGAAACACTACTGCATTATTGGTGGGAGTGTAAACTTGTTCAACCACTCTGGAAAGCAATATGGAGGTTCCTCAAAAGACTAAACATAGAGGTCCCCTAAGACCCAGCAATCCCACTTCTGGGCATTTACTTAAATGACCACAAACAAGGCCATACTAAAGCTACCAGCACAACTATGTTTATCACAGCATTATTCACCATAGCTAAGATATGGAACCAACCCAGATGCCCCTCAGTAGATGAATGGATCAAGAAAATGTGAGATATATATATATACATATATATGTATATGATTTATATGCTTCCATCAGAAAGAATGACATTGCCCTGGGGCTGGGAAGGTGGCTCAGTGGTAGAGTACTTGCCTTGCATGCTCAAGGCCCTGGGTTCCATTCCTCAGCACCACATAAGAAAAAAGCCAGAAGTTGCGCTGTGGCTCAAGTGGTAGAGCTCTAGCCTTGAGCTGAAGAGCTGAGGTACAACGCCCAGGCCCAGAGTTCAGGCCCCACGACCGGACCCAAAAAAGAAAAAAAAAAAAAAAAAAAGAATGATACTGCCCCATTTGTAAGGAAATGGAAAGACATGGAAAAAATCATATTAAGAAAGTAAGCCAGACCCAAAGAAACATAGATTCCATGGTTTCCCTTATTTGCAATAATT
The DNA here is from genome assembly GCF_019054845.1 of Dipodomys spectabilis. NCBI lineage: Eukaryota > Metazoa > Chordata > Mammalia > Rodentia > Heteromyidae > Dipodomys > Dipodomys spectabilis. The sequence continues at coordinate 3,092,509 of NW_024870731.1, forward strand.
AGTATTCATCTAGGATAATTTTATCTGATGAGCAGAATAGCTCCATAGTTATGTACATATGACCATATAAGATGATGCTAGGCAAAATGAACTACAAGACATGGACACAAGAGGTCTTTCTTTGTTGTTGTTGTTATTAACTACAATTTATTGAGCAATAACTATAGATGCTCATAGTCTCTATTTTGTAGAACTCTAGTGTGAGTATTTGAGTATCAGTTGTACATCCACACTTGGCAGCATTTTGATGATTTAAGGCGAGGTTCTGGGATGGCTTTTCTACCTACATATCCCTTCATTAGGTTACTGTAGAATATCTTTGAATTGAGCCAGACATTTATCTTGGGGTTGGCTTTCAAATTTGGTTGCTATGGAGGAGCATGGCTTTAGAAGGTGTACAAGCTGGATAAAGGACTTGGGCAGCATTCTACCTGTGGTTGCATAAAATCTGGGGAATGAAGTTGTCCCCGGAGAAGTGGGAAACATGAATCCCAGAGCATTCCACCAAAACACACTTTGTGTCCATCATATCTCAGTTGCCAGTTGGCAAGCCTGGGCATTGACAAAAAGCATTTCCATAGCAACTCTGTGTTTCATAGCATCTAGCTTTAATCTTCAACAGCATCTCTGACAGTGATCTGTTAGCCTCCATCTACCCTGGGTTGATAAGGTATTTATTAATACAAGGGTAAAAGTTCTCAGGACTTAAGGAAGTGGAGGAAAGATGATCTGAGTTTGAATCTTGGCTCTATTTTTACTCTCCTGACTGAGAACTTGCGAAGTATGTAATTGGCATTATGCCCTGGGTGGAGTTCTGGGGATTCAATGCCTTAATACATATAAAGCAGCCCAAATCTGCTACTTAGTGTCATTGTTTCTCTCATTTGTAATAACTAGAATATGTCTAGGATGTTCTTTGCAGAGGATCACAATAACTCAATAGCTATGTGTATATGCCCATATAAAATGATGCTCATCAAAATGAATTCCAAGACATGGAAACAAGAGAGGTTTTTTTTTAGTGTAATGTTTGCAGTTATTTCGTCTTTTATTTTTTCCCCCTCTGGTTTATTCCCTGTTGTCACTCTTTTTCATTTCTGTACACTCTGTTTTGTATATAAGCTTATCTGATTTGGGGAAGGGAAGGAAAATCACAGAAATGGCGGGACAAAGGGTGAACCAATGCAACGGTGATACTCACTAGACACTAAGTTAGAAATAAACTTTGTAACTTGGGCAGAGGTGTGGAGTGTGGAGGGGGGATGGGAGAAAATGAGGGATGGGGTAACTATTCAAAAAGAAATGTACTCAGCTTACTAATGTAACTGTAACCCCTCTGTACATCACTCTTACAATAAAAAATAGAGAGAAAACACTCTACCTTTTAAAAATTAAGTTTTGTTGTACTCTAATTTTCTTTATCATTTACCCCCTTCATCTTTGGTTCTTTTCCCTTTTGCCACTGAAGGGTTCACTATCCTTGATTAGCCAAGGCAGGTCTCTTGTCTGCTCTTCTCCTCAGTACTCCCCATGGCTGCTGAGTTTACTCACCTCCATGTTTAAAGTGTTCATTTCCTCTTTCTTTCCTTATAACAGGTTTTAAGGACTCATCCTATTTGAGTGGTTCATCCATCCTTTCTCTGCACATTCCACAAGTAGCTATTGAGCATCTTTTAAGGGTTGGGCATTGTGTTTGGCCCTGGTGACGTGGTCTCTGCCTTGTGGAATCCACGCTATAATGAGCAAGTTTGTTATAGAAGCTGGTAATTTTTATGCCAGATGGACGGTAAGTGGTCTGATTTAGAAAGTTCTAGATGTTATGGGGTAACTGTAAAAATTGGAAGATAGCATAGCTATGTGGGAAGCTTCCAGGAAGGATGGAAATATCAACTAAGATCTGGGGACTGAAAGAAGTAAGTAAGGTAAAGGAGGGGAATAGAAGTAATATTTCTGAGTCCCACATCAAATATGATATTCAACTCACCAATAAAAAGAATTCAGGGATTGAACTGATATGATGTTACTAAAAATCCCAAAAGAGCTCTGGAAGTTTCTGTCAAGAGTGATCATTTATATAGTGGGGGGAAGTCATACCCATATGTTTGCAATAAAAATAGTTTACCACAGTATTTTTTACTCCTAACCAAATCTATGCCTTACTAAATAGACAGATTGCTGGGCACTGATAGCTTGACCTAGTAATCCTAGCTGCTTAGGAGGCTGAAGTCTGAGGATTGCAATTCAAAGCGAGTCTAAGCAGAAACATCCATGAGACTCTTATCTCCAGTTAACCAGAAAAAAGCTGGAAGTAAAGGTGTGGTTCAGATGGGAGAGCACCACCCTTTAGTGAAAAGCTAAGTCACAAATGAGACCCTGAGTTCATCCCCAGTACTGACAATAAAGAAATAAATTAATTAATAAAAGTCTCCCTTTTAAGCAGGGCTAGAGTCCCCCTTTTTCTTCCATCTCCACAATGTATTTGACATATGTGCAATCTATATGACTAATCCAAGTCATTTTCCCCAGGCTATCTTTGCAGATGCTCTCCCCACAGTGGACCATGGCACTGTTCATGTTCTCATTGGTCAGCTGTAACTAGATAGGAAAATGTAGACATTGCCTTTCCTTCATGTTAGTATTAGAAATAATTTACATTTTAATAATAAGGACAGATTTTTTAAAATAAAATACACTATGATTGAGGCTCCCAGAACTGGTCTGAACTTTTTCAGGGGAGATAATAAGCTTGGAAGATATTTAAAACTACAGCTTAGAGTTAAGCTTTTGTAATGCAATAAAAGTGTATGTTTCAAAATCTGTGGCAAGTTTGAACTACTTTCCATTGCATAATCTAATATTTTATTATTTTAATATTTGAAATCATACAATGATTTTTCTAAAGAATATAAAACCTAGGGAAAAAAACCAGTTGACTCCTGCCAAGGCTGACCTCAGTGAAAATGGGCCTCTGTTTCCTTAGCATCTCTGAAAACATGGGTTCTTTAACTTCTATTAACTGAAGAAATAATAATGCTGAGACTTAGAGGAGAGGGTTGCTGTTTCTATTGAGCAGCTGCTGGTGGCAGACAAGAAGAGCTGTAGCCTTTGCTGGCAAAGGACAGTCCACTGTGACCTGGACAGGAGGATTGCCAGGGATTTTTGTTCTCTTTGTCTATCCATCCCCCTACTTTCTTTTTAGACCATACTATTGTCTCCTGGAACTCTCTTGACACCATTCACTTTGGCATCAGTAGCACCCAAAGCAGAACTGATTAACTGCAGGCTCCCAGAATTTTAAATCTTGGCCCAAAGAAACATAGGTCCCATGGTTTCCCTTATTTGCAATTACTAGTATATGTCTGAGACAAGCAGAAAAGGTCAGATAAGTTGATGTTAGGGAAATGAACCCTAAGATATGTATTCAAATGTTTTTTTCTTTCATGCGATTGTTTCTAACACATTTATAAGATTATTTCTTTGTAGCTTTGTATGTCCCTCCCCCACGGTATAACCCCTGCTTTCACTGTATTTGATGTTGTTATAATTTGTGGAGGGGAAGGGAAAAAACAAATCGTTTAAATAGGGATACAGGTGGACCCATTGCAACAATGAGACATACAAGTCCTATGTCGAAAACAAACTTTACAACTTTGGTGGGGGGGGAGGGTTGGGTGGGGCAGAGGGAGGATGGGATGGGAAGGGGAAACAAAGGAGGAGGCTATAATGCTTGATAAGAAATGTACTCATTATCTTACCCATGTAATTGTAACCCCTCTGTATAGATTTTTACAATTAAAAAAAAAAAAAAGAATTTTAAATCTTGGAAAACAATCCAACACACATCCCTGGTCTCTGAGATACAGATTGCATTACAATCAGCTCACTGTGATTTAAGCACAGCCTTCCTGTTGAAGATTCAAGGTTTGATTGTGCATGTGTGTGTTTGTGTGAGCATGCATACACATACACACACAAACACACATACACACAAACACACACACACACACACCCCAAATACACTTCATTCAGGAACTTTCTGTTGAGGTTATTTCATTTTACACTTAATGGACCAAGCCAGGCATGGTGCACACCTGTAATCACAGAAATTGGGAAGTAGAAGCAGGGATTGTGAGTACTAGGCCAGACTGGGATGCAAAATTAGAACCTATTTGAAATGAAACTAAAGGTCAGTAATGCCGTAGAGAAGAAATGTACTACTATCATCATAGTAGGGTGAAATAACTATGTAGAACCAGCTGGGTAGGCCAATCTGAAATTCTGACAATGTCAGGTATTTCAACAGTACAGTATATTAGATAGAATTGATTCATTGTGTTTTCACTATTCAAGATGGGTTAAGGGGATCATGTTCATATAGGACTAGGTAATTATAAAAGGATTTCCTCTCAGATGATTTTAAAAATGACTAATAGTAGTGATGTTATATCTTTTTCTATATCTTAAAAAAATCAAGAATAAGTGATATGTGCTGTGCAAGTTTTATCTCTTAAACCATAGAAATTACACATGCATATTATGATAAATACTAACTAGAAAAAGAAAACATTTATCAGTGTGGGGCCGTTGGCTCCCAGCCTGCCGCAGAGCCGCCACCCACATGGAAGCCCAACCTGGGCTTCGGCATCTCGGAATGCCCATGTTTTGTTCAAAGATTTCTTCACTGGACAGAACTATTAGCTCCTTCAAATCTGCTCATTTCAATGGAAAGAATAGCAAAATCAAGGCAACTGTTGTTCCCCAATGAAGATGCAGCCAGACTCAACCTGAATGACCAAAGGATTCAAGAAGCCTGGAAGAGGAGTCTTTCCACCGTGCACCCTGACAGCAGCAGGCTGATCCCTGTGCTCTTCCGGCCAGCAGCTTTCCTGCCTTGGCGGCGCCCATGCTGTTTTTGTCAATGATGCCAGCAAAAGGAATGATATCCAAGCTTGTACCTCAGGTTTCCTTTTATGCCTACACAACAGCTTTCACCATCGTCAATGGCAACTCCAGCTATGGGCGTCATGGGGCAGAGCGAGTGGTATTAGCAATGGGAGCATTCTGTTCTTCATCCTTCCTTGGATTGTTCCCTTATTTGGTTCAAATAAAGTATCCCCTGATTAACCCTTTGACCAAAAGGCCTGAGAATTGAGGAAAAGGCTGTTAGGGAAACATCGATATCCAGGGCAGTGCTGTTTGAGATCTCAGCTTTGATCCCAGAAGTCTTCACCTACTTTTACAAAAGGACCCTGTTTTACTTGTAAAACCCTTGGTCATTGTGGACTGCCCAATTATCTTGTACTGTGCTGGTGATGGGACTGATGGTCCAGTATCGTTTAGCATGTTTCCTCAAGTCAGTCGGGTGTAGAGCAGAAAGCTTGAAGAATTTTCCACAGAAGAAACAGAACTATTCTTTAACAGAGGATTTAGGCTATTTTAGGTGAAGTTATCTGGTATCTGCCTGGAATCCTCCTTCCCTTCAAGGTCTCAGGAGACCCCTGCAAGACAGACTAGCTTCCGAGCTGGGTTCTGAGGCTGGAAGAAGAGGGACAAGAGGATCCTAGCTGGCACCAAAGAGCTGGCCTGTGAAGCGATACTGTGAAGTACTAATAAACATCTAAAACTGAAAAAACATTTATCCAAGAAAAAGGTTATCATTTTGAAGTTTTTTGCTTCTAACCTCTTTTATGCCCACATTTGACATGTAAGTGGTTGTACTTTGTTCATTTTTTCTGTATAAAAGTATTGCCTAGTTTTCTTTAGTTACTATAAATAAATGATTTTTCTCTACAAGGTACAGTATATGCCTTTTAATAAAAGGTATAGTACCTTTGAATAGTACCTTTGAATCAAAGGTATAGTACCTATACACCCAGTAGGGGAGAAGGAAGCCTTGCAGTCGATGATTGGAACTTAAAATCAGGATTTAACTGTCTACACCAAAGCTTGAAACACTTGTTGAACCAACCTCTATCTGGCCTGTTACCTGGCTCAGGTTGCTGCAAACATGGGCAATGCCTAGATATTCATTTCACTGGGGGAATAGAGAGCTAAGGAAGGAAATAAAAAGTAAATAAGGGGAGAAAACATAGCAGTGGAGAAAGGGGAAGGAGAGGAGTGAAGAGGGGGGAGAAGGTTGGAAAGGGGAGTAGAGGGGAGCAGAGAGGAGGGGAGGCAGGGAGAAGAGGATAACATTTCCAAAACAAGAAATAATAAGTACCATTGAGTGTTTAATATTCAAAATATAGAAAACATTCAATGCAATGAAAAAAGATATCATGAGACAATATAAGATCAATTTCTAAATAATTTTGCTAGTATTTACAGTGCCTTGTTGATAAAACCACCTTTTAGTGTTTGTTAGATTCTTCCTATATAATCCTCTGGAAATTTTGAATGTCAGGTTGCTACATAATATATTCAAGAGAAAGAATATTTAATTATTGTTTCCACTGAAGAAGAAACTAAGGGCTGAGTCATAACTCAAGTGGTAGAGTATGCCTACTAATAAGCATAAAGCCCTGAGTTCAAATACCATGTGGTTCTCTCCCCTTCAAAGAAAGAAAAAAGCAACCTATTGGTAATATTACATACACACACACACACACACACACACACACACACACACACACACACACGTATACACACACGTACATATATACACACAATGATGAAACTATTGGCTTCCAAACTATATGTATAGAGTTCTTTCATATCATCTACAAAAATCAACTGAAAAATGGATCATAGACCAAAATGTAAGAGGAAAAACTACAACATTGCTATAATAACTTACAGACATAAATCTTTTTTTAGCATATGTGCTGCTGAAGCGAGCATGACAGACATAAATCTTAATGAATGTGAGATAAACAAGTACTTTTAGATATAATCCCAAAGCACTAATGAAAAATAGATTATAATACAAAGGATAAATGTAATAATATTTGTAATCTTATTATATAAGATTATAGCAATGGGATAATGTAATATCAATAGGATAAATATAATACCATGGAAACTAAGGACAAATAGGATGAACTTCATCAAAATGTATTGTCCTTCAAAGAATATCAAGAATATCAAGAACAGATGACTCAAAACTGGGGAAAAATTGCAAATCAAGTACCTGTTAAGATTCTGTGTCTAAAGTATATGAAAATTTACAACTCAATAGTAACAATTCAAATAGCCAGTTTAAAAATGGGCAGAAGCTACTGGGTGCTGGGTTCAAGCTACTTGTGAGGCTTAGATCTGAGGATCATTGTTCAAAGCCAGACAGGGCAGGAAACTCTGAGAGACTCTTATCTCTAATTAACCACCTGAAAACCAGTAGTGGAGCTGTGGCTTAAGGTGGTAAAGTACTAGCCTGGAGCAAAAGAACTCAGGAACAGTGCCCAGGCCCTGAGTTCAAGCCTTACACCAAAAAAAAAAAAAAAAAAAAAAAAAGGCAGGAAATAAACACACTAAAAGATAGCTCAAAACCATTATTTAAAGAACTAGAAATAAAAAAAAAAAATCAAAGCCATTACATTGACTTGGATGAATTTTTATAAGGAAAAAAGAGAGTAACAAATGTTGGCAAAGACATGGAGGAAATATAACTTTCACACATTGCTGATGTGATTATAAAATGGTACAGCTACTTTGGAAATCAGTCCAGTGGTTCCATGTTAAACATGGGGTTCTCACAAATTGAAGCATTGCCACTCCTAGATATATGTACCTGAAAGAAATGGAGAACATACAGACCCACAAAGATTGCACATAGCAAGTTCATAGCAGCATTATGTATATCAGCTGAAAATTAAAAACAATGCAAATGATAAATTGGTGTCAACCAGATACAAAATATGATATATCCACATAATGAAATATTACTTGATAGAATAAAAGCATTGAAGTACTGATAGATGCTGTAACATGGAAAACTTGAAAATATGTTCAGTGAAAGAAGCCAATTACAAAAGACCACATATTGTATGATCCATTTTGAAGTGATGAAATTTACTAAGAAATCAAATGTGATAATGATTTCATAACTATGTAAAAGAAACTTAGTAAAAGAACTTAGTAAAAGAAACGAAGTAAGGGCTTATGAAACAAGAAGATGTGGTAATGATGATGGGAGTGGTCTGGTCTTGGTAGTGGTGATGATCAAGGATAATATGATGATGGCCATACCACTGACCAAGAAGGTGGTGGTGACAGTGATGCCACCAATGATGATGATGGGAGTAATGCCCGGCCATTGTGGTTGTGCTGCTCTTAGTGATGACAACAACGATGCTAATGGTGGTGATGGTTCTGTGGAGTCTGAATTTGAGGTTCTCTGAAGTTCTTTGTTTCCAGGAGCCTGAAAAACCATAGGCCTTCAGCTGCAAGTGGTGGTCTTTGCTCTCTGGTCAGTTATTACCTTTCAGGTTAATAGATTTGTTATAAAGTTTGTACTTACCTCTGCAGGTAGAGCCAAGCTTATTAGCAGTTAATGGGCTTTGAACCTCTGCCATCAGCAGCCACGTATGTCAGTGATGTTTTGGAAGACTTACTGTGTACTTGGGTTGTTATCCCACAGTGACTCAATCATGAAATTCTTCGATAAAAAGATTAAGAAGGACCATAAGATGGTCATTTTTGCAGGTCACAAATGGGTGACTATCAGCAGTTTTACCTGGATTAAGTTATAATATATCTGGTGCTAATTCAGTCATAGGAAAGCCAAGTGCACTATAGTACTACTCTCCCTTTACTAGGTGAGTGGAATGGGAAGGAGAAGTAAAAAAGATGCTATTCCCTACACTTTTGTGCCATTGACTCTGTGTGTATGTGCATGTGTGTATATGAGTACAAGTGTGTATGCATACATATGTGTACATGAGAGAGAGTATTAATGTGTTCCTAAAGAGCTTAGATACTATAGATCCATGCTATGTGGTACTGTAGCTACAAGCCATGTCTGGATGTTGAGCATTTGAAATATGGCTAATCTGTATTGAGCTATTCTATAAAATACATATCTAATTATAAAAACTTTGCATGAAGACAAATATAAATTATCTCAGTAATAACTTTATATTGATTACATATTTAAATAATATTTTGGGTACATTAGGTTAAATAAAATAATATTCATTTCAATTTTTTTCTTTTTACATTTTCAACAGGGCTACTTGGAAATGTTTTACTTTTTTCTGTTTGGTGGCACTCTATCAAAGTCTTTCTCAGTCTACTTTATGGGCCGAATCAGTAGGGAGATGGTTGAGTCAAAGTGGCTTTTAACTGGTCCTAAGTGTGCTAAGCTCAGATCTGCTTGCATTTTCTTGAAAGAGGACAGAAACCAAATCTGGCCTTTGCAGTCTATGTTTTGGAAATCACATTATGGAAATATAGGTTCTCTAATATGCAAGATAGATTCTGATTTTTCCATGTACTTAGAGTGTTTCCCTCACTTTTGCTGTTTATTCTCTTTGTTCATTCTGTCATCATGTTATCAAAATATTGAAACTCTGGCTTGGAGAAAGCAGAGCATTCAAGATACAGAATGCCTCTCCAATTCAGCATGAGTCTGTCCCAACCACTGGGGATTGGCTAAGTGTGTAAGTTCTTGAAAACCGAGACCATGCAGTGTCAGTCTTTCGGTGCTGACAGTTTGAATCACAGGGTCATGGCACCACAGGCTCCTTTAACTCCCCAAATCCCCAGTTAGAAGGGGGATCCTGGGTGCCACATTAGGAGGCTGTTGTGGGAAGATGAGAAGTGAGAGTTTCCAGGGTGCCCATTAATGCACTCACTTCAAGGTGCACTGGTGAGACTTCCCTGGTGGGCCTGTGCTCTTTGATGGTGAGGATGGCTCTTCTTGTTGGTACATGACCAAGAGCAAGTATGGAGCTTTCTAAGCACAATATTTTGTAACCCACACGAAGCAGAATATGGCAGACAGTGATAAAATCAAAGTTGCCTAATTGTACTGGGTGATCCCATAGCACAGAGGAGGCGGCTGCTGAAGGGGATGTGTGATGAGTTTGAAAAGTGAACAGCCTGTATCTTGAGCCATCGCCAAATCATTGTTTGAATAGGTCAAGTTAATTCTATCCTAAATCCCTCTTTCCTCTAGAGCCACATCCTCTGAGTCATAGAGAAATCAAGGCAAGGATATAGCTCAGTGCTACCCTTACAAGCACAAGACTGGATTAAAGCTTTAGCACTACTAGATAGATAGATAGATAGATAGATAGATAGATAGATAGATAGATAGATAGATAGATAGATAGATAGAGTTCAAAGTTGGCAGTCTAGGAAGTAGGGTATCTTATTATAGCCATCTTATTTTGTCCTCTATAATGGCCAGCTTTTGTTTTCATGTTGTAAAATTGCTGCCACAGTGCAGCCATTGCATCTATGTTCCCACAGAAGAATAGTAAATGATTTTACCACTGGGAAGTGAGGTCCCCTTCTAAGGACTGTTGCCTATCCATTGACCTACAGTGGGTCATATGGCTGGCTTCTCTTAAAAGCCAGCGACTGGAATGTGGATTTTGTCATGCTAAGTACTCTGACAAACAGAAATATATTCTACATAAATACCCCCTCGCTAGCTCCAGTTCTTGTATATAATAAAACAATCGTACCTTTATAGTTTAAAGAACAGACCAGGAAACACTACAGCTACCTCCAAAAACAGTAGCAGCTGCTTTGATGATACTCATGTATAATACTGGCTGAGCATGTCTCATAGACCTCTTCTGACCAGAGAACCCAACACAAGCTTAGTGCTTGACATCTTTCTTGCCCCTTTTAACAATTTGATGAAGAAGATACTGTTCTTCCCATGTTACACAGAAGGAAACTTTTGCAAGGGACATGGCTAATGTCTAGAATGCCTGGGAAGCTAACCCTTACCTTTGCTGTCAGTGTCTGGGCCTTTGTAATCCCCAAGCTCTCTAGCTACAAGGCTCCAGGTGTGTAGTTGGTTTACCTAGTTATTATCTAACCCCATTAAAGCTTAGAACCAAAGATCTAAGGATGGTTAGAAAAAAAGGAGGGGCTGGGAAGGTGGCTCAGTGGTAGAGTGCTTGCCTCGCATGAATGAGGCCTGGGGTTCAATTCCTCAGCACCACATAAAACAGAAAAAGCCAGAACTGGTGCTGTGGCTCAGTGGTTGAGTGCTAGCCTTGAGCTGAAAGCTGAGGGACAGCACCCAGGCCCAGAGTTCAAATCCCACAACTGGCAAAAAAAAGAAAGAAAGAAAATAAAAGAAAAAAAGTAAAAAAGAAGAGGGAGAAGGAGAAGGAGAAGAAAAGGCAAAGAGGGAAAAGGGGAAGGGAGGAAGCACTATCAGAATCACTGTGGAGCAACTGAAACAGGCCCCATGGCTATCAAACACCTAAAAGATGTGGTTCTAGACTCTCTCAAGCTTAGAGCATTTTCCAAAGATCCTCTATTTGGAAGGAGTTGTCATTTCCACATAGAATGGTTGGTTTAGTGTTGTCTGGGGCATTCTCAGCAGCAGCTGGGCCAAATGGTGCTCCAGCAGCCACAAGGTCTGCGATGTGGAAGGAGAGGTGGATCAGATTTGTGCCTAGAAGTGGAGGTTCCCCGAGAATGATGGATCAGCTTTTGATGCCTAGCAACTTCCAAACAGCACAGAAACCATACGGACACATGCCAAAAGGGGGAAACAACTTTTGATCTAATTAGAATAAATTAAACTTTTGGTGTACATGAAAGAAAGTTGAGTACTGGCCAGTAGTTTGCTATAGATGGATTTTGTCAGGGAGCACATTTGAAAATGACACTAAAGCGAACCTCTGCCTGGCTTTTACTTGGGAAGAATTGATTTAAGGGGGTGTGGTGAATCTAACATTTAAGGATCCTCGCTCCTTGCAGGCTGAAGTTACCTGCAGAAGTTTCTATCCCTACCTTGAGTTACCAAGTTGAGATCAGTATTTTTCTTTAATGTTTTCTCAGAAGCCTCTCCCATACTCTTTCCCTGTTGTGCTATGTTTAGTCTAATGGGTGCGTTTTTGTTAGTGTGTGGAACTAGAAAGGTAATCTAATTAACAAGGAACAGCTAAGAAACCCTGCAGGAGTTTGGCAAAGGAGGTTCTGGAATTCGATTAGTTCCTCCCGCGCTCAGGTCTGACTCACCTCTGCAAGAGCAGGGAGGGTTTTGAACTTGAGGAGCAGCTTCCTGACCCTGGGAGGCACATTTCTGACAGGACAACCGTCAGTTCTGTGAGTGGCTTTCAGAAATTTCAGCTGCCTTTATTCAGAACGACTGGCACGGTAAATGTTTAGAGGGCCCTAATTATGCTTGGGGGTGATTAAAACATTGTGGATTTATGCTGTTACACTAAGGAGAACAGCTTCCTCCACATATCCCAAAAGAAAAAAAAAAGAAAGAAAGAAAGGAATCGCTGAGAGGGAGGAAAGAAAAGGGGAGGTGGGTGTGGGGGAGCACACACTAGACTTGGAGAGGCGGCCTCCTGGTACAGCATATGAATCCACTTACATGTAAATTGCTTGTCGCTGTGAATTAAGGGCAGTCTATGAAAGAACTGCTTTGCCCTGTTTACTATAGGATTTTTGACAGACTCTTTCCTCTTTCAAGTAAATTTGGCTTAAGTCCATAGTCAGTCCAGTTTTAAGTAAACTCCTCTTTTGTTACATTAACAAGGTTATAACATCAGTGAGGCAGATTTCCAGCTGCAGGAACCTGGGGCCTAAGTACTGGGCTGAGGGTATAATTAAAACCTTCGGCTGGGAGAGTTAAACTCTCAAGTAAAATTGGATAAAAGGCTAATTGTCCATAGCAACATAATACATGCTTTAAATATCTGTGAAATGAAGATGAATAGTAAGAGGCTAAGGGGGAAGAAAAAAACTGTTCTATGCTGGCAATTGAGATTTGGTTTTTTAGTTCAGAACAAAGGATACATCCTCTTCCCCTCTCCCCCAACCCATCCCCTCTAGCTCCTGTGATCTGTCCTCTATTTGTTCTGGAGATCTTCTCCTGGCAAATGAGATGTGGTCATAGATGATCAGCAGGATGAGAAGCAGAGGGACCAGAACTTTGCACGCCCCTTGCCACATCTTCCTTTCAAGGAGGGATGGTGTTGGGTGTGGGGGGTTAGGAAAGGAAGGGTACACATACCTTTGGTGACCTACTGAAGGATGACATCAAGTCAAGCAAGATGATACATTATCACAGTGCTTTAAACTAAATACATACATACATACATACATACATAGCAGCAGGTAATGGCTGTTCTTCCTGAGCAAAGGTGCACCAAGCCCATTTGTTATTTATTAGGAGCAGCCTGCTGGCTGGCAGGGGAGGGAGCCCAGAGACGTTGGGTCATTCTACACTCCTGCCCCAGTGGTATGGAAAAGCTGAAGACAGCTTCAGAAGCCCTACACTGCCACACTGCCACACTGCTGTTTGGAGCCCCATGGGAAAAATGGCAACTAAACTAGTTTAGAGTTACTCCAAGGCGGGGAGGGGGGGGTGGGAGAAGGGGCCGGAAGGGAAGGGAGGAGAAAGGGAGGAAAAATTACAGGAAATGATTTTGTGGGCAGAACCCCAAGCACCACCATGGTAAGTCCCATGGCCTCTCCCCAACAGTCCAGGAAGTGTACCCCCAAAGACTCACAGTCTTATCTGACTGGAATAGGGATGATAAGGAAAAAGGGGACATGAGAGCTAAGGCTTGCTCTGTGTTGGAGCTTGCTGCACAAGTACATGACCGTGTCCAGAATGGCTGGGCATAAAGTGGCAAGGCCCTGCTAGTGCCAAGGGGGCTCTGGGCAGGGCAGGACAGTTCTGCAGTAGCTCAGTGGCTAGGGCTAGGAGGGGAACAGTGGCTGGGCACAGGAATTAAAAGGCTCCCTCTGATAAGACTGGCAGTCAGGAGCTTCCTCAAGTGGCTAGTTCAGGCCCAAACTGCCAGGATCCAGGCCTGCAGTTGAGAGTCGTTGATACTGGCCTCTACAGCTGAAAACAATGCTGCTGATTCAAACAGGCTCAACTAGGAACTGTGTTTTTGGCCTTGCCAGCCCAGTTGTATTATATGTCAGCATGTGTGGTTCTTGTTGTTGCTCTATTTTGTTTCTGTGTTACAGGGAATAGACTCAGGGTCCCAAATTCTCTACCACTCAAGCTCCACCCTTTCCAACCACCCCTCCACCCCCAGCACAATGTAGAGACTCCTGTTTTGAGTCAAAACGCATCTTCCCAGGTTTGTAAATCAGAGCCCATGGAGACAGGGCAGGCCTACCACCAGAGCACCCATGCTGCTCAGCTGGCTGTAGTCCCTTCTTCTGTCTCATGTGAGTAGCCCTGGACCATGTGGAAGGTTCTGGAGCTTCGTCTCAATGTGTTTGCTCAGTCATTTAGATCACATGTGTGCCTCACAGTAGCTTATTATCAGTAGTGTTTAAGTACATTCAAGTATGGTGAATAAGAGCTTATATGAGAGTTTATAAATCCATTTCTCCTGTCAGCATAGTAAATTTAAATTCCTTACATGCACCAAGACTTGTAAGATGTATACTGAAGCCCAGAGTAAAAGTGTCATGTGGAACAAATAAAGCTGAGAATGTTGTGTTTGTTAGAAACCAACTCTTATTAGTTCAAACTAATAAAAGGTGTGCTCTCATTCTGTTTCTTTTTAGTGTACATTTCCTTTTCAAAGTAGAAGTTAATCTGTGTGTGCCTACATACATAACATACTATAACTTTCAGATGAGACTGCTCCTCCTATGACTTTATTAAGGTTTGATGCAAACATATGTTAAAGGAATTATGTTGTATTTTTTAAGTTACATGGGGAGATAGAGAAGGAGAAATTGGGAACCGTTGGATGGCTGCCCATTCCATCGGATGTTATGTGGAATGTGGATGGAAAGAGATCTCTCATCTCAGAGATGAGAGATCATATTTGTGACTCATCAGGTCTTTGAGAATCTAGTGCTTCATGACAAGGGAAGAGCCTTTTCAGCAGAGATTCTTCTTGTGTGGCATGCCTTTCTCCACCACAGCAGGAGACAGGGTAAGCCATGTGATGCAGTCCTAGCTGTCTTCAACACCAATGAACACAAGAGAAACGAAAAGAGTGCTGCAGGTAATTTCCAGCTTACCTGCTCCTCTGTCAGCTTTTCTTTACTCTGTTTTCTGTATTAATAGTTTACCTGGAGCATTGAAAGAGAGATGGCAGTTTTCTGTTTGGGCTGGTGGAAAGGTTTTGGAGATAGATTGTTATGATGCTAACATAACACTGCAAATGTAATGAATGCTATTGAGTCACACACCTAAACCTATATTTCCAAACTTCAAAAGCTTGCACAATGGATTATAATTTAATATGTTCATCTAAGTGTGCAGTGTTTTTTGATTTTTCTGTCATTCTTCTTCATCCAGACAGGATGGAGGAGAACATATTTATTTTTAATTAGCATTTTAAAAATAAAAACATTAACACAAGTCCACCATTTTACTCAACTTAGAATATACATTCAGTAATTTCATTGATACTATTATAATAATGAACCACCCTCACTACTATCTAATTCCAGAACATTTTCACCATCCCCACCCCCCAAACCTCATACTCAACCTCACTATTAACCTTGTTCCCAGCCCTTGAAAACACTAATCCATCTGTGTCTCTATGGATTTGCCTTCTAGGTATTCTCATAAATGTAATCATACAATACATTGCCCTTTGTATTTGGCTTCTTTCATGTGGAAGACTGATTTTAAGGTTCCTGCATGTTGAGGAATGCATCAATATTCCATTTATTTTCAGTGCCAAATAATATTCTACCAAGCAGATGGATGTGCCACCTTTTGTTTGCCCATTTACCACTCGGTAAACATATGAGTTGTTTCCATTCCTTGGCTATTATGAATAATATTGCTATGGATATTTGTGTCCATGTTTTGACATGAATATATGCTTTCATTTTTCTTGGATAGAGATACTTATCAACACTCACTACCATTGTAATGAATTATATATGTATATTTAAACATGTATGTATACAAACATATGCATATGTGCATTATCTTAGTATGTATATACAGTCACACAATATGAATCTCTGCATATGTGTGTCTGTGCATACATATTTTGTTCATTCATTTATTATCTATTGTCCTCTTTTTAGAATGGAAGCTGTGGAAAGGCCTCGACTTTCTCTTACTCTGTGCTGTAGTTCCAAATACTTATCAAGTATTGACTGAATGAATTCATTCACAAAATCAGCATCGTACTCAGTATGAAGGGAATATGTCTTTCAGAGCCACTGTTAGGCATTTAGCCTTCTTTCACTCTTCTAAGCCACTCTTTGCTGGTGGGAATCACCAACAAGAGAGCAGTTACAATCACTAGGGCTTTGGTAGGCTCTGTAATGCTTGCTACCAGGCTGCGATGTATTAAGAAACCACAAGCCCACATTCTTGTTGTTCTGCAGTAAAAGAGCTTAAACTTTGGGCCTCGTACTTAATAATATTCTACCACTTGAACTACACCTCTGGTCCTGCCTTCTTGTTGTTTATTTTAGAGATGGAATTTAGCAAACTTTTCAGCCAAGGTTGGCATGAACCCATGGGTGCCTAGCTTCACATTTTTTTTTGTCAATAATTAATATCAAGAGATGAAGTTATGCCTTTGACAGCCATCCACCTGCATTTGTAATAAAGGCAGAGATGAAGTGGTTTTGAGAAGTGTCAAGAAGAGCTTGGCCTTCTTCTTTCTCAGAGATGTGATATAGTATCCTCTTTGCCAGACAAGTCAGAGAAAAAAGAACTGGATGGTACAGAATGAGAGTTGATGGCTAAGTGCACTATTATTGGACAGCTATAGAGTTAGCTTGCTACCTAAAGTCAATGTTAAATTTATATTACAAACAAACTTCTGTATTCTTCAACAAGGAAAATGTCAGTCCAAGACAAAGGGAAATCAGCCACTCTAGAATTGCTCTTCACATCTTAACAAAGCTCAGGATATATTGTTTGGCTTTTAGGACATCTACTAACTCTACTTATATCTTAGTTAATTATAAAATTTCTTTTAAAATATCTTTATGAATTCTATAGAACTTTATTCTATTTGAGTCTGTTTCTTTGTGGTTACTTTGCCATTACACATTTGGAGGAAATAGTTCCAGTTAAAAAAAATCCACAGGAAGTTATGTATATGGTTTAAATGATAAATCTTTCCCCTTAAAAAAATGTCATGGCACAAAAGCAGACATAGTTATCACACTGTTTATTGTTTGACTTGGACACAAGCCTAGCTTTAGGTTTTAATTTTAATATATCAGAATGTATTTTTCTAGAAGGTTTGCATATAAATACTGTATGTGAGGTAAGTGGGCAGCATATTAAGTCCAAACTGAACTTGATTGAATGATTTTCTCCGAGTTTATTAGTTATTTCTCTCATCATGGAGTGAGGAATTTCTTACCTTATGTCATAGCTGGGTACATTGTCATTAAAAAAGCTCTTGGGGTGACTCCGGATACAGTATTTGGTTTTATCGGATTTATGTCTCTGTGCTGTCTTTCTGTCATGGATGATTCTTTTGCTTTTGTGATCAAGGTGAAAGTGGAGCAGTTGTCTTCCTTTTGGGAGTATCCTGAGTTAAATCCTTTTTAAAAAATAACAAAAATCAGTAAGGGAGATCTTAAGGGAATTCAGGTTACTCAGCTGCCATGGACATGTGGGTTTGGCATCATGCTTCTGGGCCCGTGAGACTTGTAAGACAAATCAGACAGGGAGAGAAGACCCCACTATCAGCCGAGCTTCAGGGAGAAAAGATGTGTCATCCCACCCTCCTTATCAACCTCCCTGCACAGTTTATAGTACACCAGTCCAGAGGAATGTGAATCCCACTTCAGAGCCCATTGTGAGTATGTTTCTGAGTTGTATAACGTGTTTCTCACAAACAGGACATGACATGTATGGTTTAAATGAAAGTAATGGCCTCGCAGCTCAGTGCCAGACCATCTTTTGTCAAAAGTATCATGGCAATCGGAAGGGCTCTGAGCTTATGTGGTCCACAGGCCAGGCCCTTAGAAGATCCTAACTTGATAGGTTTCACACAAGAAGGCTCTTAAATCAGGGGGCCTCCCCAGGTCCTGCATTCTGGTGCCTGAAAGCTGTGCTCTCTAGCAGGCTTACAACCCTCGTGGTTGTTGCTGCTCCTGCTGCTGCTGGCTGTCCACAGACATTAGTGAAGAGGAAGAGGTTCTCAGTGTTCACATTCCTTAGCTGCAGCATTTATTATCAAAACAAAATAAATCAGAAAAACCAAAGTGACACCACCATTACCACAAAACAAAACAAACAAAAAATAGAGAGCAAACAAACAAATGTCTCACCAAGAATAAGACAGTTTTTTAAAGCATATGTAGTTGCTTTGTGTTTTGTGGGATTAGGCCTTTTTTAAGCATTCCTTCATTAAGTTACTGTGGTTTTTATTTTCAGAAGGTTTGGTCCTCAGAGTAGCGCTATTGGGAGGAAGAAATGCTACTGGCACCCACTGGCTGAAGGCCAGGGATACCGCTAAACATTCTATGTGCAATAACAAAGAATTATCTGGCCCAAATATCAGGGTGTCATGTTCAAGAAATCCCATCAAACAACAATTAGGCACTGATGGCTCACACCTGTAAGTATTCAGGAGAAAGAATGTGGGCAGAAAAGTCTGTGAGACTCCTATCTGCAATTAACCAGCAAAAAGCTGGAAGTGTGCTGGATTTTGGTTGCTCATGCCTCTAACCCTAGCTACCCAGGAGGTTGAGATCTGAGGATCATGGTTTGAAGACAGCCTAGGAACAAAAGCCTGTGAGATTCTTATCACCAATAAACTACTAATGAGTGGGAATTGCAACTGTGGCTTAAATGGTAGAGTGCTAACCTTGAGCATAAAAGCTTAGGGTCAGTGCCTAGGCCTTAAATTCAAGTTTTGTTTTTTGTTTTTTAACCCTGAACTGGGGAAAAAAAAAAAAAAAGCTTGAAGTAAAGGTCTGGCTCAAATGGTAGAACATCAGCAAAAAAAGCCAAGTGAGAACAAGAAGCCCTGAGTTCAAGCCCCTAGTACTGGCACCAAAAAATAAAAAATAAAAAAATATATATAAAGGTCATGAATATGCTATTTGTTTCTTGGGGACAAAAATGTGGTGGCAAATCAGGACACTTTTTATCAAGTACTTTTAAAATAAATTTCTATCCTGATCTCCATTGATTACTATTTGATTACTATTACAGAGGCCTTTGGGTCATATGGAGCATGGTCTTGTAGGATCCTGTCTCTTCTTACCCTTCTCTCTTTTTTTCCTGGCCATGCTGGGAGCCATTTTGCTCTGCCATGTTTTTTTTATTATTTTTTAATTTTTAATAAGTTTTTTAATGTGAAAATACTGTACAGAGGGGTTACAGTTACATGAGCAATGTAATGAGTACATTTCTTTTTTTTATTGTGAAAATGCCATACAGAGGGGTTACAATTACATGGGCAAGGTAATGAGTACATTTCTTATCAAGCATTGTTGCCTCCTTCTTTGTTTTACCCCTACCATCCCTTCCAATCTCTCCCCTCCCCATCCCCCTTTCTCCCATCAAAGTTGTAAAGTTCGTTTTTCGACCTAACATCTTGTACATCACATTGTTGTAATGGGTCGACCTGTATCACTATTAAAGCATTTTGTTTTTGCCCTTCCCCTCCCCAAATTATACCAACATCAAATACAGTGAAAACAGGGGTTGTACCATGGGGGAGGGACATACAAATATGCACCCTTGACACTCAGCTGTGGCCTGGAATTTCTAGAACCTTTTTTTTGTTTTTATACATTGCTTATTTCTGATATTTCGTTCAGTTTTATGCCATCATCACCACCATCCATCTCCTTAACTCTTTTTATCATCTAAACTAAAATTTTCTACCCTTCATATGACAGCTCTCCTTTCCTCTAAGACTTGAGACCAGGGTCTCACCATTCTAAAATCTTCATATAAGTTAAATTATAGGACATTTTGCCTTTTGTGTTTGGTCTGTTTCACTTAACATCATATCTTCAGGGGTAAGAATGTTGATCCAAGCATATTGAAACCTACATTTACATTTCATGAGTTCTGTCAGTGTATATTTTAAAATTAACTGGTTGGTCAATTGTCTCATGTGAATGGCTTGAGGAGGGATCTGTTTTCATCATAGATGACTAAGCTTCTGGCATCTAGTGGGAAGAGGACAGGGATATCACTAAACATCCCACAGTGCCCAGGGCATCTCCCAGCAATGAAGAATTATCTAACCCAAATATCAGTGTGTCAGGTGTAAAGAATCCTGTCAAGGTTTTATGAATATACCAGTTATTTGTAGGTGTGGGATCTGGAAAAACAACAGAACTTATTCTTATTGAACAGTTTTTAAATAAATTTCTCCACTACCATTATTTAATTACTAATTGAATGAAACACTGAATATTGGGAGTTTGATAACAAACAAATGCAGACTGAATTTTACCCTCATGTAATGATTTCGGCTGAAAATAATGGGAGGATCTGAAGAATTAATATACTTACACAGTAATTGATTATGCTGTGAATGTTTGAAAAATATTTTTTTGTTTCTATGCAGATAAGTTGGGTTTGTGTAGCTCCATGGAGGCTGAGGGTTGAAGGGCAGGAGCTAGAAGATCTTCTTGTCCTTATTTAATACTTCTTCAGATAATCTCTCTGGCCCTTACTATTCTCATGTATACTATTCTCATGTATAAAATGAGAGCATGGGGTTTCCCTTATTTGCAATAACTAGTATATGTCTGAGACAAGCAGAAAAGGTCAGATAAGATGATGTTAAGCGAAAAGAACCCCAAGATAAGGACACAAGTGTTTTTTTTTTTTTTCTTTCTTGCTGTTGTTTCTAACATATGTATAGGGTGATTGTATTGTTGCTTTGTATGTCCCTCCCCCATGGTATAACCCCTGTTTTCACTATATTTGATGTTAGTATAATTTGGGGAGCAGAAGGGAAAAACAAATTGTTTAAATAGGGATACAGATTGACCCATTGCAACAATGAGATGTACAAGATGCTATGTCAAAAAATGAACTATATAATTTAGGTTGGGGAGGGGAGTGTAGTTGTAGAGATGAGAGGGAAGGGATGGTAGGGGAAAAACAAAGGAGGAGCCAACAATGCTGGGTAAGAAATGTACTCATTACCTTGATCATGTAATTGTAACCCCTCTGTACAGTATTTTCACAATATAAAACTTACTTTTAAAAAATATGAGAGCATTCTATGTAAGAATTTATGTCGCTGGGTGCTGGTTGCTCACGCCTGGAATCCTAGCTACTCAGGAAGCTGAGATATGAGGATCATGGTTAAAAGCCAGCCCTGGCAGGAAAGCCTGTGAGACTCTTATCTCCAATGAACTACCAGAAAACCAGAAGTGGTGCTGTGGTTCAAGTCATAGAGCACTAGCCTTGAGCTACAGAGCTGAGAGACAGCACCTAGGCCCAGAGTTCAAGCCCTATAACTGACAAAAAAAAAAAAATTATGTCTCTGGTGTAAGTAAAGTTTAAAGACTATTCTTAGCAAGTAATTTTCTTCACTCACACACACACTGCATCAGTTTGCATTCATGTGAAGAATAAACATATTTAATAATAAAGGAATATTTTTATCCTAAAGTGAGTTGTCGTTAAAGGAGCTATGTTCTCTACAAAAGACAGGAGAGCCTAGGTTTTTCCTGCCATCATGATGTCTCCATTAGGACTGCCAACATACATATGATACCCATGTAATCCAGGGTGATTTTTTTTTTGCTATGCTGGAATTTGGGACTCAAGGCCTCCTGCTTGTTAAGCAGGTGCTGTACTATGTGAACCATGCCTCTTCCCCTTTTAACAAAATACAGTTGAATGTGCTATACTTTAATGAAAGCAGATTTCTTGTCTAGATTTTTTTCAATTAAGTGAGAAGGAAAAGGGAATATATATATATATATATATATATAGTAAACACTAATTTTTAACTTCTAGATGTGAGATTTGAAGAGTAAGAAACTGAAACCAAACGTCTGGAATCCAGTTATCAGCATCTGTCACATAATAAAAGTGTAGTCCAAACTAAAGAAAGCCCTGGTGATCTTCAAGTTTGTAGGTGGTATTCACAGCCCCAAAATATTTTATCTACTTGGAATGCATTGTGTGTTTTTTCTCAATATGTTCTTTCTAGTTTTGTGTGCATGTGTGTGTTTAAATAAAGATGAGGGCAAAAGAACTAATTGTTCAGAGTGGTAGAAAATGCCATTGCCTTTGGTGAGGTTTATATAAGAGCATCTGGATCCTAGAGAATGCTGAGAATGAAGCCTGGACTATGGGAAGCCACAGAAGAGCCATACCAGGCCAGTACCACCTGCTGTCCTGATACCACATGTGTCCCAGTCCATGCCAGCTCCTATCATTGGCTTATAAAAAATAAATAATCCAGTATTTTTTTTCTCAGCAGTTCAAGAGCATGCTTTCTTCTTTGTAAGTCCAGAGCTTTTCCAAGAATGTGCCAGCAGCCTGGGCAGTCTCTGAATTTCAAACAAAGTCTGATGGGGTCTGGATTTTGAGCCTGGACTTCTGTCTGGCTCCCCATTCTATTTGATGTGATCCAGTCTTATGCTGTCAGACCTCAAGGCGGATACACATCCTAAGGGGAAGGCAGGCTTGAAGACCAGCCACTGGCTGGCTTTCTATAGGAGACATAGAGGACCAAGTTTCACTCTTCTGTTCCCTCAGTACTTTCATATATTAAAAAATAAAGTTCTAGAATCAGTATTTTAAAGAATTGTTATCCTAAGTTCCACCTGGTACTGATTGCTAATGTGTGTTTGAAACACTTAAGGCTAATTTCAGGATCCACAGGATGTCTATGATGTCTAATGTGCTTAAGTAAAAACTGAAATGGTATATATATTTCCTGACCTGGTCTAGTTAACAATGTGGCCCTTGATTTCTAAGACTTAGATTCTGGTGAGTGCATCTGAGATAGATGAGCTCCTGAGTCAGGTTACCTGGGTTAGAATAAAAGCTCAGTCTTTCGCTACCCATAAACCCTTGGGAAAATTACTAGATATTTTTTTTTTAAATTTTATTTTATTTTATTTGAGAACATACTGTACAGAGGGGTTACAATTACATGGGCAGGATAATGCATACATTTCTTACCAAGCATTGCATCCTCCTCCTTTGTTTACCCTTCACCTCCCTTCCCAGCCTCCCCCCTCCCTCCCACCCAATCATACCCCCCTCCCCCCCCCCCACCGACATTGTAAAGCTGGTTTTGACATGACATTTTGTACTTCTCATTGTTGCAACAGGTCCACCTGAATCCTTAAACGACTTGTTTGTCCCCGTCTCCTCCACATGTTATACTGACATCAAATATAGTGAAAGCAGGGGTTACACTGTGGGGGAGGGACATACAAAGCAACAAAGAAATAATCTTATAAATGCATTAGAAACACATGCATGAAAGAAACAAAAACATTAAAATACATATTTGAGGTTTTGTTTTCCTAACATCACATTATCTGACTTTTTCCGCTTGACTCATACCTATACTAGATATTGCAAATAAGGGAAACCATGGGACCTATGTTTCTTTGGGCCTGGCTTACTTCACTTAATATAATTTTTTCCAAGCCTTTCCATTTCCTAACAAATGGGGAAATGTCATTCTTTCTGATGGAGGCATAGAATTCCATTGTGTATATATACCACATCTTCTTGATCCATTCATCTACTGAGGGGCATCTGGGTTGGTTCCATGTCTTAGCTATGGTAAATAATGCTGCAATAAACATAGTTGTGCTGGTAGCTTTAGTGTGGCCTTGTTTGTGATCATTTGGGTAAATGCCCAAAAGTGGGATTGCTGGGTCATAGGGGAGCTCTATGTGGAGTCTTTTGAGGAACCTCCATACTGCTTTCCAAAGTGGTTGAACAAGTTTACATTCCCACCAACAATGAAGTAAGGTTCCTTTCTGTCCACATCCCCTCCAGCATCTGTTGTTGTTAGAGTTCTTGATTTTTGCTGTTCTAACTGGAGTGAGGTGATATCTCAATGTTGTTTTGATTTGCATTTCTTTTATGGCTAGGGATGTTGAACATTTCTTCATGTGTCTATTGGCCATCCTTCTTTCTTCTTCAGAGAAGCTTCTCTTTAAGTCTTTCGCCCACTTACTTATTGGGCAGTTGTTTCTTTGAGGATTTGTTGTTGGGTGGTTTAATTTTTTGAGTTCCAAGTATATTTTAGATATGAGACCCTTGTCCGTTGTATGGCTAAATTACTAGATATTTTTATGTCTTTATTATCCTTATTATTTATAAAATGAGGAAATACTTATTCTTCCAGCTGTTGCCAGGATGAAATGAGTTAATACACATTATTTAGAATAGTGCCTGAGATGTAGTAAACTTTCAAATAGTGTCAGTTTGAGTTCAGTAGTGGATCCCCAATTATATGTCATCCACTTAGAACCTTAGCACTTGACCTTATAAGGATCTTTGCAAATATAGTTATAATATCTCAAGATAAGGTTGTTCTGGATTAGGCTAAAATACTAAACTCATTAACAGGTGTCCTTAGAGAAATTAAAGGGGAAAACAGTCACAGGAGGGAAGATCATGTGAGGATGGAGACAGAGGTTGGAGTGATACACAAATCAAGCAATGTTAAGGAATGCTAGCCATCTCATGGAAGCTAGGAGGGTTTCTCTTGTATATTTTCTAGCAGAAACCAACTCTACTATCACTTTAATTTTTGACTTCTGTCCTTCCTGAACTATGAGAGAATAACTTTTGTTATTTGCAGTCACTACACTGGTAATTTGTTATGGTGTAGTCCTAAGAACACATACAGTTGGCTATTAATGATAGTATTATTATTGTCTTTAAGATGAGGATCAAGCCCTTGGCTATCTCATGATTTTTGGCAGTCCCAGAATTTGTTGACTTTGATGAAGTCAGCCAGGATCTGAGGTGGTGAACAATTTGCTTAGTGGAATCCCTTTCTGCTAGTTCAGATGAGACGGAACTAGCAGGTAGGTCTTCATGTGAAACTTCCAGGGCATAAAGAATGAGAAAGGGAAGCATAGTTGTTAAGATGGAAACAAAATGATTGGCAGTATAGTAGGAAAGGCATCTTTGTGGTATTAGCAATTACATTAGAGTTTGAGGAAAGTTGAATTCTAGGAGAGATAAGTTCTCAGACAAAAATTTCAAACTATAGAAATATAAGCCAGGAGACCGGTCCCCAAACAGTAGCTTTCTGGGGTAGACAGAGGCTGAAAGAGACTATCTTGCAGCTGGTCCAAAGCAACACATTGACTATGTCTCAGGGGAGAACTTGATTTTTTGGAGCTAGCACTTTTTGAGTGTTGTGATAAGCCCAGCTTTGTACATGTTTTCAATGTGGGGCAGCAGGGGGACGTACTAAGCCTGGGGTCAGATAGAAGTCCAGGGAAATAAACTCAGATCTGCTGTTACCGCACTATTTCTGCTAAATTGCTTAATCTCCCAGCCTCAGCTGTAAACCCAGAAAATGAGATGGACTATGCCTACACACAGACTATGCTCTGAGAACAGCTGAATATGACTCACCTAGCCCAGAGCCTGTGGAGTAGCAAGGGCATATGAAAAATCCTGTGCTAGGCGCCTTAGGGGATAACAAGGTGAAGTTAAAAATTGCCTTGGTACAATGCTTGATAAGAAATGGACTCATTACCTTGCTCATGTAAGATCCTCTCTGTACAGTATTTTCACTTATATAAAAAAATGCCGTGATACAGTAGCTCAAGCCTGAAATCTTAGCTACTTGGGGTACAGAAATCAAGGTATCATGGTTTAAAGCCAGCCCAGGCAAAATGAAGTTCACAAAACTCCATCTCAGTCAATGACTGTACACAGTGGCATGTGCCTGATACTCCAGCTATGGGAATATAGGCGTAGTGGCATATACCTGTCATCCTCAGCAACCTGAGGAAGTACATAACGGAAGGTTACAGCCTGGCCTGGGAATAAAGCAGGCCCCTACCTCATGTAAAAACCAATGTAAAAAGTGGCTAGAAGTATGGCTTAAGTGGTAGAGCACCTGTGTAACCAAGGAAGCCCTGAGTTGTCATCCTGCCAAAATTAAAAAGTCCTTACTCACCAACCATCCACATTGTAATGAGTATTTAGAAGAATACAATATGGACCAAGACAGACAATCATTTGGGGTTTGTTTTTATAAACTGGAAATACAGAATCTCCAAGAACGTCATAGGAGTTATTCAATTTAATGTGAATCTTAGAAAATAAGTAGAGTTACCATAGTCAGGTAAATCAGGCACAACCTTCTTAGGAGACACTGTAATCAGTGGCACAGAGCTATGAACATAGGTGGTAAGCAACGAGAATGGTGAGGTGTCCTAGGAGATAGCATTTATTGGGAGTTCAGAATTGAGAAAGGGAATTGATAGACTGACCATCAAGTTGAAATTGCATAGTACAGAATTTGGAGCCAATAAGAGAGAGGGAATGTTGCTAAAAGCAAAATAGAGGGTGGCTCAGTGGTATTGAGCACAAATAGGAGCAGAAGTTTCTTGGGGACATGGGCTCAAGTTAAGAGGCTCACACAATGATCTTAGTGAGGGCTGATGGAGATGGAACCCAGTATGGGGGAAACAGTTGGAACAAAACAGAAATTCAGAAAGAGATGGAAGGATCATAAAATGTGAATTAAATGTTGAGTGAAAGTCAATTCAACAGAATATGGAAGCATTGTTTTATGGGGAAAAGTCAGAGGAAAGATTGAAAGACAGCTTGAGTTTTTTTAGGAGGGGCTAAATATGATGTCATGAAGATGAGCTCCAAGTGTGTTTCATATTTTTTCAATTATTATATTGTTATCTTTGGTTATGCTCTTATTTTTTCAAGGTGAATATATCCTTTTTAGTAGTTATAAAAACAAAGGATTTTTATGATCCTAACATCAATCATTTAGAAGTGTAAAAGCAATGAACTACCCTCACCACCATGTGGAGACAGACAACATTTTAGTGATTGAAACTTCATTTCTCCCTCCTCTCCCTCCTTTCTTCCCCTCCCCTCTTCTCTCCCCCCCCTCCTGTTACATAATTTTATATGAAAGTGATGAAATAGTACTGTTCCTGCCTAGTCAGCTAGCTTTGTTAACAACATGTTACTAGTCTCAGTGCTTAAAAAGTAAGCACAGATTTGAATCATCATTTTCAATAGCTGTGGCACATTCTACTTCATTTGTGGTATCATGATTTATTTAACTACTCCCTGTGAATGAAGGTTGAGTTTGTCTCTAGGACATCATATGTTTTTTGAGTCTTTGCAGATGAAGCAGTCCATATCTAAACACTTTGGCTAACAGCTACTTGTGACAATTTTTATCTATTTTTTTTTAATCTGGAAGTCCTTTCCCAAGGCAAAGAATGAATAAAATTCCATTTATTTATTTTGTTAGGTAGTGAGTGAGTGAGTTAGTTATAGTAAATAAAGAAAGCTTTTCAATTTTACTTCCATTAATACTGTTTTTTATTTTTTGTTTTTTGCCAAATTGCCTCTTAAACATTTTGTCTTTTTTTTGTGCCTTTGATAAATCTACTTATATAGTACAAATATATTCTCTTCATATATTTTCTTTGTTTTAAAAATTGAAAGCATGTATTTATATTAGTGTACTTGCTATATAGGCATCCTCTTTTCATTCCAGCCAGTCTTTTCTTCATGGCTTCTGGTTTTCACAACACACTTAAAAATACTTCCACAAGTAACAGGTAAATATCTGAATGAAACTTCCTCACTTGCGCTCTGCCATGGATCATACAGACTTTCTGTTGAGATTTCTGGTGGCAAGGCAGGAAAGCATATAATTAAGAGCTTTAGATTGTTGGGAGCTTGCCATCTCTCTAAAATCCCTGCTTCTGACAAAACATCAGACAAACATGACCCCAAATCAGAACCAATGCTGAGAGGGAGGGAGGCAATCAAGGAAGGAGATGAAAAAGGGAGGAGTGATGGAGGAAGTGGGAAGAAAAGGGAGGATGGAGTAAGAGGGA
This sequence comes from Dipodomys spectabilis, assembly GCF_019054845.1. Taxonomy (NCBI): domain Eukaryota; kingdom Metazoa; phylum Chordata; class Mammalia; order Rodentia; family Heteromyidae; genus Dipodomys; species Dipodomys spectabilis. The sequence goes on from NW_024870731.1 coordinate 3,120,643, forward strand.
ATGAAAAAGAGAAGGAGAAAGGATATGTTTGAATAGAAATTATTTAACTTCAGTCCTTTAAAGAATATGTCTCCAATTCAGAGGCTATCCTTCTCTGAGATTTCATTCACTGCTTTCTGTAGTTAGCTGATATTTTGAGTTTGACACTGAAGAGGCAATTTGAGCATCAAATGCTTGTTCTTCTCATACAATCTTTGGTATAGGCAACTGGCCATGTTGAACAACTAAACTGAACTCCTGTGAACTGAGTTAACTTTTATCCCCCTCCCCCACAATGATCTTTTTTAATCCATTGTTCTTGGAAGTCTAAGCCAATTATTCTCTATTTATCCTTGGATAATCTAGAAGGGAAAAATGATATGATCTTCCTTTGTGGCCTGTTACCAAAAGAAAATTAGTGGGGCATGTGTGAAAGTTACTACTTATAAATAAAATAATTTTGGGCTCCTCTATATTTTTTAGCCATATTTATAGCACTTTTTAAAAAATGCTGGCACTGGGGCTTGAGCTCAGGGCCTGGGTGCTATTTGTGACCTTTTTGCTTGCTAGCACCTTACCATTTGAGTCACACCTGTACTTGTGGCTTTTTGCTGGCTAATTGGAGATAAGAGTTTCATGGGCTTTCCTGCCCAGGCTGGCTTTGAACATCAGTCATCAGATCTTGGTTTCCTTAATAACTATGATTACAGTGTACTTTTTAATACTAATCTTTTGGATGGAGACTAGGTGGAGAGTGGGGACAACCTTTCTATTTTCCTTTGAGTTTAGGATTATGATGATTATATTGTGAATTCATGTTTTCACTTAAATTTTTTAAAGTGAGATATAGCACACATGTACAAAAATACACAAAGTATCTGAGTTCTACTTGGCACAGTTTTTCCAAAGTTAACACACATTTATAAATATAAAAAGGAAAAACCCTGCTCAAAAACTGGAATATCTTGAGCATTCTAGAAATCTTCCTTCCCATTCATTATTTCTCTGGAAGGTAATCACCATTATGATTTTTAACACAACATATTAATTTTGCCTGGTTTTGAACCATATGTTAGTGAAATTATACAGTATATATTCTTTTCTTTCTTCATTATTTTCTACAACATTATGTTTGACAGCATGACTGGGGGTACTTTCAGCCAATTTTTTTCTCCTTTTTGTATTCTGTTATTTTTATCCTGTTTTATGTGGATGTTTGGGCTATTTTCATTTAAGGACTATTATGAATAGTGTTCTACTGTTTGAAGAAACATTGACACACATGTCTTTGTAACTCCTGTTACGCATATACACTGGAGTAGAAAGGCATATGTAAAATGTATGTCTCTCACCTTCTCAAAGAGGTGGGATAGAATATATACCATATTTTGTGTGAAAATAAACCCTATTCCTGTGCATGTTTGTATTTTAGGGGAAAATACCAGTATTTGATATTTGAAAGGAATTGAAAAATATCCATTTATTTTGGCATGGTTTCCATTATTTGCTTTTATCTGAGAACTCACCAGTGAATCTATAGGTAATATAGTCTGAAGTAAATTGGGTGTAAATGCACAGTACTTGCCTCATTCCAATTTACAAAGCCCAGCAGAAAACATTGGTGACCCAATGTTTTTACAATACTTCATTGTGAAATGATGAGGCTCCAGGCTGTAAGAAGAGGAAATTGGGAGGGGAGGACTAACATGATCCAGTGTGATTGCAGTGTGGCAACCAAAGCCTTTGCAGAATAAAGAGCCAAGGGGTCTGACGAGAAGGATTGAGGCCACACAGCCTTGCAGGATTAAGGGAAAGGGGGAGACTTGTGCTTTTCATCAAAAAGTCCTTCCTGCAAACAATCCAAATTTTAAGGAAAGTGCTTTAAACCGTCAGAAAGAAGCTCCAAGGGAAAATTGAATTGGCTCAGCAACCTGACTGTATTTTTCTAGATCCTAAATCTATGACAATAAATCACACTTTGGATCTCTTCTTGTACTTATACCAAGTAGTTTGGAAGAGTATTTCAGACCTCTGTATGGTATTTTCACAATTTAAAAAAAATAAAGAAATATGCCATATTGCTGCCCTAATTTTCAGTGTTATAGAATCTGACATGTTAATTGGGAGGAACTTTAATTAATTTGCTTTAACAGACAGCCTCAGAGTCTTAAAGATTATACAAGATTGACGTTTATTTCTTTCTTATATAAAATTCTGTAGGCCACAAAGAACTGCCTGTATTTCAACAAAGACAGGGGACCAGGTTCTATCTTACTGCTGCTCTGCAATCCTCAGCCCAATCCAATTCCCGTCTTGTACTTTAACCAGTCTGTGTGTCAGCAGGGATGGCAGAATGGATCAGTCTTAAAGGAAGTCTGAATACACTGTGTTACTACTGTTTTCATCCCTTGCCAAACTTAGTCACAGAGCACATCTTTTAACCAATAGACTGGAAAGTGTGTCCCTTAGCCAAGCGCCATGTACCAGTACTTCTATAGTGACAGAAGGGAACAGCTAGGCCTACTCCTGTGTGGATGCTGAGATTCTAAATAATCATATGACTTACTTCTGTGGACAGACCCCAATCTCTCCAACTCTCCCTCATTCCTTGTCTTATGTTGTATGATTTCATTTGCTTCCTGCATATAGATCACCTCTTAAGACTCCTACATTCACTTTTGATCCCTGGAAATTCCCTATTAACCAGGAAACAAGACAGCAAAGGCTCTGCCATTCATTAAGACTTTTCCCAGGACTTACTTAATCTAGGAAAAAATATATATATTTTTTTCTGGTCTAAATATTAATTGTCCTAAGAATAATCAAGATGGTTCTGAAATCCTAAGTCCACACGTCCTTGATAAAGTTAAGCTTGTTAAAAAAAAAAAAACCACTTAATTCCTAGCAACCTATATTTAACTAGAGTACTTATCTGAATGTGTTAGACAGGGAAATAATACTTATCAGTCCCTAGTGTATTATAAAGGAAAATAATTACTTAACCTTGAGATAGCAGGGGTGCCGGACAGTTGAATAGCAGAGCCCCTTCACTTCTCAATGGAATTGGAAGCTTGGAATGCATTGTCTTCATAGACAAGGAGAGCTGGGCATTCATTGCTGTCCCTGGAACAGGACACCCACATTCCTTTATAAGCTTGTCTGTACTCATCTGCAGCCCTTCAACACTTCTGAGCTACTTGTGGATGTCTTAAAGGGTGTAATTTTTTGGCAGGCAGAATTTGAACCTCTTTTTTGGAAAGACAAGTCATTCAGCTCTGGATTTAGCCAACCTGTGTTTGACTTCCAGTCTGGCTAGTACTCATTATTCTGGCTTTCAACAAGTCTCTTAATCTCTTGGCTCCCACTGCAATTTTCTTTTTTCTTTTTCTTCTTCCTCTCTCTCTCTCTCTCTCTCCCCCTCCCTCCCTCCCCTGGCTGTCCCTCACCTCTTTAGCCAGTACAGGGGCTCCAACTCAGGGCATGTACACTGTTCAAGACCTGTTTTTGCTCAAGGCTTGTGCTCTACCACTCCAAATCTACTTCCGGCTTTTCTGGTGGTTAATTTGACATAAAAGTGTCCCAGATTCTCCTGCCCGGGCCGGCTTCAAACCACAATCCTCAGATCTCAGCCTCCTGAGGATTATATGTGTAAACCACCAGCGCCTCGCTCCCCTCCGCATTTTTTAACATGAGAAAATTTTTGCTATAACCTTGAGGTAATTCACGTGCTCATTATAGTTGTCAGTTATGTGAAAACTGACAAGGATAAACATGAGTCTCACATGATAATGAATATGGAAGTCAGAATATGTCATTTTTAATTAGTATGTATGTGTCAATCTTGGTTTACTATTGTATTTCTGGAAGGATGCTTCCAATGAGCATATAGTGCAGTGAAGCAACTAGGAGCTTGGCATCTGAAGTTAGAGCTGGGATTTATCCCCAACTCCACGTGGTTGCCTCTGAATTTGTCTTCTCATTATGCTATAGCCAGATTCATTAATTCTGAGACTCCTTGTTACCTCTTTTTTTTTTATTATTTGTCTTTTAGTGTTGTTTTCTGCGCTTGAAGGTATATGAGGGAATTATAATTCAATACAGCTGTCTAAGTGTCCACTGTGTCTTGATCAAGTTCACCCCCTCTCTCATTCTCTCCCATCCTACCTGTTCCTTGCTATATACTTGCTGTATTTCCCCCATTTCTGTTATCATTCATCCACCTCTCTCCTACTACCTATCCTTACAATCTTTTTTTTTTCATTTTTTTTATTGTGAAAATACCATACAGAGGAGTTACAATTACATGGGCAAGGTAATTAGTACATTTCTTATCAAGCATTGTTTCAGCTTTCTAATGCTCATTTTGTTTAACTGTCTGTTAATTGTTCAAAAAGTTTATTCCTTGGAGTTTCACTCCTATATAAACTAAACTTCAGTCAACTGCTTACCCCTTCTAACTATGTGACTCTGGGAAAATTAGCCTTTCTATCCTGAACTCTCCCTTGAAATGGAAACATAAGAATACTGGCATGTGGTTTTCAAAAGAATTATGTGGTGCAGTACATGAAGAGTGTTTAGTATAGTCCCTGAAACATAGCAAATGCCCAGTAGCGTATAGTAGCTACAATATTGTGTAGGTTGTTGTCAGATTTTTACTTTCTTTTATTAATGTTAAGAAATTTCTTTTTTATCGAAAATTAGTTTTTATTAACAAGCGTTATTGTTTAAATTTATTGTTACAGTTTAAGATTGAGAAGATATTACAGAGTTCTTGTATCTTTTCCTTCCGTATCCCTTCCCTTATTGCTGATATATTAATATGGTGCATTGGTTAACTAATATTGATATACTATGGTTAACTAAAGCCCATAACTTTTTCATATTTTCTCAAATTTTACCTAACAGTCCTTTTCTCTCTTAGGGTCATGTTTCCTTAGTACCTTTTTGTTTTGATAATTTCTAACATTTTCCTTATTTTTTAACTTAATTTTAATGTCAAGGTGATGTACAGTTGCATACATACTTAAGGTAGTGAATACATTTCTTGTCAACCTTGTTACCCCTCCCTCATTTTTCTCCCACTTTCCCTCCCGCCTGTTCCCCCACCACGTTGTAAAGTTCATTTACAACATATTGTCTTGTGAGTATGGCTGTTGTGCTGGCTCACCTTTGTCCTTTGTCTCTCCATTTTGTTCACTTCTCTAAATCAGATAAATGTATATACAACACCCAGGGTACCAAAATTAAATACAGTGACAATAGGGGAGAAACCAGGGAGAAAATTACAAATGAAAAAAGAAATCACATTTAAAAAGTACATTTTTTAAAAGTACATTAAAAACAACAACAAAAGAACATTCTTGTTTCCATATCTTGGAGTTCATTTCACTTAGCATCATCTTATATGGTCATATGTACATAGCTATTGAGCTATTCTGCTCATCTGCTAGGACTATCCTAGGCATATACTAATGAGAGAAACCATGGGATCTGTTTCTTTGAGTCTGAATTACTTCACGTAATGTGATTTTTTTCTGAGTCTATCTTTTTCCTTACAAATGGGACAATGCCATTCTTTCTAATGGCAGCATAGAATTGCATTGTGTACATATAAACATTTTCTTGATCTATCCATTTACTATCCATCAATATGGATTGATTCCATATCTTAGCTATGGTAAATAATACTGCAATAAACATAGTTGTGCTGATAGCTTTAATATGTCCTTATTTGTGATCATTTGAGTAAATGCCCAGAAGTGGGATTGCTGGGTCATAGGGGAGCTCTATGTTTTGTCTTTTGAGGAACTTCCACACTGCTTTCCAGAGTAGTTGAACAAGTTTACAATCCCACCAACAGTGTAGTAGCATTCCGTTTTGGCCACATCCTCTCTAGCATCTGTTTTTGGATTTCTTGATAATAGCCTTTCTAACTGGGTGAGGTGGAATCTCAATGTTGTTTTGATTTGCATTTCTTTTATGACCAGAGATGCTGAGCATTCTTTCATGTATCTATTGGCCATTCTTATTTCCTCTTCAGAGAAGTCTCTCTTTAAGTCTTTAGCCCACTTATTAATGGGGTGGTTATTTCTTTGAGGATTTGTTTTTGGATGATTTAAATTTTTTGAATTCTAATTTTAGATATGAGTCCCTTGTCTGTTATATGGCTAGTGAAGATCTTCTGTGAATCTGTGGGCTTTCTATTGATCTTGCTAGATATGTCCTTTGCCATGCAGAAGTTCTACAGTTTAACGCAATCCCATTTAACCAACCTTTCTTTCATTTGTTGTGTTTTTGGGTCCTTATTTGACCTGTGCCCTAGTGTTTGTCCTATTATTTCCTGTAATATTTTCAGAGTATCTGCTTTTACATCAAGGTTTTGGTACATTTGATATTGTAGGGTGATATATAAGAATCTAACTTTAGTTTTCTACACGTTTAGCCAGTTCTGCCAGTACCATTTTGTTGAAGAGGCTGTCTTTCTTCCATCCTATTTTTTTTGGCTCCTTTATTGAGGATTAGGTGACCAAAAGTCTGCGGTTCATTTCTGGGTCTTCAGTTCCATTCCATTGTTGGGTTTTGTAGTAGAAATGTCAACAATTTTAGATACAATTGACAGACAACAAACTACTCATATAATGCTTTTACCTTCATACATTTGACATATGAATGCACATGTAAAACAAGAAAGTAGATGTATCCATTTACTCCTCTCAATTTCCTAATTCCTCTGTAAACTGTAGATCTTGGCTTACTATCACCCTTTCACCATCAGGCAAATACTGATTTTCATGCTGTATATCACTATGTTATTTTGAAATTTCTAGAATTTTGAATAGACAAGGTCATAGACAAAGTCTTTTTAACTTGCTTGTTTCATCTCAACTCAATAGGCCCTTCTTTTAATTACTTCCTTATATGCCATCAATATTGGCATCTTTTTTTCCCCATTCATGGTGTTAGACATTGAAGTATTTCTAGTTTGAGGCTGTTGTAAATGAAATTACTAGGTCCATTCATAGATGAGTTCTTAATGCTCCTATTTTTTTCTCTTGCTTTTTTTCTAATGTAGAATGGCTAAGTGGTAGACTGGGTAGGTGGTAGAATATAAGATGCTTAGCTTTTGGATAAATGGTATATATTTTTCAAAGTATTTGTAATATTTTACTTTCCCAGCCTCAGTGTATGAGAATTCCAGTTTCTCTAGCACTCCCCAAGCACTTGTCATGGTCTGTCTTTTTTCTTTTCTAATTTTATTGTCAGGGTGATGTACAGAGAGGTTACAATTACATAAATAAGGTAGTGAGTACATTTCTTGTCAAACAATGTAACCTCCTCCCTCATTTTTCTCCAATTTTCCCTTCCCCACAATCTCTCCCCCCAAGTTGTAAAGTTCATTCCCAACATCTTGTTTTGTGAGTATCGCTGTTGCATTGGTTCTCCCCTTGTCCATCTTTTTAATTTATCCCTTCTAATAGATATATAGTAGGATACCACCGTGGTTTCATTTTGCTTGTTCCTAATGACTAGTGAACTTGAATACCTTTGCATGCTTATTTACCACCTGTGTAAATTTCTTAGTAAAGTGTTTATTTAGATACTTTGTTTACATTTATTAGGTTTTCTTATTTTTTGGTTTTGAAAGTTGTCTAAATATTTTATATTTGATGTCTTATATCTTAGATTTGTAAGTACTTCTGAAATGTATATTATTTCATGTTTTTGAAGTATTTCAATAGTACAGACGTTCATGATTGCTATGTCCTCTTACTTAATGGCTCTCTTTAATGTCCCTCTTTATCCCTGCTAATATACTTTGCTCTGAAATAAACTTTAATTTTCACTGGATTTGTATTAGCCTATTTTTCCCAGGTTTTACTTACTTGTTGTTTGTATCTTTGTACTTCCAGTGAATTAGTTACAAACAGCATATATTTGAGTCTTGCTTTCTTATCTAATATGAAATATTTGCCTTTTAATTGGAGTATCTAAACCAAATACATAAAAATAAGGATTTGTTATGATCAAATTTAAATGTATCATCTTTCCATTTGCTTTCCATTTGTCTTTTTTTTCTGTGACACTTTTTTTTGTCTTCTTTTGGATTAAATTGAGGATTTTTTTTCCAGTACTGGAGCTTGAAATACAGACCTTTGGCTGATACTGTTTTGCTCATGGCTGGCCTTCTGCTACTTAAGTCACATCTCCACTTCTGGCTTTTTACTGACTATTTGGAGTTAGGAGTCACAGAATTGTCTGCCTAGGCTGGCAGATTCCAGCCTCCCGAGTAGCTAATATTATAGGTGTGAGCCATTAGCACCCAGTGCAGAGCTAGGGGGTGGGATGCAGAAAAAGACAGAGAGAAACACACACACACAGACAGAGAGACAGAGAGAGACAGAGATTTTAAAGAGAGTCTCATTAAGTAGCACAGGCTGTCCCAGAACTTTCTTGGTAGCCCTGGCTAGCTGTGAACTCATGAGCAGACGGACTTAGCTTTCTGAGTACTGAGATTACCAGCATGTACCACAACCCCTGACTTCAGGACTTTTAAACCAACTTTTTGTTTAAATGAACATTTCACTGTAGCACTTTGCTTTGTTATCTTGATGGTTGTTTCAAGATTTACACTATACCTTTAAATTATCAAAATGTACTTACAAGTGATATTATACGATTGCATGTATAATGCAAGAATCATGCAATAATTCTATTTTCCTTTCTCTCTCCTGCTTTTTGTGCTTTTGCTATAATACATTAGTTCATTTTTTATTTGAGAATATTACAAAACATTTTTATTATACTTGCTTTGGTGATTATCTTTTAAAGAAATATAAATAATAAGAATGTTTTTGAATTTATCCATATAGTTAACATTTTTGCTTTTTTACCTATGTAGTTAATATTTTTGTTGTCCACTGATTTCTTTGCATTTACTGATTCTTTTTTGTAAAATACCCATCTAGCATCATATTCCTGTGTTTGAAGACCTTTATATTTTTTTCTGTAGCATAGATCTGGTGATAAATTCTATGAACTTTTATTTATCTGAAGAAATCTATTTCACTTTTATTTGGAAGTTATCTTTTTTTCCAGTTATGGAATCCTAAGTTGACTGATTTTTTATTACTTTAAAGACATTTTTCCTTTTTGTTCTAAGTTGTATTATTTCAGATGAGAAATCTATCCTATCCTTACTTTGTAAAGAATGGATATATTCTCTACTGCATGTCTTTGAGATTTCTCTTTATCTTTGTTTCAAGTAGTTTGATTTTGTTGTGATGATTTGTAGTAATTTGATGACTTTTTCATTCTGCATATACTTGCTACTTATTGCCGTTCTTGGACCTGTACATATATACTTTATAGTTTTTGTTGTTTCACTTTAATCTATCTTCATGAGTAAGAGAGTGCCATTTAATAGATTATTTGGGATGTTTTCTTTCAGAGTCAGCTTTCTGTCACAAATTGGCTATTCCATCAATATCCTCAGATTTATCGACCTAAAATTGTAGGTAATATTTCTCTATTCATGTTTAAGGGTTTCTATTAATGATGTTTTCCTTTCATTCTTGATGTAGGTAATTGCATCTTCTTTTGTATCTAGGTCAATATAACTGGAGCTTTATAAACTATAATGATCTATCAAAAAGTGATTCTGATTCAGGACTTTTGTGTTGTTTTGTGATTGTAATTTTAATATTTTGCAAACTTTCATTACTACTGAAATCTTTTTAGACAGTGTTTAACTTTTTCTTCTTAGCAGGCTAGAAAGATGAAGTTTCACTAGGAAGTTTCAATGCATATGTTGCTGCTGGCACATCAGAAATCCTCAGGGAGTTGCTTTTGTATCTTTTCCAGAGTATTTGCTATAATTGGTGAGAAGTTTGGCTACAGTGGCCTATTCCTTCATGACCAGCTATGGAAGTCTCAGGGCATCTTATTAAAGAGTTAATGTTGTCTCCCATTGTAGTGACTTCCCATGTTCTTTAAAAGTTCAGCTCAGAGTCCTTTCATGTCCCTTAGTGCTCAAGTGATTTTTCCAGACAGTCATATTGGTAGCTCAGCAGTGACCCTAGTTGAGTGTTTAAGATGGCTGACAACTCTCCAGCTGGTTTCAATCAGTTCAGCCACAGCAATGGATGTCCTGAACACAAGCCATGTCATATGGCTTCTCACATTGCCTCTGAGTGGAACCGATTTGTAAACACCCCATATGACAATCTCTAATTAGAAACTCTGCATTTATCATCGATTCTAGAATGTTCTGCATGTGAGAGTTCTTGTTCTTAGTACAAAAGTCAGATGGTTCAAATTCCTGGCATTTTAGGGCCTCAACCCAGGCTGTGTCAATGAAGGAGAATTCAAAGAGAGCCAACAACCCTGGGAGAGGTGGGATCATGTTTCCAGGAAGAATTTCTGTTCATTATATGAGAACTAAAAATATTATACATTATGCCCAGGTTTTCTCTGTGATAAATTGGTTTATTTATGTAGTGTTTTTCAATGATGCTTTTTACCTGTGTGTGCAGAGGTATTCATAAATAAATTAATTCATAAATAATTAGTTGTAGAAAGAAACAAGGTAGAGATTCTGACAATGTAACTATTTCTTCCTTTCTTCTTTCATTCCTTTCTTGCTCCTTCTCACTCCCCCTCCTGCCCCCACATTGAGGGAATGAATAAATATACTGGTACTGGAATAAGGCCAAGAATCACCTGCAACAAGAATACAGAGAGAATGTTCTTTTCTCAAGAGGGAATAGTTGCAGAGGAATCCAGAACAATTAGATCGTGTTGCTTTCTTTTGTTGAGGTAGTCATCTGGGATCATAGCTAATGTAAAGGGAGGCATTGTCAGTTACAAGTAAAGTGAGGCTGTTGTTAAAATGAAACAGGCTCTGCTCTGTGGTCTCTCACTCCAGCCTGCTCTCCAACGATAGCCATCAGCTCAATGGCAGAGGAGTTGGAACCCTTCCCAGACCACTATATGCCCAACCAGCTCTTCCATTTGAAAGCTATTTTAAATCTTTTTGGAACTATCCAGGAGGTTAGAAGGTTTAAAAAAACAACAGAGATTTGTCTACAGAATGGGCAAAAGAGAGTAAATTTAAAGTAGAAATTTAGGAATCTTGGGGGTAGACATAGTGGTACACACCTGTAATTCTATTTACTTGAGCCGTTAATATAGAAGGATAATAATCCAAGGCCAGCCTGGGAAAAACCATAAGACCTTACATGGGGAAAAAAAAAAAACCACTAAAAGTAAAAGGGCTGAGGCCTTGCCTAGCAAGCAACAAGGTTCTTAGTTTAAGTCCCAGTACTGAAGAAAGAAGGAGAGGGGGAGAGGGAGGCAAGGAAGAAAGAAAGTGAGGAAGGGAAAAAGGAAGGAAAGAAAGAATGAAGGAAGCGAAGGAGAGAAGGAAGGAAGGAAGGATGGAAAGAAGGAAGGAAGGAAGGAAGGAAGGAAGGAAGGAAGGAAGGAAGGAAGGAAGGAAGGAAGGAAGGAATTAGGAATTTTAGTTTTGTTAGGAATTTTTAGGTTTGCCATGATTTAAAATTTGAAAATGGGAAAGTAGTCTATCTGGTAGAGCAGACTAATGGAAAGTATTAAACTGTGAAGGTTGTCAGATGGTGTGTTTCATGCACTGTGGTGGACTATTTCAATCTTATAACAGCCTAAGACATACACATTATTACTGTTCCTTCCTGCTAGGTAGGAGATTAAGGCTCTAGAAAGTTACCTGATTTGTTAAAGTCAAGTTATTAGACCTTAAATTTAATATTCTGACTCTAGATTGTAGCAGATTCTGAGAACTGTAAGTACTTGGTGACACCAGTCAACTGGAGCCCTGACATTAATGATTTGGTAGTGGTTTCCCAGAGCACTGTACTTGCATTCATGTCAAGGCATATACTGGCTAAGGGCTCTAGAACAGCCCTGAATTAATTATTGTTGCACAGTACAAGGGCAAAGTGAAGGCATAGTGCCAGTATTTGTTGCCCAAAGCAGTTCGTGAGGATACCTCCACCATGTAGTTTGCCAGCATTGCTTCAGTGAAAATAGTTTTTATTGTGGTTGACAACCACCTTTGTGTCCATGAGATGCTGCGCATTCTGTGAAGGTCTGTAGTTTCTGTACCAGCTTTTTCTTTCTGTCTTTCTGTTTAGTTTGGTTTGATGTTACTACAACTCTCCTAGAAACGGAAATGCTCAGAAGTAAACACTGTAAAAGAGAGGTGGAGATAAGAATAGTGATGTAATATGTAATAATAATTTTTAAAACACATTGATATTAACCCTAGAAAATAGTTTCCATCACTGTATATCAGCTTTGGGACTTCATTGTATTGCCACTTTTTCAGATAGCAGTATAGCAGGAACTATGACAGTTAAAAAAATAGCATAATATGACTTGAAATAAGAATCATTAGTAGTGGCTGGGAGTATATCTCACTGGTAGAACACTTGTTTAATATAGGAGAGTCACTGGAATCAAACCCTAGCATGAAACTGAGGAAGGAGAGCTGGAGAGAGAGAGGGAAACAGGTCGGTTAGTGGTTTGAGAACTGGATTTTAGATGGCTACACATATACCACCTCAGGTACACATTTTGTTGCATGTCTGGAAAAATGTACTTTACATCCTAGAAGTTCAGAACATACTCATTTAGATAAAGAACTGTGTTAAATTTCATATTGTATTTTCTACTTATTTCAGCCATGGAACCATTTAAGTTGTTTAAAATAATTTAAACCATAAGAAACCATTGTCACACCTTAGGAGATGCCAACTGAAACTCCACATGCATGGGATAAAGTAGATTTGACAGGGTAGTTCCCATTTTCTCTGTCTCAGCAAACCTGAAACTGTGGGTCTGAGACCAAACAGCCTGCTCACAGCTTGATACGAAGACATAAGAACCCAGAACTCACACTCTTTGGTAATTCCTAGATGAAGTTCTTTGTCCACCATAAATCTTGTTTTTTAAAAAGCAAAAGTCACTAAAATAAGTCATGATTTTTCAATGGTAGTTGAATCTAAGACCTCAATCTAAGTGGTAAATCATAAAATAGTGATGGTTAAAGAATAGAAAGAATTATTTGGCATATCTAGAGCAGAACAGAAATAAAAATGAATGAAGATGTTAAAATAATTCTGGAGAGAAAAATCTAAGCACTGAACTCAATAGTAACCAGCTTTCAGCTAAAGCAGCTTCACTATCCTCATACAGTGCTCATTGAAAATTAGAATGAGGTCTACTGGGTAAGCCAATGCTTTTTAAGTATTAGTGTGTACATTTGAATGACATGTAGGCTTATTAAAAATAGAGTGCTCCCAAATGCATTGAGACTGTGATTAGCAATTGTGAGTTGAAGCCCAGAAATCCATACTTGTACATCGAGAAACTCTGATGTAAACCATGTGATAACACTAGAAGTGATAAAGCATTGTGGGAGCCCTCAGAATCCTCAATATAAATAATTCCACCCAAGCTGAATTTTGGCAAAATGTCATCAATTGCATTGCTCTTTATATTAGCTAGAGTCAACTTAACTGCTTTAACACAGAAACCCAAAACTGTATAAATCTTGAGACATATTGGAATTGGTTTTTGCCCATATAGAGGTTTACTTTTTGTTCACATAAAGGACCCAAGGGTCCTTTACTTAGAGTCTTTAAGTTAATGAGGCATCTCTATACTCTGTGACTATCCTGGGACTCCAGATGATCTTCAACTTAATGGCTTCTAACAGTATTTGTATATCAACACCCCAAAAGCAGAAAGAGAGAGCCTGGATAATCATGAATAGGATGATTTGTACCTTGGGATGTATTTGGAGATAAGACTTAAAGGGTTAATTGAATTCAAATGGGCTCCTTAGGTTGGAGCCACATTTTCTGACTGGTGTCCTTATGTAAGAGGGAATTTGGCTACATTGAGATGCCAGAAATAGATGTACCCAGAGAAAAGGTCACTGCAAGAAGGTGGACATTTACAAGGTGAGGTCTCTGACCAAACATACCGACACCTTGATATTGGATTTTTGTGGGAAAAAAAATGAACTTCTATTGTTTGAGCTGCCCAAACTCTGACACTATCCTATGCCAACCTGAGCAGACTAATACTAATACAAATGGGGATGTGATGGCAACACTGTGAGACACACATTCTTTTATCCATGCTTCAAAATAGAAATCAGTCCTTTCATTCTCTAAGTGCAATGTGGTCTGAAAAAAGAAACCTAACTACACAGGAACAACATAAAATGAGTACACCATAGTGTGCGCCACAGCCCTGCCCCTAGTTTGTACTTGGACTACTTACGTATGGTCTAGGGAACGCTGCTCATCTCCAGTATTATCAGTGGCTGGCTCTAGTCTCTAGCTCTCGCAGAGCTTATCCTTAGTTGAGAGGGAGATTATCAAAGGCAGAGGGGAGATGAAATGCAGAATGAGGGCATCTTCTGTTACCTATCTCTGAGACAATGTGTGGGTTTTGGTAGAAAGGAAAGACAGAAAAAATAAAGAATGACAGACATGTAAAGAAAGGGATAGCACATTGTCTATAATTTCAGCACTGACTGAGGCAGGAAGATCAAGAGTTTGAGGTCAGCCTGGGCTACATAGTAAGATACTGTCTCAAAAATTATAAAGAACTGAACTGAGAACCCTCCAAAAAATTAAATATTTATGTTGTGCAAGATGGAAGATTATCTCAAAGACAAGCTCATGATAAAATACAGGTGTTTTTTGTTTGTTTGTTTGGTTGTTTTTTTTTCCCCCCTGTCCTGGGGCTTGAACTCTGGGCCTGGGTGCTTTCCCTGAGTTTCTTTTGTGCAAGGTTAGCGCTCTACCACTTGAGCCACAGCACCACTTCCAGCTTTTTTAAGTAGTTTATTGGAGATAAGAGTCCCACAGAGTTTCCTGCCTGGACTGGCTTTGAACCATGATCCTCACATCCTCAGATCTCAGCCTGTAGTAGCTAGGATTACAGGTGTGAGCCACCAGCACCTGGTTTAGTACAGGTTTTTTAATTTATATTTTTAATTTAGGGCTAACATACATAAGGTGTACAAAATAAATATACAGCTTGAGACATGTTACACAAAATCTCTTGAAACATGTTACACTAAATCCAATGACTCATGAAACCAGCTGCATCCTGAAACAGAAAAAAAGTGCTGCCTTTCCTCAGTCTTAAAGCCCTTCAGTTAACACATCCCCCAAGGTAATTCCTAACCAGCTTAGATGTCATAGATTAGGTTGTCTATGAAGCTGTGCAAATGGATTATACAGTATACACTGCTTTGTTCCTTGTTTCTTTGGTTCCACATTATGTCTATAGACTTCCTCCATCTTGTATGTTTTCATATCTACAAGTTCTTGTCATCTTGTAGCATTCTGTTGCATAACTGTGCCATAGTTCACTTGTTCATTGTTGTCCTCTTGATGGGAAATCTAGGCTGTTAATAGTTTGAAGCAGCTTCCTTCTTTTCTCCTTTCTTGGGACGACTTTTCTCTTTGCAGCTGTGTAAGGGCCCTAAATTCCCTTCATCTCTAACTGGGCCCCAGTGGGCCCAAGTGACCTTTAAACCATTTGTTGTAGGATTGAGAAGGGGCGGGGTTTATGCTCTGAATTGTCTAGACAGCAGGGCAAATGCCTTCCCAGAGGCAGGGAAGAGTAGGACCCAAGCTCAAAGCGTTCACTGGGAGAACAAGGCATGATAGGAAAGCCCAAGTGTGAAGGGCACTGGTCCAAAAAAAACTAGGAGGTGTCTACCACAACTGTGGACAATATACTCCTTCTGGGAGAATATTGGGATTTTCAAAGGACATTGCATGTGGTTCAACTTTTGAATGATGGGAATTTAAGGCCCTGAGGCAGATGAACTCTCTGAGGTCACATCCAATCACTCAGATGGGTGACTGCCCATGACCAGCTTTCTCATGAGGCCAGCTCAATTACAATGGACATAAAATGTCTCATTAAAATGGACCTGGTTTTGGTCCACTAGCTCAGCACAAAGAGGCCAGATGACTCCTTCATGTCTTTTAAAATGGAAACAAAAGGCCCTGCACAGTACCTGACCGATTCAGTTTAACCAAGATGATACTGGCAAAACCATGTCTGGTTGGTAAATGAAGGGAGGGTAAGAGGGGTTTTGCATGGGAATTCCGGGGAATGTAATGAGTATTAAAAATTCCTCAAGTCAGGAACAGTATAGCTTTTGATATGACCAAGTGATGAGGATGAAAAAAAATAAAAAAGAACAATTACAGACACTCACTGTGAGGGGCACTGAACCATTACTTCCTTCAACCTCCACCATAATACAAGTGTGCAGTAGGTCTTGGCCTGAAGAGACTGACTTGAAGATTCTATATAGCAGCCTAAATTTCAGGGACAGGCCTCAAGTGTTGACTGATTTTAATTTAAGTGAGAATCTTAAAGGAAATTATTTGGATGACTATCAACATGACAAGGTCAAACCTTCTTATGATGACTAGAAACATGCCAAGTTCACAATCTATTGGATGAATTCATCATGTCAAGTTCAAATCTCAAAGCATTTCAACATTTCTCTTGTAAGACTTTCGTAAGGCATTTGAATATATGTTCAGCTATGTAATGAAATCTGTAAAGCAAAGGGAACTTTTAGAGTGGAAATATCATTAACACCCACTCAGGGAAAGAAAATATGTTTGAAGTTTTAAGTGAGGTCCTAGGAAACATCAAAGGAAGGATCATTTTCAAAACAACTCCATGTGCAAGCCAGCAGCATAGGGGTGACCACATCTACAAGCATATGTTTTCTGTCCTTCTTCTTGGCTGTGGCACCTTAGGCTAGGTATGGCACTTGTTTAAGCCCCAATTGTGGTGTCTACTGATACTGTGAGATATTTTCCATCATCAGATTTCTCTGTCAAAAACTTTTTACAGCATGGGGCCCACACAATCATTTAGCTCTTAATAAGTTGCTGGATTCACATACGTTCATTATGAGAAATGAATGCTGATTCCCTTGAAAATTTTAGCCAGCATGCTGGGTCATCTTTCCTTAGGTTTCTTTTGACATCAACGTTTGTACATCCTTTAGAGAATATTGCTATTTCAGTCTGAGACCCTTGTCCAACAACAGGTATGTTATAATTATACTACTGAAATATGCTGTTAAAGCAAGAAGTTAGGAATAAGAAGGTGCCTTAGGCTTCTCTCCAGCACCTCTTAGATTAATGCCACTGATTAGTTGCTGCAACATCCCCTCCCAAAGCATTCATTTTTTTGAAGACAAATTAATTCCCAGGGATTCCTTTCTTTCCTTTTTTTCACTCTCTATAGCTCTTGTATTTTTTCCCTTTCCCTCTTTATATTTTTTATATACTCAGTTTCCTTCTCTCTTCTATTTCTCTTTTCTTTTTTCTTCATCACATTAAGGAAGTAGTAAAGGAAGCTTCTAGGTGACCAAAAAAACCAAAAAACAAAAAACATTTATGTGACTCTTGTGCCAAGAAAACTGTCTCCCTCTTCTCTCTCATTTGGGGCCTAGCTGTGTGGCTGGACTACAGCACTTACTTAGTGTTATTTGGATGATTAAATGGACTAATATTTGAATAAATGGATCATCGGATCATCCAGTGTTAGGTTATATTGTAGAGAAAAGCTTTTAAGTTCTTGATTCCATCTTCTCATTTGCATTTGTTTCATGTTGTATGGCAAGCTAGTTAGTGCATTAAACCCAGACTGCCTGATTTTGATATCATACTTAAGGTCATATGGCTTACTGCAAAGTTAATATTTTTTTCTCAGAGTTATTTCTTTTTTTCTAGAAAAGGTAGTTCTAGAGTTCTGTCTCACTCCCATTTCAGAGCAAGTTTTTTTTTAATTCTTCAGTATCACTGGCCCAGAGTTTTTAACTTCTTTATGCCACCAAGAATCCTGTAGTACTTTTATTTGAAGCTGATTCTTGACTCCACCACTTTTTGTGTGTATTTGTGCGGTCCTAGGACTTGAACTCAGGGCCTAGGTACTATCCCTGAGCTTTTGTTTTTCTTTATCTTTTGTTCAAGGCTAGTGCTCTACCTCTTGAGCTACATCTCCACTTTGGATTTTTTTGGGGGGAGGGGGTTGGTGGTTAATTGAAGATAAGTGTTTCAGGGACTTTCCTACCCAAGTTGGCTTGAGCCATGATCCTCAGATCTCAGCCTCATGTATGGCTAGGATTATACACATGAGCCACCAGCTCCTGGAAGCTTTAGTGCTTCTTATGGATATTAAGACTAAGAAGGAATTGCTAACCTGATGTGAGGTTAGGTTAGGTCCACTTCTAGATCCCAGTTGTGCACCTGACATTTCCCAGCATCCTATTGTATGAAGCTTGGTAGCCACATAGAAGTCTGCAGTGGGCTAGACTTGCCAGGAATCATTACCACCTTATGGGCACAATTATCCACTTGCCCCCACAAAGTGATGTGGAAACTGCTAATTTCACCTGCAAGAGGCTAATTGGGAAAGCACTTCATTGCATGTAGCCAAAAGGCACCTGCAAATAATTAAGTTCAGACGCCCAAATTGTGCCCACAAGAAAGGAAAGAAATCCCAGGCCGAGACTCCAGCCCCTCTGAAAAGGTTCAAGTTTCTCAGGTTTGCACTTGCACCTTTGAATACCCAAAGGGGGTGGGGCAGGAGGTTTCTAAGCCAGCCAAGGAGTCTAGTGCAGTGTTCCAAAGCGGCACGTGTCCTTGCAGCGCTAATATTATCATTATCCAATAGATACTATCCCACAAGTGGGAAAAGAAAAACAGGCTCCAGAGCCTTTCCTTTCTCTTCTCTCTGTGTGGTAGAGAATTTCCTCACACCACATGTTCCTCTATTATATCTATATGGAATCTGTCAAAATAAATATTGTAGTCCCCTTTCTTTTTAGTTGGTATTGTACAGGTCTCTCTCAGATTAAACAGTCAGAGGTCAGGAAAGTTGAGATGAACCATAGTTTTAAAACCATTGTGCTGCATGTAGTTATTCACATAGAGGTTTTTCATATATAGACTTGATTAAAAGCTGAGGCTATTTGCTCAGTAGAGAGGAGAAAAACCATCATTATCTGATTTTACATGGAATTCAGTGGCTGCTAATCAAACCCGGGCCTGCATCTGGTTAAGACGCACTTGGCATGGGCTTGTCACAAGTAGAGGTTTTGCCATGTCAAGGGGATCTTTCACTCAAAGCGGCGACCCATATTGGTCTGAACAAACACATGAGTTTTTAATTGAGAACAATAGTTTAACAAACCACTTCCCAGGACCATTGAAAGAAAAGTATGTGCCCATGGCAGTTCTGGCACCAAAAGATGTTTATTTGAATGCATTTACTTCAAACCATAGTCCTGTATGAGCAGTAGAGAAGGATCATTAAAAGCTAATGTAAAAAAAGATGAATTTCCACAGGGTGACTCACATTAGTTGGCACCAGTGCCAGCCTTGAAGTGTGCTCTGTTCTCTGCAAAAATGGGTTCCCTTCTATCAGCCTGAGCAGACACAGGGACACTTAGGGGCTTGTGGACATACTCTATGCATGTTGACTTTGAGGTGTTTCCCACTAAAAAATATGTCAGTCCTGGGCTAGGAAGGTGGCTTAGTAGTAAAGTGCTTGCCTTAAATGCATGAGGCCCTGGGTTTGATTCCTCATCATCACATAAGCAGAAAAAACTGGAAATGGCACTGTGGCTCAAGTAGTAGAGCCCTAGCCTTCAGCTGAAGAGCTGAGGGACAGCACCCAGGCAAAAAAAGTCAGTCATCTTCTTTCTTTGAATCCATTAGAAACCTCTTTGCTGGCTTATTACTAGTAAATCTACATAGTGAAGTTTGAGGCACTTTAATAAAAAGGAAAACTTTATGAGACTTTTGTTTGTTTTGTCTGTGTATCCCAGTCATGAAATTGAGAACCCTTTTGTGCTGAAGGCTAGCACCCTACCACCTGAGGCATAGCTCCATTTCTGGCTTTTTAGTGGTTAATTGGAGCTAAGAGTTTGTCAGGTTTACCTGCCTGAGCTGGCTTCAAACCATGGTCCATAGATCTCAGCCTCCTAGTAGCTAGAATTACAGGTGTGAGCTACTCAACTTACTTTCTGAGAATTTTATATCTGAAATGTCTATACTAAGTGATTTAGCTGTCTTGTCCCAGCTAAATCACACAGCACTTAAGAGGAGCCTTCCTAGATGGATAGCATCAATGTCTCTGTCTTGCAGATAAAGAGAAGCCAGATTATTGAGTAAAGAGGTCAACTTACAAGTATCTAGACAGGGGTTGAACCCAAACCATTTGAGCCAAATATCAGTTTCTGATCTTGCTCATTCTTTGCAAGAAGAAAGATTATTCAATTTGTGGTTGTTGTTGTTGTTGTTGTTTTGTGCCAGTCCTGGGGCTTGGGTGCTATCCTGAGCTGTTTTTGCTCAAGGCTAGTGCTCTAGCACTTGAGCCATAACTCCACTTCAAGCTTTTTGATGGTTAATTGAAGATAAGAGTCCCATAGACTTTTCTGCCAGGGCTGGCTTTGAACCATGATCTTCAAAACTCATCCTCTTGAGTAGCTTGGATTATAGCTGTGAGGTACCAGTGCCCTGCAGATGATCAAATTTCTGTAATACATGTTTTAAAGACATCAGTGCCATAGCATTTCACAGTTGATGGATATTTTGTTCAAAACAAGTCTTATATTGCCCCTATTCTTATCAGCATGAAAGCTGATGGTAGTGGGGTTTTATATTCTGATTTTTTGGATTTATTTACTCTTGCCAAGTCTCCTGGTAAGGTGAAAGGTACTTTGCTACGCTTTCCCCCATAGATGGCACCTGGCTGATTGAGTAGTGAGGCTTATCCCTGAGCTTGTCACAGAGTATGTGTTTCACAAATACCACTGTAAT
Source organism: Dipodomys spectabilis (assembly GCF_019054845.1). Classification (NCBI taxonomy): domain Eukaryota; kingdom Metazoa; phylum Chordata; class Mammalia; order Rodentia; family Heteromyidae; genus Dipodomys; species Dipodomys spectabilis. Next base: position 3,141,546 of record NW_024870731.1, read on the forward strand.
GAATTGAAAAATTCAGGGTATAGTCTCTTTCCAGGTTCGTTCTAGAAGATCTTGGCAGTTTTGACAAAGGAAATGGGTCACATCATGACTAGGCAGTCACATCATGCAGAGTTTATATCTTACTTCTGGTCCCCTAGAAATATAGTGCCCTGGGAATAACGTGGTGACTGGTGATCAGAAGTCCGGCTCTACAGGTTAGTAGGAGAGGTCAAGTCTAGCACTATCCAGTTAAAGAAGCAGAAGGCAGTTCCTTTGACTTAGCTGGAACTATGATGTCCTTACCAGCTGGAGGTTTGTTACTAATAACAAAGAATTAGAAAATGTTAAGCAGGCAATGATGGTGATGAAACTTAATTTATTGAGGGCTTCTTGTGGTAAAGGCATGCTCCAAAGCTCTTTATGAGCATTATTCTACTTGATCCTCAAAATAGCCCATGAGCAGGTTCTCTGAATGGTCTATTTGTCAGACTGGGAAACTACCTATTTACTTCATCAGTCACTTGTGTAAGTCTTCTCTGTGCTGCTACAACACGATTCCACAGGTTGAGTGGTTTAGGAAGAATAGAGACTTCTTCCTTATACTTTAGAAGCTAGGAAGTTTGAGGTGCGACTTGTGGCATAATCTCAAAGGGAAGAGGATGACAGGGATGTGAGCTCAAGAGAGCCTTTATCAGGAAGCCATTCCCTGGATAGTAACATTAATTTATTCATGATGGATATTTGGGAATGCTTAACTTTGTTCTAAATAAATGAAATATTTTATCATAACACAAGTCTACTGGCTTGCAAACTGAAACCTTTTCTACAATGAACAGGATGAGCAGGTTACCCCTTGGGTGAACATGAAGGTGTCTAGATGTGGGCACTATGGTACAATTTATTGTTAAGAGGAGGCAAAGGGCTGCTCACCTCACTGCTGGAAAGGCTGAACCAAACACTGGATGTTGAATGGGAAATGGGAAAAGCCAGGAAATGTTCACAGCAGGTACCAAAGTAGCAAGTCAGACCCGGGCTTATGTGTTATGTCTATCTAGCCCTGGACAAGCAGTCTGACCTTTCATAGCCTCAGTTGGGTATAAGATGGGGATCGTAATAGCAAAAATGGTTGTACATACTAGATGATGGCTCATGGCCTAGAAAGTACTAAAATGTTATTGGGCATGAGTAGAAAGCTCTTGTATCCTGCATACCTAAAACTTTAAGGTTGGGAGCATTCCATGTTCAATGGCACATGAGACTAGCCTCTACATGAGTCTGATGAACATTGCCCCCCCCATGAAGGATGCATTGTTATTTCCTCTATCCTGCTACACACATCACACATCAGAAAATGCTTTTAATCTCTCTCTCAGTTTGAAATTCCAATTGGAAGTTCCACTTGCCTGCTCATGACAATCTTAGGCTTACTCTGTTTGCTTGGGGAACTGTTTTCAGATCCAATTCTTTTATGGAACAATTTATTCTTGTAAAAAATAACTACTTGTTTAGCAAGCACAGCCTTTTACCTGAGGAAAGGAAGTATTTGAATTGCCCTAAAAATAATGGCATTACCCATGGAATGAGTTTGCATCTGCCATTGGTGCAAAAACCAGTTCCTGGAGTCACACACATCCTTGGGATGTCCCCACACCAGGTATCATTTCAGTGCTTCAGATTTATACCCCTCCTACAGACCACTGCCTTGCACAGGGCTTTCTGCAGATTCTCTTATCAAGGTGGCCTTCCTCTTCTAGAGGAGACTATAAGGGAGAAGGAACCATCAAGAAGTCAGAAGTTCTGGAGAGTTACTATCTGTGGCTGGGCACCTGGTGAACCAGGATCCTAGCTCTCTCCTTCGAGGGGGTAAATGAAATGGGCTGTGTACATTGCTCAGAGCCCCCCATTGGGCCTGAGCCCCATCCTTGTCATGGAAACATGCTTCCTTATACATTTTGTGTAGGCCATCTTCCCTTTCTGGGCTTACTTATCTATTCCCTGATCATTTTTGGCTGAAAATGCTTGTCTACCTGAAGACTTTAATCAAACCCTGTGTTAGGGTCTGCCACATCTGGGAAACTCCCTGCCTTAGTATGCATTGCTATCATAGCAAATTATCACAAACTCAGCAGCTAAACACATCGCGCATTAGCTATCTTCATCTTTAGAATTCAGAGTTCTAGCTGGTTTCTATGCTCAGGGGCTCACAGGCTGAAATTAAATGATCATCTTCAACTGCAGTTTTCAACTAGAGTTTGGGCTCTTCTTCTGAGGTTGTTGGCAGGGCTAATTTCCACTCATGCTTTTCATATGGCCCCTCCATCTTTTTTTTTTTTTTTTTTTTGTGATTTTATTTATTTATTTATTTATGTTGTGAAAATACCATGCAGAGGGGTTACAGTTGCATGAGCAAAGTAATGAGTACATTTCTTTTTTTTTTTTTTTTTTTTCTTTTCTTTTTTTTTTTTTTTTAAATTTTATTTTATTTTATTTGAGAACATACTGTACAGAGGGGTTACAATTACATGGGCAGGATAATGCATACATTTCTTACCAAGCATTGCAGCCTCCTCCTTTGTTTACCCTTCACCTCCCTTCCCGGCCTCCCCCCTCCCTCCCAACCAATCATACCCCCCTCCTCCCCCCCACCGACATTGTAAAGCTGGTTTTGACATGACATTTTGTACTTCTCATTGTTGCAACAGGTCCACCTGAATCCTTAAACGACTTGTTTGTCCCCATCTCCTCCACATGTTATACTGACATCAAATATAGTGAAAGCGGGGGTTACACTGTGGGGGAGGGACATACAAAGCAACAAGGAAATAATCTTATAAATGCGTTAGAAACACATGCATGAAAGAAACAAAAACATTAAAATACATATTTGAGGTTTTGTTTTCCTAACATCACATTATCTGACTTTTTCCGCTTGACTCATACCTATACTAGATATTGCAAATAAGGGAAACCATGGGACCTATGTTTCTTTGAGCCTGGCTTACTTCACTTAATATAATTTTTTCCAAGCCTTTCCATTTCCTAACAAATGGGGAAATGTCATTCTTTCTGATGGAGGCATAGAATTCCATTGTGTATATATACCACATCTTCTTGATCCATTCATCTACTGATGGCCCCTCCATCTTTAAGACAGCCACAGCAGGTGGATTTCTTTCTTTGAAATCTCTCCAACTTCCCTCCTTAACACATTTCTTTGGCTTCTACTTTAAATTAAAGGCTCAGCTGATTGCATTGGGCCCACCAGAAAATTAAGGATCATTTTTCTGTTTTAAGATCAACTCACCAGTGACTTTAAATACATGGGTAAGATCCTCCTTGGCATATAATATAAAATATTCATGATAAAACACCAAGGAACAAGATAAGAGTAGCTGACATTCTGCCTACCACAGTTCACCAAGAAAGCGGATTTCTGTGCGGGTATCTTTACTGTATTTGAATTCATATCTGGACTCTTGGGACCATTTGTTAGGTTCTTTCTTTACATTTATTTTTATTGTAAAGGTGATGCACAGAGGAGTTACGGTTACTTGAGTAAGATAATGAGTACCTTTCTTTTTGAACAATGTCACCTCTTCTGTAGGGTTCTCCTAGTTTTTTCTCTTCTGACATCCCTAGGCCCAAGTTGTATAGTTCATTTTCAACATAGTATCTAAATGATACTTGTTCACCCTTTGTTCCCCATTTCTGTGCTCCGTCTTACTTTCCCCAAAATAAACCAAAAAGTTCTTGTTTGTAATGTTTTGACAAACATTACTAGGGACTGCTCTATGTTAGGTCTCTGGTTCCAGTGTTTAAAGACTTCCTTGTTGGAGTGCATAGTGTACTGGTAGAATAGACAAAGCAATGTGGTCTGTCCCAGGGAGATGGGCTGGGCAGCCACTACAGTTAAGGGAGAAGAGTGCTACAGAGTCAGCCGAGTTTTCTGGCTGGAAGGATGAGGAGGCAATCACCATACTTATGTGAGATGACTTTGCATGGGATCCATTGAGTTCTTGCATGCAATGTTATCTTTGTGAGACTTGTGGTGGAGAAAGGCAGGAACAGTGCTATCTTGGATAGGACATTGAGTTACCAGAGCCATATTTACCCAACAGTTATGCAGTTTTGTCAGTGAGTACCCAACATTTCCTAACTCACATATATCTTCCAACTGGTCACCTGCTAGACGACTACTTCTTAGTTTTTGTATATGTATACTAGTCCTGGGGCTTGAACTCAGGGCCTGGATGCTGACCCTGAGCTGTTTTTGTTCAAGGCTAGCTCTCTACCATTTGAGCCACAGCTTCATTTCCACTTTTTGGGAATTCATTGTAGATGAGTCCCACAAACTTTTCAGGCTGGCTTTGAACCATGATCCTCAGATTTCAGCTTCCTAAGTAGCTAGAATTATAGATGTGAGCTATTGGTATCTGGCTGTGCAACTACTTTTAAAAAGATGGACTACATCAGCCATGTTTCTTATTTTCTTAGCTATTTCATGCCCTACCTATAAATTTCAAAGGCTTTCTTTACATATGCCCTAACTGTGCTGATCTGAACAGTATAAAGTATGATTTATACTTTAAAGTGCAAAAGTAAAGTGAAATGCAGCTTAGTGTTAGAGCTAAAACCCTTCAGAGTAGGCAACAGAAAAATTTGGTTTGATTCTAGATCATATGTAGATTCTCTGACAATCTCATACTTAAATTGTTTTGATTTTTGTCCTTGTAAAGTGAATGTACCAGTACTAAATTAGTGTTTCTTACATGATTATCCTGATAACCAACAAGAGAAAATGTACATGAAATGAGGTTAGAGTTTGCTTATGTGTGTCTAGCCACCAGAGTACTTTTCCTGAATTTTAGAACATGCGAATAACCAGGTTTCTGGAAAGGACATTTGATTAAGAAGTACAGCTTCATTTCTGTAGCTCATTCTGTTTTCTGCAATTTGCTGGTGTTGATGCATTTGTGAAGATGTCCACAAATGCTTTTGTCTTCCTTCCTAAATTTCATGTCTTATTCCATCCCTGGATTCTTTTCTTCTTGGCCTTGTAGATCCTGTTCCCGCCGACTCCGTGCTTTGAAGTGGGTTTTGTAGCATTCACAGTAGCCAAGAGGGTTACATGAGAAGAAGTGGAAAAGCGTGTGCTGCCCAAGGCTAGGAGAGTGGTTGACTAAACGAGCAAATGTGGCTTTGATGGAAGGGCTCACATTTAATAGGAGGAATAATTTTGAAAGAATGATAAAAATTTGGTGTTTCTTTGAAGGTGTTGTGGCAAGCTTTTATTTTCTTTCATGTAACTATTTGCACATGCTGAGCATTTCTGTGTTCCATCCTTTTGGTTTCTCATTTGTTCAGAACAATAGCCAGCGTAGAGCAAAGAGCTAGCACTGAAAGCTGGCCCTCTGCTCAGCCAGTCCCAGGTTGCCCTGTGCCCTTTCAATGTAATACAGGGCACAGGAATGCAAAGAGTCTTCCCACGTAGATGTTCACTTGTTCCCTTGCAACATTTGGGATCTGTGTCTAGTAGACCAAGTGGAGCCAGGGAACAAGCACAGACCCAAGACCAGAGTTACATTAAGCTATGTCTCTGGTTGTTTGCCATCCAGTAGAACTTTGTACGGTGACAAGTCCTCCACAGGCCCTCTGCAGGATGGTGGCCTTTCTAGTACATGACTGCTTGGTGCTTCATATGTGGCGAGTGTGATGGTGAAACTTAATTTTAGACTGTATTTGTGTTCATTTATTTCACTTTAAATACCCCCACATGGTTGATAGAAACTATTGTAGAGAATGAAGCTTACCTCTATAGTCAGAGTACATAGTTTCCCTCTGTGGCAATGTAGTTGAGAGACTGTGGCTCTACTATTAACCTGCTTTGGTTCAGTTCCTAACACTCACTTGTCATAGGACCTTGACGGGGGACTTATTCTTCCTGTGCTTCATTTCTTAGCATGTAGAATGGGGATAATGACTGTGTTTACCTCACTGAATTGTTGCAAGATTTGGAATAAGAAGGTCTAGGATGCTTTACATGGTACCTGGTATTCATTTTTTAATGGACTTTTGGTTATAGAAATGGTTTAACCATGATACTTGTTTGAGACACACTATCACATTTGTCCACAAGGTTTATAAATGCACACACATGCATGCGTACACACACACACACACACACACACACACACACACACACACACACACACTAATACTTATGCCAAGAATCAGAACATTAATTATAATTTTATATATCAATGAATTTTCCCTCTCTCAACCTGTTATCTGGGTTTTCTGCTCTTATGACCACACATTGTATACAATAGTGAAAAAAATGCTGGAAATGCTTTCTTTACCCTGCAGTTCCAATTGCTCCACTGATGACCTTGTTCACTATACTCCCTAGCACTTGTAATTGGCTACCTTGTTTATTGTCACTTTCATCAAATTATAGCATTGTTTGTGTCTTTTTTTATTTCCTATTGAGCATCCAAGTGCTGGAATCTACAAGGCTTAGTATATCATGGACACACTACTGGTATTTGCCAGACAGATTAGATTATCCTACTAATTGGTTGTGTGTTATTCTGATAATCACATTAGAGGATTATTTGGAATTATTTTATCAACCTCAGAACATACACACCTTGCTGATAGACATGCTTTGGAATTCTTTCTTTTGTTAGGTATTTATTTACTTATGTATTTACTTACTCAAACAAGTGTTGCTTGAGGTCCATGGCCTGTGAGGATTGCCTGATTAGTTGCTAACGGGGTGAATGAGAGTGGCATAGTCCCAACTTCACAGAGCTTCCAGTTTCAGATACAGAAATAGGCAATTGTGATGCACAAAGTAAAGAAGGACTCCTGGGGTGAGAACATAAGGAGTTTGTAAGTGAGGTATACAACCCAGGCCCTGGTCAGGGAAAGATTGCTGGAGGAACTATGTAACATCTAAGTTGATTTCTGGAAGATGAAAGGTAGATAAAGGAACAGTAATTTACCCAGTGTCCTAGGCATAAGCAAAAGCTAGGAAGAAAGAAATCAATCTGTATTAAGGCACAGGCAGGAAATGCAAGCCAATTTTGTGAGCAAAAAAAACAATGAAATGAGAGTAGAAAACGTGGGCCAGGTGTCATTTGCTTCTTGTAAATAATTGTGGGTGAATTACTTTACCTCCATAAACTCCAGTTTTCATCATATATGAAATGGGAAAATATATTGCTTGCCCTTCTTTTCTCAGAAGATGTGGAGAACACTTGAGGGACCGGATATAAAACTTTGATTTAAAAAAAAATCATTGTTGTTTAATGTCAACCTTGTGTTTGGGATTTATTAAGAGACAATTTGGATATGGCACAGTCACTCTGAAAGTGTTAAGTGACATAAAGTTGATCTAGAGTCTTTAATTTTAGTATGGTAGTCTCTAACCAAGTTTGGTTATTTAAATTTAAATTAAATCACCCAGCAATTGTGGCTCATACCTATATAATCCTAGCTACTCAGGAGGCTGAAATCTGAAGATCAAGGTTTGAAATCAGCACAGGCAGGAAACCCCATGAGATTCTTATCTCCAATTAAGGACCAGAAAAGTGGCCTTATTGCTCAAGTAGTAGAGCTCTAGCCTTGAGCACAGAAGTTCAGGGACAGCACCCAGGCCAAAGATGAGCACAAAAACAAAACAAACAAACAAAAACCCCTATTATGTTTAGCATGCAGCTATGTGAAGTTGTGTTTGTCTGCATGTTGTATATAAGGAGGAGAGGGGAGGGGCTCAAGATTGAATGAGAGACACTGATGTTTACAGGTATTAGAAAATTATTTTTGGTCAGTAAGATTGTTTTCTTTTCCCTTGTCTTCTCAATCTTCTATTATATGAATTATATATGTAACCAAACAAGAAAAAGAAAAAAAAATCCTTAATACGAAATAGTAGTTTTTTTACAACATAGTAGTTGCCTGATTACTTGCAAACACATAAGATACGCTTATTTTGTGAGGAAAAAGATTTTATCCTTAAAAATCTTGTCAGTGAAGATTATTTGGTGTGAGCTACACCTTAGCTCTTTATGTGTAAACATACCCAGCTTCCTGCCACCAGGCTCAGAAAGGATCAGAACTGCTTTGGTCTACCCGAGATGGTCCTTATTGTAATGAATTTTGTGTATCAGAGAACATGTTGAAAAGATTGGATACATGCATTTCTACAGCAGTTTGATTGGGGGGTCAAAAATGTGGCCAACGGTTGTTCCTTACCACAAAGCTTCTGTGATTAGAGGCATGGGTGCCAACCAGCTGGTAGGAAAGCTAAGTAGGAATTTTACTACTTTGGTCAGATTGATAAACAAATGACTCCAGTGCGATCTCCTAGAGATTTCCTCAACCAGCTTATCTTTTTGGATATCAGACTAGAGAATTTATAAATACAAATGGTCTGCAACTTAGAATGGTTTTACTTAAGTGATTTTACCATCCTACAGAAGTATACAAAAGCATGTACATATAATCACTCTGGTTTTTGGTGCTTTCAGTATGCTATTTGGTAAATTGCATGAGACATTCAACTCTTGATTTTAGGTACGTATCATTCAAGGTGATTGCTCAATTACTAAGGTATGAGGCTAAGGTATAGGTTCTGAGCACATTTGGGGAGGCAAGTTACATATTAAATACAATTTTGACTTACTGTTATTTTCAACTTAGAATGTGTTTCAAGTAACATAACCCCATCCTAAGTCAGAAAGCATGAGCATCTGTGCTATTAAGTACTGTAAAATATGTGCATTAAGAGAAAGTCAACAACACAACACCTGTGTTCTCACTATGATGTTTAAGAAGGGGCGTGCTCAGTCTTTCTGAATCCTCCTGTATTATGTGTATATCTACCACTGGGCGGTATGGCTTTTAAGATATAACTCAGGAGTGGCAGCCTAGCCCAAGGGCCCTGCATGTTGGCATTTTTTTTTCACACTTAGGGTGTACCTGAAGACATGTGTAAGTCAGGTAAAAACCTACACAACAAGCAGAGAAATGAAAAACAGAAAAGTGGATTTTTCTAATGACAACTTTTAATCATTTAACCTTGAATGTTCCTACTGCTTCTTCTCTTCTCTGTCTAAAGTCTGAAGGCCATGGAATTCTGTAAGGAAAAAAGAAAAGCTGCATTGGAAGAGGCACAGCTGTCATTTGATAGCAACAAACATAAATAGGCCTTTTTTATTGTGAAAATACTGAACAGAGGGGTTACAATTACGTGGGCAAGGTAATGAGTACATTTCTTATCAAGCATTGTTGCCTCCTCCTTTGTTTCCCCTTACCATGATAGAAGGGAGAAATCAGTCAAAACTCCAGAGGTTTGGGGCTGGGAAGGTGGCTCAGTGGTAGAGTGCTTGCCTTGCATGTATGAGGCCTTGAGTTCGATTCCTCAGCACCACATAAGCAAAAAGAAAAGTGGCGCTGTGGCTCAAGTGGTAGAGCACTAGCCTTGAGCAAAACAGCTCAGGGACAGCACCCAAGCTCTGAGTTCAAGCCTCAGGACTGCTACCTCCCCACCCCTAAAGAAAGAGAGAGGGTGGAAAGGGAGGGAAGGGAAAAAGGAAGGAAGGAAGAAGGAAAGAAAGAAAGAAAGAAAGAAAAAAAGAAAGGACACACAAATACAGAAACTCATAACTCTTTGTCCAAACCACATGTGTAATTATTTCTACTTTAGTTTGTGATTTTACTTGGTTAATCCCTCTTGTCCTCAGTTTTCTCACCTGTGAGAGGATCAGACTACATGGGTTTTCTCCGTTCCTTCCTCCTCAGATGAGTCCTGGCACTGCTGCACCACTTTTCACTCCCAATGCTTCAGGTGGTTTCACTCCAGTTTGTCACGGTCGAAGGATTATTTAGAATTGGCAATGATTAATTTCTGATGGAGATTGGATTACCTAAAATAGAGCTGTAGATCCAAATGGATTATGAATGTAAAAAGGATTATGATTATTTTGTTTCAGACTCTTGGAGTAAGATATGCCTGCAGCAGCTAAAGCAGCTGGAGAGCAAACCAGAAATAATGAATACCTAGGAGATTGGTCCAGAGGCCCACAAGAAGTTCCCCTTTCATGATAATGTGAAGTTGCTGCTGAACTTGCAGGGCCAGTCCAAAAATGCATTGAGTTTCTCACCGTTGGCTCACCTTGTTGCTGACTGGAGACCCCAGCTGTTTGTTTACTTTTGGGGGTTCTAGAAAGATACTAATAGGTATCAGACAGCCAGAGTTAGATGATATGTTAGGTTTTGACTTTCTAAATGATATCTCCTGCTTGCACCCCTTAGCTCGATGGAGAGTTCAAAACCTACATCAACCACAGCTGCCTTGTTCCCCAAGGCCTGGTGCTCAGAAGTCATTTCTTCAGAAGACTCAGTGTTGTTTATCTGGTTACTTGGTTCCCAGGATAACCTAAATCAACACCAAGATGTCTAGGAAACACATGTGTTAGTTAGGGAAAGGCTGGGTGGGAAGGCTTAAACATTGTGTACATTCATTTAAGAACAGTGAAGAAAAGGGTCTAGTTAAATAGGGAAGTTCTGTTGCATGCTATCTGTCAGGTTCTTTCCATCCTTTTGTTCCTCCATGTCTTACATGGGGGATGGCAACCAGCCTTCTGCTTTTCTTTATTCATAAAGTTTTATGGACTCTGCCATGCCCATCTATTAGAATAGCTACTCTCGTGCTACAATGAAAGAATTGAGAAATTTCAACACAACCCATAATGTCCACAGATCTGGAGATATTGATCTAGTTCTTTATCAGAAATTTTTACTAACTTCTACCCTACCATGGCTGTTCTTGGTGTTTGAACTACTCTCTAGGTTACCATTTTGGAAGGAACAACTAAAGAAAGTCATTCAAAAATTAATGAGTAAAATATCTATATCCAGAAATTGACACTTTTTCTCACATTTTTCATTAGTGTTTATTAATTGGACAGCGTAATAAGATTCATCGTGACATTTTAATAATCATATAACATACTTTGATCATATTCATTCTCTTTCTTATACTCTCCTATCTCCTCTGCCTCTTCCTACTTTTCTCTTTCCATATTACTAATAGTAGCCCTTTTTCATTCATGTCATTTTCTTTGCTTTCTGAATTCCACATATGAGAGAAAACATACAACTGTCTCTCTGTTCTATACAGTTCCCTCCAAATGTATAATTTTGTTCTTTGTGTGTGTGTGTGTGTGTGAGAGAGAGAGACAGAGAGACAGAGAGAATGTGTATGTGCGTGTAAGTATGTATGTGTGTGCTGGTCGCTGGTCATGAAGATTGAACTCAGGGCCTGGGCCTGTCCCTGAGCTTTTGTGCTCAAAGCTAGCATTCTAACACTTAAACCACAGCTCCACTTCTGGTATTTCTGTTGCTTAATTGGAGATGACTCTCACAGACTTTCCTACCGTGACTGGCTTTAAACCTCGATCCTCAGATTTCAGCCTCCAGAGTAGCTGGGATTACAGGCATGAGCCACCAGCACCTGGCTAATTTGGTTCTTCTTTATGGCTGAAAAAAATTCCACTGGATATATACAACACATTTTCTTTATCCATTGATGAGCACCTAGACTGATTTCACTACCTGACTATTGTGAATAGTGCTATGATAATAAACATGGATGTGTAAGTAGTTCTGTAGGGGTCTGGCTTTAATTCTTTTAGGTATATACAAAGAAGTAGTAAAGTGGAGTCTAGTTCTAGTTCTTTTAATTTTTTGAGGATGTTTCTATTGAGATCCATAGTGGCCTTACTAATTTATAGTGTATAAGGTTTCTTTCTCCTACCATCTTAACCACCGTTTGTTGGTTTTAGTTTTCTTGATGCTAACCATTCTCATATTTTATTGAGAATTTAGTTCTGCAGCCATATCTAACTATAAAGGAGGTTAGGAAATATCTACCTGGGAGTCAAGGACCTCAGAAGGTGAGAAACCCTTCCTATAGTCAGGTACAATGTAAGCATTCTGCAATTGGAATCTTTTGCTTTCTTGTTTAATCTGCTCTTATTTATCTGGATAACTTCTCACCATCCTTTTCCTGTCCAATTAAGTACCCTTCTTCCAAGAACCCATTTTTTTTAATCTCTTTTGCCTAGAAGATGTTCCTTCTTGAAGCTTCCTTGGTTCCTGGCATGCATCTGCAGGAACACCTCAAACTCCTTTTTGTTATGAATCACTGTCATGCCTAATTTGCCCTATCTACACTTAAGAAAGCTTTTAGACATCTACTGAGTGAATGAATGACCACTGAGGAATTTTAACAAAGCAAACAATCATTTGCCCAGCATCATTTGGCTACTTACGGGTAGATCTGGGACTCCAGCTGTGAGTATTGAACTTCAAAGTCAAGCTTCCTCAAATTTGCCACTACTAGGCATTTTAGGTTATGTAGTACTCTATTGGAGGTGTGTTGCCTGTAGGGTGCTTGGTAGCATCCTTGGCCTCTATCCACTAGATGTCAGTAACACACCTCCCCAGTTGTGACAAATGTCTCCAGACATTTGGACCAGAATAATGCCTGGATGACAATCAGTAATCTTAGTTCTATTACTTCTCAGTTTTGCTTGAATCTCGAAATCTTACAATTTCTCTGCTTCACTTGGTAGTATACTTAGGATTCTTCCTGCCTGTTGACAGTAATTCTCAGCCTTGGTCCCCTTCCTTCCTGAAGTCTTCCTTACTGCGGCATCCAACTCACAGCCTTTCCTTCCACTTCTGCTACATTCACTATAGTGCTGCATGGTAAAGCTGTCTGTCATTGCAATCCTCCCCCGAGTACTCTCTGAGCTGCCTAACAACAGGGATTCATTTATCCTATTTACCACTGATAGATAACACAGGGTGGCCCACAGTAGGCCACTGTGGCAAGGATTGTTGAATTGAATGGCCTCCATCTGAACTAGCTAAGTTTGAGCAACCAGGAAGGAAGCATAGAGGAGGAATTTTGATTTGGGTCCCTTGCTGGTATAATCTCATAAAGATAATTCACTTCAGGTTTTCAAAAGTCTACAGATATATCTGCTTTTCCTGGATTCAGATTCTTTTATTAAAAAATTACATATGAGTAAGCAATAATGTCAGAATGTATTTTGTAAAAGACTTTATTTCCTATGAAATACATTGACAAGAGATGTGACATTAGTACTGACAATATTACTGCAATATAATATACTCTAGACTTTCAGATGATAACGGAGTTTTAATTATCCAAATAACTGAGGAGTCAGAGCTCAGGTGGTCAGTGAATGAAGATGACAAAGGGCTCTGTGACCTCAGAAACACTATTCTATCTCTCTGACTCCATGCAATTATTTAAACAATATTTACTGAGCATATACTATGTACCATGCACTATTAGGATATAGCAATAAATGAATGAAAATCAAAGATGGTTTTAATTTTGTGTTGTCCCAATGCCTCATGCTTGCTTTCTCTTTTACCTGACACCCTTCCACTTGAGGCATTCCTCCAACATGGTTTTTTTACTTGCAGTTTTGAGGATAGAGTTTCATGGACAGTTCTGCCTAGTCTTTTTGCACACCAGGAATCTCTGATCTCAACTTCCTGAGTAGTTAGGATTACAGGCATGAGCCGTACCTAGCCAAAAATCTGAATCTTAAGGAATGGACAGTCTAATGGGTTGGAGAAGACACAAATAATAAACTAATTAACTAAAAATATATAGTAAGTGATATAGTAATAAAAATAACCAGAGGGAATTAAAACTGGGTACATAGTGGTGGATATAAAGCTAGAGTAAGCCCCTGTGTATTGCGTATATGGAGAGTATTAGCATGTAGGTACCTGATAAAGATTAGGAAGTACTCTTGCCTCTTTCTTTGACTACTTCATCTGTAAAGTTAGAATAAACATATTGTTTCTGTTTGAAGGCAGGAAGATAAATTTAAGACATTTCAATACAAGATTACATTGTGTGAACTATGACATTTAATATTTACAAACCCCTAGCATCCCTTTATCCATGTAAGTTATCAGATTTCATGTGGATGACTGCGATTCTGAAAGACCCTCCAAAGGAAGTGGTAAGGAGCCATACCTTCACTGGTCCAATCTGGAAGTGAACTGGTTGCTTGCTCTCCATATAATCCACTCGGACTGAAGCAGTCTTGGAAAAATGATGATGGCTACTGAATTGCGAGGGGGAAGGTTGTGACTGTAATGTTTAAGATGCATTCCTACTGCAAGATTCTGTTAGTCACCAGAGGACAGTTAGACAGAGGTATTATCTACAAGCTGGCCCTGAAGTCACATCTACTGGTTAGTCATGTCTCCTGTCTCTCTTCTTTATGGTGGGGCTAATGTCTCTGAGTCTCCGTTCTCTCATAAGGATGCTGAAGCATTAAAGGAAATAAGGCAAATAAAAAAGGTAGGGAAATGTACTTACTTGTCCAACCCCCAGTAGGCTCTTATTCTTTCTCTCTACTTTGGTGATTATGCCACCATTCATCAGCTAAACTGTTTGTTCTAAAGGCTGAAAGCATTGCAACTGACAATCTTGACAGAGATTACCAGGTAGTCTACCAAGCTACTACCAGTAGTGCCGGACAGAGTGTGCCTTATATAAGGAAAATGATGTCTGGGGATGGGTCAAGGGCAGGGAGAACAGATGAATGAAAAGAAGAAAAGTAGGAGAATGCAGTCATAATATTCAATGTATATATAGGAAAATCAAGGAGATTGATTGATTGGCAATGATGGGGAAAACGATGAAAAGAGATGACATCGGTCAAAATACATTGTGCTTATAAACTGACATTGATTGAAACCCCTTTATACAACTACTTAAAAATCATGATGAGGGGCTGGGAAGGTGGCTCAGTGGTAGAGCTCTTGCCTTGCATGTCTGAGGCCCTGGGTTCAATTCCCCAGCACCACATAAGCAAAAAGAAAAAAGCCGGAAGTGGCGCTGTGGCTCAAGTGGTAGAGCGCTAGCCTTGAGCTGAAGAGCTGAGGGACAGCACCCAGGCCCAGAGTTCAGGCCCGAGGACTGGACCCAAAAAAAAAATCATGATGATGACAATGATGATGATGATGATGATATAATGATGATGATGATGATGATGATGATGATGATGATGATGATGGAAGTATGACTTGGTTACTAAGTCCAAGAGAACTGTACAAGTATATTTCAAGTGGAACAAATCTGTCAAGAATTGCCCTAAGGGCAAGCTGAACACAAAATGAACTGGACAGTGACTGTCATTGTCATTGTGCTAGATACCAAGATTACTGTTACAATTATAGTCTTTCTAGAACTCAGGGCCTTGCACATACTAAGCATACAGTTTTCCACTAATTTCTAACATAACTAATGGAAGTTTTTGTTGTTGTTGTTGATCATGGGGCTTGAACTGGGGGCCTGGGCATTGTTCCTGAGCTCTTTTGCTCAAGGCTAGTAAGTCTCTTTGAGAATGCTACAACTGTCTATCATTTGAGAATATGCTACATATTTGAATATAAGAATATTTTTCATATTTGAGATGTGAACAATCTTGAGCATTGCTTCAAGAAACAAAAGTTAAACTCAGAGAAAATAATTTCACTCTTTTTTTTTTTTTTTTTACCATTCCTAACCAGTAGGTAGAAACTGCATAGTACATTGAAGAAACTGTTTTACAGGCCAGTCTGAACGCTAGAAAAGTTCTAGGATTGATTAGTGGTGTCTGTCACTGTGGCAGGAATAGAGAGGACTAAAGTGCCAGATTATGCCTGCCTCAGATTTACCTGTGTGCTTTAAAAGTTATCAAGAGGAACCATATGATTACTATGTTACTAAACGCTGTGTGATTACTCAGTTTCCCGTAATCAGTACCATCATGGAAATGTCCCAATAGCTCTTCACAAAATAAACCAATATTCTATGACAATTTGACATGCCACTGTAGTTCACAGTTGTTAACTTTATACGTAAGTATTTATAAATTAAGCTCTGTGCAGTTTCATTTCAAAATAAGAAATATTGGCAGTTAAACTGATAATCCAACCATACAAACTATTGTTTGATCTCTGCTTGAAAAAATAGATGCTGAGTAAGGAAGAAAGGAATAAGAATGAGAGCAAGAGACAGATTAGCAAAGGTCGGAGGGAGAGAGAGAATGTTGTAGAGAATATTCATCTGTTAAAATACCTTTAATTTGACTATTTTTCTTGGAAACTTGAGTTTTCTTTTTTGTTGTTTTGGAAGTCTAATGTTAACTTTTCTTATCTTTCTCCCTTACTATTTACTATTCCTATCATCTTTATTACTACTACTACTTTCTGTTCTTCATTCTTTATTACTAGGAGGAACCCAGTAAACTTCTGTGGTATGCTACATGTAATTTTTGTTTTATTCATGTTCAAATGTGAGGTACAGAGGTCAATGGGGAGAGAATACAGCTTGTTTCATATTTAAATTTCAGTTAAAATTTTATAATTTTTTTTTTACTAAAATCATAATTATAAAACCTAGACTCTATGGGATTAGGCTTAGAGGAAAGAATGTACTAGAAATTGCAGGTCCTTATATAATTGCTTACTGGTTTGTCAAGACATGAGCTTACCAGATTTGTTTAATATTACCACAGTTCTCATATTTTCTCCACCACTACCTGATGATCTCTACTGTCAAGATTGTCAGTTGCAATGCTGTCAGCCTTTAGAAAGAACAGTTTAGCTGATGAATGGTGGCATAATAACCAAAGTAGAGAGAAAGAATAAGAGTCTACTGGGTGTTGGACAAGTAAGTGCATTTCCCTACCTTTTTTATTTGCCTTATTTCCTTTAATGCTTCAGACTCAGAGACATTAGCCCCATCATAAAGAAGAGAGACAGGAGACATGACTAACCAGTGGAGTTCAGAGGTCAAGCATACCTACATTCCACATGAGTGAACTTTTCATCTTTTAAAATCATGATGATGAATGCTTGACAGCCAGCCATGTTATATATCCTGGAAGAGAAATAAGAACACCAAAGCTGGCTTAAACTCTTGCAGGCAGTGATATGCAGAATATTTGCCACATATTCTCCATATCACAACATATTCAAAATAAGCAAAACACAGTACCTTGGAACATAGTACCATATATACAATTAATAAACGTCTATTGAAAAAAGGAATACTTCAACGTGGTAAAGTTAATACTTCTCGGTATTATATTTATATCGATAGATTTATAGAGGAATATATTTACCTTTACTTAAGTTGTAACTTGATACTCAGTATAAAACCCTTTCAGATAGTTTGACCTCTACAGAGATTGGTGAAATATTTATTCTGTGATTTCCCATTTTTTTCTATTTCTTAAGACAGTTATTCTCTAGCGGTAGACCCTGGACCTTCAGTATCAGTGTCACCAAGAAATATGCTAGGAATATGGATTCTTGGGCCTGCCCTTCCCTCCTGAACCAGCGGCCCTGCAGTCTATGCTGTAACAAACTCTCCTGCAGTATGGGCTTCAGGATTGGGTGCCTCAGGTTGCCACACAGGATGCTATTAGAATAGCTTTGTTTGGTTCAAAGGTTCTTCCAGGTCACCTAGAAACTGTTCTTATACCAACTTTTTCTGAGCCCATCAGGTGTTGCCAAACAGCCAGTTTCGTATTACCCAGATCACCAGGTGTGTAAGTATCTTAAGGAAAATCTCTCCCTATAGGTATTGATTCATAGATTGTATATTCAGAAACATGCAGTCACAGTGGGTAAGCCAGACAGGGTCCCAATAGAAACAGTTATTTCAACTTAGGATAATTAAAAGATGTTTACTTAGAAAGGGATTAATTCCAAAGGTATGGAAACTATTAGTGTGTAAGGAACCAGGGCTACAACAGCAGAGCTGTCACTATTTCTATCCTAAAGGACAAAGGGAAAGGAGTATAGATTGCAACCTAGAATTCATGAGTCACATAGAGCTTAGGGGAGACAGTGACTCTCTTGAGAAACAGCCAGTCTGAAGTGAAGTCCCAGGGAGGAACCAGGGGAATAAATGTGCTGACCTTACTATTCCCTGAACCCATCTGCTGCCTTTAGCCCAAAGGTCTACAAGTGTGCCCAACCAATGCCATGTATGAATGTCAAGTTGTAGGGAAAAAAGCCAGGAGACAAGAATCGAGATGGATCTAGAAAGACAAATAAGCAGTACCTGATATTATTTACTCCATTTATCACTCTATTCTTATTTTTCATGCAGATGAGAAGTTAGTCCCCAGTACAGAGACTCTGTGAAACTACCTTACGTCCTGTATGATCATGTGGAGATGAAAGTTTAGTCATCTAAAACATGAACTACTCTAATGATGTCTTTTGTTGTTGTGTGTTAGGTAGAGGTGGCCAGGGAAGTAAGAAAAAGATATAGTTACTTGTGTAACTGTTGTAGCCCTTGTCTTTATTGCTGAGTATACAACACTGTTGTCCAAGGTTTTGGGTTAAGGCAACCTCCATTGAATCCCTACATATCATGTGACAATACTGATGACCTCCTTTCTGACTGTTGGGCCATTGGAATGAGAAACTCAAATGGCCAAGCAATGGTCTCCATTTCATCATTCCCAAGTTATGATAAGCTTCTCATGTGGAAGCAATGAGTTATGAGGTCCTCTGATGAGAAGAACCCCTCTCACCTTCTCTGTTTTCTGATCATGCATTCATACTGTGGGGAGATGGCACCATATCCGGCCCTCTGATTTGAAGTATAGGCTGACTGTGTTTCATAGGACAGTAGCCTAACATCTTTGTGTGCTTTCATTCAGCACTTTATAAAGGAAGTGCTGGTTTAGTACTGCCTGGTAATGGTTCATTCATGTTGCTGTAAAATGTTGGTGGTGAAACTGCATAGGATTCAATGTGATAGATGAGGTACTTTGTATATGTCTCAGAATTGTGTTTCTGGCAAAAGTGTTGAAGAAAAGAAGGGGAATCCACAAGCAGAAAGTTTCTATCCTGAATAAGCCAAAGCCCTGGCTTCTTCAAGTTAAGGAAGTGTGGTATCACTAGCCTATCAGTAGTTAGCTTGTTATTCTATCCAGGGACTCAGTATTGTCCCTTCTGTGGAAAGAACTTCGTGACTGTGTTACTTGTGGCCCCTATTATCCTTCCTGATTTGCCAATGAATCCCTCCATTCAGACCATATAAAGATGATAAGATATACTGACTGTTCAGCACCCTCCTACTTACAGGTTTTTGTTACCTACTACTTTATTCCTTCTTTTTTTGACCAATATATTGGACATTGACATTATTGTTTAAATGTGTGAGAAATCAAAGCTTCTATATAATTTTTATAAAATAATACATAATAATATAAGTATAAAATATAAAATGATAATAAAATAATGCTCTTCATTCACCACTTACATTTCCAATTTTCCTCTGAATTTATAATCCTGTTTGTTTTAGTATAGTCTGTTGGCAACAAACTGAATTTTTGTTTCTCCAAGAATATCACCCTAATCTTGAGTTCACCCAATTTTAGCTTGATAATTATTTTCTCTAAGAATATATTATTCTACAAAATCCATCCTGGCTATACTGATGCTGTGGAAAGTTCTTTGTTAGAGTAATTATAATTATTTTCTTGTTTTAATATTCTAGTCTTATGTTCTCTGCCCCCCACCCCCCCTCTCTCTGGTAGGTTGCGGGGCTTGAACTCTGGGCCTGGGTGCTGTCCCTCAGCTCTTCAGCTCAAGGCGAGTGCTCTACCACTTGAGTCACAGCGCCACTTCCGGTTTTCTGGTGGTTTATTGGAGATAAGAGGATCATGGAATTTTCCTACCCAGGCTGGCTTTGAACCACGATCCTCAGCTCTCAGCCTCCTGAATAGCTAGGATTACAGGCGTGAACCACTGGTGCCCAGCTCATGAATGAGTTTTTAAGATTAAAAGTTAATCTTTTCATCCTCCTCCATTTAATTTGGAGTTTTCAAATCTTTCTAGTCTTTTTGGTAGTATTTCCATGCAGACTCTTTACTTAATTCTATCTCTCTTTTAGCATATGATACATATTTATTTCTAAAAGCAAATAATAGCCATTGTATAGTCTGTAATTAATGGTTTCAGTAGCATAAGTCCTGGGTTATATTATCTGAATTTGCTCTTCCTCTTGTTTCACTATATTTCTCTTACTAGAGATCTTTGAGGTTTTATAGTTAGCAAATCGTAGGTTCTTTGAGGGACGTAATGAAGATTCTTTCCTCCAGGAAGAATGTGCTCTGCTTCTTACAGAAGCCAGCACTGCTGTCACTCTAGGATTCCCCTGGAGAATCTTATTTCTTGAGACAACAAAGTGAAGCTTCTGTGCCACTGGCATTGCCTCTCAGTTGTACAGATGATCTTGAGGTTGGCTCTCTGAGTAAGTCCTGCTATTTGTGTGCACTTACAGCACACAGCTCTGGCTTCAGCTGTTTCCAAGTTTTGTTTTGTGTGTTTCCTAATTTCTATTGAGCATGGTAATGCAAAAACAATCATATTTTAGGAGAGCGCCTCTCAGTTTAGTCAGCCATCATGCCAGTAGCAGAGGTGTCTTGTATTGAACACAGGATATATATACACACTACTAATAAAAAGCAACTTCTGAAAAAAAATTAAAAATTTTTAGTTCATCCATCTCAGTTTTATAGTATTCATTCTTGACTTCCCCAGGATTTTCTAATTAAATCATTACTAAAAGATTTTATACCTAAAGCCTATGACTTACTAACCTTTGTGGATATAGGAAATGGCTTTTGTTAATGTAGAAACCTATTGAAGGTTATTTTGTTCCAGAGTTGTCAAATATTTTCTTAAATGGCCAGGTAGCAGGTAGCAAACATTTTAGGTTTGAGGGTCTGTTGCAGCTACTCAGGTCTTTTGTCTTAATAGGAAAGCAGGCAGATACCACTCATGAGCAAATGGTATGGCTGTGTCCCAGTAAAACTTTTATCACAGAAATAGACAGTGGACCCATGAGCTATAGCACGTACACCTCTGATCTTTTTTGAACCCTAAATTGAATTTTTTTTGTATGTGTTGAATCTGTGTCTTGGGATTTTCCAAAGTTTCTGCTTTCTCAAAAAAAAAAAAAAAACAACACAACAAAACAACAACAACAAAACATTTTCCCTTCTGAGGCCTTTGCCCATGCTGTATCCTTATTGTAAAAATACCTTTCTGTGTGTCCTTGGTTTTTGTGTCTTCTTCATGTATAGTCTTCTAAGTACAACTTAAATGTGTTCTACCTTTTTTATTATGCTGGTACATGGGTTAAATGCTTCTTATTTGAGACCTTCTTCCATTCCCCTCTATTCAGCCATTCTCTGACCTGTACTTGTCATTTTCACTTACCTAAGAATGTTGTCCATTTAACTTAGAGCACTTACACCACATTTTTAACCGTGTATTTGTCATTTATTTATTTGCTATCCAACTCCCCAGCTAACTGAAAGCAAGTTCCAGGAGGTTAGTTAGCATATATGTTCAGACTGTCTAAGCCCAGTTCCAGGCAAATAATAGTTGCTCTTAGTAATTATTTACCCTTAAGGCAGTTGTTACTTATTAGCTTTCACAGTTGACAATGGAGGAGACTGATACTGCAGAATTAAGTAACTATCCCTAGGTCTTACAGCTAGGAAGTGGCAGACTCCAGAGTCAGGATAAGGTGAGTCTGTCTGACTCCAGGTCCTGAGCTGATACCCAGACCCTCTGTAGCCCTTAGTTTCTTAGTTATGTGCAGGGTTGAAGAACAAAGCCACCCAGCTATTCTTGGAGCCCTGTCAAGTGAGCAAGAGGTAGGGGTTTAGAGGTGAAGTTACAGAAGCGGGGTGTTAGCATTGAAGGAGCTGGCTCAAGTCAAGGGAAAAGGATCAGTTTCCTAATTGCAAGAAATCCCACTGTTAAGGCTCAGCATTATGATTCAGGGTCAAAACAGTTCTCTGCCAGCAGGATCCCAGTGTTCTTAGGGTGACTAAGAGAAAGGAAGGAGGAAAGTTCCATTCTCAGTGGAGACCTGGGGCAGGGCAAAGTGCCCCAGCTCACCCAGGAGGTCTGGCAACCATTAAAGAGAAATGACTTCCTAAATTCTAACTGACAAGGGCACTGAATGAATAGTGCCATCCAGGATGTGGAGCCCCTGTGCTCAGGGAAATGAATATGGTTTTAAAAACTCATGAGATCTTCCGGTTAGTCCAAAGCCTGAGAATGTAATGTGGAACATTAAATACAGACACACACACACACACACACACACACACACACACACACACACACACACACACACACACACACCACACACACACACACACACACACACACACACACACACACACACACACACACACAATTTGAAAGTAATGAATATGGTTTTAAAAACTCATGAGATCTTCCGGTTAGTCCAAAGCCTGAGAATGTAATGTGGAACATTAAATACAGACACACACACACACACACACACACACACACACACACACACACACACACACACACAATTTGAAAGTAAGTTAATATACCTTTCATAGGATTTGGAAATCTGTGTTTTGCTTATTAGTTAGTGGAAAATCTGTAAGACTAAAATGTGTTTAAATACAAGCTGGATAATAGAGTAGGCTTGGGGCAGGAAAATAGAACAGTTGAAGTAAATTAACCATTAATCTCATATGTATTACTTAAGAAAATAATTGAGGAAAAATGATATGATGGTCCACTTCAGGCATTGGGCGGATATAATGTAAATGAGCTCTCTGCAGTGATTTTGTTCATTCAGCCAGAGGTCCTCAGAGCTTAACAAATCATAAGCTTAACAGAGCAAATGTTGCATAATTATGGTGTTAATTTTCTGGTAAACATCAACTATAAATACATATTCTTTTGTCCAAGAAATTATCCATAAGCAGAATAAAAGATGTCTGTATATTATGTAGAGTAACATATAACTTACATAGAGGGGTTATTCCCAAAGAGAAAGGCAAAATGTATGTACTAACTGGTACACTTAAAAGTCATTTGTACTACAGAAAGCCTACTTTTGACATCTTAGATTTCTTAACCTACATGTAGTAAGCACAACTCATTGTTTTCCAGGAAAAAAAAACAACCCTCAAAACCTTTAAGTTAAAACAAAACTCTGATTTTCAGACACATATCTAAAACATGATCAGTAAAACTAGAAATTGAAATTAAATGCCATGAAAACTTGGAGGAAAGAACTCCTTTAACCATGAAGTCCATTACAATCACTATGATTGATCATCAAATTTGGCCTGGGCAAAAGAAAAACAGGATAAATTGCATCAGGCTTGTTATTAAAAAGAAAAGAACAGACCAGTTTCTGGAGATAAAGGTTTTCTGGCACCAGATAACAAAAGAAGTTTCTTCAAGAATACAGGCTGACCCATTGTAACAGTGAGGGGGGATGGGGAAGGGAAGGGATGGCAGGGGAAAAACAAACAAGATGGGTAACAAAGCTCAAGAGGAAATGTACTCATCACCTTACCCGTGTAGCTGCAACCCCTCTGTAAAGTATCTTTACAATAAAAAGTTTCTTATGTGTGATTTGCTATAGGAATATTGAGCCACATAACAGATAATGTACTCAACAACCCTTTCTAGCAAATATAGATGTGGTTTTCATAGAGCCGTCTTCTATAACAGCTTCTAATAAATGTGCATGCCTAATATTAAAATGCAGTTCAGAGAAAGTACTTATGCAAAAGTACTAGTATTTATTTTCTTCTCATGAGAAGTTCTTGCTTTTGCTTTCAATGTTGTAAGATGAAATCATCCCAGAAGTCACATTTTAAAATATAGAATATTAGAGTCTTTATTATACAGTTAACAGGCTGGAGGCAGCCAGTTGTTACAAAGGCCTGCAGCATGCAAGTACATATAACACAGCTAGGAAACATGCTAAAGAGGAAAAGAAGAACAATACCAATTGGGACACCATGATGACCAGAGATGAGCCAGGAGACAGGACACAGAACATAGGACATGATTATGGAGACACACATGGCATGGCTTCCTGGCAGCAAGGCTGGTCTGGGCCTAAATAGGTCGGTGTAGGGGGCAGATCCTCAGGAAATTCCCAGTCCCAGGCACTAGACTGACAGATTCAGTAACCAATCAGCCAAGTGCCCACCCCTGTCTCCGGGGGATCTGGGCACACCCATTACTTGAGAGGCAGGTGATGGGCAGGGAGTTTTCTTCCACCAGCATGATGACAAGATACCAGACCCTACAATCCACTATGTGACCAATATGGTGCCAGCCAGACCTGACCTCCTTACTTATCAATACATACTTTACAGGTCCAGAAAGAAATCCTAATTGGTGTGTCTATACTACAGAAATGTGGCACCAGGGCTGTCATGCAATTCCCTAAGACGTTACTTGGACATATCTTCTTTTTATACTTTTTTCTCACATCATCTTCTAAATTTCATGAAAGTGTGAACTAGCACTTAAATGTTTCTCTTGGTCTCTCCATCTTCATTTATTAAGGATGTTTTAACACTTTAAATAGCTTGGTTAAGTGTGGAAAGAGAGACCCTAAATAAAAAGGGTTACCCCTTTTACCAGACATATCAAAGCAGAAACATTTCTGTCTTCATTTCCATTATTTTATGTGCCAGCCTTACAACTAGAATTCTAAGACCTCTCATTTTCACTTAGCCTTTTTTTTTTTTTTGCTTAGGCTGGTACTCTATCCCTTGAGCCACACCTCAACTTCTGGTATTTTGCTGGCTATTTACAGATAAGAGTTGCCCAGACATTTCTGCCCAGGCTGGCTTCAAACTACATTCCTCAAGTCATAAGCCTCCCAAGTAACTAGGATTACAGACATGAGCCATTGGCATCTAGCTTTTTAATAATTTCTTTAATTTTCTTATAAATTGGAATTTTAAATTTTGTATGAATAATATAATTCTGATATTATACGTATATCACCATTGTCAAACTAACATAAATTATACAATAGTCAAAACACAACTATTTGGGGGGCTCCCTTGGCCACTTAGAGGGGGGAAACCTTCCTTGTGGCACTGGACAGAACTTTTCTAGGCTCAATATCTTTTCTGCCCAGGCCCAGGTGAAGCTGTCCTGCAGGAACTGTGATTCACAGGTGTTGTGTGATATTTGTTTTGCCTCTTTCATTTTTTAGTTGCCCCAAATGACATAGTGTCCTAAAATTCCTCCAGCTTTCTAGTTTCTGGGAGACATGTTGGTCCTTAACAGTACAGAACCTTCCTTAAGACCATTGGTGAACTTCTAAGGATTTGATTTTTTCTGCTTAGCTTTGTGGAATCCATTTGCTAGCTCTTTTTTTGCATTTTGAGAAATACTAAATGAGAGCAGTTGTCAAAGACTCCAAGTTTCTTTAAGATGTCCACTTGTATTCAACTTTCCATTACTTTTTGGACACTGTATATTCATACATTTTATCACTACACCTATTAGAAAACAATGGAAAGTAAGAAGGAGGTTTCTTCAAGAAATATTTATTGAAGGCTTTCTATAATCTGGATAAAGAGGTATGAAGGAGTGTGAGGGAGGAGATGGGTCTGCTCCCTAATTGTAGCATCATAATAGTCTAAAGAGTACATAAATGTTTGTTATCAATAAGGTGAACTAGTAATAAGATAGTGGGTAGACTAGCACACCAAGATATTTTTGTTTTCAATATCTAGCTTCAAGAGCACCAGGATATTCTCTCAGCCCTCTGCCTTCTTGCTTACTCCCCTTATTAGAAAGTCTGGGGGTTCTCTTTTAATTGTCCAGGGTTTTGCTGAGATTGCAAAGGCAGTGCAGTTTACCCAGCTTTAACCTCAAGAGACTGAAAGGGGAGCCAGTGAAATATTGCACAGGCACAGTCTTGGTTTAGCCGTGAATTATGTATTGTGTATTTAGACTATTCTACTGTTATAGTCTGTTTATCTGTTGACTTCCACCAAGATTTAGGGTTTTGTTGTACTTAATAACTTACTTTATTTTGTTTGACATGTATTTTATGTCCTCCATGTGCAAAGATACATAAGATACACAGTCGTGGGTGAGGTCTGGAGAGAAAGCCCAGCCCTGGAAGCACTAACTTTGAGAACTCTAGAGGGGGAATTTTCACATCCTCTCCCTCTGACAAAGCACCCACCAGTGTGATGCTGGCCTTATAGAGTTTTCCCTGTTTTTTCTCTCTTAGACCACAAAGCAGTTCAATGAATCAAAAACAATGAATTTGGGCACCTCTTATGTCTGAATTCTGTCTATTAAAATAAAAGGCTGACAGAAGATGTTCAGTGTTAGCCACGAGTTAAAAATGTCACCTTTTAGGCCATGTTCTATTTTTTTCCAATATATTCCTTTTATTATTCAAAATGTTTATCTGGTGGGTTAGTGTTGGATTTTGTATGCTTTGAAAATAATGACTAAATTGAGATGTGACATGTGATTTTAGCCTGATCCGAAAACATCTCAAGCATTTTCCAGCATACATATATTTGTGTTTTAGAAGACTGGAACTGTTAAAGAAGAAAATGAATTTAAAAAGCTTACTGGCGTTATTCATATTTAATTTGATTCCTTACATGTTTGCTGTTGTATATGTGAATGATAGATACCAATGTGTCTTTTGTGTGTATGGCCTGACTGATCGCTGTAGCCCACCCTGGCCTGAAACTCACAATGTTCTCACCTCAGTCTCCTGAGTATTAGGATTATAGGCATGTACTACATGTCTGGCTCTTTCTGGTGTATTTATATTTAGCAAGCATTTATTATATTTAGCAATTCTTTTCTTGAAATGAAAGTTATTTTCTCATATTCATTCTGGGTTCTCAGAACTAATGTTCTTTACCAAAACAGAGATGTAAGCCTCTAAATATTCTCCTAATGTAACTATTGACTGTATTTTCATTAAGTTCTTCTTCCCACCTAGAAGTGCTTATGGTATGTAGAATGGAATCTCTCTCTCTCCAGGTTTTTGATGCCTCACAGTTTTGAACAGCTCTCTTTTAAGTCTTTTAAGTTGTAAAGAAGAGGACCTAAGGCTAAGTTGTTTTACCTGCACCCCTGCCTAAAGTCACAGCAATCAGTAGTGGAGGGTTCTGTGTTTTGAATTGAACCCAGGCCTCTTAACGCCATAGCCTGTCTTCCTTGATAGGCTCCATTGTCTTTCAACCAAAACCAGTGGTGAAATTTGTGTCCCTGGAGAAAGGTCATGCCTCATTCATCCAGTAGGCCTTGGATAATGGCCAGTGTTGTCCACACAGATGAGTCTCTCTCAGCCTCAAACTTTACCGGGCTCACAGTCCAGCTGGGAGATAGATCTGGATTAGGTCTCCCTAGAAATAGTCGTCAGAAAAGGATTTGAGTACTTAGTAGGTATCTGGAATAAAAAAAAATAAAGCAGAGATCCTCACCTTGGACCATTAGCAGAAGGACGCTCCCAGGAGTGGTAACTTCAGGTGTTCATGGCTAATATGTGTAGTGCCACCAAAGTGTCATATTGTGAACATCTGTAAAGTTCTCTACAAGTTCTGAGGGTAAGTGGACAAGGCACTGACTAGAGCTGCTACAACAGGTAACTAGGTTACCATCTGTGATGGGTGTGTGGTGGGAGCTACAGGAGTAGAGAGGGGGCCATCAGGGAGGTTTTTCCAAAATCTGGAAGCTTCCTGAGACCTGTGAAGTAGAAGTGACCAGTGAGGCCCTAGAGGTAGCACTCTAGGTAGAGAAAAGTATAGTAGTTGCCTATGTATGGAGCACAATGGGAGATGAGCAAGTCCAGGTAAGCAGAGGCCAGATCCCCAAAACCTTGAAGCCACAGTGGGGAATTTGGACTGGAGCCTGTGAGCAATGCAGAATCCTGGAAGGATTTTCTGTGGTGGCATTATTATGATCAGGTTTGCATTTGGGAAACATCTTTATGGCTCTGCTTCAGAGACTGAAGCGGGGAGGACTCCCAGCTGGGAATCAGGAAGGCCAGAGAAGAGTGTATTACAATAAACCAGATCAGTGAGGCTCAGTCGGTCATTGCCTTTCACCTGGCCAAGGGAGCAGCCCTGATCCAGGCCAACACTTTCCAACAGTGTCTATCTTGGCTGAAGTGGCATCATGTTAATGCAGACAGGTCTCCTGGCTTTGTCAAGAGATGCAGATAATGACTCCGAAACTACTCTTGCCTTCCAGAAATGCTAGGAGGCTTCTTAGCCTCTAAATTCCTCAAATACAAAGCATTTTATTTTCTAGAAAAATGTAGCTAAGCTGAGCTCTTTTTAAAACTGTGTGCCACTTATTAAAACAACAGTATTCTTTCTCAATGTTTCTAGCAAATTCTTCTCAGTATAATTGGGAAGACAATAGCAATTTCTCTGAATTAACTCCACAAACTGCTTCTATACCTCTTTTTGCTAACAAAGCATTTTTCTCTTACTTATATTTACTGTTTTGTGTTATTTAAATTGGATGATGTATTAGTTTCTTGTCTATGTCTCTGATCTCTCTGCTTCATGGTAGTATTTTTAGTTTTGTGACTGGTAATGAATTTGAGATCTTTACTGCAGAATTTTCAGGGGATGGTAGCAAGTACAAAAAGGTTCTGTTTCAACAAGTCTGATAGTGTTGGTATTTTGCTTATGTAAGTGTAGTGGTGTTCCTAAGTCCCAGAGGACTTAGAAAAGAATATGGCATCTACGGTCCCCTAAGCAAAGTCTCAGGCTGCTCTAGGTAGGTTTTCCTGCCTTTTTTTCCTTTTATCAAACAATTGTATTAAGTCATGGCTTATAGGATAAAATTGGAGCCATGAAAATGAATGCAGCATGACAGAGATGAACCTCGCCAGAATGCTGAGTGACAAAAGATAAGTAAGAGCAGCCAGAGGAGAAAAGGATATAATCCCATAAAGTCCAAATGGATTCAATTAATATTTGGTAGTAAAGATCAGTGTCTGAGAAGAGAGAAAAGAAATCTTCAGGGTGCTGATTTTTTTTTCTTATCTGGTTACATACATATGACCATTTTGTGACAATTCATGGAGACCTATACATTTATATGGTATGTGAAAGTTCATTTTAAAACAAAACCAAAATTAAAATAGAAGCTTCAGGCCATGTGAACAAAACAAAGGTGACCCTGCTGATCATCTGGTCTTGCCTGTTCATGTTTACATCCAGGTTATTCAAGGCCCAGAGGAGTGATGGAGAGTGTATTCAAGCTTTCCCCAGCTACTAGTCAACCAACTGCAGAATCATTATGATGTCCAAAGGCATTACTATGATGCTTCTGGGCCATTGCTTGTACCTCTATACCATCCTGGTTATGTCATAGACTTATCTATCAGGTGAGAACTGAGTTAGAAGTGTGAATCCTTAAGAAAAGGACCACAGGACACGATGACCAAGGTCCTTCTGTGTTGCCTTTTGTTGGTGTTTTCATTTGTCCTCTTATTTATTGATGATCATACCAGGAAGATTTCATAGCCCTTCCCCAGCAAATGGCCTAAATTCAGCACATTCTGTAGTGAACTTGTACCATGGCCAAGGACTGCCCAAGTTACCTAGTGTTAGAGGAAAAAATTAGATTATCAGGGAGATTCTAGACCATGTTTCAAGGCAAACATGTAGCTCTTCATTCCAGTTAGGACTCATTCAACCCCTGCTACATTCCCCATGGAATAATAATGATACAAGGAAAGTGGTAAAACTTGTCCTAAACAATAATTGAGGTTAATAAATTTACTGAGTGTATAAAGAATTAGATAAGAACCTTCTTCTGTCTTTTATTCTACTAAGTCCAATTTGGAAGCCCTGTATTGTTTTTGTGATCATTAATGAAAGAATTGAAAGGATGAATGTGGTTCTGGTTATTTAATCAATATAATAGTGATTGAGGGCTGAGCCTATGCCAGAAATATCCCAAGGTTAAAGAGATAGCTTCCAGGACATGTATTTCTTTTTCTTATAGAACTCAAAGATCCTAGGAATTGGAAGATGCCTGTCTTAGAAGCTTCCAGGAGACATAGTAGAGGTCTGGTTTGGATCCCTTCTAGAGAGTTTGACTTTGAAATTGTTTTTGAGCTTGTGGAAGTAGTATTATGAGATGCAGAGTAGCACTTTCTTCCAGTGAATTCTGATGGGTCAATGGTGATCTGTTTTGGATCCATGAGGATTTACTGAAGAATAAATGTTTTATATCTCCCTTGTTCTGACTTTTAACTTAAAATAAGATGAAATGTTAGTAACTAAAAAATCCTATATGAAGTAAAATGCATGAAAACTGACAGTGACATGTTTTTCCATGTAAGAAATAAATTAGATGCCAAGTCAATATTATATCTGAATAGAAATTACTAGATGGGACTAATAATAATAAAAAACAATGATCATTTTGTTTTTTAGCACTCAGGCACTGGGAATTTTCTAATATATTTCTTGTAACACACATATGCAACATTAGGTGATAGCATGCTTTGAAAAAAAATCTGGCACCTAGCTTGGCCTCCAGCCTCACACTCTCATTCACCTTTTTTGGTTCACATCTCTACCATTTGAGCCACACCTCCAGTCTAGAATTTTGCTAGTCAACTAGAGATAAAGGTCTCTTGGATTTTCCTGTCTGGTTTGGCTTTAGACTTCAATCTACAGATCGCAGCCTCCTGAGCTATGATTAGAGGTCTGAGCCAGTGCCCTGCTAAATACCATTCTTTTTATTCTCATTGTACAAATGAGGCATCTATCTTGCCTAAGACCACACAGTAATTGGGAGAGCAGGCAGACTTGGTTGTCTGTTCCTAAGTACATGTATCTATATGTATTCTAGTACGGGATCTCATTGCATTTTCCTAGGAATGACTTTCCTAAAGTCTGGAACATTAATCATAAAAATGGTTTTTGTTGTTATTTTTTTTGTGGTCATAGGATAAGGTTTTTTATTACCTTAAAGGAGCTGCTTCCATTGACCTTGGATGAAACTCATCTAACTTGGCCTCTATTCCAGCCACAGACAAATCAGGAGTCAATGAGGGCTGTGACCTAGCTCTACACACTCACAACAGCAATGTAGGTATTAGTTAAGGAGCTAAGCAAGCATTGGAGATCACAAATATTGGTTCATATGACAATTAACTTTCAAGGCTTCCACTCATTCATCTGTAAAAGGGGATAGTAATATTACTTATCCAATACAACAAGCTTATTAGGAAGACCAAAGGAGACACTTATATATTGTACTTGGCACAGGGTCCAGCTCATAGTATGCATCAGAACATTGCAGATGCTATTATACATGATCAGCAATGGCAACAAGAGAGCTTCTTGTACACACACCCACCCACAGTTGCACACATGGGATTAATGGTGACATCTGACTCCAGCACAGAGAGCCAGAGACTGAACTCTCTTGTCCCTCTGGAATGAACTCAATAGTCACAGACCTTGGCACCAAGTAGGCAATTGCATAGTTTTCATGGCATTAGCTTCAATGTGTATAGGGCTCTGAAATCTCTTCCAAAATATATGAATCAGCCAGGCTTTGGTTTTCTTTAAAAGAAAAATATAAAAATACTCTCTCATCTGCCCCATTACCATGCATACACATTGCACAGAAGGACAGGTCTTGACTCATGTTTTATTAGATTTGCAAAAGAAAAGGTAATTGTTCTACTGTAAATTGGCATATTGTAACCTACACATGACTCAGTATGGAGAGTTTAACCAAATGATGGATGAATTTTAGAAGTTTCCACATCTAAAACATATGTACAGGCAGAATCTATAATAAGTGGCAGTCAATTCACAAATTAAGAAATAAGTGAAAGGATAAATGCACATTTCCAAGATTGAAGTCTTTGTTCAATATTTTAAACATATGGCTGATTTCAAAGTAACTATTACCACTGAGTTGGAACACAACCCACTCAGAAGTAGCTGGCACCTTGCAGGAAAGGATTAGAATTCTCTGTGACCTTGATATGTTAAAGAAGCAATCTGAAGCAATCAGTGTGAACTCAGTAAGGCTGGAGAAAACAAGCTGTGGGAGCAGAAGGTGGTACAAAGTTAGCCTTATAGAGACCAGTCAAAAGAACCCACCAAAAAGCATATGCAGGCAGAAGGTAGGGAATGTGGACAGCATAGATCATGGGAAGCATCTCTCACTGACTTCACGTTATCATAAGATTGAGTGCTTTTCGTTGTACATGAGATTGCTAGTGGAGGGGGGGTGAGGTTGAAGGATGCAGGGCATTGAAGGCAAAGTGGAAAGATGCTCATTCTCATTATCAGGACGACAGTAAGCAGCTAATGCCCGTGGAGGCATTAATTTGTTAATTTGCTGAAGGGGTCATAAAAGAAGGAAAGGAGAAAAGTCATGACAGAAATCTTGAAAATTGCCAGGCGCTAGAGGATCACTTCTGTAACCTTAGCTACTCAAGAGGCTGGGGCCTGAGAAACATGGTTTGAAACCAACCAGGACAGAAAAGTCCATGAGACTCTGATCTCCAACTAACCACCAAAAAGCTGGAAGTGGAGCTGTGGCTCAAATGACAGAGTTTGAGCAAAAAAGCCAAGCAATAACATGAAGCCCTGAAGAATGAAAGAAGGAAAAGAAAGAAGAAAGATAGGAAGAAGGAAAAGAAGGGAAGGTAGAGAGGGAGAGAAAGAAGAAAGGAAAAGAAAAGAAAGCATGGAAATCTTGAAACTTTACAAGTTCAATGGCATCTTTAAAATAACTTCAAGTGAGATTTGATGAGAAACAAAGGATGATGCTAGACGATTCGAAATTCTATTTTGAGCTCCTCCAGTATATGATCGCCCCTTTAGGTATTCTTCCAGGATTCCCTGTGGGACAGTGCTTTTTTCTTCCTCTTCCCTAAGGTGTTCCTATAGGCACCCTGCTCAAAGGGACTTTCCCCTTACATCTCCCCTGATTCATACATTGTGCTGCTTTCTTTCATGAATTTCTTACTTATTCCTAGTTAAATGTCCATCTTAGCTTCCTTCCTCTGTTTAAGATCACAATTGTCCTTATGTATTCATTGCTAAATAATACACCATAAAAGTCGTACGTGAACAACTCTTGCCTTTGTTCAACAACTCTAACTTTGTCATCAACTACTTCCCAGCCATGACCAAAGAACTAGTTCCTGACAAATACCAAGAGACAAAGGGGCATTGAAGCACAATTTGATAATCAAGGAAGAGTTTAGCTATATTATTATGGTTTGGCTGATTTGCTTTATTGAGTAGATTTGGAAAACCTAGAAAAATGTGAGAAGAAAAGGCCATGGTAGATGGTAAAAAATGTGAAGCAGGAGGAAGGCTCTCTAAACCATTGACGTTGGAAGGGGACTCTAAACAATGAACAGATTTCTTGAGTCATTTGTACCCACAGTCATAATTTATGGGTTTGTAGGAAATAATTCAAGAGTCATGTTGTTGATAAACTGGTTCAGCTCCTGTGACCTCACTAGGTACTGTCCCATAAATTGATAGCCAAAAATGAAGAAACTTGAAAAGCTCTATAGAAACTCTGGTCTTTTTTTTTCTTTTAAGAAAAGATAGAAAACAATCAACTTTTGTGGCATATAAATCTTGTATAAAACAAAGCATATACCTTGCCAGACTTCATGCTATTACTCTATTGAGTCGGGGAAAATTCACCAGAGATGACAACTCCGAGTTTTGTTTTGCTTTAAATGAAAAAACATACATGTGCCCAAAGACAACGGATTTTTCCTCCCTTTACATAACCTAGGACAAATTTTGTTTAAAAGGCAGTGGCCCACCCATTTCTCCCTCCTCAAAGAGAATTTTATGACTGAGTGATGCTGGTTCATGCGTGTAATTCTACCTGCTCTGGAGTCTTAGAGCAGAAGGATCACTATTTGAGGCTAGCTCAGGCTGAAAAGTTCATGACACCCTATCACAAAAATCACAAATGGTGGCAGAGCTCAACTGGTAGACTGCCTAGCAAGCTCTAGGCCTTGAGTTCAAACACTAATATTGAAAAAAAAGGAAAGGAGGAAGGAAGGAAAGAAAGAGAGAATGGGAAGAGTTAAGGTACTATAGAACGTACCCTTTCCCCATTTAGAACAAAATATTATAATTAAATATAATATATTCTGGGTAAGGATAATGCTGGTTATCTCTTCTCCTACCTACTCAAGAGGCAGAGATCAAGGTTGAGGTCAGTCCAAACAAAAGTTATCAAGATCCTATCTCAAATGTAGTTATTTAAGCCTTTCATCTCAGCTATTTAGCAATATAGGTAGGAGTACCATAGTCTAGGCATCTCTAACAAAAATGTAAGACCCTACATTAAAAATTCTAAAGTATGCAAAAGTCTGGGAGTTATGGTTCAAGTGGTAGAATGCCTGCCTGAAAAGTGTTGAGGTACTGAGTTCAAAACTCAGTACTTCAAAAATACACAAAATAATATTTTAACCACATAGAATTAATTTTTAATTCAAGATGAATATGGTAACTGACAGAGGGTAAGGTAAAAGACATAAACCTGTCATGGAAGCTGGTATTGTCTTGGCTATTTGGTAGGTAAACCAAGTTTCTTAGTTATTGTCTGACAGTTACTATTTTTTCATTGGTTGTCTATGGTTTGCAGTGTTGGATGTCCACCATGTATCTGATGATTTTCACATAGTGTCATGTCATGATACCTGAAGTAAATTCCTGTTTGTGTGTTTTTTCTTAATTATCAAAGATGTCATTCTCTAACTCCAGTAAACCAGGGTGGTAGGCACATCCAGAGGATGCTAAAATTCTGCCTTTGAATTCAGTATTTTTAAATGGTATCAGCACAAAAAGTTTTCTCTAGGGCTCATCTGGAGGAAAGAGAAAAATTTCAAAAGGAAAATTCCATATGTCCTATTATATGAGATTGGGTCAACAGAATATCAGTTAATCTAACAAAATAGGCACTCTACCAGAATAAGAAGAAATGGTAATGTAATAGTTTTGAAAAACTAATAACTAACCTAAGTACTGTATTAAACACTGACATTAGATTATCTTATTCAGTCCTTATCTTAGTACCATGATCTTCTTTATATATATTCATGCCTTCCTTCTTATCCATGGGGAAACCAAGGCCCTGACTGTTTACTGGGCCAGTAGCAGCAACCGGCTGACATTAAAGTCCACATGGTTGTCCTGAAGTCTGCAGTACTATAGACTGTAGTCGTAGTGCTGAGAGCACACTTTCCATGTGAAGCATAAATTTGACATTGCAGACTTTGGGGAGTAGTCACTGCATCACTAAAGGTGACATTTTGTGTAGGACATTTCCGGATTCAACTATGGAGAAAGTGCCATGTTTTGAGGCCTCTGCTGTCGCTGCCCACTCCAGCTGTTTCTGACCTTGGAGTCTGGGCATGAATCTGGCTCTAAAATTTACTATCTGCTGACTCTCACTATTTCATTGTGCTATGGTGTTGATTAAATGAGAAAACATGGAGAAATCCATTAATCTAGTGCTCCAAAAGCACAGTATTTACTCTTAACATGACATAAATACTGATATTTTATGGGTTTTGGCAGCATCATCACATCAAGTTAACATAGATGATGTTAGAGTATTGTTAATTGGGTATCATGGAGAAGCTTTAAGAATGGTTGTGGCAAGAAAGCTTGTGGACTAGTTGTGAAAACAGAATTTGGTACAAATAATTGCTTAGTGATTGGATTATAATCCCCAGAGGTGAGGAAGTATATCTTAGAGATTGCTTTAGTATTTATACCAAATACCAGTTGGATACTAAACTGTGACAGGCACAGGGTAAAACCATGATGGTAAAACTTCTCATGCATTTGTATCTGTTTCTTGCTCAGCAGATGCCTCTTAGAATGATAGAAAAAAATGCTTTGAGTGATGGGTGTTATTCAGACTTCCAGTACTTTTTTCCAAGTTGGAAAGTGACTCTATTTGCCTTGTTCTTTGAGGAGGTGGTTATGGCTATAACTTGGGGAATGAGGGAGGGGCTTGTAGATGCAGGAGATCTCTGTCATCTGACCTGCCATCCAGCAACCTGTGTTCCTAGCATCTAGAACAGTTACTAAAATAGAATAGAATGCAATATGTGTTTACCAAATGAACAAAGTAGGATGGCCTGTAAGGAGCTTATTGGAGTTGTGACATTCTCAGTGGGATGAAGAGAATACTGATTCAGAGTGAATAAACTGGTCCTGACAAAGAAGAGGGAACAAGAGCTAGAGCAAGAGCAGAGAGACAGAGAGAGACAGAGAGACAGAGAGAGACAGAGAGACAGAGACAGAGAGAGACAGAGCAGGAGTGAAGGAAGGAGAAACAGAGACAGAGACAGAATGAGAAAGAGAAGTTAAACATTTTTGGTTTGGTTAAATTATCAGATGGTGATGACTTCTG
The DNA here is from genome assembly GCF_019054845.1 of Dipodomys spectabilis. Classification (NCBI taxonomy): domain Eukaryota; kingdom Metazoa; phylum Chordata; class Mammalia; order Rodentia; family Heteromyidae; genus Dipodomys; species Dipodomys spectabilis. The sequence goes on from NW_024870731.1 coordinate 3,177,918, forward strand.
AAATGTAAAAGGATGCAGGGAGAAGTATGGGAGATTTGGGGAATTGAGAATAAGCAGAAAAATCAATGAACTGGACAACCCACAGAGCCTATGAAAACACTGGCATCATCTGTAGGTAAGTCCCCTGTGAGCAAGCGTGTTGGCCTAGCTTATGCAGAACTCTTCACCAGCCTGCTTTCCTGGAGAGCTGGAAAAGAAACACATGCCAGTCATGGTGTGAAACAACCTTAGAATTACTAAAGAGTATTTCAGAACACACTGGAAACTAGTTTGGGATCTCACTAGCAGATGCCTGTGATATCTCCTGGAGGAAGAGGAGCAGTGAGCTTCCCCTCGTAGCCCCTTCTCTGTTCACTACAATCGTGATTCCTGTTTGTATAAAGATCTGTCAGACTTCTCACCCATTTTGTACCTCTTCCTTTTTGATTATGAGGGAAATTTTACCTTTGTAGACTTCTGGGAGAAGAAAAAGGAACAAAGACATGATTTTTTTTTAAAAAAAGGGAGGGATTCAAAAACTGCAACAAAGGCATTACATCAACTTGGACATTCACAGCCAACAAATGGTTCCTCCCCTGACCTGCATTAGGATTCTATAGAGAAGTCCAGGAGTGTTTTCTGAGCTCTTGGTTTTAGGGCTGGAGGTCTTGTTCCCTTCCCAGTGCCTCTCCTCCCAGCAGTTCATATTGTTTTCAGCTTCACATTCAGGACTCCAGAAGAGCTCCCAAGGGCAGTCTGAACTTAAAACACAGTGACAAATACAGAGTGTCCTCTGCAGGATATCCTGCCCCAAAACATCCCTTTCTGAATGGTGCTATGGCTGCCTCAGCGTTATTTTGAGTGTTGACAGAGTATTCAATATAGCAAAGACAGAATTCTTTGTCCAAAGTCTCAAAGTCTTGGGCAAGAGCCCAAATCAACAGCTATGACAGAATGTCCAAATGCATTTGGGTGACGTACCACAAGCTGAGGCCCTGGCCGTCAGCGACAGCTTCCTACAAAGCCCTTTATTGAAATTCCCTAGTAAGGATGATTTATTCAACATGAGGTAGAAAGGTCTTGACCTTGGAGTAGCAGAGCTCTTCTCAGCACATCACCTACTGTCACACCACAGACTGCAGAGCAAGATGCCTCGGTATCCCCCACAGCTGTGGTTTGGGTCATGGCATTATGGCTGGATCTGAGTCCAGGATTTGCCCACTACTCACTTTGTGGCAAAAAGTTTATCTCTAAAATGGGTCTGATGTTAGCATGTGCTACATAGATTTTTCTGAGTGGAAAATGAAATATACAAATAAAAGGCTCAGATGTGCATATATTTATACTCACAATAAATATAGCTGTTATCATTCAGGTATTCTACATTTTATTGTGGTATTTCTATGAATTTATTGCCTGGGTTTAAGTCTAAGGTACAATTATTTTCCATTTTGATAAAAACTCATAACTCATTACTTAATGTTTTGGGGTTTTTAATTGTTGTATAAAGGCAATGTACAGAGGGGTAACAGTTACATGAGTCAGGTAAAGAGTACATTTCTTTTTGGACACTGTCACCTCTTTCCTCATCCTCTCCCAGTTTTTCCCTCCCATCCCCACTCACAAGTTATATAGCTGATTTTCAACATAGTGTCTAGTGAGTACCATTGGTGCATTTGGTTACCCTTTGTCCCACCATTTCTTCCCCCCCCCCCCATACTCCCAAGGACATATAAGCAAGCAAACAAGACACAAAGAAAACTAAAACAAATTCATTTTGATAAATAGTATTTTGTATGATTAGATGCACATAGACATTGTGCCTTTGTGATCCTAACAGTATCTTCCTTTGGTCTCACTGTGTGTGAATGTCTACATGTCCCATTGTACTTATTGGTTGTTAATACATGCGTTACTTGTCACGAATGGAAACCTCTTATTATCTTTTTTGAACTAGCAATACAAGTTAAAGCCTAGCATATTCCTTATCCTATCATAATCATGAGTTATTTTTTAGTTCAAGTAGTTTATTCGGGTGACTATGGAGCATTGCAAATAATCACAGTTGGGCTGTTTTTAATTACAGCTGTTTTCATATTGCTTTCTTGTCTCATTGCTGAAGTTAGATGACTAAACTTAATGGTCCTAAATACTGGTGGTTATAGTATGTAGCCTTGTCTCATACTTGTGTTTCAGAGGATGATTGCCCATGGTCCACCACTGCTGTATGTAATGTCCAGGTAAGATAGTCCTTAAGGAAGAGAAACACACGTATTCTTAGTTTTTCTTGGGTTTACATCAGAAATATTAGATTTTAATAAAAGGCTTCATGAGCATTCTAATTAATCAGTAATTCTCAAAGTTAACCATTCCGTGAGATCTTTGAATGTGTTATGGCTTTTAACCTGTATATCATAGTCGAGACAGAATTGTCCCAAGGTTTCTTCTTTCATGTACCAGTGGAAACTTTGAACTCAAACACTGAAGCAGTATGTATTTCTAAAAGTCTTTAAGCAACCAAAAATTTGATCTGCCCTTAAAAGTGTGAGAGTACTCTCCTATTGAATGGCTCAGATGGGAAGTGGGCTGTGGCTCAAGGTGATAGAGGGCTTGCCTGGAGCAAAGGAATGGCTCAGACTGGGGCAATTTTAGAAATACTTGTTTAGTAACCGTTTCCATTTATTTCATAGAAACTGCATCATTTATCCACTTAGATTATTTGCCCCTTTTTGATGAATTTTATTATTGATATTCTCCAGCTCACTACTATTATATCTCTTCACATGCTGGAATCATTTTGCTTTTGACCATTTTGTAATTATTTGTTGGGATTCTACCTCCACCCTTTTACTCTTGGTCATACTTTCCAGGAAGTTGGCCTTAATCTTTGATGTTTCACTCTCTAGTTGTTGGTGTTTGAGCACATCTTATTGAATGACCATTTGTAACTCTTTCCTCAGTTATTTGTCTATTCATATCCTTTGTCCATATTTTGGCTGAGTTATTAGGTGTTCTGTTTTTATCAACATGATACATTTGGGCTTAGATTCCCTATCCAAAGTGTGCTTTACCTAATTGATATTTCTTTTACACGTCTGTTCTGTGGGGTCTTTGCTGCTGTTTGTTTTGGATTGTGGTTGATTATTGTTTTATTTTTGTCCCACAGAACTTTTAAGATTATAGGAATCCCAGTCTTGTTCACACTGCCTACATTTTATGTCTTTTGAAAAGTTTTCCCATCACTGAGGTTTTGAAAATATAATAAATGAATTGTCTAGTGATTATGGGCATTGTATGCAGCAAGTTCTGTGACATGCTGACATACCCAACACATTTTCCTCCACCTCTTCTTCCTCCTCATACCATTCTGCAGAAGGAGTAAAGGGGCCAATAGTAAAGTATCAGAAATAACTAGACTCAGTCAACCAACTGCCAGAAGAGTGATTTCTCTGCCTACAAACCTCTTCTCTGTGTCTATGTACATGCAAATACATGTGTGTTCATTTAGTTATGTAAGTAGTTATAAAACTACTTACACAGGCACTAGTTGAAAACAAATGCCTTTTAAGTGAGACACCACACCTGTAATCTTAGCTACTCAAGATGCTAAGGACCTAACATCACAATTCAAAGCCATCCTGGGCAGGAATGCCCATGAGACTATTATCTCCACTTAACTACCAAAAAAAGTGGTAAATGGAGCTGTGGCTCAAGTGGTAGAGTGCCAACATTGATTGAAAAAGCTCAGGGTCAGTGCTCTGGCCCTGGGTTCTAGCCCTAGTACAGGAACAATATATATCCTTCTGCAAAAGGAATTAATATATTGAAAAATATACAAATAGTTATTGGAATTTATCCACCATCCATAAGCCTTAATAATTTTACCTAATCTGGTGAAGCCTCATTAAAATTTCCTATACTTTGAAAGTTTTGTTTTTCTTTAAGAATAAAAATAAAGAAGCCTCACAAAACTGCATCCTTACAAGAATAGTCCATTGTCACATTTCACTATTATAAACTGTGCACCAAATAGCATTGTTATTCTGACATCATGTGGAAGAGTAAAATTCATATACCGGATTAAGGGTGAAAGTATATATTACAGCATGTTTGCCTCAGAGCATAATCGCTGAGCATTATTATGAGTTGGGAGAGCTTAGCTAAAGCTTGGTGTATAAAAATTCATACCAGTAGGAAACTTACTATAAACCAAAATTTAGATCTATAACATCATATATTGAGTTGTAAATTAACTCATTTGGCTTTCTGGGTAGTAGCAACATATTCAATAGAGCTGAAGCCTGGCATAGACAAAGTTAGGTTGTTCGAAGAGCCTGCTGTCCCTTCCTTTAGCCAGTCTGGTTGGAGACATAAGTGTTTACTTTCATGGCTGGATGGACATCCCATCTGGAGAAGCTGGAAGTACATCTGTGGGTTAGTCCTGTCTACAGACTACTAAGTAACACTTCATCTTTACTGTAGCACCATTGCTGTTGTTTTCTGGCTGGATACATCTCTCCTTCCAGCAGGATGCTGTCCCAGAACCTGTGCTCCATGGCCTTCAAGTCCCACACTTAAGCTTCATGTCCCTGGCACTGACTGGCTTAGTGACTTAGGCATCTTGGAACGTTGACCCCAGGTATAAAGCAAGAATTGCCAAGTGTTTCTGCTTGGCAAGGCTGTTCATCCCTAGGGAGGAATAATTTACTCCTCTTTGAGATGCTATTATGTTATTCTTTTGGTTTAATGTGTTTTTGTTAACCTGTCCTTTGAATGAAAGGGGGGAGAGAAAGGGGAAATACTTGGTTTCTCCTCTTTTTATTTTGCAAGACTTTTGAAAAGGTTGGAGGTCATGAAGTTGAAAAGGGGTCCCTCTAATTCCTTCAGGTTCTTCCGGCCAAATGGAGTCACATTCATAGCAAACTAATACTAACTCTAACTATAGTGCTAATGTCTAATATCTGTGAATTTACTCTGTGCCAGGTGCCATATTTTACTCTGCATGTAGTATCTCACTGGCTTCTACCATCAGCTAACTTATGGGATAAGTGCCATTTAGAGAGGTCTAGGCTAAAAGGCCAAAGTCACCAACTTTGCTTCATAGCTTCTGGAATATTCCAGCCATTATTAAAACCTGTTTGTGCTGGTCCCCAGCTTGTCCCGACATAGGCCCCTTCTGTTCCTCCAGGATTCACTGTAGTGATTTGTGCCTAGTTGCTCATAGGATTTTACTCTCTACCCCCAGCTTCTTCTGATTTCCAGAATCCCCGGTGAATCCCTAGCCCAGTTCTGGGGTCCTCAGTAGCTTCGCAGCTCCACACCTGAGACTGCTAACCTTACGCACCACACATCGCTTCTCAGGCTACATCATCTGTCTCCCCCACTGGTATCTCAGTGACAACCCCCTTCTCCATTTCTGCCTTTAGTTCTTTTCGCTGGTCTATGGAGACTGACATTTCTAGATCACTAGGAAAAATGGAAGCCTAGCTTAGTTTGTGTGTCTTTTGAGATTCCAGTTTACTTGGCCAGTAACTAAACTTAAAATATATTTTTTTGAAGAAGAAAAGAAGAGCTGCCCACGTTGGTGTGGTGATATACAGACCTTCTTACCTAGTCTTAGGGTGGGATTGAGCTCAGGCCCTGGTGGGGAGCCGTCACCAAGCTGACTTCCTTCCTGGTCTTTCTTCCCTGCCCTGCTCAGGATCACCTGCCTTCTTTCCTCTTGAGCTAAGAGGAAACGGGTTGTGCAGTTTACAGTGGCGCACAGCCTTCCAACGGGGCTGCCCCCGCCCAGCACCTAGTGCGTTATCTCTATACTACTAAGGAAAAGTTGGCACATGACTGCTGTGATATCAAAGGGTCCGGAGGAGAAGGAATTTCCCACTGGATATTTCTGGTCAAGTCTGAAGAAAGCGTTCTCAGTATCTTTTCTCTGTGATTTATTCCTATTATCGATCTCTCCTCCTCCAATATGCTTTGCTTTCTCTTCCTTCTCTTTCTCTTTTCTCTCTCCCCACCCATTACCATTTCTCTGGCCTTTACCATCAGTGAGCAAGAAAGGAAAGTGGAAACAGTAAATTAAAGACAGAAGAGGGCTTTTCCCTGAAGTTCAGTAGTTTGAAAGCTGAATGAGGGGATTAAAGGCTGGAGGATATATAGGTGCCGCCTTTGAAGAAAGCTGGGCTCCTGCTTCTGTAAGGCTGCTGGCTATCCTAAAATGTCCAGTGGATTCAAATGTGTTCTCTAATTGGACCTGGAAGCAGTATCGATGTTGGTGTAAGCAGTGACCTAGAGCAATTTAAAGTTTAATGAGGCAAGAATTAAAATGGACTTGTGTTTTATGTCTCTAAAACTTGTCAGCTGTGCCACTCTCTTAACCATGTTAAAATAAGTTTTAGTAATTAGTTGATATTCATGGTTTGTTATTTTGATGAAGGGTTTTCTTCAAAAGAAAACGAAGGGTAATGGATTGGAAAAGTATATTATGTCTCCCTGAGTGGCTAAGGCTGAGGAAAGGTTCCTGGGTCACCCACTGGACCAGACCTTGCTGTTTATTGGTGGCAGGCATCCAGGCTGCAGGCTGAAAATCAGAGGTCACCAGCTTCTGAAGGAGGCCCAGGCCTTGCAGATCCAGACTTGACAGTGAGCACATAAGTCACCACTTACAAAGCAAGGCAGGACCTGAGGATTGGACAATTACAGGAGAGCAGAAGGAAAGGGGCACATGGTATCATAGCATTGATAAAAGACTGCAGAGTCTACAAATGATTCTTTTTTTGTTTTTTTTTTTAACTTTTTGACACTACAGGAAGCCTCATTGCTAAGCAGCACTACCCTTGTGCCATACCTCTAGTCCTTTTTCGAGGTAGGGTCTTCTTGTCCACACCGACGCTTGAATAGAGATCTGCCAGTTGTAGGCTTATCATAGCTAGGAAGCCATGACTATGTTCAGCCTCTTTCTGTGGAGTCTCAGAGACTTCTGAGTTGCCTGGTCCAGAACCACCAATCTCAGCCTCCCACATAATAGCTGAAGATGACAAGCGTGCACCATCACACCTAGATATTGAAGTGAGTTTTGGAAACTTCTAGGCTTGCTTTAAACCACAATCCTCCCAATCTCAGCCTCCCAAGTAGCTAGGATTGCAGGCATAAACCACAGCTCCTTCAGTACTTTATATCCTATAACAGCCACACTGCTGGGAACTTCTCTTCCCTGGTGTCTGAATGCACACTGGTCCCAAACTTGAGCTTCAAGATTCTTTAAAACTTGCCAGCAGAGCAGAGGTTGAAATGACGGTATGAGATTCCATCGGCTTCTTTCCCAGCCCATCGGGGTGGTTTGTGGACCATTTGGAAATCTGAGTTTTGTCTTCTTTCCCTGAAGAATCTTGTTTCCCTCAGTGTGTTGGAATGTAGCATATTAAAAATGTGTGTTAAATGAGAATCTCCAAAGGTGGTAGGGTTAATTACCACTCTAAACTTAAGCAGGGCAACTAGAAGGATGTGTTTTTTTTTTAAGATTATGATTATGGGGCTTCTGGTTAGAATAGTTTGGGCATCAGGCAGGGGTAGCAGCCCAAATTTGGGGGGAGGAATATAAAATGACAAGAATCTCAAATTGGATAAGTATATACACAGAGGTTGCCTTCCTTCCCTCTATAATCTTTGTTCCTTTCTGTTTACCTCTGGTGCTCAGTGAACCCAAACACAAACTTCAAGTTTCTGTTTTTCCCTATGTACTCTGAAGAGGCCCAGGATATTTTTAACCAAACTCAACTTTACCAGGAGCACCTGTCAGCAAGGTCTTTCTGTTGTTACTGTTTTGTCATTTGGAAATTGAAAACCTGAGCCATTGGCTTGGTGGCTACTTTGTGACAATATTGCTTGGTGATGGAAATACAGAGAAAAAGCCAATGTTCCTGCCCTAACAGAGCTGATACTGTACACCTGGAAAAAACCAATAAGGTACATAAGGTGAATATGAAATTGATCATTTATAATAGATCAAAAAAAAACTTCTAATAGATCAAAAATATTTAAGTGACCAGTTAAAACGGTTCAACTTAGCTATGTGATATTTTGATACAGATAAATACTAAAAGGAGAAAGAATTAAAGGAAGGAAAGAACATGAAATGTTGAAGTTAGAAACACCTGATAGGGAAGGGGAGATTTGAATGAAGGTTCAAGGGAGGAAGGGAGCTAGATATGTGTCTACCTTGAAGAAAAGAACATTCTAGACAGATAGAACAAACAGCAAATGCACAGGCCCATGTAGGGCCCATGACTTTATTTTTCTAAACTGCCTCATCATTTTTACTATTATTCTTCCCCTGATGTGTCTGATGTGCTCTTCCTTATGATCTTCCCATGGTTGACTCATTGCCTGCATCCCTAGGCCTCAATTTAGCTGTCTCCAGCATGGCAGACGCCTGAACTGTCCCCCTATCCCTTGTAACTCGTCATCACATTGATCCTTTGGTCATCTTCCCCTGGACTTACGTTTGTTTCCTGTTTATTGTTCTTCTCATCCATAAGACCTTGAAGTTTAGGAAGGCAGAACCGGATCCACTATGTCTGCTACTGTGTCCCCAGTACTAAACACAGCACTCATACAAAGTCAGTGATCACTAAGTAGTCGTTGGATGAATGAATGAATAATTAATGAAGAGCGTGAAAGGCAGATGTAAAGATACACAGGAGGTGCATTACTCTAGGATTGTGTTCTCACTTGCCAGTCAACCCTCTTCTACTCCTACTACACGTGGGATATAGATGGTACTCTAAGAGTTGATCAATGAATATGGAGTATTTACAGTTTGAGCTGAACACAGGGAAGGCATGTCATTGTTTGGTGTCTGTAGCAGGCATTAGTAGTCACCCACAGAAATCTTTTCTCCTCCTCCTCTTCCTCTTCCTCCTTCTCTTCCACCTTCTCTTCCTTCTCCTCTTCCTCCTACTCTTCCTCCTCTTCCTCCTCTTCCTCCTCTTCTTCCTCCCGCCCCCCCTCCTCTTCTACTTCTTTTCACTCCTAGAGGGTATCATGCATGGATTAAAGAAGGCATCAGAGTCACTCTGCCAACTCTGGTTTTTGGGACTCTTGGTGGAACTGGACATGTTTTGTTGTAAATGGCTACCTCTCTCCTGGGTCTTAAAACATCTCAAGGGAAAAGCAATGTTGAGCACAAGGCATGACCATGCATGCTGTTTGTCATCTGTCACACAAGGGACTTTCCTGGTTTTCTTCACTGGCACATTGTGCCTAATTGCAAAGACCTACAGTTAGGACAGCTAGTGAAAAATCATATAGACCTCCTTACTTTCTTGTGGTTTCTGAGAGCCCCTCAACTACCTGTATCAGCCAACTAGCTAACAATGGGAGGTGGTAGTGACTTGGATTCTGGAACCCCTGGCAAAAAGATAAAGATCCCTGAGCAATTTTTTTTTGGGGGGGTCCAGTCATGGGGTCTGAACTCTGGGCTTGGGCGCTGTCCCTCAGCTCTTCAGCTCAAGGCTAGTGCTCTACCACTTGAGCCACAGCGCCACTTCTGGCTTTTTTCTTTTTGCTTATGTGGTGCTGAGGAATCGAACCCAGGGCCTCATGCATGCAAGGCAAGCGCTTTACAGCTGAGCCGCCTTCCCAGCCCCTCCCTGAGCAATTTTTATATTATAATTTATATATAACTATGCTACAAGAGTGGCACAGCTGATAGTTTTTTTTTTAATATGCATGATTGTTTAATTAGCACTGATCTTCTTGCTGGCATCTCATCCCCCATTCATCAGCCTGTAAGTGCTGCAGGACCCCTGCCTGGCTTTGCTCACCATATCACCCAGGGTCTGGGCATAGTAAGTACTCAATACTTGCTAGATGAATGAAAGAGCTAATAGATAAAGCCTGCTTAAAGTTTTAGCTGATACAACCAGGAAACACTGGTGATAGCCAGAATACAGGATGCATGGAGCTCTGGCAGGTCACTCATGCTGAGAACTGCTACTCAAACAGTGTAGGTGCCAAGGCACAGGGTTTTTGATGTAGTTTGTTTCTTCTGAGAGTGATAAGAATCAAACAGAAGACAGAGAAGTTACTTAATATTTTATTCAGCAAAATACACTATAGTCAAAACCATCTGAGCAGGCAGAAAATGCCGGTACACTGCTATAGAGGGAGGACAAGATTCCCCTGAGAGTTTAATCCAATCTGTAGCCTGTCTTTAAAGACACCTTGACAGTATTTTATATCCGTACAGTGTCTGCATGATGTAATTTCCCCCAGGGATACTGAGCTATTTCTCTATCTAGTAATGACTACTCCTCTAGTGGGTCCCCTCTGTGAGAGGCGGGTATCTCTGTCAACTGAGGAAGTCTAAAAAAGTTCATTTTGAGTCATGAAGGCAGAATGCCATAACAAGAGTTGCATGTGCTCTGTCATCAGATGGAATACAATAGCGTTCTTAGACCCTGGCAAAGATTGATTGCTGCACTTATCTCTATATTAAATATGAATTAGAGAACCCTTTAGGATCAGGCTTTGCACAAACATTACACCAGCTGGAATAAGTACCAATGGCTGGAGATGGATGGGCAACTTAATCTGCCAAGAAAAGTAGATTTCACATCACTCATGTCTTGGGAGACAAAAAGAAAACTCCTTTCATTCAAGTAGGTAATATGGGTAATTGCATGTATTTTGCATAATTTGATTTATGAGGATACTACAGTCATAGGTACCCTGGTTTCAGTTCTCTATCTTAGCAATTCCAGCTTCATTCAGTCAAAGGAGAAAAAGAGAGGCAGAGATCATGTGAACTTGTAGAAAGATTGGATAGTGACTTACTTTTCTGATCACTGACAGCTGTGGGGATGCATCTTGAGTCGGATTAAAACTGATCTAGAAATCATTGTAATAAGTAATGCTTGAAGTTCACCAAGTTTGGCACAGCATTGAGAACTTGGCAACTGTATTCTAACCCTATGTGTTGCCAAAAAGAAGAAAAGCCTCACTAAAATTGAGCCTTGTTGGCAAGTGTCCTGTTGTTTGTAGTCACATTCAGCTTCCCCCAAGCCCTAGTCTAAGGTGTACTCCCTTCATTTAAGACGCAGCAAAAAGGAAGCCATATCTCTATTCTTGGCTGCTTGATTTTCCTGGGTGTCAGCTGGTCTGTGGATGCATCATTGAGTGATATGTACGCAAATACAAGTAGGGACTGATTCCAACCTCCACGAACTGCATCTGCATTGCCTAAGAAACTCTGAGCAAGGTCTTCTTTCAGGTTTGGAATCTATTAGACTTTAAGATCATACTGTATAAATACAACATAGCTTTTGCTATCTAGCAAAGGAAAGTTTGATGAGAAAAATGACAGCATGTGCAAGGTCTGCAAGGTGGCAGACAGGCTCTGCCTTCATTCAGGAAGCCACTCAACCAGCATTCACTGAGAATCCTTCTTCTACTAGCTACATGATAGACGTTGTGTGCGGCCCAAAGGAAAAAAATCTGTGTTGAAGAAACACAAGAACAAATGTCACAGTAAATGTCTCTTTGGGGAAATGACACAAGGTAGTTCTCCAAAGAAAGGGAGTGGAGTCTGTGCTCACCTGGAGGAAAAATTGTTGAAGAAGAAACAGAAGTGGCTTGTAGATGGGACAAGTAATTACAAGTGTGCTCGTCATCTATTATGGCTATTGCAGAGACACAATTTAAGTTAAAATCATCTGCCTTTGAAGAGGTAAACAGTTTTTTTTTTTTCTAAATTTGGAGAAAGTTGCAGGGTTCTTGATGTTAAAATGGTGCGCCCCCATGCTTTAAATGCAAAGGTAAGAAATGAAAAACGTTATTCTGAATTTACTAGAGTAAGAGAACTAGGCAACTTAGAAAACTAACTTACTTAGAGAAAAATGTTAGTATTTGAGAACTTCTTTGAGAGACTTTAAAAGATTGAAAGGACTCAAGTCTGCCTGTGTGGTCAGTTGATGCACTAAAATAAAGTTAGTAAAACTGGGACATCTGAATCCAACATTTAAAAAGGAGGAATATATATATATATATATATATATATGTATATATATATATGCATATATATGTATATATATGCTATATTATATAAATACTATAATAGTCTTCATTACATGTAGAAAGGCATTCTTAATTTTAAAAACACAAACTGCAATATTTAGACATATGATATCTTGCTCTCTACCTTTAAATATCTCAGAAGTGAAAGTTGAGGAAACGTGGCACATTTGTGAAGTTTTGGAGATGGGCTTGTGGATGTGATAAACTAGTCTTGTCCCTTTTTCTATGTGTTTCAAAATTTCCATAATTTTTAATTAGAAAAGATCCCCACTACTTACTGAATACCTCTATGTTCTGGATGGTTATCCATGATACTCAATATCCATAATTTCTCAAATCACAAGATGATTGCCAAGGCAGTAAAAGTATTCCTATCAAAGAAGGCAGAACTGATGCCCAGGGTCACCCAGTTGGCAGCAGGCAGAATCTTTCTCTGAATCTAGTTTTGTTTAATGCTGTTTTACAGATGAAATCACATCTCTTTACTGGCCTTTGAGATGGCCAACACACTTTTGAGTATCCAGTGATACTGGATAATTCTTCCTTACGTTGTGCCGCATTCCACCTCACTAAAATCAACAGCTACCTATTCACAGGAACAATAATCTCAACTTACTTTGTCATCAGTGTCATTTTGGAATACATTTCCTCTCTAGCCACATTGCACTCATTGTTTCTTCTATATGGTCAAGCTCTCTGTACTTTGGACATTTACCAATCCTTTCCCACTGGCCTCCTACCCTTTTCTTCTGACCAAATTCTGCTTATTACTCAAATCCCAAGTAACAACATTTCCTTAGAATTCTCTTTCTTGATATTCAGCTTAATTATGCATTTACTTCTGTCTTCCCAGATTGATTGTAATCTATATGTACTCAGGTTCTGGTATATAGACCTACTTCATATGTATTCATTGGACCACGGTTTGGTTGAATTGAGATGAATTCTGGTTCTTTGTATCCTTTTCTTTCTCACTTAACTTCCCTAGTTCTGATTATATTTTTCTGCCTTGAATTTAAGGACTTACCGTTTTTATATTAATGACATTCACTATGTTTTACATAGTCCATTTCTCATTAAATCTCATTATTTCCCTCAATGTAGACTCAACTTTGAGCTTATGGGCCAATTCTTGCTATCATCTATTCTCTCTCCCTCTCTTTCTGTGTGTGTGTGTGTGTGTCTGTCTGTCTGTCTGTCTGTCTGTCTATCTATCTGTCTGTCTCTTTTCTCTTTCTCACTCTGTGTAAATAAAGCTTTAACATAAACCATACTATTTGTTAATGTTTTGTCATGGCTTCTTTACACAACAGCAAGTAGTTGCAACAGAACGCAGGGCCCTAAAAATGGTGTTTCCAAATAATATTCAGAAAGTCTAAGTTAAATGCAAAGTTCTGCTGAACATTGAATAAATGTTTATGTGTATGTGCCAGTACAGGGCCTAGGCACTGTCCCTTAGCTTTTCTTTTTTAATTATTATTGTAAAGGTGATGTACAGAGGGGTTACAGTTAAGTAAGTTGGGTAACGAGTGTATTTCTTTTTTTTAACAGTTACTTATCCCCTAGTTTTTCCCTCCTGACCCACCCCCAAGCTGTATAGTTCATTTTCAACATAGTGTTTAGTATCATTGCTGTGTTTGTTGACCCTTTGTCCTACCATTTCTGTGCCCCCCCCTTATCCTCCCTAAACAGATAAACTTACATATAAGACAAAAGGTACAGAAAATAAAACAGTGACAAAGGAGAAAAAAACAAAAATAGAAAAAAAAGAAACCTCTTCTTTCCTGTACTTGGAGTTTATTTCAGTAAATATTATTTTATATGATCATATGCACATAGCTATTGAGCCTTTGTGATCTTCTCCTAAAAAGGTCCTCCTTGGGCTCACTGTGTAAATTTCTAAAGTCTGTATAATCCATCATGTGCAAATATATGTTTTTGTCCTTTGCCATCTAATGTGTTCACTTGTAGTTTTATAGGCACATTTTAGTTACAATAAATGAGGGAAACTATGCAACCTATGTTCCTTTGGATCTGGCTTACTTCACTTAATATAATTTTTCTAAGTCTTTGCATTTCCTTATTAATGGGGCAATATCATTCTTTCTGATGGAAGCATAAAATTCTGTTGTGTATATATACTTCATTTTCTCCATTCATTTGTCCTTTAAGGGGCATCTGGGTTGATTCATTTCTTGGCTACAGTAAACAATGCTGCAATGAACATGGTTGTGCTGGTAGCTTTAGTGTGGCCTTGTTTGTGGTCTATTGGACAAATACCCAGGAATAAAATTGCTGGGTCACAGGAAAGTTCTATGTTTACAGTCTTTTCAGACATTTCCATACTGTTTTCCAGAATAGTTGAACAATTTTATGTTCACATCAACAGGGTAGTAGAATTCCATTTTGGCCACATCCCTGCCAGCATCTGTTATTTTTAGTTTTCTTGATAATGGCCATTCTTACAAGAGTGAGACGGAATCTTGGTATTGTTTTGGTTTGCATCTCTTTTATGGCCAGAGATGTTGAACATTTATTCATGTGTCTATTGGCCATTCTTCTTCATCTGAGAAGTTTCTAGTAGAGTCTTTAGCCCATTTATTAATGGAGTACTTGTTTCTTTGAGGGTTTATTTTAGGGAGAGTTAATTTTAGTTCTAAGTATATTTTAGATATGAGACCCTTGTCTGATTTATTGCCAAAAAGTTTTCTCCCATTCTGTGAGCTTTCTGTTTATCATCTAGCTACGTCCTTTGTCTTGCAGAAAGTCTTCAGTTTGAAGACTTTCATTAATCCAGTCTTTCTTTGATTTGTTGTGATTCTAGGTCTTTACTTAGGAAGTTCCAACCTGTGCCTAGGAGCCTTAGTGTTTCTTTTATCTAGTCCTGTAATATGTTCATGCTATCTAGCCTTACTTTGTTATCTTTGATTTATTTAGAATTGATTCTGGTGCAGGGTTTTATATATAAGGATCTAGCTTCAGTTTTCTGCATATATGTAGCCAATGCCTCCAGCACCATTTGTAGAAGAGGCTGTAATTCTTCCAACCTATGTTTTTGGCTCCCTTATTAAATATTAGGTGGCTATATGTCTGTGAATTGATTTCTGGGTCTTCTATTCCGTTGGCCCTCAGTCCTATTCTTGTGCTGGTACCAAACTTTTTTTTCCAAACATTTTTTTTATTGTGAAAATACTATACAGAGGGGTTACAATTACATGGGCAAGATAATGAGTACATTTCTTATCAAGCATTGTAGCCTCCTCCTTTGTTTCCCCTTCCCATCACTTCCCATCCTCCCCCCCACCCCCACCAAATCCTCCTCCCACCCCCACCAAAGTTGTAAAGTTTGTTTTTGAAATAACGACTTGTACATCTCATTGTTGCAATGGGTCCACCTGTATCCCTATTTAAATGATTTGGGTTTTTTTTCCCTTCCTCTCCACAAATTATATCATCATCAAATACAGTGAAAGCAGGGGTTATACCTTGGGAGAGGGACATACAAAGTAACAAAGAAATAATCTTATAAATGTGTTAGAAACAATCATATGAAAGACAAAAAAACATTTGAATACATATCTTAGGGTTCATTTTCCTAACATCAATTTATCTGGCCTTTTCTGCTTGACTCAGACATACACTAGATATTGCAAATAAGGGAAACCATGGGACCTATGTTTCTTTGGGCCTGGCTTACTTCACTTAATAGAATTTTTTCCAAGTCTTTCCATTTCCTAACAAATGGGGCAATGTCATTCTTTCTGATGGAGGCATAGAATTCCATTGTGTATATATACCACATTTTCTTGATCCATTCATCTACTGAGGGGCATCTGGGTTGGTTCCATATCTTAGCTATGGTAAATAATGCTGCAATAAACATAGTAGTGCTGGAATTTGGGAATATTCAAAGAATATTCAAAGAAATCAAACTGAGGAACATAACACTTATCTAAAATTAGATAAGGACTCACTGAAAAAGAGAACTATAGACCTATCTTTTTGATGAAGACAGATGCAAAATTTCTCAATGAAATACTGGCCAACCTAATTCAACAACAACAAAAATCGTATATTCTGATTAAACAGTTTGGTCTTGACCAAACTGTTTTTATTACTACAGCTTTGTAATAGGATTTGAAGTTTGGTATTGATATTACCACAGTACTGTTCTTCCTGATAAGGATTGTTTTTGCTATCTGAGGTCTATTATTATTCCATATGAATTTTTAGGTTGCTTTACATATATTATTGAAGGATGTTGTTGGGATTTTTTTTAATTTAATTTTTTTTGTGTGAACATACTGTACAGAGGGGTTACAATTACATGGACAGGATAATGCGTACATTTCTTATCAAGCACTGCAGCCTCCTCCTTTGTTTACACTTCACATCCCTTCCCAGCCTCCCCCCCCATCCTCCCCTCCCCCCCCCCCGCCACCCCCCTTCCCCCCCACCAACATTGTAAAGCTCATTTTCGACATGACAACTTGTACTTCTCATAGTTGCAACAGGTCCACCTGTATCCTTAAACGACTTGTTTTTCCCCATCTCCTCCACAAGTTATATTGACATCAAATATAGTGAAAGCAGGGGTTATACTGTGGGGGAGGGACATACAAAGCAACAAAGAGATAATCTTATAAATGCGTTAGAAACAAATGCGTGAAAGGAAAACAACATTTAAATACATATCTAAGGGTTCATTTTCCTAACATCACATTATCTGACCTTTTCCACTTGACTCATACATGTACTAGATATTGCAAATAAGGGAAACCATAGGATATGTTTCTTTGGGCCTGGCTTACTTCACTTAATAGAATTTTTTCCAAGCCTTTCCATTTCCTAACAAATGGGGCAATGTCATTCTTCCTGATGGAGGCAGAGAATTCCATTGTGTATATATACCACATTTTCTTGATCCATTCATCTACTGAGGGGCATCTGGGTTGGTTCCATATCTTAGCTATGGTAAATAATGCTGCAATAAACATAGTTGTGCTGGTAGCTTTAGTGTGATCTTGTTAGTAAACATTTGGGTAAATGCCCAAAAGTGGGATTGCTGGGTCATAGGGGAGCTCTATGTGAAGTCTTTTGAGGAACCTCCATACTGCTTTGCAAAGTGGTTGAACAAGTTTACACTCCCACCAACAATACATTAGGGTTTCCTTCTGGCCACATCCCCTCCAGCATCTGTTGTTGTTAGAGTTCTTGATTTTTGCCATTCTAACTGGAGTGAGGTGGTATCTCAATGTTGTTTTCATTTGCATTTCTTTTATGGCTAGGGATATTGAGCATTTCTTCATGTGTCTATTGGCCATCCTTCTTTCTTCTTCAGAGGAGTTTCTCTTTAAGTCTTTAGCCCACTTATTTATTGGGCAGTTGTTTCTTTGAGGATTTGTAGTTGGGGGATTTAATTTTTTGAGTTCCAAGTATATTTTAGGTATGAGACCCTTGTCCGTTGTATGGCTAGTGAAGATCTTCTCCCAATCCGTGGGCTTTCTATTGATCTTGCTAGCTATGTCATTTGCCATGCAGAAGCTCTACAATTTCATGCAATCCCATTTGTCCAACCTTTCTTTGATTTGTTGTGTTTCCAGGTCTCTATTCAGAAAATTTCCGCCTGAGCCAAGGAGACCTAGGGTTTCTCCTATTCCATCCTGTAATGTTTTCAGAGTGTCTGCTTTGACTTCGAGGTCTTTGATCCATTTGGAGTTGATTCTGGTGCAGGGTGATATATAAGGATCTAGCTTTAGTTTTCTACAAGTAGATAACAATTTTGCCAGCACCATTTACTGAAGAGGCTGTCTTTGTTCCATTCTGTTGTTTTAGCTCCCTTATCGAAGATTAGATGGCTATAGGTCTGTAGGTTCATTTCTGGGTTTTCAATTGTATTCCATTGGTCCTGAGGTCTGTTCTTGTGCCAGTACCAAGCTGTTTTGATTACTATGGCTTTATAATAGAGTTTGAAATTTCGTATTGATATTTCTCCAACAGTATTCTTTCCGTTGAGCGTTTTTGCTATTCGGGGTCTTTTATTGTTCCATATGAATTTTTGGATTGCCTCTTCTATTTCCTTGAAGAATGAGGTTGGAATTTTGATAGGTATCGCATTGAATTTGTAGATAGCCTTGGGAAGTATTGCCATTTTCAGGATGTTAATCTTTCCAATCCAGGAGCATGGGAGGTTTTGCCATTTTCTAAGTTCTGTTTTAATTTCCTTTTTCAAGATTTTAAAGTTTTCATCATAGAGGTCCTTCACTTCTTTGGTTAAGTTAATTCCTAGGTATTTTATTTTTTGTGGGGCTATTACAAATAGAGTTGCTTTCCTAATTTCAGCCACACTTTTCTCATTGTTGGCATACAGAAAAGCCATTGATTTTGGGGGGTTAATTTTATACCCTGCTACTTTGCCAAAGTTTTGAATCAGCTTGAGTAATTTGGGAGTAGAGTCTATGGGATTCTTTAAATACAAGATCATGTCATCTGCAAAGAGGGAGAGTTTTATTTCTTCTTTCTCTATTTGGATCCCCTTTATGTCTGCATCTTGTCTTATTACAGTAGCTAGGCATTCTAATACTAGATTGAAGAGAAGTGGAGAGAGTGGACATACTTGTCTTATTCCTGAGTTAAGAGGAAATGGTTTTAGTTTTTCACCATTAAGTATAATGCTGGCTGTAGGTTTGTCATATACAGCCTTTATTGTATTGAGGAATGTTCCATGGATTCCTAATTTTTCCAAAACCTTCATCATAAAGGGGTGTTGGATCTTGTCGAATGCTTTTTCTGCATCTATTGAGATAACCATGTGGTTCTTATTCTTGCTCCTGTTGATGTGATGAATAATATTAATTGATTTGCGTATATTGAACCAGCTTTGCATCCCTGAAATGAATGCTGTTTGATTGTGTTGTATGATTTTTTGGATGAGTTGTTGAAGTCGATTGGCCAAAATTTTTTTGAGAAGTTTTGCACCAATGTTCATCAAAGAAATGGGTCTATAGTTCTCTTTCTTTGATGAGTCCCTGCCTGGTTTTGGGATGAGGGTTATGATGGCTTCATAGAATGTGTTCGGTAGTGAGCTTTCTCTTTCAATTTCATTGAAGAGTTGGAGGAGTATTGGTGTGAGCTCTGCTTTGAAGGCCTTGTAAAATTCCGCTATAAAACCATGTGGTCCTGGACTTTTCTTGGCTGGGAGGTCTCTTATTGCTGTTTCTATTTCAATGCTTGATATGAGCCTGTTAAGATGGTTTAACTCATCTTGATTTAGTTTTGGCACGTCAATATTTGCTAGGAAAAGGTCCATTTCTGTCAAGTTCTCAAACTTATTAGCATAAAGTTTTGAGAAGTATTCCCTTATAATGTTCTGAATCTTGGTTGTTTCCGTGGTGATGTTTTCCATTCTTATCTCTGAGTTTATTCATTTGGGTGTGTTCTCTTCTTTTTCTGATAAGATTTGCTAAGGGTCTGTCAATTTTGTTAATTTTTTCGAAGAACCAACTCTTTGTTTTGTTGATTCTTTCTATAGGTTTTTTTGGATTCTAAGTCATTTAATTCTGATTTAATTTTAATTATTTCTTTCCGTCTACTGGATTGGGGTTTATCTTGCTGCTCTTTTTCAAGGAGGTTTAGATGTTGGTTTCAGATCTCTCCGATTTGTTGATGTAGGAGCTCAGAGCTATAAATTTGCCTCTGAGTACTGCCTTTGCTGTGTCCCAGAGGAGCTAGTAATTTGTGTGTTCATTTTTGTTGAATAGCATGAACATTTGAATTTACTTTCTAATCTCTTCCACGACCCACTCGTGTTCAGCCTCCATGTGATACCGGACTTTCTTTGGTGGCTTTTGGTGTTGGGTTCTAATTTTATTCCCTTGTGGTCAGAGAGAATGCAAGGTATAACTTCAATGTTTCTGAATTTAGACAAGTTTGCTTTGTGGCCTAAAATGTGGTCTATTTTAGAAAACGTTCCATGTGCTGCTGAGAAAAACGTGTATTCTGATGCTACTGGGTGAAATGTTCCATAGATGTCTGTTAAATCTAGTTGATCTATGCAGCTGTTTAGATCTGGGGTTTCTCTGCTGAGTTTTTGCCGAGTTGATGTATCTAGTGGGGAGAGTGGTGTGTTAAAATCCTCAACAATTAATGTCTTTGGATCTATATGGGATTTGAGGGAAAGTAGTGTTTCTTGGATAAATTTGGGTGCTCCATTGTTTGGCGAATAGATATTTAGAATTGTAATATCCTCCTGAAGGAGAGATCCCTTAATTAGTATGTAGCAACCTTCTTTATCTCTTCTCAGGAATTTTAATTTGAAGTCTATTTTATCTGATATTAGGATTGCAACTCCCGCCTGTTTATGGGGGCTGTTTGCTTGGTAGATTTTGTTCCAGCCTTTAACATTGAAAATGTGTTTGTTTTTACGGGCAAGATGTGACTCCTGAAGACAGCAGATAGAAGGGTCTTGTTTTTTAATCCAACTAGACAGTCTATGTCGCTTAATTGGAGAGTTCAGTCCGTTAACATTAAGAGATAGGACTGAGAGGTATTTGGGAGTTCCTGCCATGTTATCCACCTTCTTGGGGGCTGCAAAAACTGGGTTCTTCCTATGGCTCTTGGATTCGGAGTTTGGGTGCAGTTTCTTGGCCTTTATTGTGGTCTTGTTGGTTTTCTATGTGTAGGACATCTTTAAGAATCTTTTGTAGGGCTAGTTTGGTGGAGATGTATTGTTTCAATTTTTCTTTGCTATGGAAGGTTTTTATTTGGCCTTCAGTTATGAAGGAGAGTTTAGCTGGGTACAGTATTCTTGGTTGATAGTTGTTTGTTTTTAGAGCATGGCACACATCATTCCAGGCTCTTCTTGCTTTGATTGTGTCTGCTGAGAAATCTGAGGTGATTCTAATTGATTTCCCTTTATACGTGATTAATCTTTTCTCCTTGACAGCTTTAAGGATCTTTTCCTTGGTCTGAGTTGATCCTGTGTGGATTATAATGTGACGGTGGGATGTCCTATTCTGGTCTGGTCTATTTGAGGTTCTAAAAGCTTCTTGTATCTGAATAGGCCTATCTTTTTGCATGTTTGGGAAGTTTTCTGCTAGGATCCTGTTAAACAAATTTCCTAGACCATTAACTTCTGTTTCTAGGTGTTCCTCTACACCCATTATCCTTAGATTAGGCCTTCTGATGATTTCTTCCAAGTGTTGGATAAATCTATCATATTTCTTGGACTTGTCTTGGATGCTTGTATGTTCTTTCTCTATAATATCTAGGCTGTCTTCAATCCCTGAGATTCGATCTTCTGCATGGACTAACCTGCTGTCAAGACTTTCTACTTTGTTTTTTATCTCTTTTCCATCTAATTGGTCAGCTTTGATGGCTTCAAATTCTTTGTTGAAACTTTGTTTTAGATCTTCTATGAACTTCTTTACTTCCTTAATTTGGTGTTCAGTGTTTATTCTCAAATCACTTAGTTGATTGGTTATGGTTTCTTTGGACTCCCATTCCTTCTGTTGGGTTCCATTCAGCATTCCCTTTGTGGTCTTCCTGACTTCCTTCAGCTCTTTGTTAATGGATTCCATGAATGCCTTTAGTGATCTTTGTGTATTCTCTTACTGCTCTCTCAATTCCTGTATAACTCTTTGATTAGTTTCCTCCCATTTGTGAGATTCCTGTAGTTCTCTTTGAGTGTTCTCAGCCTGCTCACGCCATTCCTGCCTTTCTCTTTGAGTATTCTCAACCTGCTCACGCAAATCCTGTATCAGTTTTTGAGTAGCTTCCTCACGCTTATGATATTCCTGTATAAACTTTTGGATTGCCTCCTCTCTCTCCCTATCACGCTCATACAGAGTCCTTTGTATGTTTTCAATCTTTTCATTTATCATGTTTGCCAGCAGTGTTTGTAGAGCTATTTGGGAACTCTCTTCTGGATTATGCATTATCTGTTCTGTCCCCTGATTATCAAGATTGGGAATTGAGATACCCGGATTTGCCATTTTTCTTGTGTTTTTCCGGCTTACTCTGCCCATTTGAGATGAAAATAGCACCAGTTTTGTGCTAGAACACTATCTTAAGGCAAGCATCAACCAAAATCTGAATTTGCACAATCAATAGTCTACAGATACAATCTAGTTCAACAGATACATCTATTCAACATCAAACAAGTATATGTTAATGGGCTATGAACCGCAAAGAAGAATTTGGAAAACCAGAAATTATTAAGGTTAGGGAGAGATGTGGGTAAAAAATAGGAATAGATTGATGTGGGGAGGCACAGGGAGAGTTAACCAAGTCCTAATCTCAAAGCAGGAAATAGGTTGGGTAGGATGAAAGTAGAGAGAGAGAAAAAAAGAAGAAAGGGAAAGGGAAAAGAAAAGAGACCAGAAAAAATAGAAAAGTAAAAATTAATAATATTATGCAGAGTCGAATCTATTTAGAGAAGAATGTGAATATATTGAGAGAAGGGGCGGGATATAAAGGAGATGTGAAAAACTTAAAAATAAAGATGCTTAAAATATTATATAGGTATAAAAAGGTAGTACTGCTATTAAGGAATTTAAGTCTCAGAGGTTTAGAATTGAGTAATAAATTTGTGGATTAAGTGTGTACACAATGGGGGATAGGGTCTAATAGTCAACTACGGATTTATCTGAGGATGTGCAGGACAAGAATTAAGTCACATAAAGAAGAAGGAAAGACAGGAAAAGGTGAAGAGGATAAGAAAGGAAGAAAAAAAGATCAGAAGTTCAGTAGAGCTAAACAAAAAACAAAAAGATAATTAAAAAAGAAAAAAAGAGAATGAAAACAAAAAAAAAGAAAGAAAAATACACACTCACGTATCCCTAAAATAAAAATTATAAGAGGATTAAAAAAAGTTACTGGAAAACATTTTTTTTCAAAAAAGGCAAAAATTAAAGATTAAAAAAGTTTTAGAAAAGAAAAAAAGAATTTTTTTATATAAGGTACCAAAAAAAAAAAAAGAAGAAGAAGAAGAAGAAGAAAAAAGTTCTTTGATTTTTTTGGGAGGGGTGGGAAAAATCCTGTATCTCCCTTGTGTCCGTAACCAGCCTCTTGTTGGAGACTCTGGTCTGCTTGTGGTCCTGTGGCTTGGTTGGTTTCTTAAGTCAGTTTGTTGGAAAAGGCAGAAAAATGCTCTGCTTTACCCAGGATTTTGCGATCCTCCTCCCAGGCTAGTTCAATGGGAGGCAAATCTGCTTTGAGTATCGCAAAAGAGGGGGATGCAGTGATGAGGCTAGGTTCTGGGTAGAGTTGAGGCCTTTCAATAAACAGTAGCTTTTCCCTGGGGCTAGTTTGTGAAAAACTCACAGAGCCCAGCCTGGAGCCATTCTCAGGGTTTCTGTTTACTAATTTTCAATTGATTGTGGAGGCTGCTAGAGGGAGGGGCAGCCTCTGGCTCTGATTACCCAGTGAAGAAAGCCACTCCTAGGGCTGGCCACCCAAGTTGGGTGACTTTTCCCTGGGTGGAGCTGAGTCTGGCAGGTCACGCCGCAGTTAAGTTCTTGTGACCTGCTAAATGACTCGTTTTATTCCAAGGCTTGAGTTGGAGCTAGCAGCTCGGAGCTTTGTCGGTATCCAAGATGGAGATCTCCAGTACTGGGAGGGGGAGGGTGGCCTTCCCTCCTTTGCTCCCTGAGAGGAGTGAGGACGTCAGGCTTCTACTCATGTCGAGTCTTGGTTCCTGGGTTGTCTCTGGTCTGCGAACTGCAGGATGAAGATGTCTGCTCCTTGTCGGTTCTTGCTGGTGTTGAGTAGAATCCGTTCGCCCTCTGCATCTGGCTCCTTCGTCCTGGACTCTCTGTGGCTCAGTTATGGCGCCTGCGATCATCCACCGCCGCCACCGCTGCCGCCGCTGCAGCGGCTGCTGGCAAGAGCTCAGATGTATCTCCTTGTCTGGATTTTCCCTCTCTGGCCTAACTCTCTGTCCTGTGATGGCACACCTGGTGTGATTCTCTGGCTTAGGACTGTTCACTGGAACTCTAAAACTGCTTTCTATGCTAGAGCTTGTTTAGACTCCAGCTTCTCCTCCGCCATCTTCCCGGAACTCCTGTTATTGGGATTTTTATGGATATTACATTGAATTTGTAAATAGCTTTGGATAGTATTGCCATTTTCACAATGTTAATCCTTCCAATCTAGGAGCATTTTTTTTTTCATTTCTTCATATCTGCTTTAATTTTTTTTTTGAGATTTTTATAGGTTTCATAGTAGAAGTCCTTCGTGTCTGTGGTTAAGTTAACCCCTAGGAATTTTTTGAGGCTATTACAAACGGAGTTGCTTTCCTGATTTCAGTCTCGATCTTCTCATGGCATAGAGAAAAGGTACTGATTTTTGTGGGTTAATTTTATACTCTGCTACTTTGCCAAGTTTTGGATCAGCTCATGTAAGTTGGGGGAATAATCTATAAGGTTCTTTACATATAGGATCATGTCATCTGCAAAGAGGGATAGTTTTACTTCTTTTTCCCTGTTTGGACCCACTCCCTCACCCCCACCCCCACTTAATGTTTTTCTCTTGCCTTATTACTCTTGCTAGGAATTCCAGTACTACATTGAAGAGGAGTGGAGAAAATGGATATCCTTATCTCATTCTTGATTTTAAAGGAAATGATTTTAAAAATTTGCCATTAAGTATAGTACTTGCTGTAGTTTTGTCATATACAGTTTTTATTATATTCAGGAATGTTCCATGTATTCCTAGCTTCTCCAGAGATTTTATCATAAAGGGATATTGAATCTTGTCAAATGCTTGTATCTATGCTTCTGTTAATGTGTTGAATTATACTAACTTACTTGCATATATTGAACCAGCTTTGCATCCCTGGAATGAATCCAATTTGATCATAGTGTATGATGTTTTTGATTAGTTGTTGAATGTGGTTGGCCAGATTTGGGGGGGATAAATTTTACATCAATGTTCACAAAGAGATTGGTCTATAGTTCTCTTTCTTTGATGAGTCTGTATCTGATTTTGAGAGGAGGGTTATGCTGGCTGAATAGAATGACTTGGTAGTGATCTTTCCCTTTCAATCTCATTGAAGAGTTTGAGGAGTGTTGAAGTACATTCTTCTTTGAAGGCCTTATAGAATTCAGCTGTAAATCCATCAGGTCCTGGGCTTTTCTTGGATGGGAGGTCTTTTATTGCCATTTCAATTTCATTACTTGTTATGGGTCTATTTAGTTGGCTTAAATCTCCTTGGTTCAGGTTGTGTATAACAATGCTCTCTAGAAATTATTCAATTTTTTCCAGATTCTCCAATTTGTCGGCATAAAGGTGTGCAAAGTATAATGTTCTGAATCTTGCTTATTTCTGTCATGGTGTTCCCATTTTCATTTCTAAATTTATTTATTTAGATATGTTCTCTCTTTTGTTATTCTGATTCCTTCTATGGTTTTTTGGTCTCTAATTTATTTCAGACTTAATTTTGATTATTTGTTTCTGTCCACTGGTTTGGGATTTGGCTTATTCCTCTTTTTCAAGGAGCTTGAGGTGTATCATTAAAGTGTTGATTTGAGAGTTTTCCAGTTTGTAGACACTTGGAGCTATAAATTTTCCTCTGATTACTGCCTTTTCTGTATCCCAGAGGAGCTGGTATTTTGCATGCTCATTTTCATTAAATTCCATAAACATTTGAATTTCCCTTCTAATCTCTTCAAGACCCACTGGCCATTCAGCAATGTGTTATTCAGTCTCCATGAGTTAGTAAACTTTCTGTGATATCTTTTGGTGTTGAGATCTAATTTTTTTCTATTATGTTCTGACAGGATGCAGGGAATAATTTCAATTTTTTAAAAATTTACACAGCTTTGCCTTGTCACCTAAAATATTATCTATTTTGGAGAATGTTCCATGAGGTGCAGGGGAAAATGTGTATTCTGATGCTGCTGGATGAAATAATCTATTGATGTCTGTTAAGTGTAGTTGGTGAATGAAATCATTTAGACCTGAAGTTTCTTTGCTGAGTTTTTGCCTGGATGATCTATCCTCCCTTCACATTTATGCACAAGGCTGGTACACTAGCACCTAAGCCAGGGCTCTACTTCTGGCTTTTTGCTGGTTAATTGGAGGTAAGAATCTCAAGAACTTTTTACTCCTGCTGCCTTCAGAGCATGATCCTCAGATCTATCTTCTGAATAACTAGGATTACAGATGTGAGCCACTGACAAGCATCCCTGAATAAATTTTTCGAAAAAGCATATCTCCAGTATTGAGGTTGATATACTTGTAATATTAGAAATTGCACTCACTGTTCATCAGAAATTCAAATTTAACTATTCTTCCACTGGCTAAATCTCTCAGCTCTTTCTGTGGAACCTAACATATTCACAATCTAGACTTTTAGAGAATGTTAGCCAATTCTCAAGCTACGGCAGAAATAACAGTAATGGTAGTGGGGATGGCAGGAGTAAGAACAATAGTAATGCTAGTAGTAGGCATGATTATTTGTATTGTCACTGTCAGAGAGGTATCTCTTGTGATCCCAAAGCATTTATCTTAAAAATAGGTTCTGGGTCTGCATCACAGAGTGAGCCAGACTGATATCTCAGACTCTGATTCCGACTCCTCACTTGGCACATCCCCATTTAACTAGGAATACACCTCCTCTTTTTGAAGAGAAGTTTGTGTCTTACCATGATTCTTTTTTTCATAAATTTATATCACACATCAGGCTCTCCTATTCTAGAACAAATCAGGATATTCCAATCTCCTACTATTTGCTGTATTTTATTCCTCTGTTAACTCACTTCATGTGCTTATATATATCCAACAGTTGTATAGCAGCAATTGCGGATTATTTATCTGATGATTATTTTTACCCAGTATAGTCATGTGTCACTGAAACACATCTCTGTATTAGCCATTATAGACAGCCTGGAGGAAACTGAATTCCTTGGGGATGGAGCATTTAGAAGGAAAAGCTCAGGGCAGTCTTCTACCTGTCTGCTGTTATAATCCAGTCAGCTCATAGCACAGCAATATATTAATCACACAATGTAGTTTACCTACTTTCTCTCTGAAGAATATTTAAAAGTGGTTACATAATGCATTAATTATCTAGATTATATGACCTAAGTTTTGCCACTTCATCTATTTCAAGCACTTCCAAACTGAAGAAAAAGATTTTTTTCTGTCCCACACTGCAGCAAATATCAAAGATCTGATTAGTATGACAATTATTGAAAACACTGACTTGGAGTCTGCTAAGTGCCCTTCATCCATTTTTCACAGCCTCACTGAGATATTTGTTTCTTTACAGACAGTAGATTATTACCTTTCAGGAAGAAGGCGATTGGAAGATAAGACAGCTTCACAATGTGTTTCTGATGAGTCTAGTCTGCTCTTTGACTCAGGGCAGTGGGAGCACATTAATTTACCTGTGAGATTGTGGCTCTCATGGGTTAACGAGACTCTCTTCATGTAGTGACTTTGCCCTGTCTGGCCATTAAAAGAGGATGGGACTGAAACCACGGTCTGTTTTCCTGTGATAACCTTGACAGTGGACTACTGTTTGTTTGGTAGGGGTTATGTCAGGGATATGTGCTGACATTCTGCAGATAAAAAGTTAAGCCTTATAGCAAAGTTTGTATTATAAAAAGCCAGAATTGGAATCCACTAACTTTTAAAGTACCTTCAACCAAAATGTTAAAACTTCCAAAGTACAGAGACAAGCTTGATAAAGTAAAACACAATTTAATTACTATTTTTCTTTAGCATAAAAATAGACTTCATGGAAGTTTTAATACTCTGCTCTTCAGAATTAACCATAAAACTTAAAAGTGTCAGTCATTCAGATAATTAGAAACATATAAATTTAAGGAATGTGCAGCTGTAAAATTAATGATCAGACTCATGTTAAAGACTATATTTACTAAAGGTAAAAAAAATCCTGCTTTCCAAAACCCCTTTTCGCTCCCTGATAATGTTGCAAGAGAAGAAAGAAAAAAAAATCTTTGTCATATTGTAGTGAATTTTAATGATACATTTTTTAGTTGTTTAGTCTTTTGTCCTTGAATGTGTGGAATATAAACCACCATACTTGTCATAGTTATTTTGACCTTAACCTTTCTTTTTGTAATGAAAGAGACATAAAATGCCCCAGCTGGTCTGACTGTTTGTGAGAGTAAGGAGACAGTGAAAAGCCTTCATTCCTGGGTAGATGGGATGAGCAGTGAGATCTGTGTGGCTTGAATGAGCTGTAGCAATGCCCAGCCTTTTGTATTTCTGGAGAATTTAGAAAGCTGTTTTTAAAACCTGGAATGGGATTGTCATTTTTCACAACTGCACAGAGATTATCATTTCCTTTAGAGTTCTCTTTACAATGGGCTTTAATGTATGTGATGTTGGACTGGCATAAAAGAAGGAATTGTACAGATAGGTAAACTAAGGGAACCTTACATGTAATAAGATAGAGCTGCTTTGAGATTTAGCTTGTTAGACAGTTCAATTTGATTCCAAAATTGAAATTTCACTGCAGAGGACTAAAAATATTAAGAATTCGTCATTCTGTAATCTAAAAAGAAAAGAGAGGGAAATAACTTATCTGATGGAATTTGATAGTTAGCTCTTACCTTAGTGAACCAAGGGTTTCGAATTCCCCAGATGGACTCTCTTTTATACAGGTTTAGGCTTCACTTGCTGGTAGAGACCTTACTAAAGAATGCATTTGATCCATTCACCTTTGTTGTCATGGAATCACTGTAATCTTGGAAATATAGAATATAATTTCTTAGATTAAATGGCTGCTTTTCTTTTGACTATAGAATTGGCTCATTCTACCTTGTCTGAATATTTGCCTTCCGTGTATGAACTGACAATGTGTCCTATAAGTAAAGGAAATCTAGCTCAGAAGATTGTAAAATGTGGATCTTAAAAGTTTAAAGATTCCTGAGGAATGCATAGGATCACTAAGGGCTTTGAAGGACATCAGGATTCCTTGCCTATCCTTACCTTTCATGACACCAGCCAAAGAAAAAGTGACAACAAGCTTCTAAGAAATGTAAAGATTGCGGGGAGACAGAGGGATGGGCTGGGCGTGTGGCACAAATAGTAGACTACTTGCTTAACAAATACAAGGCCCTGAGTGCAAACCCCAGTACTTCCAGCAAAAAGGAAGGAAGGAAGGAAGGAAAGAAGGGAGGGAGGGAGGGAGAGAGGGAAAGGAAGGAAATTACAGTGAGAGCACAAAGTTACTAATAACTAAGGGTTGTGATTATATTTCTCACATTGCAAGCTGCTTGACAAGTTATTTGTTCATGAAAGTAGCAATAGCCTGAAGTATTAGAAGGTTCAACTTGATAATATTTACAAGAGTGTAGCTCCTTCTCTTCCTTCTCTTTTCACTTGCTGAATGCTTATCATATGCCAGGCACTGTAGAAAACCTAATATATGCACTATCTCAATGATCTTCTGAAGTTTTAGGCTCAGTTTACAAGTGAAGAAAATGAAATGTCGACATCAGAGTGAGCCTAAGGCAGTCTCATTTTTTTGAATATTTTTATTTAAGTAGTTGTACAAAGGAGTTGCCATTCAATAGAGCAGCTTATGAATACAGTGCTTCTTGATCACTGTTACCCCCTTTAACAATCTCACCCACCTCTCTCACCTCAACCCTTCCTCTCATTTCTTCATTTTTAAGTTATACATTGAATTCTTTATTGAATTTTGTGGTATATACAATGCCTTCTTGCCTGCATTTTTCTCATTTCCCCCATTCATACTTCTACCACTCTTTCCTCCCCACTCCCCGGGCAAATAACCATTTCCTGGTACTTACTTTGTTGGGCTCTGACTTGGTCTTTCTAACTAATTATTCTATTTATGATAGCTTTTGTTATACTTCAGACCATTCATAACCACTTGGGGTATTGTCATTTTTGTGAGTTTAGAATATTCAGACACTGATGATCCTGTGGGTTCACCTAGTATAGTATTAATATAATGATTTTTTTCATTGTGCTGATTCAAATAGACTTTTATTGAAAAATTTAAATTTGTTAGGTACAGGTCAAAGCATGTAGAAAACAAGGGTAAATTAATCACAATGAACATCATATAGAAAATAATTCCATACATGGATTAAATTTAAAATTAAGTATCAGTATATTAACCTAACAATATTAAATAAATATAGAATAATAGTATTTCTGAAGAATAGTTTGTCAATACTTTAAAAAAAGAATGTAAAAAGAATTTTTCTGAGTGGAGGCTGATAGAAGAGTCATCTATAAGGTAAAGCCAATCACAAGAATATTCAAGAAGAATGAATTATTTAATGTCAGTGTCATAGAGACTGGAAGACAGGGTAATAAGAGGTAAAACTAGAAAAAGAATGGTAAGAACTGTGAAGAGCATAAGAATGCACAAGCAAACACCTTGTGCCACAGATCCATGTACTCAAAGATACAGAATGCTAGGAAGACAAGTACAGTTTTCTCCCCCAGAAAACTGGTGCGAATGTTAAAATATTGTTCTAATTGCAACAGTATGCATATTCATATAACAATTTTTATTACATGAATTTGATTTAACATTGATTAAGTAAGTTGTATTGCCAGTGTGAACATCCTCACCCAAATTCTGAGATGGAGAGACCAGTCTAAAAGTCAGACCCCCCCCAAAAAAAATAAATAAATAAAATAAAAAATAAAAGTCAGAACCTCCATTACCTCATATCGTTCTAAAATCCAGTAGATAAAGTCACTAGTAATACATGGTCATCAGAATATACCATTTTACACATTAGAGAATTGCTAATTTAAGTTGGAGAATAATGCTATCTGGTATCCTCTTCTGATTCCCATGACACACTTGCATTTCAAAGACAGTAGGTTTAATTCAGTGTGGAACACTTTATTAGGAAGCATATTGAAATTGGTATTGAAGCCAATCAACAAAATGGGTTTTAATCTAAAACATGAGATAGGTATATATTTCAGTATATACTCAGGTGTGCATTTTTTTTCCTTCTTTGAATCCTATTTTTTTTCAATCAGAGTTGCAAGAGTGTACATTCCCTTTCTCCCTTTTAAAGGATGGAAACCTTACATGTCTTTTTTGCCTTGGTTAGGGAGACAGAGGATGGGGAGTGGATGTGAGGATAGTGTAAAGAGATAAAAAGGTCTGACCCACTTGCTAACAGGAGCTGTGCCTTCACAGCTTGGAAATAAACATTAAGTGATACCAGTTTATTTCCAAGTTGATTTGATTTTGCAAGGCTTGGGTCAGTGTTTGGAAATGATTCATCAGAAGATGTAAGAGTGGACATCAGACAGCCTTAGACATGCCATACCTCTGTTGCTCTGAGGGTTTTAATTTTGAAATTTTAGTAAGATAACTAACTGGGAAAACAATCTGCAGCTTCAACAATACTTACTGTCATATCCAATTTCCAGTGTCTTGTGTCCCATCAGGTGTATTTGGGGAAGATCACCTTCTTTAAAGTGAGACTAGCCTTGACTATTATGACAATAACAAACCAAATGCATCAGTACTGGAGTCACTTGAACTCATCTTAGCATCTGACAGTCTCTTGCTGGCCCAGTGCTAAGAATTATTAATGCTGTCTCCTATCACATGGGTTCAAGGCACTTGAAGATGATAAAAGTATCTTTAAGTCTCAGGTTAATGAAATCATGTCAGGGTGGTCCTATAGCTTAGTGTTTGTGTTTCAATTTGTACATGTTATAACTTTAAAAAAAACTTTATTCACAAGCAAACTGCAAACTTTTAAAGACATTAAGCCTGCCAAATTATAGCCACTTACTGCGCCTGACGTATTTTTCAGCTTAGAACCACAGAGGGACTGCCAAGCCTGTTTCTTCTCATTACCTGTTCTATGTCTGGCCTGGAGTTTAGATTTTCAAAAATGGAAAAAAGCTGTTTGCAAAAATCACAAGGCTCTTGAGCTCTTAGTTTCTTCTTAGTATCAACGTTTATTTATTTAGGTTTGGGCTGGGTTTCAAAAGATTGAAATTGGAAACAGAGAAGGTGACTCTGAACACCATTTATCTGTATATAGGCGAACTTTCGATGTACGTTTAATTTAAAAAATTGCCGTTTCCTACAAGAGGGAGCTATTTTTCACATTGTTACAACATTTTTAGAGGTCACTAGGTGGTCATGTCACCAGCAGGGAGTTTTTGTTTGGCAGGCCGCGTTGGCAGTTAGTTACGAATGCCTCCCATGATTCAGTGTTCAAAGCGGGCTGCTTTGCAAGTAACAAATACTTACAACCTGAGAACTGAAGTATAAAAAGTACTGACAGGGGAAAATGTATGGAAATGTAAAACAGCATCTTTAGTGGCCAAATTGGGGTGTTCAGGGAGTTGGAGATTACATGTCTACTTTATATTTGAATTTTAGCATTTACAGAAGCAATAATGTCTTAACTACCGTAGCTGGCTGTCACCTTGCTTTTAGTTAGCAAGGTGCCGTTATTTTGTGACTTGTTGGGTCCTGTGATTTGAAATATCATCAGAGTTCCTGTCAGTAATCTTTATTAACCTCATCCCCTGAATGTACCTTCTGCTGCTTACTTAGCCTGCATCTCTATATCACTCCTCACTATGAATGCTGGTAATTGAAGCAAGATTAAGTAGGCAGCTAAAAGCACCAATTACAGGGACTTTTTTTCCCCTAAATTTCCCTATTATTGACAGAAGAGTATTTCAAATTTGGGATAAGTCTTTATAGAGAAATAAATAAACAACATGTAGATGGATCATTGAAGAAATGGCTGAGATGAAAAGAAGTGATAAATAGCTATGGGTAGTTTATTTGTAATTAGTTTTTTAAAGCATCAGAATAGAGATTGCTTGTTGTCTTCATATCCAAACGATTACTGTTCTCCTACCTATGGATACATTTTGTTGATAAAATTTTAAAAAATCACCCCAAGAATGCAGCTTTCACTTAAGAACCTAGTGATTTTGCTGTATTATTACAACTTGTAGATTATAGATATTTGATTATTTTTAAGCCAGAAACTAAGTGAATTCAGTTTTTTCAAAGCGTTGTCATGGCTCCTGCTGAATTGTTTAGAATAGAAACGCTTCAGAATTTCAGATTTCTTTGATAAGACAGAGGAAGACATTTAGCTCCTGTGTCTTCTTGTGGTCTTAAGACAAATGACAAAGAAATTGATAGGATTTTCATTTATTTGGCCACTACAATCTGTTGATATTTTTCTTATTATAATTCTGAGAGAGTTAAACATTCCTTCTATAAATATGGGAAACTCTCACAGACACAGCTTTTTTTTCTCTTTCAAGCAAATAAATTCATGTTCTTAATGGCATTTCACTACTTCTTTAGGCCCTTGCAGAAAGCTTTTTGGCCATGAAGATCGGTTGAAATGTTAAAATATTCAAGATTTCTGCTAAGTAATTAAAAAGTGGAATGGAAGCTACAGTGAAAATTTTATTGTGGATATACTGTCAATTTTACAACCCAATTCTTTGTTCCATTTAAAAAAAAAAGAATTTCCCCTCTCCAGTTTACATTTGCTTAAACATATGGAAATGGAATTCTGGTACCATGGTAAATATTAGGAATGTACTAAATGTATAGATAAAATTATGGAAAATGAGAGGAAGCTCACACCTGTAATCCTAGCTGCTCAAGAGTCTGAGATCTGAGGATTGCAATTCGAATCCAGCCTGGCAGGAAAGTCTGTGAGACTTTTATTTCCAATTAAATCACAGAAGAATCAGAAATGGTGCTATGGCTCAAGTGGTATAGAACTTAGATTCTGTCCCCTTTTAAAATTAGTTTTCTCACCTGGTTTCTAAAAGACTGGTAACTTCTATACAGTTATCTTTTAACTAGTAGAAGGAAATTAATGAATTGCCATCATAATTACAATCATAACAACTATAATGTGCTGTTTGTTGTATATACAACTAAATGTGCTAAATGCATTAAACCATTTTATCATATATATTACTCTAAAAGAGTGATAATAGGTTTATCCTTTATAAAGTGAAATGCTTGAGACCTAGAAGTGATTTAGTTGTGGATTTTGTCAAATTTGGAGATATTTTCATATGTGTAATGGGTATCTTGAATCTGGTACTCAAGTGAAACAGGAACTTCATTTATGATTCCCATGTATTTTATATACATAATGTGAAGATAATTTTATGCCTTCAGATATTTAGTAATAAATTTAATAACATTGAGCCTGAAGCAAAATTTTATGGTATATGCAGTTTTCTGTATGTGGTATCATATTGTTGCAGAAAAACGTTTGAATTTTTGATTTGGTATTATTTTGAAGTTAGTGATGTTCAGTTTGGATTAGTATTCTTATTTTACAGATGAAGAACTTGAGATTTATAGAGTTAATTAACTTTCCCCAAATCATATAGATGATAATGGTACTAACCCAGGATTTGAACCTAGCCCTATAGAATCTAACTCGCTGAGTCAACAAATCATGATTGCGTGTTTGCTGAATTTTAAAAATCTCTAATTTTTCAAGTCTATTTGGAAACAGTCATTGCTCATTGCTCTTCCCACCAATGATTGTATTCCCAGGCCAGGGAAAAGAAAATCTATCTTGTGTTTCCTCTAGACAATCATTTTTCTTTCATAGATTTTCATTTTCCCAGTTGAACTTCCTATCAGTTGTTTGGACTGATAATCATCTTACATTGGCTTGATGAGTTTGGCTTAAATACTGCAAGCATTAGTGTGTTCAGACTAGTTTTGTTTGAGATAAATCACATAGCATCAGCCCTGTTTGGGTTTTAGAGCCCAAGCTTTGTGGGTAGGGATATTGACAAGCCAATCCTGTGGGATTTTGCAGTTTATCAGATACTTCCTGTAGGTCATCTAATGAACTTAGTGGTAACATTTGTATTTTACAACAGCTAAGATGTATAAAGTTAGGGTACATGTCTAAACTAAGATGACTGTTTTCCTATTATGTCTATCGTTCCCATATCCATGCTGATGTCTTAATGGCAGTCATAGGAATTGAAGGTTGAAGGTTCACACTCCTCTTTCCTTTTTCACTGGGGCTGAGACATCACAGCCCTGGTTCAGGAACACGTTTGTGATGGGCTGTGCCTACTAACCTTGAAATACTTCTGTCACTCATTTGAGTTCTGGAACTGTACTTTGTGAGTCCCTCTTTCCTGTGCATTTGTCTAGCAACTTTTAGTTTAGGAGTCAGTCCTTGGATATTGCAGGTAATAAAAGATACAAACAGCCAAGCACTAGATGTTGACTGACCTGAGCTTCTCTCACTACAGCCTCATTGTGAGCAAGGTATGGTCCTCATACCAAGATGCAGCCAAGCCCAGGTGAGATCTTTACCAAGTGAATATTTTGTGAGTTTTCTGTGTCAAGGGAAGGTAGACATTATCTACTCTATTTTGAGGGTCTGTGCAATTATATAGTCTGGGTTCTAATCTCCATTTTGCATGATAACTTGGGCAAGTTAATGTACCCTCTCTACTTTTACCTTTTACTTTTCCATCAAATGCGACATAATAATACCTGCCTTATTAGTTCTGATGTAGATTTAATGAGTTAATACATATAAAGCACTTAACATAGTATAGTGTTCAGCACAGAAAGAAGAATTCATTTGTGTCCACTGTGTGCTCCCTATCCTAGCATGTGTGTGTGTATGTGTGCATGTGTGTGTGTGTATGATGTCTATGGGTATTCAGAAGTCTTGTCAAGATTCCTTTATTATTAAATAAACCAGTAGGTTGCTAGTAAACCAGGTCAATCTGGAAAAATAGCTGATTGGTAAGGATGTAGCATTTCCATAATGGAAATATGCCTTGCATGGCCAAGGTTCAGGTAGAGCCCTGGAGATGGAAAGAGAGACATATAGTTGGTTGTCACTAATAGGTAGGAGCTAACAATAGAATGGCATAGAAATGCTGTGAAATGATTGCTAGAGTAATTGCCATTTAGGATGGCTCAGCTGATAGTCATTCCTTTTTCCTTGGTGTTACCTCATTATTTCAAGTATATTTCTGGTGCTAGGAACGCTAGGCTCTAGCTGATTGATCTGTATTGGGCCAATTGATTTTCTTTCCAGAAGCTCAAGCATCATTCTTTTTTCCTTTCATCAAACTTGGAGGTTGTAGCAGAGTGACGGTATAAATGGTCATGTTTTTCCTCTAAGAAAGGATGAGGATTTCCTGATACTGAGGTTGCTGGAGTAGCTTTCTGACTAACCTTTCTACAGCTCAGTCACTGGCCTTATTAGCTCTTCCCTTTTCCTTGATCTTTCCAACTGTTCCTCTAACACTTCCTTTATTTGCTGTGTAAGCCAGTATCAATTTCTTCTGCTTCAGTCCAGAGAAATACAATCTAAACCCATTGAGTGGCACCAAGGACTAGCATCCTTTGCTAGAATTTTTCTCGGGATTTTGCTCAAGCTGGCCTTCTGTTATTTGCACCAACACCCTTAGAGAATGTAGTGAGACAACCTGTGCAATTCTTGATGTCTGTGACTTAGCCACACTTTTTCCTGTAATTGAGTTGATGTCAGCCTTTCCTACCTGTGACTACCATTCTTGAGTGCTAGTTCAAATCTTAGGAGCACACTTCAGTTGAATACAGATA
Source organism: Dipodomys spectabilis (assembly GCF_019054845.1). NCBI lineage: Eukaryota > Metazoa > Chordata > Mammalia > Rodentia > Heteromyidae > Dipodomys > Dipodomys spectabilis. The sequence goes on from NW_024870731.1 coordinate 3,214,576, forward strand.
GGTAATGCGGATAGGTAAAGGTCCAGCTGACATGTTACCAGAGCTTCTCTGAGCCTGATAATCTTCACATTCCGAAATTCTTCCATATACACATTGCATTAAAAATCCAATGAAAGAGACAAAGAATCCAACAGAGCTAGATTATGTCTTTTTGTACTGGACCATTCCAGCCTACCTTCAGACAGAGTTTTCCTAAGGGTTGACATTTGACTAACTCTGTGTTTTCTTTGTTCTTTGCACACTGAGCATTACAGAAAGACATGGAGCTCATGCCAAAGGTGGAGAGGGCTATTTGTGAAATAAAGAGATTATTCTGTATCTGTCTGAAACAGACATTATCAAATGATCCCTTAGTAAAACCAACAATTTGGCTTCACCATGATATTTATATAGCATCTAGTATGACATGTCGCCTCAGCAATACTTAGGGAAATACCTCATGCTTTCACAGAGAAAGACAAGCCCCAATCTGTGCAATTTTTGAGGAACAGCAAACATGTCTTATAGGCACACCTTAATTCTAATAATATTCCATGAAGTAATGCATGCTTTCTAACATTTGGATGTTATTGACCAAATTTGAAAAATAAATAATAACCTAGCTATGCTATTAAATAAGATTTTTCAAATCACTTAAGAAAAGAGTATTTGCCAAATTTCAAACTCTACTACAAAACAGCTTGGTACTGGCACAACAACAGATCTCTGAGGACCAATGGAATAAAATGGAAGACCCAGAAATTAACCCACAGACCTATAGCCACCTAACCTTCAATAAGGGTGCAAAAAAAATAGAATGGAAGAAAGACAGCCTCTTCAGTAAATGGTTCTGGCATAATTGGGTTAAATACCTGTAGAAAACTAAAGATAGATCCTTCTATATCACCCTTCACCAGAATCAAATCCAAATGGATCAAAGACCTCAAAGTCAAAGCAGACACCCTGAAAACAGTACAGGAAGGAATAGGAGAAACTCGAGGGCTCCTTTGCACAGGCCGAAATTTCCTTAATAAAGACCCAGAAACACAACAAATCAAAGAAAGGTTGGACAAGTGGGATTGCATGAAACTGCAGAGCTTCTGCATGTCAAAGGACATAGCTAGCAAGATCAATAGAAAGCCCACAGATTGGGAGAAGATCTTCACTAGCCATACAACGAACAAGGATCTCATATCTAAAATATACCTGGAACTCAAAAAATTAAATCTCCCAACGACAAATCCTCAAAGAAACAACTGCCCAATAAATAAGTGGGCTAAAGACTTAGAGATTTCACTGAAGAGGAAATAAGAATGACCAATACACATGTGAAGAAATGCTTAACTTCTCTACCCATAAAATAAATGCAAATCAAAACAACATGGAGATTCCACCTCACCGCAGTTAGAATGGCTATAATCAAGAAATCTAATAACAACAGATGCTGGAAGGGATGTGGCCAAAAGGGAACCCTACTGCATTGTTGGTGGGAATGTAAACTTGTTCAACTACTCTGGAAAGCAGTATGGAGGTTCCTCAAAAGACTCCACATAGAGCTCCCCTACGACCCAGCAATCCCACTTTTGGGCATTTACCTAAATGTTCACAAACAAGGCCATACTAAAGCTACCAGCACAACTATTTTTATTGCAGCATTATTTACCATAGATAAGATATGGAACCAACCCAGTGCCCCTAGGATTACAAGCATGAAGTACCAGCACGTAGACTTTTCAAAGGCTATTTTGAGAGGACTATATGAAACAATGTGCTTTTCTTTTGCCTTACATGTTCATATGCCAATCAAAATGTTAGCAGTAAGCCAGATGTTCCCTACTAGTTCGTACCTGTAATCTTAGCTACTCAGGAGGCTGAGATCTGAGAATCACAGTACAAAGCCAGCCTAGGCAGGAAGGTTTCTGAGACATTTATTTCCAGTTAACCACCAAAAAAAACTCCACCAGATGTGTAACTCTGGCTAAAGTAGTAAAGCCCTAGCCTTCAGCAAAAACGCTCAGGGACAATGTCCAGGTTGAAGCCCGGGACTGTCACAAAAAATGGGTATTAATGATTAGCAATTGGATGATGATTAACAATGGAGTCACTAGTAACCATTATTTATCTTTTGCTTTATAAGTTTTTAAACACTTTAATTTTCTTTGCTATAATAATATACAAGCCGATCCACTGCTGATTCTGGTATTCTGTCCAAAGTAAACTTTCTCTGGACATAGGCAGATATTAAGGCACTGGGTTGATAATATTAGACTGCTCTTTTCAGATACCTATATGAATGTAGGCTTTTTAGGATGCTTTTTATTAGGACCCATTGGACGGGACCTTGAGTGCTCTCTTGAAAGCTCTGCACCCCATGCATCCTTGCCTTCTGCCTTATGTCCTGTGACTTGAAGTTCAAATCTAAACAGGGGTGCTACTCAGCTGGAGCTAGGCAGCCTCAAGGCTGTCCAGGGTGATGGATGAACTGATCTCAAAGCAATCAATCAACAGATTAGTATCATGGGGAGTAGTAATCATTGTCAGGCCAGAGTCTGGTCACTAGGATGCTTTCTTACTAAGTGGTTTTCCGGGTCTAGAGCTTCTAGTCTCTTTTATATACTCCCAATTTGTGTATCAGATTCCTGAATCCTAGGCTAATTGCCATTTGTAGTCAGTCTTGAATCCAAGGAGAATATTTGTTGGATTTGTGGATAGGGAATGGCCTCAGCCTTTTAAATCTTAAGAGTGTATGAAGTGGTTAAAAAATTTAAATCATCTATGGGAATATATTATAAACAAATAAATAAGTTGGGTACTGATGGTTTATGCCTATAATCTTAGCTACTCAGCTGGCTGAGATCCAGAGAATCATGGTTCAAAACCACTCTGGGCAGTTTGCAAGATTCTACTCCAAAATAACCAGCAAAAATTCAGGCTGGAGGTATGGCTAAATTGGTAGCAAGCTGAATGAGTAAAAGACCCTGAGTTGCAATTCTGGTACCGGCTAAAAAGGAAATGAAAAGCATGTAAATAGACAAAAAAATCCAAGAAAGCTACTTTTATTGATAGAAAACTGTTAGCCTGAATCATATGAAATTGCAAATATCTGACTATTTCTATCTTCCTATCATTTAGTATTCTAGTCATGAATATAAGGTTTCATTTTTCTGTTGGTTTTTGAGCCTTTGGTTTGCATTGGACAATCAGAATGAAAATGATGGGGTGAAAAGGAGCTTTTTAATGGGTTATCCTAACATTTGTTACACATGGGTAGAATGCTGTGTAAATTCTTATAATCAGCTTCTGGATTGGTACAGAATGTTGAGATATCTTTGCGTGGTTTTCCAGAAAATTATATATTTGTTCCTGATGGAAACAATGGGTGCTTTTCTCATATTTTGTGATCACCACAGGATCAGTCTATGTGAGGCTATTTGGAGTGATCAGCGGTGTCATAAGTTTCATGAAAGCAGAAACAATGTCTGTCTTGTTTGTACACTGATCTCTAGTACCTGGAGCACGTGGACATTCAAAGAATTGAAGGAATCAGACACTTGGCCTCTAAAAATTTGTCTTGTTTAGTCTTGCTTGTATAGCTAGTAAATGGCCACCTTAAAGAAGCATGTTCAATTCACTTACTTCACCTTGGATTTCATAATTTCATGTTAAAAATGTCCTGCCTTCCAATGATCACTTCTTCCAGGGTGGAAAATTTGTTTCTATGAGCCTCAAGGCCACCCATACTGTAAATCTAAGACTGTTTCCTATACCGTTGTGTCTCAGGCTGGTTCCCTGGCGATTCTTTCCAGATGTGGAATACTCAGGTAATTTACCAGGTTCTCTCATTCTGCATCAGCTCTCTGCTTTTGCGTTTACTTGCTGCCTCTCCAAGGAGAAACTTTCTTGTCACCGAATTGGAATGGCCAGATTACCAGTCATTGTATTCAAGAACCTCGAAATTTCAGATAACTAACAAATATAACTCATTATTTCTGGATTTCTTTGCTGAGTTTTGCAGCATTTTGTTATGGATATCTTTGAAATCAGTTGCTTAGCAATGCAGTATTTAAGGTATATGTGGTAGATGCATACTCTTTTTTTGTTGTTATTGTTGATCATGGGGCTTGATCTCTGGGCCTGGGTGCTGTCCCTGAGCACTTCAGCTCAAGGCTAATGCTCAACCACTTGAACCACAGCACCACTTCCACCTTTTTCTGCTTATACGGTGCTGAGGAATTAAACCCAGGACCTCATGCATTCAAGGCAAGCACTCTATCACTGAGCCACCTTCCCAGTCCTAGATGCATAATCTTTTACTTCTGTAACTTGGGCTCTGAAATTTATGAACACTGAATTTGTTTTTGCACTACCTTTTAGGCTACAATCATTGATGAAACTTCGCCATAAGAATGGCTATGTCCATTTATTTGCTTTTTCTCCCAGTGATAAGGCCAGCCAATGTGTATGATACATCCCCATTGTATTTTCATATGCTTTTTAGTAATTTTCCTCAATTCTATGAGAATAGTTATCCATATGGTTTTACCTCTTTACCTTAAAATGTTGAAGTTGATAATTTCTAATCTTAGTGAATTGGCTTTTAAGTAGTTTTCAAAAAAACATACATACATATAACCTTCAGTTTTCAACTATAAAGCCCCTTTAGATTAGTAACCTGTTTTATTCCGGGTGTTCTTTTAGCAAAAGCTATGGGAAGTACAGAAATGTTGAGAGTTTCATTCACTTAGAAGCAACTCTGTGACCATAAAATGACCCCCTTTTAAAACAACATCAATGACAAAAGCATACAGAAAGAGTCACCTAAAACAGGCCAACCCCTCAACAAGTCCAATCCTGTCATAATGATAAGTTGATAGTTTGATAAATGATCATGTGAGTCCAGACTTTCATACAAGGATGAACAATTTTAGCAGAAGGAGGTTAGACTTGGAATAGTTTTCCTCACTCCCTCTGCATCGTGGATGTCTCTCTTACTGATCTCTCTTACTCTCTTCCTGTCTCCCTCTCTCATTATCCTCTCTTCCCCCTAGTACTGGGGCATGAAATCAAGACTTGTAAATCTCCCTCAGCCTTTCTAACTTACTGGGGGTACTCTACCACTTGAGCCAAGTCTCTACCCAGTTTTCTGGTTAATTGGAGATGAGATTCATATTTGTCTGCTTGTCTGGCTTTGAACCACAATTCTCAGATCTATCCTCATGGGTAGCTAGTATTATAGGTATTAACCATTGATGCCTGGTTCTTTATGAAAATACATTTTTGGAACGTTTTAGAAATGGACTGAGAAAGGATAAACAAATGCAGCAGTGGTGCTCACTAGACACTATGTTGAAAATGAACTATAGAACTTGTGGGGGATGGGAGGGAAAAACTGGGAAAGAGGGAAGGTGGGCAGGAGTGACATTGTCCAAAAAGAAATGTACTCATTACTTGACTTATATAACTGTAACCCCTGTGAACATCACCTTTATAATAAAAAATTGAAAAAAAAATGAAGAATATATATATGGAATTTGTTTGCGGGGGAGGGGAGGGAAAAGAAAGAAAATGGCAGTATTTATTGTAGTGGCCACGAGGTGGCAGACCTAAAATCCAAACTTTCAAAGTAGCCGAGAAACATGAACAACTGTATCTTCTAAGACCCTTTTGAAGCCATTAGTGTTCCAGAGGAAACTTTTCTAGGTTATACTAACTTGTTATCCAGTTCTCTGTCAAGCGCAGCTTGAAAACACCTTTAGGTTTTGTAATAGGTTGGTGGGCATCTGTTTAAGTTTCTCTGTAGGCATCAGGTCTTTTTGCCCCTCCTACCTACCCCTGGCCACCACCATCACTGACAATGCACAAACATGATTGTGTTTCCTTCCCTCTACGCAGAACCCAACTACATTTTCTTCCTCATAAAAACAAATACCCTCCAAAGATCTGCCTCTAGTAAACTCAACATTCTTTATTTCTCTTCTGTAAGAGCCACTCTATAGAATCTTAATCATTTTCTTTAAAATGTTGCACTAACAAAATACTAAAGTATGTCCCCTTTTATACATGTCCCTCTCCTAACAATGGCATGCCAATCTGTTTTATTCTTCATTATGATATAGTCTATGGGAACTGCCTATTATTTTATGTAAACATATCAAAGGGATATTTGATTTAGCACAAGATATTCAAGGGAAGGAAATATCTCGTTCAAGAAAAGAAGGGGGTTATTTGCTACTATGTGCAAAGTTTATTAATAAATCTTAGTAGTCTTGAATGTATGTTTGACAAGAAAATGCCTTTAGTGAAATACAAATATGACATGTATGCATACACATACATACACCTTGTGTGCCAGTAAGAAAAAAAAAAAAGATCAAATACCCTGGGGGCTAAGCCTTGAAGTCAGTGACCTATTATTCTCTGGCAATTGCTCATTTCCAACCCCAAAGTTAATACAAATCTCTTGACAGTAACTAATCATCCATGAAAAATAGGTTTAGATTAGGTGGACATGGAGCAAAGTTCTGCCCCACAGTGAAGTCCAGATGTATATGGTTTTCTCATTATCAATCATCAATAGACTTCCAGGGACTCTGGTTGGGTGCATTCCACCTAGAAAGGTCTTAGTGAGGTTGAATGGTAACAGAGAAGCTTTCTCATCACTGAATGGGAATGGCAAGAATGACCAATCATTGTCATCTAGTAATATACACAAGAGCTTGTAGTAAGTCATGAAAGTCTATTTTACTCATTCTTTCTGCCTTCCAAATTTACCACTTACTTGTAAAGATTTTCTTAATGGAAGAATTTTGTGTTGTGAAACTGTTTGACATTGATTAGATGGTGTACTTGACCCTGGTTTTTAAAGGGTTACCTTTCAGAACATGTTTCCATTTCTCAGTTTCTTATACTGTGTGAAATCACATCCTCCCCACTTCTGTGTGGCCTTTTTTGGCTAAAGTGATACTGAACAGTTATTAACTGAGTCAGGCCTGGCTGTCTGGGATGCAACTCTTCTATGGTCCACAGACCCTTTTCCACACTCAAAATCTGTTTTCTCCTTCAAGTTTTGTTTGTGAAACAGATGTCAGCTCATGAAAGTCAAATGTGCAGCTAAACAGAAACCAATTTTAGAGGTTTCTTTGAAAGTCTATCTTGAAAGTAAGAGAGTCATTAGCATGTTTAGATATACTTAAATACAAAGAGGACCTCAGTATAAAACAATGTAAAACTTCCAAATTTTTTAATTTGGTGGTGTCTATGTTATATAATGAGTAATTGCTAACATGTATTGGGATGATCATGTCAGGCACTAAACAAAACCTTTACATGCATTTTTATACTTATTTCTTACAGGGTCTGAGAGGGAGTTACCATTATTATTATTAGTCCATTTACAAGGAAAAGTTTCAGAGATGAAAAATAACTTGTTCAGGGTCACAGAAACAAAAAGTGTTGCTGAGAGTCAACCTGACTATATTTGATTCCCAAGCTCAAATGCTAAAGGTTGGTCTCTTCTCACAGACAAGAGCAATATTTTATTTGTGAGGATACTTTTTATGTTTCATTTTTTAAATAAGTTTTTATTGTGAGAATACTGTATAGAGGAGGGGTTACAGTTAGGAAATGGAAAGACTTGGAAACAATTATATGAAGTGAAGTAAGCCAGGCCCAAAGAAACATAGGTACCATGGTTTCCCTTATTTACAATAACTTGTATTTGTCTGAGACAAGCAGAAAAGGTCAGATAAAATGATGTTAAGCAAAATGAACCCTAAGATAAGGACACTAGTGTGTTTTTTTTTTCTTTCTTGCTATTGCTTCTAACGTATTTATAAGGTACCATGTGATTTTTTTTGTTGCTTTGTATGTCCCTCCCCCACAGTATAACCCCTATTTTCACTGTATTTGATGTTAGTATAATTTGGGGAGGGGAAGAGAAAAAACAAATTGTTTCAACCGGGATACAGGTTGAACCATTGCAACAATGAGATGTACAAGATGCTATGTCAAAAAAACGAACTTTACAATTCAGCGGGGGAGGAGGGAGTGTAGCTGTGGAGATGGGAGGGCAGGGATGGTAGGGGAAAAACAAAGGAGGAGACAACAATGCTTGATAAGAAATGTACTCATTACCTTGCTCAAGGATACTTTAAAAAAAATCTATCATATTAAGATACGGTACTCTAAAAGAAGTCACTCTTCTTCCCTCCCTTCTTTTGAGATCTAGCACATGGCAATCAATCATACTTCACACATGTCTACTGCCAAGACATAAACTTTAGTATCCTCTGCCCTTCATTACCTTCTTATCAGTTCTGCAAAGGGCTGGGATTGAGAGAGCAATTTAGGATGGTACCAGTAGCTCTTCCTGGCATATCTCCTCCTCTTACCTTGAGCCTTTCCCATTTGAAAAATCTATTGACTTCACACTCACCCACTCAGTGGGAGCAGAATACTAAGTACTGATGGCATTTTCCATCTCTTAGTGCCACAGGGTATTGGCATTTGAGAACTAACTTCTGGCCTAGAGGCCACCTGCCTCCCTGGGTCATACGTTAAGGTGGTATTCTGGTAGACACTGGTGCACAAAGCACAGAACTTCCACAAGCCTCTATGGTTCCTGTGTTAAGAAATTCCAGTCAGGTCCTATTAGGTTTCAAAGGCTGAATTCTCGGTAATTGGAGTAACTTTTTTTTTTTTTTTTTTTTTTGAGGTCAGTTTTAGGTAGGTGACAGGAGAGTAAACCACATTAAGGAATCTGAGTTACCAAAGCCTGGCTTTTAGAAATCAGTTCTTTGTCCTTGCTGAAATCTGTGCTTGTTCACTCTGTATGCCCATCCTGCTATGCTTTTTGATGGGCCCTTCTGCCTGTGTTAGTAGATAGGTTTTGATAATAATTCATTATTATCAAAGCCTTCTTTTTCTTCTCAAGTTGGTATTTGAAAATACACTTTTAAAATGGAAGCAAAGGAGCATCTCAATCCAGGGGCAATCACAGTGAGCCTCCGCCCCAACCCTCACCCCGGGGTGAGACAGGCTGTTTTGAACAAGATCTTTCCTCACCAGCTGTCTTAAGTCACCTCCTACTGAACTTATGGTTGAAGATTCAGGGTCATGAGGGAAAGAAAACAGTAATTAACTGGGAAAAGTTGATTGAGCGGATTTTTTTTTTTCCCATAGTCTGATTGGAACATGACTGCCTGGGGCTGAGCACCATACATAATGTTAGCTCCACCCGCATATGTCATTATCCAAACATTTCTTAATGGAATGCATTTTTTTCAAACATCTGCTTTTGTAATCGAATGTGGTCTTAGAGATGGGTCAGCTCACTAAAACAAGAACCCACAAAGGGGGGCAAAAACAAAAAACAAAACAACAACAACAAAAAACAAAACATGTCCATGCTTCTGTCCCAATCCAACTTATAACAGTTCTTAATTGGCTCACTTCATTTGTAGCTCCTAAAATTAATTTTAGCCCCCCCCCCCATCAGATCATCATTAAAAGAAAGACAGCAACAGGGAGTGAAACAGAAATGTTTACAGAGCTCCCTTTTTAATTGACAGTGGTAAGTTGTCATGGCTATGTAATACTATCAGCAGTTCCTGGACCCCTCTTTCCGAGGGTTAGCCACAGGCAACATGCAAGAGGAGACATTTATCATGGCAGGAGATGCCCTTCAGGCCTCTTTTGTGTTAGTCCATGAAGGGTTTTTTTTCAGGGTGGCTAAAACCATTTTTTTTTTTGGTGTTTTATTAGCTGTGTCTTGACTACCTCCTACAAACTGAAGGACAGCTTAGGGTTATTAAATGTGTTCTTATGCGTATTTTTATCCATTGTTAACCCTAACTAAATGCATGGGAGGGCATAGAATCTCCCCCTTTTTTCCTCCATTGTTGCCCATATTCGTTAAAGAAATTATTCCCCTTGACATTTGTTTAGGCTGCACTTTGATAAAATGCTGTCTATGATCCACTCTCTTAGCTTGGCACGCAGCAGACTTCTATAGATTTATTTCTCTTTGCATTATCTTATCTTTCTTTCTAGCATATTTGGGCTTCCTTTTCATATTTTAAGCTATATTTTGGGGCTCAGACAGATCACCTTAGTAATTGTATACTGAAGTGTGATAGGATTCTAAAGATAATTTTGCAAGTCTTCAGTGTATACTTAACCCCACTAAATGACCAAGGATGCATTTATATACAAGTCTCCTGCTGTCTGTTAAGTGGCACAAAGGGTGGATTAAGTACTGAAAGTGATTTCAAACTTCTGGGAACTTTTCTCAGATTGATGAGGGAGTTACAATTTTTAAAGCAAGATGAATCTCACCTGAAATCTAATATATTTAATAAGGAAAATCCTAAGACTTTTTTGTATTTTCAAAGTCCAAGTATTTTGTTGCTAGTATATTCACTAACTTTTTTGAAAAGTGCATTACAACTGCAAATGTTCCATTTCTCTCAATTTTTGAATGGCTAAACCAAATTTCCCCAGCCCCTGGGGAACTGAAATTCTTATTTTAAGCCTCCTCATCTTTTTTAGTGCTGACCAATTTCTCAAAACAGGCCATTGTGTATTTCTAGTGATGTATTTTTCATTAAGTGCTCTATGTTCATATCTCAGTAAATTGACTCCCAAGAACTATTAAAGTATAATATAAGCTGGCAAGATAAAGTTACTCTGAAAAAAATTATGTTTACTATTGCTCACTCTCAAAAAAAAGACCCACCCTGAATCTGAAGGCAAAAATGGTGAAAACCCATAAGTATACAAAATTTATCTCATAGTCTTTAAATAATTAACAAAAATGTATCTGCTTTATAAGAAGTGAGTTACAACCTAGAACTAAAGGTTGGCCTAGTCTGGCATCTCTATAAAAATATATACAGCCAGATATGGACTAATCTTCACATACCTTTCCAAATATCCTAAAATGCAAAATATTCATAATCTTTTAGTTTATACCATTGTTTTCTTTGATTTTAAATAGATTACAATTATTAAATGTTGATCTTAGTCAAGATATTTTTTAATGAAATCATTAGTTTGGGGCAATGCTTAAATGAAGGTTTCAAGATGTGATCTAATTTTATTTAGAGTTCTCTAACTGTATAATGTTGTATATAAAACAGATTTGTTATCCTAAAGCAAAACTAAGAGATAAAGGCAGAACATGCAACATAAAAAAGTTATATAAAACAAAATAGATTATTGTGTTAATATTAATGTTAGTAAGTGGCTATTTTTTTTCTTTTTTATCAGACATGGTGCTTAAACTCAGGACTTGGGCGTTATTCCTGAACTCTTTTGCTCAAGGCTAGCATACTCTACCCCTTTGAGCCACAGCTCCACTTCCAGTTTTCTGGTGGTTAATTGAAAATAAGAGTCTCACTGACTTTCCTGCCATGGCTGGCTTTGATTTCAGCCTCCTGAGTAGCTAGAATTACAAGAATGAGCCACTAGGACCTGGGTTTAAGTACTTTTATAAATAGAACTTCATGTGTGTTTTGAGATATAATAATTGAAAATAATTTGATTTGGAGCTTATTTGTCAATAATATTTATAAAGAGTTGGAAATTGATCCTTTTTTCCTCTAATAGTGAAATAAAAAGTAAAAATTAGTTGATTGTTCCTGGGGATAAAGCTCAGTGATAGAACACTTGCTTAGCATACACAAGGTCCTAGTTTTGATCTCCAGCACTTCAAAGAATAATAATAATAATAAATTTGGATCTCCTATTATATCATAGAAGGAAAACTTAAGTCTTAAATTCATAGAAGCCCAAATTATAGTCTGATAGGGAAAAGGGAGCTGGTAATGATCATCCTTTGGGTTGATGATAATGATTAATAGTAAAGCTATGGGACACCAAATTTTTATCTAGAAGAGAAAAATGGATTAAAAGGGACAAAAGTAGGCACAAGAAGTCTTGTTAAGAGATTCATGAAGTTTATCAAATAGCAGTGGATATAGATTTTATCAGACATTATATACATGTGAAAATGTGTGTGCACCTAAGTATAAAGAATGAGAAAAGTACACAGAACATAAGTAACCTGGGTGAGCACATTCCACATCTGCTAAGGTTTTGAAGCATGAACCTACAGTTTACTTGATGACTGAAAAGCTTTGCTTATAATGTTTAATTGTTTATGCTTACTATGTTTTTGTGAGAAGAAATAAAAGAAAAATGTGAGTAGAAAAAGAATAAAGCTGATCCCATTCCTTCCACCACAGAGATAGGATGACATGTATCATTTTACTGTACTTCTTTCCAGTTTTCCCCAATGAAGAATGTTTTCTTTGGGATCTTTATTGAATATATACTTGCATGCTAAGCATTATGAAGGGTTTCAGACTTTTCCTATTGACATGTAATAAGTTAACTCACCTTAGTTATGGGTTCAGGAAAGTTACAGGAAACTTCCATTTTTATAGTTTATAGCAAGCACAGAATTGATGTGTTTGAATATATATGTATATACACACACATATATATATTCAAACACATCAATATATATGTGTGTGTGTGTGTGTGTGTGTGTGTGTGTGTATCTCAATTCCTCTTCCTGCAAATCTTGTGGAGACCAGAAGAACATGATTATGCAGTTGAGAGCATTACAAGAGAGCAAACTGACCTTAGGGAAATGGAGTATTTTTTGAAGAAGATTATACTACATAGGGCACTGAACAGCTCTGCCCTTTGATCTGAGGGGAGATACTGCCTGTTTTTTCAACATTGGTCACTATATACTACCCTGGAAGGATCTCAGGGAAGGAAATAATGTCTTTGATTATAAAAATGTATTTTCTTAGCAAACATAAATGTTTTCTTATGCTATTAAGATTTCTTTATCGCCATTTAAAATGGCTGTACACAGCTATAGAGGGCCAAGTGTAGAGATGTGACACGAATTCCCAGTTTTCCTCTGATTGCTCTTTTAAGGGTTTTCCATGAAATAAAGCATCATTTAGACATTTCAGCTTGGAGAAAAGAGAGTAAAATACCGCAGTAGCCTTGTGTGTTATAGTAAGTGTTCAGCAGGTCACAAATGGGCTTGCCCTGATTTGAAGTCTGTACAGCATCTTCTGTATGGCCTCCTCTACAAGTACATACTACATAGGAACAGCCAGCAGTCTGCCATCTCAAGATGTTATCCAGAAGGAGACAGTCCTGTGAAGCTGGATATTAATGCTGCTGGTGGTAGTCCAGACTGCCCTGTTTTTCTTTTGGAAAGTGGAGATATTTCCTGACACATTGTGCTGCTCACACATCTGCCTGCGCCTCAGACAGAAGCTCTTACTGCCAGGCATTAGTGGGGCCCAGAAAAGTCCATATAAATCCCTGCAGTGGAAAGGGGGAGTATTTGAGATTCAAATAATGACCACCTTGTCCAAACATCTGGAGGGAACCTGGTCTGGTGATGAGGATTAAAGAAAAAGCAACACAAGATCATGAGCAGGCTTTAGGGCAGGAAACTTGTATTCACAGAAAGTAACCAGTAGAGAGGCTGGAACTCTCAGGACATCTGAAGTACCTAGAATGCTTCCCCAGTGACTTGTTACCTTTGGTTGGAATAGAGGAAAACTTAAAGTAAGGCATGTCTACTTCAAAAAATATCCCCAGAAGATCCTAAGCTAAAATTTGTGGCAAATGTGTCCACAAGCTTAGATTCTCGAGGTAGAAGGAGGTAACCTTTGAATAGTCAGTGATAATTTTTAAAAAAAGGCAGAAAGCAAAGCATTCTCATTTTTTAAAAGTAAGAAGATATCTGGAACAGTGGCTCAAATCTGTAACTCTAGCAACTTGAGAGGCAGAGATCAGGAGCTTCAATTTGAAGCCAGCCCAGGAGAAGAAAAAAAAAATAATGCTGGGAAAAGTGGCACATGCCTGTTATCCAGGAATTCAGGGAAGCATGAGTAGGAGAGCAACAGTCTAGGCCAGCCCAGGCATAAAGTGAAGATAGCCAGTGTAAATAGAGGCTGGTGCAGTGGCTCAAGTGATCATAAAGTCCTTGCCTAATAGGTGTATGGCCCTGAATTCAAACCCCAGTGCTGCCAGAGAGAAAATGTGAGAGGAAGGCTAGTGCTGTTTTTAACATTTGGAAAAAGTAAAATATGAACTTAACTGTTAGTTGAACCCGCATTTTTTGAGCATCCACTATGTGCTCAGAGCTCTTTGAAAAGCTGGAAAATTGATGGTCAAAAGATAGTGCTGTGGAAAAAAATTAGTGTGATATACAGACCCTTGACTGGAATATAAGGTGGTAGATGGGGAACCATTCTAAGAGAGAGCTGCTAGAGAGAGCCTCTCTAGAGAGGAGAGAAGCACAAGTCTGGAGGATGAGGAGCTCTGCCAAAGTCCAAGCTTATGAGAAGAGAACAAGGTTAGCATTTACTAATTGAATTGAAAATGGACCTGTAAATAACTCTGCCTGCCCAGAGGGGGAAAATGGCTCTTGAAAAAAGTAATAATACTTGATATTGAAATTGCTGCCAGTTTTGTTGGGTTTCCTTGGAAACTTAGACTTTATTGGCAAATGGGTGGATGGGTACATGATAGAATAAAGTGTCTTAAAAATGAATGCTCAGATTTACCCTTCTTAAAATTTATAGCTGGATCTATGAAGCCATTGAAAGATCCTCTCTCACAGGACACAGTATTTAGATCTCAGTGATTCTGACTCAAACTAGTTTCTCTATTCTGAGAGTTAAATGGATAGTTTATGCTAAACATTTGTAGTTTCTTCCCATAGAGCTAATAATTTGTGGCAAATTCCCACTAAAAATCCCAATTATTTTTTGTTTTCACCAGACAGGAAGCACTGCTTGCCGCTATCAGTGAGAAGGATGCAAACATTGCTTTGCTGGAACTGTCTGCCTCTAAGAAGAAAAAGACTCAGGAAGAAGTTATGGCACTCAAGCGGGAGAAAGATCGACTAGTGCATCAGTTAAAGCAGCAGGTGGGATGTTCTGCACGAAAGCTGTGTCTTGCTGGGTTTGGGGCCTCGGTGCTTTCTCTGGGTTTAGCCACTCTTCATTTTCCCATGTCTATCCTGCAGGCTGAAGCATCTCCAAACAGGTAGGAGCATAAATGCCCGAGTTATTGCTGGAACACCATTTTATTGCTTCTCTGTGTTTATGCGCATGTTGGCCGGGCCTGGGTTTGCAACCAGCACTGTTTTCCTTTCTTTTATATTAGCATCATCTCCCCAGAAATAGCTCTCTTCTCTCTACCTTCCAGTGGACTTTGACTTCTGGTTAAACCCTCCAAGCTCCCAATTAAATTCTGGACACTTTCTTTCCTGTTGGACCTGTTATCTTCTATCTTGCTCACTTGTGTAAATGACTTCCCTCATCCAGTTCTTTAGGTTTCTTTCTATACTTCCAACTTTGTTCTTCAACTGGAAACTTTCGGCTGAGGAGCATCTCCCTGCCTCTAGTACTACCAAAGCAGGCTTAGAGACTTCCCAGCCCTTATTCAGCCTATATTTTTAATCAGCATTTTTTTTTTTTTTTTTTTTGCCCCATGATCTGGCATTGTTTCCTCCTTATTAGGTCATTGTACTTGTTTTAAGGGAAGTGGAAAGAGAGGTATAATCTTAACTCATATAGAAAGTTCTTTGCTTTTTGGAGGATTTTCTGGAAGTAGCTGAAATGCAACCTGCTAATAGTACTCATTACTTCATTACAAAAACACTTAGCGTCTGTGACTTCATACGGTGGCTGCCACATCTTAGCTAGGGCCATGTGTGGCTCCAAAAGTCTCTGAGTAACATAGTTACCCTGTAGAGTATCTACATTGATTTCAGCACCCAGGACTGGCTATGTGCCTGCTAAGGTGATCTGTGCTGAGTATATTTATATGGAGTTATGCCCCCTCCTTTTGCAAAGAAGCCAAGCCTTTCACTACTCAGGAAAGTAAAGGCATCTTTGACCTTGAACCAGAGTCCTTTTCTCATGGGGTCATCTTACTGAAAGACAGAGAGACCACAACCATGCCTGGGTACCCTCTCCGCACAGAGGGAGGGTCTCAGTCACTGCCAAACACTGGGGTCATTCCATAGAGTGCCATGCTTTGCTATCGCTGGCCCCTGGGGGCTGGGGACTGCTTACATCTGACCTCTTTGTTTGGAGCTGTGCACCTTCAACACTGGGTTTTCCACCCACTTGGCCACAGAAAGTGAAGATGAACCTCTTTCTTTGCTTTCCCCTAATTCCTTCCCTGTGCCCCCTGCACCCTCCGCTCCTACACCTAACCATTGTAGCTTTTTCCCACAGGTTTATAGACCTAGGAAACAGCCCCCGAGCTCGAATATACCATGCACTTGTGATGCTGGCTACAGCCCAGATATTACGACCAAGTACCACGGGTCCAGCTACGATGCATACATGATCCAAAGGTCTCAGGTCAGTCAGCTGTTAAGGAGCTACTCGCCCCCACCATAGGGGTAGGGTGGGGGTAAATAAGAACTACATCCTATCTTGGCCTTCACCTTTTTTGAAAGATTTCTAATGCCTGGTAGCCATAAAATCTGAGACCATAGACACCAACCTCATATCATGATTTGCCATGTAGATTTGTCAATGCTCCCAAGCCTGTTGGGCTGCAAAACTGAGCAGCCAGAGGCATTACTGCCAATCACCATGAATTATTTTTTCTCTTTCTCTCTTACATTTCTTCCCATATGTCTCTCTACTTTTCTCAGTAAGCAATTTTTTAAGAAGCTGCAATTTTTCTTTCTCTACATCAGGAAAATGCACTCCTAGATGCTGGTAAGGATTGAGTGAAGGCCTTTAGTTTGCTCCTGGGAAATTGCACAAAGGCCTCACTCTTTGTGACAAATGCAGTTTGCATATTATGGGGCACATTTAGGAAATGCCAGCTATGCAGAGTTATGTTCTCTCTTGGGCTGAGGCAGGTTCTGAAGGGTTGTTGTGGCAAAAGAGGAGCCAAAGGATTGAATGGACTCCTTAGTTAAGGTTTGAAAGTTTCCTCACAAGTTATCAGCAAAGAGCAAGAAATATCTCATGAATTTAAGTATCCTTATCACAGCTGATAATGATACTAAGAATAATGGGTAATTGCCCGTAAAAGCAATTCCCTATTGTCAAGTGTTTACTGTGGGCAAGACCTTGTCTCCAAGATCCCTCAGGGATTTTTGTCCTCCAGCTGCTGCCACAGCGGGCCTGCAGTGCAGGACCAAGATTATCTCTCTTTTGGTGGGAGCATAACTGAGGCTCAGTCCCACAACTTGTAAGTGGCCAGTTAAGAGCTTCAGACAATCTACCTCACTCCCAGGTTCCCTGGCAAGTTCAGGAAGTAATTCAGAGTTACAAGCAACACTGTTTCAAAACCTGAAGATGCTCAAAACCCCAACCATAAAGAGTGACCTCTGTCTCGAGTCCTTTAGCTAAGCAATTGTATCACATCAACGGTAATGAGAGTTCTCACCATGCACTAGGCATGGGTCTAAAGCCTTCGCATACATCAACTCATACCCAAACTCCTACAGAGAAGAAGCCATCAGAGACAACCAGACCTTGCTTAGGCTTCACAGTTTGTACATGCATACCATGATGTTTGAAGAGTCTTTCCCAAACAATCCTGAAGGGATTTTATAAACAACATCCAGAGTGGGAATACTTGGGTTGAATCTTGTTTCTAGCACTTGCTAGGTGATCACAGACACATTTCTTTCTCCATCTGTACCTTGGCTGATAACCTGATGCAAAGTAGGGTTGCTGTTTTGTTTTTTTGTTTTTTCCTGAAGTAAAAGGTTATGCAAAACGCTTTGGACATGCCTATCATGTAACAGGTATGCGCTCTGTGTGTGTGTGTGTGTGTGTGTGTGTGTGTGTGTGTGTGTGTATGCTCTTCTACTACCACTGCTAATTAATAGCACTCCTGGTCCTCAGAGATAGTTGTTGTTTTTTTAATTTCATAATTAGTTTCCCACATACCTAGGGTTACAGTTACAGCCCATTGAGCTTGACCTGTGGTGGGAAAAACAGACATATGCTGATTCGCAACCTTGCTAGTCTCCTCTCTTAAAGCTCAAGCGTTTGGGGAGCAGTGAATGTACATACACATCAGAAGTCCTAGATCCCAGCTCCTAGCTCATTCTGAAATGAGCCTGTAGAGCTGACTAAATTTGCTTGGTTTGTGTGTGAAGCCCATAGAGACCTGTTGTCATTACCTGCATGGCTGACTTGGCAGAGCAGAACTCTTTCAGGAAGGAGGCCAATGGGAATGGAAGATCTATGGGTCTATTCAGTTTCTTTACACAATGTAAGGGGAAGTGGCTCATGAAAGATACCATGTTCTTTGAGTTGCCTCCTAAACTGAACTTATACAGCAAGTCTCTCCATTTCTCATACCATCCCAGGTAGCTGAATGGGAATAGTTCAGCAGCCACCATGGTAATTGTACCTTGTCAGTCATGAGTGTCCACTCTCAATGCACATTGCTCAAAGAACATTTGTTATATGAAAGAGTAGTTACCACCTGCCAGACTTTATGCCAAGTGCTTTGTGTATATACATATATATACATTTGTAAACATTATCATAGCCAATTTCTTGTGTTTCTTCTACATGCCTGGATCTCTACTGGGTGCTGAGAATTCATCTGTGACAGATATTCTTCTTGGCACAATAAGAAAAGCATCATCATTATTTTTTAACTGATTAAACCAAAGCTCTAAGAGACAAGTGACTTCAGCACCATCATACCACTCATTCTTATAGTTCGGGGTACCTCCCAGAAGCAGTATTGCCCTTCAAGGATTATTCCCAATACCTCAGAGATGACATGAAAGAAACTCAGTCTCAGTGCCTAGTCTCTGCTTTGCAGTGGTATCAGGGAGAAAGGAATTGGGAGCTTGGTGAGACCAAATGCTTCCCTGGAATTTAACTCAACAAGTATTTACTATGTGACAGTGTTAGGCATTTTTGGAATGCCCAGATTAAATGAAGACCTTTTCCTCTTTTTAATGATGGAAGAAAAACAATAAACAATGAACAGAGTAAATTATAGGGTAGAGAAAAAGTAAAATAGAGCCCAGACTAAGGGAGAGCAGGGATGTCAGGGTGGTGTTGAGTTGCTAGTGACAATTCAAAATAGGCTGGACATGAAGAACCCCAGGGGAAAGGACGCATAGAACAAAGGCTTGAAGGAGGTGAGAGAAGAGGAAGCCAGGGAGCCATCTGGAAAGAATGTTCCAGCAGATAGGACAGCCAGTGCAAAGGCTCTGACAGGAGCATGGTTAGCGAGCAGCAGAGAGGTTAGTGTGGCTGGAGTGAGAGAAGGTGTCAAAGCTGTAAAGGAATGGAATGGGCTTTAAGGGACTTTCTTACAGGATCTGCTGAGAGTAGTGTGTTGTGAGATAGAAGTTTCCCGTAGTGAGGAAGCAGAATACACTAACCTCACAGTGTGGGAATGAAAAGGGCTTCCTCCTTTGCTACTCTGCCCTAGTAAGTCCACTCTGCCCCACAAAGGGCTGGCCTCCAGAACTCTTAGCAGCTTGGCTTCCATTTTGAAGATGCATTGCCACTTCTGTTAGAGATGCCAGAATTCACCCATCACATCTAATGCATTTGCAGGTAGTATGGGAGCAGGGCTCTTTGACACATGCTCTCCCTAACTTTCTGAGCATCTCAGCCACTCACTGGAGTCTCCCTGCTATACAACCTCCTGTCAGGAGGCTTTTAGGTAGACAGGAGTAGTCATTCCAACACCATTAGCCTGTGCATTGGTTGACTGGGCATACAAGAATATAAATGGCATCCAGGCCAGCCATTCTCCAATGTGAGTGAGCAGAAGTCAATTCTTTTCTAAAGATAAATCTCCCATTACACTCATACTCACAAGACACTGTTAGAAATGAACTTTACAATGTTGGGGGCGGGGATTCAGGGGGGAGGAAAAGGGGGAGAAAAAATGAGGAAGGAGGGTAACAACGTTGCACAAGAAATGTATTCATTATCTTTTATCACCTTGACAATAAAATTAAATGTTAAATAAAAAGAAAAAAAGAAAAGCCTTCCTTGACTCTCGT
Source organism: Dipodomys spectabilis (assembly GCF_019054845.1). NCBI lineage: Eukaryota > Metazoa > Chordata > Mammalia > Rodentia > Heteromyidae > Dipodomys > Dipodomys spectabilis. The sequence goes on from NW_024870731.1 coordinate 3,234,623, forward strand.
AGGCAGTAGGATAAAGGCATACTCAAACCAGTGCACTCTTGACCTTATGTTTTCTTCCTTCCATCTGCCTGGAACACTTTCTCCTCTCTTCTTCACCTAGTTAATGCCTGTTTATCCATTCAGTCTCAGCCCAAGATGTTTTCTTCAGAGAAGCCTTCTGGGACTTTCTCAATTAGATGAGATTCTCTAATTTGGCCCTTTGTAGTACATGTGTATCTACTTTATAGTAATTGTACCAGATGAAGTTTTGCATATGTTTTTGTGTTGATTTTGAATAATAATTATCTTCCCTGTTAGCTTATGAGCTCCATGAAGACTGAAAATGTGGTCACATAACTTTTCTAACTCACCTTTTATCCCCATTCCTAGCACAATTGCAAGCTGATAGTAAGCATTAAGATCAAAAGTAATTAATTACTGTCCTCTTCACTTTAGACAAGACTTAACTTGGTAATATTCACTTTAATATTCAAAGCACACTCTACCAATCATTAAGAGGGATATGGAAGTGAGATCTGTGTGGCCAGATAAAGGGCCTGTCCTTTCCTGCAAGGCCCTTTACAGGGATCCCTATTCCCATGCCTGAAGTTTCTGAGAGGGTGACCAATTTGACCCTTTTCTCCAAGTCTCTTTTACCTTATTCTACTTTAAATGCCCTCCCATGGCTTAGATTTTCTTGAATGAAATGTCACTTGGTTCCCAGTGTGACTGACAACTCCTCCAATTCAACCCTGAAATTTTGTATCTTATAAATCAGTTTGCCTAGAAATACCTCAACTAGCATCTATCAGAAAAGCCCGAGATAATATGAAGTAAGCTCAGAAATTCCAGCTATGCCTAACAATGAATGAATCTTTCTGACACACCTCAGGTGTTGACATTTTGGTTATTTCTAGTGGTAAGAGAATACAGATTGTCCTTCTGTTCCTTGTTGGATTAAAAAAAAAAGATTAAACATAGTTTGATAGACTAGGCATCTAAGTAGATCCAACTTATGTTTTCTTCCTGTTTCTATTTCTTTAAAACACACACTTCTTTTACTCTATCTCTTTAAAAATAAATCTGGAACCCAGATTCATGCAATTTGGGAAGGGGCTCTCAATTGGGAATGAATTAAATTTTGTTCTTTCTCAAGGGATCTAGCTCTAGAAATTATTATTAAAAATTACTGTCTTCTTTAGTGTCTTGGATTCAACTCCCGAACTCTCTTCCTCCTCCCTCAGAGAAAGAACTTACTTCAAAATAATTAATTCTGAAATCATTGGATTTGCCTGCTGCTAAAGTGTTTTTGAAGAAAGCTTAAAACTAAATCCTACCCCCGAAGCTTTATTCCCAAATGCTTCCCTGTTGCTGAAGCACTGATATGCACATCCTTGATGAAAATGCCTTTTTAAATGAGGGCCAGACACCATTGTTTAGTGAAAATTAGAACCAGCTTATTTCTCAGAACCAGTTAAAATACTTCTGAGATCAGAGATAAATTGTACTTGGTTTTCTTTTCCCTTTCCTACCAGTTCTAGGCATTACTTTCAGGCACCAGGAAATATGCAGGTCAGTCAGGATCAGAAAGGAGTTGGTTCTTTCTCTCTCGGAGTTGGCATAAGTCCTGGGCTATGTGTTTGGGAAGAGTCTTCCCTGACCTAGGTTGTCTAAAAGTACCAGGAGTGTCTTCAAGGATTAGCTAGACCGATGTGGCCAAGCATAGGATAAAGCAGAGACTGTTCGAATGTGCTCAGGAGAAACACTTAAGGATGACATCCTAGTCTCAATCTTGTGACACTAGAGATGGAGCCATGCTGTGAGGAAAGACAGAAACCCACCAGGGGGTGGCTAGCTACCCTCCACCTGAGACCAAGGTTTGTGCTGTCCCCTAACACATCCCTTGTATGGTATGTAGATGACTTTTAATTACCCTTTCCAGTTCAGAAGGTGAGCACAATTAAACAGCAGTGGAGGAACTCCGTGAAGTAGGGTTCCCATAGCCTCCTGTTGTGTTTGGATGAGTTCCAGAAAGGCTTGATTTGATCCCAGCATTTAAATGCATCGCAGACTTTCTCCAGCTCCAATTGCTGAAATGCAAATGCATTGGTTGTTACAACAGCCTCACTTTGGGCTAATCCGTTCCTGTCCCCCTGCTATAATCTAGTCACATCTCTATTTATCTTTTACTTCAGTGTAAAATGTCTTTGAAGTGTGCTCTGAAGAACACCCCTTTTAAAAAGGAAAACCTCAGATCCTCTCTCTTTCAGGCTAAGGGCAGGCGGTTTTCAAGGTGGTAAACCCTAAACTGCTTGGAGTCATTACAGTTCCTCTTAATGCACTGTATTAAGGCATGATGCTAATCTGCTCTCATTGCCTGGAAACATTTCTTCCCCTAGGCTTGTACCTCAACCCCAATATTCAAAGTCCATCCAGATCGCCAGTTGTGTTACAAAAGACAGAGGAGGTGAAACACATTCTCAGTGGTTACATTTACTTTTCAAATCCCTCTTAGAAAGAACCTTCCCAAATCATCAAGCTGACTCTAATGGACCAACTTCCGAGTCTGTCATCAGAAGGCCTTGTTTTGTGGAAGCCAAGTGTTTTAAAACATTATTTCAGAGCTGGGCCTTGGTGGCTCACACCTGTAATCCTAGCTACTCAGGAGGCTGAGATCTGAGGATCTCTGTTTAAAGCTAGCCCTGGGCAGCAAAGTCTGTGAGACTCTTATCTCCAATCACCCACTCAGAAAACCGGAAGTGGTATTGTGGCTCAAGTGGTAGAGCACTAGCCTTGAGCTCAAGCCCCATGACACACACACACACACACACACCACACACACACACACACACACACACACACACACACACACACACCACACACACACACACACACACACACACACACACACACACAAAAAAAGCAATACTTCAGTTCCTTTTTCTAATCATGAGTGGAGATTTGTTAGAGACTCTTTAGCTATAGATAACTTCGTCTTTGAACACTGGGACCTTATCTACCACCAATAAAAATGTACAAATGACTTTTTTTTTTTTGTACAACAATAATACTGAAATTTAAAAAAAAATCTTTCTTTACCCAAGGGTTCAAAGAACATTTCTTGTAGAACTAGACAATTCTGTGATTGGCAATTAATAACCTATCTTTTTTTGACAAATGCCTGTGCAAATCATGATGCTTTCTCTTCAGCTTTTAAGGATCCTAGAATAACTATTACTACTATGGTTTTGTATATGAGGTGCCCCCATCCTTCTACCCAAAGGCTCATGTGTTAAAGCCTTGATTCCACTTGGTGGTGCTATTGAGAGGTAATTGGATCATGAATTCTTAGTTAATGGATTAATCCCCTGATGGATTCATAATATGATGAATTGTTGGTAGGTGGTGGAAAGTAGGAGGTGGGGCCTAGGGAAAGGAGGTGGCTCAGTGAGGCAGTCCCTCCGAAGACAGACCGTGTCCCCAGTCCTTTCTAAAGCTTTATGACTGCCATGAGGTGAGCAAGTCTGCTCTACGATGCCCTTCCCCATAATTTACCTCATTCTGGGCCCAGAAACAATGGAGGTGGTAGGTATGGACTGAATTCAACCTCTGAAAACATGAACCAAAAGAACTCCTATTCCTTTTAATGGTTTCTCTTAGGTATTTGCCACAGCAGCAAAGAGTTTAATACACTAGTTAGTTACAGAAGAAAAAAAAGACATATTTACTCTGCTTTTTAAGATTACCCTTGACAAGATAAACTTTACATTGTGTTCTCCAGCTTTTAGAAATATAAGATATGGAGCCAGATGTGGCACATACCTGAAATCCTAGCAACAGGCAGGAGATTTGAGAATTCCAGGTCAAACCTGTACTATGTAGCCAAAGCTGGTCTTCAAACACAAGTAAAAGCCAAAACAGGAAACAAACAACAAAAAAGTGACAAGCAAAAGAAGAAATACATTTCAATGGGTCTGACTTTTAAGTTTCAGGGAGATTTATTAGATTTGTATTTAAGATCTGAATCACTCTGCAGTATCTAAGGTTGGTAGAGCGTAAAAGAACAGCAGGCTTAAACTGAAAGTGACCAAAACAGACTAGCATGTAAATGCCAAGAAAGTCTCTCCTAGGCTGTCTCTCTCCCTTCTTTTTATTCAAATTTCACATCTGTGCTCTATTTTTAAACATTTATTCTTTAAGTGATAACGCATGTTTTACCGAGCCTCTTATTGGATTAGACATGTTCAAAATCCCCTCAATTTTAACCAGTTCATTACCACCTCGGAGAACAGTCAGCCCACCACCAGGGCAGACATGTTGGCTGCTAGGGAGCCCTTATTCTCTGTGTAGGAGGAATCCAGCTGTTATACTGTGTGGTTTGGTGGGAATGGGGGTCTTTGAGTGGCATTACTTCAGGAAGGCTTTTGTTCAGGTGTAATGTGTGTGAGTTATTGCTCTTCATCAGAGTTTTTCTGCTCACATTTCAGAATAGAACAATAACATTTTAAAATATATTATCTTATTCAAGCCTAACCACAACGCTGAAAATGAAGTGTTAACAATCCTGTTTCAGAGATGCAGGAGCCAATGTCCAAGAACTGTGCCAAGCCCAATGCTGTGAGGGATAGAGCCAAGAGCCCACAGGGGTCTCAACCAAAAGACTTCCATGATCTTCCCATGAGGGGCCCTCAAGTTGCTTGTAAACTGGGACTAAAAAGAAGCATAAGAAGAAGGCCTTATTCTGTGATCCTGAGTACTCTTTGCTGGTCCTTCTTCCTTGGCCCCAACTGGCTCTGGATGACCTGAGGCCACAGTATGTGAGCTAGGTAGATTTATCTCTTCCTGCATCGCCAGGTATGCCTGCTACTGGAGGGAGGAGGGGCCCAACCTCCCTCAGGTGGCTCTGTTTCCTGAAAAGTATTGGCATCTTTGGGGTTTCATTCTCAAAGTATCTGTTTGCAGGGTTTGTTTCTTTAATTTTGTCCTGTCCTTTAGTTTTTCATTTTTCTTTTTTCATCATTTAACATATAAAAACAGGTTTCTCCCAGTTCCTTTCTCTCTGTCCTTCCCTCCCTCTTTTCCCTTCCTCCTATAATTAAAAGTCTTTTCAGGCTGTCTTCACCTTATCATTTCAAATGAACTGAAAAAAGACCCGACTTCCTGCCCTTGTGTCCTTCTGATGCTGAACTTCAGAATGGAAGAAAAGCCCTTTTCACTCCCTTTCTGCTTCCTACTCCCCGAATAACTGTGTTCACATCACATTGATGTTGTCAGGGACCAGCATTGTTGTGCAAACCAGTCTGTCCTTTGCTGGCTTTTGCAGATAAGAGTTAAGCAAGAAGAGGATTCTTCATCCTCCTGTGTTCTGATTAGACAGTCAGCAGACACAGAATTGAATGTGTCCTGCAGTTGTCTTTGCTCTTACTTGACTCCACATTCCTTTTTGGGAAGACACTTTCTTCTGTTTCATTCTTCTGTAGCAAGCTGATGGCAGATTAAAAATTCCAGACTCTCCCATGTTTATTGGTTTTTCTTCAGTTTTACTGCATAATTATAAACTGTATAAAAAGCCATCATGATTTAATTTTGTAAACTCCTTTATTATGGAGATGAACTTTTCCACAGTTAAAAGCATATAGACAAATCTTTTTATCATAAAATGATATATGCTCATCATAAAACCTCCAAAAATACAAAGAAGAAAAATTTAAAATACCCATAATCCTCCCACTCAGAAATAACTGGCATTAAGATGTACAGTTTCTTACATTCCATGGTCTTATAAATATTCAAACAAATATATGACATAGTACATTACAGGGAGTTTTTAGCCTTTTAATCATTTAATGTTGTATATATTTCCTCATGTCCTAGAAGCATAAGTCTTGGTTTATGATTTTTATCATGGCATAATTAATTTTATCATCCCCTATGCTTGAGATTTCAGTTTGTTCCTGGTTTTTTATTATTATAACCAAACTGTGATGAACATTAGTTTTTGTTTGGTTGTTTTGGCATTTGGGGGTTGTTTTTTTTTTAGCAGCTTTGGGGCTTAAACTCAGGGCCTCATATCCTCTCTTGGCGTTTTTACTCACAGTTGGTGCTCTGCCACTTAAAGCTATCCCTCCACTTCTGACTTGTTGTTGTTGTTGTTGTTTACTTTTTCAAATGCTGGTTCTGGAGCTTGAACTGAGGGCCTGGGCATGTACATGAGCTTTTTTGCTCGACTAAGTTAGTATTCTCCCACTCGACTCACAGATCCACTTCTGGGTTTTGGATGATTAATTGGAAATAAGACTCTCATGGACTTTCCTGCCTGGGCTGGCTTCAAACTGCCATTCTTTCAGCTTCTTGAACAGTTAGGATTGTAGGCATGAGCCAGCAGACCAGGATCTATCTCACCATTGTCCTGGTTAATTGGAAATGAGAGTCTCAAGAATTTTCTGCCCAGGAAGGCTTTGAACTCTCATCTTCAGGTCCCAGTCTCCAGTAGCTAGGACCATAAGCATGAGCCACCAGCATCTAACCTGTGATAAACATTTTAATTTTATTTTTTGTTTTTTTTTCTTAAGATTAATGTTTAGCAATTCGATTATTAGAGTTATGGATATTTGCTAAAATATTTGAGAGAATAGAAATAGTTCTTCCCTACCAATATATTTGACATTTATACATGTTTAAATAAATGTCCAACTGCTTGTTTTGATTCTGGTAGGTACATTCTAAAGACACAATCTAGGTAGTATAGCAGGTTAGTATGCTGAGAGAGCAAAAGGCTGAGGAAGATCTTCATGAAGGTAGTTCCTGAGAAATGTGGCACTTTTCAGCAGGCATTCATTGAGCATATACTATGTTCTACAAGATACTGTCCTGGACATTGAAGATACTATTTTGTCTAAACAACAACAAAAAAAGACACAAAATTTTGCTTTGAGGAATATTATTTTCTAGTGGAAGGGACAAGTTAAAAAAAATGAAGTCATCAACTAGATGACAATTAAAGGACAATAAATGCAATGGAGAAAAAAGAAGTAGTTGTAAAGGGAGATTTAAATAGAGTAACCATAAAGGAGAATAAAGAATAAAGAAGAATTTGGACACAGAACTACGGGAGCTGAGGGGTGAGCACTCTTTGGAAAGAGGTCGCATCTGCTGTTCTCAAATATACTTCTCCATGTGTAGTTGCTGAGTTGACAAGGTGGGGGAGCCAGAACCCCACAAGAGCAAAATATATACGTGTGTGTGTGTGTGTGTGTGTGTGTGTGTTCACAGTATACACATAGGTGTGTATACATGCACATGTATGTACATATACACATAAGTATGGATACATATGTGTGTATGTGTGTACATATGTATATATACAGTATATGCATACACACACACACACACACATATGTGTATCACACACAATAACCGAATGTACTGTCTTTGCTCTGCTCTGATATGGCTGTTGGGAAATGCCCATTGGACACAGAAAGCAAATCTTTATTCTGTTGCTCTTTGACATAGTCTGAGAATGCAATTGTACAAAAAAGGTTACAAGTTCAGATTGGAGAGAAGGTTATCATCCCAGAAAACAACAAAAATCCACAAGAATGGCAACTTTGAAGGCCAAAATACAGGGGTGTTCTTCTGCCCAGAAACCTCCGACTACCTATCATCTTGTGGCTACTTCATTTCCTCTTTCTCATAGGCCACCAACACAGCTCGGAAGCCAACCAGAAAGTCTGCTGCTCTGGAAGACCTAAGCATGCCAAAGCCATTTGGAAGCTAGAGTAGGAAGGAGGGATGAAGGTCACAAAGCAGACAAAGTTGCTGTTGTCAGGCAACTCTGAGGTTTAAAGACCAGTAACAGCCATTTAAAGTGTGATAGTTAGACAACAAGCAATCCACCTCGTCAGGGAAGTCCTGGCAGACAGTAGAAAGGCCAGGACCTGAGCGTGGGCCAGTGAGGTAAGAGTTCAAGTCCATCTTTCGCCACAGCACTCTGACAAACCTTGAGCACCTCATTTTGCTTCTCTGCCACAGGCTAGGTGTCCCATTTGTGAAACAGAGTGAACAATATACCCTTGGTGAAGCCTATTGGTGATTTGGTGGTGTGAGAGGATGCCAGTACAGGCACACCCACAACACATGGGACACTTGATTGACAGCAAGAAGAGCGAGAAGGCTCTGCTTTCCTGTCTGTAGTCGAATAGAGCAGATGCATTATTCAGTAGAATATTAACATAGCTAACATTTCTTGAATAAATGATGTGCCAGGCATCATGTTGTTGTTTGGTTAAAGAACAAGAGTCTTCACACACACACACACACACACACACACCACACACACACACAAATAAAATTTAGAGAGGTGATACCATCATCATATTTGCTTTGTATATGGGGAAACCAAGTCACAGAGTTGATGATCCAGGATGCAAAGTCAGCATCTGTGCCTAGGAGCAGTATTATCAGCTTCTTTCTTTCCCACAATGATGTAGTTGCATCTTCCTTCCCAAAGGAATATTTGGGGAATCTAGATTTCCAAGGCAACAAGGATAAAGGAAGTCCCTGAAGTTTATTCATTTGGTAGGTATAATCTTGATTCATTTCCACTTGCTAGTTGTATAATAATGAGCAGATCAACTGAGTGTATCAGTTTCTTACCTACCGCATGGAGAAGCATTATCATGAAGCATCTTTTCTGAGACAAGGTCTTTAAAAGCCCTGACAGTTACACTGCTGTGTAGGATCTATTGGTCTTAGATCTGCAATGCAAAGGTGGGGCCTTCTTAATCTTCCCCACCGGATAGCACTGTACTTGGAGGAATCATGGTCCCAAACCATTTCTGGTGACAATCTCTCAAAACAAATCCTGGTCTACTTGACTTGTTCTCTGACCGAGGAAGTAAGAACTTGAAGGGTATTGAAAATAGATTCTTTGTTCTCCTTTTTTAGTAGCCAGTTTCTGATTTATTCTTAAAAGAAAAATAGGCAGAATAAAAACACAAATGTTGATTTGGAAAGCCCCAGTTCATTAAAGACCCAGAGATATGGGTGTTCATAGCTTCCAGCCCTGGTCTTACATGTCCAGACTCCTAGGGGTCTGCTAGGGCTAGGACCTTCTGAGGCTTTTAAAGATAAGATTTGGCTTCCCGGAAGAGTTTATAAAGTTCCTGAGCTTTCCAGTGATGTAATCCTTAGTGAGGCAGGGGAACAAAAATTTGATATTTCAAAGAAGGAAGAGACAGCTCCAAGGGATTATTTTTTATGAAGCAAAGACACTTAAGTGTTGTTGATTTATCTTAATAGCAGATACTATGAGCAAATGTCCCTGTTGCCTCTTTGTGCTTTTGGCGAGTCAGGATGAGAAATGGAATAGAGCAGACTTAACCAGAGCCGGCTAGCCCAGGGTTTAGGAGTCGTAATCTCCCTCACTCCAAATATGTGATCCAAGATTGTTTCCAGAGTGTTCCAAGTTGCAGGTGGACACCTAGCTTTAGCCAGAAGTGAGATGAGTTCCTTGACCAAGCTTTCTGTTCTAGAACAATTTAGTTGAGTGTAAGAGGAGAAGTTCCAGCATCTCCTCTTGCTAGTTAGTTCTTTAGCATCAGTTACCAGCTTCTGGTTCTATAGGTGCTGATACTGCTTAAGGAAACCTTTTTTTTTTTTTTTGTCACAAGAAGAATCCTCTTGCATGACAGGCACATGATAAGGATTCTCAGAGGACTCAGCATAACTACTTTCCACATGCTCCTATGTCAGTGCTGGAATGTGACCATGCTAAACCCAGTGCCTTAGAAGTTGGAATATAAATTATGTTGAGGTCATGGTCAGTTTATAACATTTGCTAATCCTTATTAGATACAGATAAATTCTCATGGCTTAATTTGGCATATTGAATCAGTTCTTCAGATTGTCTTTGGGGACAGGACAGGAAATGCACAAATTCCCTATAATTTTTCTTTTGTTTCTTTAGGAAGGGACGTAATTTTTTATTGTTAGCTGGTAGAAACTTGGGTGAATCGTGGCCAACTGTGTCTCACCCCCACAGGAAGAATGTATCAACCTTAGTGAGAAACAGTATTCTTTGAAACAAACTAGAATATTTGATGTTTGAATTAACTTCTCACTTAAAAACATGTTGTTCAAGAAATATTAATGTTCTGGCCACGCCTAAGAAAATAGGGAAATAGGAAACTAAGATTTCTCTTGGAGGAAAAGTTTAAAGTGCTCTGTGATGCTAGAGTTAAACAATAAACTTCACTGAGTGTGCTAAGTGACTCTGAGATATAAGCAGATCATTCTTTGACCTTGGTCCTCACCTCCTCCAATAAGGGGAAGAGCTAGGTGTTGGCTTCAAGTCAAGCATTCCACATTCCTGTACTAGGCTGCTCACTTCTACCTCATTGTTGGGCATACCCAGTCTTCTTGCTTCCACTTCAGATACTATATCCAGAAAATACACTTGTGAATAAGTTCTGCTTTTTTTTTTTGCAGTTTCTTTAAAAAAAAAAAAAAGCTTTTTATTGTGAAAATACGGTACAAAGGGGTTACAGTTACATGAGCAAGGTAGTGAGTACATTTCTTTTTTTTTTTTAATTTAATTTAATTTTATTAGTGAACATACTGTACAGAGGGGTTACAATTACATGGGCAGGATAATGCGTACATTTCTTACCAAGCATTGCATTTCTTATCAAGCATTGGTTTTTTTTAACTCAGCCTGGGCACTGTCCCTGAGCCCTTCAGCTCAAGGCGAGAACACTCTACCACTTGATCCACAGCGCCATTTCAGGTTTTCTGGTGGTTAATTGGAGATAAGAGTCTCACGGACTTTTCTGCCCAGGCTGGCTTTGAACCACGATCCTCAGATCTCAGCCTCCTGAGTAGCTAGGATTACAGGCATAAGCCACTAGCACCTAGCTATGTTGAATATTTTAAATGGCTCTGGTTGGAAGCTTCTTCCTTTTCTCACATATTTTGTTGATCAGCCATGCACAGTAAGTAATCACCTTCCAGTGCACTCAAATTTCTTCACTATGTTGGTTCTGATTAGGTTTGGGAATTATTGAATTAGTTGCCAACTGATTATGAGTGCAAAATTATTTAAATGAGATTCTTGTTCTGTTCATAATTACAGGGTTATTTTAACAGATCTGTTTTTGCAGACTGTTATAAACAGGAATCCTCTTGAGCAAATCCATGTAAGTTCTCCATAAGGATAGGGCAGGTAATTTTTTTTTTAAATCTCTCAGATGCTTTATCAGAAGAAGGGTCACACTAAAACGTCTGACTCTGTCCTCTTAGGCACACCTGATCTTCACCTTCTGCCCAGATCAGCAACCACAATTGTTTCCTCATCTCCATATGAAATTCTGATGAGAAACATTATTCCTAGTGCTCTATGAACAAAGCCAAATTACTTTTGGAATATTCCCTGAAACTCTGGAATCCAGATAGGAATTGAGGAAACAGCACAACATCTCTTCCCTTCTCTCCACGATCTGTTAATTGATTTGTAGATTATTGTTCTTTACTTTGAGCCATCTGAAACAGAATGTTGGGCCTAATATCTTTTTGTTTACATATTTAAAATTATTATTATCTGTAAGTAGTTGTACAAAGAAGTTCCCATTCTACAATACAGTATATGAGTACAAGGTATGTGACAACATTGTCACCCATCGCTCCTAACCCATCCCTTCTCTCACTTTTTTTTAAAAATTGAGATTAGATGATTACATAAATTTCACATATTTCACAGTATTGTGGAATAATGATACAAGTTAAAGTCACAAACATTTTAACCTTCATAAGGCAAATTGTCATTGTCATGGTCTATAAAGTCTTTTTTTCTACTAATTTTTATGCTTTATTCTCAAACTCAGAGCATACAAAGAAAAGTTCTGCAAAAGGAGAAGTTTCAGCCTCAAATGGATGTAACATTCTCCAGACAATTTCCCAAGAAGTCAGGATATTTCTTAGATCTTTACATGGATAAAAATACTAAAACAGGGATGGGAAGGTAGGTCAGTGGTAGAGTGCCTATCTTGCATGCATGAGACCCTGGGTTTGCTTCTTCAGCACCACATAAGCAGAAAAAGCCAGAAGTGGTGCTATGGTTCAAGTGGTAGAGTGCTAGCCTTGAGCTGAAGAGATGAGGGACAGTGCCTAGGCCCAGAGTTCAGGCCTCACAACCAACCAAAAACAAACACACTAACTAACTAAAACAAGGAGGAAGTGGAAGAGCATAGAAGGAGGAAGAGGAAGACTTTTAGAATAAACAAAACAGAATGACTTATTCAGAAACAGCTCTGATATATGCTCCTTACAGTTTTCATACCCAACAATACCAAGGAACGTCTTTATGGGCATAACATTTTCTCCAAACCTCAAAGAGGTGACCCCAAGGAAGATGTATGAAAACCCAAAGGGTAGGAATAAGCTTCAACATTTAGAGTAGGTCAGCAGTTCCTAAACACCTGGATCTGTGTTGATGTCACCCAGTGAGCTTTTTCCCCTCCTTTACTATACCAATTCCAAGGCTAGCCTGCTGGCAAACCTATACACACTGAATCTCAGGAGAGGGACACCAATAAGCTGATGGACCTAATTGATGGAGCAGCATTTAGGAAGCATTGTTTTAATGAGATGGGTCAGCTACTCCTAGGCCTCCAAACTCTCCTTTCTCTCTACATGGAGAGGCTGGCACACTTCGGTGCTAGAAATATAAAGTAAACAGCAATTGGCTTTTCAGTGCAAGTGTTTCTAGAAAGGGTGTAATGGGTGATGGTTCAGGACCATGTCTCAGGAGTAAGGGTGTGAGAGGAGACAAACCTGTCGTTTGCACACAGGTTGGCACAAGATGATGGGTCAAAAAGACAGTCAACACAGAGAGGGAGTAAGCCTACTTCCAGATGTCCCAAGGCCATCAGAAGGGATCAGCAGCACAAACTGAACATGAGCATCTTGATATGCAGCAGCTGCTTATGACATTTGCATGGAACTGGAATGGTTCAATGATATGCTGGTTGTGGCCCAGCTGGTCAGTGGCTTAGCTTTAACTGTTTGACCCAGGTCTTCTGACCCCACTTTTAGTTTGCTTAACTCTCTAGGACACATGTACTTATGGAAATTTTCTTAATGGGACACATTTTGAGCCCAGCTGTGATGGAGGCTGACGAGTTGGCTTTTGTGCCCTGGGAAGGGTAGAGACGGATCTGTTACATGCTTGGAATTAAAGGTAGACCAACTTTAGAGGGTTTCTGCGGACAAACAAGACAGGGGTGGACTCTTTAAGGGATAAACGGGGTGATTGGCCCTGCCCAGTGACTCAACTGTCTCTAGCTGGGGCACAAGACAATAGGGAGTCACTGTGTTTTCCTAAGCAAGAGTGTGGTATGAAAACTGTCAGCACAAAGCAGGCATGGAACTCGTATTTTCAATTAATGATAGAATGTCTCCTGATATTAGATTGCTAGGTCATTTCTGCTCATAAGACCCTGTTTTGAGGTTGCTGAATTTTTGGCTACACCCTAAGACATGTTCTTGTTATTGCACACTTAACAGAAGTTAGTTGGTTTAAGTCTTTTATTAATGTATCTTCCACTTCCACTCCTGGAATAAAATAATAGTTTCCTTCAATTATCCAGCCTACAAGAAATGGAAATTTGAAGTTTTTCTCTGTACCAAAAACTTTCCCATAAAGTATATTATTAAAAATCTTCAAGAGATCCTTAGGCCGCTAATAGTAAAATTCCAGAACTAATAGTTCATTATCACTTTCTACTCAGGTCTATTTCTGAGCCATTAATGGTGTATTATTCTTTTAATGGGTCTCCTCCAGAAATGGTAGAAAGTAGGGGTGGGGGGTGGAACCTAGGATACTATTTGATGTTGGATGCTCTTTTTTTGTTGTTGTTGTCTAGTAGGTAATATCCCCAGGCACATGCTGCTTCTGAGTAGTAATTATGCTTTTTAACCCACTTCTTCATGTCTGGGTTCTTAATGTCCAAGCTCCTATATAATTACCAAGTTCAACGTTCGGGAATGAAACAAATATTTTTTGCATGACTTTACCCTATACATTACTTCAAAGCTGTATTATTACAAGATAGTTCCTGAACTTGGAGCTGTACTATTAACTCTTTCAACTTGAAAAGACTTAACAAAAAGATACTTCCAATCTTTGGCCAGTGACTTGATCCAGCTGGGGTCCTCTGAGCTCTTGGAGGAGGATTTGAATTTGGCACTAACATCTTGGTTCAGGTCCTGACAAGGACTGAGAAGTTTTCTTTTTCCATCCAGCTGTTTCTGCATAACAACAACTATGCTGCTTATTATAGTTGTGAAGTATGCACATTCTTCAGTTTTACAAAGGGGCCAAGTTTGCTAACTGAGCCTGTCCAGAGAAAGTCACTATATTTTGCTAAACTAGAGGGAGAGAGTATTATAAATTGCTAGCAGTGATCAGATATTTTAATCCCCCCCAGACTATCTTCACTAAAATAGAAGACAGAAGTTTAAGTCCCCCAAAAACAAACTTCTCAATCTCAAAAGCTGCTTTTCCAGAGATTCCAACAGCATTTCTTTCTAATTTGAGAAACAAGTGATATCTCAGCTTTTTAAAAAAATGATATTCTCACAGTTTTACAGGTTGGTTATCCCAGATCAAGGTGTCTGGATGGTGGCTCTCTCCCTAGGTTTTCTGTGTGACTTTTTTCTGTGCACACATCCCTGATTTCAATTCTTATAAGGATACCAGCCCTTGAATCAAGGGCCCACTCTTATGACCTCATTTATACTTTATTGCATTTCCCATATATTCACATTGGAGATTAGAATATCTCAGCATTTCTTGCATATGGCACAAAAATCTTTTTATCCTTTCATTTATTATTTCCTATCATTGGTTGAAGAGAATATAAACTCCCTGAAATCTAAGCACTCTGCAATAATCATCAATATATTATGCTCATTATTCTAAACCTTTTTCATATATGTAGGTGTTTATATGTTATTCTATTTTATAGTGTGAGTTTTTGCCATTAAACTATGTTGAAACATATTTTCTTTCTGATTAATATAACTGTACATTACTCTTGGGCAGCTTCTGAGTATCCTATTATAGGAACAATTGATTATTCAGTAATTTGTTAAACCAAATCCTGATCAATGAACATTTTGCTTACTTCTCATTAATTGATACTATGGTTCCATTCCAGTGATATCCTTTTATATTTATCTCTGTATACCTGTCCAACTTGCTTTTCATCAGAAGATTATTGGACTCTGTAATGCACACATCTTAAAACTTGCTGTATTATGCCAAATTGCCTTTGACCAAGTTTGTACTGATTTACAGCCCTGCTAACAGTGGATAAAAACATACCAAAGATTAGAGAAATTAACTTTACATTTTCTTAGTATTTCTTAATATAACTACCCTCCAAAAATTTACCTCTAAATTCCTAAAAGACAGATGTTGCTTTTGTGAAGTACTCTGGGTACAATATTGATCCTTGCTCAAGTTCCAACTCAAGTTATTAGATTGATGGTTTGTTGTGTGCTTTTATTCATCCTGAAAGGACCTCATCCAAGTTTCAAGGATGCTTATATGAAATCTTCACTCTTTTTTATTTAAATAATTGTTTTATTGAGATTAAATGATTACATAAATTTCACAATTTTCACAGTATTGTGGGATAGTAATACTCAGTTAAAGTTACAAATACATTTTAACCTTCACAAGGCAAATTGTCATTATCATGCTCTATAAAGTTTGTGAATTTATATGCTTTGACAATACAACTATTTCTTCCAAATCGGGTGATATGTACATTTCTTTCCTTTCGCTTAGTGTAAAATTGATGGTTTATGAAATTTGTGATAAAATCAACAACCACTAAGATGCATTCTTTTTAAAATAAGGTTACTATAAAGGCAGAGACATGGATAGCAGGATTCTAGCAATTGACATTTAACAGGATAAATTCATACACTCTTTCTACCTTTCCTTTAAAAAAAAAAAAAAAACCTTCATTGGGAAATAAAGACTGAACGTGTGGCTTTATAGTTGACTGAAAACTCTACCTTAGGCAGATTAGTTAAGGAAATCCTGTCACCTCTATAGAGAGATTGCCAGAGGGTCTAGGCTCTGACTTCTCAGCCACACATGGAACTAATTATTTGCAGCCTTTGAAAACATGCTTTTTGAAAGTAGAGTGCCTCAAACCTGGGGAGGTTAGTGAAACAATGGCAGATATAATCAGAATTGAGAAATGTCTCAGCAGGATGGAGCTATAGACCCAAATTTAGTTAGGATAAGTCTAAACAATACTCAATAAAAATGAACCTTATAGCAAGAATTAAAATTCTCAGTGTATGAGAGAAAAGGGGGGGGGGGGAGAGAAAGAGAGACAGAGAGAGAGAGAGAGAGAGAATATAAAAGATTGTCAGAGAAACTGGAAACCAGGATATGAGTTTAATCAATTGAAAATAAGAAATATTCAGTATTGTATAGCCAATGCTTAAAAAAAATAAAGATCAGTGGAACCGAAGAGCGTATTAACTATTTTTTAAACTACTTTTACCTAGTGTTTAGCACATGTAATGATGTGAGTGAAGACTGAAGTTCAGGCTGTATTTAGGGAATTGCTCTCCAAGAGGAGCCCTGACATGATGGTAG
Source organism: Dipodomys spectabilis (assembly GCF_019054845.1). Classification (NCBI taxonomy): domain Eukaryota; kingdom Metazoa; phylum Chordata; class Mammalia; order Rodentia; family Heteromyidae; genus Dipodomys; species Dipodomys spectabilis. The sequence goes on from NW_024870731.1 coordinate 3,251,280, forward strand.
TGACCTCATGTGGTAAAGAGAATGAAGTAGGAAAAGTAGTATAGCTAGAATTCACTATATCTCCTACAAAAATGAAGAAAAGTGAGGGAAGGAATGGGATGGAAGAGATGGATGAGACCATGGAAAAGGGGGACATTGATCAAGACACATTATGCTCACTACTCTGTTGAATGTCAACTCCTTTGTACAACTACATAAAGAGAAGGAGGAGGAAGAGCAGGAGGAGGAGGAGGAGGAGGGCAACAACAACAACAACAACGCTATTGAGGCTAGAGCCATTAGAGATAAAGGATAAACCTTTGGTCATGTATGTGAAGAGGGAAGATTAGGACAAGGAACTAAAAATGCAGCTGCTAAGATCCAAAAAACATGAGTGTGATGACAAGAGTTGCCGCAGGCATGCTATAAAGATAATTCCTATTGAGGAATCTTTTTACCAGCATAAGCACAATGAATAGCATTTATATGCCAAACAACTCTCCAGTAGATAATCTAGACTTGAGAAAACCCAAATCTTTTGCAGAGAAGTAAAGTACCATATTAACTGTGAACACTATAACTCTGGTTAATTATCCACCAATTAGGACCATCTATCTGTAAAAACAGTACCAGAAACAAAAGGGGCCAACTCTTCATCCTGGCATACCACCCAGCTTAGACTTCCTTTTTTCTCTGGCTCAAGCAAATATAAGAGTTCCCTGTTATCCTCAAATCTCAACTGCATCTGCACAAGCTCCTCTACCATAGCCTTATCTTACATGCTTTCTTCCCACCTCCTTCTTTTCTCTTCCTGAAATCAGTCCTCCTGATTTCCTTAATATATTCAATTATTCTCACAACAAATAAAAAATAGTCCCCAAATGATCCAAAAGTAGAAAATGGATATTTTAAAAGAGGGTCACAGGTAATAAAATAGTAACAGCCTATAAATGAACAAAAAGATGCTCAGATCTTTTCACCCACCAGATTGTTGAAGATGAAAGGGTTTGAGGTAAGTTTATGGTAATACAGTAGGACAAAAGGTACAGACTGGAGGTTGAAGGGAATTTGGTTATATCTTTCAAAATTTCAAGTGCTTGTATTCTGTCTCAGTTGAACTTTCTTGAACCTGTTTTCCTACCATGTTATTGTATGTTAAACACTTATCATGGCTGAGAAAAAAACACATGATGACAAGCTAAACTGTGTTCTAATACAAGTATACAAGTTTGGGGGGGTGTGCTTGTGTGTGTGTGTGTGTGTGTGTGTGTGTGCTGGGACTGAGCTCCGGCTTGATGTTTTTGCTCAAGGCTGGTGTTCTATCACACCTCCACTTACTGCTTTAGCTGTAGAGTTCTAAATAGACTAGATGAATGAAGAGAGGATGTGTGAAGGGTATGGGGATGCAGTCATAAAATTCAATACATCTCTAGAAAATGAGGAGAGGGTTAGAGTGCGGAGGGATGGTGGAGAATGATGAAAAGTAACATTGATTAAGAGTCATTGTTTTTATATACAGCTTTGTAGAAGGGCACTCCTTCATATAATTATTTAAAGATAATATATAATTTTTTAAGGCAAAAGCTGACCACTGGGCACAGCTCATGACTGTACAGTAATCCTAGCAACTCAGGAGGATGAGATCTGAGGATTGAAGTTAAAAGCCAACCAGATTAGGAATGTCCGTGAGACTCGTCTCCAATTAACCACCAGAAAACCAGATGTGATGCAGTTTCCCAAAGTGGTAGGGCACTAGCCTTGAGCAAACAGAGCTCAGGGATAGCACACAGGCCCTGAGTTCAATCCCCATGACCCGCAAATAAAGGAAGGAATAACATTTTTAAAAATAAAATAAAATAACCAAAATAGGAAAAAAAGAGAAATTAAGAGTCTGTCAGATTTGTTTTTCCCCAGCCTGGCTTTGAACCTCAATCTCAGCCTCTTTATTAGCTAGGATTACAGGCATGAGTTGCCTGTATTCAGCTAAGTATTCTTTGAAGCATTGTTAGAAAAATGGAATCTGGGAATTACCCATAATCATTCATTCAAGAAATATTTGTGTATCCATGTGGTGATTAGACTTCAGATGTTTGGGCTATCTCTTTGATCAAAATACACAAAGATCCTGAGCCTCCTGGAGCCTCTGTTCAAAGATATCAGTATAGGATGGTGGACATGTTGTTTTCAAAGAGTGTTTGTGTTTGTACTGTCTGTTTTCATTATAGATAAAAATTTCTAAAGATATCAACCAAAAAAAACCCTCTCATAATAACACAAATGAATGAGATAGGAAAAAATACTATATTTCTTTTAAGCAACTCTTCTTTAATGTTTTTATACCAATACTGGGGCTTAGGTGATGTTCCTTAGCTTTTTTGCACAAGGCTGGTGCTCTACTATTTGAGCCACACCTCCACTTCAGGCTTTTTGCTGGCCAATTGAATATAAAAGTCTCACAGACTTTCTTACCCAGGCTGGCTTTGATAATGATCCTTAGCTGTCAGCCTCCAAGTAGCTAGGATTACATGGGTGTGCCACCAGTGCTCAGCTACTATTTATTATTTTATAACTAGCATGTAAGATTTATATACTAAAAAGATAAAAGAAGAAAATCATAAATCTAGGTCAGAGAATTAAGGCTCCTACCTCAAAGAAAGCAAAATTCCTTAACCTGTCTATAGCCAATGAAACTAAATTGATTAGGTGTTTGATGCCATTGTAAGAATAGAAAGGAATAACATAGTTCAGAACCAGTACCTGCATGAGGCAGGCCTATGTGGTAGGTCATGGGGTATCAGATTCAATTACAGGTGCAAATCAGTGGAAAGGCAGCCAGTGGCAGGAGCAGGAGCAGGGCTCCAGCCAGTGGTGGAAAATTCTGGGGCTTAGTCTTGTGTCTGTCAGTGACTAATCTTCCCCTTCTTGGAGCCTTAGCCTCCCTTCTGTATGTAGTAAATGAGGAGTCACAGGTGTGGACCAACACTAACATCTTATGAGTCTGTACTGCACTAGCGAATTTTCTTTATATGGGAGAGAATTCTCATTTTAGGAACTATATCAACTGGGAACTATCTCAACTGAGATAGTTTTTGAGAGGATCTTCCCAACTTTCCAGTCACCTTTCCCTAGCACTGTGAGAAAAATCACTGATATTTCTTTTCTTTTTTTGGTCCAGTCGTGGGGCCTGAACTCTGGGCCTGGGCACTGTCCCTCAGCTCTTCAGCTCAAGGCTAGTGCTCTACCACTTGAGCCACAGTGCCAGTTCTGGCTTTTTTCTTTTTGCTTATGTGGTGCTGAGGAATCAAACCCAGGGCCTCGAGCATGCAAGGCAAGCGCTCTACCACTGAGCCACCTTCCCAGCCCGAAAAATCACTGATATTTCTTAGTATCATTTTTTAAATTTGGGTTCAAGTTTAATTATGTTTGAGCCTCTTTTACTTGTGCTATCTCACCTGCAAAGTCAGAGAAAACCCAGACTTTCAGGATTCTGCCTTTAAAAGGTGATACATTCTATTTTAATACTGTACCCTATCCATTCAATGAATGTAATCTGATGTTTCAGGAAAAAGAATGCAGCAAAATGATCCAACACACTAGACATTTCCAGATAAAAGTAGAATATAATTTCATACTTTCTGGTCATTGAATTTCAGTCACAAACCTAGAAGTTCCACTCTGCCTCTTCTTCTGGCTAAGTTGTGGTAGTAGCTATAGATGACTTTCCATGGTTGTGTGCTGGAGGGATGTCAGCTTGGAGAGCCTGTGAGAAGACTGGTAAGCGATGAGCTGTTTTGTTTAAGTGACTCTGGTGGGTAGCGGGGCAGGGTGAGGAGAGGAATATGTGACTCAGACTCTCCTTGTATGCAGAACAAATTCAGACCTTGTTAGGGTAGGTTCAGAATATGCCATATAAAGCCAGTTAAAGGTATTACAATCCAAACAGAAAGGGAGGATGGGGCAGCAAAGACAGCTACTGTGAGAAAATAAATACAGGAGAGGAAATTTCAGAGAGTCGATATTTGGGATCCTGGCTTCCATTTCTCTCTTCCTATTTGTTTCTTGATTGATTGGAAAACTACTAATGAGTATGTTTACAACTTCCCTAGTTGTCTTAGCCATATGTGAGACCAGCTGGGGAGAATGATTTGTTCCTGTGTGGCACTCACTGTTTATCCCTGAGTCTCCTTCCCTCTCTTGGCTGCCAGACACCCTAGGCCATGCCAGACTCTCCCACTGTCTGTCTCCCAAGTCCTTTCCCAGGGCTCAGCCTGTGCTCCCCATTAGCTGATAGCTCCATCGCATTTTCTATTGCTCATATATCCCCTCTCTTCCCCTCTTGCTGTCATTTGTTGAGCTTTGAAGGTGAGTTGCAGGGAAGGTCTTCAGTACCCGCCATGCCCTCAGCCTCAGGAAAAAAAAAATGTGAAAAAATGCACTAGAATAAATCACAGTCCTAGGTCTTGAACTTGGCCAGGGCACTGTCCTTAAGCTTTTGCTCAAGGCTAGCACTCTACCACTTGAGCCACAGTTCAACTTCTGGCTTTTCTGGTAGTTAATTGGAATTAGAGTCTCATAGACTTTCCTGCCTAGGCTGGTTTCATACCTCTATCCTCTGATCTCAACTTCCTGAGTAGCTAGGATTACAGGTGTGAGCCATTCTAGAGCATTTAAAGGTTAAACATGTAGCTACTGGAGAATGCCTGATCTCCCTGCCAGTCATCTGACTTCTAAGGGTGCATGGACATCTCTCAGTATAGCCCTTTTCTGTCAAAGGCTCTCTTGGTCACTTTCTGCAACTGCTCCTTCCTACATAAAGGCTTCTTGGCTACTAGGCTGGGCCCTGAGGTGGTTTCTTTCTTCATTCATTAGTTAGGATGATGATTTGGTGACACAATGCTTCCTACATTTTTCCTAATTTATTGAACTATGAATGAACAAAGATTCTCATTTCTCTTGTCAGCACAGATTTGGCAGACTAAATTCCAATGCCTGCAAACACCATCCTTTTTTCTTTCCTCCCTTGCTCTTTCTTTTTCTTACCTTTGTTGCCTTCTTTCTCTGGCTTCTCTCTCTTTTACTTCCTTTCCTCCCTTCTTTCTTCCCTCTCTCCATCTCTGCCTTCCTCTTCCCCTTCCTCCCTCCTTTTCTTCTCTTCCTCCCTCCATTCTGTTCTTCGTTCCTCACCCCTTCCCTCCTTTGTTCCTCCCCCCTCCCTCCCCCTTCCCTCCCTCCCTCCCTCCCTCCCTCCCTCCCTCCCTCCCTCCCTCCCTCCCTTCCTTCCTTCCTTCCTTCCTTCCTTCCTTCCTTCCTTCCTTCCTTCCTTTTGTCTGTCCTCCTTTCTTCCCGGTTTTTCTTTTGGTCTTTTTTCTTTATTTAGGACATTGGCATTTGATTTTGAAATGTGCTTTGTGAAGAAGCTAATAACAGACCATGCACAGAATGCTTCCACAGTTTCGTAGAAGAGCCTGGTTGTGTGTTTCCACCCCCCCCCCCCCCCTTCAAGGCACTCTATTGACTCTCTGAGTTGAAACAATTTAGACTCCACATAAAATATGTGTTGTTTACTCAGGCTCTTCATGCTCTGCATACTGTTACAGTTCTTGAGGAGCTTGTCACTGACAAGTAAGATAAATGAATGAAGAAGACTTTACAAGTGTTTAAAGGCTAAGTATAGCATGTGCTGTCCACTACCTAATTAAACAGACCTAGGCTTAACTGAGTAACTTTGTGGTGGAAACTTCTAGGGCCTACCCTTCCCCCATCATCCACTGCCTACAATGATGTCAGAATGTTAGCAATTTCAGGGGAGTCTATAGTTGCTAGAATGGGGGTAGTTGAGCAGTAAGTCAAGGTGCATTGAGTTTACACTAGGTCTGGTCAATAACATAGTCTCTTTAGGGGCTCAGTGAGACTGTGACTTTCACCTTTTCACACACAGAGAAACTTTAAAATGAGCTGGAATCAGTGTTCAGAGACAGCCCATTTCCAGATCAATCTTGATTTTCTTAGGAAGGAGCCATTTTCCGTGGATCTGAGCACTAGTATACAATGATCCATGGGAGGTACTGCGCTCACAGTCCCAAATCTGCCAGCTGCTTGAACTTGGGTGAGAGTATCAATCTCTCTGTACCTCAGTTTCTTCATCCCTTAAGTGGGGCTAATGATCATCTCTGCCTGATACTCAGGCATATGCATTCGCATGGCTTTTTGTTATCCTGGGGCTCTGCCTTTGTCACAGCATGTATATGTCACAGGACTGATGTGACTGAATGACACAGGAGAGCACTATGCTTGGTACACAGAGAGGGCTAAGTAAGCTGATGTTAACAGGTGGTTCCGCCGCAAAGGGCCTATCTTCTTTCTGCCATAGTTATGGGACTTAAGCTCCATATTATAAACTGGGTGTGCACAACACTTTCTATATCAATAGCTCTCCCCCCAGGTACTGCAGTGGCTGTAGCAGGACAAGCAAGACGATGCCTGCAGCTATAATTACTGTCCAAGATCCTTGGGGCATCCTATTTCTTCTCAAAGTGGCAGACATGTTAATCATGTTTAAAAGTTAGGCACAAGCGTTTGTTGATCATTCTAAAAAACTTTTAGCTAGCATTTCTGAAAAGAAAGAAAAGAAAAGATTCCAACACAGAGATTTGATGCGTGTTGTCTGTTTGGGAGGTGACTGCGAAAATCATGGTCAGTGAATGAGGAAGTGAGAGAGAGACAGGGAAAGGGTGAGCAGGTAGTCATTACACACATAGATGGCAGGAGCCAGGCCTGTCTCCAGGACGGACACAATTTGATATGTATAGCATATAACTTAGGGCTCGCAAATTCTTTCCCAAATGACCCAAACTGATATGTTATAGTGAGAAATATGATGATGAATAGTCATTTCAAACACATATGTTTCTGTTCTCACATCAAAAAAATGACCCTATGCACATCCAACGTGCATAGTCTTCACACACAGGTACACAAACTCTGTGTATCCCCTGTCTACATTTTTTTATTTTTAAAATAAAACTTCATTTAGGGATAATGTACATTTTATAATACAATTGTAGTAAAATACTGACATTTGATAGTTAAAACAATGTATCATTCATGTAAAAATCATGTGTAGCATGTAAAATTTAATTAGAAAATTCATAGTTCATGAAAGTACATATATGTTGTTGATGACTTGAGAACATTATTATAATTTTACTGAGGATACAGAACAAAATTCACAATTAGGCCTGACACTTAGAACTATAAAATTTTACACTAGATTAACTGATACTTTTGTTAGTAAGGTGCACTTGAAACAACTGATTCTGATGAATTGCTATCAATTTTCATAATGCTTAATCATTGAGCCAATAATTTAAATGACAGAGATCTAGTTGAAAACACAGTATATAGAATTAAAATTAAGGAAGTCTTCAGTGGCCAGAGGAGACTGATGGGGAAAGGACCAGACCTGGTGCCGGGCACAGCAGCTCATGGGGAAAAGCAAAAAAACAAAACAAAACCAAAACAACTTTTATATGCTACCTCCTCCCCCTTTATTTTAAAAAAGTTTCCTCATTAGAACTTTTCTGTTGGGGAAACATACTTCAGGGCTTGACTTTTGTACAGATTGTAAGAGTAAGATACAGATATAACTTGTGTGTGTTTATAAAAATGTAAATAGAGGCTCCTAATTTTCTAGTCAAGAAATTTGTTGTAGAATTACCCCCAGGCTATTCAACCTTGCACTCACGTCAAAGACAACTTTCAAATCTGAGCTCAAGGGCATGAGACTGTAGAGCCTTCATTGATTTCCTGCCCCATTCCCCCCATTCACCATTCAAATGGTAGGAACTGCACTGGGAATCCATTTTATACCATTTCCTTCTTTCCTGTTTTTCTTCCCATATTGTATTATAATTATTCCTGTAATTTCTCATGTCTTATTCCTCTTCACTTCTCCAGATGCACCTGATCTGAGATCTGGAATCAGAATCCTAGTTTTCAGTCCTATTCCTTTGCTTGCTAGCTGAGCAATAATCAGCTCAGTTTTGTTTTGTTTTTTAATTTAAAAGAGGCCTTCTAACACATTTATAAGATTATCTCTTTGTTGCTTTGTATGTCCCTCCCCCACAGTATAACCCTTGCTTTCACTATATTTGATGTCAGTATAACTTGTGGAGGAGATGGGGAAAAACCAGTTGTTTAAGGATACAGGTGGACCTGTTGCAACAATGAGAAGTACAAGTTGTCATGTCCAAAACGAACTTTACAATGTTGGTGGGGGGGGGGGGGGGGGGCTGGGGGGAGGGAGGAAGGAGAAGGATTGGGATTAGGGGGGGAGGGGGGAGGCTGGGAAGGGATGTGAAGGATAAACAAAGGAGGAGGCTGCAATGCTTGGTAAGAAATGTACACATTATCCTGCCCATGTAACTGTAACTCCTCTGTACAGTATGTTCACAAATAAAATTAAATTAAATTAAAAAAAAAAAAAAAAAAAAAAACAAAAAAAAACAAAAACAAAAAAAAAAAAAAAAAAATAAAAGAGGCCTTCTAAAAAAACTTATCTTGCCATGTGTGATGGCTCACAATTGCAATCCTTGCTACTTAGGAGGCTGAGATCTGAGGATCACAATTTGAAGCCAGCAGAAAAGTTCTTGAGACTCTTATCTCCAATTAACCAGTAGAACACCAGAAGTGCAGCTATGGCTTAAGCAGTAGAACACCAGCCTTGAGTAAAAAAGCACTCAGGCCCTGAGTCCAAGCCCCAATAGCAACACACACACACACACACACACACACACACACACACACACACACACACACACACACACACACACACAAGCAGGAATGTAGGAACATACTGGGCAAACATATACCCCAGTACATAATTATTTTTGCTACTTCAGCTCAGCATTAAATGAATTTCTGTGCATTGTCCAGAGTAGAAGCCTTTATGTCATTCAGTCCTCGTTGTGGCACATTAATAACTCCTTCATTCTCTTGCTTCATTTTACCTTGCTTCATTTTATGACCTAAGCACTGGAATATAGGTTCTACCTAATTAGAGTTCTTCGGTCAGTAAGCCAAGTGATGTTCTGAACCAACTCTCCCCCTCCTGCTTTCCATTTGTTGTCTGGTTTCTCCATCTTTGATGTGCAGACAAGAACTGTTTGCCTCACTCTAATTTGGCAATAACAAAACAATGGAGTTCTGGGAAGTTTGGGATGTCTCTGGTGGGAAAAGGAGAGAAAAGAAACCTGATTGAAGAAAAGCATAAATGCCTTTGTATAATACTATCTCTATATCCCACGGCAATAAATCTTGTTCATGAAGTTTTTATTGTTAACTTGATTGAGATCAAACTGATCAAAGTATGGTTCTTTATTGCCACCTTGTTAAAAGTATTTGTAAAGACAGTTTGGATATTATACATTTATAGCTACATATTGCCATTAAGCTATTGACTATATTACTAGTTAATCAAGGATTTTCATTTTGTTTAAAGGGCACCTTGGATAAACTTAGGAATGGTCCAAAGAGATGCATTATCTGACACCTTTCCAGAGATGTTGTTCTTTGGAGATTTTAGTTAATGAATAAAGTTTTAGTTTTCCACAGTTGACTTTTGGTACTAACAAAAGCCTTCCAAAGTCCCTTGCTATTCCAAAGGCTAGAGAACAGAAAGAGCCCCAAGACCCCTTATTTTCAATGAGGTAAGTAGGCAGGTGACAGACTATTTGATTGGATCCAATTTACTGGAAACGAATATTTCTTGAAGAAAACCAACGTGACTTGACAAATAGCTCCAAAACAACACATTTCTCCTTCTCTCTCCACTTCTAAGAATAACCACAATAAGAAACAAAAACATATGCACAACAGGAAAAATTAAACTATCGCATGGAGAGTTGAATACTTAACTGATTACCACGGACTCTCACTGAGTGGTTCCAAAGCAACTCATGCTCTCTCTTCCCTTCACCCATATGTTCATACACTTAAATGCCACACAGTTAAGACCCTAGGTTAGGTGGTAACTATACTGCTTCCCTCAAGAGATTTTCAACTAGTGGTAGAGATAGCCAAGCAAACATTTCTCTTTGCCAGTCTTTGAAGTGATAGAGCAGGATAAGTTGATGTAGGATTCTGTGAAAGACTGTAACAGTGTCTTGTGAGGCAGGCTTAGGAAAGGTGTGTCTAAATAGTATTTAAGTTAACATGACATTGAAGGTAAGGTTATAGCTCAGATTTAAGTGATCTAGGATGAAAGACAAGACAGAAGCAGAGAGAGAGAGAGAGATCTCTTGAGGCTGGGGAGAGGGGTGAAGGCAGACGTGTGGCTGGAACGTACCTAGCACTCATCTAGAAAGAGACTGAGGAGCAGGATGGGTGATGAAGAACTTCTCAGGAACCTGAGTCCCAGGGGTAACAAGAGTCTGATGTCACTCTGGGCATGGAATGCACCCAGAGAAGTCAAGTGCAGCAGGCTAGCTGTTAGTAGCTGTGGCTCTAGAGAAGAAGGAAGGAAGGAAGGGAGGGAGGGAGGGAGGGAGGGAGGGAGGGAGGGAGGGAGGGGAGGAATACGAGGAGGAGAAAGAGGAAGGAGAAGAAGGAGGAGGAGGAGGAGGAGGAGGAAATGTGATCTGATTCAGTTTTTCTTAGCAGTCACAATATAGTGTATAATACAGCTAATCTGAGGTGGAAGTGTCAGGGCAGAGTTAGACGGTGTGAAGAAAATTGAAATTGGCTTCAGTGGACAGCTCATGGATTTTCCTATTTCCAAGTGTGCTGCAGAAAGGGGGCCTTAGCAACTTTGTGATTTTCCTGGGAGTCAGTTAATCAGTTCAGAAAATCTGAAGGCTTTGCAGTAGACACCCCATGCATCTTACTCAGATATGAACATCACACCTGGGGTCACCTGCTAAACCTGTGTGGAGTTATCTGGAAAAAAAAAAAAAGGTATCCTTGCTCTGATCCTTGTTACAACTTCCTGCTCTTTTTCTTCCACTTGACTATTACAGAGGGTTATTTGTGGCTTCCTATCCCTTCAGACCATAGTGTGCTAGGAAACGAATATAACTAGGCAGGAATCAGTTTGGGTAATGCAGATTGAATAAAAGGGGGGAGGGGTGCATTTTCTACTCGACATGATGGAGCTGGATCAGTCCACTGTTTTTATGGACACAAACACTAGCAACAGCCTGTAAGAAATTGGTCACAGTTTAGGGGATATGTTACATGCAAGATAAATAACAATGGTCTAGAATATCAGACCAAACTCTCATTCTTCATCTCTGGTTCACACTCTTCTCCCCCACCACAGACTAATCAAAAGAAGCCTCTTCCGCTCACAATTGCTCTGTGTACATTTCCCCCAGATCTGGTATTCATATGAACAACATGGTTTATTTATATTTCAGCACCAAATTGGAAAGATGACATCATTCATTTACAGTCTTTATCCCATGACATGCCTACTCTCCAGCACCTCATTTCAACAGACACATTTAGGACTGCATGCAGCATCTTGTTTGGCTTGTGCATTCTTTTATGGGATATAGTTCAAAGGTAGGGAACTTTAGACTTGTTGCTAGTAAGAAAATAAGCTCATAAAATCACAGGAGCTTCCCAAAAGGATAAGGATATTATGATGTTTACAAGAGCAGAGTTATTATTTGTTCATTTAGGCTCCATCATTTATTTCTGGGTAAGTCCTTTTGTCTTGACCATCACAGCTCCCTTCAGGCCCTCAGAATTCCATTTAGAAGAAGCAATTCCAGGTTTATTAGTTCATGGGTTCAAAAGTACAGTCTCCTGTGACAACACTGGAATTTTAGGTGTGAACACTGAACTTCAGAGCCTTCTGTACAAAGGCAAGAGGACTAAGGGGAATATCAGTACTTGGCCTGCAAGGACCCAACTGCCCTGCTCTTTCTCACAGGCCTAACTTGTCCATTCAGTCTTCTGACACATTAAGTGGACATGTGAAGAATGGAAATGCTATCAGCTGCCAAACGTTGCCTGGGATTTTGTGTTTAATTTTTTAAGTGGATCTTTCCCTGTATTTTTATTGTTTTTATCATATACATGCATCTTTTTACATTTGCTCTGGGACCTTCCAAATATTGTACACATTTTAAAAGACGGACTGAATAAATCATGAAACATCCTTTGGCAGGTAGAATTGAGATGTGAGGTGTTTCCAAAACTTAACAGAACTGAAGCCTTTATGGGAAAGCTGTTTCTACCTGTTGAGTTGTTTGCCTGTTTTGCTAGCAACAAGACAAGGCAGAAAAATGCTTAGTATTGAAATCCTCATGTCTTATATCAAAAAAAGACTCTAGAGGCTGAAATCTATGCCTCACTTTTCTGGCTGCCAAATGAGAATAGTAATAATTCCTCCCAGGAAAGTTTTAAGAATAAGTTTATACATGAAAAACACTATAAGAATGTACTATGTTAGGTCCAGAATTCTCTTTCTTATTACAGAATTATTTATATTACATAATAAAACTCTGACTTGTTGGAGGCCTTGCCAGCCCTTGACTTCTGGCTCTCTTGAAGTCCTGATGGCTCGTTGTCATCTTGAACCACCAATGGGACTGTTACGGCAACTCACTCAATGTCCTCAACTTTCAGTGACCTTCCCTGCTGAAAACAAACATGCAGCTCCTCTCGAGCAAGAAAATCATGACCTTTGTTCTTTCAGCCACTGACTAAAGCAACATGTATGTAGATCTACCTCTGTGAGATCCTGTGCTAGATTCTGGGAAGAGACAAATGAATGAGACAGCCTCAAGGTATAACCACACATGTATCCATGTCAGAAAATCACGATATGCAGGCAGCAACTGCCATCCAACTCCAAGAGTAGTGTTAGGAAAAGCTCCTAGAGGGGCTAGCATATACCAGGTAGAAGGAAGGAAGGAAGGAAGGAAGGAAGGAAGGAAGGAAGGAAGAAAGAAGGAAGGAAGGAAGGAAGGAAGGAAGGAAGGAAGGAAGGAAGGAAGGAAGGAAGGAAGGAAGGAAGGAAGGAGGGGGAGGGAGAGAGGTGAAAAAGGGAATATGAAAGGGGATGCAAAGGGAAGAAAAAGGAAGGAAAAAAATACTGTCAGTGAGACACCAAAGTGTACACCAGGTATAAGGAAGGAAAGAAGGAAGTAGATGGAAGGAAGGAAGGGAGGGAGGAAGGGAGGCAGGCAGGCAGGAAGGGAGGGGGAAGGAGAAAAAGAGAATGAGAAAGGGGGTGGGAAGAGAGTGAGAGACCAAAGCGAAGGTTCAGGATGGGAGCCAGAAGAGACATTATTGACAACGGTCAAAGCATGCATATAGAGAGATTTGTTTTATCTGGTGAACAAGAAGAGCCCAATAGCATTTATTGGACTGATACCTGAAGTCATTTATGGCATTTGTTCCTCAAAGCATCCTCAGGGAGGTAGGATTGATAATGACCATTTTGGAAGTGGCTGGCATTTTAGAGGTAGGGAAATTTAGGTTTATGAACCACTAGCTCTTTTTTTTTTTTTTGGTTGTGGGGCCTGAACTCTGGGCCTAGACTCTGTCCCTCAGCAATTCAGCTCAAGGCTAGCACTCTACCTCTTGAGCCACAGCGCCACTTCTGGCTTTTTCTGCTTATGTGGTGCTGAGGAATGGAACCCAGGGCCTCATGCATGCTAGGCAAGCATTCTACCACTGAGCCACCTTCCCAGTCCCAACCATTAGCTCTTTTAAGGTAACATAACCAACAAAGAGGAGGAGCAATATTCCATTCCAGGAAATCTTATCCTTAAACCCATACTTCCTGACTTTCTGGTTGTCTTAATTGATCTGCTTTTTCTAGTGATCTTTAGTAATTTTTTTTCTTGATACTGTAACCCTGTTAAGTCAGTTCATCTCTGGTTCATTTCTTTCCCTGGAGGGCAAGTTGGGAAGTACGGGGGGAGGGGGGTGATGGTTAACTACACACCTAATAGATTCAATGACAGACATCATGGGGTATAAATTAAAATGGTCAGTTCCTCTTCTGTCCACTTGTACCATCTGCTCAGTTCCCTCAAAAAGCACTGTCAACTGAATATTCATAGACATATCCCAATCAATCATCACAGCAATGAAGAGTCTCCCTCAGAATTTTTCATTTATTTTTGAGTGGATTTCCTGCCTTGTCTTGTGAGACAGTTGTTTGTCTGTAGTTCTGTGTTACCACCCAGACCTTTCCCAGCATCCCTTCCAGGGCCTCCTTCTCAGGCTTGCTCTGTGGTGTAGGATATGACTGTTGGCACTTTGTGATTGTAAGCTTACTCTGAATCTCTGTGATTGCTTGATAATATAAACCAAAACAGCTTAGGATATGTATTTTTGTTTCCCTTGTAAATCAGAAAGGGAAGTACATTGACATGTACAGATATAACAGAGTAGTCTCAAGAGTGTGACAAAGCCTCTTTCACTAAAGCTAACACTGTGATTCCATCTTTATTACATTTTTATTTGACTCAAAATGAGACTTCTGGATTAGGAATAAAGCAAGCCCTATAGATGCTGTCATTATTCCCGAGTCTCTTTGGCTTGTCCTCCAGCTGCTGATGGAATCTTCCCTGGCTTTTGTTCTGTGCAGACTCAGAACAGAATGAAGCTGATGGCAGACAGCTACGATGAAGACCATCACCATTACCACCACCACCACCATCACCACCACCACCGATCTCCTGGGAGGTCCCAACATTCCAACCACAGGCCCTCTCCAGACCAGGTGAGTTTCATCACTGCTTACCTCCAGAACTCCTTTTACCCTTTGGATATTTTAAGATAAAATAAATAATCCTTAAGAAATAATAAACAGCATAAAGTGATATGTTCTTTGAACTGAAACTAATAGCTTTGGTATTTATTTCCATCACTCAAAGAATCTAAATGTTTTCCTTTCTCCTTCCTCTTTAAGGTTTTGTCTTTTCTTGTTTATGTTATGTGTTTTCTTTCCTCCCCTCCTTTCTTCTTTCATAGATATGTAGTGTAGTGCTGGCTCAGTATCTAATGGTGGGTTACTTTGGAATGTCTCTTTCCCTGTTTGAAAAGAAAGCACTTTGTTTCCATGAGCTTGGCAACCAAAGAAGCCTCCAGTTTGCTGAGTTCTTTCCTAGGAAATTCCTTAGTGATGCAAATTAATGGTGGGGTAAAAACAAGAAGAAGAGAAATCCATTTTGCTGGCCTTGCAGCCAGTGAAGTCAAGGAGTTTGGTTTATTTGAGTTGGACCCTATCTTCCCCTTGACTAAATGAAGCAAGTGGAAAGATGGACTGACAAAAAACAAAATCTGCCTACAGTTTTCAACTACTTTCACATTCACTCACCAAGTGCAAAAACTGGTAGTGTTTCATGAAAAACTGTTGAAGGTAAATCATATGCAAGTTAGGAAATCAGGTGCAAACTATCAGAACAGTATTGGCAATATTAGCATGGTTTTCTTTTCTCTTTACCTTTTATCCGTGTGTGTGTGTGTGTGTGTGTGTGTGTGTGTGTGTGTGTGTGTGTGTGTGTGCAATGTAATTTATACAATATATTCTAGTAGGGGAGGGATATTAGGCAAAAGCAGGGGACGGTCCAGGTAAGTGTGGATGCCTTTAGACATGGAAAGAAGGGCTTGGTAGAATTACCTGTGCATGGAAGATTTTAATTGCTTGCAGGGGAAGAGGTGCTTATGATGCTCCTAAATTTTTTTTCCAGATGACTCTTTTCATTTCATGCCACTAATATCCCAGAGAAGTTAAGATTCAGTCTTAAAGATGTTTTGCCAGAAGTACAACTCCAGGGGGAGCTATTTATATAGAACATAGTATTAGAAGCTTGACCCTTGTGCTCTAAAGCATTTGCCCTCAGACTCCAACACTGTGTAAGTTGTCCTTGTAGGACATCTGGATTTCCGAAGCTACGTGTGGAAAGGTACCAGGTCATTATTTTTAGCTCTTAAAAATGGCTTTTAAGATCTGAAAGTGGAGAGAGAATGATTTTGTCTATCTGGTTTTTTTTGTTTTGCTTTGTTTTTGGTGTGTGTGTGTGTGTGTGTGTGTGTGTGTGTGTGTGTGTGTGTGTGTGCTGGTTTTGCTTTGTTTTTGGTGTGTGTGTGTGTGTGTGTGTGTGTGTGTGTGTGTGTGTGTGTGTGTGTGTGTGTGTGCTGGTCCTAGGGCTTGAACTCAAGGCCTGGGTGCTATCCCTGAGATATTATTTCTTAAGGTTAGCACTCTACCACTTGAATCAAAGCTCCACTTCCAGCTTTTTTGATAGTGACTTAGAAATAGGACTTTACTGCTGGGGCTTCAAACTGTGATGGTTAGTGAGCACCAGCCCCCAGTTTCATTTGTTTTTATGTATCCTGTGCTTACTAGCACTACTTCCCACTCACAGACCTCAGCAGACCTGATATCCTATAATGTTAACTGAATCTCTTGACTCTCATTTAGTCTCTGCCCTTTGGCATACTTTGCTTTTTGGCATTCTTCCATGAAGAGTCAGGATGAGGTTCTACTGGTGAGAAACCTGCAGACTTCCTTGGCTTTTCCTCTCAGCCACACATGCTAGTAGGCCACCCTGGGTTTCCCTTTTCCCCCAAACAGAGCAGAGAGCACTTACCAAGCAGAAAGAAGAATTGGAAGCAAAATGAGAGGAGTCAGTCAGAAGAGAACCTGCTGAGATAACAACACACTGGCTTAGTCCCAGCACAGAGGCATGGCCATACTCTAATATGTCCTGCTGGAAATGGTCACCAGATCAAATTTATCTGGCTCATGAATGATATTGCCAGAGATCTGTAATCACAGCTAGAATATCTCACCTGCTTAGTTGGTCTACAGACACTCGAGATTGCCCCAGACAGAAATGATTGCTCAAGGGTAGGGCCCTTCCTAGAAGAGTTAGCATTCCCTGAAGAGTGTCTAGCTGAGGCATGGCACTCAGACACTGATACAGCTTTCTTACAGCTAATATCAAGAAGATGGTGATAGTCTTCCACTTTCACGTCCTCCACTGATGTGGATACCAGAAACAAAGCATGAACGTGAAAGCAGGAAACCTCACCACTTCTCCAGTTTTGCCTTGAGAGGGGAAAACCTGGCTGGCATTCCTGCAGCTAGATTTTTACTCTGCAACTCAGATTCCATATGAGCCCAGATTTAGAGCCTGAAGGAGAACACAACTAGCAAGATACAACTCTTGTCTTTAGGGAGCTTGCCATCCAGTTGTAGCACAAGAATCCAGGTCTCCTCATGTCTAGTTCACTTCTTTCCTGCATCATATTGATCAGAACGAACAGATAAAATACAATTATAATTTAATTAGGGCCCATAGCTCAGGAACTTACCCAACAGAAATATATGGTACGAGTGAAATGCTCTTTGTCCTGAAGGATAATCTGTATAGTTTTAATCTGGAACCACCAAGGCTATCAGGCTCTATTGATACAGTAACCCTAATCCTAACCCTTTACATGGGAAAAGGGAAATCAAACAAGGAGCCCTACTATGACATTAAGTTGACTCTAGTTTTGGAAATAGCTGGATCTCCTGGGCCAGATGTCCTTGGTTTCCTAGCTATAGGAGATGTCTCCCTCCTCTGCACTGAAGACTTGAGGTTGAATAACCAGCAACCTAAGTATCAATATACTCAGTCCCAGAGTTCAATGGTTGTTAAAGGCTAGGAAGTTTTTTCCAATTGATTACAGACTCTGTAATCAGTGTACACTAATCAAGGTATAATTTATGCATAATAATACCTGTAAGAGAGCTACTTCCTAGGAGACAATGAAATTCTCTATCAGCATGAGATTGCACAAGGGTCTTTACAGTAGATTCTTTCAGATGGAATTTTACCAAATGACTGTAATGTCCCTAAGTTAGGTGAGCTGATGTAAAGGAGAAAAATCTCCTCAGGATTCCCAGCTCCCTTTCTGTGACTCTTCCAGCCCCAAGCCTTCCCTCAGGGTTGGCCAACATCCTCTGAAGGAAGGAAGGGAAGGAAGAAAGGCTGTAAAATATTCATGTTGCCTTTTGAGCTTTATTAAGAAATCAAACTCATGGAATGAGGAACTATGAAAAAAATCAGCCACTTTGCTATGTTTCCAGAGAAACTTTTTTTTCCTTAGGAAATTCAAATATTGCCAGGCACTTACAGAATTATGTTTTTTCCATTTCTTTTTCTGTCCTTTTTTTTTTTTTACTATGATTTTTATTTCTCCTCAAGAAAAGCTGTATCCAAGTATTATTAAGTCCACACTAGCATTTCCCAAAGTAACTGCAGGAACATTGGTCCCAGGAGGGAAATCTTGATACAAAGATTCAGGGAGCAAAGAATTTGGGGAAGAGTGCTGCATATTTTAACTCTATCTTCAAGCACCCTGCTGCAATTAGCAGATCAAAGGATCTGAAAAGCCATATAAGAAAGAAAGCTCTCCAATCTTATTTAATCCAGCATTTCCCAGGCTTATTTGATCATGGATTATTATTTTTCTTTTCTAGTAACATCTGTGCTTTGCAAACTGGTGTTCTCAGAGTATCAGGTGAAAACAGGGACTACCTAATTTAAAACAAGACTGAATCACAGTTTCCTGCAGTGTTTTTCATCAAGAGGTAGGGTTTTTAGGCAATCCTTCTGCCCAGTGCTTTGCATAACAGAAAATAGAAGTTCCTCTTTCATACGTATTATGGGATACGTTCATAAGGCTACAACAGCCGAGAGAAGGGAATCAAGCCATCCAGAACTTGGTAGATATCAAGTAAGGCCACTGATAAGGACGAGAACATGGGAAAATCAAGGGCAGTCATAAAGGATAGCCTATCAGGGATTACAAAAGCATATGAAGAAGGGATGGGGAGGATTTGGAAAAGTTGCCGGAGAAGCCAGTGCAGGGTTGTAGTCTGACACTCTGGCCCCCTCCCTGAGAAAGGAGCAGTTGCTAGCTAGAGGCCTCTAACACTAGCAGAACATCCAGACAAATCCTAGTAATGACTTAGCAAACCCTTCAAATTAGGTGTCACAAGGATAGACCACAATATTTCCCATGACACAATAAAGGCCAGCGTACATGGGAAACATATAGGCGATAATACTAGCCTATATGATTTTATTGAGGGTAACAGCATGGATTCTTTTGTTTTAAAGCAGGGCCTGATACATGCTGTGCCTAGTGCTCCAGCCCTATTTGCTTTTAGGTTTGTTTTGTTGCTTATTTGTCTGTCTGTTTCATATAGGACCTCATGCGTTTTACCCAGAGATGACCTCAGAGTGGGATTTTCCTACCTATGCCTCCTGCATGGTTGGGATTACAGGCATGACCATCATACCAGGCTTATTTGTTTGGAAAGGGTCTTGCTAACTTTTTTGGCCAGGCTGGCTTCAAACCATTATCCTCCCCTACCTCTGTCTCCCATGTAGCACTATGCCTAGCAGCTCAAGATTGACTTTTTACAAAGCCAAGTAGAAACTCAGCTTCTTCTAAATGCCCTCCCATCTGTCATTATCAGTATCATCTGTCTTTTCCTTTAGATTTTTATCCTTCTGATATCCACTGATATGCTATGAAGCATATCAGTGATAGCAAGCCTTTCTACTTTCCTTTGTGTAGGCACCATACACGTTTCATTGCTCTAGGAAAGGTCATATTTAGTAAATTCTTTCCACTGGTTCCAGGTGTGATCTAGTCCATCAAGAAGAAAGCTTAGTCTAAGAGTGAGCTCATGCTCCCTTGAAGCACCACCAGACCAGTCCAAACTGTTCCATATGCCTTTAGAAGTCAGATTTCTATTCTGGGTATTTGGCTGAGCTGTTAAGGGCCAAGATCTCCAGCCTCACCTGTTTTGCTGGCCCACCGGCCTCTGCACACACAATGGCCTGAGCAACTGAGGGACCTAGATCTAAATGTAGGATGCAGCACTTGCCCACGATCCACCATCCATTCAGCCAAGGTGTGTAGGAGTGCTTTCAGATAGTGACTGCCTCATGGCAGACGGTGAGTTTTCCACTTTGCATTCTTCACTTGAAGGAGTCTGCTCTGAAGATCTTAGCCCTAGAAAACTGATCTCACAAATATAGATATTGCTGATCTACTTTGCAGCTTCCAGAAACTCTGCAGATAGAAATAAGGATCACTGGCAACTTTCTCTGTTACTGTGTGGTCCCAGTGTGTCTTGGCTCTCAGCCAAGATGTGAGTTCTGTCACATTTCAGAATACTGAATTTCCACTTCTATTTTCTGCTGAAAATTCCATAATATTCTGCTCAGGGCCAGTGTAATTTTGCCATGAGCCATCAAATAACTTGATCACCAAAGAACTGAGACCTACATTTGGTCTTCTATTCAAAGTGAAGATCGGCAGACAGTTACACAGATGATATTTCAGTATACAATAAAGTGATCTCAGTGACCCGTCACAATGTTTATTTATTTCTGTGAATTGTTTTTACATGTAGGTTGATGGGTACACAGAAAAGCAAACCTATGATCTACTTCAAAGAGGCTGCTGCACTCTCAGCATGATTTTTGGGATTCCTGGTTCCAAAACATGCCTTCTTCCTCCTCTTTTTATTGAATAAAGAGCCTTAAGGTTTAGTAATCTCAGGAGCTGAAAACAGTGTTCCTGCCCCCACACCCTCCCACCTCTCCATACCACATACCCCTGAGGCTTCGGTACCTGATCCTAGATGATATCCTGTAGTTTATTTCCATGGGAGAGGGATTTCTAGCCATCCCTAAAAGTAATCCCTCACTGATCTCATGGTTGGGAGTAGTGGACATCTCCAAGCCCTTTGTTTTTTCTGGTTCCAGATCTGTCAGATAAAATCCACCTGCTTTTCTCCTGTATTTTGTAGTCAGTTGATAAGAATTTGGTAGAGTTCCTGAATCCATGTAGAGATAATATCCTCAGCTGCCCCTCTCAGGGACCTATGACTTCTCTGAAATAAATCAGGAAATTTCATTCATTCATTCAGTGTGTGTGTGTGTGTGTGTGTGTGTGTGTGTGTGTGTGTGTGCGCGTGTGTGTGTGTGTGTGCTAGTACTGGGGCTTAAACTGAGAACCTTGTGCCCTGGCTTGGTTTTTTCAATCAAGGCTGGTGCTCTACCACTTGAGCCACATACTTCCACTTCTGGCTTTTGCTGGTTAATTACAGATTAGTCACCCAGATTTGTCTTCCCAGGCTGGCTTCAAACCTTGATCCTCAGATCTTAGCCTCCTGAGTAGCTGCTGGTGCCAGCTCTATCAGGAGATTCTAGAGTTCTCCAGCCCTTCTACCACAGGCTGCATGGGGTCGGTGATTGGTTCTGAGCTTTCTTGCACTGTCGCCAGCAGATGAATCCTAGCAGAGGACGAGTTGACATGCTCCATTGCCCTCAGAAGATAGATTCTATATGTAGAATTGTTATTCCTAGCTTTTGCTTAGGGAAGAAAAAAAATTTATTTTAATGTTTTGAGGTTAAATGAATGTGGGACAAATGTATACAAGTGTCATGTGTGTATATATGTATGTATCACGATATGTCAGATGAGTTGAGCACTTTCCCACATATGGAAGAATTTCATAAGACCATGTTTAACTAGGAATTTCTCTCAACTTCCCTTGAGTACATGTTTGAATATATATTATATGTGTGTGCATGTACATATACATACATATGCATGTGAATGTAAATGTTTTTGTTTCCTATGTACTGTATGTCAGAACTTACCAAAGTATAATTTCAGAACAGTCAAAACAAAAAAGTAATTTCTAGTCTCCCACAACTATAAACTACGAAGCAAAGTTATATGTCTCCATCCAAGCTATTATGTCTAAAGATTTCCTAACTAAGAGTTGGTAGATTTTCCTTTCTTTTCTCCTTCCTGCCTACCTTCTTTTCCTGTTTGGGGATTGGAAATTTAATTTCAAGGCCCAC
Source organism: Dipodomys spectabilis (assembly GCF_019054845.1). Taxonomy (NCBI): domain Eukaryota; kingdom Metazoa; phylum Chordata; class Mammalia; order Rodentia; family Heteromyidae; genus Dipodomys; species Dipodomys spectabilis. The sequence goes on from NW_024870731.1 coordinate 3,273,167, forward strand.
TTCCTGAAAGAAGCCTTAAGTTTTGGCTTCCTGTAGGTATGAAGACTTTGAATTTAACAGCTCATAAAGAACATTCTTGTTGGTGCTGGTGTTTATTGGTTGGGGGAAGGGTTCAGAGATGATCCCCATTGCCCCTCCTGGGTCAAGTCTCCTCAGAACTGGCGTCAGTGCCATCCTGGCCAGCATTTGGCAGTAAATTCTGAGCCACCTGTCACCTTACCACATTTCTTTGGCCACAAATGTATTTAAACACTAGGTTTAAAACTCAGCAGGTGATGCAGAAATACCCCCCCAAAAAAACCCAAAGCCACTCAGATGTGAGCCAGATGGCCCATGTGATTTCTCACCATTGGGAAATAAAGATGGCAGTTTATTTGTGTACTTGTTTTTAAGTGCAGACACTCTTGAATGACCCTCTGTGAAGCGACAGGTAAAGAAGGAAATGAGGACAAATGTCTAAACTGCTGTTGTGGGAGGTGTTTAACTGCCTCCTTCCTCCCCCAGCAGTTACCTGCTTACCCAACCATCACAGGCTGCAGGAGAGGAAGGGAGGCCGGGAGCAGCAGTTGGGAAGCTGGCTTGGCAGATGAGCAGGTTATAGCCAAAGCTCTTTAATCTGGGTGTGATCTTAATTCCTTCCACGTAAGCACTTAGGGCATAAGGTGATAACACCCTACGGGGGAGGGTCTTCCTTTATAAGGGGGGGGGGGGAAGGGTGAGTCCAGAGCTGCTTAGTGCATTTAGCATCCTCTGGTTAGAAAGGAATTTCTACTTAAAGGAGACTTGAGACTCAAAGAATTCAGTCTTACCCTATTTAGGGTAAAGTGTTTTTTCCCCCCTCTTTCTCTGATTTGTCTTACGTGTTACACATTGTTTATAGTATTAGGGTTTCGTTAAGAGATTTGTGGCAGTGTCTTTGGAGTCAATAGGGGTTTGCAGACACAGCCTGTACTCCTCAGCTTGTAGGTGGAAGGCATCTTGGCAACATCTGAGGCTTGATTCCTTTTCAACTCCCTGTTAATCCAGTCACATTTGTCTGACAGGCAGCACTTGGGCTCTCCCATTGAAAAGGGGTGGCCAACCTTGAAATGTTAGGAAACAGTGAAATCCATTTTATATTACTAAACAGAATTGCTTCTCACTCCTTGCTCCCTGATTTCTTCCCCCCTCCCCTCTCCTCTCTCTCACACTCTCTGTCTTTCTCTCTCCCCCTCCCTACCTCCCTCTCTCAAACTGATCTTGCTTGACTTATACTCTCCAGGCAATTAGAGTGCTCCAGGATAAGGCAAGAACAGAGAAAAAGGAATTGAGAGCATCTGTCTGACATGCACTACATACACATACAAATTCTCTTATTTCAAAAGTCCATCCTGTTTGCAGAACAGTGGCACTTTAACAATTCTGGTTTGAAAAAATCTGTCTATGAATGATCTAGATAAATTCTAGTTTCCAACAGCCCAGAGATGCTAAACTGTTTAAGAATGGTTTTATTCATATCGGATTACCTTCATACATCTCTGGTTGCCTTTGACATTACAGTAATATCCAATAACTTGTAGCAATGACTATATCGTAAGAAACTCTTGAATGCTACCAAAGGAATGATGTTACTCTGTTATGTCTGTAAAAGTCCTTTAATTCTCACAGCAACTCTGTGAAATATCAAGGCTAGTAGAAAGGTTCCCTTTTTTTTCTTTTCTTTTCTTTTCTCCTCTCCCCTGCCCCCATTTTTGGGTGCTTGAACTCAAGGCCTGGGCACAGTCCTTTAGTTTTTTTCTTGAGGCTGGCATTCTACCACTTGATCCACAGCTAACTTGTGGCATTTTGGTGGCTAATTGAAGAGTCTCACAAGTCTGCTGTGGCTTGCTTTGAACTGCAGTCCTCAGGCCTCAGCCTCCTGAGTAGCTAGGATTATAGGTGTGAGCCACCAGCACCTAATTCCTTTTATTAAAGCAACTGAGGAAGTGAAGAATAGAATGGCTAGGAAATTTGGTTGCCTACCAATCAGGATATAGTAAAACCAGAATCATGTTAAAAACACAATTTTCACTGTGTTTAACAAAGCCAAGTGTTAATGACTGATGGATAAAGGAGTAAAAATAAGGCCTGTCTTCACTCCTACCTCTTTTTATGGTTATCTGGCAGTGGCTCAGCTTTTAGCAGATGTTGACTTAGAGCTTCCAAACAATAGTGTTGGCCAACATAGAGCCTTCCAGCAGTTTTATTGTCAGCTGGGTATCTTGTATCCTTCAGCTGAGATAACTAGCACTCTGTAGCGGAGACTGGTTTGTTGGGATTTCTTCTGCCTGATGGAAATGAAAAATTACTTTTTTTAAGCTACCCCATAATGATTATGCTTGATGAGCTAGAAATGAAGGAAAAGGTCTTCTATGACATTTTAAACAGCTTGGCAAAGGGGTTTCAGTTAGCTATGTGCTTCAATGTGTTCTTGCTGAGAAGAACTGACCCAGGCTGCATAGGTTATCCAGTGTTGGCCTCTCCCCTTCAAGACACCACAGTATGTTTCTTAGAGTATGGATAATACCATCATTTCCCACTCGGTCAGTGAAGTCTCAGTTTTGAATGGTTGGGTTAGAAGACTCAACCAGAGATGTGACTGGTGCAGTGGCAGGTGTAAGACATGGACAGACATGGGAGTGCCCACCTGGGAGGAGAGGGTAGGAGGATCATGGTCCATGGCTGACCTTGACAAAATAAAAACCACTAAAAGCACAGGAGACATGGCTCAAGTGGTAGAGAACCTGAGTCTAAGTGCCAGTATCTCAAAAAACAAAACAAAATAGAAAAAAAGAAAAGGAAAAGATCATTTTGAGGAAAGGACACAGGCCACATGATCTTGGCAATGCTAAACAGCTCTAGAATCCAGGAAACATTCTCTTTTGGAAGAGTTCAATCACTCATAAGAAGAACTTAGCCTTCCAGAGTTACTCATCTAGAAATATTTGTGAAGCTTCCATGTGGAATGGTATGCAAGAAGAATGGTGTGCTGCCTTTCCCCTTAACGTTTTGAGGGGGACTGCTGATATGCCCCCCCCCCTCCATGAACAGCTCTCAACCTGTGAGGACCTTCTTCTCCTAAAAGCCAGAGGGACCCAGCCCAGGTTGTAGATTATCTCCAACCAAGATCTTTACCAGCTGTGAAGAGGGCAGTACAGAATAGCCCAGAGCTGATCAAAGCAGAACCAATGAACACTGGGCAGAGCCTAAGTGAGCTGCTTTTATGATGTCAGCTCATATGACAGAATCAGAAGAATGTAATATTGTGGGCAGACAGACTAGGATTTGATCTGGGCTCCATATGCTTGGCCAAGTTTCCTATGGCAAACTATCTGACCTCCCTCCCTGCCCTGTTCTACACAAAGAGTCCATCAGCACTTGTGTTTTGAGGCCATATTGAGATTTAGTGGATATAGAATACTCTCTGTGGTTGCATATCCATGGCTCATACTTGCAATCCTAGCTACTCAGGAGGCTGAGATCTAAGGATTGTGGTTCAAAGCTGGCACAGTCAACAAAATCTATGAGACTCTTATCTTCAATTACCACCAAAAAGTCAGAAGTGGAGTTGTGGCCCAAGGGGCAGAGTACTAGCCTTGAGAAAAATAGCTCAGGTACAGCACCCAGGCCATCTGTTCAACCCCCAGTGCTGGCACCAAAAAAAAAAAAAAAAAAAAAAGGCATGGCTTATCAGCACTCTTTCTAACCTAGAATAGTTACTACTAAGTGTAGTGGCACTTTTGGCCTATGGTAGAAATAAGTTGATATTTTCAATTAAAGAGAGCAGAAAGCAGATGTCCAAATCTAACTAGTACTGTCCTGTTCTTTGGGGAGCATATTTGCTAATGGGTCCTCACAGGCTATAACAAATACAAATCACATAGGAGTATAGGAGCTCACAGTCATATCTGACCCATTACCTGAGCAGAGATATTCATGGCCTAAGCATTGCAAGAGGCAGAGGAGATGAAAGACACAAAGTGAGCAGCCTCTAGAGGGGACGTTTAGACTGGAACCTGGAAGAAGCTCAGTGCCCTGAAGAGAAACACCTTTTTTTTCTCTATTATTTCTTTTTAGTGTCCATGCCTGGCCTTTCCCAGCTCTGGCCAACCCTAAAGCTAGACATTTTAAGAGGGTTTGCTATGCTTAACCCAAGCTCAAGGAACAACATTTTTCCCACATTGTGGCCCTGCTATTGTGACTTGAACAGCCAAGATATGCAGTTGTAGAGCATGAAGTTTCAGAGAATCCATGAAATGAAGTAGGGATGGGTATGAGTCTGGAATTGTCTATACAGTAGACTATATCACTAGCAGGATTGTCCTGAGGGAAGCCAGGTTGAACTTCCTGGTACAGACAGTAGCTAAGTTTCTATCGAAGCAACGGGAAAAACTGAAACAACCCTTCCATGATTTCATATTCCTTTCTAGGTAGGATAAGTTGGAGTAAAGTTTAAACCAATAAGGCCTCCGTGGAGGACTTAGTCTTCCAGTTCCAAGGAAAATAAAGCGTTCTGTCAATTCAAAGAGAATTGCAGGTGCAACCAATGAAGGGCTCAAGTGCTGTACATAATATTTCAAATAGATAGCGGCTATGTGTTTCCCCTGGACTGCTTATCATGTCAGCCTACAAACTTCCCATTTAGAGCTTCTCTGCAGAGGCTAATAAATGGCCCACACAATAGCAAGTCCCTTGTCTAGTGACTTCATTCCTTTGCTTCTAGATCTTGTCATCAACCCAGCCACTATGAGCAGCCCATCCAGTGTGAACTATTGTTTTATCTCAGTATTTAGAGAATTCCATTACTAGGGAACTATGGAGGATCCCCGGAACTGCAGGGTTCAGCCTGAGGCTGTTGGAAGATTAAGCCCCCAATCCCCTCCCCGGCTTCTACTTTAGGCCTTGCTGTTTTGTGGTGTCTCTGCTCAGGGCTTCAGTTCACTCTGGATGTTCCCAGCCTCAGATGCTGGACAAAAGCACACAGATGACTGATGGACTAGAGGCTTCTTCCAATCCAGATATTTTGGCAACTTCTGGCAGAACAACCACTCATAAAGGAAACACAAGGGATCAAATACCAGGCAGCATCCAGAAAAACCCCTGCAGAGTAAATTTGGAAACAGAATAACAACGAAAAGAAACAGACTCTCCCAGGCTTCGTAGATGCATTTTAAAACTCCAAGTATTTCCAAATAACCTCTCATGAAGTGACATTTCTTGTTGTGTTTTGCTTTTTCTCCTTAGATTCACATTTCTCTGAGGTAAGGTGGCTGACCAAACTAAAATGTTCATACAGAAGAGTATAGCTACGAATGTTCAGGAGACTCAGAACAACCTCTGATCACCTCCTATACTTTTGCTTTTTTATTTACTTATTTATTTTTTGGTGCCAGTACTGGGGCTTGAACTCCGGGTCTTGCAGTCTTTCTTGACTTTTTTCCTTATGGCTGGCACTCTACTACTTAAACCACACTTCACTCTGGCATTTTGTTGGCTAATTGGAGAGTCTCATAGACTTTCCTGCTTGGGCTGGCTTTGAACCATGGTCCTCAGATATGAGCCTCCTGTGTAGCTAGGATTACAGGTGTGAGCCACCGGTGCTTGGCCACTTTTGTTTTTTATTCTCCAAGTAGACAACTCACTTTGACACAAATCACTTGGTGATGACGGTCGTTCATGTTATGCTTTGAAGACAAGAGAGACCACCACTTCCCTTTAGACTTTCTTTTAAAAACTTGTTAAACATTTTTTTTTAAAAACCAAACTTTTAAAACTGCATAATATTCTGAGTTCACGAAAGGAATTTATCCACATTTCTGCCATGTTAAATGTTAGCAAAGTTTATATTGGACTGTCATATTTCTTTACTTTATTCACCAGCATACAAGACGTCGATCTCAACATCTGGTTTTTAATAACCCTCGACATCTGGGAGCTCCTTTTTATTCCTATGGTGGATGAGGAACAGTAGTGATATTGGCAGTGTATATTTTCAAGCTACAACTCCTGTCTGTTTCAATCATAATTAATTACCACTTTTTAATATATTTAATTTGCTAAAAGTGATTTGTATTAGACCACATTTCACTGTTAAGAAATTATGGGTAAGGCTGTGGAGGTGGCTCAGTTGTAGGAAACTTACCTAGCATGTGTGAGTCCCTGGGTTCAATCCTCAGCACTCCTCAATAAGAATAAAGAGAAGGAATAAGGAAGAAAGTGAAAGAAATTTAGGATAGATGTATAGGAGAGCTATTTTGGTGGAAGTGATTTTGTTTGTTTTCCCTTTTTTGCTTTTCTTTCACTTTAAACTTTAGCCAGGTACTAACTCATGGAGCTATTCAGGAGGCTAAGATCCAGAAAATTGCAGTTCAAAGGGAGCCTTATTGCCAGAACATATGGCTCAGCCTGTAATCCTAGCTACTCAGGAGGCTGAGATTTGATGATAGCGGTTCAAAGCTAGCTAGGGCAGGAGAGTGTATGAGACTCTTACTTCCAATAAACTACTTAAAAAAAGTCTGAAGTAGCACTGTGGTTCAAGTGGTAGAATGCTAGCCTTGAGCAAAAGAAGCTCAGAGACAGCTCAGGCCCAGAGTTCAAGCCCCAGAACCAAATAAACAATCAAACAATCAAACAAAAAAGCACACGGGGCCTTATTCACAATCTGCAAGACTTCATCTCCAAAATAACCAACAAAGAGCCAGGTTGGTGGCATGGCTCAAGTGGTAGTGTATCAGCAGACCAAGCAAGTGTGTATGTGAGAAGCCCTGAGTTCAAATCCTGGAAGATAATCCTTAAATGAAGGGATTTGGAACAAACTACATATAAACATACTATTGGGTTTTAAATGCACAAGGAAATAAATTGCTTTGTAATGAAAGTTATTTTATAGCCATTGATGAGTGGTCAGCAGGAGCCATGAGCTGCAATTTACAGAAATTTTTATGTTTTGTTTTGTGACTTTGGAAAATCTTAGTGTCTTTCTGTGCCTGGAGTTTTCCTACAGCAGCAACTTTGGGGGTCAAGAACTTTATGATGAAAGCTAGGGCCTCTATCCAAAGAAATATATTTATACACGTACCCAACAGGTCTCTAGAACCCCTGAAAACCACTTATGGATGCCCTAGGGTGTCATGGCTGTAAACTTCCCTTCTTTATTAACATGAAAGGAACATCAACTTTACTTTTCTCCAGAGACAGTAAGAAAGTTCAACAAATGTAAAAATACATTTTTCCCTAAGTCATGTAAGGGAAAATGGATGTATATTGCTGGGAACAATCACTAGATTGTTCAGTAATAAATACACACTGGCAGTTTTATATAAGAAGACTCAGCTAAAATGATCAGCATATTTTAGTCTTTCCTAGTTAAATATTCTTCCTACTTAAACTATCAAGAAAAAATTCATACTGAGTTGTCCAATTCATATCTATGCAAATCAGTTGATTGACTCTGATCCACTGGGGATTTTTTTTTTTTTTTAATGGGTGCAGGTACTTTGGCTTGAGTTCAGGGCCTTGTGTTCTTGCTTGGCTTTTTTGCTTAAAGCTAACACTCTACCACTTGAGCCACAGCACCATTTCCAGATTGTTGCTAGTTAATTGGAGATACCAGTCTCATGGATTTGTCTACCTGGACTGGCTTTGAACTGTAATCCTCAGATCTCAGCTTCCTAAGAAGATAGGATTACAAGCATAAGCTACCAGTACCGAAGATTATTAATCTTATGGGCAATATATATATCCGTTTCATATCTAGTGAACACTCTGAACATCTTCTCAGATCAGTAACACATAAAATACATAGATTTGCCAATGAAAGAAATGATGTTGCAACTCATCTCAAAGATTAGACTTCGATATCCTTGAATAGATAAAAGCTATCTTGGCTTATTGAGCAAGACTTCATTGAACTACATGAAAGTACTATTTTCCTAAATGAAAGATGGTCAGGTATTTGCATTTTTATGAGTTAACCTAATATTATAGAAACTTAAGTAATAAGGACTCAAATAAGGACTCAAAAGTAATAAGGACTCAAAAGTAATAAGGACTCAAAAGTGTTCCAAGACTTTTTTTCTGATACTAATTTCGAAAACATGGAAATGAATCATGTGAAATTCCATTGGAGATCTATTAAATAACACTGCTCTTAAATTACGTTCAAGACCAGGACCTGGACCACTAAGTCTGACCCCTTTGTGTTGATCTATCCAGTGAATAGGGAAAGGTGTTCAAAATGGGATGATGAAATGGTGAATATACTCCAGCAATTTTCCTGCCTACTGATCACCTCATCAAGACAGAAAAGTTGCCAGAGCCATTGTGGAAACATTTTCAACAAGAATTCAGACCAAATTAGCCTCAGCTAATTTGGATAGCCTCAGCTATGCACAGTTAAATACAGTATTAAACATAACTTCTTCTCCATTTTACTGAATTGAACTCTCTTTCTTTTAAAGTTATTTGATTACAAATGTATAATTATTTATGCAAATGTATGATCATGTTTCTTTTATTCAGAGAGCCAAATAGACCCTGACAAAAAGAACACGTGTTTGAGCCTTTGTAAAATAGCCCATATGAATTAGCACATGGTAGAAAAGTTTATTCCACCCAAGTAGATGAAGTTTTGACTTTGTTCTTAAATTTTTCTTCAGCTTTTATTGATACTTTAAGCTTAAGAGAAATTAAGAATATTTGATTACTCTAATTACTTTTTCTACTTACTTTAAGGGTTTAATCTACTCCTTAGGCATATGTAATTCATATTGCATGCTTTCCAGAAAAATAATCATCTGCTAATGCAGACTAATTTTAATCTTCTAATCCAATCTTGACAGAGTCAGAGCTGGGTGGGTAGCTGTTTTGGTATGGGGTTGCCATAGATACAAAACTTGGTTTTACAATTGACAAGTTGGTGTGTGGAACTTAAGTTACTGTGGATTTAATTTTGTCTTCACTCTTTAAGATGAAAAAAAAAGTGAAGATTCATGTGCCTTTCAGTGCATGTTGGTGTGACTAACCTTCTCTTCTTTCATTCTGGTGCTCCCCTCCTCTCTGTGTATCTTCTTCCCACCTCGGGCCGGCTGCAGGATGACGAGGAGGGCATATGGGCATAGCCAGGCCTGTAAACCAAAGTTCCAGTTTTGTTTTGAGGGGTGAGAAACCATCTTTTATATCATTTTTTCTAAAGAAAATTATTGCATTTTAGTGTTGTATTGTGTGCGTGCTCCATTGTGCTGGCTGCTCTTTGTGGTTGTGGCCTGTGTTTGCTCCTGTGTTCTGTGAACCGCTCAGAATTGTGTGTGTGCCTTGTACCATTCCCAAGAATCCCACCATCCTACCTCACCCCCCCCATCCCACAATCACATTACTGCTCTGCCTTTTGGGGACTGGGTTTAGCACGATTCAGATGTGTCTGTGTTATTTAAGAGGACAATTCTGTCTTTACTAGGATTCATATACACTTTTTAAGGCATGATTGTTGCACTTCTCCAGTCATAGTTTTCAGCCAACTGCTTGCTTTCACCAGATAATGCCAGTGTGATGTGACTCTTGCGTCCTTCTGGTGGTGTCAAATGTGTTGCAAGGAATACAGAATAAAACTATATATCTTCATGGAGAGCTGAGACTGTCATCTCCAAGGAGCCCATTTAATGGATTGTGCTCTCTCTTCCATGGCAATTCTGAAGAAAACAAGCATCAAGGCTTAGTCATGATGAATGGGTAACTGTAATTCCCTCAATGAATGAGAAGAGCTGTTATTAATATTAGCAGATCCCGGGGCTGGGAAGGTGGCTCAGTGGTAGAGCGCTTGCCTTGCATGCATGAGGCCCTGGGTTCGATTCCTCAGCACCACATAAGCAAAAAGAAAAAAGCTGGAAGTGGCACTGTGGCTCAAGTGGTAGAGCGCTAGCCTTGAGCTGAAGAGCTGAGGGACAGCGCCCAGGCCCAGAGTTCAAGCCCCACAACTGGACCCAAAAAAAAAAAAATATTAACAGATCCCAGTAGTAGTATTTTATCTGTTGCTTTCTTTAAAACATGCTTCTGTAGAGCTTTGCATTATAAGTTATACACATTTCATGTTGCTCTTTGAAAAGCTAACCTTTAGTTATCAAGAACCCACCTTTGATTTTCATTCTTTCTGCATTAAGTAAGAGCGTGTGTATGGCTGCACGGTTATACATGAAATGTTCAACTCGAGCAGCTTTTGCTGCTGGGAAGCACACCTTTACTGCACACTGCTAGATGTTATAACACCAAGGCACAACTCTCTTAGAGATGAGTGTTCTTCGTATGGCAGCATGGATTATGCTGTTGGACTCAATGGCATGGCACATGGCATTTTATTCAGAACAAAGAATGTGGCAGATTGTGTGCCAGGGTAATGATTTTCTGGTCCAGAAAGTATTCCATATGTAGTTCTTAAATGCCACAGTGCTGGAGAGCCAACAGGTTTGGGACACTTTGTTGGGATAACTGAAAACACGTGTACCTGTAACGTGGCAATATGGTGAAATCTCACAAATTTTAACCAAGAGCTACTGGGGGCAGTTTCACTACTGAATTTCACTTCTTTGTAGAAACTGCTGTAGGTCTCACAAATGGGTCAGATTTCTGGCTTTGGCAGTACTGCAGGTAATACACAGCTAGAACATCTTTCAACATAGTTAAAATGTAATGCCTCTGGGCTATGTGCTGCAGATAAAGCCTGCTTCATGTTCACATTGGAATACTTGCCTGTCCTGCCTGTCCTGGGTAAAGAGGGAAAGTAGCAGCACTTTCTCCTTAATACTTCCGGTTGCAAAGTGATTCCAAGGGAAGCTTGTCAGTATGAGGTGGAGAAGCCAAACCCGACTAAGGAAAACTTCCCTGTCTAAGGAAAAACTTGAAGAGAAACACTGCATTTACTCATAGAGAAGCTAATGAAAGTGTGAATAGATCTAGGATAATATTATAGTAAAAGGCAAATACAAGAACTCTTCCCCAACCTTGAATAGAATAGATGGGCAAAGGAAAGCTCTATGTATTTGAGAGTTGTCTCAAGAAGTGGCTACTGGGCTGGGAAGGTGGCTCAGTGGTAGAGTGCTTGCCGTGCATGCCTGAGGCCCTGGGTTTGATTCCTCAGCACCACGTAAGCAAAAAGAAAAAAAAGCTGGAAGTGGCGCTGTGACTCAAGTGGTAGAGCGCTAGTCTTGAGCTGAAGAGCTGAGGGACAGCGCCCAGGCCCAGAGTTCAGGCCCCACGACCGGACCAAAAAAAAAAAGAAGAAGAAGAAGTGACTACTGCCAGGCAATGGTGGCTCATGCCTGCAATCCTAGTTTCTCTGGAGACTGAAAACTGAGGATCATGGTTCAAATCCATCCTGGGCAGAAAGCCTATGAGAATTTTATCTCCAATTAATAAGCAAAAAGCTGGAAGTAGAGGTGTGGCTCAAGTGGTAGAACCCTATCCTTGATGGAAAACACTCAAGGACAGCACAGAGGCCCTGAGTTCAAACTCTTTCTCTCTCTCTCTCTCTCTCTCTCTCTCTCTCTCTCTCTCTCTCACACACACACACACACACACACACACACAGAGTGGTGATCTTAGAAATCAGAATCACCTCTTTGTCATAGAAATGTATTAGGGTTCTAGGCTGCATTTGTCTCTCCAGAATAATAAAGAGTTTTATTACTCCTTGAAAAGTTTTGAGACATCCTCCCTGCCACTTCCCAAGATACGACTATGTTGTCACTCTCAGGGTGAAATCTGCTCTGAGACCCACAGTAAAAACTCAGATTTCTGTGCTTAAAGCAAGCATGGACAATGGTGTTAAGCCACCATCTTTTTTATTTCTATATGATTTTCCCCAAACACCATGCACCTCTGAAAGCAAGTATCTTCAGAAAATTAGTCAATATATAATCCTACTTTAATATGTCATAATAAGTTTTATGGGCTTCTAAAGAAAACTACTTATCTTTCTTTATGACTCCTTTAAACAACCTTGCTCAGATATCCTCAGGCTTTTAAAACCCTATCTTTAAGGTTTTAAATAATGAGATACTGGGCGACTTTCTAGTTTTGAACAGCCATTGCATGTTTGAGCTGCATTACAGTCTCTGAAGCCTAAGAAGACATTAAATTTATAACTAAAGATGGGTAATAGTCATACATTAAAAATTAACTGTTTGAATGTTTTGATTTATGGCCCTTATAAAAGAAACATTACAACATGTTCTTTTACTAGGCATCAGTTATATGTTCATAATAGCACCAGAAAGCTTCTCTTGAATCTGGAGTATTGGTGCTGAAATGAATCATCATTTAGAGGGGAAAAATCACTCTAACATTTACAACAAATTATAATTAGCATCACTATCCTGACAGCTCCTCCCTTTTTTGCCACTTCTAAATAGGAAGCCCAGGCATGATTTATTTGTCTCACTGTGATCCTTCAAGGGTTGTATTTTCTGAGAGCAAGGTGGACTGGGGAAAGGTTACTTTTCTAAGGACTTTTGGCAGCCACTAAAGTTAACCTTGCCTCTCTGATACACTAGGCTAAAGGTCTAGCCTTATCATATGACAGTCCAGGACCCTGTACTCTAAAGGGCTCTTCTGTCATTATCTTGAAACTCTTAATTGTTTTCCAACACTACCATTTTGTATTGAATCCACAAATGATATATAGTCTATGCTTCTTAGAATTGCCATCTCTCTGCTTTTCTGCCCTGATGGCTTATCAGTGTCTCATTTTCTTTTGCCTAGTATCTACCACTAGCCTGCTTTGTTGTTCTGATTTTCTTCTAGAGACCCAGGGGATTATATTTCCAGTAAGTTGTTCTCATGAGCATTTCTACAATATACCCACGCATTGTTCTCTTCCCACTGCCCCAACACTTAGTGATACATTGTAAAGATGTATACTTGAGTCTTCATTGTATTTCCCATCTTGCTTTGTAAAATACTGGAAAAACTGCTCCTTCATCCTCCATGACTTTTCTCAGGGAAAACCAAATAGATGTAGTAATCATTTATATCAACAAATAACTCTCCATCTCCAGTGACTGAAGGTGTTCACCTTGGATTTCCAGGGGGCACTTTGATCTGTGAACATTCAGAGGTGGAACAGTAGGGACCCAAATCAAGACCCCCTGCAAGACTTAGAGCCACATCTGTCTGCTTTATCATTTGGGTGTTTGAGATCTTCCTATGAACTCTGGTAATTGAGTAGACATAGAAAACAAGATCAGTTTTTTTGTTTCTTAAAACACTAGGAAGGAATAAACCTTTTTTTAATTGAAAACATATGCAAATCTTAAGACTTGATTACCAAAAATTCAGATGTGGTATTAAAAGTTTTGGCATGGGGCCACAATGCTAGTAATTGCATCCTGATAAAAACAAAGGATTGGAACTGTGAGGCACAATACAATCTGTATGTGAGTACATTGGTAGTGTTAAGAATCTCAGAACAATATAGACATAGGAAGAGGTTTTCCATATATAGAAATAATGCTGGAAAGGCTGGTGGAGCTCCCCAGTATGTCTGCTCTCAGGAAAGATGTAAGACTGGGGAAGGGAGAACTTCATCAAGACTGCAGAGTTTATACTGTCATTTTCTTCTCTCATTAGATAGGGTCTATATAGGAGCCCTGCTCTTATCCTGGGGCAATTGAAATCAGTGGCTGGGAAAGAAGTGATGGAAGGAGCCCTGGGCTTCCTCAAGAGATTTTCATTTGTACATCCTATACAGAGATACCTACCAATACTTTGATTTACTCTAGATCTCCTATGATTGAGGATCTGATATGCTTCTACCTTCTGCCATTGGTCACTAAGACATTCATTCATCCATTCACTCATTATTTACTCATTCTTTCATCAGCTGGGTAAGTTCTTGGTTACCTGCTTGGAAACTAAAAGAGTAAGATAGATGTGGTTGTCACATTATGAATCCTAATACATAGTTAAAAGAAGCAGAACCTAAGTAAGCGCATTAGTGTTGATCTTAGAAATTTCTACCATTACTTCGATGAAAGCCAAGAAGATATTAATATCAACAAGTGGAATGTACTTGAGAAAAGATAGCCTGTGAGCATCTCTCCAAGCAAGTAAGTTTAAAATCAGTTCTTGGAAGCAGGGAGTCATGAGGTTCCACAGTGTCAACATGTGTGGTCAGGACATGATGATGGAAACATGCCCTGGAGGTAGGAAGAACTTTATGGCTTAGAAAGTCTTGATAACTTAAGTCTGGATAAAGCACAAAACTGTGTGAAGAGGATGGAGAAGTCAGAAGGGGCCAAATTCCATAAGCCAAAAATGGGCTACAGTAGAGAGTTCAGACTTTAACCTAAGAAAAATGAATGTACATTGGAGAATCTTAAGCAGGGAAATGACATGACTCATTTTGTGTGATAGAACAATCCTATCTATCTACAGAAAGACTGAATTTTCATGGCAGGAAAAGCAGAAGTAAAGGGCTGTTCCATCATTTGAGAGGATTGATGGGCTGACCCAGGGCGGCTGCGGTGGAAATGCAGACAAGTGCATACACTGGAGATATTATCTAGGAAGTGAAGCCAGTAGAACTGGGTGGAGAGGTCACATAAAGGATGAAATTGAGAATGTGTCATATCTCTGATGTCCAAGAAGCAGCAGGCTGTTGTTGGAGAGCTGGGAGAAGAAGTGGGATTCAGGCTTCTCTTTTTCCCAGATGTCCAGTAGATCTGGCCAAGGCAAGGGCAGGGTTTTGACCTGTGTTCTTTCCCAGAATCCCTGGCCTTTTGTGGCCATGCTGTACAGGCCGACAAGTTTAAAGCAAGGCTGAAGTTCAGCTTCAAGGTTGGGTGGCTCCTCCAACTCTCAAAGGAAAGAAGCGAATTTCAATGCCAATAATTACAAAGGAAAAATATCACTAATCATGGGATAAGGAGATGTATATAGGAAAGGATTCTATAGCAAAGCTGGCGAAGTTGCAGGAGGTTGAAAAGGTCCCAGAGAGAGAACCAGAAAGAGAATAATGCCATTAGCTCCTGTAGTCCCTGCTCAGATTACCAGGCATGAAGCATTCTGTCATTAAGGGTACTTGATTAGATTTTAGTTGCTCATTATGATTGGACTCCCATCTCGAATTTCTTACTGTATTATTATTTTTTTTTTTTTTTGGTCTGGTCATGGGGCCTGGACTCTGGGCCTGGGCGCTGTCCCTCAGCTCTTCAGCTCAAGGCTAGCGCTCTACCACTTGAGCCACAGCACCACTTCCAGCTTTTTTCTTTTTGCTTATGTGGTGCTGAGGAATCGAACCCAGGGCCTCAGGCATGCAAGGCAAGCGCGCTACCACTGAGCCACCTTCCCAGCCCCCTGTATTATTTTTTGAAGAAACTTTTTACCATCCTTTTTCAGGAGTTAAGATGAGAAATAGCTATAAGTAGCCACAAGACATTTGAGAACCACCATGACGGTGACTCTTCCAGTTACAGAATAATTCCTCTACAAAATAAGATGTTTTTGTTTTTTTATTAATTTTTATTTATTTTTTATTGTGAAAATACTGTACAGAGGTGTTACAATTACATGGGCAAGATAATGAGTACATTTCTTATCAAGCATTGTAGCCTCCTCCTTTGTTTCCCCTTCCCATCCCTTCCCATCCTCCCCCACCCCCCACCCATCCTATCCTCCCCCCCCCCCAAAGTTGTAAAGTTCATTTTCGACATGACAACTTGTACTTCTCATTGTTGCAACGGGTCCACCTGTATCCTTATTTAAACAACTTGTTTTACCCCTTCCCCTCCACAAATTATACCGAGATCAAATACAGTGAAAGCAGGGGTTATACTGTGGGGGAGGGACATACAAAGCAACAAAGAAATAATCTTATAAATGTGTTAGAAACAATCACATGAAAGAAAAAAAAAACATTTGAATACATATCTTAGGGTTCATTTCCCTAACATCACCTTATCTGACCTTTTCTGCTTGACTCATACATATACTAGATATTGCAAATAAGGGAAACCATGGGACCTATGTTTCTTTGGGCTTGGCTTACTTGACTTAATATAATTTTAAGATGTTTTTGTTTAATCACCCCCCTCTCCTTCTCTTCCTCCTCCTGCTTCTCTGCTTTTCTTCATCCTTTGCTTCTCTGGAAGGTATCAGTATATTTTTATCTTCTGTCTAGGTTTGTAAAGCTGTTGCTCAGAGCTACAGCTTGAACATCCTATTGATGCTGTTAACAGATATTGATGTGGTTGTGTGCATGTCTTTGATCTTGTGCTCCTTGGAAGATACCCTGAGGAGTCAGGGTTTCAGCAAGGGTGAAGAGCCACTCACCTATGAGAGAACGAGAAATGTCATAGATGGCATTCAGATGGGTTGGAGTTGGATTCTGGTTCTAGCACTGCCTGGCTAAGTGGCCTCAGGCAAATGTCCTTCCCTCTCCGGCCTTCCATGTGGTGTGGACTAAATGAACCCAGCTGACTACATCGGGGACACAGTGAGGGCAGGGCAGAGCACACTATTCTTGTACCTCTGGGTTCAGGAGTGTATATGTTACCACAGGAAGGAAGAATTGATACTGTAGATTGGTGAATGTAGGAGATGAGGGAAAAGGCAGAAGATAGAAAAAAATCAAAAGGGAAAACCTATTTCTATAGCCACACCCAAACCAGCTAGACATTTCCTAGCAGGTATGTTTACCCTAAAAATACAGTCTTATCATTTCAGTTATTTTTACACTTGAAATCTGAAAAAGACATGATTAGTCATAGTTACAGCAGAGCATTTCTTTCCCTTAAAAGAAAAAAATAGACAATGAGTAATATGAAAAGCCAGTCAACATTTGATAAGCAATTCTGAGATGATGAATGGAAGGAAGAGAACAGTGATGTCTCCAGCCACCTCTTTCTGCTCTCCAGTGTGTATGGACTGAGGCAGGGTATGATGACATACACTCGTTTTTTTGGCACTCGCGAGGGTTACCTGGCAAAGCAATATGTGTTGGCTTGGATTTGACCACATTCTCAGGACCTGGAACCTGGCTGAGAAATCATAAACAAGCAGTCATGATAAATGAGCAGGGACCAGAGGCAGAGGAGTCTAGCGGAGTGTTGTTGCATGACATTACATCCTTCCTGTGCCAGGGCTGTGCATGGGGAGCATTCTGGCCCTCCCGCCCCTTGTCATTTTGCTCCACAGTGTGGTGCCGGTCTGGTCCTGTTTAACCTCTTTATTAATGATCTGTAAAGGAGAGAAAAGAGCAAATATAGAAAAGTTACAGATGACACTAATTTGGGAGGTGTTGGAAATATTAGTGAGGTCAAAGAAATCACACAAACGTCCAGAAGAAGGTTAGGAACATGGTGGCCGGGGTTTGGGGGGGTGGGAGGGGAAGTATAAAAATCATGGAGGAGTCCAGATTTTCACATCTGGTGAAAATTAATCAGAGACACAGATATTAATGGATAGGAAAGGAATGGAAAACTGAATGCTAAAAGAAAATTCTCAGTGGCCATTAGGAAATCTAACCCAAACGTCTGCCATAGGTCATATCAAGGAGAAGGGTGCCAGAGGCAGTGAGCATTGACTGGATGTTAGCAGGTGCCTGAGCAATAGCCACAACCATTTGTGGCTATCCAGTCCAGAAATTGTGGCTTATCCTTAAGACATCACATGTCGTGTATGCTCTTTCTCGGGAGCATATCCGGAAGTTGGAAAGTTAAAGACTGCAATCACTAGATGACAGCAGGGTTCTGTTTACTAAAAGATGTTGACCCAGAACTTCTCAAAATTATTTGCGTTGGAACACATGATAAAAATGGTATTTTTCAGAGAAAGCATAAGAGATTCTTCTTAGGATATGTAAGTGTAAACTTAAGAAGGCTCCTGGCCTCATTCCTGGTCTTACGCAATGAAAGGATACTTCTCAGACGGCCACCCTGCAGAGCCAAGTGATTGATGGGTGATATTACATACTGAACCAGAATTTTCTTATTGGTTCAGGGAGAACCCCATCTCTTTTCAAACATCCACAGCCCCAACAAGGTAGAAAAATCAGACAACATGTAAACCAGGAGTATAAATGTACGGCCAGCACTGAATCCATCAACCAGAATTGGCTATGTTACTTTTTTCCTTCAGGCCTTACCTGTCTGGAGGCCAGCAGCCACTAAGGGTGCCTCAACTCTACCATCAGACGCTCATGGGTGTCTCACCCAGTGTCACATGATCCTTACATGAAAATTGTTGGTCTGCCCGGCAGCCACCCATGGTACCATAGTCTCTGGTTTAGCTTTCCCCTTACATCTATTTGTCTGAAACTTTTGGGTGGAGGTGCATATTTTCTGGCTTTGTTTTCCAGATCCTATAATGCAAAGGCAAAGAGCAATAGCATACAGAAACCCAGCAGCACCTAGTTTCACTAGGCCTCGTATCCTAGGCTAAATACCCTAATAACAGCCTCTCCCCCGTTGTGTGTAAGGACATGGGCAGCTTCCAATTCAGCCTGCCACAAGCATTTGCTTCGCGCCTCTGTCAGAGTGGTGGAGTCTTGGAAGGATGTAGAAAAGTTGTTATAACCACTTTGAAAGATCATTTCTCGCAGTGAACCCTCTGGAATAAAAAGGCAGATTGCCATATGTAGTCAAAATGCTTCATCTGAGAGGAAAACATAGGATGAAGCCGTGGAATAAAAATTGCCAGGATCACTTGCTCTGAGAAACCTGAGCTTCCTGCAGCCACCACTTCATTTTCCCCATCCACTCTTCTTATGGCCACTGTACAACTTTAGAAAATTTGGTGATGAACCAAGAAGAAATATTCTTAAAATCCTCACTAGCCTTTCAGTATCTATCCTGCTATATTTTTCTCACAGCAGTTGATCTCAGAACTCTGTACCTGGTGCAGCCAGGATGACTTTACAGTCTCACGTGCCAGGTGGTTGTAAAACACCCCAGACTCTTGGATCTCAGACCAAATTCAAATCCTTCTACCACTCTTACATGCTAGCGTAAGCCTCTAGAGGCAGCTTCACCTGTCACTGTTCTTGATATTGATTCTGTATCATACCACTTGTCTTTCTATATGGATCAACTGGCATCTGTTTGGAATTGTGATATCTGCTCTGCATTGGGCAGTTGGGGAAGACAAGAGGCTGGAAAGGCACTTTTCTGTATATCCCTTTGGGCTTAGGTAGGCTGCGCAGGGCTGCTCAGTCACGCTGCCCACACAGGAGTCAGGAAAGAGGCCTGTGGCTACCCGAGCCTTGAGCAGGCATGGGGTAGAATTAACAGCCCTGTTGATTCCTCCAGCTTTAGTCTTTCAACACAACATGATCTCTGCTGTGGCTGTATTATTTGAAAAGAGTTCAATACAAATCCCTCTATCAAAAAAAAAATCAGTACCCTTCATGAGAAAAAGACAGCTTCTTTTTCCCCCATGACCCTGGGTTGTGAATACATTCTGCATGTGGAGCTCTGGATGGTAGTATTTGATGATTTAATTTATGTTTCCTTTTCCTTCCTCAGTACCAGGACATTTGTTAGGGGGCATGATATAAATCATACTACAGAAAATCCTTGTCCCTACCCTTGTCTGAAGGCAGGTGACACACTAGGAAACTGGAAACTAGCCTTTTTCTTCAGAGCAGGGAAGCGCTGAGGGCTTTTCTCACTGAGAGCTTTTCTACCGCGGGACCAGAAACACAATTCAGGTTCTGGGCATGCAGCAGCATAATTGGTCACAGAAAAGAATTGTCCTTCCCTCCCAGAGAATGTGAGACCCAGAAAGGGAGAATGAGGAAGTGCTCCAGAGCCAAAGAGCAACCTTTGTCCCCTTCCTTATACAAGGAGTTTGGGACTGCGAAATCTGATATATCAGATAAGGAGGCAATGTGTGTGTGTGCTGGCTACAAGCTGAGACGGGCCAGATGAGTTTTCTCTATGTTATTACTTTAAAAAAAAAAAACACAAAACAAAACATAAATGCACTACTATGTTGATGGCAGCCAGATTGTTAAGGAAGCTGAATGCTGGCTTCCTGATAGAAGCCCTGGTGGCTTTAAGTGACAGGTGTGGTTCCATGGTGGTCTAACCTGGTGGGAAGGGAAAGATGGGCTGTCCATTTCCCCCTCTTCATATCACTGCTGTCTCAGCAGACCCCAAGGAGGAGCTGTGCAGCCCACTCATCTTGGGGGAAGCTGGAAAGTTCCATGGCTGACTTCTATCTCTTGTGTCCATGTCCTGATCTCACCTGCTCTCCTATGAGCACCCTGAGCATAGCAAGCAGGTGATGTCATGATTGTCTCATAGAATAATAAAGTTGGGCCGTTTGAGAGTAGTCCAGGGCTACCGAAACAGGATTGTTGGTCATCTGTTTCTGCTACTGTAATTGTTGTTACTTTCGGAATACTAATGATGGTGGGTATTAAGAAACACTGTTTGGGGTTTTTTAAATAATAATAAAAAACACATTCTCTATTTAAATAAGTTTGAGCAAACCTGAATTAAATGGAATTAGATCGTTTCTTTACTGAAGGCTTTCTCAGAGCCTTTGATCGACTAGTGCACTCAGACCAGTTGTGACTCTCCAAGATAAAGAGAGCATGTGTGGCTCATTGCCCTGTTTTCTTTCACCAGACCCTCATGCAGAACTTGAATACACAAAATATATCTGGGGAAGCTACATTGTGTTTGATCTTTACAAATACCTGTTCATACAGAATAAATGATACACACAAAATGATACACACAGCTCTCTCGATACCACCATTTGTAGGCGGTGGAGTAGGGTGCCAGGCCATGAGAGGACCACACGTGGTTTCAGGAGCTTCCACTAGACCCTGCCATAACCATGCCAAAGCAGCCAGAGACCATAAGGAAGTGAAGGGCATGGCAGGATTCCAATATAAACTGTGGTTATGGACAATGAAATTAGAATTTCATATAAACGTCATGTGTCAGAAAGCATTCTTTTGATTTTTTTTCCCCAGCTCTCTGAAAAGATAACCCCATTGTTGTTTGTATGCTACAGAGAAGCTGGTGGCCTACTATACTTAACCCAATGGGCTGACCTCTGCTCTTCACACTAAGTGCATTTATGTCAGTCTTCCTGCTCAATCCTTCCATCTGTCCTGTGCAAATACTATGTGTTTCTATTTTGCAGGGAGGAAACCTAGGCAGAGAGAGGAGAAGTTCTTGGCCTAGAGTCACACCGTTCTGGAATCTTATCACTGGGATTCCAACCTAGGTGTGCCAGACCCAAAAGTTTTGCAGGACTCTTGTTCGTCTGCATTGGCTTCCATTGCATTCCCTGCCATGATGTTTCCCAACTCTGTTTCAGCCTCTAGTCTCCTCACTCAGCCCCCTCTAGTGGGGAAGAGAACGATGAGGCCATTGGCTAAGACTAAGAAAGGAACAAGGATTTTTTTCCATAGACAACTTCACTTCCTTTTCCTCACACCTTCTTTCACACCTCATCCTTTTTTATTGAATAAGATGCCTAGCCTATATGGAGGAACTTATGGGTGGTGGAATTTACGGGTGGGTGAGGACTGTGCATTCCAGAGCTGTCCCTTAATAGCACGGTATTTAATCTCTCTGTAAGTGTCCTCATCTGGGAAATGGTGAAAATTCTTTTCTTCCCTTGAGAAGATCAGATAAAGGATTATCAGGTCAAATGTTAGCACAGTGCTGGTGCTTAGTAACACAATAAGTACCTATGTTGCTATCCCTAGTTTCTTTCCCATTGTCCCCTCTTCTGATGCCTCCTATATTGACCACCCCTCCTAGTCGTTTAGTGCCAAAAGCTCCAGTTACTTGTTGAGTGTCTACTGACAGTTAAGTGATCTCCAAATGCCTCCTATACCACATTGAGGACTGAGCCATAACTGCACTGTCACATATTACCAGAGGGACAAGTGTAATCACTCTGGAGTTCTTTGTGCTTTGCAACAAAAACCCATGCCGGGCTGAGGAGAGGGTGAGGCAATAAGAACTGTATGCTTGCAAACTCAAAAGCCCTTTCCTATGCAGTTCCAATAAATTAGTGCAGTTCATCGCAAGTGGAATCAAGTGTGTGAAGGCACTTAAAACTTATCAGGCATTGAAAGAAACATCACTGTGTTTTGAACACAAGAAAATCTCTGACATTGGCGATAACACCAGTGAAATTCCGGAGAAAATTTGAAAGCTGCCTTTTTCCAGGAGGTTTGTACTCTTATCTTGGCCGATCCAGAGTAGATAAAAGAACTATTGGCAACAGCTTGTCGAGAAAGGCCATATTGCTTCTCCTTTGCCTAAAGGAAAGCATGTACACACTTGCAGCCAGTGGTGAATTCTTAGAGAGGTTTCAAGGAATTGTGCAAGCAGGGTCTGTTCCAGGAGATTATGAATCCTTTGTGCTTCATGTTTCATGGCTGCCAGCAGCTGGCATCTTTCAGAAATTCACATGCAAAGGGGGCAGAACTCCTTATGCAAACTTCTGAGCGGAGGGTTATGGAGACTTTGTGTGTAACTCCTAATCTCATTGGGAAATTTTAGGGTGAAAAAAATGTAATTATATCTGAAATGCCAACAACAAAAAAACCCAAAGGAATGTCTCTTCTTTGGAAGTTTCTTTGTTGATAAGATTAAAACTAAGCTCTTGTGCTCTTGCCTACAAATTATTCTGATTATTTGAAAAGAAATGAAAGATGACACTGAGTGGAAAAACATAGCATACCAATATGTGGTTCCAACTAATGTTGGCCTGTTAAATAATCAGTTCAACAAATATTTGTTGAGAACCTACTACGTGCAATTCAACAGAAATCAGACAGGTCTCTTGCTCTTTTGGTAGTATTTTGCCCAATTGAAGTATATTCTTAATTATTTGTAATATAAAGTATGCATTCTAAGAAGAATTTCAGGAGACTGTAGTTTAGCACAGCATAGCTTCACATTGCATAAGCTATACTGCCACTGGTTCTGTTTAGACATAGAGTAGCATGGACAATTCGAGTGGCTCACATAGACAGCTGTGTGGTGTGGCCTGAGCACCAGAGCTGGAGGTGGAGAGGAGAAAATCACAAAGGTAATAAAGGGAAGTCAAGAGAATAACAAACAGACCAGTGGAGCCTTCTAGCATGGAATACAAGTCCTGAGTTACAGAACAGCCATTATCAAAGACCTTCTTTGTCCATACATACCTGCACTTTGTCTTCTGTCCCAACATGTAAATCTTGTGTAAACCTGTTTTACAGAGGAGAGATTACATCACGCTTCTGAGGTCAGAGAGCTGAGAGGTGATAGAGCCCAACATGGAGCTCAAGACTGTCATTCACCACCATAGGATCTCTTGCTTCTTGTTCGGTATGGTACGGCCATCAGCTGCCATCATAGAGCAAAGAGTTTTGCAAACCCAGCTCCTTAAACCATATACTAAATCTGTCTCCAAACAGGTTCATTTCCAAGAATTTGTAAGTCTTGTGATTAGAAAACCGAATAGTGATAAATGGCATATTCAATATCTTATCTATGTTAGTGTGTAATACATATTGTGTGTTATATGTTATAATTAAGCACCTAGGTAACCCACAAATGCCTGTGTCATGTTATTGAAATTCTTGTTTCTGTAGAAGTATGGGGAAAATAATGGCAGATAATGGCTGTAACATAATAAGAATACAATAATGTTCAATAAAAACTTAATAAGGCCTTGATTGATCTTGGGACCAAATACTTCAGAAATGGCCTTGTTTAGAAAGAGCAAAGCTAGTAACCCATCTTATAAGGTTGTTTTGAGAATTATCCACTAAACCATGTAAAGTGTCTGGTGGTTTATAAAAGCAATGTGTTAGTCACATAAATAAATAGAAGTCTTTAAAAGGATTCCAAAGGTAATTTCTGAATACTTTAAGGGTTTTAGAGAGGGATCACATAAATTATTTATTCTGCTTGATTTTGGCTTGAAACCAGAGTTTCCCCTGTACTGGACTTTACTGTCTATGCACATACAAAGATGAGCATTCTGTGTGTGGGGAGGGGGGGTATGTTGGGCTGGGACTGGAACTGGAACTGGGGCTCCAACTGAGAGTCTTGATGCTGTTCTTGAGCTTTCTTACTCAATGCTAGCCCTCTGCCACTTGAGCCATAGTTCAACTAGCCTTTTGCTGGTTGATTGGATAGGAGAGTCTTAGAAAGTTTTCTGCTCAGGGTGACTTTGAACTGCCATCCTCAGATCTCAGCTTCCTGAATAGCTAGGATTACAGACAAGGACCACTGGTGCCAGGCAAGATAACCATTCTTAACCCTGAAACTCTCCATCACAGTCTGAGCTTACCTCCCAGCTTTGGGAACAATGAGGATGATTGTCCTCAGCTATTACACTGCCACATGCTTCACTTAGTGTCTTCCCATTTGCTAACTGTTCATTCCCTCAACAAATTCATCAGGTGAGGACTACAGTCAGTCTCCTTTTGAGGCTAAGAAAATAGAATTTCCCCAAGAAGTTATGGACATAGTAAATGATGATGCTGGGTTCTGTGAGTGAGCAGTTTACTCCTGAAAGATACCTTTTGTGCAGGATTTCTCAACCTCAGCACTACTGACAGCTAGACCTAAATACACTTGTTGGGCTTGCATTCTTGGTATTGAAAGCTATTTAGCAGTGATCCTGGCCTCTACTTACTGGATGCCAGTAGCAATTCCTTCCCCTACTCCAAGTATGACAATCAAAAATGATCCAAAGATTGCTAAATGTCTCTGGGGGAACAAAATTGCCTACTTAAGAACCAGTATTCTTCATGAAGACATGTTTACATGCGTGGCTGGGAAGAATTCTTAGAATAAATACAGGTATTAATAAAGGACCACAGACTTTACAGCCACACTGCTCAAGGAAGTGAACTTTCTGGTAAAGGGAGAGGAAGAGATGGGCTTGCTGACTACGTCTGTGTGCATACTAGGGCAAGGTAGAGGAGAACTGCACCCAAATTGTTTGTAATGAGTGATAGAGTAAAAGAAAGTGGCTTCCAGAAACTGGAAGCCGGATACATTCCAACTCCCTCAACACAGTGGCTTGGGCTCTTCCTGGAGTGCATGATCTCAGTCCAACCCTACTCTACCACTGAGAAGCACTGTGGCTTTGAACTGGATGTTTAAGTGCCTCTGTGTCCTCTTGTACAAAATATAAGCAGCGATAGTTTCTGCCTCGTCTTGATGACACCCCCTGGCATATTACATACAGGGCTTCATAGATACTATTCAGTTGTCCTGGCCAGTCTACCTGAAACTGGGATGTTAGTGACCACAAGAGCAAGATTTGGACTAAGACTGCCCAAGTGTACACCTAGCTCACCTGTGTGCCCCAGCTGCAACGTAGCCTGAGGAGTGCAACCTCAGTCTCTTCATCTCCAATCCACCTCACGGTGTTGATGTGTGGGGACTGTGAGCTGATGCTTATCCTTCCACACATGGCATGGTCCCAGGAAACCCTGTAAACATGAGCACCAAGGTGATGTTTCCTCTTAGGATTTAGATTGCCTCTCCCTGAGCCTGCCACAGCTAAGTTGTCAGGACAGTGAGAAGGTTCGTTCTGGGGCTAGAAGAGAATTCCTTCCATCCTCCTTGCTTCTGGTGGCTTGCTGGCTGGCTGTTGTTCCTCAGCATGTAGTTATATCACCCTATCTCTGCCTTCACCTTCACATGGAATCCCCATGTATATGTCTACTTCTATGTTTCCCCTTTTCATAAAGACATCAACCAGCCTCCTAGCTACTCAGGAGGCTGAGATCTGAGGATCATGGTTTAAAGCCAGCCCGGGCAGGAAAGTCCGTGAGACTCTTATCTTCAATAAACCACTAGAAAACCAGAAGTGGTGCTGTGGCTCAAGCGGTAGAGTGCTCACCTTGAGCTGAAGAGCTGAGGGATAGTGCCCAAGCCTAGGGTTCAAGCCCCATGACTGACAAAAAAAAAAAAAAGACATGAACCATATTGGATTAGGGTTCTGAGATGAATTCATCTTAATTGATTGCATCTGTAACAATCCTTTAAAAAAAAATAAGTTCATGTTCTGAGGTACTAGGGTATAGGATTTCAATATGCAGTTAATTTTGAGGGATCACAATTCAACCCATAACAAGATTCCATGAACCTTCTAAAGGTTTCTTCTAGTGTTGAAATTCCAGAAAGGATATGGAGGTCTGGACAGTATGATGATCATAGTGGAAAGAGTACTTTAGCAGGGAGAAACTGTGCCATTGAGAGCAGTGTCTTGAATCTTCAAGTTTTAAAATGTGTCACTTTCTCTGTCATATGGGGTTGTCCATGCTCAAATTTGTACACCTTCATCCAACACCAGAAAATTGTTCTGTATATTGCAGAAGAGTGCGAATACAATGTGAGCTTGACACTCTCAAGGCGCTCTGCCTAGGTGTGTTATTAGTATCTCTCCTGTTTGTAAGGAACAAAGTGGAATGTTGGCTGCCACATGGGGATTTGGCGTCTGCTCACAGGGCTTCATTTTTCCATCACTGCTTGCTTTTCCCCATCAAATGCAGACCTGCTGCCGAACTTCTCAAAAGCTCCCTGTGTTGCGAGATTTGAGCAAAACTTGATCTTCCAGGTTTAACTTAAATATTGTTTCCATTTTGAAGCCTGTCATGTGGGTGTACCACAAAGAGCATTTGGTTTCCCTCCCCCCCCACCCCCCCTTGAAACCCTGGGCGGCTGTATGTAGGCAGTAACAGAATACTAGGAAAAAAGAGAGAGCCTGAAATGGATCCCCGGCTCTAGGCCTGTGCAGAGACAAAGCAGGATGTAAGTAAAACCATTACTTCTCCCTTCTGATCAAAGGCAAGATGGTGGCCCCACCTCTCCTCCCCACCACCCAGCAAGCAATTAACACAGGCTGGTGGCCTCTCTTCAGTGATGACGATTCTTGGCTCAGAGCTGGTCTGCCTCATCAGTGACAAGGGTGACCTGTGTGCTCAGCTTGAGAAATACCCACATTTGCCAACAGAACTCCTGTGAAACTCTGAGATGGGGACATATACATGCACACAAACCATTCTTGATGACAGATACTTCTTTTCCTCTTTAAAGTGAGATCACCATTTGCTAGCAGAACCTAAAAGGTTAACATCACAGGCATCAAGTAGACAAGTAGATTGTACAACCACTCATAATCTTATTAAATGCAGATTCTGACTCCTACAGGTCTAGGTGAAGCCTGATATTCTGCATTTTTAACAGTCGCTCAGGTGGGGTTTGCCAGGTTTAGTGGGAAAGAAAAAGGAAAGGATTTTAAAAACTGTGTACCCAGTTCAAGATGAATGACCTGCATTTAATTTTACTTCCTCTTTTTTTGAGGGAGGGGATTTAGTTCCAGGCAATGCTAATCTGCTGGTGTGTGGACTACACTTTTTGAGTGGCAAGGGTATACATTAGAAAACCATAAAAGTTTGATTAAAACATGAAGCTGAGTTAGTAAATGAGCATCTGGTACAATTTAAGAACAAGCTCATGGTTTACAGGACAGTCACACTGCAAACTGTAACTCAGCTCAGATATAGACAGAACCAAGCCAACAGCAACCATGAGAGCATCTCTACATTTTCAGAAAGGAGTTTCTTGGATTTGTAGGCTTAGAGTCCTGGAAAGGGGGAGAGAGTACTTCAGTGTGGTATTCATGCTTGCTTTATTTATTTACTTAACCTCTTATTTAAAATCGGTAAGTCCAAAGCAAAGTTATGACTAAAAACTAGAACGATTTTTAAGAACTAAAAACAATACAAAGTTAAGTGCTGAGAGCAATGGGGTGGAGTGGTTTACCCTCTTCAGTCTCTTTTTCTAGCCAAAAAGAAGGGACCACCATAATACTTCTAGAGCCCAGCTACCCTGCAGGTGATCCACTGAGGAGGTGAGGAGGGGACTAGAACATAGATTGGAACTGACATTTGACATAGAAATGCAAGGCTCTTTTCCTTTGAAGCTGAAGAGACCCATTCCTGTTCCTTTGAGGATATTGGGCCACCAGAGCAGCCTAAACATTGATGCTGGAAGAGAGCTTAGTCACCATTTTTTTCCAGCCTCTGAGATCCCAGAGAACCAGTTCCTCCTCCTCTGAGCCCTTTTTTTTTTTTTTCCTTTACTGACTGCTCTGGCATGTGCAACATAAGAGGTTTATCCCAGGGGGCTGCATATGGTTAGGATCTGGTTTTAGGATCTGTTTTTCAGAGGCTTCTTTGTTTTGGTCTATTTAAAAATACAGCAAGATTGCCTACATTCCAAATCTTCCTGGCCTGTAGTCTGTAATGGAAAGCATTTCCCTCCTGTCCATCCATTCTTAAGATTGGGTTGAAGCTTGTATTTATGTTGACCATGATTTTAGTGGGCTTGATTTAATTAACTAAAGACAGAACCAACGGAAAACCATATTTTCTCACATTCAATAGTGCCATTTGTTTTAGTCTTCCAAATACGTATTGAGCACCTCCTGCATGCCAGGTCTTAGAAGACAAATATCCCCTCTCACCCAGCATATCTCATCGGCACTTGGCTTTACTGTAGCAATGAATTTTCAGTTGAGACTATTCATCTCAGTCTCTGGCAGCGTTAACTTCTAAGCCCTTTGAAATAACATCATTTTTCAAATCCTGTTTGTAGAAGTTCCGTATGCTCCCACCCTTCGTAAGATGGCCAACATGACACTTTTCACCTAATTTTTTTAGTCCAGTTAATTCATGATATAATCCTTATGATAAAAGATTTAAGCTTAATGACATAACTAGCTTAAAATCAGAATACTCATCTCACATTTTTACTCATTCTAACTTTTCCCCAGAGGCAACATGCTCTCATCATTTTGCAAATGTACCCTTTGTATGCATTTGCAAATATATATAGATTTATATTACATAACTTATTTAATAAGAACTGGATTGTATTATACAGATTCTCATGTGATTTGCATTTTTCTTTTAATAGTATGTCTTGCTAAACTTTCCATTTTAGTACACTTTTATCTACCACATTATTTTCTAATAGCTACAGTATGAAATTCCCCTAACAAGTGTTATTTACTCTCTCACAATTGATGGATATTTAAATTGTTTTTCAATTTTTTGTTATGATAAATAAAACTAGAGTAAATGATTTTGTATATGTGTCTCTGGATATATGTACAAGTCTTCCTGTAGAAATAGAGATCAAGAATTTTAATTTCCTATATGAAATGATCTGATAAGCTGATGAGAATGTAATCAGTTGCCAATTAACAGATGCTTTCTGAACTAAGTCTTGAGTTTCTCAGCCCATGCTGTCTAGCTCAGAACAAATACGGATTTCCCTAGCTCTTTCCTATTTATATCCTGCTGGCTGACTTTTTTTTTGAAACTTGCATTTCATTACACTATACATATAAATATCTATTTTTCACATGCATGCACATGTTTATAAAATCACAATTTCACCCAGTTTTTTCCATGAATTCCTACAGGGGGTAGATTTGGGGATGGTGGGTAAGGGAACTCTGTTTTTCTATTATTATTTTCTATTATTATTATTAATTCATCACTAGTCTCTTTAACTTTTTTGTTGTTGGTGGTGGTCATTGGGCTTGAACTCCTGGGCACCGTCCCCCAGCTCTTCAGCTCAAGGCATTCCACCACTTGAGCCACAGTGCCACTCCAGCTTTTCTGGTGGTTTATTGCAGATAAGAGTCTCACGGACTTTCCTGCCCGGGCTGGCTTTGAACCACGATCCTCGGATCTCAGCCTCCTGAGTAGCTAGGATTACTGGTGTGAGCCACTGGTGCCCAGCTCTGGTTAACATTTTGAAATCTGGAATCAAGCTTCATAGGTTAAAAATAAACCAAAAAACTATGTGTGTACAGTACTTAAATGCCTTAAAATGATAGGTACTTTAGCAGAAAGTTGAAAAAAGAATGTAAAGAATTTCCTGGCTCATCACTATAATCCTAGCTACTAAGGAGGCTGAGTTCTGAGAATCACGGTTCAAAGTCAGCCCAGTCAGGAGAAAGTTAGGGAGCCTCTTATCATTAGTTAAGCACTGAAAAATCTGGAAATGGAACTATGGTCCAAGTGATAGAGCTCTAGCCTTGACCAAAAATCTCAGGTACAGAGCCTAGGCCCTGAATTCAAAACCCAGGAATCACACACACACACACACACACACACACACACACACAAATGCACACACACATACACACACATATGCACACACACACAACACACATATTAATTAGAGCCTTAGTCTCCCAGAAAAAAAACCTTTCAAAAAATTTTTAGAACCGGTTAAGCCAACTCCAGAAATAATCAAAACCAAACATATAATGAGTATACTGCATTAAAATGGATTCAGGTTTAAAATGCAACAAAAGACATTCTTTTTTATTTGTTATGAGTTATATTAAGATACAATTCATATACCAAAGGAATTCCCACCTAAAATGTACATCTCAGTGATTTTTACTATATTTAAAATTGATGACCATCTCAAAATATAAAGTTGGAATATTGTAATCACTTCCCACTTAAAGAAATTCCATGCCTATTAGCTGTCATTTCATATTCCTCCTTATTCCCAAGCCCTAGCAAGAATTAATCTTTTTTCTTTTCCTATAGCTGAGCCTACTCTGGATGTGATATATACAGAGTCATATAATGTGGATATTCATGCCTGTTTTGTTTCTATTAAATATGTTTTTAAATTTTTTATTGTAAAGGTGATGTACAGAGGGGTTACAGTTACATAAGTCAGGTAATGAGTACATTTCTTTTTTAACAGTGTCACCCCTCCCTCTTTTTCTCCCATTTTTCCCCTCCTGGCTCCCTTCCCCCAAAGTTATATAGTTCATTTCCAAATAGTATCACTGCTGAATTAATTCAACCTTTGTTCCACCGTTTCTGTGATTACCCTTTCCCTCCCCAAATCAGATAAACATACATATAAGACAAGAGGTACAGAAATCAAAAACAGCAACAAAAGGGGAAAACAAAAACAAAAAAAGAATCACAAACAGCACAATAAAAAAGCTGTGTTTCTGTTTCTTGGAGATCATTTCAATAATCATCATTTTATATGATCATATACACATGACTATTGAGCCCTTGTGATCCTTTCTTAAGAATGTCCTCCTTTGGTCTCACTGTGTGAAACAACAAAAGATATTCCCAAAATGTACTTCTAAGACTCTTATCCTCTGGTTATGATGAAATTCAGATGGATCACCTGCTGACTTAGAATAGGAAGAGTATCCTGGATTATCTAGGTAGACATAGTATAATGACATTGGCCCCGAAAAGTGAGGCGAAAGATGGAGCTAGCAGTGTAGCCAGTGGCATAGCATGTGTTCAGCAGGTGTGAGGCCCTTGGCCCAATTTTCAACACTCAGGGGAAACCAAAAAAGAACAAAACAAAATATGGCAGGAGGAAGACAGAAAGCTCAGAGAGGTACAGTAGAAGAGCAAAAGAAGGGATGAGGCAGACAAAGATGTCAGAGAAATTCTGAGGAAGGAAGAGAAAATTAGGAGACGGAACCATAAGCCAGGAATTATGGGGTGGCTTCTAGAAGTTGAGCATGATTCCCAGTAACAGAAGTCCTGGAGAACTTTTTCAAAAATAATTATATGGAACCAAATCTGCCAATGACCTAATGTAAGAAATTCATTCCCAGAGCTCCAGAAAATATTGCAGTCTGGCTGGGCCTTGATTTTTGCCTTCTGAGACCCTTCAAAGCAGTGAACCAACTAAGCTATGAGATGATAATTTTTTTTAGCTACTGAATATGTGGTAGTTTGTTCCAACAGCATCAGCAAACTAATGCCCAGACATAGCAGACAGGGACCAGGCAGAGGTCGGTGCATTTACTCCTTTCTAGCACCTGAAGAGGGTGTGGTGGGGAGATGGTATGCCACAAAGAAGAGCAGCTTCCATTTTTAACCCTTAAAATGGGTTAGGTGCTGTGCTAAGTGCCTTATGTACTTTTCCCTACATTATTCTTCCCAGTAGTACTACTACAAGCACTAGTGCTTTCACTATTATTCCTATTTTGCAGAAGAAAGTGCTGAGCCCAGGCAGGGATCATGTGGCTTATTAATGGCAAGGCTGTAACTCAAATTCAGATCTATAGGCTATCACACCCAAGGCTATCCATTTGAATACTGTAGGCTTCAAAGTGTGCCATGCCAATTCAACATGAAGTGAAAATCTTTCTGTATGCAAACTCGCTGATATTGAAACTTGCGGAACACTCACAACTCGTAATGCCTTTCATCACATAAAGCCCTTGACCTTGCTTACTGCTCTTGGAATATTATACCATCAGATGCTGAGCAAGAAGGGGAGAAAAAAATGAAAATTTGTTGGTCAAAGAAACCGGAGACTTCCTTCCCACCCTCCTCCCCAGGCTTTCCCAGCCAAAGCACAGTGCACACTCTTAAATTTCTTAACTCCCTGGAGGTCCCACTGGCTGTAGATTGTGTCAAAGATTGTACCCTCTTCTCCACACCAAGCACTCAATTCCAAAGGTGAAAGTTGCAGTGGAGACATTTTTATGTTTTGGACATAAACATCAGGAGCCAAAAGGAATATTAAGCAGAACAAGAGCAGTGCCTGGCTGACATCTTATCTCAGGAGTGGGAGGTCTGATGTACTGATTCCCTCTCCGTTGTCTGTATAGAAAGTGTGACCTCAAATTCAGCCAATGGAAAGTCTGAGTGTAATATTTTCCTTGTGCTTATTCATTCACACACTCAAACATGTAACCAGCAGTGTGGCAGGGCTTGAGTTGGAAGCTAAGGATATAGCAACGAATAAGTTGAGCTCTCTGTTCTTAGGTCTTCCAAGCTGGTGAAGGAAGTCGATAAGCTAACTATTACAGATCATAAATAAGCGCTGTGCTGGAAGAAGCCTGGATGCCATAAGCCCCGATGGGAGAGAGGCCAAACCCAGACTCAGATGCCAGAAATAGGGGCCCCTAAGCTAGAGCCAAAGGAAAAGTAGGAGTGGGCCAGTCAAATATCTGAAGTATAGAAAGCAAAGAGGCAAAATGGCCAAGGCTCAAAATGGCTAGAGGGCTCAATGGAGACTGATTGAGATCACAAATACTTAATACCTCTTAGAGGCTATTGAACTTTATTCTAAAGGAACTTGGGAAACGACCGGGAGGAAAAACTGAACCGTGATATGAGTATACGTGGGTGCTTTGCAAAGATTCCTATGGGAGGAGTTGAGAATAGATGGAGGAAAGCCAAGTAGGGAACTATTGGAACACTAGAGAGGTGGTGATAGGTGAAGGAAGGGTAGAATCAGGGCTTAAGAAAGACAACTGGTCTCCAGAGGTATCTGGGAAGGAGGATCCATGGGTTTTGGTCATGGGGTAGGGTTAGTGGAAGAAGAGAGTATAGGATGACAGCCAGGCCTGACTTGGCCCAATCATCATGAAAATATCATTCTGGACTGAGAGATCCAAGTTGTGGTCAGCAGAGGTGAGAGATGATTATAATTTGCAGTTTTTTGACAGGCCCAAGGCGAGGGACATTGGCCAAGAAGCAAGTCTTCCCTTGCACAGGGCTGCTGAGAACAACTCTGTCTTCTCTATCTTGGGGATTTTAGAACAGGTAACTCAGCTGGGTTGTTTTGAATATGCTGACAGAAGAACAAAAGCTTTCAAGAAAGAAAAAGCCCAACCCCTTAAGGAAACAGGAAAGAATATATAGTTTCAAAGGCTTGTTTGCTTGCTTTCTGTGCCCTTGGTCCTGTGGAGAAGATGCCTTGCTTTTTGATGGTGGCAGGTGCAGGTTGCTCTGTGAGCCTGGAGAAGGGTCAGTGCAGCTGTAACCTGTCCGCCCAGGTGGCCTGGAGCCTAGTGATATCTTGACAGGTGTCCTGACTCTTGGCCTTGACATGTCATATCAGAGCTGCCAGTTAGCTGGAGCCAGTGGCCTAGGGACCTGGTAGCAGTTGTTTGGTTAAACACCTGTGGCTACTATGACCCCATGACTAAGCCACCATCACACACTGACAGGTCAAGGCTACTAAATCACTCACCGGGGTGAATAGCCTTAACTCTCTCATTTTTCCTTAGCAGGGAAGGAGATTTTCATGAGCAAATGTGCGTGATAGTGACTCACTCATTGTCTGTTTCTCCTTTGCTCTTCTAATAACGGCTGGCAGATTTTGTTTAAGGAGTTCTTTCCGCTTCTGCAGTTTTATTTAGAAGAGTTATCTTTTGGCCAGCATTGTGTCTGATATGAGCACACAATTTAAGCCAATCTGAGCCCACTTTCTCCAAAGGAAACTATTCTTCAAGTCACAGTGATTGGTTCAGGAATGAGCATGTGACAAAACTTGACTAATGAATCTCAGTTCTGAGACTCTGAGTTAGGATTAGTAGAAAAAGAAGTGACATTCTGTGGAATTGAAGGTGAAATGAAGAGAGTGTCAGGGGCCATAGGGCCACAGCATGAAGAGAGGTCTGCCTGAGAATGAAGTAAAAAAGAAGAAGAAAGTGGACACGAATAATAGAAAGACCGACAGAGATAGATTCCTGGGATTGTCCTTTGAGACCTGGATTTAATTATGCCAAAGCCAGCCTAGTCCTGAATAAGTTAGCTACAAGAACCAGTTAAATACTTTTTTCCATAAGTCAGTTTGAGTCTAGATAAATAGAAAGTGCCTGAAATCTATGGTAGAAGCTATACCTCAGAGCTACAAGGAGCATATGAGTTATGGTATAATCACAGCAATAATAGTAGTAGTAATAATATTTTTCATTTGTTGGCAATTTCCCTTACTTTAGGTGCTTTTTAGCACTTTACATACATTGTTTTATTTGACCCTTTAACCCAATCTTTGAGTAAAAAAAAATAACCTGAATTTTTTTCAGAGAAAACCTAGACTCAGTGAGATTAAGAAATATGTCTAGTACAACAACAACAATAATAATAATTAATTATAATTATTATCTACAGCTAGTGACAAGTAAGATAAGTGTCATGGTCTACAATGTCCCCAGAGACTTGGAACACACGATCCTGCTCTCCTACCTCCCTCTTTTGGGTGGCTCACATACTAGTTAAAAAGATATAAAGAAAACCGTGCATAGCAGGGCAGGTTACTCCCTCTCTCTCCAAAGACTTGGAAATAAGAGAAATAATATTGCGTACCACTGAAAGCAAAATGGAATGGAGTAAAACAGAGATTTGCTAAGTTTCTCTAAAGAAACAGAATTGCTTCCCTGTCTCCAAGCAAGATCAAGCTGTGTTGATACATTGACAACAAGGTGCCAGTAATGGAAGCAAAAAGCAGAAAGACTGGGAGAGGAGGGTGGGCAGAGTGTACTATCCAGGAGAAGGGAACCAGAACCATCGTCTAGACCTAATGACCAGACTATTCCCACAGGGAGATGAGTACAGAGGTGGGCACAGAACCTGCAGTCACTCAGTCACTTTTCCCATGAAAGCCACAGCCTCACTGTGCATTAGCTCAGCTCAATTTGCTTCAGCCAAACTGGGTAAGCCAATGCTTCATCATAACCCTTCCTACTCTCCTTTTAAGACTGCCTCATTAAACGGTGTGTCTGCAGAGAAAACCCCACGCACTGCATGCACACTTTCCAGATTTTTGTAGTGAAGGTGTAAAGTAATCAGAAATTAAACTGGTCTTTAGGGTTGAAACAAGTTAGTTTCTCTGTGAATTCCTACAAAGAGCCTGGGTTGATCAGAAACTAACAAGTCTTTGAGTCCATCTACTGTTAGAGTTCTCAAGAAAAATAACCACAAGGCTCCCCAGTTTGCAGTGTTGACTGTAGGGTCTAATATGATGGAAGCCACCTTGTAGAGATGGATTTTCTCTTTCCATTGACAAGGCGGGTTTCAGAACCTTCCAGACTCAAGGCCAGACCTGTATGATATTGGCATAGTAACTATCTAAAGTGTTTTCTCCAACACCTATGCCCTGGCTAGGGTCAAAGGCTGAGCAATTTTGCAAATAGCAAGAACAGCTTGTACTTTGGAGTTAAAGGAACTTGGGCTTGAATCCCAGCTTATCCATGACTTGCTATGTGGACAATTTTCCACTTCTTCAAGGCCCAGTTTCCTTATATAAAATGTGAACAGCAAGAACAGGCTCTCCCTTATGGAATTGCTATGGGGACTGAACAGAGAGGGGAAAAAGAATGCAGGGCTCAGCAGGGTGCCTGACTTAGTGGCACTCATTAGCTGTGAGAACATTTCCTGTTTCTGACATCCTGTCTTTCTGGCTGAGCACAATGTTGTCCACAAAGGTTTCCGTATTCCATATAGTGATGCAGGCCCTCAGGAAAGCAGGAACTCTCTGAGAAAGAGAACAACCTAGCTTGTAAATAAGTGCTCAAAGTCTAGACTGTAAATATTGAGCGAAATGGCCCTGGTGGGATGGATTGGTCACCATAAAGAGGTCCCAGCCTGGCTAAAGAAGCTTCTTCACAAGTACGCTCCAGATTCTTATGCCATAAAAGAATGCAGTCCCAGCCTAGCTAAAATCTGTGCATTTTTTTTCAACAAAAGCCAAGAACCTGCATTTATTTGTAAAATCTCCTAGGTTTTTTTTTTTTTTTATTCCCTTAGGAACAAATGATTGAATTCTTTTAAACACTGCGCACGCACATGTGTCTTTGTGCCAGAAACAATCAAGGGGCTTTAATTTATGTTTCTATCATAAAGGCTGGCCAGGATCAGGGTAGGAGGGTTCTAAGTTTTAGACCCTTCCAGATACAGATGCTATGACAAGGACACATCGCAAGCAATTAGGCTAAAGAGATGCAATCCTGGGAAGTATCCGCAGGGTGGTGAGGCAGTGGGACAGGAATGGGAAGGCAAACAATAAAGGGAGGCTATGAAGTCACAGATGACTGGTAACTGCAGTGCAGTGGCATTGAAGAATGCTGCATGCTAATCTGAACAGCACCCACCTCAGGGTGGGTGATGAGCTCTTGTTGATTGCTAGCTGAAAGCTGCTCCTAGATCAGTTTCTCTCTCTGTCTCTCTCTGTATCTCTGTCTCTCTCTGTATCTCTGTCTCTCCCTGTCTGTCTCTGTCTATCTCTCTTTGCCTCTGTCTGTCTGTCTGTCTGTCTGTCTGTCTGTCTGTCTGTCTGTCTCTCTCTCTCTCTCTCTCTCTCTCTCTCTCTCTCTCTCTCTCTCTCTCTCTCTCCCCCTCTACTCACCTGCCTTAAGACTTTGCAGTACAAGTTTCAGAGGCCAGAGATGCCCTCAAGCAAAGGCAGGTGAGAATGGACAGCTGGATTCTAGGCTATAAACAATGTCAGGTCACTAGACTGCAGGCAGAGCATCCCAGATCTCAAGAGAGAAGCAGAAGAAAGCAGAGTTAGCACTGCACTATAAGTGTTCGAAATATCTGTCAGCCCTGGACTTAGGGTGGATGGCAAAGAACCCCATTAGATGAGGCTTCCAGGACATGTCTCTGCTGTCTTTCTTGTGCCAAAGCAGGAGCTGAGGCAGAAAGAGATGGGAGCTCCTGGCAGGAATACCCACTCACTGCACTTGCTTCTCAAAGCTCTGCCTGTCAATTGTAGACAGATCTGTGTGATTCCATTGGCTCTCATTATCTTCCACCAGGGTCTCCAGTGGTAACCCTGCACCCGTTTTCTGCAGAATGGTTCAAATTGTTTTATATCTCTTTGGTTGCCAAGTGCAATGTCATAAGCAATAAATAAATAAATTGTTGGCCTGTATAGAATGCATATTTTGTCCAGATGTGTCCTTGAAACTTCAATGTGAAACATGAAAGTCAAAGTGAAAACTGAAATCTCAAACTTGCAGGGAAAGCCATTTGATTGGCAGATGTTACCACCTAGCACCTGATCTGTGCTCTGCTGATAGGCCAGAGCATCTGCTTCTAAGATATTGAGTGTATAAGGTGGCATGGCTCACCAGTGTGTGAGTTGAGTGACCCAGATGGACAGGCTAGGGCAAAAGGGGAATCGAGTTTGGAGCATTGCTTAGCTGAGGAGCTGAGGCCTGGGTTACTTTGACTGTCATCTGACCAGCTTGGGTAGAATGAGTCTTCCTCACCAAGAAGTCTCAGACAAGGAGACTTTTCTGGAGTACAGACTTTTCCCAGCTATCTTGGCTTTGCTAGAAGTAGAGAGTGAAGGCATAGGATATGGAACCAGGAATGATTAAGAAGTAGAGGAGTTCAGGATGGCTCAAAAGTAGCCTTCCGGGCTGATTCAGGAAGAAAGATACTGGGGTGTGTTTTAGCTGCTTCAGCCAGCCTAAGTTTGGGCTCTAAGACAGAACATGGACCAGCAGGTAGAGATCCAGGAGAGTCACCACAGGTGATTTGGGCTGTATATGTCAACTGGCAGGGAATATTTCTAGTGACCCTTTATTGCTTTTAAAATTAAAAAATGCATGTGTATTAAAAGTTAAATAGACTAGTGATGTGTGAATTAATTTAAAAAAAAGAAAGAAACAGAGTTCCCTTACCCACCATCCCCAAATCTACCTCCTACAGGAATTTCTGGAAAAAAACTGGATGAAATTGTGATTTTATAAACATTGCATGCATGTGAAATATAGATATGTATACATATAGTATAATGAAACTCAAGTTAGCTAATGGATTATCTGAATCAAACTAAGGATGTCACTTCTATACCCTGAGTTAGCATTCTTAAATGAATTCCTTCACCCACTGCCAATATTTAATTGTGTAGGTTCCCTACCTGGCAGCCCAGCTGGTATCTATGACTGTAAGTTACTCTGGATAGGGAAGAGTGAAGGCTGTAGGATCAGACATTACTTCTGATCCTTCCTAGTACAAGGTCTTCGTCATTGTGTTTAACTATCTTTGAGTCTCAATCTCCTCAGCTCTTGAAGCACAATGAGACAGCTACTTCCTAGAGTAGATAAAAGAACTACAAGAATGGATGTCTTAGAAGGTACTCAGTGCCTACCAGGAGATGCCGATATTAGAAGCAGGCTAGAACAGTGGAATCTCCAGCAGACAGCAGATATGCCATAAGGTATGTGTAAGGCAGGGCCCTGGTTCAGAAACATCCACTTTTATAGGTACTTCTCCTAACCAGATTGTAGGGGGGAAACTAATGGCAAATAAAATGTAAGAATAGTTTTTAAAAGTCAATAGTCAAGTAAATAGAACTCTTCCAAAATCTGTCCAAAGTTGTCACAAACCATCAGCTGCCCTAGACTAGAAACAGAACCTAATTTCCAGTTGTAGATGATAAATAAACATACTACACTGCCCTTTGCAATGAGTGGCTATTTTTTTAACCCATGCAGATGTGTCCTATTTACATTGAAGCTGTCATACAAATTAGCAAAGGCCCACAGGATCTGAAAGAAGGCAGGCCTTGGACCCACGATGTTTTCAGGAAGGAAAAATGGCTTCTTTCCTCCTCATCACTGTGGTGGTGTGGTTCTGGAAGAGGTTGGGAAGAGCTGAGTAGCTTTTCCAGGACCAGCAGAAATGTTTGCTGACCAAGTGGACTTTGAAGCTAATCTGCAAGGCTAGGTAGATGAAATAATGTAATAGATTTGGAACTGCTGTAATTTCTACTTTTTTACAATCTGCTAGAAGTCCTGAATCTTTCACAGATATAAAAATACCCTCATTTGGTACAAGCTTGTGCACGGCAGAATGAGTCTGAATTAAAACACCAGTTAGAGAGTAATGGAGGCTCTCCTGTTTGTTTGAATGTAAGGTTTCCTTGGCAAAATACTTGTTTGGCTATAATCATCAGACTCATTCCTTACCAACACATATGTATGGAAGAGGGGGGACATGGAGGACTGAGCCATGAAGAAAAAGCAAGTACTGGGGAGGATATTCAGTGTTCAGGTGAATAGACCAGCTCAAGACCCCCAGTCAAAACTCGAGACTCAAACCCAGGATGCAAGCCTTCCACTGCAGGCCATTCCCACTAGATCATGTCATATCCAGATGTTCCTTTCATGTCACTTTCTCATGTGGGGAATGCACGTGGATGGGAAGAAATAAACATATGAATGTAAGCTGTAAAAAAATCTTCTGGCCAGTCTGTCCTGGAGAAGAAGCAAATTATTGACTCTGCGATTACAAGGATATTTGGATTCTAGAAGTGCAGGCCATTCTCTAAGCACCACGGAAGACTGGCAGAAGCCCAGGACTTCTAGATGACACATGCCAGTCTCTGTTCTTAAGGCAGTAAAGACAGTTGCACATAGTAGCCTCTGAAGGGTGGGAAATAGAGGCCTACAACAAAGTTTTGCCTGGATGATTTATGGAAGGCTTTATATGCCCTATGTCCTCAAACAGCCGAGAGGACTTTCTCCTAGTAGAGATCATTTGTTCACTTCTTTGATTGAAATTTAGCCTGCACCTGCTGCTTACTACCCTTGGTAGCAGATAAACTAGTGATGCATACTAAGTTGCCCTGAGAGAGGCTTAAGGTTCTTCATGATGACTCAGGCATTGACTTTGGAAGTCAGAGACCAATTGGGCAAGTTTAGATGGTGGTAAGTACAAAAAAGGAAGTGAGGTGGTAGAGAGCAAGGCTGAGGATACTGTTGGAGATACACTGTTACAAGGTCACAAAGGAGACCAGAGTGAGGGCGATGCTGTGTGATGAGGGGAAAGGTGATGGGAAATGCCACTGGAGAGGCCCTTCACAGCCAGTGTGTACCCGGTCTAGAGGCTTGAAGAGCCAGATGGAGTATCTTTCCAGGAGACCTGGGGAGCCATGGGAAGGTCTGGGCCCATGATTGCTGTACTACACAAATAAGAGGCAAAGAGCTTTGCAGCCACCACAGTAGGAGCTGGCTTTGCTTTCCCAGAATGCCAGGTAGTAAACAAGTCTAGGTAAATCCTACCAGGCCTTCCTTCTTCAGGATCCTAAATAGACAGCCTATTCATTCCACAGTGAGGAAACAGAGGCCTGGAGTGGCAAACACAGGGACCAGCAAGGACAGTTAGAAGGCAAAGGGCAGGCCTGAGATGCTAGATATTGTGTTTCCTTGGCTGCCTTTCTACCTCTGTCCCCACCTGCACATCCTCCAGTGGCTCCAACTTAAAAATCTGTTCCCCATCTGACATTTCGGAGAAGGCTTTCAGAGTTTGTTTTCAGTAGTGTGTTAAGAGGTAGTCACCTTGAATGACTTGTGCTTGACAGAAGTGTCAGCATTGTCACCACCTATTCCAGGGAGCAGTGGCACATGACAGCACTGCCCTGTCTCCACAGGGAAGTGAGGAGGAAAGTGAAAAGCCGCCCATTGCTGAGAGTCAGCTCCGGCTTTGTTCCCAAGAGTCAGTCTGTATAGCTTTGAGTAGGCCTGTCTTCTCTACACTGGACCCACACATCTCTTTGTTTCTGTAGAAAACAGAAGACTTGGACAGAGTGTTTGTTCCAAGGTAAGATGACTTTGAGCTAAATGCATTAACCAGATTGTTGCAAGACTTTTCAGAATCCTGAGTATCCTAATGAGCACCATGAGACTCAGGAAACGCAATCTGATTCATGTCAGGGTCCTGGGGCACATTGCAGATGGGGTTGAGGGCATCTCATGCAACCTGTGTTCCTCTGGAGCTGCTCTGAGGTTCTAAGGTGGAAACCCAAACCACCACCAACAGCAGCAAACCCTTCTCCTTGTGTCTTTGTTCTACAGAGACACAGAACCATAGTCACCTGGTGTCTCCTTCCCAAGCTCTACCCCACCGTCAGCCTTCTCTCCAACCCACCTTCCCCCAAAGACAGTCTTGGAATAAACTACACCATAGAAACAGCCTCTGTCCCTCATGATGCTGGGAGCTCTTGAGGCGTTCTCTCCCTTATAGGATAGTTTTCCTGTTCCATGCTCAGGTCATGTAGCCACATCACTAAACACAGGAAATCTGCTGGGAACAGACTCTCAGGCATGTTTTTCCATGTATCGTTCTCTGGACCTTCCCTAAGGGCCAGAAAATGTCATTTCCATCTTTTGCATTGCATTTTGTTGCTTGGTAAAACTTACCTGCCTGGCAACAGCTATCTAAGTCTGTAAGTCTGTCAGGTGGCCCTGAGAGGCAACCATCTGTGTCACAGAGACACCCAGGGCCACCATCCTCACTCCAGGCCTGTTCGTCATGGGATGCTTACTCTGACCCAGGCTGCTTGTTAAGAGCTTTGTGTATAGTGAGCCTTGGTCTCCCAGCAGCAGTCCAGTGAGGGACCAGCATCACACGTTTTCCTACTTTACAAATGAGGATGCCAAAGTTCAAGTTGGCCCAGGATCTCCCTGAAAGTCTCACAGCTGGTGCATGGAGGATGGGGGTTGGAGATTCCATCCAAGTCTGTCCCCTAAGTGTGTACATGTAATTATTGTACTGCTTTGCTTCACTGCTGTTGGCATGAAGGGAGATGAATGAATGGGCGAGTGAAGGAATGGATGAGTGGGAAGGAAGTGAGTGGAGGCTAACCTTCCACATTTGCCAAGTTTCAGGACAACTTGCTAGCCCTGGGAGAAACTGAAGGTGCCTTCTATGAGCCACCACCTTCTAATGGCCTCAGGGACTCCTTATGTGACATGGCTCCCTCCTACCAGATTATAAGTGGAAAGTACCCAGCAGCCCCTGGGGCATGCTGTGCCTCCTTCACCCGCCAGTGTGCACCTTGCAGGGTGAGTTGCTTCTATAGGGTGAAGGGCATCCTGCTTTCAACCCACTAAATTCTATGCTGTGGGCTGGGGCTCTCCACAAGAGGAGAGCAGCTGTTCTGGGATTGAAACATGAAGAAAGATGGGCTGTGATCAGATAAGCACCCCTTCCCCAGCAGACGTACCTCCCAATTTGCAGGCCTTTGTGAGATGACTAGCAGTTAAGGAATGTTAAAATGAGCTCTAGCCTTGATCTAAATTATAATCTCTGAAGCTATATTTAAGTCTACCTAAAGATATTTCAATTTGCTATCTCTCCCTCTCTTTTTTTTCTCTTTAACTCTTCTTGGCTCAGAACACATTTGTAACCCTGAAGCACAGAGAGCTAGGACATATTTCTTAATGTTTTACATTACAGTGGTAAGTCCTTCTCATCCTTTGATAATCATATTTTAACTTTTAGTCAGCATACTTGTGGGTGTGCCAATGTGTTATATATAAGTTCACATCTATACCAACAGCCTTAGCTCCTTTCATCTTTTTCCCCCTAAAGCTGGACTTGTAAGACTACATTCAGCAGCGGATTAATCCCCAAATATCTTTGTTCAGCTTCCACAGCTGCTGCCAAACAGCCTTTCTCCCAGATTGCGGGGTATAGACCTTGTGGTGGCTGTAATTAACAGTCCACTAGGTCAGGGTGCAGCTCACCAAAGGGGACCAGGCAGGGAAATCACTAAATACTACTGAAAGCTGCCAACTGAGGTGGACAGGTAGAGAAAGAGAATGCATAACAGCAATCACTGCAAAGTAGAAATAAGAGAATGAATAGCTGGGACTATGTGTGTGTGCGCGCACACAAACTCACACCCATGTGTTGGATGGCAAAGGGTGCACATCTTTCTTAAAACTACAGATCTATTTTTCACCTATTACCTCTGTGGCATTAAGAAAACTACCTATAACTAAACATGTCTGTGCCTCAGTTTCTCCATCTTGAAAATTGAAATGCATCCATTGTTCAGAATGTTTCTTGGGCACCTAATCTATTCTAGATATTATCCTAGACACCAAACATGCAGCAGTAAACAAAAAGACAAAATCCTCTGTCCTAACGGACTTCACATTCTACTTGGAGGAAAACAGACTTTACAGGGAAAGTTGCCATATGGATTAAAATCAATGGAAAATGTCTAGCAGTGTGTGACATATAAGAAGGAGCAGCTATCAAAATGATTGTTCTTTAGGTTCTATTTACAAAGTGACAAACGCACATCTCCATGAGTCAAAATTCCACCATTTTATTTTACAAGCAAGTTTTTCTGTGGGAAGTAACACAAGAGTGCTTTGAGAAAGTTGTTCTGTAAATGTTTTGCTAGCTCAATCAAAACAGTGCATCTTCACCCCCAGACATCTTGAAGAGCAAAGATGCTACTTGAATGGATTTCCGTTGAGGAAGATCAGCTCTCAGGTGACAGCTCAGACATGACACACTGGAACAATGCAGAAAGGAATGCGTGAACGGGTAGGATTAAGAATTGCACGGCAATTACTTTCTGCAAACTGATATGCAACAAAGAAACATAGGCACACCTTGTTATCCAGAAGCACAATAAGCAA
This sequence comes from Dipodomys spectabilis, assembly GCF_019054845.1. NCBI lineage: Eukaryota > Metazoa > Chordata > Mammalia > Rodentia > Heteromyidae > Dipodomys > Dipodomys spectabilis. The sequence goes on from NW_024870731.1 coordinate 3,317,420, forward strand.
AAATTCACTATTACAGATTGAACAATAGCAACCTCTATGTAAAAATTGGTTGTTATTTAACAAGTGGTAGAGGGGACGTGGTAAGATGGCTTTGGAATGTGGGTCTCATTTTCTAGTACAGTAAAGTTCATGGACTGGTCCTCAAGAGTTTATTTAATCTACACTTGTCTAAAATGTATTATTTCTCCTTCCCCCATCTGATAGCAGTGTGTATTGACTGTACACATCTCCTCTTGGCTTCCCCTTGTCCAAAAAAATCATAATCTAGGGCATATGGGTAAAAGGCTCAGGAAATATAAAGCTGTCATAATATTAAAACATTCACAAATTAATTGACCACTTAGCCCAGGGCCCTCACCATCTTGAAAGTCAAGTCTTTGTACATCTATCTTTTCCTAGATCATCTGGATATTTTCAGCTTCCAGAAACATGATGAAAATCGATTGTATAATACTTGCAAATTAAGCAGCAAATTTTCCAAAAGATGAAAGGTTTTGTTGAGTGGACACAGAGGATTTGTTTGGGTCCAAGGAAGATTCATGAACAAGTAGAGATAACTTGTCAATTGAAAAGAAAAATAAATAAGCATGATGGCAATATGGAAGTAGAAGAGTGCATGACTGAATGCTAGAGGCCTATGACAGGTCCTTGGGAAAATTGTCTGTATAGCAAGTATTTCTGAAAAGCCACCCGTCCTCTTGATGACCACAACCATGGAAGGGAAAGATGTCATGCCCTTAACCTGACTGGGAGGAAGATGGATCAAAGGAAGTCAACACACAACTGAGCACCTGCTCACACCTGTAATCCTAGTTACTCCTCAGGAAACCTGTAAAATCAAAGTTTGAAGCTAGCCAAGGCAGAAAAGTCCATGGCACTCCATTTCCAATTAGGCAGTAAAAAGCAGGAGGCATAGCTCAAAGTGATAGAACAGCAAACAAAGTCCCTGAGTTCAAACACCATTACTAGTAGCAGTAATAATAATAATAATAGGAGGAGGAAGAAGAAAAGTAGGAGGAAAAGGAAGAAGAAGGAGGAGGAGGAGGAGGAGGAGAAGGGGAGGAGGAGGGGAAGGAGGAGTAGAAGGGGAGGAGGAGGGGGAGGAGGAGAAGGTGGTCAACACTACATCTATTTTATTCTTCTAGTTGCATTTTAAAGATGGAAGTCTCCATCTTTTTCATGATTTATCATGAAATTCGGGTTTCTGTCAAAATTGCAAGTGCCTTCTTCCAGGACTGTTTTCTTCCAGTAAGTAGAACTTTGTCTGTTGGGGGGCAGATCTCACTCTAGGTAGCCACAATTTAAAAGTGGCTGGTGTCTAACCATCTCACTGTCCCTACCGGTAATGCTTAATCTCTTCAAGATCATAGATTCCTAGGATGAAAATACCAATGACAGGTGCCAGTGGCTCATGCTTATAACCCAGCTACCCAGGAGGCTGTGATCTGAGGGCTGAGGTTTGAAGCCAGTCTAGGGAAGAAAGCCTGCAAAACTATTATCTTCAATTAATTTTCAAGAAGAAAAAAAAGCCACAAATGGAGCTATGGCTTAAGTAGTCCTTGAGCACAAAAGCTCTAAGTTCAAGCTTCAGAACTGGCAACAAAAACAAAACAACAACAAAAAGGTGAAAACTGATGTTCATTTCAGCCCTAGAAAATACATACGCACAAAATGAATATCAAAGGTTCACATTTTGTTAGTATCCAACCCTGGATTATATATAATATATCAGAAGTATAAATAACAGCTGCCTCCCATACTATATTCATACTATATACATATAACATATATATGCATATATGTGTGTTTATGTGTATCCATGTGCACGTGTTTCTCATTATATACATATACACACACTTGCACACAGATTGGACACTTAGAAAGTACTTTCTGTTTATGTTTATTTTTGTTGTTTCTGACAGTTACTTGATGGGATAGATATGTAATATTGTCCCGATTTTACAGATGGAAAAACTAGTAAGCACAGAGTTTGAGTCACTTGCTCAGTGATTTAGCAGTGATAAAGAATTTGCATGCAAATTCTTGCAAGTCCAGGGAAAAATGAACACAGTGATCTCATAGCAAGTCCTTTGAAACCAGAACCACACCCTGGAGGATTAGGAGCTCTTTTATCTAACAAGGTATAGTTGCCACAATCTGTACCCACATCAGGGTGATTGATGCTCCCTCCTAGTGATAACCTCAAAGCAGCCTAAGATTTTTGAAAAATCTCAAAAATCAAGGGGAAAATCGATATCTATCAAAGTATTTAAGGATACTGGCTTTTTATTTACTTTTTAAAGTGGCATCCTAAGCCTCTCCTGATTGCTAATCCCATTTTTTATCTTGCATTTTATCTCTTATAAAATCTGTCTTTGAACAAAGAGCCTTGATCCTGCTGAAACATAGTTTATTGCATAAATCTGCATCTAATTTTCACCTCTGTGTTAGCCTAACAAGAATTTCAGGAGAAATTGAAAATTCAACTTTATAAGACAATCATTTATAATGAAGTTCATGTTGGCAGAAAGTGCATTAGGATTAAATCAATGTGCATTTAGTACATTTACAGTAAAGCAATAACTAAGACACATAAATAAGAAGGGAAAGACAGAGAGCTTTGTTAGACTGGGCTTGTATCCTGTGAGAGACAAACTTGGTGCTTAACGTGCACACTCTGACCCATGGTATATCAGAGCACTGGTCCCAGAGCCTCATCATGAGCCAGGCCAACCAGCCCCAAGAAGTTTCTTGCAGCAGCCCTCCCTCCAAATTGTTAAAGCAAAAAATCCTATATCATATTTGCTCTGGGAAATCTCAACCCAGGTAAATAAAGTAGTAATGAGGTTCCATAGCCATTTCCTCTGTAGGCAAAGAGGTGTGTCTGTACCTATGTAGGTATGACCTGTAGTGTAAAAACACCACGTTGTTTCCAGTCTCCATCTATTTCTGAGCTGTTTGCTTTTGAGAGTAAAACACTGATAAATCCATATCAGACTGAAACGTAACAAGCCACTCTCTCCTCTTCCTTCTCCTCCCCTCCCCACCTGAAGGGAAATTTGGCATGTTGTCTGATGGACTGCAAATGGCACGGTATCATTTTCTGAAGAGAGCACATTGGTAGAGGCATAGAGTCAAAAACAGAATTTTGAGTGTTCGTGAGGAAAGAGCAATTTTGGAATTTCTCTTAAGAAGAAGGGAAGCATCACCCACGGATGACGTGTGGAGCTGGGGCAGCGACTCATATTCCATGTGTTTTTCCCCTTTGTGGGAAAATATAAGACGGAATCTGTGGATTACCAACCTCATTCTTATTGCTCCATCATTCAGCAACCACTGAGCATCTGCTATGGACCTTACGTGTGTGTATGTTAGTGTCCACTTGTTAGGGCTGCTTCTCATTTCTGGGGAAGAAAGTTGCATTGTCCCACCATGCAACTGGGTTCTGCTCCGTGGAATTTGAGAAGTCAGTCAGAGAAGCACTGTGTTCTTCACCATTAAATACCCATCATGGCCCTGTGATTGCCTTCCAGACACATTTGAGATTACTTGAATCAAACTGAGAAACTTGATGGGCTAGCAAGATGGGTAGAAAAGATGGCTAGTGACTATGCACTTACAGAAGTTATCAGCACAGTTGAAAGTAGACATTTCTGCTCTTCTAACCTTCATCATCACAAGCAAAACAGGGAAGGGCTTGAGAAGCAACGTGTGTGCTCTGCACAGAACAGACCCCGCTGGATCCAGAAGTGATATCAGAACTCTTGCATTGATTCAAAATATGCTTCAAAGGAAAGAAAGGAAATATATTGAGTCTTTGTATCTGAAAAGTGAAAGTATAATGGCTTGAAATGTCTGGATCCAGGGTCTTTAAACAAAATATCATTATGGGCTCTGTCTCTCACCATCTTTTGGCTTTGAATTTTCCCCAAGGAGACTTCATTCTGTACAGATTTACCATAAGATAGCAAAACAGCTGCTTATAGCACCAGATGTTTATATACTAGTGAGGATACCCAAGAAGTTTTTAAGAGCCCCTTTCCTGATAGTTCTGCCCAAAACCCCCTTCCACAAAGCACTCACTAATTACATAGGTAAGAAACAATATTTTGACCATCCCTTTATGTTCCCTTCCCAGAATCTGAAGATGGGGTCATAATGATTCCCCAAAATAAAAATTAATTTGCTGCTACAAAAAGATGTATGGCGAATGATGAACAGGCAGAAAGAATCTCCTTAGTGGGAGTGAGTGGGGTCTGTTGAAAGCCTTCTATAGAAAGACAGAGCTGGAGGGCAAGGCATGTAGCTGAGGTATAGAACTTGGGGCTTGGGAGTAGCAATCAGGATTTTGTTTTCTATTTGAAGTCTGTTCTTCTGTCTCATTGCACCTAACTTCTACCATTGTCACGTCTTTTCCACAACCTTCTCACATCTGGCTCAGTCTCTTGGATTCTTTCTTTCTCAATCCCTAGGGAGGAAGAAACCCCCAGGTCACTAGCCAGCTACAGGTTGCCAGTCAGCCTGACAGATATATTGCCTGAAGCACTCAGTACTCATCAACTCTACAAGTTAGGGCTGCCAGGATGATTGGGTAGATTTTCTTGCCAGGACTGTGGCTTGAGGGAAGGCCTATAGAAAGGCATGGCAGAAAAAGTGACAATTACGTCAAGAACAGATGGAAACTTCAGAAGAATCAGGCTACAAGACCAGTCCTATATTTTGAGTCTTGGTGGAAAACCTGAAATTCCTTGGTGATGCTTGAAAAATGAAAGATGGACCCTGAATGGGCTGCAGAATGAAGCAAGAAGTCCAAGGGAGCACACAGCGGGGAAGACAAATAAGGCAAAGGCTTAGCTGCATCAGCCTCACCCTAGGATCCTCCTCCTGGGAAGGTGGAATGCAGCCACAGGACCTGGAAACTGCAGGTTTGATCATCTTGATTATCACCCAGTATATGACTCACGGTAGCCTTGTAAAGTTGCTTCCTTGGGTTTGTCAGGCCTTCCTGGGTGCCGGTCCTGCTTAGCAGAAGTCGCCATGATACCTGGTACAAAAGGACACCCTATCTCTCTTGGCCTTCCTGTCTTTGATAAACTCACAAGTAGCCTGAGGATTTATTTTATTTTACTGGAAATAAGAATTAAACGTGTGTGAGCTCCCCTGAATGTATGTACAGCCTCTTATAGAAGTTAAACAAAACGTTCCATAACAAAATAAAAGTACCCTAGTTTATACAAGTGAATTGGATAAGGAAGAATCCAGGTGCTGGTGGCTCACACCTGTGTTCCTAACTACTTAAGAGGCTGAGCTCTGAGGATCAGTGTTTGAAGCCAACCCACGTAGAAAAGTCTGTGAGAGTCTTAAGTCCAATTAACCAGCAAAAACCCTGGAAGTGATGGTATGGCTCAAGTGGTTGAGCACAGCCTTGAGCAACAAAGCCAAGTGAGAGAATGAAGCCCTGTGTTCAAGCCCCAATACCACCACAAAAATGGATCAGAACTAACCTAGCCTATCTTTCTTAGTTGTGACAGATTTAGGCTACCAAAGCTTTCAGGCCAGGTAGGATGTTAGATCTCTCGCAATTGTTTTTCCTTAGTTTATTGACTCATCCAGTATTGGTGTGTCCCTTATGAACCAGATAGAGTGTCTGACATCTTCAGTTTTGACTCCAGTCTGTGCCCCATTTGGAGGCTCCCCAAGCTTCTCTTGGGCTTGTGTCCTTTGTGTCCTGATCCCTGGCCTCCTGATAAATACATTGTCTTTTCTGACCCTAAAGATTTCCCTCCCCTCTAAAATTCGATTCCCAGATCCCTAAGATTTATCCTCACACCCTTGACATCATTTTCCCCCTTAGTCCATTTGTTCTAGGGGCATACTAACACTCCTCCAATGTATGAAGGTCACATTCCTCTTCCAATCTCTGGATCTCAGCATCCTAGGTTGGCCCTGGCATCTGAGCATCCGATTCTGGCACAGCCAATTTCAGTGTACCTGTGGTTCTATTGTATTCTTCAAGAACTCTTATCAGCTCTGTGCACATATGCAGGGTCAAGATAGTGATCCTGAATCCAGAGAACAGAGCATATGGCTTCCATGGTACTCCCCAGTATTATAATCTCCTGCATGATTATAAGCAGTTATCCTTTGATAGGTGCTTCTGTGCCATTAACACTATTCTAGTATACATTGATGGATAAAAGTAGAGACAAATTTTTTTCATTTCTCTTCAGTGTTTTAGAACAAAGTGGTAGCAATTATCTGGTCCTATCCATTCTATTTTATATGTTTTTTTTTATTATAGAAATACTGTACAGAGGGGTTACAGTTACATGAGTAAGGTAATGAGTACATTTCCTGTCAAGCACTATTATCTCCTCCTTTGTTTTTCCCCTACCATTCCTTCCATCCCCACCTCCCCAACTCCTCCCCCCACCAAGCTGTAAAGTTCATTTTCAGCATAGTGTCTTGTACATCTCATTGTTACTATGAGTCAACCTCTATCCTTATTTCAGTTATTTCCCGCCCCCACCCCAAATTAGAAAATATATATACAAGATGCAGGGCACCAACATCAAATACAGTGAAAACAGGGGTTATACCATGGGGGAAGAACATACAAAAGAAACCAAAAAAATCACATAGTACATTTTAAATACGTTAAAAACAATAGCAAGAAAGAAAAAACCAGTTGCCATGGTTTCCCTTATTTGCAATAACATTGTATAAGTCTAGGACAAGCAGAAAAGGTCAAAATCTATGTATATATGACCATATAAGATGATGTTAAGTGAAATGAACCCCAAGATAGGGACACAACTGGTCCTATCCACTCATAAGGAAGTCAATTTTAAACCTGGCAACCAGCCAACATTATAGAAGTATTTAAATTCTATGTATTTGTTAATTAATTTATTTATTTGGGGGATGGGCAAGGGTTCTAGTTCTTTCTCTTAGGATACTCTTTGGCCAAAGGACTACAAAAGTCTAACGTGACTCTTTGGGGAATCTCTCTGAAGTAGCAAGCCATTTCTGGGCAACCTTTTAATTGAAGGTAATAACAATTCCAGTGATATTATTAAGAACCACCATTAGGGTAGGAAGGACTGAATTCACTGACGTAATGGCCAAGCTATGCCCAGTGATGACTGCCTTGCTGAGCCCCTGGGGTAATAACTTTCATAATCCATTGAAAAGTTATGAGCTCCTTCTGCTTACACCAAGAAAGAAGTCAGCCTTAAGCATTTGGAAAGCCATGTAAAAATGGAGAAAAAAAAGCTACTTGTACTTTTAACAACTTACTTAATGGCTGCAAATGTACAAAAATACCCATGGAGGAGGTGGGATGTGTGTTGACAATGGAAAATTACCCTGCTTTTATAGGTGAGGGCAATTTCCAGACACTAGGAACAAACATGGTTGGGGAGAAATAGAAAAGATGACTTTTTGTTACAGAAGGAATGGGGCCCTGGGTCAGTGGGCTCACTGTCTGGGTTGGGACAAGGGAAATCATTGTGTGGGGGGAACTGAATGGATAAGAGGACTCTAGGCAGGGAGCCTAACAGATGTTATTAGGTTCAGTTATTGCTTTTGCCATTTGTTAGCTTTCTGACCTTGGGCTAGAAGGGCTAACCTTTTAGAAACTTAGTTCTATCATCAATAAATTGGGGAAAAGGATAGTAATAACTTGTGGGTGGAAAACGTTAGTGAACGTATGTGAGGTTTACAGCCTAGTGCCTGTCACATACTAGCTACTGCACTCAGAAGTCCCCGCTGCTTATTCTCATTAGCTGACTCCACAGCTCCCTAACAAATACCTGAGGTGTGCCAGGACTAAGCTGAATGTAGAGATCAATTTCTTTTGTGTTCATAACTTATAGTAGGCAAGTTGGCAAAAAGCAAAACCTAGTAGATAAACCTAGTAGATAAAGTAGATAAACCTAGTAGATAAAGTGTTTCTAAGTTGTACTGAATTATTAGAGGTGCCATATGTACCAAGAGTCAAAGTGTGGTTTTTAATAACTTGACCATTAGTGTTGGTCATACTAGGTCATCCCAGTCTGGGTACCTGTCCTTGTTCCTGGCACTTACCTGTGGGTAAGTCCTCTATGCTTTGTGGGCTCTGCTTCTCACTCCATACAGAGGTGGCTCTTGCCACCTACAGAATAGGTAAAAGCTCAGCATGGAAAATCTGACCTCAACAGAGCTCAGTCCATGCTTTGTATAGCTCTACTTTTTGTCTTTGTCTTCCTGATGAAAAGGACTACATTTTCATTTCTTTGTCTAACATCAGGCAAGAAAGTTACTTTCTCTAGGGATTTGGACACAGGAAGAGAAGAGGACCAATCTAGAAGGTTCTTTGGCCCACCAGGGACTTAGCCACAAGCCTGGTGCCCAGGGAAGAAAGAAAAAAAAAAAACTAGGTCCAAAAAACTGGCAGCATGGGTTAAATCCCCAGAGAGTGACTTGGAGGCAATTGTGACTCAGCACAACTGTGGGAACAGAAGTGTAGCATAGCACCGTGAATGTTTGCAATGAGGCTGGGAGGGACTGACTTCATACTTCCTGGTTTTCCTTTGATCAGCTTAGCCTAACACTGGGCTTGTAAGTCACAAATGAGCACTAGTATTGAGAGTCAGGTCTGATTTGTCATTATTAAGCTAGACCTTTAGTTTGAAGGTCTGCAAACTGTGATCTGCAGGGCAAATCCAGTCCCTTGCATGTTTTTGTAAATAAAGTTTTATTAGAGCCCAGCCACGCCCATTCGTTTATTTTCTGTGGCTGACTTCATGCTACATGATAGAGTTAAGTAGTTGTGATAAAAACCATATGGCTAGCAAAGCTTAAAGTATTTACTTACTGGCCCATTACAGGAAAAGCTTGCCAACCTCTGATTTACAACATCACAGTTTTGGTAGAAATAGATGCATGTATAGATCCATTCATTCATTCATTCATTCATTGAACAGATAATTATTAATCATCTAAAATACTCTGTAACCTGACATTTAACTGAGGTGCTAGGCTAAATCTCTGTGTGAGGCATTGATGTTATTATCCCATTTTGCAGCTGGTAAAATGAAGGCTGTCTGGTCAAGTGGAGGCTGTGCTTTGCCCAAGGTGGTTAGCAAAGGCTAGAATCAGATTCCTTCACTCTACATCCTAGTTACCCTCTGACAAGGTAGCCACATTTATCCTCTTCTCCCCCATTACTATGGATAGCTGTGAGAACAGAAGAAAAAAATAAAAATTCTGTGAACGCTTTTTTGTTAATCTTGGAAACTTTGCTCTTTAAAGTGATAGGTACGTGATGGGTACATCTTTGGCAGAGCTCTATGGATGAGAGAAGATACTTTGTTGTGAATGGTCCTGACCTGGCACTCTAATTGCTGTAAACCATAAAAAAATCATCTGACAATGTTTTCCCTCATAATGATATGATTTCAGCACTAATGTTGATAAACATTAAAATGACATAAAGCATTTCCTGTTCCAACCTGACAGAGATCTTGGAGGATTTGTCTAAATATTAGCATACCTTTAAAATAATCAGTGGGCGATTATCTGGATAAGGGGCCAAAAAAAAATAAAGGATGTTTAGAGAAAAAAAAAAAAAGGAATAAAGCCAACCAGGTTTTTCCCTTGGAGAGTTCTCTGTACTTCCGTAAGAGTAGGATGATCTGCCCCACTTTCTAGTAGATTAAAAACAAACCATTATTAGAGAGCAAAAGTGAGGTTTCATTATGGTTTTAATGCTCATTCTAGATATGGCTTTTGCCAGTGTTTCCATGCAGTAAATATAAACCAGTGTTTCTAACTAGAAATAGGAGAAGACCATCTTAGCCCAATGGGGCCCTGCTTCCTTCTAAAGACAATTTATGAAGATGGTTTAATCTTGCTGTCTAAGTAGAAGTTCTACTGACAAGTTCTCATATGAGCTGATTAGCCTTTCCCTGTAGACGTTTTTATCAGACTGATTCATTCCTCTGGAAGAATGCAGGGCTGTACATTTTTCAGAAGAGATTCCAAGAGGCTTGTCAAGATTACATCTCACATGTGAATCTCAGCCAGGATTAGGTTACAGCCAGGACTGACAGTATTTAATAGGTAGAATTCAGACTGGATCCTAGGAACGGAGCAAGCTGGTCCCAATAAATAGTAGGAGGGGCCATGTAGAGTCCACACATATCCCATGTCGTGTCACGGCAGTTTTAATATGTTGGGGGAAATGTGTGGATATGTAAAAAATCTAATATTCAAAAAAATAAATTACTTCAACTTTTGTGTGTCACAACATGAACAGATTCTTATAAACTATCTTCATCTGAGTCTGTGCATTCTACAACTTGAATTCCTAACAACATACAGATCAACTGGGAAGCCACACTTGGGAAGAGGAGGGAATCCAACCCTTTTGTGCAAAGCTGGCCTAATGCAGAGGTCTTGGCTGCATTTGGTAAGTGCTGACAAACGCCCCACCTTGAAAGCATTCCTCAGTAGTGGCAAGTTCCCGGGTCTTAGAACAGAAATGGAGCCTCTAGCAGGCCACAGGGAAAGTGGGAGGAACACATGACCTTTCCCTTGCAGGCATGGTATGTGTAGTGAAGAGAAGGGTAAGGAAGATAGAGGGATACGCAGAGGAGTCATTTTAATATGCATTAAAGAAGTTCCAAGGACAAAATCTTTTTGTGCTTTTGTGCCAAGTATGAGAGGAGAAATGTACTCATTCTTTCTGGGATCTATAGAATTTAAGCTTGGTAAGGACAGACTGTTTCCTTCACTGCTGCACCACCAGGATTGACACCAGTGCCTGGCACATAATAGACACTCAGTAAGTATCTGTTGAGTGATGGAGATCCAGGATATCTAGCACTAGATATCTGACACAGAGATAGGAGGATATCTATTTTATCCCTAAATTTCCTGGACACAGAGATAGGATTGTGGTTCAAGGCTAGCCCAGGCCGAAAAAATATATTAGTGACAGTATTTCAAAATACATGCCAGGCATAGTTCATGCCGGTAATCTCAGCTACTTGGAAAGCAGAGATAGAAGGATCGTGAACTAAGAATGGCACAGGGCAAAAGCATGACCCTATCTGAAAAAAAAATAAAATAAAACACAAATTGCTAGAGGCTGAGGCTCAAGTAGTAGAATGCCTGCTTAGCAAGTTAAAGGTCATGAGTTCAAATCCCAGTACTGCCATGTAAATAAATAATATAAATAAAGGGGTAAATATTTGTTGAATTCATGAAAGGCTATTGAGGATTCATGCATGTATCTGTGCTATTAGTACATGTTATATTAAATACCTAGTTTCTGCCAGGCCCTAAAATAAGGAGCTGCTTCTACGAAGCCTATAGCTGAGTAGAGGAAGATAAATATGCTAACCAGTGGGGTCCCCGCTTTGAGATACATGGATTTAATTTTATATATCCCCAAATGTGCCTGCCTATCCACTAGACTGATAACTGAAAAACATAGCTGACTGTTTTCCAAATATATAGCTTTAGCATAGTTGATAAAATGTAAGAGAAATTAAAAAGGGACCATTGTGTTCCTGATTCTTTTTGTCATCACGCAATTTCTCACCCATAGTTCATGAAATTATTCTGGAGAGCAATGAACTTTGTCCTACAGAATAGACAGTCAAAATGGCTCCATGGAAAGAGCAGACTAGGTGTGGTCTAGCCTCCTAAGACTAGCTGGTTAGCTGCAGACAAGGCCAGGACATGCAGAAGATCCTGTGTTCCTTCTTAGTCATTGGCTTGTGTACATGCTCTTCCTATCACCCAGACCATTCCACTCAGTGTTATTCCCCATCCCTTTGGCTCAGTCAACTCCAAGTTAGTATATTGTTCCTCAGGAACCATCCCCCTATACCTGGCTGGGAAGGTCCCACTGACTACATGCTCTCTCATGGCTCCTTTGTGTGTGTGTGTGTGTGTGTGTGTGTGTGTGTGTGTGTGTGTGTGTGTGTGTGTGTGTGTGTGTGTTGGTAGGTACTGAAGCTTGAACTCAGGGTCTAGGCACTGTCCCCTAGCTTTTCACTCAAAGATGGCACGCTACTACTTGAGCCACATCTCTACTTCTAGATTTGGGGGGGGGGGTTAATTGGAGATCAGAATCTCACAGACTTTCCTACCAAGCCTGACTTTGAACCTTAGTCCTCACCTCTCAGCCTCCTGAAGACTAGGATTACAGGGGTGAGCCTGGCTCCAGCCTCTCCTTCTGACCCTGTACATTCTCTGTCCTGTTATCACTGTTTGTGAAATTCAGTTATTGCCATCACGGCCGGATGAGGCAGATGGCTGAGAAATGAAGGGAGCTCTATACTCCATTTAGTAACATGGAGTTTCTTATCATGGTACTGCTAAGTAAAGATATTATTACTATTGCTATCAATATGATCATGATAAAGAATTAGGGTGAATAGGACAGGGTTGAAAAGATGACACAGGAGACAAAATTCTTATGTAAGAAATGCTACCAGCGCAGCATAGACATCTTGTGCTTTCCCAGGAGTCTTTTTTCTCCCAGACTCACCCAGCTGTGTTGTGTCACAATCTGGTGGCCCAGCAGGAGTTGTGGTGGAAGGTATCCCATTTGCCTGGTGGAACCACAGGCCTTCTCCATCTTGCAAGGATGACCTGGACATACTGATGTGACTATTTTAACCAGCACATTTCTGTAAGTTATACTGCATCATGTTGTATCAGTTACTTTATCTGGACATTGAACTGTATTGGAATAGTGGCAAAAACATTTGTGTTTACAGCAGAAAGAAAGTAAACCTCTTTGCACTGTTTGCAAGGCAGCACAGAGGTTAAATACAGACACTGGAGCCAGTCTACCTGCATGACAACTGCAGAACAACCACTTTCTAGCTACGTGATTCTAACAAGCCAGTTAACTTCTTTGCTCCTTGTTTACCTTATCTGCAAAATGGGAGATAATAGTACCTGACTCATGAAGTTGTTATAAGCACACATGAGGTTTTTGTAGAGTGCTAAGGTAACCTCGGGTAAATAGGAAATACAGATGGGTAGAATAAAGAAGCTTTTACTTAGGAATTTCTTGTAGATTTGCTTGTATTTCTCGATCACTTTACTTTGCCAAATTCTACTCTCATCAGCAACCTAGTAAGTGGGGTGAGGGAGAGGATTCTATTCTTTTGTTATCTTAGAGAGGACAGGGAATGGATTTGCCCAAAGACTAGGTAGTAGAGTAGGACTTCAATGCAGGCCTTTCTGATTCTACAATCCTGAAATCCTAGTTCCTGAACGAAGGCAAGACATATATGAGGGAGTCTTTCCTTCCTAGACAATATGGCCTAGTGCTTCTAAGCTCAGCAGTGTGGATTTAGCTGGTTTCATTCTATTTACTAACCCATTCATTCATTCAGTTTTGGGGGGTTTTTGGTTTTGTTTTTGTTTGCTTTTTTTTGTCGATTGCGGGGCCTGAACTCTGGACCTAGGTGCTGTCCCTCAGCTCTTCAGCTCAAGGCTAGCACTCTACCACTTGAGCCACAGCACCACTTCTGGCTTTTTCTGTTTATGTGGTGCTGAAGAATCAAACCCAGGGCCTCATGCATTCAAGATAAGCACTCTACCACTGAGCCACCTTCCCAGCCCATTTAGTAAATATTAGGAAGAATCTTTCCTGAACCATGTGCTCTTCCAGTGTTGACATGCTCCTTGCTTACTACACTGTTCCTTGGACTTTATTTTCTGAGGACTTCCATGCATTTCTTTAGAAAACATTTATTGAGTGCTTCTGCTGGCCAGATATAGTATTAGACAATGGGTGCTTGTCCTAGAGCCCACAGGAAATGAAGCTATTCTTATCTGCATTTTCCAGTGTCTAGATAGTAGGCAACGAGGATTCACTTTTGACTGGTTGGAGAGATGGGAGAATGCATGACTAACAGATATGCAGAAAAAATAGTGACTGGATAATAAAATGGGAAGCATACACAAATATGGATCCCCTTATCTGGGACCCCTCATAAGCCATTTAACCTTTTGGAAATTCAAAGTAACCAATATCCCTTCTTTCTACCTTTCTTCCCTTCTTTCATCCACAGGATCATATTGAGTATCTTGTTTGCAAGTTACTTAGGAGGGAGATGATATTGGTCTAAATTATCCCAAAGAAGCCTACCCATTCTAAATTCAATGATGTAATGGTTGCTTAGATGAGTTACAACAAGTGCAGAGTAGTTTAAAAGTTTTAAGTTAGGACTGTAATCACCCCAAGCTTCTCAAAACCTAAAGGATAAGTTACAGATGAGGGGCAATTAACCCAAGCCACATGTCCCTGGGCTATCCTTTGAGCTTACACTGAACATCTTACTTCAGAGAACAGAGAGATTGGAGTTGTGGTAGATACCCTTGTCTTCTTATCTCCATCTTGTCTGATCTCTCAGAGCCTGATAGCCTTCCAACAGTGGATTAAGACCAGATTCCAGGGGAAAAAAAATTGGCTCATATACCGCATGCTCATCCATACTCTGGGAATTTTTCCTTCTCTTCTTCATTAATTCTCAGATCCAACATGACCAGGATGGGAAGCAGATGGTCTCTGGATTCATGGGCATTCTCATCACTTCTAAGTTCTACACGTGGGTATATAATGGGCACACAGCATGCACTTCCTTTTTGGCTGAAGGATCAAGCCTTCAGAGAGAGCCAGCTGTTTGGCAATCCCTCTAGCTCATCTACCCAATGGGAGTTCATTTAGAGAGTAACTCATCACAGGATCAGGTGCAAGCAAGAGTTAGTACAGACCCCAGGATTAAGCATCTTTGGTTGCAATTCCAGTTCCTGTGTTTACTAGCCATGAGACCTTTAGCAAAAGGCTTAATATCCTAAATCCTCAACTTCCATCTATGTTCCACGAAAGCTGATAAGATTGCTGACCTCAACATTGTTCTGTGGGCCAGAGGAGATCATATAAATACACTACCACACACAGGGCTGATGCATCTGATGTAGACACACAGTAAATGGAAGCACATTTTATTGTTGCCTTTGTGGAATTCTCTCAGGAGCCAATAGTGTGGATTCTGTAGTGATTGAGATCCCCACATAATTTTGTCCAGTTGCCTGACAGGTGATAGTTGAGGGTGGTCCATTTAGTTACAGCATTCTAGTGACTCTTCCTAGCTCCTAAAATTTCTCAACCTTCTTTTCATCACTGAGAGTTTATTACTCAAAAATAGGAAGAAACCAAGTGAAAGTTTAGTTGAGCATGCCCTGTAAAGATGGTCCATTTAGTTGGCAGAGTTAAGAGTTTTGAAGGGGGAATTTGAAAGTGGAGCTTGTAACTTTCAGTGCCAACACAGAGGCATGAGGCCATATTGTTTCTTTCCTCCTGGAAGGTCCATAGCTTCCTTCAAGAGCAATCTCTTGGGTTTCACTAAATTGGCTGTTACATTTGGAAACCAACTTGTGTATCTAAGCATTTTAGGGAAAGTTATTGACTAACCCGTGCTCTTTTTTTCAGCCTGTCTGTCTTTTCCCAATATTTAGGAGCCTTGGCAAGACAAAGGGCCCATTGTGTCTCTGGTACAAGCATTAAATTAAACCTTCATTGAATCTTAATTAATTGTATTAAGGTTGGGCAATTCCCATTGCTTGGGGGGAACAAAACCCAAATACTTAATTTACTCATGGTGTGGTGTGTCCCATAGCATTGAACTAAACCACCACAAGACAATCACTTACTTAACAGAAACTGGGGCCTCAGCCCAGGAACTAATTAGCCCCTCTTTCTCTCTATATATAGCTATCTTCACCACCAGGACCATCTGGAAGTTGTTACCTTCCAAATTCTTTCCATCTATTTGTTTTTTCCAAACCAATCATTACTGCCACGATTCTTTCTTTCTTACTTTTGTGTTACGTGACTTCCTTCTCTTAGATTCTCCTGTGTTATCTAGATTATAGTCAGCTGTTGTGGATATATACTCTGTTTCATTTTCAAGTGGCAGTTATTTTTACATACTTTTCCCAGAAAGAAAAACAATGTTTGTATTAATCCCAGAGGTGGAAGTAGGGATGATTTTCAAGACATTTGTGCCCACTGCGTTGACTACATACCTACCAGGGAGGCCCCGGTGCCCAGAGAAACACCAACAGTAGTGTCGTTGATAACTGGAAGTTAGTGGAAGAACTTAATGTCCCTCCAACTCATTGAATAAAAGACATTGAGGCAATATGCCTTTCTTTGAGGAAAACTTGTCTTGATCAGGATCTACTCCCCTCAGACAATCTGTGAGGAAGTTTGAAATTGTCTACTTTGACAATATACTTTCACATATTTCCTGAACCTTTCATTAATCCAGAGTCCTTATTCTGATTTGGTTCTATGTCCTTCTTTCCTCTCCTGTACTATCAAATGAACTTCTGCCCTTCCTGTCCATATGCCTTGTTCATGGCTACCTGAAGATCTCTAGGCTTCCTTACACTTGTTCCTAGAACCCACTCCTCCATCCCTGAAGGCAACTCCTTTCCATGATATGAACCTCAGTTTAGCTTTGACCTCATGAAGGGGCCCTTCAAGACCATGCTGTCCTGTGCCACTGCTATACTTCATGTCTTCTCCCTCTTCTTCCCTTGTCTTGTACTCTTGTTAGCACTTATCTCCACGGGAATTGTGTTATTTCTTTGTGAACATGTTTGTCTCTCTTCAGTAGAGTATCTGTCCATGAAAAATCCCTTATCTATATGGTTTACCATGTGAGCCCAACTCCTGAAAGAGTGGCTGATACTACAGTTGGTTTTTGAATGAAGTAAATGATCAGAGACTAGTCAGTGGCTTTCTGGGTATAAATCACCATAGTGCAGGTGTTTAAAATTCTTTGGTTACTTAGAATACAATCTAAAA
Organism: Dipodomys spectabilis; assembly: GCF_019054845.1. NCBI lineage: Eukaryota > Metazoa > Chordata > Mammalia > Rodentia > Heteromyidae > Dipodomys > Dipodomys spectabilis. The sequence continues at coordinate 3,334,308 of NW_024870731.1, forward strand.
ACAGCAAGAAGCGAGAAATACTGTAAGAAATTTAATTAGTTTAGTAAAATCATGAGAAAAATGCAAAATTGTAGGTTAACAATAGAAAATGCTCTAAGTCCATGTGTTCAGGTTCATTCCTCTTATTTCTGGAGTTTTTACAAAATCCTTTCAGGATAAACCTCTCATCTCCTCCTAGTCCAGGCACAAAGCAGAAACAGTCTGGTTCTCTCAGAGGTTATCACCTAGGGCTTCTTATTGTCTCTGGGAGCCATGGCCTCCTGGCCTCTGTCTCCCTAGGGTCCTTGTACCCCTTCTGATAACAGGCTTCATTATCTATATTGCTTAGTGGCACACAGCAAGTAGTAAGGCCTGGAAGTGGAATGAATTCCTGTTTATGGAAGGTAGTTGCAATTTCCAGACTGAAGACTGACTCCAGGCAGAGATTTTCCTTTGCCCCCTTACAGTAGCCTCTTTATTCTTTTCCTGCTGTTTGCATCCCTATTTTTTAGTCCCTAGTGACAGAAATCCCTGGGTAGCTGACTAAGCTCCAAATTCGCTGCTCCATTTATATGAACCATTCTCCACATGGTGTCAAACTTGTATAGCAGGATGCTATACAAGTATCAGGTGTCAGAGCCTTGTGTCCCCAGGACGTATCATGGAAAAGAATTGCCTTCAGGGATGGAGGAGTGGGTTCCAGGAACAAGTGTAAGCAAGCCTAGTTTTGTAGAATAGTTCCCACGTAAGCACTGATCCCCTGGCCCTGTAGAAGTTGAGTAGATATTGGCTCCATTCTAAAGGCTAGATACTGAGACCCACAGATAATGTTACTTGCCCAAGGCCACGGGGCCCTTTTGTGTAACACAGCGTTCTACATACAAGAGACCCTACACTTTACACACAGATAAAAAATTATGAGTGCTTGTGCGTAGAGCTTCTCTGGTGGCTTTGGTATTAAGTAGTGACAATTCTTTTGTCCCATGGATCTTTGTGTGTGGTAACTTTTCTAATGCTACTTATCCAAAGGATCTGGGCTGTCTTCAATCAGAAATCATGGGTAGATAGTCAAAGCTAATATTCAGTGGTAGTATTTGCCCAGTGTTTAAATGAAGGATAATTGCTCAAGCGTTTGGGGAGTCTAGAGGCTAATGGGTCAAGGTGGCCTGGAGGCTCCTTTGGGGATATGCTTTAGCTGACTTAGAAAAGTTAGTTCACCATTTCTCTCCTGATGCTTTCTTGAGGCGTCTAAATTTCTCCTGACTGTAACTATAGGGCTGATCATTGGTGCTGGTCAGCAGTAAGGTCATTTGCCTGATCTCCTTTGGTTTTTGTGGCTTTTCTCAATATTGTTTCCAAATACCTTTGGCTTAATAAAGAGGTAAAAGCTTGGATGCTCAGGGTCATCAAGGTCAGTTTTCAAGGATTGTGCAGAAAGAATTTTCCTGTGTTACCCACTTCCTTAGCTGTTCATTCCAGACTTACTAGGTCAAACACAACTCATCATTGCTCACTCTGTAGGATAAGATGGAGTTAGGAAATGTAGGTAGCTAAAAAACATTTCTTAGGAAGTCAAACAGAAGTAGCTTCGATTTAGAGTCTGAATGTACATGCGGTTTAGATGGGAACACACCTATTTGAGATAATGACTTCTTTAAAAGTTTTCTGAACCTACCACGAACCTCCTGTGGAAATTCAGACATGCCTTTCAGTTCCCTTGAGTTAACCCGGGGGCTTAAAGGAATAATGCTTTCTGGATTTAGCATCAGTTGAAGTCTTTGTGTTGCTGACAGGGCTTAAGATAGGCAGGTAATCACTGGTACAATGTGTCATCTTTTTTCCTCCCTCTTATGAAATAAAGTACAAAGTACTTACCTTAAAAAAATCATCTTGTTATTTCCTGTAAAGGAAACAAACCTATCACCATTTTCCTTTGGTCCTATTTTTTGAGAACTGATTTGCTTGGCAACCTAGAAGCAGGTTAGATATGTAATACAAGGGATATTAATGAACAAATCTCTATTTGTACTAGTACCTCAATTTGTCTAACAGAACATCCAATAGCTGATCTTAAATGTTAATGAGGTCTCAAAAGAAGCATCCAGGGACTGTCCACAGACTGTCTGCTAGATACAGAATCTCAAATTTCTTGTGTCTCCTTTTTTACTTCCTCCTCCTTTGGGGGTGAGGGTCATGCAAACACCACATAAATGGCCACTATTTGGGGCCTACTTTGGGGTGAGCCAGGCTCTGTACCCAGTCCTTATTGTCTACACTCACTGTGCGAGTTCGCCCTGAATATAGCCAGTCCCTGAGCCATGACTGCTGAGCTGCAAAACCAGTGTCAGACCTGTCCCATCAAACTCAGAGCCAGGGCCGCTAGACCACACATTGGATCACTGACCAAACCCAGAGAGCTCTTTCCACAGAATGCCTCTCCCTTCCACCACTTCCTCTGTGTCCTCCCAGTGCCTGTCTGGGGTAGCCTCACCAGCTCCTGCCTCCTCCAGAAGCTCTGTGGGTTCCCTGACTCATGGCTCTTCAAGTCCATCCCACCTGGCTTCCTGAAATACTGCTTTCTCTCAGCCCTCCCCAAGGAGACAGTTTGCCAGTTCCTCCCTAATTCCAACTACATCAGGTTCAACTTCTTCTGACACGTCCTCAGATTTCTCCCACATGGGGTCCTCCATTCAGGTTTTATGAATTTTCCACCACTCCCAGATAATGGGGTCAGTTTTTTTTTTTCCTCTTCTAAAAATAGTATTCACGTCCTGGTGACTATGATTTGCTATTATCCATAATGCCCTATTATCTGGCTGAACCTACGACTCGGGTTCAGTTTAGAACTACTTCTCTAGGAAACTTCCTCCTTAATGTTTAAAATGACATTATCATCTCCTCTCTTGACCTCTCGAAGCTCTGATTTCTAGCCCAGACTCTCCTCAGACTCTTCTTCTCTCTCAAACCTGTGATATCCCCCTCTAACAGTTTTCTTTCTAATTAGACTGAATGTCCCTTATGACATGGCAATGGTCTTTATCCCTGTTCTGTTTGTGGTCATCTTAGCAAAAATTAATAATACAACATTTGGTAAACAAAAGAATGGTAGCAGCGTGGAAAATATGTTACACCATAACACCACTCTAAGGCTAAGGCTAAGGCCATTGTTAGATGTGTTTTTTTCCAAGGGGAGATAGGAGGATTGAAATCCTTGGCACCTTGCTCAGGTGGATAAGCAGGTAGAGGAGCCTGTGTCTCACTGCTCTGTGCACCTCCACCATCCTCAGTTCACTTATGCAGGAAACACACACACACCTGAGCAAAGAAACAAGTGAGAAGAGAGAAATTCTTCATCTGGAATTTGGCTGATAAAGCCCATGTTCTCAGGCCCCTCCAGAAGGGGGTTCTCAGCTCCTAGCTTGGTACTAGAGCAGCAGCTAGTTAGCTGTATGCAGAACTGGAATGTTGTCTTAGCCTTCTGGGTTTTCATGAGCACTGTCCAAATCCCATTCGCAACCACCTGACATTTGCCCAGGAATGCAATTCCTAGCCTCATACTGCTCCTCTATAACATGAACCTGTTCTGTTTGGTATTAGATGCTTTAATTGTTTGGAAATAGGAAGAGTATAAACAAACAAAACCAACACTATTACATGTTTAACAGCAGCCAACACTTCCATAAGACTCTTGAAAATGAGCTACACTTCAGTCATTTGTGGGAGCTTATGACTGCTGCCTGAGTCAACACAATTTCTGACAATGGGCCTCCATAGCATGTTCAACAGGCTAATTTGAACGAACTGGTGGTAGCTTGCTTTCCATACTGCAGACTTTCAAATGCTGTACTATATTTCCCAAACCACTGTCCTTTTTTTAACCGCTCAACTGAACCATATCACTTGTAGAAATGTCAAGAAAAAAATAACAAAAAAAAGAAACAACAACAAAAAGGAGATTACAGACCATTGAAGGTCCAGAGTGTGTCACTGTATACCTCAAAATCCCACTGCAAACTGAAGCCACATCTCCTCCCCCACCTTCGTGACTCATCCCCAGGATGGTGTCTTGTATGGAATCAGCACTCAAAACTATGTTTGCCAGGTAGACGTGTGGAGGCTTTGCCTAACTTCTACAAGTGTTATTTTCATAACCCAAATCAGTGCATTTTCCAACAAAGGAAATATAACTGCAGTTTCAAAAAGTGAAGTTTGTAAAGTCAGACTATAGGATTCATCAGTACCTGCTATGGATGGAGTTAGGGAGCAAACAGATTTGAATGGGCAGAGAAATGCTTCTTTTTTTTGTTGGGGGGTCCAGTCATGGGATCTGAACTCTGGACTTGGGGGCTGTCGCTCAGCTCTTCAGCTCAAAGCTAGCACTCTACCACTTGAGCCACAGCATCACTTCCGGCATTTTTTTTCCCTGCTTATGTGGTACTGAGGAATCGAGCCCAGGGCCTCATGCATGCAAGGCAAGCACTCTACCACTGAGCCACCTTCCCAGCCCCAAGAAATGGTTCTTATCCAGTGACTACCTATTGGCTTTTTGGAAAAGTGGAAGGCTTTGTGGAAGATGTCCTTTAAATACGAGGGGTAATAACTTGGAGCATATGAATACATGGCCCTACAGGACCTTTCTCTGGCTTCCTTTCTCCCCACTGCCTGTCAGAAATATGAACACTGACCCACTTGGCAGTCCCCACATAACCTAGGTCCTCCTTAAACCCATGTCTTTGCTTTTTCCTTTCCTAGAAATATTTTTCTTCCTTGATTGGCTTAGCTCTATCCTTGCATTTTGTAAGGCTCAGACTAAGAATGCTTTTCCTCAAGGAATCTTCTTCCTTCTAAAAATGGAAATGATACTGTTCAGTCTGTTCATCATTTGTGCGTACGAAGCCATCAACACTTGGCTTTGAAATTATTAATATGTCTGTGTCTCCAGTCAACTGGGAATCCCTTGATCCCCAGTCCAGCACAGTACCTGGAATGCAGTAGGTGCCCAATGACCCTGTTGAAAGAACACACAGCAGGAAACAATATTCCACCAGGAGAATTCCTTAGTATTCTTTCGTTACTATCACCCTTCTTTGGTTTTCATGAAGTAATGTTTGCTCCATAGGAAAAATAAACCCACTTGTCTAATGGATGAGTTATACATAGAAAAGCCTGCCATTTCCTAGCTGGATGTTTGACCAGCCTACTTCTTGGGATTTTTTAAAATTAGAGAGTATCTCCTTTTTAGGAGTCTGGGAGAGAAAGGAAGTGCATGATAACAACTCTATGGGAGTTTTGAGTAAAATTGTGTGTGTGTGTGTGCGTCTGTGTTATGTGTATGTACACACAAGCACTTTGTTGTTGTTGTTTTTCAATGAACAAAGAGGACAGAATGGAAATGGGCATGAATGGTAATAATATAGGAAAATGCTTCAAAGGGCTTCCTGGCAATTTTTGCAGGCAGCCATCTTTCATATCCCTGTAAGATAAAATCACCGTAAAGGGTCATAAAACACTGTCAGGGTATGTGACAAGCCCCACAGGTAGTTGTTCTGAGCCCTGTAAAAGCATCTTAATTGACTTAAATGACAACAGTTATGTTATAAATATCTAGAATTTATGACCTGAAAAGGCATAATCACATCTTCCATCAGTTAAGTCTGCATAGGAGAAGCCTGAGGATTTAAGATAGGGATTCAAGTTGGGGGAAAATCTGATTAGCCTTAACTTTATGACAGACAAAGAGCTAAGTGAATCGCTGGGCTTTCAAGTTCCTGATCCCTGGGAGTTATAGGCAATGGTATTTCAGAGTCGGTAAAAGCCACCCAGTCCCCTCTGGACAGCTGTCATTTTATTGGCCTTGTAAAGTCTCACATTCACCGTGACAAATCCAAGACCATATACCTGCGAAGAAGAGATGTTTTAGATTATGGGGTGAAGAGGAAGCAGACGGAGGGTTAGAGGGTGAAAGCCTATGTGTTTAGTCTCCTCTGGAATGTGCCGAGTCACCGTGAAAAGGAAGAAGATGCCTCCCAGAAGAACACTCCAGACTCTGAGCATACATCCCAGTCTCTCTGTCTTGGAGTTGGTAAAATTCAAGTCAGAGTTTAAAAATGAGTTCACAAATCTAAAATCTATAGACGTTTTTCAAAGTAGTTGAGACTTAAACTTGATTAAACCTCATTTCCTGAACTGTTTTATTAGAACAGAGGTGTTCTTAGCAAGCATTCAACTAAATTGAAAGTGAAAGTCATAGCAAAGCTAACTCATGAAAGGATGTGTATTTATTTATTTATTTTCCTTAAGTAGGTGTACAAAGGGATTTTAATTCAACATATCTATTTTCACATATACACACACACAAACACACACACACAGTATTATGACTGCACTGGGGAGAGGAAGGGGAGAGGAATGCAGGATGTTTGTTTTTAAAGGAGCACATCACAGAGATAAATTTCGTATCACTGATCAAACAGGTGACTATCCGGAGATTCACTGATCAGCGAATAGAGTCATCTTCAAGGTAAAAGGCAAACAGCCTCCTAATCCCAATCTGCAGAGCTTCAAAGAGGAACAGTGACTTCACAGCGCCGTGAAGAGCTCAGGTTATCCATTTAATGCCTGAGTTTGTGACATTTCTTTAATGAATTTGAGAGCAATCCTTTAAAGAAAACTCCAGTTGAAACCCAAAGAGAGGCCAGTTGTCTTTGAACTCAGGATATGAAGTTTATCCTAGATCAACCTGATCTTCTCATTTACTTTTTTTTTTTTTTTGAATTTAGGGACAGAGTTCTAAATTTAGAGAGAAGTGTTACAGTGCTTTGCTCAATGAACCTAATACATAGAGGTATAGGAATATTTTTTCCCCCTGGTACCTGTACTGGGGCTTGAACTCAGGGCCCAGAGGAACACTATCCCTTAGCTTTTTTACTCAAGGCTGCCACTCTACTACTTAAACCTCAGATCTGCCTCCAACTTATTGCTGGTTAATTGGAGGTAAAAGTCTCACAGCCATTCTTGCCCTACCTATCTTTGAACCATGGCCCTCAGTTTTCAGCCTTCAGAGTAGCTCGGATTATAGGCATAAACTACCCAGCTACAAATACTTTTAACTTCCTCTGCCTGCATTGATCAATAAGGGGACCTCTCAGCCAAAGTTCTAATTTTGCACATGAAATCTTCGCACGCATCTGTATTTTAACCATCTCTAAGGAACACATGAGTCACAGAGCTGTATGCTGCATTTGCTGTTTCTCAGTGGATGTGAACTAGAACTTCAGTTTGGGCTTTGCTCTTATCATACTTTCTCCTCTGCTTCCATACCTTTTAGCAGCACATCTCCCAAATCCAAAACTCCATGCCTTACCACTGTGAAAGAAATAGGAAATCTGGAACTGATTATGAAATTATGAAACAGAGAGATGCAGAAATGTGAGGGATCAGTGTACAAATGCATCAGTCCTGCTGTATACAAAGCCTGGTGTGAAGGCCGTATCAATTTGGGTTTGAACTCAGCTTTTAACATTTCAGCTTAATACAACCTAGCATTTGCTTTGTATAGTACTTGGGGAGCTTTTGGTGTTAACAGAACTCTTTTCTAAAGAAATTCCTTTGGATTCCTTCAGAATTTGTCCAGTTTCCAGGTTCCAATAGGAAAAACATGGATAAGATTTTAATAGAAAAATAGGGCTCCAGGTTTTCAGTTGGCAAGCACCATGCTCTGAAGTGACTCTTACTTTATAAATTGAAACAGGTCAGTTTGAGATGGAGGAGCCGGGGGTATTTGTACCCTAATATTAAGGAGGAAGAAACAGGAGCCAGAGAAACTCTGAGCTTACTTGTAACGTCTCCATTTTGTTCTCCTCTCACTGGAGAATATGTTGCACCCAAGTTATATGTCACCTAACTTTATTATCCCTTACCCAGGGTTCCCAAAGAAATAGAAGCTGGGTCTTCCCCTGACACTATTTCAGATGTGACTCTCTTCTTAATGACCAGTGTGGTAGTGGCAGTGGGATGCTTTTGCCTGCATGCCTTTCTCTCTCTTCTTTCTCCCTGTCTCTGTCTGTCTCTGTCTCTGTCTCTTACTCTGTCTCTCTGTCTCTGTCTCTCTCTGTCTCTCTGACAGTTCTAATGCTTGCACACAAGACCTCATACTCTTGCTTAGCTATTATTACTCAAGACTGACTACCATTTCTACCACAGCTCAATTTCTAGCTTTGTGCTATGCTGGTTAGTTGGAGATAAGAATCTCACAACCTTTTCTTGCACAGATTGGCTTCAAACTACAGTCCCCAGATCTTAGCCTCCTTAGTAGTTAAGATTACAAGCATGAGCCACCAGTGCACACCGCCCTTTTTTTTCCTTCCTTCTTTCCTTCCTACCTTCCTTCCTTCCTTCCTTCCTTCCTTCTTTCCTTCCTTTTTCTTCCTTTTCTTTCTTCCCTCCTTTCTTCCTTATTCCCTCCCCTTCCTCTCCCTCTCTTTCTTCCTCTCTTTCTTTCTCTCTCTCTCTTTCTTCCTTCCTTCCTCTCTTTCTTCCTTCCTTCCTTCCTTCCTTCTTTCCTTCCTTCCTTCCTTGCTTCCTTCCTTCTTTTCTTTCTTTCTTTCCTACTTCTTTCTTTGCTTCTTTCTTTCTTTTGTTTTGGTGTTTTAACTGATTTCTAAAGGTAATGCAAGAACATTGCTTGGTGGTACGCCATTTGCCTAACATGTATTAGTACCACACACCAAACAAACAAAAAAAGTCTTGATAAAAGAAAACAAAAGCCGGGTGCTGGTGGCTCACGCCTGTAATCCTGGCTTCTCAGAAGGCTGAGGTCTGAGGATCATGGTTCAAAGCCAGCCCAAGCAGGAAAGTTTGTGAAATTCTTATCTCTAAAAAACCACTCCAAAAACCAGAAGTAGCACTGTGGCTCAAGTGGTAGAGTCCTCGCCTTGAGCTGAAGAGCGCAGGGACAGCATCCAGGCCCAGAGTTCAAGCCCCACAACGGACAAAAAAGAAAGAAAGGAAGAAAACAAAAATCCACTGTAAGTCACCATCCGAAAATACTGCCATTTCAGTGAACTCATTATCTTTCTAGTGTGTGTGTGTGTGTGTGTGTATATATATATATATGCATATATATATACAAAGTTGTATTATGAAAGGATTTTTACCTCCTACTTTTAAACTTAACTTTCCATAGGCATCTATACTGACTACATCATTTGTATTATTTACCCTATCCTTAAGGATAGATGTTTAGTTATTTCTAAATGTTCCCTGTTAGAATCCTGAGGTTCCTAGTGCCTAACTTGTATCCATGTATCCAATCACTCCTTTTGAATGAAAGCCTGCGCTGGAAGTTGAGGTGGATATGGATGAATATTATGAAATGGCTCTCCGAGTGGCTGTGCCCTTCCTCCCACTTCACATCTGCTATGGCACCTCTCTGACCCACCTCCAAGTCCTTTAGTTTTGCTTTGCTTTGCCACATTAACTCCAACAAGTACAGGGCTCTCAATTTTTATTCTGGTGGTAGAGTTCAAGCCAACAGAAGAAGCCAACACATGAAATTTGAAAAGTCAGTGTGAGGAGAGATGAAAAATGTCCTTGTGGCAGTAAACAAAACGCTAGTGACCATCCATAATCAAACATTTCCCCGTCACCATGACTTAAATTTAGGAGATTTCAGGATGTAGGTGCTGTTCAGCTTCCTTGGGAGAAAGGTTTCCTTTCTTTGTAGGTGAGGATCGAAGGCCCTAGTCAATGAGGGAAATGCCATCTTGAAATGGGCAGGAGACCCCACTGTCCTCGCTGCAGCCCTTACAAACACCTAAAACAAAGCCTGCTTAATGGCTTAATTTTTGTCAGTCATACAGTTTGAATCTGGGGCTTCTTAGCCCTTGACGGGCCTGGGGTTTGGGGCCCTTTTATCCATTTATTGGTGAATTCACTGAAGGCAGACAGAAAAGGTTCAAGTGGCAGGCAGATAAACTTGTTAAATCTCTGGAAGCTTTTCCTTCCTTGCTCTGGGAGTTTATCATCTTGGTAGAGTTAAAAGGCAATTAGGCCTGTAGGTCTTTCCTGGCTTGTTTATTGGCATTTTACACATGGGTATTGAAGAGACAAGACCAGTATTAAACATTCCGATCCTGCTGGCCGGAGGGGAGTGAGACCTCAGCCCAAGTTCCTAAGTCTCCTTGAGAGACAGCCTTGCCAAAAAGCTGGAGGAAAATCGTTTAAATATAGTACCTGTGCCCCATGACGCTCATTGTTGGTGGAAAATTGCAGTCAGCTGACTCCATGCTGTGTTCCATTTCCTGGGAAATGGTTTTATGGCAGGGCATTTGATGAAAAGCTCATTCCTTTTGTAATTGTTAGCTGCCCCACAGTGTTAGTGAAGGTTGGGGCACCCTGGAAATGCTTCTTGCCTATCTTTCAGGAACACCCACTCATGAGAAGGGAAAGTCCTCAGTTTGAAGGTGGATGGGGGTAGTTTCCACTAAGAATCCTGGTCCCTTTGACATTGTGAAGGAGCTAGGTCTCAGCTTTCTGCAACAACTTATCTTTGCTCACACATTTATTCCATCTGCTCTGTTTCCTGCAGCTCACTCCCTGGTAAGGTACAGTGGACCCTTGTATTTACAGGTATATGGTTTTAAGGATACCACTATTGAGGAAAACCCAGTAATGATCAGGATGCCTCAAGTCCAGGATTGAGAATGCTTCATTCACTTTTCCCATAACACCACCCAACTTCCCCTACAGACACGCCACCTTTCAACACATCTTAATTTTTCGGAATATCACTCCAAGTACTCACATTCACTTTTACCCTATTTTGAGGGCACCATTTGCATTTGAGGAGGCAGGTTTTCCCCCAAATTAAGAGCAAGGAAACATTCCAAAGAACACACAATAATGTAAGTATGAGTAGCTGACAGCTTCTTTGCACCCACTGAGCTGTGAGAAACACACAGACAATGTTTAAATTTTTGCATTTGAAGTTTCTTTTGCTCTTTAAATTTCTTGTTTTCTTTTTTTTTTTTTTTTTTTACTGTCCTTGGTTGAAACTGCATGTAATAAATCCATGATTAAGGTAGGTTCACTGTCTAGGGTTAGATTCAAACCTGATCATTTCACACTCCGCTGTTGGTGCTTCTCATCCTATCTGGAAATTAGTATCTTCAGCACTGACTTTGTCACTCACCGATGAAACCAATGCAGGTGTCCACAGCTTGATGAACTTAGAATGGCTGAGGGAGGACTGGACCTTTCTGATTTTCACTATGCCTTTTCCCACAGTTATTAAAATGTGCTTTGTTTAGCTAACACATGTTGATGAGAGTGTGGGTGTGTGTATGCCCACATGATTTTGTGATAGATACATTTTTTTTTCTATAAAACTTGGATATTGGCTATTTGTGTTTTGTCCATCCAGAGTGCTACTGCAATATAAAATCTAATTGTAGAAAATAAGAAAATCCTTGCTCATGCCCAGAATACCTGGAATGTTAGGACTTCCATTTTTTCAAAACTGACCATTTCCTGAGTGGCTGCTTGTTTTCTTCAGAGTTAGGCACCCTGCCTTAATTCTCTCAACTAAAGAAAACACAACAGATAGCTACAGCTTTTATTCCCAATCTTACCTTCCACATTCTGTAACTAATTTGCCCTAGGATCTTGCCAGTGTCTGGGAGAGGACTGGACTTCCTCTGGCTGAGGTAATGTGGTTCTGATTAAGGACATCCTATAAGACCCAGGAGGAAGGCTTCAGAAGGGTCTCCATGCTGCAGTCAGATACACGATATTGAAGACCAGAAGGTATAGGGAGTTTATCCTTAGGAAGAGTCTGAAAGAGAATTAAAGCAAATGGCTGACAAATTGGCTGTCTTTTATGCAAAGTTGACAGGCAAGCCGGCCTCTAACCAGAAAGAGGATATGCAGAGCCCTGGGGCCAAATGGCTCGGCAGGCAGTCTGCCGGCTTTTTGAAGTCCCAGCCCTGCCTGCCACTTGTAATAGCAAGGTCTCTGCAGAATGGCCTCTCCATAAAGTCGTGAAAACTTACTTTTTACCCCAAATATCATAGTTCAGAAAAATGATCATTCATTTCTCTTTAGTGCCTTGCAGTGTCTGGACAAAACATTTCTGTAATGAAAAAACAGAATGTTTTTTCCTTCCTACTGTTTTACGAATTGGGTTGTAAATGCAAAAGCTAGCTTTCTTTCACAAAGGCTAAGACCTTTCCCTGGCAACCCCCTAGGTGCAGAGCTCACCCCGGCCATAACTAGGAGGTGACTAGAGGAACAGGGGAGGTCCCATTTGCTCTCCCTGGCTTCACTAAGGCTCCGCAGCCACCAGAGGGAGGGCAAGAGGGGTACATGGGCAATGTTTGGAGAGTTTGGAATTGACCAAATATCTCAGAATGTACTCAAGAGTTGTAAATCTAATATGATTTTCCTGTTAATCTCTGTCAAACCATGAAATCTGATATGTTAACCATGACTAAGCCGTGAAATTTGTCAACTTTGTCTGTGATTTACACAACCTCTGTAGTTTTTTTTTTTTCCTTAAGTCTTAACACAAAGTGTAGAACATTACTTCCCAGCATGCTCTTCCCAGCAGGCTGCTAGTACTGTATCCCCTGACAACAAGTAAGAACAGAGTGCTCCATTTCTCATGCTGTTTGAAGGACTAAGGACGGATAAGATAAAACCTGAAAACGAAGTCATTTATTTTTCTTTGAGGTGATAACCATGAGCATTGCAGATCTGCTTAGACATCAGCAAATACCAAATAAACATACAGAATAGTTTTATGGTTCATCTCATTGGACATGATAATAAACTTCCTTAAAATAGTGTATTGGTTCTGAGAGAAAATGAAGAAAGTATGCATGCATTCTTTTCTTACTTATAAGTAATCTCTTGTATGTTATATGAACATAGGCTCTGTGACTTGAAATCCCTCTTTGTCATTGCAACATAGGTAAATTTGTGTAAATCACAACCATATCACTTCTTTCCCCTTAGTTTCTCCTTCTGGAAAATGGAGAGGAAGACAATAGTGGAAGGTAATTTATAGGTGGATTGAAGGCACGAAAGAGACACTAGAACAGTTCAGAACTGGGCACCCTTATTCTTTCAAAAAAATAGAGGTTATTATTGTTGATATAACAGTATATAATGATACAAACTTTGTCACCCCCCTCAAAAAATTAAGTTCATAAAATTGAGGGGGCAAAGTGTGCTCTTTTGTTGGAAGGAAAGTGGGAACAGCTGTATCTATAGCTGTATCAATAGCATTCCATGTGAAGGGAGGGAAAACAGCACAGGGGAAGAAAGCTAGGCCAGAGAAAGGGGAAAGTGGTCAAGACTGGAATGTCTTTCTCTCCTGTCCCCTTGCCAAATGCACCCCTCCCCCCACCAATAATCAGATGACTTAGAACTCATAGTGCTTTATTAACTTCGGCCACCCTCTGGGGTGTGTGGCTCAAGTAGAAGATAGTCATCATAGGGGCCCCAATCCTACCCCTGTACCCCTACCAAAAAAAAAAAAAAAGACTTCAGTCAACTTCTTACAACTTCAAATGGTCCGTGACCAGTGCCACCAATTTTATGAAACCTCTCTCCACCTCTCCAGGAATTCTTCTCTTCTGTAGGGAATAAATGTATATACACACATGTACACATTTTTCAACTGAGAAGGTCTTTTGTTGTCCTGGTCCTAGGTCTTAAACTCAGGGTTTGAGCACTATCCTGTTGATTCCGCCACAGACAGACTGGTTCGCAAAAGGCCGTCAGAACTGTGGGTATTCCTCAGGGCAAAAAGGGAAAAACAAAAAAAAGAAAAAAGGGGGGGAAAAAAAAAACAGAGAAATCCCAGCTATCCTGACTTTAAGCCTTTATCCGAGTCACGGCACCATTTATGTTAGGTTTTTAAAAAGAGGTAGCCGAGTAAGAACAGTAGCACTCACGTGGTATTCAGGTAAGGGGTAGGTTTATTCAGTAGACCTGCTGGGACCAGGCAAGGTTGGCACTCCACGTGGCTGGGAAAGAGAGAGGAAAGAGCTAGAGCAGAGAGAGAGAGCTAGAAAAGAAGAGCAAGAGAGCGTCTGGGCCTGGGCTAGGCCTTATCTAGGGTCTGGGCGGGGAAAGGTGTGGCCACATCAAATTCAGATGTGACCTCAGCGGATGCAGATGTGACCTCTTCCAGGTGTCCCAGTTGCCTAGGTAACGCAGGTACTGGGTGGAGACTTTGCTGCGAGGAGGGTGGAGTCTGCTAGCCATCCAGGAGGGGACCTTACATTCCTTAGTTGTTTCGTTTTGTTGGGTTTTTTTTTTCTCTCTTTTTTTCCTCAAGGCCAGCACTCTACCACTTAAGCCACAGCTCTACGTCTAGCTTTTTGTTGATTATCAGAGAGCCTCATAGACATCCTTGCCCAGGCCAGCTTCAAATGACCATCCTTAGATCTCAGCCTCCTGAGTAGCTAAGATTACTGAATCACTGGCAACCAGATAAGGGTCCTTCATTCTTATCAAATTCTCTTAAAAGAGTTGGTGACTCCAAAAAGGGTTAAGAATGATTTCCCTATTATTTGTGGCCTGAAAAGTCACAGTTTCAGTTCTGTTGTGAATTACAGGGTTAACAATTACATCCACTTTAAACTTTTCAAGACAAAGGTTGCCTGAGGTCCCAGGCTTGCTTGTAAAACAGCAGTTGGGTCGTGAATTCTTAAAGATGGTTTCTACAGTTTAGTTCTCAGCTTCAATTCTAACTGGAACCATGGTCTGGCCATCTTAGAATTGGTTCAAATCTGAGTTAAGAAATAATGCATGCTTATGTATCATGTACCACACAAGTACATTTATTCCTAGGCGTGAATAATCATTTCTTAATTCTGTTTGGTCCTGGACTTGGAGTGCCAGGTTTAATGGAAGGAGTTGGGAGAAGAGAACTCTAGAGTTAGAGTATTTGCCTAGCATGTGACAGGTCTTGAATTTGATCCCCATCACCACAAATAATAATAATAGTAGTATAATAGTAGCAGCAACAGCAGCAATACCAATCAAACAAACAAAATATAAGATACCCAGTTTCACTTAAATTTCAGATAAATAATTTTTAGTAAAATGCTTGAGATGGAATGGCTTTGTAAATATAGAAAGATCTTTCAGCCCTACACCTCATTCTAGGTAAGATGAGTTTTCAGTAAACAATCATAGTATCTCTTGGGGGATTGTGGAAATGTTCTAAATTTTTTGGAGGTTCCTCAAAAGACTCCACATAGAGCTCCCCTATGACCCAGCAATCCCACTTTTGGGCATTTACCCAAATGTTTACAAACAAGACCACACTAAAGCTACCAGCATGACTATGTTTATTGCAACATTATTTACTATAGCTAAGATATGGAACCAACCCAGATGGCCCTCAGTAGATGAATGGATCAAGAAAATGTGGTATATATACACAATGGAATTCTATGCTTCCATCAGAAAGAATGACATTGCCCCATTTGTTAGGAAATGGAAAAACTTGGAAAAAATTCTATTAAGTGAAGTAAGCCAGGCCCAAAGAAACATAGGTCCATGGTTTCCCTTATTTGCAATATCTAGTATATGTCTGAGTCAAGCAGAAAAGGTCAGATAAGGTGATGTTAGGGAAATGAACCCTAAGATATGTATTCAAATGTTTTTTTTTCTTTCATGCGATTGTTTCTAACACATGTATAAGATTATTTCTTTGTTGCTTTGTATGTCCTTCCCCCATGGTGTAACCCCTGCTTTCACTGTATTTGATGTTGGTATAATTTGTGGAGGGGAAGGGGGAAAACAAATCGTTTAAATAGGGATGCAGGTGGACCCATTACAACAATGAGATGTACAAGTCATTATGTCGAAAATGAACTTTACAACTTTGGTGAGGGGCGGGGTGGGGGAGAGGATGGGAAGGGATGGGAAGGGGAAACAAAGGAGGAGGCTACAATGCTTGATAAGAAATGTACTCATTATCTTGCCCATGTAATTGTAACCCCTCTGTACAGTATTTTCACAATAAAAAAAAGAAAATGTGATTTAAACTACAAATCTTATTTCTCAGAATAAAGCACAGATGTAAGCACCTGTGCCAAGTTTTGCATAAAATTTCTGGATCTACTGAAGTTCATGTCTGGGTTTCAGGCCCTGTCTTTCCTGGGAAGCTGTACACTGTGACAGTCCACCTCTTGGCATTGAGGATAAGGCTTACCCCAGGCCAATGTGTTTTGGGATTCTTTACTTGTTGACTGTGATGATGACCTCTGAAGAACCTGTCACCCTAGCAAGCCTGCTGCTTCTCAACTTTATGCTGAAAGGCAGTATTTATGTTATGGTATACATAGAACCTCGGTTTGACTTGCGTTTCTTTAAGAAACAGTAACATATGCCTGTCCAAGCAGACCTTTGCTCCCACCTTGGCTAACTTCTTTGGTACAAACAAGGTGTTCACACCCCAGGGTTGTAGACTCAATGAGGAAGCACCCCCATCAAAACACACAAAACCCATTGTGTAGTTTTAGTGTCAGCTGAATCTGAGGCATGTACTACTCCTTTATCTCTGTTGACCTTCTGAGATATTGGGAGAAATGCACATAGATCGTAGACAGTAGGGTGGGGATGATGAGCAACAGGAAGAATATGCTCTAAGAAGTTCGTTATCAAGCTCTGAGGTCTGGCTTCTCCAGATTTAATCACTAACCTCAGGGGGGAAAATGGTTTATATAACTCCAAGGAGTCACTGTGGGACTCTACTAAAACCTCAGAACAAGTACTGCTGTTTTTTTTTTTCTTCTTACTGTTTGCTCTAAACATTAGCTGTTTGCCCAAAGCAAAACCAGTATGTCTGTAAGAACCATGGGAGGAGAGCCAAGGCCCCTTAGTGATCCCTTTATTCTGGTTCTTTCTACAGTTTAGACAAGTCAAATTTCACTAGTGCTTGGAAAGACTTGAGAACACTAGACTAATGTGGGAAAGCCGAACAAGGTATGAACTGTAGGAGGTGTGAACTGTGGAAACTGAGGTCCCACAGAATCACAAGTCTGGGACTCTGAACTTCTCTAAACCTCTCCACCTCAGAAGTATGAGAACTTCTACCTAGACAACCAATAGAATCCAAAAGTACCAAAGTATCAAAGAACCTTGGTCTTCCTGCACAAAGCATCATAATTCTTCTAACTGCCTTGATCAGAACACAGAACTTTGAGATACACAAGTCTTTGACTCAAAGTAAAGTCTCAATATTGTAGAATTCCTGGGCTGGCCTCAGCAAACCATGTGAAGATACAGTAAATTGCTTGTAGCCATTGAGAAGATAAACTCACCCTAAGCCCTGGCTCTCTTCCTACCTAACTCAGTAAATTCTTTCTTATCTTCTCATTCAGATCAGTCCTGAAGGCAGGACTTCTGCCAGTCTGCTCTTGGTAACTGCTGCCATGGTAAGACAAGTAAATCAATACCTTTCCTTGAAAAAAGATTCTCTAAAATCATCCATCTTGCTTCTTTTATGTCTTCTTGCTGGGCAGTTGTGGCTTGCCTGTAATCCTAGCTACTCAGGAAGTTAAGATGTAAGGATCCTGGTTCTAAGCCAATCAGGGCAGGAATGTCCATGAAACTGTTACCTCCAATTAACCAGCAAAAAGCCAGAACTGACTCAAGTGGCAGAGTACCAGCTTTGAGGAAAAAAAAAAAAAAGCCAAGGGGAAGTACAAGGTCCTAGGTTCAAACTCCAATACTGGCACAAAAACATTAAAAAGATAAATCTTTTTTTCTTATATTTGTTCAAAAGAGTGAGTGAGGCATTACCATTTGGGGCTTTTATTTTTTTCAATCTGAAAAGTTTTAGGTCTTTACTGGAGAGTTTTTTTTTTCCTGGTGAGCTCAATCTTTTTTCTTTTCTTTTTGCTGATCTGGAGCTTGAACTCAAGGCCTAGGTGTTTTTCATGAGCTTCTTTTTTTTTGGGTGGGGGGGGTGTGTCCAGTCATGGGGCCTGAACTCTGGGCCTGGGCACTGTCCCTCAGCTCAGCTTAAGGCTAGCGCTCTACCACTTGAGCCACAGCGCCACTTCGGGCTTTTTTCTTTTTGCTTATGTGGAGCTGAGGAATCGAACCCAGGGCCTCATGCATGCAAGGCAAGCACTCTACCACTGAGCCACCTTCCCAGCCCTGAGCTTCTTTTGCTTAAGGCTAGCTCTCTACCACTTGAGCTACAGCACCACTTCTGGCTTTTTCTGAGTAGTTTATTGGAGATAAGAGTCTTATGTACTTTTCTGCCCGAGCTAGCTGGCTTCGAATCGTGGTCCTTAGATCTCAGCCCCCTGAGTAACTGGGATTATAGGTGTGAGCCACCCAAGACCTGCTAAGCCCAGTCTCTTTCAAAAATTCAGCTGAGCCTTAAGTCTATATAACACAGCAGTCATCTTTAAGTTTCATTTTCTTTCCTGTAGAAGTGAGAAGCCAAACTACCTACTTTGTAGCTCATCCATTGAGGGCTGATCTTCATTTCCAACTTCCTGCTCTGCATCTCATTTCTCTTATTGGTGTTTAGGTAATATCATTTGCATTTGATACATGCTTTCTCCAACGTTATCCTTAATGGATCAGTAAATCTTAGTACCTTCATAGCTGTGATTGTAGCAGTATTGCTGGCTTTACTTTTGCTTTACACTCAGCTCTCCTTGCAGTATTTTACGTGACTCTTACAAAGTTATGAAGAGAATGGCAGTTCTCTCACCTTCACATTGTAGAAGAAACCACATCCTATAGGATTGTGTTCTCAAAGATGCTGTGAGGGGAGGCCCAACAATCCACCAATGTTCCATTGTAAAAGGGCTGATCCTGGCTCCCATCCTTGGATATTTGGTAATGACTTAAGAGACTTTCCATTGTTTCAAACTGATGAAATGTGTGCTACTGGTATCTAGTGGTCAGAGCCAGGAACGCTGCTGGCTTTCTTACCTACAGTGTCCAAGTCAGTCCAAACTACAGAGTGATCTGATCCCAAGCTTAGTAATATCAGGGTTGAAAACCTGCCAATAAAGGATTTTTTTTTTACTCTTTCTTGCTTTCCATCAATGCCAGGAGAAAAAGAAAACTTCCCATCTTGATGAGCATGAGAATCTTGAGTTCTTATATCCCATATGTATTCAGACATTGGTGAGCACAGGGTACCATGGAGCAGGGCAAAGTACAGGTCAAGGGAGGTGTTCTTAGCTGCAACAGCTGTGTTGGTTCCAAGGAGAGACAACTTTGACAAAAGCAGATGAACAAAAAGCTGCAAGGATGTTTAGTTTGTGATTTAAAAAATCATTTTGCAGCTTACAATGCTCAATAGGAAGTGTACTCATTACCTTACTCATGTAACTGTAACCCCTCTGTACAGTATCTTTACAATAAAAAATATATTTTAAAAAAGCGCTTCCTCCTGCCCATAAGATGTTCTTTAAATAACTCAAAAAATTGGAGCCATTTAACTGTGTTATGAAGGGGTGACAAGATTACTGCTCATGGCCATGTTCAATTAATTCCTTCCTTGGAATCATGTCACCCCAAGCTATAGGTGGTGTTACTCTTCATATTCTCCCCCACATGCTTTAGAACTAACTAACCCATGTTTTAAATGCCTAGATTTTACTGTGAAGTAACTTGTGGGGGTTGTTTCCTAGAAGCAGATTCTCTTTTCATAACCCTTGGCTCTGGCCTCCACTCCCTTGCAGGTGGCCAGATGACTAAACTGTCAGTGCTTACCTTTTCCCACGTGTAAGTACAGTTAGGAAAAGTGAACCGTTACCCAAGATCATCATAAAAGGCTCAGCACATCTCATTGGATTAGATGGGACCATGTGCTCATCCTTTAACCAATAAGGTAGTCAGGCAAGTGCTAGGAGCTGATGGGTGTACCCTAGGACACCTAATACGTCTGAGCTGAAGTGGAACTTTATGTAATATATTTGAACCCCAAAATGGGACAAATATGTTGCTCAAAGGGAATTTTGGAGGAAAATGATTATCACACATACACTATGAAGAAGCTTTGAATTCTGTAGAAGACTTTGGTTCTTACCCTAGCATTGTAGTTAATTAGTACTGACTAGCATTTAACTCAAGATAGCTGTATAACTATTCCTGCCTCTTCTTCTTTTTTGTCTACAATATGGACATTGCCATCAAGGTAGGTATAAAAAAATCAATTATCTATGGACAGTAGAAGTATTATACAAATACACAGTCATGATCCTGTTAGACCCGCATGAATTTGATTCTGCTTCTATTAGTCTGGAAGAATTTAGACCAGCTATTACCTACCCAGCTAGTCCATGCCAGCCTTCTGAAACGCAGTGTCTAAATTTATCCCAATCCTCATTGTTGCAGGTCAGTGTGGGAAATCTTCTGAGGTCAATGACTGAGGTAATTGGCTTGAAAAAGTCTCTGTTAAATGACATAATTGGTTTTAATTACGTAATTACGGCACTTAAAGTGTGGGGGTGAAAGGTTACTATTATATTTAGAAGTGAGATCCCCAAATGAAGCAAGGGTGTTTAGGGTACCCTTTTTTTCTTTGTCAGAAGGAAGCCAGAGTAGGCTGGCCTTGGCTCTGGTGAGTTGGGGATGATTGTCCCACAGGAGGTGGTACTAGGGCGGCTCTGTGTATCATAGGAACCTTTGTAATGAGACTGAAAGGGCTTCCGTAAAGACCTCATTGTGATCTGAAGTTACTGAGCAATGGGGACTTCAACTGTCAGCAATTGAATCTGATTGGGCAGGGTAATTATATGATTGCCGCTGGTGTTTGTACATGCATGAGGATATTTTTATAGGAAAAAACCTAATTGCTTACTTACTTAGTGGAAGGAGAAGCTAAGCAAATGTATGTTGTCATAGGTTAAGAGGACATCCTTGCTTTGTGCTTGAAATAACCACTACTCTGATTCTTAGAAGTGAGGGTTTTGTTTCTCTCTCTGTTCAGTCAGAGTTGTTTGTGGGAGTGACATTATATGATAATATTAAAACCTAAGAAAGCCACTTAACGATGTTTTTCATGAAAAACGACCAGGAGCACATTACCCTTTCTTAAACTCTCCACACAATGGTTTCTTTCACAAGCAGCTAGGACTAGGGGCCACACTTAAGCTACTGGGACTTTCATGGGCTTTTGTGGGCTTTGTTTTGTTTTTGTTTTTACCCCATGTGGAGGGCCCTGACAGTACTGACTTCATCAGCTATCTGGTTTCCCCGAATTGCGCAAGACAAGTAGGAGATATTCTGTCTGTGACAGTGTTTTACACGTGAAAAACACCAAAAGTAAGAGGCACAAAATGGACCCTCTGCAATTTCCCAGGGTCCTGGAGGGAAAAGGAAGGAGGTACCCTATAGTAGGAGAGCCAAAAGGAACCAAAGAACTCTTGGGGCTCCTGAGTGGATGTTGCCAAACTGTCCTCCTGCAGCTTGTCTGCAATGACAACCCAAAGTGTAGCTGGCATTTTCCCCCTGATGTAGCTGTGCAGAAAACAGATCATTGCAATTAAGACAGTTCCAGACCAGTTCAACGCCACATTGCTGTTGTTTTGGGAAGTGTATGTGTGTGTGCACACACACATGCACACTGGTACTAGGGCATGGACTTAGGTCCTGGGCATTGTCTCTTAGCTTATTTGCTCAAGGCTGGACCTCTACCACTTGAGCCACAGCTCTACTTCCAGCTTTTTGGTGGTAGGAGATAGGAGTCTCATGAACATTTCTGCTCAGGCAGGCTTCAATCCAAGATCCTTAGAGCACAGCTTCCTGAGTAGCTACGATTACAGGTGTGAGCCATTGACACACAGGTTACAGTTTTTGTTTGTTTCTTCTCACAAAGTCTACTTTTTTCTAAGTACTTTCCTGACATTCCACCAAAGTGGAAATGCTGTTGGATTGTGGGAATTAGAGGAATGCCTTGGATGTGAGTTTTTGGACTTTATGTCTGGGTGCTGTGGATGGGTGGAAGATTATAGGCTGGAGAATGGCTGAGAACAAAGGGCTTTCAGCATTCCAGACCAGTCCTGCTCCCGACTCTCAGAAACCTTTCACATGCTGATCCTCCCCACCCCCATCTTGTCTGGCTAACTTCTTAGGTCTTTGGGGGTCACTTCTCCTTAGCAGCTTTCCCTGACCACTCACCCTCAACCTGGACTGGCCACCTTTGCTTTCAACTCCATAGCATATTCTTGGTTCCTATACCCTACCCTCTTGTCATGGCCTATCTCATTGTTTTCCCAAGAGGCCTACCATCTCCATGAGGGCAGGGACTGTGTGTGTGCATTCTTCACTAGTCACCTCCATTCTGAGCCTGGCACAGTGCTTGATGAGCGTGTAGTGACAGTGACTAAATGTGGGAAAGGAATGCTTGCTGGGTGTCCTCGGGAACTGTGGGTGCTGTCTAGGTTTCCCTGCCCTTGCTGTTAATACTGCTTTCTTGTTGCTTACAATTTTCACCGCCCTAGATGATCCAGCTCTGTCGGAGGCACATAGGCACAGCCAAATCTCATGCTGTACATTGATCACCTGTCCAACCTTTGCCTAGAGTGGGAGCCCCCAGTTCCTTCAAGAGATCCAACTTTACCTGTCTGTAAAGAAGAAGAGGAGGAGGGAGACAGCAGGGAGGATCCAGTGGCAGTTTAACACCAGAGCAGGTCCAATGTTTACTTTTACCCTTTTGGAGGTGGGTAACTACAAATGCTTGGGGTGCTGGGTTTTAGAAAGACTCTGGATTTCAGAGCTTATGTGTATTTTTTTTTCTGAAATATAAAGTTTGCACCCTATTCTTATATTGAATTTAAAGCTAGTTGTGCCATGATTCTCACTAATGTGAACCCAAAATCCAGATTCATTCACTCACATGATACAAGTTGTTGTGTTTGTAAGGTTTTAGGTAAGGAAAGAACACGCAAGAGGAGGTAAAGGTGAATAAAAGTTTACTGGGGTATGCTCCTGGGCAAACTCCCTGGTCAGGATCAGAGAGGTGGCTCAGAATCTGGATGGAGCAGGGGTCAGCAGGAACTTTGAACAAGTAACTTGTTTTGCAAGTTTGAGCAGTTTCAGCCTAGTGCTCCTGAAGAACAATTGGGACAGCTGGTGTATAAGGAAGTGGCTTTTTCTCAGCTGCCTCTGCCCTCCAGCCGCCTGACATTATGGCATCTTTGGTGTGGTACTAGGGCGATGATAGTTGTCTGGCTCCTTCCTGCTGGACATGGACATCGTGGGGCTGTATGCTGATTGTCTAGAGGCAAGTGTATGGGTGGAGAAGAAGCAGATTAACTGTCCCTCTGGTCGTTTCTTGGCTGCTGCTCTGGATGAGCCTCAAGAGGCATGGGACAAAAAAAAAAAAAAAAGAAAAGACAAATTAAAATTAATGGGCCTACTAAGGGTAGTAATCATCCAGTGAGGGGGCTATGGAACCAGTCTAGACTGGGCCCCCTGGATTGTTGATGTTTGAGCTCCTCCTTTAGCTTATTTAGGGCCTCCATATTTTGTTCTACCAAACCTGACTCATTAATATAATAACAAAATTGTTCCCGCAAGAATAGGCAGGTTCCATCTTTTTTGGCTGTTAGGAGGTCCAAGACTCAGCAGTTTTGAAGAGCAACCTGTGCCAGGGAGGTAAGTTGGCGCTGGAGTGAGGCTAGAGATACTGAGGTGGATTCCATGGTCACCTGGAGTTGATCTGAAAATTCCTGAGCTGAGACCAGGCTGTGTCTTAGGGCCAAAGAAACCTGTTGTACTACTTAGGAAATAAAGGCCCAGCCATTATCAGATTGAAGGGAAGTAGAAAGGCCAATAGGAGGAATAATTTCTGAAAGCAAAAATGGGGTTACAACTCCTGCCATCTCTTTGGGAGTTGGAGAGGCCTCGACTCACCCTGTAAGGGTGTCTGCCAGGGCAAGAAGGTACCTCATTCTTTTGTGGGTGAAATCAACCTTCCAGTCTTGGCCAGGCAAATAGCTCCGCATAAGCTGGGTTATAAAGGCTGGCCTAAGACCCCTTTGAGGGGTGGTGGTGGTAAAGCATGTAAAACATGTCCAAGAGGCAGACTCAACTATGGTAAGGTGATCAAAGAGGGGCTTTAAAAACTGAAACAGTGCCTTTGGCCCAATATGAAGTGAGGCGTGAACCTGCTGTATGAGGGTACCCTAGGCCAGAAGCAAGGCCAACTTATTTCCCACAAAGATCCATTCCTGTTCTCCATCTATGCCACCCTTCTCATAGAGAAGAGTTTTATTTTTGGGACAGGGAATACTGAGGAGTCAAATCTGGAACCTGTAAAAGTAAAAGGGGAACTGCTTGAAAACCTTGGGGATGCACCATCCAGGTCAGCTGACTGGCATGAGAGGTGTTTGGATCCTCCCACGTAAAGGCAAAGAGATTCCAACATGCAGGGTCCAAGGGAATGGTAAAGAAAGCATCCTTAAGATCTAATACAGAAAAAATGGGTAGTAGAAGTGAGGATATGGAAAAGGAGGGTATATGGGTTGGGAACTACAGGGTGTATGGGCACCACAGTCTCATTAATGACAGGAAGGTCCTGTAGTAACCAGTAGGAGCTGTCTGGTTTGCAGACAGGCAAAATAGGGGTGTTATAAGGAGAGTTAGTTGGCACCAGGAGTCTCTTCCTTTTCAAATACTTTCTTATCCAAAGGAAACCATTTTTCCCAATTCCTTTCCCAAGACTTTCTTTACTAACCTCTTTACAATTCCTTGAATTCCTTTCCCAAGACTTTCTTTACTAACCTCTTTACAATTCCTTGAATTCCTCTCCCAAGACTTTCTTTACTACCCTCTTTACAATTTCTTGAGCTTCTTTGTGGCTAGAGTTTAAAATTGCCCATTTTTTCCTTTGGCATGTGGAGCTGGGTTATCTCAGAACTGCCTCAAGGCACCATCTGGGTGGAGAAGTTTGCTAGATTTTAAGGCTAAGAGCAGGACTGGGTCTCAGTCCTCTTACTACCTCCATTGCACATATCAGGCACATAAGAGGGCCCGTTGCTGGTAGCTGGGAGGGAAGCCTATCAATTCCCATAACCAAGACCTGGGAAAGAATTAAGGGGCGGAGTAGGAAGGGAGAACTGAATAGGTCGACTCTGTATCATCCAAAAAGGAAATGGCCTTACCTGTATCGTTACCTTAGGCTCAATGAGGGTGAGTGGGGTTGGTGAAGCAGGGCATCATCAGTCTTCAGTGGCCAGGTCCAGGACTGAAGGTAGCAAGTCAGGGGAAGGAAGGCTTCCAGGGTCCCTTTTATTTTTTTTATTTTTTTTTTCCAGTGTCCCTTCTGATTGCACAGCAGACATGGTGGTTGGGGAGGATAGGGTTTAGGGCATTGCCTTACCCAGTGCTCTTCCTGGCTGCACTTGAAGCAGGGTCCGGATGGTTAGTGCTTTTCTCCAGAGCCAAACATTGTAGAAGGCAGCCACCAGAGCTTGGGCTTGATAGACCACCTTTTGGTGAGAGCCAGTTTCTCTATCAGCCTTTTTCTGCTCCTCATGGGCATGGAAAACTTTAAAGGCCATATTCACCAGGTCACAGATAGGGGTTTGAGGGCCATCCTCAACATTTTTAAGTTTGTTCTTTATGTCAATGGCTCACTGAGAAATAAAATGGGAGGCCAAAAGGCTTGCCCCAGCCAGGGAGGTGGGATCCAAGTGGGTATACTTAGAAAGGACCTCCATAAGGCTAGCTAGAAAGGCAACAGGGTTCTCATCCCAAAGCTGAGTAATTTCCGGCAGTTTGTAATAACCATATGGAAGGCTGCCTGTAATCCAGCCAAAAGATACTGAATCATCTTATCTCTTCACTAGTGGCCATTGTGGCCCTCAGCTGTGTCTATCTGATATTGCCAATGAGGGTACTGTCTGGGGACTGACTTAGTTCCCGCAGGCATGGTTGTATCTGTAAGGTGGATCTCATCCCCGTAAGCCTGGGCAGCCTGATAAGACTTGCTCACACTCCTCCATGATAAGAGTGAAGGAGAGTATAACATGGAGGTCATGCCAGGTTAGCTGGTAGGCCTGGGTCAGGTAATGAAACTCCCTGATAAAGGTGAAGACAGGTCATTGGAGAAAGACTCCATGCAAGCCTCAGTCTGAGATAGCTCCCCTAATGAAAAGGAAATGTGGACTCGCACCAGGCCCTCTGCCCCAGCCACCTCATGCAGGCTAAGCAAATGTTTTGGTGGCCTAGTTTGGGTGCAAGTTTGGCCACCAACAGGGGAAGGGAGAGCTAAGGCAGGGGTTGGGACAGGGGCAGGTACGGGGATTTGTGGATAGGGAACAGGTCCCAACATAGGGTTAGGTGGCAGATAAGGCGGGGGACGTGCCATAGGTAGGGAAGATAACAGAGAGTGACACGGGTCAGGAGAGGAAGAGAGAGGGAGAGAGTTTTTGAGGGATCTTGCCACATGAGCAAGGTTTGAGATGGAGGCAGGAGAGACAGAGGGAGGTACAGGAGTGTAAGTAGAAGAATCCCTGGACTTAAGGAATTTCAGCCCACTTTACCATCCACTCACAGAAACTGCAGAGATGGGTTAGTATATTGAAATTGAAAGTCCCATTTTCAGGCCAGAGTGACTGGTTATCAAGGCCATTACATAGGCCATTCCCAGTTACATAGGAAGGGTTAAGGTCAGGTCTTAGGCCTAGTGGTTTAAGATTAGTCAATAAGCAACCCAGAGAAGTATGTGGGTCAGGTTTGGAATTTTGTTTTCCCATGGTGCCCAGGCAGCCCGGGGTAAAACTAAGGCTGAAGAAGGCATCCCTGACTTAGCCAAAGAGTCACCAAATAAAAATGGGGGTTACAGAGAAGACCAGGCATCCCTGATCATTCTCAGCACCAAGGCCAAAGGCCAGAGGGAGACTAATGCATGAATATTAGTGAATTTTACGGACAGAACTGAAAGAAACTGAGTTCCTGGAGAGCAAGCCAGGACACCCTGAGACAAAGGGTAGGGACTCACCCAATCCCAAGGTGGTAGATGTGCAGAAGGCTGGGCTAAGGTCCTGGTCCCATGGTGGTGGGGGCAGGGGGGGGGGAAGGGGAGGGGCAGGCAGCAGGCAGAGGCCTTGGCTGGATTTACACAGATAACCAATAAAGAAATCATCATAAATATGTTAGGAAAAAATCTCAAGAAAGAAAAAGCATTTGAATATTTATCTTGAGGTTCATTTTACCTAACATCAACTTATCTGACCTTTTCTGCTTGTCTCAGACATATACTAGTTATTGCAAATAAGGGAAACCATGGGACCTATGTTTCTTTGGGCCTGGCTTACTTCACTTAATAGAATTTTTTCCAAGTCTTTCCATTTCCTAACAAATGGGACAAAGTCATTTTTTCTGATGGAGGCATAGAATTCCATTGTGTATATATACCACATTTTCTTGATCCATTCATCTACTGAGGGCCATCTGGGTTGGTTCCATATCTTAGCTATAGTAAATAATGCTGCAATAAACATAGTTGTACTGGTAACTGTAGTATGGTCTTGTTTGTGATCATTTGGGTAGATGCCCAAAAATGGGTTGCTGGGTCATAGGGGAGCTCTATGTAGAGTCTTTTGAGGAATCTCCATACTGCTTTCCAAAGTGGTTGAACAAGTTTACATTCCCACCAACAATGCAGTAGGGTTCCCTTCTGTCCACATCCCCTCCAGCATCTGTTGTTTTTAGAGTTCTTGATTTTTGCCATTCTAACTGGGGTGAGGTGGTATCCCAATGTTGTTTTGATTTGCATTTCTTTTATGGCTAGAGAGGTTGAGCATTTCTTCATATGTCTATTGGCCATCCTTCTTTCCTCTTCAGAGAAGTTTCTCTTTAAGTCTTTAATATCCCAAGCCACAAGGTGGCCGTCCATGGGATATGTACCACTTATGGAGACAGAGGCCACAAGGTCTTTTCAGGTGGCTGTTTAGCCCAAAGTAAATTGGGCGGGCTCTGTGTTCCCAGTGGAGGAGGCCTTGGGAAAGGAGGAAGGAAGGAGAAAGGTCCAGAAGAGGCAATGCCCCTTGGTCACCCTAGAGTGAAGCGAAGCACTAGCATCTTCCCGGGTTCAGCTTCAGATGTTTTAGGTGAGGAAATAACACGCAGGAGGAGGTAAAGGTGAAGAAAGAAAAATTTATTGGGGTACGCTCCTTGGGCAAACTCCCTCGTCAGGATCAGAGAGGTGGCTCAGAGTCTAGTTGTAACAGGGTTTATATGGCTGGGGGTCAGCAGGAACTTTTAGCAAGTAACTTGTTTTGCAAGTTTGAGCAGTTTCATGCTAGTGTCCCAAAGAATAATCGGGACAGGTGGTGTAGAAGGAAGTAGCTTTTCTCGGTTGCCTCTGCCCTCCAGCGGCCTGACAGGGTTGGCCTCATGTCTTTTTAAATGAACCGAATGGAGAGTCATTTGCGTTGGCCACTGTTTAATGCTAATTATATTTGTTATTTGTTTGACCAAGGAATATGATTTTCCCCAGATTTTCTTGTTTGAATTGGGTGGTTCTTTTTGTTTTGAATACCACCCCGTCCCCCACTTCAGTTAACTTCTTAGACCATGAGATCCTGAATAACTGCTGAGTAGATGCACTTTTACTTGGACCCGGGTTTTTAAGTACAGCCCCACACAATCCTGGGGCATATCTAGCCAGCCTCTTCCCTAAGTGGAATATGAACCAATGACTTCTCAGTCCTTAGGCAAAAGGGCTTCTTGCTGATTCCCTAAGTCCCAAGCTCTGCCTGATTGAACTGCCCTTGGTTGAGAGAAACTTAACAGTTAACAACTTGTGGATGGGCAGACATTTGCATATGGAAACCACAGCCTCACATGGAGGGGGACTGAGTAAACCCTCAGAGGCCACAGCTTCTTGGGAAGCAATCTCTGCATCCAGCTTTTCCTGGTCTGAAATGTATTCTGCTTGTGGTGGTTCTGAGTCTCATTTACTTTGCATTCCAGAGTTGCATTTCTGCTTTGGCACAATCTGTACTTACACGCGGATTCTTAGGAGTTTCCTTCTAGGAAAGAGTTTGAATCCACTTTGTTTTATAAGTAGGTGTGTTCACAAACATTGTACATTTTGCATCAAACAGCCGTAGGCTATGGTGAGCTTTATTCTTGAGTTCTAAGAAAAAGTTTAATTTAACTTTCAGTTTTGGAATGGCACCAAGATCCTCTGGATTGAGGCAGGTAGTAACTGTTATACCAATAAATCACTTCTTCAAAAAACCTTTGAGTGACATTTGATTTATAATTCAACTTAGCAATACCATCTTCAAGTGTCCCATCTTGTCTAACCATTATGATCTAGCTCCTTTCAGAGGAAAAGAAATAGATTCATATTCTGCATGCGTTGGGCTAGTCCTTTCGTTTTTGTCATCACATAATATGATGATGAGGATAATATAAAAACAAAGAAGCAGAAAAATTTATGACTGTCATTTTTAGGGCACACCCAAAATAATCCAATTGTTTCTATTGTTTTGTTTTAGAAACCATGCTCCTATTCTTTTATTGATTGATTCATCCAAGGAACAGATTTAAACATAGCTCTCCCTAGTGAAATGCCTGGACCCGCAACCTGCATCCTGGTACCACCTATGAACTTCTTAGAAGTAGACATTCTCAGACCTCACCCAGATCTATTGAGTCAGAAACCATGGGTGAGGCCCAGCAAGCTGTCTGTGAATGTGCCTCTGGTGATGCCAGTACACACAACAGTCTGAGAGCCCTGCTTTTGCCACTGCATGATATGGGGTGTGACTAAGTCCTGCTATCCAGGAGCTTGTGATCCCATCCAGGGGCATAAGGCATAAATTCATCAGACACTTAAGCAGAATGATCTTCATAAAATATAAATTACATCATACACTTGCTTCCTAAACTCCTCCAGGCAGTTTCCTTTGTTCTTGTAATGAGTATGGAGGCTTGGCTAAGACTTGCAAGGCCTGGCTTGCTCTGCCCCTTGCCTGCCTTCCCAAGCTAGTCCAGTTCAACCCTTTCCTCCTAGTGCACTCACTGTATCGGCCTCCTTTCTGACACCCCCAATCTGCCCGGAGTGTGGTGTCTACAGGAACACAGAAGAAAGGGAAGAAGAGACAAGAGAATGGTGAAGGGTCAATGATAAACTTGGTCACTGAAGTAAAATACTTTGAAACTCCTGTTCCCGTAGATTAATATGTTGACACAGTACTATAGAAATAGATGTGATGGTTTTATTGATGTCATAGTGATTATTGGCCTCATCTTGTAAAAAAACAATGTCTGAGATGGTTTTCCAAACCGTAAGTAAATGTGAAGTACATCTTGGTGTCATCTATTTGTATTGACTTATCTCTCAGAGGCCTGGACTAGGCAGGCACAGATGCTCTGTCACAAAATAGGATATGAATAAACACTACTGGAGATAAGATGGTGACCTTGTCTTAGAGTGTTGAGGAAGCTGATGAATGACTTTTGCTGTCTTCATTTAGTTGGAGAAAGATGGTGACTGTATCTGTTGGGTTTGGTCTTTTTTATATTTTTATTTTAATCTTTAAGTAGTTATACATTAATATTAAATGTATATATGGGGCTGAGAAGGTGGCTCAGTGGTAGAGCGCTTGCCTTGCATGCCTGAGGCCCTGGGTTCGATTCCTCAGCACCACATAAGCAAAAAAGAAAAAAGCCAGAAGTGGTGCTGTGGCTGAAGTGGTAGAGCGCTAGCCTTGAGCTGAAGAGCTGAGGGACAGCGCCCAGGCCCAGAGTTCAGGCCCCACAACCGGACCCAAAATAAATAAATAAATAAAATAAATGTATATATGTAGAAATGGAACTAGAAAATCGAGGGGAATGAGTGGGGATTATGAGAGATGAGGGAGAATTAAGAATGCGGTGACATTATTATTATACACTGGCATGCTGAGCTGGGTTTAATCTCCTTAAGACTATAAATGCCGGGCTGGGAAGGTGGCTCAGTGGTAGAGCGCTTGCCTTGCATGCATGAAGCCCTGGGTTCAATTCCTCAGCACCCCATAAGCAAAAAGAAAAAAGCTGGAAGTGGTGCTGTGGCTCAAGAGGTAGAGCGCTAGCCTTGAGCTGAAGAGCTGAGGGACAGCGCCCAGGCCCAGAGTTCAGGCCCCACAACCGAATCCAAGAAAAAAAAAGACTATAAATGCCAATACGTACCTTTATGAATAGTAAATGTACAATATGCTTTGAGAATAAATCAGCTGGTTGGATTTCTATGGAATATGACAATATCATATTTCAGGATTCTCTTCCTAATGAGAAAGGAGAAATGTTTAGGTACATTTATTTTGTTTTGTTTTATATATTGAGGTTGAACTCAAGGCCTCATGTTCTCACTCAGCTTTCTTGCTCATGACTGGTATTCTACCACTCGAGCCATGCCTCCAGTCCAGCTTTTTTCTGATTAATTGGAGATGGAATCCCTTGGACTTTTCTGCCTGGGTTTGTTTAGAATACTATTCTCCTGATCTCAGCCTCCCGAGAAGCTAGGATTATAGGCATGAACCCCTGGCTCCCTACTAAATATGATTTATCTTTTAAAGTAAATTGAATTTGAAGAAAGTAAGTTCTTAGATTTAGGACTTCAGGAATAAGGACGATTTGTGTGTGTGGTTGTTGTTGTTGTTGTTGACAGTTTTGTTTCCATAGTAACAGTCTAAACACAGCATTTGCTATTGGGCATCATTTGTTCATTAGGAAGCCGGTGGTTCGGAGGAAAATGTTAACTTGGAGGCACCAAAGGGGGAAATGGAGTGTGTTCTTAGGGGAAGTTTCTCCTCTAGTCTCCCAGCTTCTTCCTATTGCTAAGGTGAAGCTAGTCTGCCCCCACCCCTAACCGCCCCCCGCAGAGATGGGTAGGGAGTGGGGGAGACAACAAACATGCTGTGTTCCCACCCTCTGGGACACAGAGCTGGGAAGGTTTATTTATCAAATAGTCTCATTTAGGCACTCTAAGCTACAGTGAGCTAGGTGCGCTGAGGATGGGGAAAGAAGCTCTCTGCGTTGGCAGGAAGGAACAGGAGACTGCAAACTAAAAGATGACCAGATGTTCATCCAGGTGTATGTCTAGGTTGACGAGTATAAAAGGGAGCAAGGAACAGTTTTCACAGGTTCCTCACCCTAGCCAGGATTCTGCTGCTGGCTACCACAGCAGAGAACCATCTGGGCACCCAACAAAATGTATGGAAACACAACTCTAGAGTAAACCCCGAGGTAATGTACTTTGTCTACACAGGCTGAGTTCCATGTGCTGATAGCAAATACAGTTGTCAAAAGTGACGCCAGCGGCAGTATAGGCACCAGCACCATCCTTTTCTGAATTTTCTAACTCTTCTAGGGCCTCTCTGGGACATACCTTTTAAAGTCAGCATCTGCTAGACCTTTCATTAAGGGCTGGTGATTGCCCACAAGGGCCATTCTCTGGAAGATGCTCCATGGTATTCAGGGAAGGATCGAGAATATCTCCCAAGAAGCTTTCCAGGTGGCCAGCTGTTCTAGGTGAAAGGACCTGCTCTCCCACTTTGCCTGCTCAACCCAGAGGCTCTCTCCACGCCCTATCTGTGTTCGTAGCTAGGACATAGTGGGGGGGAAAGTCTCTGTATTGTTTTGTGGTCTTTAGCAGGGACTTTTGCACAGATCTGGCACCCAGAAATCATGGACAGATGAGGGAACTTTCTGAAAATACCCTAAGGCTCAGCTTCAGGATTATGAAATAAAAGAAATCTAAGGACATTCATTTATCCATCCATCATCCAAATACATTTGCTGCAGACTTAACTCTTTAGCCATATAGCCAAACACATTGTCTGACTCATGCTACATCCACTGTTGATGCTGGCTATTATAGGGGATGCAGAAAACCATTTCTGGCTTCTGAATCCCTGAGAAGTCCCATTCTTGATGCTCTTTGTGGTTCTGGTGCAGTAATCAGAGTACCAGGATCTGTGCAAGTCTGCTGCCCTTCAGAGGGGTAGAACTCTCCCACCGGCACCTGTTTCTTGAACTTCTACCCTGTGCCTGACATTTTAGAATATGTCAAAGGACAGCTCCATAGCTGGCTATACACAACCAAGGCAAACAGGAAATGATAGGGAGGAGGTGAACTTCAAGGTGGTCCAAGTAGCTTGTTAAAAAACTAGCAAGTTAATGAAGACAGGCCTTTGAAGCACCTAAGTTCCTGTTTGCTGAAGAAGACCTAGCCTATTTCTGAGAACAAGGACTGTGATTACAAGGAAACGATGACTTCTATACATTGAAGAATTTGAGCCTGGAATCCAGAAATTGAGCCAACAACTCATTGCACTGAAACAGACAATCCTCTTTCCCTCCATAGATACACTAAGTGTCTAAGTGCAGAAACTATAACATACAATTGAAGCTTGCTGGATTCAGGGGGAAATCAGATAATCTAGATATACTGAGCCATATTCCCGAAAGATGCTTTAACCAGTCCCAGGTAGAACCACTGAAACTGGGACTGGGCAGATGGTGTGCAAGGTGGACTTAGATATTTGGTCATCTTCTTTGTGATGGTAGAAAATACTTCCATGCCAGCTGCTTTTCTGAGGCCTGTTGGATCTATGTTCCTTGAAGCCACCTGTTATTTTCTTACTGGTTCCTTGTGGGTTGTTTTCCTTTACATAGACAAGTCAGTAATTTTGCCAGACTATTTCTACTGCTTGCCTCCTTTACATTTTCCTGGTATTCACTAAGCCCTTTTAACCTGCTACATGTGTTTTCCATCTGCATAAATTTATCTCTGCTTTTTTTAGTTTAGACTTTTTCTTCTGGGGTTTCTATTATCTTCAGGTTCTCACTGTCTAATTCCTGTATGTATCATTTCGTCCCTCACAGATTGCATCTCTGTATTCTGGGATCAGCTCACAAATTTACAGTTTGTTTCGCTGACTATGTTTTCTATGATAGCAATTTAGTTCTTGGCTGCTTCTAATCTTGGCTATGATTCCAATACTACATTTTTAATGGCTGGTAGATGATTGGGAAAATCTCCCTCCATTTTCTATCCTGAATATACTTCTCTGCCTCAGAATCTCAGACAAGCTTTCTCGGTGATGGGAAAACTGAGACCCAGAGAGGGAGAGTATTTGCCAAAGGTTATGCTAATGGTTCCTGGTGAAGGTGAGGATAGAACTCATGTTTTCTGCTGGTCTAAGGCCCTGTTTTATTCCCAGGTCTCGTCATAGTAAAGATTATCCATAAGGTAAAAAAAAAAGATGATATCATCTAACTAATGAAAAAAATCTCATACCTATTAAGTATGAGTATTCCAACTGGGCATTTCCTTCTTCATATTTATTCTTCCTTTTCTAGAGTGTAACTTGATTCAATAAGCAGCTTTTATGAGAGATCTGTAA
The DNA here is from genome assembly GCF_019054845.1 of Dipodomys spectabilis. Lineage (NCBI taxonomy): Eukaryota > Metazoa > Chordata > Mammalia > Rodentia > Heteromyidae > Dipodomys > Dipodomys spectabilis. The sequence goes on from NW_024870731.1 coordinate 3,368,690, forward strand.
CAACAAGAAAGTTTAAAATGGTTGTTTCCAATTGGGAACAGTTTTGTACCCAAGGACTCATTTAGTAGTACCCAGAAACACTTTTGGTTATCAACACTTAAGTGAGTATAGGAGCGAGGAGAGTTGCTGTTGATATCCAATGGAAAGAGGCTAAAGACATCACCAAACCTTCTGAAATGCAGAGGACCGCCCTATAACAAAGCGTTTCCCAGCCCCAAATATCATAGTTCTGATATTGAAAGCCCCTAGCTACAAGGGAACAGTCTCTATACTCTACATCTACCTGAGGACTGAAGACTCCTGGGAGTGTGCTTTCTCCTCTCCCTCTCCCTTTCCTTCTCCCCCTTTCTCTCCTTCTCCCTCTCCCTCTCTCTTTCTCTCTTACTCTCCTCTTCCTCTTTCTTTTTTTTTTTTTTTTGGTCGGTCATGGGGCTTGAACTCTGGGCCTGGGTGCTGTCCCTCAGCTCTTTAGCTCAAGGCGAGTGCTCTACCACTTGAGCTACAGCACCACTTCCGGATTTCTGGTGGTTTATTGGAGATAGGAGTCTCATGGTCTCTCCTGCCCGGGTTGGCTTTGAACTGCGATCCTCAGATCTCAGCCTCCTGAGTAGCTAGGATTACAGGCGTGAGCCACCAGCGCCTGGCCTCTTCCTTTCTTTCTCTGTCTCTCGCTCTGTGTCTCCTATTTAAAACATCACTTAAGTTAAAGTATTTGCATTTAAGAACAAATACTGAATACATAATTCCTCAACCAACAGATAAGAGAAATAAAGTTTTCTGAGTCAAAAGATTAGAGTAATAAAATTAAACATAGGTGGGGGAATCACCAGAATGTTTTCAGGTTATTTTATTTTTAATTGGCTTATATCAGCTATAAAGGAGGCTGGGGTTCATTGTTACATAGCTACACATGTTTACACTGTTTTCCAATCAATTTTATCCCTTCTATCACACTCCTTCTCCCCCCTCTAGAAAATAGTATCCCCAAAAGGTTTCCTTATCTCATTTGCATAGACAGAACGTTCCAATGTGTAATTGCTATCAAAATTCTGCTGCTTCTATGCTCCATGATAATTGGGAAGTTTGGCAGTGTTCTTCTTTAGGTAGTTGCCAATCCAAGAGAAAATCCTTAGGGCCCAATGGCTCTTACCAGTGCTCGCAGTGTTGGCACAGATCTGGTAAGCAGATGCTTTTGGTGGAAAATTTCTATTCTAGAATACTTCCTTCTGAGGAAGGGGGGAGTGTTTGGCCAGAGAAGAATGTACCCAGACAATCTGCCCCTTTGTTAATAAATGCTGTCATCTTGGCTGCCCCTCTCGCAGCCTCATCCTCCTGAAATCTTCAGTAAAAAGGCCATTGAACAAATACATCTGGCATCGGCCAGGATTTGTCTAGCTGTACTTTAACAAGGACTGGATTTAATCAGATTCAAAGGCACATTGAGCCTCATTCCAGTAGAGTGGTACATCTCTAGACAGGCTCTGGAAGACAGATTATCAAAAACAAAACAGAACAACTTTCTGAAGTAAAACTTGCACACAAATGTAAAGTCACTGAGGCAACTAAAATCTTCACATGTCTTAAGGTCATCAGGATACAGTATATTCAGTGTTCTGGTGGAGTAATCTCATTAGTCTTCATAGCAATCATCTTAATGAGCTCTAATATTATGAGCATTTTATAGATGTAGAAGCTAAGCTTAGGCCAATGAGCAACATGCTGAAAAAATACACAGTGATTCCATATTTCATCATTACTGCTGATTTTGAGTTCAAAAGCTACTATTTTTAAGGGTTTTTTTTCTCCTTTTTTGGCCATAGAGGGGGTTGAACTATGTAGCCTTGCCCTAGCCAGGCAGATACTCTACCACATGAGTCAATCTCCAGCACTTTTTGCTTTTGTTATTTTTTTCAAATAAGATCTTCCTGTTTATACCTGAGTCAACTGAGACTGATTTATGCTTCCTTTGTGGCTGGATAACAGGCATTTTACAGGTGGAAATGAGGGTCTTGTGGACTTTTTTTCCCCTGAGCTAGCCTTGAATTGTGATCCTCCTGATTTCTCCCTGTCCCCAATAGTGAGGATTGTACACATGGACCATTATACCTGGCCTTGTTTCTTTAATTGAACAATACCATCCTTGTACCAACATGCAGCTATTATAAGGAAGGACTGAATCAATTTCAAGAGACTTGGCAAAGGCTAGGAGGTATATAATAGTAGCCAAAACAGAGTTTAGTGTAAAAACAAAACAAAACAAAAAAAGCATTTGAGAATTATCTTCTCTGTCCTCATTTACAGTCTCCATGTGGTAGGATGCGATTCAGGAGATGTTGGAGCCACACGGAAGGGCACAGGTGTGCTGGCAGTGAGGAATCAGATGTGATTTTACACAGGTCATGTGGCTTCTCAAGGTGCCAGGTTTTTTATGGCACACAGGAAAAGTCATAGTTTAAGCATTTATCCAACAGTCATTTATTTGGCACCTATTATATACTACAGGGGTGACAAATTAGGTCATATTGAGGCTGTAACATAGATAATCCTACTGTGACATGAATTGCTCTGGGAGAGTCCCTATCTCTGTGAGGAGCAATGACCATTGTAGGCTGCCAAGTCAGGTTGATGTCTGCCAAATGCTCATTCATTTTCTACTGTGAGCCTGGATCCAAACCAGCAGCAAGGTATTGCAAAATACATTACATTTCCACAGAGGAAGATGTAGTAAGTCAGTAAACAAATCAATATGATGATTTCAAGGGCAATAAGTTGCATGAAGGAAATAGAATAGAATGATAGAAGGAATGTCCGGGAATAGGGAAGCTACTGGTCCTGAGGTAATCAGAGAAGGTTTTCTCAGGAGATGAAACACCAAGAAAATATTTGGGAAAACAATTTTCTAGGCTGAAAATGAAGTTTTGTTATTGTTTTAATACAGAAGTTTAGGTGTCATGCATAGGCTATTACTCCAAGGGTTTTGTTATTTTTTTAAATTATTTTTAAGTTAAATTTGTGCAATAGACATTCCAGTGTGAATTTTATTGTGAATTTCTTAGTAATTCTAAGTAAACTTCTGTCTATAGTATTCTATTGCTTCCTCTATAAAATTTATAATCTAACTTGTGTGACTTGTTCTTATCTTTAATAATCTCCCATTTTTCTTATTAGTACTTTTACATTTAAATTTTACCTGATGTTCCCAATGCAGCATCATTTTAGTTTTGTATGTGTACTTTTTTTCTTATCCTTTCTCCTTTATTTGTCACTAGTCATTTTTTTTCTGCTAATACTGGGACTTGAACTCGGGGCTTGGATGGTATCCCTTAGCTTTCTCACCTAATGATGGTGCTCTATCCACTTGAGCCACAGTTCTACTTCTCACTTTTTGGTGTTTGATTAAAGACAGAAGTCTCTTATAGATTTTTCTGCTGGGCTGGTTCGAACTACAGTCCTCAAATTTCAGTCTCTTAAGTACTTAGGATTACAGGCATGAGCCCCAGGCATATGGCTTAGTCCATTTTTATAAGCAACATAATACTAGATTTTCAAAAACTTGGATATCTTTTAGTTTTAATGAATGAATTCAAGCTATTTGTATTTATTGTTCCTGATCTCTGTTGATTTAACTGTCTTATTTTGCATGTTTTAGTATCATAATTTTTTTCTTCATTTTCTTTATTGTCCTATTTTAGTTAGCTATTGCTCCTTTCTATTTCCTCTCTGCTGGTTTGAGAGTTACACATTCTGTTTCTCTTCTTTTAGTATGTTAGATAGTATCTAGAGTAGAGTTTACAAAACACTTGGGCATCATACATACTTACATCACCTTAGGTTGGTTCAAGGGCTTACCCTAGTATTCTGGTTCCCCGGTGGCTGAGTCTTTAATGGGGTAAAGTGTAAATGAAAGTGAAAAGTGTGATCACTAGGATGGTTGTATCTGTGAGTATGGATTTCCAACTTGTCTTTGCCAAGACTTGTACCCTATTGCCTGTGGCTGCCCAGTAATCGACAACCTGGGTTATAGGTAATATGGCAGCTTCTGAGAAGAGAGTGATGTGATTTCTTGTTGCCCTTCCCTTTGTCTGCATTTGGGCTCTTGTAAGTGCCGATAAACGTTAAATAGCTCCAATAAAACTGTTGAAATGACAGTTTTTAAACTGCATAAAATACTGACATTTTCATTAGATCCTGGCTCCAAGGGATGTCCAGCTTTCATCATAACAGGTTTGTTTACTTCTGTGGAGAGTCTTAATGTGCTGCCTATGGGAGAAATCTTTCTGTCACCTGCTCTTAAATGGATAAGTCTTTGTTCGGTGAAAGGATTTTTGGGAAAGGATTTACAAGAAGGCTTTTTTTTTCACCTACGCTTCTCTTCCCTGCTGTCTCCCAAAGGGATAAGGGATGGGACGGCTTTGAAGAGTTTTGATGGGAGACAGGAAAAACTCAACCTAAAATGTTCCTGCAAAGTCCATCTAGAGACTGAATGTTGGAGAAGTGCTATTAAACCACTATTTGGTTTCATTGTATCTTGTTAAAGATAAGTAAATCATATCTCTGTGTCTCTGTCCTCAGTCTTTGAGTTAACATTTAAACAGATATCTAGACTTTTGGATTAATAAACTCCCTTGTGTATATTACTGGAGAAAACATTTTAAACTGCCAGGTTCTTCTAAGCAACTAGGAAAAGAGAGGACTTTTATCGTCTGATCATTACATTAGGTTTTCAACTTTTTTTTTCAGAAGATGACAAATTCTTCATGAGCAAATGTAGAGTCATCTCAGTTTAACAAGTTGGAAATTGTGTGTGCTGAAAGACAGACTTGTCTCCATATGACTAGAGCCAGGATGTGAACTTTCCAGACATGGACATGTTTATAATTTATGGCAAGGTTTCCTGCTTGTTTCTAAAAGGGTCTTCCTCTTTTGTGACAACTTGCTGAATGTGGCAATTTTGTCTGCTGGCATGTATCAAGAGAGGCAGCCTGGCATGATGGAGAGCAAATCTCTTGAATCTCACAGGTCAGCATTGGTATTGTGAGTCCAGGACATGCTTCCTATGCATTCAGGAATTGAGAGAAAGAGCCTTTAAAAAAAATTTATTTTATTGTAAAGATGCTCTACAGAGGGGTTACAGTTACATGAATGAAGTAGTGAGTACCTTGCTTGTCGAGCATTGTTACCCCCTCCTTTGTTTTTTCCCACTATCCACCCCCACCCCACTCCCACTCCCCCACCCCCCCCACCCCCCACTCCCACCAAAGTTGTAAAGTTCATTTCCAACATAGTATCTTGTGAGGATCATTGTTGCAATGGGTCCTCTTGTGTCCTTGTTTCAGCATTTTATTAGGAAAGGAGCCTTTCTGAGCAGTGGTTTTGTGTCTATAAAATTGAAACAACAGACAGATTTTTCTGAATTGATATAAGCATTAAGCAAGGTAACATATGTCAAGTAGATAGCGTCGAACTTGGGTCCCACAGCAGGATATTGTTCTAGAACATTTGATGGTGGTGGTGGTGATGATGATATTGTTGAAGATAATACTAGTGGGATAATGGTCATGAAGATAAAGAGGAGGAGGGGGACAGGTAGTGATAGAAATGTTGATGCTGGTGGTGGTAATGGTGATGAAGATGGTGGTGGTATTGGTGATGAAGATGATGGTGGTAATGGTGATGAAGATGGTGGTGGTAATGGTGATGAAGATGGTGGTGGTAGTGGTGATGAAGATGGTGGTGGTAGTGGTGATGGCTGTGTGTTTTAAAACGGCTAAGAAATTATCATGTAACCAAAGACCTTAGAAAATGTTAAATTGATTCTATAGTCCCCAAGCTTCTAGCTGGGTAATACTAGTCACTAGAAGAGTTATTCTTAGTGAAATTCTATTATAGAAAGTAAAATACAGATACACAAGGGAATTCTATGCCTCCATCAGAAAGAATGACATTGCCCCATTTGTTAGGAAATGGAAAGACTTGGGAAAAAATTATATTAAGTGAAGTAAGCCAAGCCCAAAGAAACATAGGTCCCATGGTTTCCCTTATTTGCAGTATCTAGTATATGTATGAGTCAAGCAGAAAAGGTCAGATAATGTAATGTTAGGAAAATGAACCCTTAGATATGTATTTAAATGTTTTTTTCTTTCATGCATTTGTTTCTAACGCATTTATAAGATTATTTCTTTGTTGCTTTGTATGTCCCTCCCCCATGGTATAACCCCTGCTTTCACTGTATTTGATGTCAGTATAATTTGTGGAGGGGAAGGGGAAAAACAAGTCGTTTAAATAAGGATACAGGTGGACCCGTTGCAGCAATGAGAAGTACAAGTTGTCATGTCGAAAACGAACTTTACAACTTTGGTGGGGGGTGGGGAAGGTTGGGAGGGGCAGGGGGAGGCTGGGAAGGGATGTGAAGGGTAAACAAAGGAGGAGGCTACAATGCTTGATAGGAAATGTACTCACTATCTTGCCCATGTAATTGTAACCCCTCTGTACAGTATGTTCACAATAAAAAAAAAAGAAAGTAAAATACAAAATATCTGTTTATTTATAGAATTATGTTTTCAAGCCTGAACTTGCTATAGAAAAACACTAAGCCGTATTAATTTGTGTGTGTGTGTGTGTGTGTGTGTGTGTGTGTGTCTGTGTGTGTGTGATAGAGAGAGTACTCATGTGTGTGCATGCACCATTCAGGGTTCAATGATTTTCTTGTGCTTCTTGAACTAGGCCTCTTGCCAAGCTTTTTGCTAGTTAATGTGAGATAGACTCTCATAGGCTTTTCTGCCTAGGCTGGCTTTGAACTATAACCCTCCAAATCTAGCCTCTTGAGTAGCTAGGATTTAAGCATGAGCCACCAGTGCCTAGCTTGAAGTATTAATTCTGTATCATTTTATCCTACGGATTCTATCTCCATTTTAATACATGCTTGTTCCATGGTTTATGTGATATTGAACACATTGAAGCTCTTTTTCCTGAATATGTCTCTCATCTCTTTGTGCCTTCATTTGTATACCTAATGGTAGAACTGAGCGAAGACAATGGAAGTAACATGGGCCAACATCAAGGTGGGGATAGAGTCTGAGTGTCATGTCACAAAATACTGAAATGAGAAGGAAGAGAAGGTGGTTTTGAAAGTAAGGGTGAAGAACTCTGGAAATCTGTCCATTATTTGGATACTGGCAGTTCAATGTTGTTGGTACCTGACACAAAATCACTTGAAGAGTAAGAAAAGGGGAGCTGAGAAGTACCTGGAATATTAAAGGGAGGGGGCCAGAGATATCATTGAAAGAGAAAAGAGGCTACAGAATAGAAATGCTTTGTGTGTAGATAGGGAAGAATCTTTTGAGACCAAGAGGAGTGAGATGTGTATGAAGATACAGAAGCAGGAAAATTCAGACAGTTGGTCCTGGAGGAACTGGAAGAGGTGGGCACTGAAGCTCCTCACCTGCCAGCGGCACCTCCCATGCCCCTGGCGGCAAAGTGAGGAGACAGGGGCATTATGGAGGCTCCTGCTGGATGACTTTGACTCAATTAAAAGAAGTATGGAGCTTGAAGAGAGATTAAGAAGAACCTCTGAATAGGAAAGGGAGACAACTAGTGATGAATAATACCTACCCAGGATCACTGTAAGGAGAAGGTCTGTGGGTCTTCCGTGTACCTTACATGACCTAAAATTTCACATCTGGCCCTTTAATGCTCCCCTCTCCATGAAACCCGCCCCCTTTCCATCTCCCCATGCCCCATGCTACTCAGATGCTTGTGATACAGAAATCCATCAGAAAGCAGATTCATAGCAAGGCACAATGTCTCATCCCACCCAGTCATTAATGTGCTGAAAGGACACCTAGGTTTAGGAGCAAGGGCATGGTCCTGGGCCTAGCTGATTAACCTGTCATTGTGCCCTCGGGTGGCACAGGATATCATGTCACACTTGCTTACCATCTTATCTAGAACTTGGTACATTAAGTGTTCATCAAATTTATGTGAATGAGTTAAAGGAGAACAGGAAAAATCTCCAAACACCTTGTCATCTTATGCAAATGTGAGAGGTTCATATCCCTGTGAACATTTTAGAAGGCACCGTTACCAGTGTGAGGAATGAGTCTCATGGTAGAAGTTCAGCTGCCAGTGATGGGCAAGTGAAGGGAGACACATTAGCAGAGCTGGGCAGGGCCTTGCCAGCGCTGCTCTGATTTAACCACCTAGGTGTCTACACCTACTGGTTTGGCTTTTAGATAAATGAGCTCCTATCCCTTCAGTAATCTGATCCAAGGTGATTTAATCATTTTTCATTCCAATGTTGAAAAAAAAAAGTGTACTTTGTCATCATAGACAAGAAGCTGAGGTCCTGCAAGGCACAGAGATGGAAACAGGTTCCAGATGGAGTTGCTGAGCTCACTTGTCCGCTCCACTCCTTCTCCTCCCCTCTCCTTCCCTAACCCCCATCCCCTCCTGATGATGTTACCAGCATGGAGAAAAATCAATTGCCACCCAAACCCCAGATAAGTGAAAGAAAAACATCTGCCTAGAAGGAGAGGCCCGTGGGGACACAGAAGTATCTATACAGGCTGTCAGAGTTGGTCCAGAAAGTGTGGGATCTAGCAATGTGTTTATTTTCAAAACCAAAGCATATTGATTGGGTGCATTTCAGCACATGAGAAAAATAGATGGAGCAAACCTGTGCTCAGGCATGGAGACATTCCCACAGTAGCGAGCCTACCAAGTCAGCCCTCACAGCTTTGGCTTTCTTTACTCTGATGGTGGCTCTGCCTAAGCAGGACTCATTTGAGGGAGGTTAGCACAGCTGCCTTTCTCATTTCAGCTGGGTCACCTGGAGTCTAGACTTCCTTCCCTCCCTTCTCAGTAGAACACTTCCAGGGCCCTCATCTGTCAGTCCTTGGCAGACAACCTGGCATGATTGAAGTGATGTGCTGCACAAATCTGGCACCTATCTGGACATGACTCTTTTCCATAGTTGTCCTTATGGAAAGGCCTTGGGGACAGAAAAGTAGCTTTTCTTTAAAGGCATGTGTGAGAGCATCAGAAATATCATGGAATTCAAAAGCTGTCATAGCCTGTTTGCTGTGTGGCCTTCTCCAAACAGGTTGTTCTGAGCCTCAGTTTTCTCATTGGCAAAGTAGGATAGATAGCTCCTAGGGTGAGGTACAAATGAGAATAATGAGGATGAGATACTTTATAGGGTTGATGAAAAATGGGGGTTCATGATTGGTAGTGAACCTGCCAACTAGGCAGAAAAGTCTGTGAGACTCTGATCTCTAGTTAACCAGCAAAAGGTAGGAGTGGAGTTATGGATCAAGTGATAGAGTGCCAACCTTGAGTGACAGAGCCAAGCAAGAGTGGGAGACCCTGAGATCAAATCCCAGTAACAACACTAAAAATTAATGTGTAAAAACACAGATTTTTAATCATGAAAATCAACCACACGCTTTACCCCCTAAAGTTGTGTACAGATACAAAAATAGGAAGTTAATATCTCATTCTCACCCTCTCTTACCTGTTTGGTCACAATGCCAGACACTCAGATGGTAGACCATTTGGAATGTATCAGTCATTCTAAGTTCAGAACATGTACCCACATGTTCACATGTACATATATATAACTCTGAACTTCACAGACTTATAGCCTGTGTGTGTGAGTGTGCGTCTTGGAGTCATTGCAGTTCACTTGGTGCTATGACATGTTCATAGCAGGTCTTCACAGAGAAATGGAGTTCAGTATTTAATGCCGCTGATTTATTGTCTCCTGCTATGAAAAAACCCCACCTTATGCAGTTTCCCCCTCCCACAGGAATTAGGTTTTGTCTAGGTTACTTGTTGGCACAATGGAAGCTGCAGTGACTATCAGTTATGCTTCACTATGAATTCTGATGCTTTTATTTTGGTGCAGTCAACCCCCGGAGGTATCAAGTCTGAGTCAGAGTCTGAGGCCTCTTTAAATTGTCATTAGAGACTTCCAAATTGGCTTCCCCAATGTTTAAAGTCTCCTCCCACCCCCCCCCACCCATCTGTACCCTATCAGGATAAGAGAGCTCATATTTCCCCTCCTGCTAACCTAGCAACTTTGCATAGCATTCATCTTCAATGTTTTCCAGGCTGATGAATGGAAAACTGTCTCATGCTATTTTAATATTGATTTCACTTCGATTGAATTTTTTTTTTGTTCACTGGGTCTTTCTGCCCTGCAAAAGACCCATTTGTATCTTTGGCTTATTGTGGGGAAGGAGGGTGAAATTGTCTTTTTTTTTTTAATGAAATCTTTTTAAATAAGATGTTTAACAAATTGTATTTTCTTTTCAAGAGCGTAAGACTTTTCAAAGGTCCTGGAGGACAGGTCTTTATGGAGCTGAGCTGGCGAGTGAGAAGTAGGGACAATCCTTCAGCAGGCTATGCAGCTCATGGGCATTCCCTTTCACATGTGTGATCACCCCCCTGTGTTCCTGCTGTAGTCCGATGAGGTAGGCCGAGCTCCCAGTGACCTTCTGAGTGTCAGACCTTCAACTTGCTCTTGACTGATGGGGTTTGCTTCTAGGGTTTCAACCGAGAATCCTGAACCCTCTACTGGCCTGACTCCTGCTGGGACTCTATTGCTAGACAGCTTCCTCTGCCCCATCCATGAGCTCTGCACACTCTTTGGAGGCCCAAGAACTCATTTATAAGCACTCCAGGAAATCAACACTGTCCCAAGGACTCCTCAGGGAGGTCTCTGTGAGGCAGATTTTCTTCTTATTAAAATAAATGTTAGTTACCAACCATTGAGCATTTACCACAGGCAAGGCCAGAGTTATGGGCAGTTCAGGTTGTCCAGCGCACAACCCCAGAGACATCTGTGACCTGATTTTTGGAAATTGGTGTATTTATCTCTGTCAGATGGAAATCAGGTATCTTGAAGAAAGGGATCTTTCTAAGTCTCACCAAATCACCATAATAGCGAACAGTGGAGTTAATTCTGTCCAAGCTACTGTGTTAACGGCTGTAATCACATTATTTTTTAAGTCATATGGATAATTGGAGTTAGTAATATTACCTCCCTCTTAATAGTCAAGGCTACTGAGTCTCAGAATGGCTAAGTTACTTACCCAAGGTACACAGTGCAGAAGTGTAACCAAACTCAGGTCCAGCTAACCCCAAAGCCCTTCCTTCCCTTGTATCGGAACCTCAAACAGTCCTCAAAAACACTCCAGCCATGATTACAGCATACACTCTAGGTCTCTCCTTCTATCACAGTCTAGAAGTATAATCAGGATGACCTTGAACTATAGCTGATATATTGTAGCAGAGGTTTCTTCCACCACCACCCTCCCCTCACCTCCAACCAATAGCCAGCTCATCAGAAGGTCAGCATCACGGTAGGAAAGATGAACTCCACTTTTTCTATATGCTCTCACTTCAAGTCAGAGTTTCCTGATCCCTGTCCCAGAATCACTTCTCTTCGACCACACTGGGAGTGTAGATAACCATAATGACGAGGTGTGGTGTACAAGCAAGAGCCAGTATTTCCCACCTCTCACTCTGCTGCTGATGGATGGAGAACGGGTGAGAGGGTTTTTCTGGAATTGATTCATCAGGCTGAAGGGATTTCCCTCTCCCTCTCTGCTTTCACTTCTGAAGCTCGTGTGTCTTTTTAACATTCCATTGGCTTACCAGGGCCTAAGTTGAAAGTTGTCTTTAGGATCCATTTGTTCTGATGCAATTGCCAAGGCTTTATGGTGTTGTTTCTTCTCTTGGGAAAATGTTGCAAATGGTTTGTATATCTGCTACCCTTCCCAATGGTAGGGAAGCCCCCAGCTGGAAGAACAAGGGAGAATAATGAGTACTCTTGCTGCTGCTAGGGCCCAGAAGCTGATGTCTGCCTGAGTACCACTTACCTTAGAGGCTTTGCCTGTTGCTTGGAGGAAACCATTGAGGAAAACCATTGATATTTGCACCAGCCTTCAGTGTGGAGGCAGAGCCCATTTATTAGGTCACTTAGGTAACTGTACTGTACCTGTAGCTAGACATCATGGGTATGGTCAATTAAAGGGGATGCTTTTGGAGTTTGGAAGGCAATGATACTTGCTTGGAAAGGTGCAAAAGCTAGACACAGCTGGTTATTAGGGCTGGCTATCAGGTGATTCCTTGTGAGTGGCTGTCTTTATCCAGTCCTATTATTCCTATCTATAACCTGAAATTGATCAAGTCATGCTCAATAAGGTCGCTGCTAGGATTAAATGGAATAGGAAGTATATATAGCTTAGCTCCAGCCTCGCACTGCTAAATAGTGCTACCATAAACTCCATAAATAAAGAAATAGTCAACACCACAGGCAATGTAACATTTTAACTGGCATGGATCTTGGGAACACTTTTGAGAACATTGTTACAATAACCAGTCCAGTTGAAGTCAGACATTCACTATAACAAGGCAATGTGACCTCAAACTGTATACTCCAGGAAAAATGTTTAGACCTGTGTACAAGAAGACATGTGCAGTTAGGAGCATTAAAGCTTTATAATGTCAAAAGAAAAATGGATGTGATACAAATATTTGTCAGTAGAAGTTTAGCATATTTAGGTAGTAAGACACTTCAGAACAGCATTAAATGCACTCCTCCTTAACACAGCTGCCTTACCAAGTTGCAAACACGGTGTTAAATGAAATAAGTTTATTGTGAGACATACAGTCTGACACTTGTTTGAAATTTAAATCAGATTTATACTAGGTCTATTAATGAATGAATTCATAGTGGACAACAATATTCAATATAATATAAACATACTTAATAAAACTGAAATCTGTTGTGCAGAAAAGGAATGATGGAAAAATAAATTTTTCTTTTAAAGAGTTTGTAGCTTTTCACAAAGGAGACAGTGTTAAGGAACTTTGTGGTATATCACAAATGTAGAACAATTTAGATCATTACAGACCAAAAAAGAAAGACAATATGAAAACTATTTAGTGGAAAAAATACAATCTTTTTTATAAAGGCCAGTTAGAAACTACATTTGTTTTGCATCAAATGAATTAAAGAAATTAATAATGTCCAAATAAATAACTAGTTATCACCAGCTTCGATTGTATTTGTGAAGTTAGAATTGAGACATTTCTCATAATATACTTTTAGTACTACTTTGCATTCCTGCTGTGATAGTCAAATACAGTACTATTAAGTTTAATTATAAAGTCTTCTCCCATAATTCTATGGGAGATTTAAAGAGAATTTAAAAGTCATGACAAGAATCTGCTTTTGTGCTGCTCTGTAGAAAATACAGGGACAGGGGGAGTTCTCAAGATGGCGACGGGGCAGTAGGGAAACGCCACAGCTCTCTCCAACCAAAAAGAGAGTTCGAATTCCAACCTTTAATCTCCCCAAGAGACCGACAACAACAAAAAGACGAACACTCAGAGAAAAACCAGAGGTGGAAAATAACAAAAAAAGAAAGAGAGGAAAAGAAGAATTTCAGAACAGAGAAGAGCGAAGACCCCTCCCCCAACCTTTACTGGCCGCGCGGCAGTGCGCCAAGCCGCCGGCCAGCCGGCCCGGCAGGGGCTGCCGGAGCCACAGAGACACAGGGGGCTGCTTGCAGATCACCAGGTACCGGATTGCAGAACAGCGGATCGCCAGGAACAGAGAAACCTACCAGCCGGGAGTCTCCAGGAGGATCCCACCCCACCCATCACTCTCCACCGGAGCGGAGAGGCTCCATCCCGCCAAAGCCGCCCGGCACCAGCAGCGCCACAAAGGGACCTGTCGCGATCGCAACGACCCGGCGGGGGGCCGCCCAACCCAGCCCGCAACCACCCCAACTGAACTCGGACTGCAACAACAACTGACAGACTGCAACAACAACTGACGACCTACAGGGTGAGTACCCATCAGGGGACAGGGAATCCATCAAGGGAGACCAGAGCTGGAGGGAATCCCCAGACCCTGACCTAGACTCCCTACCCCAACACCCGGACCACAGGACCCACTAAAACTGGGAACTGTTCGAGAGCCCCACCAGCCGGTGGAGCACACTCTGCTGGCCAGGCCAGAGCAAGAGCGCCCCGGGAAGGGAGCTTAAATGCTCAAGCCAGGAACAGTGCCCCTGGGTCAAGACTACCAACAGTAGAAGAAATTTGAACTGTGTCCTCCAGGCTGCATAACCAAGGTGGTATACACATTAGCACAGGCCTAACGAGCGCGCTCCAGGCTGGGGCCGGAACCAGGCCAGGGGACCGGCGCCTGAACAAAGCAAAAAGGGTCAGAAGTGGGGCTGTGGCTCAAATGGTAGGGTGCCAGCCCTGAGCTGAAGAGCTGAGGGACAGCACCCAAACCTAGAGTTCAAGCCCACAACCAGCCCAAAACAAACAAAAACACATCAGGAGCCCATAGCAGACTCCAGTATTTGGGAGAGTGCATCCAGAGCATCTGATCTTCCCAAGAGCACCCGCAGGAGCAAACACAAGCAGTCTAGGCTGCTCAACCCTTCCAAAGGCGGGAATTGCTACAGCAGAGAGCTGAGAATCCTAAGTGAATAGCAGCTGGAAATAGGCTCCCAACAGAATCCAGATCAGACACAGACTCTCTCTACCAATAGAGAATCAGCAACCAAGCAAAGACAGACACACCAAAACAAGATTGAAGAGCAGTCTCCTGAACCCCCATGCGAAAATCACAGAGAAAAATCACAAGGTTTACCACTACCCAGGACAGCAAGCTCACCTCAAAAGCCAGCAGCCACGCAGGGGAGAGCCCCAGTGGGAGCAAAGCAGGAATGGAAGACAAAAACTACATCCAAGGGTTGCTGGAGGCAATGACTCAAGAAATAAAGCGAGAAATGGATCAGAAATTGAAAGAGCACAAGGATGAACTATCAAAAGATATACAGGATATCAAACAAAAATTGGATGCAAAAATAGAAGCTGCACAAACCTCAGTAAGAAGTGAGATAAACGCCAAATTAGAGGTAATGCATACTGATATCACCTCATTGAGAGGTGAGATCAGTACTCTGAGAACCAACATTGAATCCATAAAGGGATCCATTTCCATCATGCAAACCACAATAGAAGCCACGGTCAACAGAGTGAATGAAATGGAAGGTAGAGTGTCAGATACAGAAGACAGAATACACCAACTGGACCAAAAAGTGACAGATATGGAAAAATCACTCAAATTAAACCAAAGGGAAATTCAAGAGCAAGCAGATAATGCTAAAAAATTTAACCTTCGCATAATCGGAGTGGACGAAGGTGAGGAATTCCAGAGCAAGGGAATGCAACACCTATTTAACAAGATAGTCAATGAAAATTTTCCCCACCTCAAAAACGACCATCTTAACTACATCACAAAAGCTTATCGAACACCCAACAAGCAAGATCCCAGGAGAAACACTTCTAGGCACATAATAGTAACAATGATGGATCTGAATAATAAGGAAACAATCCTGCATGCAGCAAAAATGAAGAAGGAGCTATACTACAACGGGAAAAAAATTAGAATCACTGCAGATCTCTCCACACAAACAATGAATGCAAGAAAAGCCTGGGAAAGCACCATACGAGCCCTGAGAGCCAATAACTGCCAACCCAGACTGATATACCCGGCAAAGCTAGCATTCACATTCGATGGAGAACTGAAAACTTTTAATAGCAAAGAAAAACTAAATGAATACATAAACATTAAGCCAGCATTACAAAGAATTCTAAGAGGGGGGACACAACCTGAAGAAAGCAACCAGGAACTGGGACCTGCCCCAAACAGGCATTACTCAAAGTCTAACTGAGCAAGCACAGGAGGAAAGGAAAGAAGAAAAACTTAGGAAAACGGAATGGCAGGGACAACAATGCATCTCTCTATACTTTCTCTTAATATAAATGGGCTGAATTCGCCAATTAAAAGAAAACGAACTGAGGACTGGATCAGAAAACAAGACCCATCCATCTGTTGCCTTCAGGAGACCCACCTCTCAGCCAAACATACAAACAAACTCAGAGTGAAGGGGTGGAAAAGGATCTACCAATCAAATTCCCCCAATAAGAAAGCAGGTGTAGCTATCCTGATATCTGACAAAATAAACTTTTCATTAAAATCAGTACAGAAAGACAAGGACGGACATTACATATTAATAAAGGGAACAATCCAAGAGGAGGATATAACCATCATCAACTTATATGCCCCAAATATCGGTGCACCCAGATATGTTAAACAAATGCTCTCAAACTTACAGAATAAAATAGATCCCAATACGATAATACTAGGAGACTTTAACACGCCACTCTCACCAAAGGACAGGTCTACCAACCAGAGGATTGGCAAAGAAGCTACCGAATTAAGTGAGGCCATACTTCAAGCGGAATTAACTGACATCTACCGAGTATTTCACCCTAAAACAACACAGTACACATTCTTCTCAGCAGCTCATGGAACTTTCTCCAAAATAGACCATATCATAGTTCATTCAAGGAACTTAAGCAAATACAAAGGGATCGACATAATCCCCTGTATCCTATCTGACCACAGTGGAATCAAGCTAGCTCTCAATAACAAAGCATACCGCAGAAATTTCTCTAATACATGGAAATTGAACAGCACACTCCTTAACAATGCCTGGGTAACAGAAGAGATCAGAGAAGAAATAAAGCATTTCCTAGAACTCAATGAAAATGAAAACACCTCACAAAGAAACTTGTGGGACACAGCAAAAGCAGTCCTGAGGGGCAAATTTATTGCCCTCAGTGCCCACATCAAGAGAATGGAGACAGACCAAGTAAATAATCTCATGTTGCAACTAAAACAGCTAGAAAAACAAGAAAAAATGGGACCTAAAGCTACTAGACGAAGCCAGATAACCAAATTGAGAGCAGAGATTAACCAATTAGAAAATCAGAAAACCATAACCAAAATAAACCAAACAAAAAGCTGGTTCTTTGAAAAAATAAACAAAATTGATGGCCCGTTGGCAAGATTAATTAAAAAAAGAAGAGAGGAAACCCATATTAATAGGATTAGGGATGCCACGGGAAACATCACAACACGTACCCAAGATATCCAAACAATTCTAACAGACTACTTTCAAAAGCTATACTCTCTAAAGGAAGAAAATCTGGCGGAAATGGATGCATTTTTAGAGAAATACAAGTTACCCAAACTGAGCAAAGAAGAAGTTAACCAATTAAATAAGCCAATATCCTATAATGAGATACAGGAAGCTATCAAAAGTCTTCCAACAAAAAAAAGCCCAGGACCAGATGGATTCACAGCAGAATTCTATAAGACCTTTAAAGAAGAACTAATACCCATACTCCTCAAGCTCTTCAGAGAAACAGAGAAGGAGGGAGCTATCCCAAACTCATTCTACGAAGCCAATATCACACTCATCCCCAAACCAGGCAAAGACCCAACCAAAAAGGAGAATTACAGGCCAATCTCCTTGATGAACACAGATGCAAAGATCCTTAACAAGATTCTAGCTAACAGAATCCAGAAACACATAAAAAAAATAATACACTATGATCAGGTAGGCTTCATCCCAGAGACACAGGGATGGTTTAACATACGTAAGTCAATAAATGTAATCCAGCATATCAACAGAGCCAAGGTCAAGAATCACATGATTATCGCCACAGATGCAGAAAAGGCCTTTGATAAAATTCAACATTCATTCATGCTAAAAGCTCTGGAGAAAATAGGAATAGAAGGAACATTTCTAAAAACAATAAAAGCCATTTATGACAGACCAATAGCCAATATTATACTTAATGGGGAAAAGCTACAACCAATCCTCCTAAAAACAGGAACAAGGCAAGGATGTCCACTGTCTCCACTCCTCTTCAACATAGTCCTAGAACCCTTAGCCAGGGCAATAAGGCAAGAAAAAGACATTAAAGGGATCCGCATAGGGAAAGAAGAAGTGAAACTATCCCTTTTTGCAGACGACATGATACTATACCTCCACGATCCCAAAAACTCCATCCCCAAACTTTTAGAAATCATAAGTCACTTCGGCAAAATAGCAGGATACAAAATAAACCCACAAAAATCAGTTGCCTTCCTATACACTGATAACGCACAGGAAGAGAGGGAAATAAAGGGAGCAACCCCATTCACAATAACCTCCCAAAAAATAAAATATTTAGGAATTAACCTAACCAAAGATGTAAAAGAACTATTTAATGAGAACTATAAAAAGTTAAAGAAAGAAATTGCAGAAGACACTAGGAAATGGAAAGACCTCCCATGCTCCTGGATAGGCCGACTTAATATAGTAAAGATGGTGATACTTCCAAAATTAATATACAAATTCAATGCAATTCCTATTAAAATCCCAATGACGTACATCACTGAAATACAGAAAACAGTCCAAAAATTTATATGGAACAACAAAAGACCTAGAATAGCCAAAACAATTCTAGGGGATAAAGACAATATGGGAGGGCTATCCATGCCGAACTTCAAACTCTACTACAGAGCTATAATCACAAAGACAGCATGGTACTGGCACAAAAACAGACCCGAAGACCAATGGAACAGAATAGAAGATCCAGATATAAATCCACAGGCCTACAGCCAGCTGATATTCGACAAAGGAGCCAAAGACATACAATGGAAGAAACACAGCCTCTTCAACCGCTGGTGCTGGGAAAACTGGGCAGCCACATGCAGAAAACTAAAAGTGGACCCCAGCCTATCACCATGCACCAACATCAACTCAAAATGGATTAAAGACCTTAACATTAAACCTGAATCTCTGAAACTACTGCAGGACAGAGTAGGAGAGACACTTGAACTAATAGGCACAGGAAGGAACTTCCTGAACAGAGTCCCAGGGTCACAACAAGTTGGAGAGAGACTCGACAAATGGGACTACCTTAAAATAAAAAGCTTCTGCACAGCTAAATCTATCGCAGCTAAGCTAGAAAGACAACCAACTAATTGGGAAAAAATATTTACCAGCAATAGATCAGACAAGGGGTTAACATCCTGTATATACAGGGAACTCAAGAAACTAATCCCTCCCAAACCTAACAAACCAATTACTAAATGGGCAAGGGAACTAAAGAGGGACTTCTCAAATGAAGAAATAAAAATGGCAAAGAAACACATGAGGAAATGTTCATCATCCCTGGTGGTGAAGGAAATGCAAATAAAGACAACCCTGAGATACCACCTTACCCCAGTCAGAATGTCCCACATCCACAAATCAGCCAACGACAAATGCTGGAGGGGATGTGGAGAAAGAGGAACCCTATTACACTGCTGGTGGGAATGTACACTTATACAACCACTTTGGAAAGCAGTCTGGAGGGTCCTTAGAAAGCTAAAGATTGACCTCCCTTACGACCCAGTCATACCACTTCTAGGCATCTACCCTGAACAACAGGAACCAATATACAAGGACACGTGCACCTCCATGTTTATTGCAGCACTGTTCGCAATAGCTAGGATATGGAAACAACCTAGGTGCCCCACCACAGATGAATGGATCCAAAAATTGTGGTATCTATACACAATGGAATATTATGCAGCCATTAGAAATGACAAAATAATGGCATTTGCAGGGAAATGGATGGAGCTAGAAGGAATCATGTTGAGCGAGGTAAGCCAAGAACAAAGAGACAAACGGTACATGGTCTCCCTCATAAGTGGATGCTAAATCCAAAAGGTTAGTGATACGACAAAACTAACAGGACTTAAGAAACAAAGAACTCCCGCTCATCTGGTTGAACCACTACTAAATATCCTCATACTGCTGATCACAAATATGGTATATAACATGTGAACACTGTTATATATTACAGACTGTGGTAGACAATTTGCTCCAGGGAAGTTAGAATGAACTTGTGACTTTGAAATTATGTAATCATTTAATCACAATCAAAAAAAAAAAAAAAAAAAAAAAAAAGAACCTCGGGGAAGGGAGGGAGGGAGGGGATGGTAGGGGGAAAACAATGGAGGGGGGTAACAATGTTCAAGAGGAAGTGTACTCATAACCTCACTCATGTAACTGTGACCCTCTGTATAGTAGCTTTACAATAAAAAAAAAAAAAAAAAAAAAAAAGAAAATACAGGGACAGATTCTTGGTCCAAAAGCTGCTCAAACATGACCTTTGGAACATTTACACCAGGGTCTGCCTCCTGCATCTAGGAAGAATTTGAGGTCTCTGCTTTCCCCTCTGTGAGTAAGCTACTCTGATTTGGACCCACCCACCCCATCCTCCTCTTTGGGGAAATAGCGACTGCCATATGATTTGTTCTTGGTTCTCCACTAAGTTCTCTATAAACCCTGCTCCTTTTCTGAACAGGTCACCTTGGGTCCAGGCAAGTACCTCAAAGTCAGGGACCTCCACATGAACCAGGACAGAGGCTATGACTCCCAGACTCCTCTCTAGGAAGCTATACTTATTGCCCTTTCCAAAGCTTCCTGGAGCCTGCACACACACACACACACACACACACACACACACACACACACACACACACACACACACACACACACACACACACACACACACACACACACACACACACACACACACACACACACACCATAGTTGCAGGCTGGGGGGAAAGGGAAGAAAGAATGATTTTTCTCCCAATCTGGTTTTTGAGTTTCATTCTGTGGTTCTGCTCTGCTTCGCTTTGTTTATCAGCATCAAAGCTGAAACCAGCTGTGTTTGTTTGTGGATCTTTTATTTCCATGAAACCTGCAGATTTTTCTAGGTCACTCTTTGTTCTTAATAATCAAGAAGGTGGCCAGTCACAGGGCCACAGAGGAAGGACTGAGGGGGTCAGAAAGACCTCAAAGCCACAGAGCACACTCGGTAGCCTTATCTTTGGGCTGGATAATTAGGAGCCAAAAACATATGGCTTTATTATCTTTCAAGGTGAAATCCCCCCAAAAACTGTCTCTAGCAAGGGAATTCAAATAGAAATCTTGCTCTGATTCCTGGGTAATACCCTATGCCAAAGATCTCAGAAATTATAGAGGGAAGAGAGAGAGGGAGGATTCATTTTATTCATAGCATAACTGGGTTCTTAGTTGGATTAATAGAACCTTTCAGCCACTTAAGTTCACAGTTATTAGAGGACCATTTGGCTGAATGAACCGGATCAACAGTAGTAAAGCTAGCCATTCTATAGGCCATTTGATGTCCAAGGGCATACAAAAAACAAAAAAACAAAACTTAAGCCAAAAAACAGGAGATATCCCTCCCCCACAGTATAACCCCTGCTTTCACTGTATTTGATGTTGGTATAATTTGTGGAGGGGAAGGGAAAAAACAAATTGTTTAAATAGGGATACAGGTGGACCCATTGCAACAATGAGATATACAAGTCTTTATGTCGAAAACGAACTTTACAACTTTGGTGGGGGGGGGGGGAGTGGGGAAGATTGAGTGGGGGGCAGGGGTAAGATGGGAAGGGATGGGAAGGGGAAACAAAGGAGGAGGCTACAATGCTTGATAAGAAATGTACTCATTATCTTGCCCATGTAATTGTAACCCCTCTGTACAGTATTTTCACAATAAAAAACAAAAAACAAAACAGGAGATATGAAGATGTAATAAAGGTCCCTTTTAGAGTCCTAATTGTTAGGTTTTTTTTTAATTGTACAGGGATTTAACTCAGGTATCACCTCAGGCTTGCTAGTACCATCCTGATTTTTAATTTTTTTCACTTAATTTTTTATTATTATATTTTGCCATTTAACAAAGCAGTTTATGAATATAATACATCTTGACCAATGTCACCCCTTTCAATAATCTCACCCATCCCTCCCCTACCCTTCCCTCACTCTTCTTAATTTTGTAGGCTATACATTGGATTCTTATCTGCATTTTTCCCTCTTTTTCTCTGTTAACTCATCTTGTTAAATCATCAGTTGACAGGAGACCAGCTGCCATGGAGACCATACTGTGTGCTTATAGAAGAGGTCAGAGAATCCGGACTAAATGGATAGCACTGTATGAATTTGATGGTAAACCAAGGATCCCAAATCACTAAATCTCAGAAACCACAGTAGCAGGAGCAAGTAGTCTGAAAGAGGCCAGTTTCTGTCTGAGCACCTCCCCACCAAACGGACTGACATGCATCAGGCTCCCGAAACAGCAAAGACAAGACCGTATTTGGATTTGTAACTCCCCGGGTATTTTGCAGGCAGGTCTGGTTCTCGTTGTCCATTGAATCTGCGATAAAATCTGAGCTTCTGCTTAGCTTGAGACAAGCTATTCATTTGGATACCCTCACTGTCAGGATGGGAGTGCCCAATGGCTACATGGGTGATTCCAATTTTGTGGGAGGGCTTCCCTGTCAATCTTCCCAGATCTGTGGGAAGTTGCTGCTGTCTGTCTTATGTTACACTTTCTGTCCGTGTGCCTCTCTCTCTCTCTCTCTCTCTCTCTCTCTCTCACTACCCTACTTTAGGGGAGGGAAGAGGTCTCCTGAAAAGAAGCAGCCTTAGCAGGGAGATGTGGGTCATGGCTGCTCACCCACAAAGTATGAATGGCAGAAGTGAGAGAAGGGAAGAGTTTCTGGCCACTCCAGACCAAGTTTGTCCCATGCTTCTAAGTCTCAGAATTCAGTGGAGCAATGCAAAGGTGGAAGAAGTGTGACTACCGAATCTCATCTAAATGAATAACTTTATCTCAGCCAGGCAAGGGTAGAGTCAGGCAGTGAGCTCAGAATTCCAGCTAGTCAGCACAAACAGCTGCTAGTCACAGCAGCTGTTGTTCAGTGGACCTTGACAAAAAGCAGGCGTGGCTTTGAGGGCTTCATCCTAATGAACTCAGTGAGTCCTCATCAAAGCTCCAGGAAATGGGCGCAGTTATTAATCTCATTTTGAAGATTGGGAAGCTCAGTCTGTAAGAGGATAAGTACCTTGTCCCAGATGTCCCAGAGCTAGGAAGTGACAGGTCCCAGCCTTACATATAGGTCATTTGGCTCCAGAGCCTCTTACGCACTAGGCCATGTGTGACATCTCTGAGGCTATAATCACTGCTAAAATAATGCCAGAAATACATTACTGGAGACTCACTTTCTATGTGTTATATTACCTTGTTCAATGCTTGCATCGAGTCTGCAGCATTATTGGCTTTTACATAACAAAACAAAAAACTTGGGTGACTTAGTTAGAGCTGTACAATTCATAAATAAAGTAGTCAGAAATCTATTCCAGGAAGTTTGGGGGTGTCTGGACTCCTGACCTCTGCTGTACCACCTGTATTGAGAGTGGGGCCAGTGAATGGGGTGTGGCTGGACTTGCTGGCAAGGGATCCTGCTGAGCTCTCCGGGGTCTTTGAAGCCACATCAGGAAAAGCAGTTAGTTGAACCTTTAGTTAGTTGGGAAGAGCTGAGATTTTTTCCATTAAGCATTTGGTTGGTTCTATCACTTGAGCTAAGCAGATCCCTCCGCTTCTCCCAGCCCATGTTGTCTGATACTCAGCCCAGCACGAAGCATAGCTTCTGGCCTAGGATTGTAGTCAATAAATTATTAGAGAAGCTGATACTGCCCAGCGCATTTTGGCATTCTCTGCAGAATGAATTAGTGTGCATGAATGAGTACTTCTACATTCAACACTAGCCATTAGCTAACAGATGTCTGTTACAAATCACTATACCCTGTGACTTCTCTGGATTTGTATCCACTAATGCAAAGAGACCAAAGACCATCTTTTGATGGGTAAGAATGTGACATTTTGCTTTGACTCTGAAGAATCTGGGTCTCTCTGAGTAAATTCTCCAAGTCTTCTCTTTGGGGCCTAGTCATAGGACTATCTGAACTCTTCATGTAGCACAGAAACATCTGTAAGGATAATAACATAATACTTGTACAATAATTAGTTGGTATTTACTATGTTCAGTCTTTGTGCTGAATAGTCCTATTTTTATAAATCCCATTTTATTAGTCCCATTTTGCCAAATTAAAAACTAGACCAACAAAGATTAAGAAACCTGCACAAATCTACTCTGCTAGCAATTGTTAAGTCATCATTCAAACCAGGATTCTCCTTCCAAAGCCTCACACTCAGCATGTAGTACCTTAAGCTGTTCATCTGTAAGTAAGCAGAGGCTCAGAGATGCTGGGTGGCTTTAAGATGCCCTTCAGCTATTTGTCAAAAAAAAGGGGGGAGGCTACTTCAGTCATTCTGCTTTAACAAACTCAAAGTTAAGCTCAGCACTCACTTCTTCAGGGAAAGGCAGGTTCTGCTTAGAGCCCTACATAAGTAATACTTGGAGTTTTGAAGATCGATATGGTGCACCCACCAGTAGTTTGAGCTTGCTTTAAAAATAATTGAAATGGGAACTAGTCAGCTATACAAAACACAGTCATTGAGATGGATCCATTTAGATGGATCAACTTAAAAGAGAAGATTCCATTTTTAAACATTGATAGCCAGCTGCTCATTGGACTCCAGATGAGTTTGCCTTGCTGAGAAAAAAACTGATGAGTACATCCTTCCAACTCTAGATGCTTTTTGAGGGCCTACTAAGCGTAGGGCTCTATTTCATGAAACAGAAGTTCCACTTGTGGTCCACACAGAACTTGATTATGGCAGGAAAATCTTCTATGATCAAGAGCTCACAGTAAACTCTGATGGGGTATTATAGAGAACAGGCAAGGTATGACTCGCTTATTACCCAGACTAGTCACCAGAAATGGTTTTCTATAGCATAGAATTGTTTTAGCTGAGGCTTGAGAGAAACATGAGAGTGAAAAGTAGAAAGAGCATTCCACACTAGGAATGTCATGCAGGATGGCTAATGGGACCTGTGTGCATTTGCAGGCAGGACTCAACCAGGCTCAAGCAAGTTCAAGTATAGGAAGGGACTCGCACGTACATACGTGAGGAAGTTCTTGTGTATTGGATTAATACCGTTGGGCCGTTGACTCATGATACTGACTCATGTGATATGATGATACTCATGATACTATCACTCTTGTGATAGTAGTTTTCTGGGATGTCATCTGCTGACTCCTACCCCCATATCCAGGAAAAGAAGTGAGGGCAGATGCTGTTTCATAGTCATGGAATTTTCTGAGGCTCTGGACCTTCTGCTTAAGAAAGCACACATAGCACATGAAATGTATATCCTTTCTGATGGAGCCCAAGTTCATGAACTTGGAAGCCAAGGACCCAAGTGATGAACCTATTTCTTTTATCCTCACCTTGATTCTACTTGGAAATAGTGCTGGTCACAAATATTAAATTCCTCTTTACAACCCTACCTCTTCCCTGCACACTCAGAATTCTTATGCATCTAAAGCGCCCTAGATAACTTCCCTTAGTTCATCAACTACCAGTCATTACTGTCTTAAAGAAGTTGAGTCTGTAACTTGTTTACCTTGATGGATATTCATAGACATTTTCCTTTTCTTCCCACAGAAGGATTTCCTGATTTTATTACATGTATGCTTTTTTTTTTTTTTTGGAAAGAATTCTTAGTAGCATCAATCAACTGAACAAAGGGGTTTCATTGTGATATTTCCACACATGCATATAATGCCTTTGATCAAACTCACTCAGTGGATATTACTTGTTCTCTCTCTATCCTCTCTCTCCTCTCCTTTTTGGAAATTTTAATGGTTTTCACTGTGGTATTTTTTTACATCCACATAAGGTACTTCCATTGCATTCACCTCTCTCCCAATTATCCTCTTATTCTCCTGTACATGTATCATTTTAGAAATATGGCTTTCTTTTCTACTCTTTGTGTGTGTGTGTGTGTGTCTATGCATGTGTGCACCTGTACTAGGGCTTGAACTCAGGGCCTTGTGCTCTCAACTAGCTTCTCTTTCAGAGCAGGGGCTCTACCACTTGAGCTATACCTCTGCCTGTCTTTTTGCTAGTTAATTGGAGATGAGCCTCTTAGATTTGTCTGTCCAAGCTGGCTTCTAACATCAATCCTCATATCTCACACCTCTTTAATAGCTGGAATTACAGATATAAGACACTGACATTTGGTTACTTTACTCTTTAAAGGAAGTAACAATAGAAGAAGTAGAACAGGAAAGATAGCTGCCTTTGTTTCTCCTCTGAGTCACTCATCCTAAAATTGATTCCTCCAAGGGCCAACCAATGATCATCACCTAGCATGGCCTCCTGGGTACAGTACATCATTAAAGCGGGTGTCACACAGGATCCTTATGCAGTGTGTCGCTTTTCTCTCCTGTCCTCAGCTCTCTACCACCACTGGCCTCCTTGAGGGTCCTCATGCTAACCAAGTATTTGCTGCCCAGGCCTTTTCACTGGTCTTTTTCGCTACTTGGAATTTTTTCATTCTAGATACCCACCAAGATCTTGATCTGTCCCCTCATCCAAACCCTTGTTCCTGTCACTTGCTCAGTGAGGCTTCTATCCACCATTCTATTTAAATATCCCCCACCCATTTCCTAGTTAGATGGCACCTGGCATTATTGGGCCTCCTATGTATTTCTCTATTGGTTTTTGTTTGTAATCGACCTGGTTTTGCTCAGAGGGGAGGAGACAGGCCATTTTGTTCCCTGTGTCTAGAATAGTATGTGGTTCATGTCCAAAGCATTCAATCTGTATGAAGTGAATTAGTGAACCAGTAACTTCCTTGGGTGAGTTTTGAAAAGGCAGGCGTCTCTGAAACCACCAATATCTTTGTAGCAGTCACAGAGTGTACCTTTGAAGACACAAGCATTGTTCAGGCCAAAGAAATTAGAACACCACACTTGCCAAGCCTTAGATTCTACTCTGGCCTGCACCAATATGAAAGCAATTAGCACCTTTGATTTGGAGAAGTGATTTGGAAGTTCTTATGGGAGTTGGTAGCAATGTAAGGACCTTGGTCCCAGGCAGTGATTTCCAAAGGAAATGAACAGCCTCTCCTGATCTCCAACCTCTGGCTTTTCTTCTAGAGTTCCCTACCATTGAAAAGCCATTGCTATTTTTTGTGTATATGTGGTTGAAAAAAGTTTCTTTCCCTCTGACTTTCAACAAAATAATAGCCTCTCACAACACTGCCCCCTCTCCAAGTGACACCCTGTAGAATACAAATTTTGGGGGGCAGGGGGAAGGGGAGCTATTGCTATTGCTATCCAAGGGCATTTGCATCCACTTTCTGTGACAGCAACCAAAGTCCTTCTTACTTTTCATTGGTTTTGCTTTGTCTCAAACATACTATCAGCCACCCTGGTAGCTCACATCTATAATCCTAGCTACTCAGGAGTCTGAGAGATGAGGATCTTACTTCAAAGTCATTCTAGGTAAGAAAGGCATGAGACTCATCTCCAATTAACAAGCAAAAAGCCAGAGTAGAAGTGTGGCTCAAGTGGTAGAGTACCAGCCTTGAACAACAACAAGAACAGCCAAACCAGAGCACAAGGTTCTGAATTCAAGCCTCAGTATCAACACACACACACACACACACACACACACACACACACACACACACACACACACACACACACACACACACATTTCAATGTACTATCATCCCCACACTATTTTATCACCTCAATTCTCTTTCTATATCCCTGAGACTATGGGCTGTCTTGTTTGAAACTCATAGTACTGCCATGAAGATATTAAATGAAGCATTGCAGCTTAGCAAGGAATGTGTAGATACTTGAAGCGGGATTTAGAAGACATTCTGATTTCCTAGAAATGTAGCCATATATTGCCGCAGAGCAGGGAGCCATGCAGAGGAGAGCATCCTTTTCCAGCCGGGAGTCTGCGACTCTTCAGTTCCAAGGAGGTTAAATTGTGAGCTGAGTGCAGAGCCCTGTGGAAGGTGGAGGATGCGCTTGTTTAGGAGACCTTGTAAACGGGCTTGTGTTCGCGGTGTGGAGGAATGAATCATTTCAGCCATGCGCGCCAGCTGCAGCCTGTGGAAGTAAACCCAGGGCTTTCCCACAGCATGTGCTGTATATTTCATTGTTAGAGCTTTGCATTTTGACAGGTAGTTCTTATCCTTCTGGAAAGAGAAGGCTGAAGCCAGCAGCTGGGGGAAGACCTGGCAGGGCCCGCTGTCTAAATTGAGAGCGAGCATGTGCAGGGAAACCTCATTATAACATGACCTGTTATTACATGGATTTTGATATCCCATGGGGCAAATACGTCTCCCAGCATAGAACAACTCTGTACAGCCAAGGCCTGTTTTATCTTATCTAACCCAGAACACAACCTTGTCCCTGAAGCCAGTGTACTGAAAAAGATTTTTTTCTCTCTCTCAAAAACCACAAAAGGATGGTGAAAAGCCTCTATGGTATGGAAAGTCTTCAGTAAGGGCCTTCTTCCTCTGGAACTTACATCATAGAAGGATCCTGATGTTCATGTTCTTCACAATGTGGTTTTTTTGTTTGTTTGTTTGTGATGCCAATCATGAGGTTTGAACTCAGGGTGCTGTCCCTGAGTTTTGTTTTATCTTGTTTTGTTTTTCTCAAGGCTAATGCTCTACCACTTGAGCCATAGCTCCACTTCCGGCTTTTTGTGTGCTAATTGGAGATAAGAAGCTCATAGACTTTCCTACCTGGGCTGGCTTTGAACCGTGATCTTCAGATCTCAACCTTCTGAGTAGCTAAGATTACAAACATGAGCTGAAATGTAGTTTTACAGCTATTTTCATAAAGAGGTGGAACTCTGTCTCCCCTCTGTTTGAATCTGGACTGGCCTTGACACTCGAGCCAATAGAATGAAGTGACAATGCCAGTGTGCCATCCTGAGTTTAGGCCCTGTACACTACTGTGTGAGTGTGTACATATGCCCCTACCCAGCCATGTGCAAACATGCTAGTCACATACAAGAGAGCCCAGTTTTCCCAGCCAATATCATCCTAGAGCAACCAGCCCACCTTCAAACATGTGTGAGAGAGAACAGGCTAAGGTTATCAGAGTCCATGTGGATATATTAGTGAGCCCAGTTACCATCCAAGAGCTACCTAACCAACATGTACAGAAACATGGATTTCTCTACATGCTAGAATCAAGCAATTCTCTCTACCTACCTGTAGACATAGGTGTCCTAATTATCAATTGCTCTTTTCAGCTACTGAATTATAAGTAATTCGTTACACAGCAATAGCTAACTGATACAAGGGCACTGGAAATATGTAAGGCAATTAATCTATACATGAGAAAAGTTGGGAAAGAGACAACTGCCTTGAAGGAGATGAAATTTAGACAAGATACTTTAGATAGGAAATTGAATGAATGAATCTTCTCTGACCTTTCTTCCTATCCCACAGCCCAAGGAAGTGATCCAGGGCAGTCTTTGTTATTAATGGAACATTTCTTAATGATCTGTGGTTACCCCCAAGGCCCCAGTGAGGTACACTGTGACTGTCTGGTCTATGCTTAGGGTTCAGACTGACTCATCTGATGACCACAGGGGAAGTCTTTAGGCTTCTTGGCTTCTCTTTTTCCTGCTATAAAATTCTTCTGGTTTGTGCTCATAATCAACCCACCTCAAAGCCCTGTGACAGCGGTGTCCAGTATTTGTTAAGCACTGGGGAGTGTTGGAGATGGCCATGGGGAATAGAAGGTGCATTTGAGCCCCTGCCCTGATGAGCTAATGTTCCCCCCAAGTGCTTTAAGAATCACAAATAAAGGAACTTGATGAGTATATAACCTAAAAGAGACCCCATCTCTCACTGCTCTTTCATCTATAAAATTATTTGGGGCTACCTTTCTGCTTTCAACTGGAAATTCTCCTTAACTCAGCTTAAATTCTTAAATTCTCTCTCTCTCTCTCTCTCTCTCTCTCTTTCTCTCTCTCTCTCTCTCTCTCTCTCTCTCTCTCTCTCTCTCTCTCTCTCTCTCTCTCTCTCTCTCTCTCTCTCTGCTAGGTAGGGTGGTTAGAAAATAGAATTAAAAGTAGCAATGCAGACCTGTCTTAAATTTCACAGTAGCTCTTGAACTTCAGGAAATCTGCACACCACTATGCAATTAAGAGCAGAAAGGATTTTTTTTAATCAATTGTGATCATCTGGAGAGCTCATAAGGCCTTTGGGGCTTGGAAGAAGTTTCTGGAGACAGGGTAGACAATCACCTGTTGGTCATACAGAAAGCTTGTCTTTTGATCTTCTGTCACCCCAACTTAGGTAGCAAAAAATGTGATACATCATTTCTCTGGATACAGAGGCCAGAGCCAAGGTCACAGGACATGACCTGGGCTCAGGAAAGTCCAAAGTATGTGACCTCCTCCTCACGAGAATCTTCCCTGAGCCTCATTGGATGCTGTGTGGCAAACTCTTGTCATCACTTCAAAAGTGTGTTTTGTGGCATGGTGTGGTAGGCAGGAAGCTTAGGGTTGAAAAGCAGGAAGACGCCATTTGCCAAAACCATAAAGTACAGGGGGGAGAGAGAGACAGAGAGAGACAGAGAGAGAGAGAGAGAGTAGGCAGAAGGCAGCCCTGCAACTGCTTCTCTGTCTCTTACCTTGGCTCAGAGCAGAAAAGCCAGCCTCTTCTTTATCATTGGTAAAACAGCATCGGGTTATTTGGGATATCGTGTGTGTGTGTGTGTGTGTGTGTGTGTGTGTGTGTGTGTGTGTGTGTGTGTGTGTGTGTGTGTGTATGTGTGTGTGTGTGTACTACAGATCATTCCCAGTGCACTGCAGGACCTCCATAAATGTTTTCATTTTGTAGATGCATGAATGTTTCAATTTTCAAGAGCTGGGTTTGAATCCTGGCTTAGTTATGCAATTGTGAGCCTTAAAATAAATTACCTGCAACTTCTAACCCACAATTCACTTTCCTGTCCAGGAGGGATAATAAAAAGTCCCCTTGTAGAAGTGAAGGTATGGCTTAAGTGGTACAGTGGCTACCCTTGAGCAAAAAAGCCAAGCGAGAGCATGAGGCCCTGAGTTCAAGTCCCAGTATCCCCCCACATCACCACCACCACACATACACATCCCTGGAGAGGATTAAAGCAGACCAATATTGAGTAGACCCAGCACACAGCCAGGTCCAGACAGCACTTGCTTTTGTGGCCATATTCTATGATTGGACTCTTTCATGCAGATGGTCAGTTCAGTACCCTGTTCCTATCTATCCCATAGTGCTGAACCCTGGTTTGGCTATAGAGGCCCCTGTGCTAAAGCAGCCTGAAGAGTTGAACTGTATTGATGGGGGAGGCCTGTAGGCCAGGCTTGCCTTGTTGATCAATGAACATCAGAACAATAATTAGCTTCTGTATCTTGCTTAGTGGATACATATGATGACTGAAGAACCCTCCTCATGGTCCTGCTGGAGGTTGTGGGGTAGTCTATCATTCCCATTTTGCAGAAGTGGTCACATGGGCTAGTCCCCGTGAGTAGCAAAGCCTTGAATCCAGCAGCCTAATAGAGTCCAGTTTATCCACTGTGCTCTGTTGGTCAGGAAAACCCTGGGGTGACCATCTAGGATAACGGAGAAGTACTCTTCCTATGAGCAAAGGTTCAGAAGAACCAAGAAACCACCATTCCCTGAGGGTGTGGGCTTGCCACTTTGGATGGGTGGGAACTTGAGGATTGAACCTCATTATTCAGATCTTCCTAAAACCAAGTTATTCCTAGACATGGAACTTCTTCCTCCTGTCTGATGTGCCCAGTGGCAGTGGGCTTACTCTTCCTGGGCAAGTCTGTCCTATGCATCTTCTTCTGAGGCTAAGTGATTCAGGAAAAAAAGAGCTGCTTTAAGTTTTTTCCAATAGACTTTGACAAAGGGAAATTCTATTAAAGATTTCATCAGGGATTTGAGAGATCAACAGCAGCTACAAAAAGATGAATGGATGAATCAGGAGGAGTTGGGCATCAGATGGGCCTGAATTTAGAACTAGGCCCCTGGTCTGGTAGCAGTGAAGCCTGAGGCCAGTCACTTCACTTCTGCAAACCTGTTTCCCCATTGGTCAAATGGAAATAATTGATGCTTACTCCTCAGAGCTCTTCTAAGGATTATAACAGCCTATGCAGAGTCGTTGGCCTCAGTAAGAATTCAGCACAGGGACTGAGAAGGTGGCTCAGTGGTAGAGTGCTTGACTTGCATGCATGAGGCCCTGGGTTCGATTCCTCAGCACCACATAAGCAGAAAAAAGCCAGAAGTGGTACTGTGGCTCACATGGTAGAGAGCTAGCCTTGAGCTGCAGAGCTGAGGGACAGCGCCCAGGCCCAGAGTTCAGACCTCACGACCAACCAAAAAAAAAAAAATAAAATTCAGCACAAAATAGCCTCTCTTCATAGCAATAATTACTATAATCAGTACAACTGACTAATGAGGCAGTATTTAATAATCACTGCACAAATAGAATGATAAATGAGTACATTCTGTCAATTCTAAAATGTCCCTTCCATTAATTAACAGCTTTGTAGTGACAAGAAGCACAACATTGAGCACACTTGTCAAATGTAAGCTGCATTCTCCTGCCAGAAAAGTGTAAAAGTGAAAATGTCACACAGTCTAGGACTATGGAAATACACAGATCATCCTACTCCTCCAAAAAGTTTTTTGAGTCAGGCACTGGTGGCTCATGCCTGAAATCCTAGCTATGCAGAAGGTAGGATCGGAGAATCACAGTTGAAAGCCAACCCCTAGGGGAAAAAGTCCATAAGACTCTTATTTCTAAATAACAAGCAAAAAGCCAGAAGACAACATGTGGCTCAAGTGGTAGAGCACCAGCCTGGAGTGGAAAATGCTAAGGAAGTATAGGAGGCCATAAGTGGGAAAAAAAAAGTTTGTTGACAGATGCACTGTTAACTTAATCTGGTGGCACGTGGCATATGTCATAGCTCCATAGACAGGGACATTCAGGTAGATGAACTAGAGACACACACAAAGCGCTTAGGGGAGTGCAGGCAGGTGACTCTGGAAAGCCAAGGACCAATGAAAAAGAAGTAATGAATGTAGGAGGGCCACATGAGGGGGAAGCCCCATGGGCAATCCAGTCATTCCTGTCTTCCCTTTAATGGCCTGTCTCCAGCCAGCCAACCATGACATTGCCGCTTGGCACTACTCTGCAGTCCTCCCACTGTGCCGACTCTGCTAGCATCTGTTGCTCTCCCCAGCATCATTCCAGACGCAGAGGCATGTGAGGAGTAGAGTCAATTGTAAAGTTCAATGATCATCTTAAAGGCTGACATTTATTGATGCCTGCTATCACCCAACTCCCTGCAGAGCGCCGCAGCTCAGACAGTTCTTGGATATCCCAAGCAATAGTTGCTTGTGCTAGTACCTATTTGACAGATGAGGGAACAGAGGCACAGGGGAAAATGAACTATTTCACTAGTAAGTCTGTCCATTCCTTACTTAGCTTCTGTATGTTATGTCCTGTGATTCCATAATAGATCAGACAAGAATGCTGGAGGGGAAGGAGGTAGGAACAGCTAGATAATTTTATGAAAAGAGCCTGGGGGATTTGGAGCCATGCTGCTTAGGGACCATTTTGTTTTCTTTGCTGAGGCTCAGAGAGCTGAGCAATGTGTTCAAGGTCATACAGCCTATTTATATGAAGAAATTTCTCAGGCCCTGTGGTTTCCTTAGCTAATGGGGGGAAACATGCAGTATTTAGAAGTATTGCCTGTCAACTTCAAATAATGAAACTAAGAAAGAACCCTCATGAGAATTAGCTGGGACAGTCATCTCACAGTAAAGAGAAGGAAACAGACCACGAGAACATGTTTGAACACTGCACAGAATTTGACCATTTGAAAAAGGCCATGTGTAGTAATGGACAAACTTTGAATCTTCACCGTGTGACCTTGAGCAAGTCACTTCACCCCAGACAGAATCCAGGAAAATGGAAACAGAACAGTACTACCCTCATGTAAGCTAGGCTTGAACTCTCATAGCTGACATTCTACCAGTTGAGCCATGCCTCCAGATAGCATGTTACAGATTAATTATTGATAGAATCTTGCAGAATTTTATGCTCAAGCTTGTAACTGCAATCCTCCAGCTCTCAGTATGCTAAGAAGGTGGGATTAGCGGCATGAGCCACTTGCATCCAGCTGGGACATTCATGCCCTCTTACAAAATCATTATGAGACTGCACTCTGACCCATCCAAACTGCTCAGTGTGGCATCTGGTGTGGAGTGATTGCTCAAAAATAATTATTATTTTCTAGAAGATTCCAGATATCCCCTGAAGGTCAAAAGGGGTGGACCGGTGTTATTTAAACATCGATTTGCATCAGCCCCTTCTTTGTGATGCTTGGGTGTACATGGGTGATAACGGGGGTTGGGTATGTGTGAAACCCATTGCCAGGAATGGTATCCCCTCAACCATCAAACCCTCACTTCTGACCTCTGGACCTCTTGTTAGTCTGAGCAAAAGCGTGTTGGTGGCTGCTGGCCCCAGGGCCAAGGTACACATAAATGGGTGACACGGTATGCCTGCCCTCCCACCCCCACCCCCACTCTCTGAGCTGTTCCTGAAGCCCTGCCAAGATGGAACCATAAAAGGCGAGGCTCCCTGTTGCCTTTGTTCTCTTTGTGAGCTGGAATGTTTCATCGTGACAGGCGGCCAGGAAAAGCCTGTCCACTGTCCTATTGCCACCTCCCATTAGCAGTCCCATCAGCCCCACCTCCTGAGCTGCACATACCCCCGGAGGTGGGCGGTGAGAAGAGCACTGCTCCCTGAGACTGGAAGGAGGGAGAGACCATCTAAGTCTCTACCCAGTGGGTGGCCCTCTGTTGACCTCATCTTGAGAGGCCTGAGAAAACAACTGTCAGGACTTTTGAGTCTCTCAAGCCCTACAAATGGTTCATCAAGCATCTCCCAGGTGCTTGCCAGCAGGATGCCAGTATTCTAGAATGTAAGTTTTATTATTATTAAGGTATTAGAAGGCCAACAAATCAAGAGACAACTGCTTCTTCCTCTAAGTCCTGAGAGGAGATGGCCAAGCCCACGGTATAAGGCCACACACAGGAAGCCCTGGCTGGTCCAAAGGAAGAGGGAGTTGAGAAAACATGGACGAGAGCCCATGTTTCTGTGGGACCTGCAACAAGGCAGGGTGTGCAGGCTTAGAGTTGGCTACTTTGAACGACTTTGGCAGGCTCTGGGACACAGGTGGTCTCCTAGCTAGCTGCCTGGCACTTGGCCCTGGGGGTGATTTGGGAGAGGAAATATTGGCCTGGGTATGAGAGCCTGTGAAAGCACCATGAGGAAGTGCTGCTGCTGGTGTGGGCTTCAGACTGCTTTGTTTATGAAAGGCAAGCTTGGGCGTTTTGCCATTTATCTCTAGGAACTGGCCAGTCTGTAAAGCTGGGATGCTGCACTCCCCTGGTTCAGTCAGATCTCAAATGGCAAATCATTAGAATAAGAAGGCATATGTCATATCATTCAGCCCTGAAAGTCCACTGCTATACAAAACAAACCTAATTCTTGTCCTCATTGTGCTTTTCATCTAGGAAGAAAGAGGATTTATGATCATGCTAAGGGATCAGATAGGGGAAAAGCAGACTCCTGGCATTTGTCCAAAGTAATTATCATTGCTGGCCTAAAAAAAAAAAAAAAGACCTTCTGCTCTGAGAATGAAGGTGTGTAAGAGAACATTCCCTCCTGTACTGCTATAGGTCAAAACCGAATAAACATTAAAAATTGAAGCATGAGCCATGTATCAGTTGCTCAACTTGTAATCCTAGTCTCTCAGGAGGCTGAGATCTGAAGATCATGGATTGAAGCCAGCCTGGGCAATAAAGTCTGTGAGACTCTTTTTTTTTTTTTTGTCAGTCATAGGTCCTGAACTCTGGGCTTGAGTGCCATCCCTGACCTCTTCAGCTCAAGGGTAGCACTCTACCACTTGAGCCACAGTGCCATTTCTGGCTTTTTTCTGCTTATGTGATGCTGAGGAATCGAACCCAGTGCCTCATGCATGCAAGGCAAGCACTCTACCACTGAGCCACCTTCCCAGCCCCTGTAAGACTCTTATCTCCACTAAAGTGTGGCTCCAGTGGTAGAGGAAGCTCCAAGGTTAGGGATTTCCCTTGAACTTCCTAATCATGTCCCAGGCCTGCTGACCAAAGGCCATCTGTTCTTCTCAGGCAGGTGGGTAGTGAGTTAAAGAATATGGGAAGAGCCCTTTGAACACCTGGAGACATGCCTTCCCAAATAGTTCTCTTCCCCATTGAGTATCATGGGATTGTTGGAATTCCTCTGTGCCCTGAGTTCCTGAGACAATCACCTTTCGATCCCAGACCTTTTAGAACCAATTTAGAAGACATTATCTCATCAAATTCCGTTGTTTCATATTAAGTGGGAAACCAATGTAGAGATAAGAGATGGACTTGGCTGTTCCTCAGGCCCTTTTCCCCTACTGGCCTAGATTTCTCCAGTCCCACCTTACCTGCCATCTGCCAGCAACCTGAAGTGCCAGAATGAGAACCATTTTAGAGCAATCAATTGAAATGGATGATGACTCAACGTGTCATTAATGCTTAAAAGGAAAGGAAAGTCAAAGCATTTAAGAAATGAAGCCTCTTTGGAAGACAGTCTATAAAAGTAAAAATATATTGACTATATGTCTTTGTATCCCTAAACTTTGGGTACCCACAAATGATAATTGAGCACCCATTAATTACTTATTATGTCATTTTTTAATGACATAACATTAAATACCAGTGGCTCACATCTGTAATCTTACCTACTTAGGCTGAGATCTGAGGATCATGGCTCCTAGTCAGCCCAGGCAGAAAAGTCTATGATCCTCTTATTTCTGATTAACTAGCAAAAAGCCAGAAGAGGAGCCATAGCTTAAGTGGTAGAGTGCCAGCCTTGAGTGAAAAAGCTAAGGGATAGTACCCTGGCCCTGAAGTTCAAGCCCCAGTACTAGCACTGAAAAAAGAAAAGGAAAGAAAAGAAAAAGATGAATAGTGAAATGTTTTCAAATTCTTGACCTAATTGAAATCAGTGTTTATATGACTTGCCAAAGTTTAAAAAAAATATATGTGTGGCGGGCTGAAAATGTTAGCTTAAGAAGAGGTTCAGGCACAGCAGATACAAAAACATTGAAAACCATTCGTCTAATTTAATTGTCAAGTTGTGCCAAAAATGCTAACGTGATATCTTTGAAGAGTAATTGGTACAAAGAATATCCTCAAAGAGAACTATTTCCACACGTCTGGCTCTTATCTTGCTCTCTTTACATTTTTTCCCTCTCTGGTTGGCAGAGCAGTGTGTGCTTGGTCCCTGCCGGGCTGAACGGGAACCCAGCTTGTTCGGCAAATTTTGCAGCCACTGAACTTGAGCATATTATGGAAATGAGTGCAGATTCTTTCTTGAGATTTATCCCAAGATACTCACAGAAGGATCGTTAATACTTCTTACTGCCTAATATGGTCTTTGCATGTGTTTCTTGAACCTGATAGGTTGGGCAGCTGTTGCAGGCTTCATTTCTTAGAGACAAGGATACCTGCTCACTGAATATGAGGAATTTGGGGTTTGGGTGGTATTTCTTGGAAGTGGACTCAAAGGCAACTTTTAGCCTCTCCATCACTTTACCTGGGAGTTCCTGGAAGACTCCCTGTGAAAGAGTTCTTACCCTGGCCAAGCTCTGATAGGATTCCTTTCCCATGTCCTGCCCAGCCTTTTCTCTACTTCTTCTCCCCTCCCCCCCCCCACACCCTATATGTAACTCTTTCTCAGACCAAAAGGACCAGGACAAGAACCATTTTGGAACAGGGAACAGAAACAGCAACCCATCTCATGTTTACTGCTGGAAAACAAAGATGATAAGAGGAAGCAGTGTTTTCTGAGGATCGTATCCATGGTGTCCACGGACAGCAGCTGTCCATCTGCTTCCTGGCCTGTTGTTGTCTTCCTGCATTACCGTCCTCACAGTGCTTCTTGCCAGCAGACCCACCTCCAGCCATATTCCAGAGCTCCTCCCTCAGCGCCCCTCTACTTTTCCCATGGCGCCTCACACCGTCCACCGCAACAGAGGCCTGTCTGGTTCACTGTCTGACATTCCCTGATAGAATTTGGTCTCCTTGAGGGCAAAGATCTTATTTTGTTTGTTCCTCCACACCTAGCACCAAGTATTCAGTACAAATTTGTCAAGATGATGAATAGAGATTCAAATATTCACAAAATTACTTATGTCATGTCCTTGTTAGGAAGAATAGTTAGAAAATTGAGTGCTTCTCCTAGCCAAATAGCGTGGCTAGCCATTATAGATTCCATACATTAGAAATATAGTCATCTAAAGAGAGATTTTTTTTTCTTCAAGATACACAATGCCAAAGGGTTGGGTCTTTCCCTGGTCATTTTGAGATCCTGGTATTGTTGACATGACAATCAGCAAAACACCATTTACCAGTGCCGCTTGGCATAACTGAATGATGTGAGCAATTGTAGCATTGGCCTTAGTCAATTGGCTGTTGAGCCAGCTGAGTCCACCCTGCTCACCATCACTACCCTGCCTCTCTGTGGAGTGGTCCTGCTGAGTGAGCTCCATGTCTAGCTTAAATGATGCAGACTCTGGAAGATTGTATAGTTGCAAGTTGTGGGAAGAGTTTGACTGAGAGACACTCTCTTAAAGAAACATCATTGTATTGGAGGAGCTTTGTGGGACAAGGAAATGGAAAGGCTACAGGGAATAAGAGAAGTCGATACAGATGAAAGTTACTTCTCCCCGCTGCATGGTGGGGGATTGGAGGGGAGTCATTTGGACCCTTTTCCGACATCACTCTGGGGCATATGGTGGATTTTGCTATGGCTAATGAATTACGAGCAGAAGTCTACGTGTCATTTCCAGGCAGAAGCTTTAAGAGCCACATGTGAGTCATCCTGCTCTCTTCTCTCTGCCTTTCTGACTGTTACATTACATGACAAGGCAAAGCCACAACAAGCAGCACCCCTCACAGAAGCAAAGCCAGAACAAGGAATGAACTATGATTGTGTAAAGTCTCTGAGATTTCAGGGATTTTTGTTACTGCAGCATAAGTTGGCATACCTGACTAATATTTGAATATTTCCCTTCATAATATCTAAAGATAATCAAACAGAAAGCTTGAATTTTTATTGTTGTTTCTTTATTTGTTTGAGTCAGGTCTCCCTGTGAAGTCCAGGCTGGCCTCAAACTTTTGATATGATTTTCCTAGCCTCTTAAATGCTGGGATTATATGTGTGTGCCATTATGAAGATGAACCTGGGGAATACTTGTTGGTTATGAATGTTTCTATTTAGAATTATTAAGAATAGAAGCCATGTGCTGGTGGCTCATGCCTATAATCCTAGCTTCTGAGGAGGCTGAG
The DNA here is from genome assembly GCF_019054845.1 of Dipodomys spectabilis. Taxonomy (NCBI): domain Eukaryota; kingdom Metazoa; phylum Chordata; class Mammalia; order Rodentia; family Heteromyidae; genus Dipodomys; species Dipodomys spectabilis. The sequence continues at coordinate 3,407,862 of NW_024870731.1, forward strand.
ATCTAAGGATCAAGGTTTGAAATCATTCTGGGCAGACCAATCCAAGAAATTCTTATCTCCAGTTCACCAGTAAAAGACTGAAAATGGTTATGTGGCTTAAGTGATAGTATGCCAGGCTCAGAGTTCAAGTCCTATTACTGGTGAATTGGAGGGGGAGGGGGAGGTGGAAGAAGCAGAAGCAAAGGGGAGGGGAGAGGGGTAATAATCCCAGCTACTCAGGAATCAGAAATAGGAAGATTGTGGCTTGAAGCCAGCCTAGTCAAAAAGTTTGTGAGACCCTATCTTAAAAATAAACCCTAGCCGGGCACTGGTGGCTCACACTTGTAATCCTAGCTACTCAGGAGGCTGAGATATGAGGATAGTGGTTCAAAGCCAGCCCAGGTAGGAAAGGCCACGTGGTAGAGCACTAGCCTTAAGCTGAAGAGCTGAAGGACAGCACTCAGGCCCAGAGTGCAAGCCCCATGACGGCCAAAAATAAATAAATAAATAAAGCCCTATCTAGCCATGGTGCTATACATTTTTAATCCAAGCTACTTGGGAAACATGCGAGGATCACTGAGAAAGTACCAGGCCCTATCTGAAAATCAAACTAAAACAAAAACAAAAAGACTGGAGGCAAGTGGTAGAGTTCTTGTCTGAGTTAGTTCCCAGCACAGATGCTAGGGTAGGATTAAAAAGAGGAAAAGAGGAAGATTTAAGGGGGGGGGGGGGGGGGAGGTGGCAGTTTCAGATAAAGAGGCAGTGTGAGAATGTCATAATTGCTGGAGATACAAGGGAAGTGACTAATAGAGGCTTGCTGATATCTGGGGAAGGAGCATTACTGTCAGTGACATCAGTACATGCAAAGGCCCTGAAGTGGGAATGGGTCTGGCATGTGTTCATGATGCATGTACAGTGAAGAGAGTTCAAATGGCTTGGGATCAATCAGAGAGGGATCAGGGAATGGTGTGGGCCGATGTTTGTCATAACCTACTGACTTGAGACCAGTTGAAATGACGACATAATAATTTAATATGAAGGAATATATTCTAACTGAAAATAATTTTCTGTAAAAAAAATCTAGCAGACAGACATTGGAGGGCTCCAGCCAAGGGGTCAGCAGTGGATGTGGAAGGCAGTAGCTGGGATCCTGATGGGCTTCGTTGGGCAAGGTGGCAGTATTTACTGAACTTGTGGTATGTGTGAAGGGTTGGCCAGTGGGAAGAGAAGAGTTGCCTTCACCCACAGTAGAGAAGGTTCTAGAAAGTACTGAACTGTGACTATCAGGCTCAGGCGTAAGCAGTGGTCAGATGTGTGTTGATCGTTGGATGCGGGTGAGTTCTTCCTCCTAGGCACTCTGAGCCCTGGCACTACCCCCTGCTGCGGGCCTCTTGGGCCCATGTGTGATGCATCACCATTCAGGGGCAGCCTTCTGGGAGACGGGGAGAATATGAGCTTCCCTTCTCAGCAAGAGGTCACCAGAGTGAAATGGACTTGGCTAGTGAGGCTTGGACAGTTGTAATGAGCTGAATATAGATTCCACTGAGCTATAAAATAAAATAATAACTATTTTAATATCCAGCATCTCCCTGCCAAGGCGGCTGAAGAGAAGTCTATGAGCAATAAAATTAGTCCAGAAAAAGAAATGAAAAAAAAACCAAACCAAACAAACAAAAAAAAAAAAACTGAAAGCAGCCACCTTTTAAAAGGAAATAGATTAGAAGAGCCCAAACAAGGAAGCTATCACTTGGACTGAAACTCACCAGATAGTGGTAAAGCAGTTGCCAGCTAAAAGGCCGGAGGGAATTTTCCAGGCTGATGTCTGTTGAGCCACTAATCCCTGAGTGACCTCATCCTTCCCCTGGCTTCATCTTCTCTTAGGAGCAATGCTCTACAGGCTGAGCAGGATACAGGCCTTGAAGGGATTCCCCTTCTCTCACTTCTCACATTCTTCCAATCACCATCACCTCTTCCTTCTCCTCCACTCCCATCTGTCTATTGCTGTCCATTTCTCACCAGCCCCCACCAGCTCTAGCCACCACCATCCCACAGCAGTGTCCCGTGCTGTATACGCTGAGAAGGATCAGGTTTTAAAAAAAATTAAATCAAGCTCTCTTTTAACACCCTCCCAATAGAATCTCACTCCAGTTGAAGGAAATCCAAACTATTTATCAAGTCTTCTAAGTCCTGTATAATGAGAAATCTCTCCATCTCTCCATCTCATCTTACTCCAGGCCTTCTGACCTAGGGGTCTATGCAGAGACGAAGCCCACTGCCTGGAAGACTCTGTTCTAGACCTGTGGGTGATGGGTACAAGCCATCTCCTCCTCATCACCCCCTCACCACATCATCATTGATTACTTCTGATTACATGGCCCTAAGTAGTTGTTTTAACTATAGAGAAGGATCTGTTCTAGGTGCTTATATATTGCTTATCTTTACCTTCAAATGAAACTCGTAAGAGAATAGATAATTTTTAATTTCTCTTTGGATTTCTTAGAATATGGTATACACATACATGCATCTATAAGACTATATGTACATGTAAATAAGTGAACAAACATGAATGAATGATTATACTAGGCTTAGTAAACAAGACATATTTTCCTACTTGGTCCTCTCATGTATATACACATCAAACAGAACCTGGCACATAGAAGGTTCTCAAACTTTTTTCAGGGTGAAGGAATACACTTAACTCTCTGTATAACTAACTTTTTGGCTGAGAAAACATATTTCCCAAGCTCCCCCACACTTGATAAATGGTAAGATGGGGATTTGAACCCACATAGTCAGAACAAAGCAAGTGTTCTTGATAAAAAAAAAAAAAAGCTCAATAAGTAGACAGCATAGAGTGAAACCCAAGTCTGCCTAAATCCAGAGTGAAAGTCAAATCTACCCAAATCCAGAAAGCTCAGTAGCTAGGACATGTTCCCTCGGGTGTAGAGGCTTTTGTCTCCCGGCTGGATGTAATCATTTCATTTAAGACACAGGAATTTGGGAGAAGTGTCATTTGGGGTTTGAGATTAGATGGCAGCAGACCTTTGCCTGCCCCCCATGCACTTGCTACAAAAGGTGACAACACTATTTACATCCTGCATGGCAGGCCATGGCGCAGAGTCTGAAATTGAATGATTATTTTTGAGAGTATTTTATTTTAAAAGCCTCTGAGTGACAAATGATTTAGCAAGCTTTCAACACTGTGCTTCATGTGGTTTCAGTTGCCAGAGGGTGACTTACAGCCAGGCCTGGGAGCTCTAGCCCAAATGAGCCCAGAAGAATCTAGGCAGTCACATCTTCTTTATGATGTTTAATAAAGCTTAGCATGCTTTCTTTCCTGAGAAGTTTATTACAGTGCAGATGGCAGCATCGCTTGCAGGCTGGGAGGAATATCAGCCCATGTAACAGACAAGTGTGCAGGCAGAGAGTAGATGGAGACACAGACCCTGTCCAGATCAGAGGTACACAGAGCAGAGTGTGACAGCGTTGATTATGCACCCTGCCTGGGCCTCCACATACCTTTTGGCTATTAAATTCCCAACTTGGGAACTGGTAGGTTAAAATCCTTTGGAATACAGTTATCAGGTTTGTTTTTTGTGCTGGTTCTGGGGCTTGAACTCAGGACCTGGGCACTGTCCCTTAGCTTTTTTTGCTTAAGGCTGGCACTCTACCACTTGAGTCATAGCTCTACTTCAATCTGGTCATTATGAAGAAATACCTATTTTACTTAATATCTACTTAACACTGATATTTATTTTGAGTTATGAAATCAATACATATATATTATAAAGTTATATTATAAAAACAATTATTTTAGATAAAATTATGTTTTGCTTAGGATGACAGAAACTCTAAAATATTCTTAAAGCGTCTTGGTTCTTGTATGAAATTAGTGGTAAATATTCCATGTTGGGGACAACCTTATTACTAGGTACTGAGGTTTAACTCTTTGGTCCTAAGAAAGGGTTAGCAAACTTTAGACTGCAGCCCAGCACCTATTTTTGTAAGCTAAGTATTAGGGTAACATGACCAGGCTCATGGATTTATATATTATGCATGACCACTTTGGCTCTCCAGCAGCAATTGAGCCTTGGAAACATATCGCCAGAAAAGCCTAAGACACTTCATACCTGACTCTTTTCAGAAAGCATTGTCTGCCCCTGCCTGATGATGTGGCATTTACCTCCCACTCACTGAAAGTGGCTGTTCAAAAGCCTCACGCAGATGGTTCACGTCTGTAATCCTAGCTACTCAGGAGGTTGAGATATGAGGATTGAGGTTTGAAGCCAGCCCAGCAGAAAAATCTTGAGATTTTTATCTCTAATTAATTAGCAAAAAGCTGGGAGCAAAAGTGTGACTCAAGCAATAGAGCACCAGTCTTAAGTGAAAATACCAAGAGCATAAGGCTTGTGCACTGGTATACACACACACACACACACACACACACACACACACACACACACACACACACACACAAAGGGCTATGCAAGTTCTGTCCTTTGTGGCTCTGTTATAGAATGAATAGGGATGAAAGGATCAGAGTCCTTTAATAGATCTTTCCTGTGTGTGTGTGTGTGTGTGTATGTGTGTGCGCGCGTGCACGTGCACACGTGCACACACGGGCATGTACATGTACACAGGCTGGTCCTGGGACTTGAACTCAGTTGCCTGGGCAACGGTCCCTGAGCTTTTTTGCTCAAAGCTAGTGCTCTATCTCTTGAGCCACAACTCTACTTCTGGTTTTTTGGTGGTTAATTGGACTTTAGGGTCTCATGGACTTTTCTTGCCCAGGCTGGCTTCAATCATGACCCTCCAATCTCAGCCTCCTGAGTAGCTAGGATTACACATGTGAGCCACCAGGACTCAGCTAGTGTTTTTAATTCTTGTTCCTACATTTGCAAGGGAAGTTAAATTAAGCAATTATTATAAAATGACACCTCACATGCCTGTAATCCTAGCTACTAGGGAGGCTCAGATCTGAGGAATGCAAGTTGAAACTAGACTGGATTCCATGAAAATCTTACCTCCAATTAATCAGCAAAAAGCCAGAAGTAGAGCTGTGGCTCAAGTGGTAGAGCACCAGCCTTGAGCTAAAAAAAAGAAAAACTAAGCAAGAGCCCCAGGCACTGAGTTCAAGCCACAGTACCTGCACATACACAAAGAAACTCATTTCAGAAATGATTAAAATATTGGGGAGGGGGACATGTAAAGTTAGGGGATATCAAAAATCAGAAGATATCAAGGAAGTATGAACATTTTCAGTATTTTTTAACAATATTAAATGCCCTAAAACATGATGACTAGGCTTCTAAGTCCTATTTTTCTCTTCTCCAAAACAGCTTTCCTGTTTCCACATAGCCACAAATTTCCCCATCCCCATGGGGGGAGGGGAATATCCATCCCTCCTTGCCCAACAGGGAGACCCTGGAATCTCCAGCATGTTGATCAGCCTGGAACAGAAAAGAAGCTTAGCAAACCATTGCTGAATGGCACAGTGAGCTTGTAAGTTCCTTTGAAGTGAGAACCATGTCATCCTTCTCCCATGTCCAACTTGTTTTATGGTCTTGATCATGCTGCACATACTGTAGGTAACTGTATCAGTGAAAAGTCATTCCGTTCCAAGTGGCAGAAGCCCAGCGCAAACTGGCTGGAGCTGAAAAGAATAATTATTGGCAAATGTTATTGAGAAGTCCAGGCAGGGGTGGTTCTGTGCACAGACGCTGCTGGATTTCAGAGCTCGTCTTCTGTCTCTCTCTATCCCTATCTCTCCATCTCTTCCACTCCTGTTTCATTTATCTCTCTTTGCTTCTCTCTATACATTGGCTCCATTCCCTTCTTCTACACGGAGCTTCCTCTGCATAGCTGTGAGGAAAACAGGAATGTCTCCATAACCGTGGCTATTTCTGCTCAGGCTGCTAGAGAACAAGAGTCCCTATCTCTGTCACTCTCAATCTCCATTTCTCTAGCTCAGCATTTACATATCAGATCTTACAGTCACACATCTTTTAACCAATTGTTGAAACTGTAATCACATAATCTGATTGGCTAGCTCCCCTGCAGGAGATATCCTGGGCTGTGAAGGAGTGTGTGAACCCTTCAAAGCTCTGGCCTCAGAGCCAGAAAGCCCTCGTTAGCTTGCAAGAGCAAGTGATCCTTCTTTCTTTGCTCCTTTCTCGTGGTCATGGTTCCTTAAATGAAAATGTAAATCACTCAGAGGAGCAGAATTCAGATGGACATGCCAGAGCAAAAAGGTCCACGTTACTTTTTGCTAAGAGAGTGTTATTGTTCCTTTTTATATACCAAAGAAGTCTTCCAAGCTTCTCTTCACATGTGTGCACTCACATCCAGTGCTGATATTCAGGCCTTTTTTCTTATACATCAGTTACTGTTTGTTTGGGATTCATGTGTTTCTTTGACCTTCTGTGCAAAGTTGATGGATGGGTTTTTAAGCATCTTTAAATGAATTACAATATATGCCAAACTTATATTTTTGTAATATTTCTGCCAAACTGGACTGCAGTGGATGGCTTATGTCCACATTCCTTTTGGAATGTGCATGTTCATAAAATTTTACGCCTGTCAGTTGGTAATTTGCCAACATTCATTTGCTATCACATCATGATCATTTTTTTTTAAACAACAACAAAAAAAATTTAAACACAGGTATTAGCATGAACCGAAATGCCTTCCAATAGCCTGTCGTTTGGGATGTCTTAGCTGGAGAAAGATGAGTACCATAAAAAAGAAAATAAAAGAAAAAGGTGTAACTGGAAAGACATGGACAAAAGGGCCAGCTGGGCCATGGGGCTGGGTGAGCTCGGTGCTAAGTTGTGTTTCACAAACTTTCAGCCCACCAACTTGAGAGGTATACAGAACACTTAAGACTTTGGTCAATTAAGCTATATTAACTTATTCTGTTGGCTGAGATGCTTGGTTTCAAGTGACAAATTGACTTAATTACAAAAGTAGGAGAGGAAGGAGATCCTTTCGGCTTAAATAAGTTGGAGGTCCAAGGGCTTATTAATTTCAGGTATATCTGGATCCAGCGACTTCCCTGATGCCATCAATAATGATATCTTTCTCCATTTCTTTGATCTAATTTTTTCCTAGGAAGAATTTCCCTGCATCTTTCTGCTGGGGTTTTAACTCAAGGCCTCACATTTGCTCAGTTTCCTTGCTCATCTGGCACTCTACCACTTGAGCCATGTACCCGGCCTGGCTTTATGCTAGTTATTTTGGAGACAGAGTTTTATGAACTTTTCTGACCAAGTTAGCTTTGAATACGATCCTCCAAGTCTCAGCTTCTTGAGTAGCTAGAATTTCAGGCATGAGCTGCCCACGCCCAGTTAAAGATTCATTCTTACCCTAGTTTTCAGAGTGAGGTGACAAGAGGCTGCCCTGGCTCCAGGCCAGCATTCTGCAGCTCCATGGAAATGGCCACTTTCTTAGTAGTTCCAGTGAAAGTCCAGGGTAAACCTGAGGTCTTGGGCCATTCCTGAGGTATATATTCTCACCAAAGAACTGCTACATTTCAATTGACAGTCTAGCCATGTGCCCTATTATAGATGGAACATGGGCTGACAGACAGTCCCCAACTCAAATTAGTGGTAATATTATTAGAAAAAAAGAGAGATGGGTATAGTACAAGAAAAATGAAGATGGCACCATGCCTACCTTTCTGACAGAAGCAGTGGGGGGGGGGTGGGAGTGGGGACACAGATGTACAGAATGCCACACTAATCCCCCATCAAAATTAATAAGAGAGAAATTTAGAAATGAGCATTTTAGAAAGACCATTACAAATTGGGAAGCTTTTATTTTCAAATGAAGAATTGTGCCATTTACCATTCAGTGTCTCTGGTGGAAGAGAAGCTCAGAGACCCGATGTCGTTTACCAAGTTCTCCCTCTTATCATTCCTCTCACCCAGCCCCAGAGGACTTCTGTGGACTTCCAGGAACTCTAGGTGAAAACCTCTGAGCATGGGCAAACCATAAAAGACATAGGAGAAAGTGAAAACCCAAGAACCTAAAGCCTTTTTCTCCAGGTCATACAGTTTTTCACCTTCCAAGGTGGTAGAGCTGGTTATAAATCCCAGGATGCCTGCCTTTGACCCCCAACATTTTTCTTCTGTGTCTGTCTTTTGGAGAGAAGTGAGAGCTTGGCGAACTTCCTACCAGGAATGTCCCAACATCATCTAAGCATATTGCATGAGTGGATACAGCTAGTTTCACCTCTATCAATGGATGGACTAAGAAGCCAACTTCCCAAGGATCCTAAAGGTGTCATCTTCCACTACTCCCGTCTTATTAAACTTTCCTTACCATTTCTGCCCACTCACAACCTTTCAAGAGAGAGCACTGTCCCTACCTCACTGACAAGGAGTCTGAGATGACCACTTAAAGTTGAGGGTAGACTTGGAGAGGCCTGGAACTAATATAGATGGGTGAATGGAACCTACTTTGCAAAGAGGACGTTCTGAACAGTTGGCCATATCACCGCCCTCTTACAGCAAGCAGTGTGCTTCTGGTAAAGAGAGGTTCTTCCAAGTGAAGCTGTACCAATTTCATTCTTTAAAATTTTATTTTCATCATAAAGGTGATGTAGAGAGGTGTTACAGTGACCTAGGTCAGGTAATTAGTACATTTCTTTTTTTTTTTTTTTTTTTTTTTTGGTCGGTCATGAGGCTTGAACTCTGGGCCTGAGCGCTGTCCCTCAGCTCTTCAGCTCAAGGCGAGCGCTCTACCACTTGAACTACAGCGCCACTTCCGGTTTTCTGGTGGTTTATTGGAGATAGGAGTCTCACGGTCTCTCCTGCCCGGGCTGGCTTTGAACCGCGATCCTCAGATCTCAGCCTCCTGAGTAGCTAGGATTACAGGCGTGAGCCACCAGCGCCCGGCTTAATTAGTACATTTCTTTGTGAACAGTTTATTTTTTTTCCCAGTTTTTTTCCCTGGCAGCCTCACTCCTCCACATGTTGGATAATTCATTTTCAACATAGCGTCTAGTGAGCATCACTGTTGAATTAGTTCAGCCTTCATCCCACAGTTTCTGTGCTTCTTCTTTCTCTCCCCAAATCAGACAAACTTACATACAAGACAAAAAGTATAAAAATAAAAAACAGCAACAAAAGGAGAAAAACAAAAAAAGAACACAAAAAGTAAAATAAAAACCTCTTGTTTCCATTTCTTGGAGTTCATTCTGATCAGCATCTTTTTTTTGGGGGGGAGGGGTCTGGTCGTGGGGCCTGAATTCTGGGCCTGGGCGCTGTCCCTCAGCTCTTCAGCTCAAGGCTAGCATGCTACCACTTGAGCCATAGCACCACTTCTGGCTTTTTTGTTTTCTGCTTATGTGGTGCTGAGGAATCGACCCAGGGCCTCATGCATGCAAGGCAAGCGCTCTATCACTGAGCCACCTTCCCAGCCCCTGATAAGCATCATTTTATATGATCATATGTGCATAGCTATTGAACCTTTGTGATCCTCTCCTAAGGATAGCCTGCTTTGGTCTCACCGTGTGAATAGTTAGAGTCTTGTTTAACTTGTCATGTCCAAGTGTAATTTTTTGTCTTTCACTATTCATTGTGTTTACTTGTAGATTTATAGGCACATTGTAATTATTACAAATGAGGAAAAGCATGCAATCTATGTTTCTGGGTTACTTAGCATAATATAATTTTTTTCCAAGTCTTTCCATTTCCTTAAGAGGCAATATCATTCTTTCTGATGGAAATATAGAATTCCACTGTGTATATATAACACATTTCTTGATCTATCTGTCTACTGAAGGACATCTGGGCTGATTCCATATCTTGACTGTGATAAACAATGTTGCAATGAACATGGTGGTGCTGGTAGCTTTCCTATGCCTTATTGGATAAATGCCCAGGAGTGGAATTGCTGAGTCATAGGGAAGCTCTATGTTTAGTTTTTTGAGAAACCTCTGTACTGCTTTCCAGAGTGCTTGAACAAGTTTATATTCTTACCAACAGTATAGTGGCATTCCCTTTTGAGTTATGCCAATTTCTGCCTATAGATGTGCAAACCAAAGCCGTGTTGCCCCAGGCAGGGACATTATTAAGCTGCTCAAATATCAGGTTGTCTTTAAGTTCCCTCCACCTCTGTAGTTCTCAACTGTAGGTCATTTTGCTCCTTAGGGAATATTTGGCAATATCTAGAGGGATGATTGATTGTCATGGCTTGGGGGTGAGGATGCTGCTGCCAGCTGACAGGTAGATGCCAGGAAAGCTGCTAAACAGAGCATGGGATGGCTCCCTTCAGCAGTCTTCAACTCCAAGTGTCAATGGTGTCCACGATGAGAATCCCTGCTCCCACCTGGCATTCTGAGATGACCTCTGGGGCATATGACCTCTGGGCTTAGAGCTCAGTAAACTGTCTCATGTCAATAAAGTTTTATTAGAACTCAGCCACACCATTCCTGTATCTAAAGCCACTTTTAAGATGAAGTGACAAAACTAAGTAGTCCTGGGTTGCAGATTCCTTTGGTACCACGGTATCTTCCCATCCAGGGTGAAGAGGGGGGCTGCCAAGGATTTTCTTGGCACTACCAAGGGGTGTCTCCTGGTACTGACACGCCCCAGAGGAGCACCACACCCTGGGCTTAAGTTCCTCAAGCACAGCCCAGCTAATGCTCTACTGCTTGTCCAGCTTGCTTCCAGGGTGGGATAGTGCGATCGCATCTGAGCAACCCCCTGTGGGCTCTCCCTAGATACAATGGCCATCCCCATCGCAAGGCATGGGGCCAGGCTCCCCTAGAAACTGATGATTCAGCGTTAAATATGGCCTTGCCCTAGGAGAGGGTGAAACAGACCAAAGTCTGGGGTCAGGCCCTTGTTAGAAAGGAAGGATTAAAAAGAAATTAATCTCTCTTGTTCCCTCTTTGTTCACCACCAACACTGGAGAGAGGCCAAAGGCAGGAGGACATTGATGGATACACAGAGGGCGTGGTCCTGGGTGGCCTCTCTGGCCTCGGTTCTGCAGGATCTAAGCATGCCCAGTGCACCAGTCCATGAGCCTAGGACTTCCTCCAGTCTCTCCCAGGCACAGCCTCTTAGGAACGCATGTGTGATTTGTGGTGTGGATCGTTTGAGTGCTAGCACGTGAGAAACTAATGCTTCCAAATAGATACATATTGAGACCCAAAGGAAGGTCATGAGGTAAGGGCTCATGTTGGCTGTGAGAAAGGGTGGCTCCTGTGAAGAATCTAAATCTCAGAGCTCCTGTGTGTGTGTGTGTGTGTGTGTGTGTGTGTGTACCAATCCTAGGTCTTGAGTGTAAAGGACTGGGCAACTGTCACTATCATTTGAGCCACACACAGCTCTACTTCTGGCTTTTGGCTGGTTAATTGGAGATAACAGTCTGACTGACTTTTCTGCCCTGGCTGACTGTGAACCTCAGTCCTTAGATCTCAGCCTCTTAAGTATGTAGGATTATAGACATGAGCCACCAGAGTCTGGCTGCAGAAGCACTTCTTTATGGGAAGAAAGATGGAGAACAACAAACAACTTTTAGAAGGGCAATTCATCAGGGACTTGGACATCTGTGTTTCAGACCTTCAGTATCTCTATGCTGGGCTGGCTCTAGTGACCGGAATAAAGAAGAACTATTTCCCCTTGCTCCAGGGGAAATAGACCCCCTTCATGGCTACATGCCTTGCCTTGATAAATCCAAAAGCCAGAGGCTTCCATGGTCTCAGAGGACTCCTAACCCATTTGTACCCAGTCTGCCTGCCTGCCCCTGCAAACCTCTCTGTAGGACTAATTAGCCATGCTGTGCGGAGGGAAAAGTTTACAGTGTCGTTTTATACTGGTCATTCACAGCTGAGCTCTTTCTGGAGGATCACAGAGCCGATGGATCCGAAGTTTGGCATGGAAGCTGCCATTTACCCCAGGTCATAACATCCTCCGTGCTTCAGAGCTCAGCCTAGATCTCAGAGGAGAATTTAACCCATTAGCTGATATAAGGCACCTATTAAAAACATAATCCTCAACATGTAAACTCACAGACAATACTACTGCAAATGCAAAGCATAATAATATTTAAAATCTGGGCCAGAGCTTGCCAACACAGAACCTTCTGTGGAGCTGCTAGGGATTCTGGAAGAGGAATTCCAGTCATTTGACCCTGGCTGATTTCAGGGTTGCATCTGCTTGGCTGACCACGTGTACTCAGCCTTTTATCCATTGTTAAAGAGGAAATGAATTGCTAAAGGAGAATCCAGTGGTTGGAGCATCTTCTGGAACTGGTTTGCTTTGAAACCACAGATATTTGCCACTTTTGAGACCTTGCTCCTGACTTACTTGTAAGGATCATTTGAGGTCAAAGAGTTATGCAAAGTTTAAGAGTATTCAGAGCCTCAGTGATTCCTCTTCTGGCTTTTTTTTTACACCTATATTTTTTTTTTTTTTTTTTGTCGGTCGTGGGGCTTGAACTCTGGGCCTGGGCACTGTCCTTCAGCTCTTCAGCTCAAGGCGAGCACTCTACCACTTGAGCTACAGCGCCACTTCCGGTTTTCTGGTGGTTTATTGGAGATAGGAGTCCTACAGTCTTTCCTGCCCGGGCTGGCTTTGAACCGTGATCCTCAGATCTCAGCCTCCTGAGTAGCTAGGATTACAGGCGTGAGCCACCAGCGCCCAGCTTACACCTATATTCTTAAAATGTGTGTGGAGCACCTACTATGTACCAGACAGTACATTAGGTGCTGGATGAGCAATGCTGAGCAAAACCAGGCATTACCCTGCCTTTTGGGGCTTGGGTCAATTAGCAAAGACAGACATTAATGAAAAGACCACATAATGAAAAGACCTCCATAAGTGGAGGCTGTGATCAGGTGCAGATGAAGGATGAGCTGCCCTGAAGTTACATGCTGATGGCTCCCACTCTATTATCACTATTGGGCCCTCATTACAGGTGAAAAAAGAGACCCAGAAAGACCATAATTCCAATCATTGCTTCAATGGAGCCTTTTAGGAAAGTAGAGGGAAGGGATTCCATGATAAAATGGCACTCTGAGTTGTAATCTGAAGAATAAAGAAGGGTTAATTAAGCAAAGAGATGGCATACTAGAGAGAAGGAGTAGCATATACAAAGGCCCTGTGGCCAGAGTTCATCAGGAATACAGAGAGCAAAGAAGGCCATAGAATGGGAAGAGGTTCAGCAGCCCAAGATGGAAGAGCTCTAACCAGAAAGACTCTGCAGGGTGGAGATGAAAATATTGCAAGTGCACTGAGAGGGAGACAGAGAGCCCTTCTTGTTGTCTGGCCCTGGTTCTCTGGTACTTGTCTGGCAGCATAGCTCTTGCAAAGTAGGACTCTTGCCTCTGCTCACGCCATCTCCTCCCGTGGCATACCCTCTGCCACTTCCCAGAGGCTGCTCCTCCCTTCCAGCTCTCTTCAAGTGGTGGCACTTAAAACTCCAGGCATCAGCAACTTCAAAGGAAGAATGACTTTATTGTGTTCATGTTGATAGTGGTTTCATGAGGGTCAGCAGCCCTCTTCCTGGCCGCCAGGAATCAGAACAGACCCAAGAAAGGATGGAAGACCCCGAACAACACAACTCACTTCCTCCAACTTGGCCCCATTTTCCACCTCCAAACAGTCTGTTTGAGTTTGTGATCCATCCTTGATGAAGCCGTTCATTAGAGTCGACTTTCCTGACTCTGGAAACGTCCTCACAGACAGCACCAGAGAAGTATACTACAGATCTCTTGGACGCTTCCCACTCAATCATGTCCAGATTAACCATCCACATGATGCACTACCAGGCCACCTCCATATACCCATCTCCTACCTTTGCTAAGTGGGAGCAGAACTCAGTCTCCTCTCCCAGGAGGAGATGAATGTTTTGTCATGCCTTTCTTTATTTTATCATTTCTCCTAAAAGATTACCAAATGTAGCCCAGCACTAGGGGCCCATCTATGCCTCTAATCCTAGCCATATGGCTAACTGGGGATAAAAGTCTCACAGGCTTTTCTATCCAGGCTGGCTTTGAATTGTGATCCTCACATTTCAGCCTCCTGAGTAGCTAGAATTGTAGATGTGAGCCACTGGCATCAGACATTTTTAAAAAAAATTCTTTCCATTGCAAGTGAGGAAAAATACAATATTTTTAAAACTCAACATGATTAAAGTGGATGAAAGGACTTAATGACTTATGAAATTAGAAGATTGAGTTCCACCTTCAGGTACGGTGGGATCTAGGATCTCAGATAACAAAGCCAAGATCTCATTTCTGCCTATTCTGCACCTGTGCTTTTTTGTGTATCAACCTCAGACTCCACCTGGTAGCAAGATGACTGCCAGCCATCATTCTTTCAGATGTAGGCCCCTTCCAAAGAGATGGTCAACAGCACAGGGCAAGTTTCAGCCCAGCATCTTGGATCTGATTGTGTGATGCTGACTGGCTGGCATGAGTCATGTGGGGGTGGAGCTTGTAGCCAGAAGTGGAGAAGGAGGTGGAGTTGGGGCTACCTTCCTGGGAGTAAAGGGAACAGAGGCCTGGAGGCAGAAATCTGTTGCCCCCCTTTCTTGGCAGGCTGTGACTGTTGGGGGAAGAGGGAAGCTCATCAAGCCTGCTTCTGAAGAGTCACTGTCAGCATTGTCAGTGGGAACATCTAAGGAGCAAGCGAGTGATGAAGGTCCACCTCTGAGGCCTAGACCCTCCCCTCCCCGAAGGAAAAAATAAAACATCTTGAGTAATAGATAAAGTTAGGAAACACAGCCAAGCAAGCTCCAAGACTTTTGCCCTGTCAGCCAGAAGGAAATGCTCATCCCCAAGGGAGACAGCTGTCATTTGAGCAAAATGACTGTGATTTGAGCTCCCTCTTACTCTGAGAATTTTCCCAGCACACATGGGAATCAGTGTGGTGGTCTGAGGTGCTGTGGGCTCCGGTCAGAGACTTAGGGGGAGGCATCTGAAGTTCCTGCTCTAGTCCTTGGCTGTGGTCACAGAGCCAAGACTGCCACCAACACAGGCCTTCAGTGCCCTGCCTGGAGTGAGCAGTGGACAATTTTTAGCAGTTCTGAGGGTATTTTCTGGTGAGTGGACAGAGAGACATCAGAAGAGCTGCCCAGTACCTGATGAACTTACCTCTCTCCCCTTGACCTCAGCTTCATGAAGTAAGAGTTGAGATCCCTCACCCGCCCCCCACTGAGACTACATTTCCCCCTCAGTTGTTTTTCACTATTGCCTGGGGGGGGGCCAACACAGCTGAGTCAAATCTTCCCCCACAGACACCCATCTCTGGGGTGTCTGTGTCCCCTCCCCACAGCTGAAACCCTAGCTCTGGGAAGGCAGGTCTCTTTCTGGGTACATTTCTACCTTGTGCTGGGTCTCCTCGGAGGGCTGGTGAGTAAGAAGCCATCCCTTGCTTCACAGACCTTTCCCAGGCCTCTGCCTTGCTCAAGTGCAAGTTCAGATGTGTTCAAGCTGGCTCAGAGGGCTTCTCCTCCTGCCAGAGGAAGGAAAACACATTTCTGGCATGGTTTGAATTAAATGAGAATTTCCCGTTTTTCATAAACATTTACAGTAGTTGTGGATGCAGAGTTGAAAGGTTTAGGGTTTTGGTGTTTAATTAGAAACAAATGCCCTTTATGGTCCTGTTAGCAGGGGTAGCAGGCCTTCCATTATTAGGGCTATTCCTATTATTCATGCCTGAATGTGTAGTGTTTGCCTATGGTACCTGGTGAGCACTTCACCAAGGTGGCCAGGCCTAGCAGTAGGAAATAACAGTAGAATCACTGAGGATGCATCTGTGTGGGAGCTAGGGCTCTGGGCCATAGCCCATGGGTGAGCTAACTCCCTCCACTTTCTGTAAGTGATGGGAGCTGAAGGCCTGACAGACCTTTAGCTGTGCCCTGCTGTCTGTCATCCTTGCACACCTAGGCACTAGGTTTAAAGCCAGGGCATCCTGCAGCAAGGGGTGTATGCCTGGAACCCAGGCCCTGGCAAGCAGCAAGGAGCAGCCACAGTCCTAGCATGGCTTTAATTTGCTATTGGGTATGGCTGGCTTCAAGTCCATCCCCACACAGTGGGAGAGGAGAAGATGGATCCCAGCACAGCTTCTGAACTTATGCATTTGGTGTCTCCTAGAAACAGGCCTGGGTCTCTCGTCAGGGTTCTTAAGAGGCCAGCCAGGCTGCCAACTCCTTAACATCTCTTCTGTACCTTTTTGCCTTGAAGGCAGATGGACACAATAAAAGGAAGGGAAATGCCTGGAACGCCTATCTTCCCATAAAGTAGCATCTTTGAATATTTTGTGACAAAGAGGTTATCTTTGAAGCTTTTACATAAACACTTAGAAGGATCACGGTCGTGGAAGGTGATGGCTCTTGGCTGTTAGAAGTCATTATTTGAGACTGTTCGTGCAGTCAGGGTATCCAATCCAGTCCTTTTTTGCTTAGTGGATTTGAACTGAGAGTTTCACATCAGGTGGAGCCATACCCCCAGCCTTGGACCCATGATCCTCCTACCTAAGACCTCTTGCAGGTGGCTCATGCCATTTAGTTTGTTGGTTTAGATGGGTTCTGCTAACTTTTTCTTTATTTTTAACTTTTTCCTTAATTTTTTAAAAAAATTTTGAGGGGGATACCTAGGCTGTCTTCAAACTGCAATTCTCTTGATTTCCGAAGTAGTTGGGATTCCAAGCATAAGCCACCATACCTGGCCTTCAATCTTCTTTCTTAGAAAATTAGACTTTGGTGCAGAGGTTTGGCTATGAGGTCAGTGTCAATACCACCATTTCCTACTGTGACTTGGTGCTAGTTCCTTAACCCTGAAAGGCCTCAGGGACCTTATGGGCTCTTGTGACAATTAAACAACATTAATGAAAGGTGCTGGCACATTTTAATCATGTCGTTGTTATTGGCATAAGAAAAATAGAAAATTCAGGAAGGCTTGCAATAATAACAGCATAGAATTACTAAGTCATAGAAGCAAAGCAAAAAGGACACTAAACTGGAAGAATGATTTCAAAATATTCAACCACTCAAGAAAAAAAATTAATTTGGTCAGAATTCAACCTCATTTTCTAAATTTTTTTGAGTAGATTTTTTGCGTGGAGGAGGCTGTTTTCGGAGCTTGAACCCCAAGGCCTACCACTGTCACTTGATTTTTCTTCTCAAAGGTAGGGCTTTACCATTTGAGCTACAGCTCCATTCCCAGCTTTGTTGGTACTTAATTGGAGATAAGAGTCTCATGGATTTTCCTGCCTGGGCTGGCTTCAAACCTTGATCCTCAGATCTTAGCCTCCTGAGTAGTTAGGATTACAAGTGTGAGCCACCAATTGCTGGCTCAGAATTTTTGCTGTTGTTGTTTGTTGTTTTTTGAGGAGATTAAAGAAACATGAACTGGATCTTGAAGCTCCTCCCTAGAGGAAAACTGTCCAGGTGGGTTTAAACCACCAGAAATGACATGGATGTTCTTGTGGGATTTTGTGATATACATCATGTGCAGAAACACCTTTCCTTTTTTACCTATTATCTGAGTGGCGTTAGTTGCAATAGTCAGTATGAACAATCAAGATTGTGTGATGAGCTTTTCCATGTAAAGTGCTTATTTTCCATGATTCACCTACTGTACCTTGTTCATGAGGATCATAAATACAGTAGATTAAATAGGTCCTTTCCTCTGGTGTCTCAAAGGCAGCAAAGAATGAGGGGGATGCCGGGCGCCGGTGGCTCACGCCTGTAATCCTAGCTACTCAGGAAGCTGAGATCTGAGGATCGCAGTTCAAAGCCAGCCCAGGCAGGAAAGACCGTGAGACTCCTATCTCCAATAAACCACTAGAAAACCGGAAGTGGCGCTGTAGTTCAAGTGGTAGGGCGCTCACCTTGAGCTGAAGAGCTGAGGGACAGCGCCCAGGCCCAGAGTTCAAGCCCCACGACCGACAAAAAAAAAAAAAAAAAAGAATGAGGGGGACAAAAAGGGAGGAGAGAAATAGGAAGCAGATGGGCCAACTTACTGCCTGCCCCCACCAATACCCCGGTCAAGGTCAGATTAAAGCATTGTCTTCCCACAGTGTGGAGGAAATGGCTCCTGAGACTATGGAGCTGTCCTGCAAATCAGACCTCCTGTTCAGCTGGTACAGACTGGGCCCAAGCACCAGGGCACCTCCTCTCTGTGTGTGAAGGCTGGGTTACAGGGGCAGAGCTCTAGAGGGCATGGGAGGTCTCAGAATACTTGATTTAAGAAGTAGACTAGAGTCTGAAGATATGGGGTCTGGCTATGTTTCAAAACAGTTCAGCAGCAACAACAACAAATGAGATAAAGGTGTGGCTAAAGCAAATGTAGCAATGGTGATAGCAGTGATGGTTGAATTATGTGGTGGACTTGTGATGGACTTCTGGTGGACTTGTTACCATATTGGCAGAGCCATGATGCCTAGATTTTTTTTTTAAATTAATTTTTGTGTGTGTACTGGTTACTGGGGCTTGAACTCAAGGACTGGATGCTGTCCTTAGCTTTTTACTCAAGGCTGATATTCTACCCTCTGCCACTTGAGCCACAGCCTGACTTCTAGCTTTTGAGTGGTTAACTGGAGATAAGAATCTCATGGGCTTGCCCATGTAATTGTAACCCCTCTGTACAGTATTTTCACAATTAAAAAAAAAAATGTCATGGGCTTTCCTGCCTGGGATAGCTTTGAACTGAGAACCTCAAATCTCAGCCTCCTGAGTAGCTAAGATTACTGGCATGAGCCACCAGCACCTGGCTAAGTGCCTGGATATTTGGTCATGATTCTAGATGTTTATGTGAAGGCATGTGTTGAATAAAATTGACATCGGTAGATGTCAATTTTCAATAAAATTGAACATCGATGGATTTTCATGGATGTTCAGTGGATTTGCCCTCCATAATGTAAGGGCAATCAGTTGAAAGCCTTAGCAGAACCAAGAGGGCCTTACCTGAGCAAAAGGAATTCTGTCTGTACACTCTATCCACAGTCCCCTGCCTAGTGGGATTTGGAGATTGCCTCAAAACCTGAACCAATTCCTTAAAATAACCCTTTCTTTCTATAAATGCATTCTGCTGGTTCTCTTTCTCTGGAGAGCCCTGATGATTGATATAGAAGCTCACTACATAGTTTCTTAGATTATGCATGTTTGAAAATTTGGGAACAGATCTGTGGCTGAATCTGCATCCATCTAGCTGTGTGACCTTGAATAAGGAAATGATCCTCTGATTCTCAGTCTCTCTACTTGTAGCAAGGGACGGTTTGTAGGCTCAAACTCCTCATGTTTGGAAAGAATCATATGACATAGTAGGAGTGGCCTCATGAACATGTTTATGCATTGATTTAACAAGCAGTTATTACATATCATCTCTGGTGTTGGAGTTGGGACCTTGAACACAGAGAGGAGGTTCCTGTTTCAAGCAGCTTAGATGTCAATGGAAGAGATGAAGCTGAATGAGAAAGTCATGTTCTTAAATGTGTATTCATAAGCAAAGTTAGGGATTCAAAGGACAGGACCATGGTTCAGTGAGAGATAACCTTGACTAAGAATAGGGGTTTTGAGGAGACCTTCCAGAAGGCAGTGACACTTGAGTTTCAGAGTAATAGTTATGCAAGGGCACCGAATATGGAAGGAAGAAAGAAAGGTCTGGAGAAAAGGGGGGTGGGTGAGAATGAGGCCAGGACAGACTACAAAGGGCAAAGATGCTGGGACTAGGCTAGGCCAGTGGAAGTTGTAAGGTCCCCTCCTGGATGGCGAGCAGACTCCACCCTCCTCGCAGCAATGTCTCCGCCCAGTACCTGCGTTACTACGGCAACTGGCACACCTGGAAGAGGTCACATCTGCATCTGCTGAGGTCACTTCTGAATTGGATGTGGCCACACCTTTCTCCGCCCATACCTTAGATAAGGCCTAGCCCAGGCCCAGACGCTCTCTTTCCCAGGTCTTTCCCAGGCCTTTCCCAGCCGCATGGAGGGCCAAGATGGCCTGGTGCCAGCTGGAATGATGAATAAACCTACCCCTTACCTGAATACCACGTGCGTGGTGCGATTCTTACTTGGCAACCTCTTTTTAAAAGCCTAACAAAAGTCAAGTTGAAGAGCGGGAAGAATGAAAGAGAAACCAACCGGGGGGGAGGGGGGGGGCGGACACAGAGAGGTTTTAGTGCCTAGAATTAGCTGTAGTTTTCCCATGATTATTAATACCACTGTAGTAACGTGTACCAAGAATCTTCAGTGGTCCCAAACCCTGCAGTGGCCAGGGCCCTATGCATGCAGCCTGTATGTATAACATGGCGGTTTCCAGGCAAGGAGCCATTTACGGTGGATACCGTTCGCCAGGCCTTCCATTTCTCTGGCACCTTGGCTTCATCATTCTTATCTGTAGGCCTCAGTTTCCCCATCCAGAATGTAATAATACAAAATGGAACAGCCTTTCTGGGCAGCTGTGGGTTAGTGATATCAGAGCTCATGAATGTGGAATGGCTTTGAAAGTTACAAAATAGCAGGGAAAGAAGAAAAGAGAAGGGGGGTGTTGGGGAGAGGTAAGGTGGTGTGTACTGGCATCTGGCTTCCATATTGTCTCCGGCATGTTGCCTGGGAAGAGCGTCTCAGAGAAGCTGTGGGAGTTCCAGGTATGGGCTTCAAGAGCCTCTCCATGAAGACAAGAATCTATAGATAATGAGAATTAGCAGGGCACAGCTTTCTATCCTCAGTGGAGTCCCTTTGTCTGATGGACCTCATTTCATCTGCACCCCTGCTGGTGTGATCATGGGATAGGACATAAGAGGATACAGGTGGTAGCTTCTTAGAGTGTTGATGTAGGATTCCAGGTCTTTATATTTTTTTTTGGGGGGGGGGGGTGGGTTCCGGTCGTGGGGCCTGAACTCTGGGCCTGGGCGCTGTCCCTCAGCTCTTCAGCTCAAGGCGAACGCTCTACCACTTGAGCCACAGCGCCACTTCCCGCTTTTTTCTTTTTGCTTATGTGGTGCTGAGGAATCGAACCCAGGGCCTCATGCATGCAAGGCAAGCGCTCTACCACTGAGCCACCTTCCCAGCCCTCTATTTTTTTTAATGTGAATTTATTATTATTTTTTTATGTGGTACTGAGGAATCGAACCCAGGGCCTTATGTATGCTAGGCAAGCCCTCAGCCTCTGAGACACATTCCCAGCCCTCCAGGTCTTTCTTTTGTAGACAAATCCACTTCTCTATCTAATGTGGACTCTGCTTTTCTTTAGTAGGTACGGATCATGGAGTTCAGACATCGGCGGTATTTTATTTTCTATCCTAGGAATTGACATCAAGGCCTGATAAGAAGGTGCTCTACCAGTTGAGCTATGCTCCTATCTTTTTATTTATTTATTTTTGCAATGAATACTCTCAGGGTAAGCTTTCAGTTTATGTTGGCCTAGTCTATAATCTTCTAATCTGTATTTTCCTATATTGCTGGGGATGAGAGATGTCTGCTCTGGCTAGGCTTTAAACTGCTATCCCCTGATCTCTGCCTTCTAAGTAGGTAGGATCACAGACTGTCTTGCCTGGTCTGGTTTTGAACAGTGATCTCAGCCTCCTGAGAAGCTAGAATTACAGGCGTGAGGTGCATGGTTCTAGGTCTTTGCTTTACAACCAAATTCAAGCCTCTATCTAATACAGACTCTGCTTTTCTGTTATAACTAGTTATGGATTGTGAAGTTTGAAAACAGGTGGTATTTTGAGGAAAATAGAAACATGTTTGACCTGCATGCATGCTGTCTTCCACAACTAACTTTACTGCCAAAATTTAAGAATTTGGTAGTGCATATAAATACCCATGGATTTTTTCCAACTAGTGGAAAAATTAAAATTTCTAATATATGTTTTTTTACTATTATTTACCTTGAGAAATGGAGGGTGTGCCTGCTGGGAGTCTGTATACAGAAAGCTACAAGGAGAAGTAGCTGTCCCCTGTGGTCAGTGTGCCAGCTCTCCCAATGGCCACTGTCCCTTCCTTTCCATAGTGGGACTTCTACCTTCTTGCTGCCCAAGTAACAAGTGTATGTGTACACTTAAGATTTATTACCATCTTGTTTGGAAGCAGAAAAACTGAGTTCCAGACAGCGTAAGTTAAAGAATGCCAGACTGGGACAGAGATTTTATATGCCTTACATCACCTCACAGGTTGGATTCAGGAGACATCTGCTTAGTCATTTCCTTTCTGCTCTAGTTTTCTAGCCCCTAAGAAAAAGTGAGAGCAAGTGTAGCAGATAGAGTGACAGTCAAAATTAAGTCTAACTGTGATAGACACATTTAGCAGATGAGAGTCTATGTCTTGACTACAAAGAACTCAGATCAGCTGGGTGCCCATGGCTCACACGTGTAATCCCAGCTACTCAGGAGGATGCAATCTGAGGATAGCAGTATAAAGCCAGCCTTGGCAGGAAAGTCTGTAAGACTTTTATCTCCAAGAAATCACCAAAAAAGCTGGAGGTGGAGCTATGGTTCAAGTGGTAGAGTGCCAGTCTTGAGCAAAAAGACTAAGGCCTTGAAGTCCCAGTATTGGCACGTGCACACGCACGCATGCGCACGCGCGCGCGCGCACACACACACACACACACACACACACACACACTCTCACAAACTAGCACACCAGACCTGAGTTCAAGCCTCAATACTAGCACACACATACAAAAAGAACCCAAATCAGTCCACTGCTCTTAACTCTAAATCTCCTACAAGTCAAAGAGCAATCAGTTAGTTGGGTCATACTGGAATGCTTTGCTATCACAAATAATATATGAAAGGAAAGAAGTAACTGTCCATGGAGAAAGGCCCCACTTGGTTCAAATAACTGCACTAGGTAGAACATTTGGGGAGAGCCCATTCTGACTGCCAGCATTCACGTGGACTGATTCCCAGTTTGTTGGAGGTATGTCTGTGACCTCCTATTGTGTGGCATTCAGCCTGGACCTCCTGCTGTCTCTGTGCTGGGCCACCAGCTGCTTCCCAGCCTGGCTTTGGACCAATCAGATGAGTATCAGACATCTCCCACCCTGAGGTGCCTGATCAGCCTGAAGAAGATCCCAAGAGTGACCTGCAGAACAGCAGCTCTGCACAGGAACCCCACTGAACTACTTTTCTTCCTAGCTTACTCCAGGCCCCAGTCTCTACTATGCAGCTCCAGGTCTGCGCTTCGCTTCTCCTACCCTCAAGTGTTTGTTGACAGGCTTAACAAAATTGAGGTTTGAGTTTTCAGTTCCTCACTAGGGGACCAAGCAGCTAGTCGCCATTCCCTCTTCTGTGGTAGTGATGATGGTGGTGGCTTGGAGCTCCCCTCCTCCTCTCTAGTAGAGAAGCTGGCTTGCTTTTTTCTCCTCCTCAAATCTCTGACTTGTCTGAGGACTGAGCAGAGCATTCCTATGGCTGGAGCTTATGTGCTGCCCCACAGAGGAGGGCACGTTTATCTTCATTATCCCTAAAGAGTAGCTGAGGAGCAGCAATGAGACATTTTATGAGAAAGAAGACCTTATCCTGGTTTGCATTACATGAGGCTTGGTGGAGGCCAACCGGAAACATCCATTGAGCAATGGCAGCCTTTCAAAGCCCCCCTGCAGGAATGATAAGCTATAAAAACAAATGGCCCAGCAACAGAACAAAAAACAAGACTTCAGGAACATTTGCTAGGCTGCAAACACAGCGGCTGGGCTGGGTCCTACCAGGCCCCTGGGAGGCTGATCATCCCAGCCTGGCTGGGGCAGGGAATGAGGGGGCTGTGCCACTTCCACACCCAGGAGATACAGTGAACCCAGAGGACCCAGCAAAAGCTGAGCTCTCGGAGCTGGGATCCAGTGCAACTTGCAGTAGCCACCTATAACTCCACCTCCTGGGAGGAAATAAATGGATTCTGGGCCTGTTCTTGTCTCAGGAGAGCAAGCTGTGGAAGTCGAACCACTGAGCCTGGCTTTCCACGTCGGTTGGAGGTAGCAGCATGGGGTGGGGAGGGGAGGGGATGAGCACATTTTCCTCCCTCAGTCTTTACTGGCTGGGCTTCAGCAGCTCCCTATCCTGACTGAGCCTCAGTTTCCTCATCTATGAAATAGGAAGAGCTATGTTTGAGTAGGGTCGAAGTATACAAAGGACACTGAATGCCAGAAAGTAATAAGAATGCCGTGGGGAAATGAAGCTCAGAAAGGCTGTAGTAGGATATACAAGATCAGGAGCCAAGACTTGGCCGGACAGTGGCACAGTACTCCTGGAAGAAGCACAGGGAGAACTTGAGTAGGAGCAGGCCTGGGCTATGAAGGGACAATGGTGTGGCCTAGCCTATTCTTTGCAATGTTTTATGCTTTTTGTGCTCCATATAACACATATAGAACTCTCCTGTGGGGACAGAGATTTTTTTTCAATATCGTGTTCCCTAGAGCAGCCAGTTGTCATGGAAACAATTGCCTGGGAGTTCTCTTAAAAAGATGACCAGTCCTCAGATGCTCAGATGCCAAACATCCCTGGCTATGAGGACTGATGCCTTCATGTGACCCATCCACTTGAGAGCACTTACAATAACCCTGGCTGCCTGCCATGCTATAGGAACACAGTAGGACATCAGGGCTCACTGGCTCCCTATGTGTAACCATTCCATCCTTCTTATTTCGCCCAAGGAGTCACATGCCTCTTAGAAAGGGCTCTCTTGGTCTTGTTGGTAATGTGGATGGGTTGCATTCATCCATACTGTCTGGAGATGATGGCCAGGAATCCAAGAGGAGGATGCTGCCATTGTGGAAGTGGCAATGGAGAATGGGTATTTGCAGAGTTAGTTCCAAGACAAGATAGAGAATAGCCATAATGGCAGTGGAGATAGAGAACAGACATTTGCAGAGATAGTTCCAAGACAAAAGCAGCAGAATCTGATGACTGGTTCGTTTGAAAAGTAGAAAGCACTGACATGGCCAGGAAAACAGAACCCACCACACTGATGAAGCTACTACCCATGACATGGTGAGGTGACAGTGATAACCATCAGAGAATACAGCTTTAGTGACGAGAAACATGGATGTCCCAGCTCATGGCTAACACTGCTCACCACAAGGTCTTGGAGAAGTCATTGAAACTTTCTGAGATAGTTCTTCACCTGTTTAATTAAGATGATAGTGAATCCTAGCTCGTACGGTTGTGGAGGGTTCACTGAGGTACTGGCCTTGGCACAGAAACTAACCTATAGTGGGAAGCAGCTATTCATTCCCATGATGACTTGAATGTGTTGAACAATGGCAAGTTTGGTAGAATCCCTTCCCACTCCCTTCCCTCAGTACAGGTCTCAGCAGTGGTGCCTTCATTTAAGCTGTTCTCTATTATTTTTAATTCTGTAAGGAATCCAAGGGATTCCTTAAAAATCCCTACCAAATAGGGAGGCAGCATTTGGCATCCATTCAGAATTCATATTTATCTTAAATGACTCTGGGAAGTGGGAGGAAAACAAATAATGCCCCAGGGTACAACTCATAGATTCCCTTCCCTACCATTGATGTGGGAGGTCAGGGACAGAATAAAGGGGGAAGGATTGTCCTCCTCACAGGCAGAGATAAACATAGCTGTGATAGAATTAAGAATGGGCTCAGGGAAAGCAGGACAAATGGCCTACCAGACACTAATAAAAGGCTGTAGTTGAGACTTAAATGAACCCAGTGGACAGTCACTGAGCCACTTGCTTGAGTGAGAAGATAATGTTTCTTTCAAAAATCTCAGTTCTAAGCTGTGAGATTTTTGAAAGAGAGGACAAGGAGAATCCCAGACAGGCCTAGTGATACCTTAAGGGCCATACCATGTTCTAGCCAGTCCTCATCATCACCAGACGGCCATATAAGATCCTGTCTGCCTTGGCCTGACCAGCACCACTGGATAAGATTGGGCAGCTAGCCTCATCCCCTGGATAAGACCTGGGAACCAGCCTCTAGGAACAGATGAAACCACCAGCCAAGTTCTTGTTCTTGGGAATTTTAATTGAGAAACAGGAGGCAGGGTTGACATGACTTGCAAGCTATTGTTAGGAACAAGTGGAAAGCATGAAGATCCACAGAGAGAAGCCAATAGCATGCAGGGCCCAATGGCTGGCTGACAATTCTCTAGCTTTATAGGCTGACCCGTGCTTTTCCAACCCCCCATTTTCTGGATTCTGTTTAAGTACCTTCTTGATTTCTCAGAACCAAGAGGGACAAGAAGGATACTTGACAGCTCCTAATCATGTATATGAACCACCTCTGTGGTCTTCTCCAGGCAAGGGGGGACTGGAGAGAGGCCAGCCCCTGGCCTGCTGAGGCAGCCAGACCTTGTTTGTGCCGTGCTGGAGCCGAGCTGGGGAGCACACAGCAGTGACCTGACCACTCACTCATCTTTATGGGAACATCCCCCACGTGGGAGCTTTTTCTTTTCATCAGGATGTTTTTCTTGATGTCCAGCCGAAATATTCTCATTTTTTTTTTATTTCTTCCTAGGAGTCTAAGCTCTGGCCCTCAATATGACTGGCTGATATAAGCCTTGTCTCCCAGCAGCTCTCCCTCTGTGTTCAGACATCTGACTGCTTACGCACAGACAGCCTTTTGTCGCAGCTCCCATCCTGTACGACTCCTCCACAGCCCCTGTTGTTTGGGCCTCGCTCCATTCCTCCCAGGTGGAAGGACAGATTAAACACAGCTTGCAGGAAAGAGAAACGCAGGCCAAGAAGAAGAGGGCTTGGGTATGCAGAGGAACATCCAAGATTTGGAAACCTAGAGCAGATGTGGTATCTAGAAAACAAGTCCAGTGGCACTGCCCAGCAGGACTCCCTCCAGAAAATCCCCTTCCCTCAGGGGTAGAATTCAGAAGTGATTTTGTGTGATAGTATAGGAAGGCCAGAAGCCATGTTGGGTAGAAATGGGAAGCAGCAGGGAGGTGTTGGCTGCAGTGGAATCCATTAGGCTTGGAGGAAAAGACTTAAGAGCTCCTTCTTAGTGGCAGGTGGATATAGTTTGTCTGCTTTTAGACAGCTTTGTGGGCCAGCCTTGAAGTAGAGAACACTTCCTCCATTTTCCCAGGTTCATAAGTTTCAGTCCATCATGGCAGGGAGCTGTGGAAGATCAGAGCAGCTAACCTGATAGCTAGGAAGCAGAGATAGAGACAGAGTCAGAGACAGAGACAGAGACAGTTACAGAGAGAGCCTATGTCTCTTGCTGGCTCTCTACTGTTTTCCCTAGTCTTCTGTCTGGGCTCCCAGTCTGTAGGATGCAGAGCAGGTCTTCTCCACTTCAGAATCCTTTCTGAAAACCTCCAGAGAGACACACCAAGAGTTGTCTAGGTAGAATGTTCACTCAGTGTTCTGCTCCAGGAGTCCAGGGCAAGCTTACCACATTAGTTAGCACTCTTAATGAGATGGACTCACCCACCATCTTGGGCCATGTCCTAATTTAACCTGAGGTTAAATTGGCACATGGAGTGGTTACTTTAGCTCTAACTGTACTGAAAAGCACAATCAGCCAGCATCATTTACAGGACACAGAAAGAGCCTAAACTTTTGCAGAGTTGGGTTTGGATCTTAGCCTCATCATAGGATGGGGCCATAGGATCTTGGATTAACATTCTAGATTTTCTCATTCCAATTCCTCAACTCTAAAATACATTTTAAAATAATGACTAGGCACAATTACTTTTAAGAATTAAAGATTCATATGTTTCATAGGTTTTTTTTTCAGTGTCTAGAACATCGTAGATGCTTGGTAAAGGGAGTTTGGCAGAATTTGCAAAAAAACAAACACAAAAGAACCTGACAACTCCTTCAGTTCTGGTCACTTGACCCAATATGTTTTGTTCTGAATTTGTTCAAACAGCACTGACTTGGCATATTCGTGCATTGACTTATCTATTTTCAACATTTACAAAACTAACGCAGGTAAAAATATTTTGGTTTGGATTATTGTCTGGAATCTAATGACAGTACCCCTCTGGCTTTCTAGACAACTCATCTAGTATAGATATTTAGACTTACAACTTCTGGAAGCTGAGGGTGACAGAGTTGCTGAGAAGTGGCCAGTTTTCCCACTGGAGAAGGCAATAAAAGTTGTGAAAGCAGTGCTGTTGAAGCATTCAACTATACCATGAACTTTTTTGTGTGTTTTTACAAGAGATAATGAGATGTACAAACCAGGTAAGCGCAGACAATAGACGTGAATATTCTGAGCTCTTATTTACAAAGCAAAGTCAGTAGCTTTTCCTCTAGAGTCCCCATCAACCCAGTCTTGTCTCACAGAATGAAAGATCTAAACCTTAGCGGGCCCTAATGGTGAGACTTGACACTCTTAGGTCTCCCCTCAAAGCTGTGGTTTTACTGGGACCTAAGGAAAGAGATGGAATGTTTGGGGCTGGCTCAAGGTCTTTGTAAAAGTAAGTTGTTTGCCAGTCATCGACAATTGTAATCCTAGCTACCAGGAGACTGAGATCTGAGGATCCAGTTTTATAGCCCACAGGAAAGTCCATGAGTCTCTTATTTTCAGTTAACCACCATGAAGCTGCAAGTGGAGATGTAGCTCAAATATTAAAGTGCCAGCTTTGAATGAAAAAGCTAGGGGATAGTATCCTGTCCCTGAGTTCAAGCCCCAACACCAACACAAAGAAAAAGGAAGTTGTTTGCCTTCTTTTATCGTTATTATTAGTAGTAGTAGGAGGAGGAGGAGTAGTAGTGTATTGGTCATATGGCTTGAATTCAAGGCTGGGCACTATCTCTGAGCATTTTTGCTCACAGGTAAGTATTCTTTGCTTGAGCCAAAGCTCTACTTCTGGCTTTTTGGTGACTAATTAGAGATAAAAGTTTCATGGTCTTTCTTGCCAGGGTTGGACTTGGACTGGTGATCTCAGATCTCAGACTCCTAAATAGCTAAGATTACAAGGGTGAGCCACTGGGTGCCTGGCTTGCCGTCTTAATTTTAAAAGCATGGAATTATAAGATCTGACAAAATTGAAAAAAAAAAAATTAAAATTAAAAAAGCACTGGCAGCTATAGGTAGCCTTCATAATAGATGGTGGTCTGGGAAGGTAGTGACTTTCAGGCTTGATGTCCCAAATGAAATTGTTTTCTTTCAGAGAGTGTTTGGGAATGGGGACTTTTGTTAAGAAGAAAGACCTAAGCTGAACCCAAATGTTGTTCTTCACTTGGCTGCATTTCTAAAATTTCCTTCCAAAAAGCAAAACAAAACAAAACAAAAAAAAAAAAAAAAACAAGTATGTGTGTGCATGTGTGTATGTGTGTGTGTGCATGTGTGTATGTGTGTGTGTGCATGTGTGTATGTATGTGTGTGCATGTGTGTATGTGTGTGTGCATGTGTGTATGTATGTGTGTGCATGTGTGTATGTGTGTGTGCATGTGTGTATGTATGTGTGTGCATGTGTGTATGTATGTGTGTGCATGTGTTTATCTGTTGAATCCTGACATCTGTTGTATCCCTTGCTTTCTCTGGAGATTGCAGAAGCCAAACAATAACAGAGGAATCCCTGGGGAGTAAGGAACAGCCAGTATCCTAACAGGACTACCCTAGGTATCTCCCAGAGATGGCATAAGCTTTGCATAAGCATTTGGTCTGTGGGGTGCCAGTCTGAACTGAGTGACCTTGCTCTTTAAAAGAACAAAGACATTTCTTTCCCAGAGAAGAGGATTTTGACTTTAAAAGCCGCTATTCATGATACAGTCATTGTGTGGGGAAGCTTTGAGTGTCACTCTCAGGAGAGGGGGGGGATAAAGAATGTCAAAGCCAGGAGGGGCCTTGGGGATCCTCCTGTTCACCTCCCTCCTTTTACAGATGGGGGGGGGGAGGCGGCTGGTGATTGGAAGGCCCTGACTCAAAGGCTGGTCCCAAGCTCACACAGCTTGTCACACGCTGAGTTTTCCTTAGTATTTGGGAGCTTTGCTAAAGACAACTTGTTCTTCTACCCTCTTTGCCCTAACCATCTCAGGTTCCCTCAGCCTTAAATAGCAAACAATCTCATCTCCTACCTCTGAGTCTGTAATGTTCTTCCACACCATACTATCAGCCAGAACAGAAAGAATGAAGTATGACATGTTTCTCAGGCCCGGTGCCAGTGGCTCACAGCTGTAATCTTAGCTACTTAGGAGGCTGAGATATGAGGATTGAGGTTTGAAGCCAGCCTAGGCAGGAAAGTCCATGAGACTCTTATCTCTGATTAACCACCCAAAAACTGGAAGTGGAGCTATGGCTTAAAGTGGTAGAGTGCTAGCCTTGAGTGAAAAAGCTCAGGACAGTACCCAGGTCCTGATTTGAAGCCCCATGACCAACAAAATAAAGAAATGAAAGAAAAGAAAGAAGGGAAGAAAGAAAGAAAGAAAGAAAGAAGGAAGGAAGGAAGGAAGGAAGGAAGGAAGGAAGGAAGGAAGGAAGGAAGGAAAGGAAAGACACCACTGGAGTGTTTCTTTTTTCTCAACACAGAAATGTTTATTGGCCTATCCTGACTTTGTGTTTTTGGAGCTCCCAACCTTTGTCTTACCTGTATTCTGACCTCTCAGGTAGGATATGATCTCAGTTAGGGCATAGGTGAGGTCTAACCCAGTAGGCACTGGGCAAGATACAGACAACTGACAACCTCTAAGACATCCTGGAGACCATGGGTGCATCTTTGTCTCTGGGCCTCAATATGGTTATTTATAAGTCATGGGATCAGCATTTCTCAAGCTAGATGTGTTTCCTAAGAGACACATACCATAAAAAGTTTACCAAAAAAAAAAAAAAAGATCCCCCACAGGATGTATTAAATCAGTATTATTTATAGTAAGTAATCTTTAATTTATCATTTCAATAAACATACCTTAAGTAGGAATTCTTTCCCCTACCACCACCCACTATGGCTGGAGATCGAACTCAGGGCTTTGTGCATGCTAGGCAAGCACTCTATCACTGAGCTACACCCTCAAGAATTCTTTTCAAAAACTCTGTAACCACATACATTTGGCCAGTTCTGAACTAAACAAAATTAAATATGTTGTTTTATTGCAGAACTTAGCATAGCCCTCAGTAGGAAATTATGCCTTAGAAAAATCTCCAGGCATGAATGAAATATATACTGTTTTTCAAATGTTTTTGGCCACAGTGGTCTCCTTGAGTTTAGAGCCTTGCCTCAACTTGACAAATATGGGACAAATATCTCTCAAAGTGTGATTTTGTGCGTTTTAAAATTTCTTTGTCTGTGTGTTAGTATTATGCTTTGGTTCTATGTGTAATAGCAGCTCTCCTTGTCTGAAAGAATGAATGGACCTGCTTCCAGGTTTGTCTCTTCCATTATCAGTGCCATTCTGTTTTCATTTTCCCAGCTTATGTTTTTTCAGATGCAGAAAATTATGTAATTAGCTGTGAGGTCTCAGACCATAATTTGGAAGACATTTCTCACTTAAATTAAAGGCTCTGCACGCCCACCCAATCCGTAATTGTGTGGATTTTTCAAACCTCTCTGTTAGTTTCATTTAATTGTTAAACATTAATTTAGTGGTGGTGGGGGGATCTTCAAAGAAGGGGTAGAAGTAGAGAGGAAGTATGCTTGTAGGACAAAATATTAATAGGTAGTTAAAAGCAAAACAGTAATTCTCCTCATCTAAGCTTGCAGCCTTTGGTCGAGTAATCAGTTATTCAGGACTGATGTGGGTTTCATTGACTTAAAAGGGTCTAACAGCAGCCAGAGGTAGATTTACCTTGTCTTTACTTTTTGCCTGAAGAGAAAGAAAAGGTTTTGTGTTATGCTCTTTTCCAGGATGGTTTCCAAAAAGTTTTGTTAAAAGAAAAAAAAACAACAACAAAAAAAACCCAACTCAATGGTGTTCAATGAAGACCAAAAAATTAAAACGGAAAAACCCCACGTTGCCAGCAGTATTGTATACATACCTATTTAGAAGCTTAGCAAAAGCCAACCTGGTCCCCAGTGAGGAGCGGGACTCAGGACTGTCCTGGGCATCTGAGTTGGGGTTGGAGATATGTGGAGTTGTCGTGGCAATAGCTGTCAACAAAGGTTACCCCTGGTGGAACCTCTGTGGCCCAGTGACCCACACACAGAGTTGGAATAATGGACTCTGTAAGTGGCTTCTGCTCTGCAAATAGAGTCCAGGCTGGAAATCAATTATTAATGAGCTGGGTGACATTGACATTCATCCACATTTAATAAGCAAAGCCCAGCCCAGCAACCAGAGGAGAGTTGGGGTCTGCCTAGCAAAGAAAGTCTCAAGGGTTGATGGGGAATTCCAAGAAAGAAAAAAAAAGCTAGGGAGCAAAACTAAATAGGTAGAAATGATGGTCTATAAACGCTAAACAGATTTTAATTCTTTTGATTTCTCTGCTTAACATCCCTTTTGAAATCAGTTTTTAGCCTAAATGACCATAAAAATTTGACATGCTAGCCATTACAAAGCTTGCCCTCCTCCCTGCCTACCACATGCCCTCCCGCGCGCCTACCAGAGAGATGAACAGGGAGGGGCTCCTCTCAACTGGGAAGGGGATGACGTGTTCTGAAGGACTAATGGGCAGTACGTTTCTGGTTCCAGAGCCTTTCTGCTTATCTCTGGGCTTCTTTGCAGAAAAGTAAAATGCTACTAAAGCTTAGAAATATATTTTTTAACTAGTAAAACATTTATCCTAAGCTCGGCCCTGGTAGCTCACATTTGTAATTCTAGCTACTCAGGAGGCTGAGATCTGAGGATCACAGTTCAAAGCCAGCCTGGGCAGGAAAGTCTATGAGACTCTTGTCTTCAATTAATCACCAGAAAACTGGGAGTGGTACATTCTCCATACAGAATCAGTAGGACTAATTTGGTTTCTAAGGCATTCTGCAGGAACCATTTTGGTTTATCTGTGTGTGTGTGTGTGTGTGTGTAAGACTTGAACTCTGGGTTTGCATGCCTAACTTTTTTGCTCAAGGCTGGTAGTCTGCCACTTGAACCATACTTCCACTTCCAACTTTTTGTTGGAGATAAGAGTCTCATGGCCTTTGCTGCCTGGGCTGGCTTTGAACTTGGATTCTCAAGTTTCAGCCTTCTAAGTAGCTAGGATTACAGGTACATGACTAGTTAGTCTTTCTTAATTTCCTTTCAAGGCAGCCTATGATTTCTTTATCCCTCAAAGTGAGCTAAATTGTATTGGTACTGAAACAGGGGTTGCCCCAAACTCCATAGCCTTTGTAAAATAAGGGGTGGTTCTTCTCTGCTTTAACTTGGGAGTGGGGGCAGAATCCCCAATTGTTTTTTTAGAACCTCTTCATAGACTGGAAAGCTAGCACCTAAAGAAAGAAGCTGCCTGTGAAGTTGACTCAGATGACCATCATGGAGTTGAAACACCAGCTAGCCTAGACTTCGTCAAGAGTCGGTCCTGGCATGGCTTCTTTGGTATTCTAGATGCTTCGTAGAGTCTGTCCTTCCAGGGGGCTCTCCTCCACCTTTAGGCTCCAAACCCGTCCTTTCTCTAAGACTGTTTTTTTTCAGTAGCCTTGTGTCATTTCTAGATGATGATTGCTTGTGGCACTTGTGGTGGCAGTGGGGTGATTTCTTGGGGGAAATGTGACCTGCTGGCAACAGGGTCTGCAGCAAGTTATGACATCAGTGCAGTGGGCCTAGCTACCTCCCAGCACACTGACAAAGGGGCCAAGGTGCTGGGCAGAGACTGGAGTCAATTAAAGACTTCATCTTGGGGGAAAGCTCTTTTCGCATCTCCCTTTTTAATCTGGACCCTTTACCTTTTGATATTCTAGACGCTTTTCTTTTGCCCTCTGTCAGTGTAGAATTCTTGAAGGTGAGTGATGTCTCAGGTCAATAATTATATGTGGCAAAAGTTCTTAAGCTACAGGTTTAGATTCCTTTCATTTCAAGGCAAAAGCTTAAGGCTCGAAGTCCCTTCCTGCATGGAGCAGAACCATTTGGCAGAGAGGGTGGGGTGGGAGGAGGACTGCTCTTTAGTCAAGCTGTCTCCCCACTCCACATTATACTTGTGGTCTTCTCTGGTGAAGAAGGTTTTTCAGACAGGTGGAGGTGCTCTTTCCATTCTCAGCTGGTCTTTCTCAGCACTGACCCTGAGGTCATTAAGATATTTTGGAATAGAGGGGGAAAAAATGAATTGATTACCTGAGATGTAGCACAGGTGGGTAGAAGCCAGGTGAAATCCCAAGGCCCCCTTTATACCCTTTACATGGGTAGAGAGCTTACAAGAGCCCTGCAGACAGACTAGGTCGGATGCTGGCTGCATTACTTCACATTTTGTGAAGTCCAGAGACCTAGAGGGCCCATAAACCACTGTCATGACTCACCAGGTCCTTATTGTTCTTGTGTATTAAATGAAAATGAAGAGAATACCACATGGTAGAGACTTGGGAAGAACTGAGTAAATATATATATACACACACACACATTGTATATAAACAGCTTTATCAACTACAGTTGACACCTGGCTGCACTTGATATTGTCCTGGGGATTACACACTTGAAATAGATTGTGTGTGTGTGTGTGTGTGTGTGTGTGTGTGTGTGTGTGTGTCTCTGTGGCCAGTCCTGGGGCTTGAACTCAAGGCCTAGGCAGTATCCTTGAGCTTGTTTTGCACAAGGCGAGCACTCTGACACTTGAGCCACAGCTCGACTTCTGACTTTTTTTGGTAGTTAATTCAAGATAAGACTCTCATGAACTTTTTTGCCCAGGCTGGTTTTGAACCATGATCCTCAGATCTCACCCTCCTGAGTAGCTGGGATCATAGGTGTGAGCCACTGGTGCCTGACTCAGAAAAGATATTTTGTTTGAAAGCAAAGACAGGCTGTATTGGTTGTACTATACAATGCCTATGCCTGTCATCTAAGAGAAGGCCTTACTGCTAGTGATGTTAGCAGTGATCAAAAGAAAGTCCATCATGGTATTGTGTTGGCAAGTCACCAAGTTCAGAAGTAGAGATATGCCGAACCAGAGGCATCCCATCAAGACATTGCAAAATTGTGCGGCTTAACCCACGTCACTCTATGTGTTAATGTGAAAACTGGGACAAAGATGCAGATCTAGAGAGGACAGGAAGTCAGTCCTGTGTTCTCCCTTTCATGTGGAGATTCTCCTGGTCACTTACATTGAAATGACCCTCGTTATCCTTCAGCTATAAAAGAGATTTGGAAATCCCATGGAAAGGATAATGTAGCTCAAGCTAAAAGATCTTGTGCGGCCCTGGAGGTTTGGCATGAAGTTGCCCTGCATCTGGACTGTCAGCATCGAAAGACAAGGATAATTTTCTGTGTTTTCTGCGTCCAATCATTTTACAATCATGATTAACAACTGTGAAATTACCAAGCCTTTCATTCAAACAAGTGAGAAGAGCCCCCTCCCTGGGTTTGCTTTGTGCCTTAAAACTCTTCACGTATGTTGAAGCTGGGAGAGAGAAGAGAACAATTATGTGCTATCACTGCCAGTGGTGGTCCAAGGAAAGTCAAGGCAGTCAGGCAGGGCAAATCCATATCCATCACCAAGCGGGAGCCCTGGGCCTGGCCCAACATTCCTATCAACAGGTTGAAAGCAGAGAGAATCACCTCTTTCCCTGAAGAGATTGTGAGTGCCTATGATTTGTGTGTGTGGCTATACACCAGGCTGCGCTTTATCATCTCTTTAAAGGGAACTGGGGCTCTACAGGGACATTTTGCTAGCAGGAAGTCGGTTTTCATTAGTATGAAAAATGGCAGGAAGGACACAAATGTGTTTCAGGGGCAGACAGTGGGCTAAGAATACACATTCATGTTCAGGGGGCAAGGGAAGGGTGGCCTGTCATAGGGAGGGATCGGCTTTCTCTTTTCTAGAAGTGATTTCCAATTACTGCTTTACAAGATGGGAAATTGTGTGCTTGCTTTGGCAAATGTTCCTACTTGTGACTCAAGGCTTGCGTCCATTCATTCAGAATTGTGCTGGTAACCCATGGGAATCCTGACTTTTTATGACTACTACTCCTTAAAGAATCATTACCAGCAAGTCCTGCCCAAGGAGTAGCAGACCAAAACCCACAGAGCAGATTAATTGCTTAAATAATCAGGTCTTCCCTCCTGGTTCCCACCAGCGTTGCTCTCTCCCCTCAGCTTGTACATCTTGGTTGAGACAAAAATCTTACCATCAAAGAAATGCAGAGGCAGGAAGACTTGGAGAAATCAGAAGAGGGATTGACTAAAATATGCAGCATAATGAGGTTCCCTGAGCAGACTTTAAAAGGTCAGTTGGGCTCTGGAGCCCCATGTGATGACCTCATGATCAAACTATTCTTTTGCAGTTCTGTTGGAATCCAAACAGTACTCATGTGTGAGCTGGAAAGGTGTTCTGGTGGGAGAAAAGCCCACCCCTACCTCCAACTCCTGCCTGCAATAATTGGGCTTTGTAACTCTTAACACTTGGATTTGATTTTCCAAGGAACACAAGCCAAGCCCCTTTGCATAGTGTTCCATTCCCAGCCATCTCTTCCTTCAGATTTCCCTGCTCTTAGGGCCCCAACCTCGCACAGGGAGACAATGTGGCTTTTGAGGCTGATAATCTTGGAGCTCTTTGCTCATCACCTGCAAATAGGGTTCTTGCAGGAAGATTTTCCTGGCCTCTGACTACAGGAAGATGAGCCCAAAGAGTAATGGAGGCTGCTCATATTGCAGATCTCTTAGAAAGTATCCTTGTTTCTCTCCAGGCCCAGAGCATAGGGGCTGGATGTGATAAGGAGGACACACATCAAATGCTTCAAGCCACACCAGGGGACTACAGCTAGATCCAGCCTGCCACGTATTTTTTGTTACTGAATTGCTTACTGTCTGTGGTTGCCTTGGTGCCAACCTAGCAGAACTGAGATCAGACCAACAAACTAGAGTATTTCCTTTCTGTCCTTGTTTTCCCTTTCTGACCTCTGATCCACAGCTCGTGTGTGTGTGTGTGTGTGTGTGTGTGTGTGTGTGTGTGTGTGTGTGTGTGTGTGTGTGTTGGTACTGAACTCAGAGCCTTGTACTCTTCCTTGGCTTTTTCACTCACTGGCACTTTACCACTTGAGCCATACCTCCACTTCTAGCTTTTTTGTGGTTAATTGGAGATAAGTCTCTTAGATTTATCTGCCTGGGCTAGCTTCAAACTGAGATCCTGAGATACCAGCCCCCCAAGAAACAAGAATTACAGGTGTGAATCACTCTTGCCCAGCTTCACAGCTGGATTCTCATAAACATATAAATTGCTTACATTCAAAAGTTAAGTATTCCTGAATTTGGATTAAATAAGATGGAAGAGGCAGCTAAGTTGCTTTAGTTGCAGGAAATTCACCCTTGTTTGTTGATGCGTACATTTATGGAGCATCTGTTGTGAGCTAATATTGTTAAGTTCATTGTCATTGTCTCCATGGCCTCTTTATCTAGGGAACCCAAAAGTTTATGACACATCTTTGCAAGAGCTTGAAATGCTGCTGGAGAATTGTTGGTCTTTAATGCAAGAGGAATCTGGTTTGCTGTTTGTGTGTGTGTGTGTGTGTGTGTGTGTGTGTGTGTGTGTGTGTGTGTGTGTAACTCAGGGCCTGGGCACTATTCTGGAGCCTCTTTGTGCTCAAGACTAGCATTGTAACACTTCTGGCTTTTTCTGAGTAGCTTGTTGAAGATAAGAGTCTCTGACTCTTATCAAAGCCCAGGCTGGCTTTGAACCATGATCCTCAGATCTCAGCCCCATGAGTAGCTTGAATTACAAGCATGAGCCACCAGTCTCCAGCTTCAGGAATCCTTTTTGGATCTCACATAGTCTCGTGACCTGACCTTACAAATGAGGAAGCTGAGTCCTAGTGATAGGTCTTTTTCTAAGTCATGGCAATGAGTTAATGGCAATGCTGGGACCGGAACTTAGGTCTTCCAGGTCAGGATACTTAAATTGCCATAGGTACCATTGCTTCTCCTGGCACCATCTTGCTGCTTCTACTGTGGACCTGGCACTCTCTGAGCAACAATAGTTGACTGCATGACTCAGCAATTTCTCCCTCTGAAGAGCAGGTCCCTGGTTGGTTCTGATTGTGGTGATTATTCACATAAATTGCACCTGTCACTCCTCTGCACAATGCCAGACCAGAGGTAATATGAGCTCCTTGAAAAAGAAACCCTTTTTTTTCAGAGTGATTATAAATTAGATATGAATGTAGGCTTAGGAACCTGGCAGACATTCTCCCAGGGAATTCTTTATCTTGCATATATTTGCCAAGTAACCTTTGTAAAGGTTAGGCTACTCTTGGAATTGAAACACAACTTTGAAGTTTAAGAATTCCAGGATATTTAGGGAATATAATAATCCCAATTCTCTTTCCTCCCCGATCCCTGTACACCCCTACTGACTTACTGTTTAAGGAGTCAAAACATGAACTCCGCTCCAAAGGCAATCTAGCAGCTGCCTGGAGGATTGACTTCGATTCAGAGCAATACACAAAGATACCTGGAGTTCAGAGCATGGGTTAACTAGAGTTTCCTCCAACTTTTAAGAATTCAGTGTCTGCAACTGATATGATTTGGCAGAACTGGAGAGGTGAAAAAAATGGAAGAATACAAAGGCATAATTAAAAGTTGGACATGCATTGACTGTAAATGAGATCGGATCCTGCTGGCTGCAGCCCAGGAACTCCCATCTTAGGGATCTCAACCTGCAGACACAAAGGATTATTGACTTCAGAGATCAAGTCTGGCTTCTGCCTCCTTCAACTCCTTTACTACCATGCAGCCTTGGATATATTTTCTCTGAGATTCACTTTTTTTTTTTAAATATAATCCTTAAGACAGTAGTTCTCAACTAGGAGCAATTCCGTCTCCATTCCAACCCCCAGGGGACATTTGGAAGGATCTAGAGGCATTTTTTTTTAATTGTTGCAATAGACAGATGCCACTGACATCTATGTGGGTGAAGGATAGGGATGCTACTAAACATCCTCCCCTAATTTACCACAGCCCCACCCCCAAAAAGGAAAATTATTTTCTCCAAAAGTCAGAAATGCGGAGATTGAGAATCCTTGTCTTACACAAATGAAACATGCCCCATTCATCATTATCTGTACCCTCACAGTACTAAATCTGCATGTAATGGACAGGAATAAATCTGTGGGTACCAGGTGCTGGTGGCTCATGCCTATAATTCTAGCTACTCAGGAAGCTGAGATCTGAGGATCCCAGTTCAAAGCCAGCCCAGACAAACAAATCTGAGAGAGTCTTATCTCCACTTAACCAGCAAAAAGCTAAAGTAGAGGTATGGCTAACGTGGTAGAACATCAGCTTTGAGTAAAACAAAACAAGCAAGAATGCAAGGCCCTGAGTTCAAGCCCCAGCACTGACACCAAAAATAAATGAACCTATAAAGCTAATAAACCAATTTATGACTAGGTGAATGATTGAATATTATCCCTCTCTTGTAAGTGTGCTAAAGTGTTTTGACAGTTAAAGTAGCAGTGCATAGTTCCTAGCACATAGTAGGTACTCAGTAAATGATAGCTTACAATGCTGCACATAACATTCACCTGAGTTTGCTTCATGCTCATTTTCAATAAGAATTCACTTGTTTTCATCCTTTGCCAAGATAATAGGCAGTCTGTTCAGGCAAAAAGCCCAGTGGGGCTTTTACAAATATTGGTTTACAAAGAATCTGTTTCATCTTGTGTTTTTTAGATAGGTAAGCCAAGGGCCGCTTGGTTGGGCCTTCATTTCCGCTCCCTCTGGCAGCCTTTTCCTGGGCAGGGTTTGTTTCTCTAAAATAATTGTTTCACTGCTTTGTGTTCTAAAGAACCTGTTGTTGAATATTAATGCATTTTTATCTTGGGCCATTTCCTTCCGGTTTTCCTTTCCAGTCTGCCATCATAGCATGTTGCATCCTTTCAACATTGTTGCTGCTTGTTGAATCCTTTCATGTACACTGGGAAGCCTGGGGGCTTGCTACCGTGGCCACTTGACAGACAAGAAAATAGGGGCCAGAAAAATCAAACGATTGTGAGTCTGTAGCTTCTGGATTCACCTTATTCCCCCCTCCTTGGAGTTGGGAGCTGGAGAGATTTAGGGACAGAGTCAGAAGAAGGAGCTAACTTGCCAGAATCCATCAGGAAGTAGAGTCCAGGTCTCCCAGTGCTTCCATCCTGTCTTTTTTTTTTTTTTTTTTTTTTAGCTGTTATTTTCCCATCTATGCCTGAGATTCATTTGCAATTGAGCCTTGTCTTGGTTCATTCAGGAAAGAGTCCCCTAGGACCTCCATCCTGTCAGCATGTCAGGGAAAGGTCCTGAGTTGGGGTCTTGTTCTGGTCTTTATCATTGGAGACTGTGTGCCTGAGTTATATAATTGCTCTGAGCTTCAGATTCACTTATCACAAGTGGAGATAACAAGTCTGACCCTAAGTTTCAGAGTTGTCATGACAGCTAGTTGAGGTCAGGCAATATAAGAAGTTTGCCAATTGGCTTCCTAGCAGGAATCTCCCCTCCCCTCCCCTCCCTCCTTTCCCTCTCTTCCCCTCTCCCCTCCTCTCCCTCTTCTCCCTTCTTTTATCCTCTTCTCTCTCTTAAACCCAGGTCTAGAGCTGGCTAGTAAGAATACTTCTCTTAGGTTTGCACATGACTTCATGATGAAAATA
This sequence comes from Dipodomys spectabilis, assembly GCF_019054845.1. Classification (NCBI taxonomy): domain Eukaryota; kingdom Metazoa; phylum Chordata; class Mammalia; order Rodentia; family Heteromyidae; genus Dipodomys; species Dipodomys spectabilis. The sequence continues at coordinate 3,448,402 of NW_024870731.1, forward strand.
ATCACTGCATTGGCTAGTGTTTATTAAGCCTTTATTACTGTCTTCCAGTAAGGCCTCTAATTCTCTAATTCTCCCAACACATCTATATAATATCTGAATATATATAGAAGAAACAGTTCAGATCTGCAAGTAGAGGTGGCAGAGCTAAGTATGGTCCACAGCAGAAATGAATTCAAATTCAGTTGGAATCAACTGAAATCAGGGTCTTCTTTCCTTCATACATTCATTTATTAAAAGCCTCCTCATGCTAGGAACTGAACAGCCAGCATGCTACTTCCTGACCCCTGCACACCCCTGTCTAGGACAGACACAAGGTAACCAGGACAGCAATTTCTCCTGAAAGATGCATAGGGTGGCGTGTGCTCCTGTGGGCCAGTCTGTCAGCTGTGTCAGTGGGTGTCCCTGGGAAGAGGATGACTTTACTACTTCCAGCTGGGAACAGCTGATCGGCAAGAGGGAGGGGGAGGCTTCATCCAGCTGAGCCCCCCCAGCAACACAAATACCGCAATTGTATACTGAACCCCCCTGAAGACCCTGGCCCAGAGACCCATCCTCTGGAGATTGCCAGACTACTGCCTGCCAGAGTCAACTGTGTGAGACTTTTTTCCTCCTGTCCTATCTTCCAAGGTTTCCTTGGGACAGGGTTACTTCATGGCCTAAAGAGTACATGGATTGGAATCTCTGGGGAAAACAACAACAACAAACCTGTTGGGGCTTTCATAGTACAAACACAACTGCTGCCTGCAGACAAATATTGATTTTGGGTGCTTTCTCCCATGATGGCCATCCTTGGGAGAGCCCAACTCAGGAGCCAGGGGCAAGGGAAGAGGCTGACTGGCTTGCAGATGCTGGTATGCACATGGACCTCAGCATAGCGTCTCTTCACATACTCCCTGTGAGCCTTGATAAGACTACACCTTCCTCCTATATCGGTTCCTAGGAGCACTGTACCAGACCATGGCTTAACAACGCAGAACTGCGTTCACTCGTGGTCCTGGAGGCCAGAAGTCCAAGATCAGGTGCTAATCTTCTTTCTCTTTGAAGGCTCTGGAAGAAGATCCTTACTTGCCTCTTTCCTGGCCACCTTTGGTGTTCCTTAGTTGTGAATGCATCACTCCCGCCTCTGCCGTCATGTTCACATAGCCTCTCCTATATGAATCCTCCATGTTTCTCCATTGACAGTTTCTTCTTGGAAATATGCTAGTTGTTGAATTAAGACCTACTTTAAGCCAGGTGCTGGTGGCTCATGCCTGTAATCCTTGCTACTCAGGAGACTGCAATTGGAGGATCATGGTTAGAAGCTAGCATAGGCAGGAAAGTCCAAGAGACTTTCATCTCTAGTTAACCACCAAAAAGCCAGAGTGGAGCTATGGCTCAAGAGGGCCAGCCTTAAGCAGCAAGACATAAGAGACAGTGCCTAGGCCTTGAGTTCAAGCCCTAGTAATGGCTTGCATGCACACACACACACAAAAGTGCCAAAAGACTGCCCACAACATTATAATCTTGTCTTAATTTGAATACATCTATAACGATCATATTACCAAAGAAATTCAGAGTCATAGGCTCATGGCTGGCAAAAATAAGTATTTGTTGAACTGAATACATGAACAAATGAATGAGTGCATAAATGAATGAGTAGAAAATAAAAACAACAGCCTGGGCCCAACCACCTTTCTGATTTTGGGAAAATTAGGGTGTTTCCTATCTTTCTTCTGGTGGTTTCTTGCTACCCAATTCAGTCAAGGACACCTGCCCCAGAGATGATATTTCAAGACTGTCATATGCCAGTATTTAGTTGGGACTGAAGACAGGCCAGGCGTGAGCTTCCTGCAGAATCTTGATTTGTCATTAGGAATGTCCAGCCTTGGGCCAGGCTAGAGACCATGCTGTGTCACCTGAGGACTCCTTTTGAGTTTCCAATTCCATCTCTTTTCTCAATAAGGGCAGAAGGCAAGTGTGAAGGAGCACGGTACAGTAGTTTCCTCTGCTTTGGCACATGTGTGGTAGAGCTCTTTTGCATGATTGAACGCCTCAACCCACTGAAGAATAAAAACTGTAATTCCTCTCTCTCTTTTTTCATTGTGTTTAGCCAAAACAAGCTGTGAAAGAATGTAAAATATATCATTTTCTTGGCACCCATTCACAAGTGAGTCAGTGAGCTTGCTCACATTTACAGCTAAAATTGGGCTCTAACCCTCCAAAAAATTTATGACAACTGCTCCTTCTTGTGGCTTAAATGTTGACATCTAATTAATTTAGGATTTCTTCCCGAGGCTTCCTGTCCAGGTTTGTACCTGCCACAGAAATATCCTTGAAAGTTTATCTAACAGCTGGAGCCCAGAAAGAAAAATAAAACAAACAAAAAAAAAATCACTGAAGCATTGTGAAGCAGGGTGGGCTGTGCCAATCGGAAGAGCTCAAGAGCCAGTAGGAGGTTGCCAATGAAGCTAACTGTTGGAGGTGCCCCAGGATGGAGGTACCCCAGGTGGGAGGTACAGAATTTACTGCTTGATAAATCCTTAGGGTTGCTTTTGTCACTGTTCATCCTGGCTCCTCTGATGAGTTCCACCTTTTCTCTGCACCCTTCTATTTGTGAAAATAAATGGGCCCTGATCCAGCCCATGAATAACCTGGGCATAAAACCCCTGGGTTATGTTTTTTTGTACTCTGGATCAAGCTGGTCCTGATGTCCAGCTTTCTGTTCCATACACACTAGTACAGAAGGAAGGGTAATAGGACTACTGTTAACTAGACTCTTATGTTAGGTACTAGTCTAGGGTTTTATGTGCAGTGATCATTTCACATCTTCTCAGCCATCTGGAGTGGTTTGAGATACTACTTTTAATTGGAGATGAGAGACCTGAACTGAAGCTTAGAGAAGTCAAATGATATACCCAAGGTTGCCCAGGCTAGAAAGGGGAAGAAGTAATAGGTGGCTTTTCACTTTGGTGGAATCCTGTCTCACATTTTCAACATTTAATGTCTGTGGCAACACCAAATTTTCCACTTCAAAATGTCAGCAGTACAGAAGTTGAAAGTCACTGGAACACAGAAAGCATTTGATAAATGTCTGTTATCATCAATGGACTTGGCTCTCTTCTTAGCCCTATGAAATATTATGTGATCAACCATCTGTGGCAGCTATCGAAGAAATGCCATAGTGAGCCTGATATAGCAGCCTGGCCTTCTATAGGCAGCCTTGGGTGCAGCCAGGCAGTGACCACACACTAACTCACACTGCCAAGCAGCTGGGACCTTGGAGCACATCAAGGACAGGAAGTGTTTGGCAAGAGGACTTAACCAGGGATAATTGTCAAGGATGTGCCCTACCCCCAGGAAGGGGCATTGAAGTTCACATCTAAGGATAAGCAGGAGGTGAACAGCCAGGGGAAAGTACTCAGACATGTTCAATACTCTGGAGGGAAACCTGGCTGACTGTCTCCTGCAGGGGGGAACCCCTGCTTATAGACATAGCCAGGTAGGACTTTAGTCCACTTTGGTGGGGTTTGCAGCTCTGCTCAGAGGTTCCACAGAAGATCTCTGCAGAAAAATTGAAGCCAGAGACTAATGGCTCATGCCTGTGATCCTGGGTACTCAGGAAGCTGAGGTCTAAGGGTTGTAGTTCAAAGCCAGCCAGAGCAAGAAAGTCTGTAAAATTCTTCTCTCCAATTAATCACCAAAAAGCTGAAAGTGGAGCTATGTCTCAAGTGGTAGAGCTCTAGCTTTGAGTGAAAAGGCTCAGAAACAACATCCAGGACCTTAGTATCTGCACATACACATGAGAAATGGAGGAGGGGGGGAGGGAGGGGAGGGAGAGAGAGAGAGAGAGGAGGAAGGAAGAGGAGGAGGAGGAGGAAGAAAAAGGAGGAGAGGAGGGAAAGAGAGGGGAGGGAGGGAGGGATAATGAGAAGGGGAAGAGAGAGTATTGATATTGAGTTGAGACCTCTATTAAATCCCCATGTCATATGGGGGCTGCTAGAAAACTTTGGGGTGCTGTTGCATGGATTTTGGCAGGGACTTCAAGTGTGCTCCCAGAAGTTATTGCTATCCTGTTTTGGGTGCCTAGTTTTTCAAGCCTCTAGCCCCTCAGTCTGTGGCCCACTCTACTCAAAGGCATTCTCCAGCCCTCAGTCTTGGATGCCAAACCTATCATAGAAGAGCTAAGCCCAACTCCTGCCTGCCAGGACCTTGGGGTTTAATAAGGAAACTTCCAGCCAGTTTATGTATTATGAAAACACATTTTCCTCTCTTTAATCTTCAAAGTGACCAGCAACAAACACAGTGCAAAAATTCCCTCTCAGGGCACCTCCACTTCTAAGTTGGAAACAGTTGTGATAGCTAGAAGCCCCATAACGGATGGGAGAATGGGTCCATGGAGCCTATCAGTCTCCATGAGGATTACAGAGTTCACTTAGATTCCTGCCCCGGAGTGGAGACAGGAGGCTAAGGGCAGCAGCCCTGGGCTCTTGTACTTCATGTGCAGACCTACAAGGTCAGACTTTGTCATGGGACTTAAATGTAAATTCAAACCAGAAAGCATGTCTGCTTTTTGGCACTGTGAAAATGGAACTGGCCTTAGATTTTTCCCTGAAATAACCTCTGCTTTTATTAAACTCCTCATTCTTTGGAGGGAGATGTCATTGTTTCGCTTTAAGGTGGTCCATTGGGCAATGGACTTCCTGAGCTGTGTACGTGTGTGGACTTGCAGAGATGTCTGGAGACATCTGTTTTTTGTGTGTTTCTTAAAACACATACCACAAAAAACACAGAATAGGTATTCACTGAAGAGCTACCATGATAGAATTCATACTGGGACTTGAGTATGATAGTATTTGTTGCTTTAGCAACCCTGTTTCCATCCACACACCTAGCACAAGATCAGAGATACGATGGATGTTCCAAAACCTGGAACATCCTAATCAGTTCTTCTAATGAGCAAGCAACTCTACTCAACCCACAGAAAAGATAATAATTTCCTGTATGGGAATCTAAAAGGCAACTAGGATTCCAGGGTCCTAACCAGGATGTCCCAGGAAGGTGCCATTTTGTTTATGTTGTAAACAAAGCCCATTTTGAACAGAGAAGCTTTAGGTAAATAGACATCTCTAAGATGAGAAGTCAAGTCACCCCAGTGCAAGTACATTTCAGGGCACATCTCCACCCCCTGCATTTCAAAGACAGTTGCTAAAGGATAAGGGCAAGCAAGCAGAATTCCATGTAAGGGGTGGGCGTGGGAGTAACCCAGCAGCAGACATCCTGGCCATCACTGGGGGAGGCTCCAGCTTGGAGCAAGTCAGTCCTCCGAGTTCTACTTTGCCTTTAAAGCAGACCCTCCCTCGATAATCTTTTTAGCATCCCACTCCTTCAAAGACAACTTAGATCCTACAGTCCTGATGCAGCCAGAAAACATATGAATATCCCATCAGTTGTGTAGAATCCTCCGGGTAGTTCACTCAGTCTCACAATGGTGAATGATCAATCACTGCATTCTTCCTAAATGAAATTAAGATGTTAAGATATATTGCTTGGGACTTCTGAATGGGATTTCTGCAGTCTAATTTCCAACAGAAAATGTATTGCCTTGGAATCACTGGGAAAGGGAGACACTTCGGGTCTATGTAAAGGCAAAAATCATTTCATGGTAGGAAGAATGCTTCAGACATGTTAATTTTTTTTCATATTTAGAAGTGATTAATCATCCTGCAAACCATGAAGCTGAAAGGCTATAATGCAAAAACTTGGAAGAAAGGGGGTAGGGTGCCTTGATCGTCTTCCTTAAAGGAGACTGTAGGTGACATTATGGCCAAAAATTCACTTAAAAAATAGAGTCCAGACAAAACCTTAGAAATGCACAGAAATCCAGTTACCTTTCCATTAGAGCAGAGGAGTAGTTTTCTTTCTGTATCTACATATAACATCCCCTTAGGAAAGGCTTTCCACCTCTCCCATTAGATTAGTTCATGGACCCAGGTTGCTGGGTCAGCAGTAACAGGTTGTGTCAAGCAAAAGGGTGTTCAGGGAATGGTGGAGAGTCATTCTCCTCCTTGGTACTCAGCAGGACTTTAAGGAATGAAATGCATGTTCAGTTTAATCATTTGTTGAACATAATGTGTCTGGGATGCTTACTGGATGTGAATACTAGGAAGTCAGAGCTATTTGTGATCTCATTCAGCCATGGATCTGTAGTGTAGCTTTCCCCCCCCCCACCCACCCCATAGGTGCTTAAAGCAATGTGAGAAGTAGTAACAGATAGACAGAGGGGAGGGAGAAAGGAAGTGAGGAAGGAGGGAGAAAGGAAGGGAGGGAGGGAGAGAAAGAAGGAGGGAGGAGGAAGAGAGTTAAGAGGGGGAGGGAAAATAAAACTTAACACCATATAAAATCCAGACAGAATGTGCCTTTATAGCTCATTTAAGGACTCATTTCAACTCTACAGACTCAAAGAGATAGCTTTTGTCCTGTCCTTCTATTTGCTGGCAGGTGAGCATTGTCACTACACACAGAGACCTTAAATATCTTTAAAGGCTGGGCTTCTGGCTGATATCTACCTTCTGCTTTCACATTTCCCTGTTTCCTTCCCACTTACCAGAGAGTTTCCTCACCCCCACCCCCACCCCAGGGAAGGCTATTTCCTTTTGTTGCAGAAAACTGATTCAGTGGTTACCGAGAAAACACAAAGCAATTTGCAGCAAGTTGAAATTGAAGTACAATTAATCAAATGCAAAACTTCAACTTCTATCTGCCAAAACGAAATAGTTTTTAAAAATGCATTTCGGATGGCTGACAATGATGACAGTGTTCATGGCAGTGGGGTTGCTTGCTTCAGCCCGCCATCACTGGCCGTGTGCACCCAGCATTTAGAAATTAAACAAAAACAGATTGAACTTGCTGCACTAGCTGTTGCCACACGGGAATGCTAATGGGTTTAGTGACCACAACCTACCCAGGCCAGAGTAAGTCAACAGCCAAAGGACCAACCTCAGTCGCTGGCTGTTTATGCTTTGCCCAAGTTGTTACAAGCTTAATGCTTTGCAGCTTACTTTTCCTGCTTTTTTGGCCTCTCTACTACCCTGTCTTAAGGAGGGTAGCAGACAACCCAAGCTCATAGAATAAGGCTTGAGGGGCGCCCTCAATCTTCAGCTCTCATGACCAGCCAGGCTAGAGTTCTGCCTCCTCTATTCTTTACCTACTCACTTCTAGCCCAAAGCGCAGCAAATGCAAAAAAAACAAAAAACAAGCAAACAAAAAACTCTTGATTCTCTGGAAAAGTGGAGCCTTCCTGCCTCTCTTCCCCAGTGAGAAAGCATTCTGCATAGCATTTGCACCTTGAAGAGCTTTTACTGCCTCATAACCAAGCCTTCATCCCTGCTTGAGAAACAAGGTCAAACATCTTTAATTCCAGGCAGCTGAATCAAGCATTGGACTTCAGGACATTGGCAGTGAAGAGGTTAAATAGCTCAAAAGGCTGGATCTGTGGTTTCCTGCCCACACTTGCTCTGGCCCTAAGGCAATGCTTGCTGTTTGGGGAGGGGCAAAGGGAGGTCTCGCCTGGACCCAGGTGGCCAACAGGCAAACCATGTTATTAAGAAACAAGGATTGAAAAACCTTGATCTTCAAACAAGACCCCTAATTAGTTGCCAGCCCAAGAGTAAATGGCATTCCACCACAGTGAGACGTGGGAAGGGTGCCTCAAATCCTGCAGACTAATTGCCATTATTGGCTCAATGAAGATCCTGTTGTAAACACTTGTCATCCAAGCCATTTCTGGTCAATAAACCTGAGATATCAAATTGTTCCTTCATGTTTCAAATTTTCCAAAAATGCCCCTCTCTCCCATTATCTTGAAGGAAGTATCTTTTTGCACATTATAACAGTATTCTTAGCACCCCGTTTAGGGCAATACCTTTCTGTAGCTTATATGTGTTGTCTATGACAAGTTCATTCTCAAACAGAGTTCTCATCAATAGGGATTTGAAAAGATGTTTTCCTTTGGATTTGAAAATGCCATCTCAAAAATAAACCTTCCCTGCAAGCAGAAGGATTTTATTTTCAAGATAATGGGGCTTCAGTTTTAGAGTCCCTCAAGTACAGAGAGCTTTTCCCCAAGAGGGGGGCCCTCATGATGTATTCATGCAACTATATATTTTTGTCAGGCCTGAAACTCTCCACCGTTTGTGTATTCTTTTTCTTAACGAGGGGATCCCAGTTGATAGTAACTACAGGCCACACAAAACCCAAGGTTTGTGCTGCAATATGCCAGGTGTGTTTCTTCTGTTTGCATCATGCATTCTGGCAATAAAGTGTTTTCTGCCTGTTCTTGATCTTCTTACTTCTTGGCCCTGTTTGGCAATTGTGAAAGGAAGGGCAGAACTTCTCTGAGCCATGCACAGCATGCTAGATTTTGTATGAATTCACTGTTTTTGTGTGTGTGCAAGTGTTTCAGTTACTGGGGCTTGAAAGCAGGACCTTGAACTCTTACTTGGCTTTTTCTCTGCTCTACCACTGAAGCCATGCCTCCACTTCTAGCTTTTCACTGGCTAATTGGAGATAAGAGTCTCAGAGACTTTTCTGGCCAGGCTGGCTTCCAACCGTGATCCTTACATCTCAGCCTCCTCAGTAGCTAGGATTATAGGCATAAGCTACCACTGCCTTGCTTAAATTCATTTTTGAATTAGGGAGAATGTTTCAACAGCCTCGGACCAAGAGTTTCTGTATTTAATCTCTTCAAGGGTGGCCTAGATTATACTAAACTAAGATGACCAAAGAGGCCAACTCAAAGAAAGATTGGGAAAATATAAGGATTGGGGTGTGTTCCAGTGTCTCAGGGGAAATAGGATTTTGTTATCTGGACACTATTATGTCAACTCGCATTATTACTTGGTAATAACAATTCAGTAATAATGTCTAAATATTCCTTGGGGAAAATGTGACTTTTCTCTTCACCTTTGAGATGGATTTTTAGCAAGCCCTGAAGGGACATACTCCATATTAACATCCAACACATGCTATGTTGCACAGCCAAATGTTATAGAATGGTAAACATCCTCATGCTCCTGAAGCTAAGCTTTATAGCTATTTCTTCAGCCAAGGAACTCAGCAATAGTTCCTTTGTATAAACTGTTGCAGGGCAGGAGAGGAAGGTATGAGTTCTAAACACATTCTGAGGTCATTTTGTTCATAGGATTCCATTGTCTCCATTATGAAGGCAGACCGTTTTCTCCATATAGGTAACCTAATAATTCCAGTAGCTAAGAGGCCCAACCCCAGTGGCAATGTCCAGGATGGCTGGGACCATTCCCCTCTTTCTAGAGCATGGGTGTTCTGTTGTTTGTTGAATCAGTTCTTGCCTTCAATTGTCAGCACCCCCAAATATTCCCAAAGTATTATTTTAACCTCTATGTTTCACTGATTTGAGATGTTAGAAACTAGAAGCCAAACTTGGGGGTTATTTTGAACGAAAAGAAAGACTCACATCGGTTTTGACAACAAACAAAACCAGTTTTTGTTCTATCAGTTATGTTTAAAAGATTCCAATTTCAAACTAAACACAATGTGTGGTTATTCTGTCAGCGATTTATATAGCCACCAGGGCGCCGCAGTTACACACTGCATACATCATTGTATTTTTAAAATGTACTTAATGAACATTTTTTTTCTTCTCTAGTAACTACTTCATTGCCTTAAATGAATGCATTCCAATAGAATTTGTAACAAATGACCACTTTGTGTTTGCATTAATGCCAAACACGTTTAACAAATTTTTAACAAGGAACCCTGGCAACATGCCAAACTCCTAGAGGGACATTGAAGGAATGCTATAAATTTAAACTAGATTTTACCTTTTCACTTAGCTCAGCAAGTGTCTTAGGTGTCTTGCTATCTCAGGATTGTAGCAGTGCCATTTTATATCCAATGCGTTGTACATTTTCATTATTTTTATTACTCAGATTTTGCCTATTTCCACAAGACTTTTAAATTGATGCAGTCATATCTGAAAAACTACAAGGCAGTTTAGAAATAGATCCTTAAGTTCTGCAAAATTGTTCCTATCTTACTTACATGTGTTGGTAGATGGATGGATGTCTACAAGTATCTACCACAATATCACTGTGTTTAAAACAACACAGTCAGGGACCAGTGACTCACACCTGTAATTCTAGCTACTCAGGGGGGCTGAGATCTGAGGATCCCACTTCAAAGCCATCTGAGGCAGGAAAGTCTGGAAGACCTTATCTCCAGTTAACCACCAAAAAGTCAGAAGTGGAACTATGGCTCAAATGGTAGAGTGCCAACCTTGAGTGAAGTGGCCAATCAAGAACTCAAGTCCCTGAGTTCAAGACCTACTACCAGCACACACACACACAAATTTAAAAAATAACATTTTAAAACACAGTCAACCAGTTATATACAAAAACAACCCAACAATGGTCCTTACCTACAGTTGGTTTTGCCCCCCTATCCCAGAGACATTTAGCAATCTCATTGTCGTGACTGAGAAAAGGGAAGTGTTCCTGGCATCTACTGGAGATTAGCCCTGGATGTTGCTAAATGTCCTGCCCTGCCCAGATTAGCTTTCCCACAATAAAGAATTGTTCAGCCCAAACATCCATAGTGCAGAGTCTGCATTAGAGTAACAAAGGCCTTTGACTGTGGGCAGCCTGTTAAGGTTGCTCTTTTAAAAAGGTGTTCTTTAAAAAATTACAGCCATACACATTTGGGCTCACCCAGTGGTTTTAAGACTGTATAATGTAACTTAAATGTTGAGTGGGAGATTCCTGATTTTTGTTTGGGGATTTCTGCTGTTGAGAAGAACATAACACAGTCTCTCTACTATCTTATAAGACCAAAATGTAGATCAAGATGCTACTGGACTGGCTGGTGCCTGGAATGTATGCCATAGACGTGGCTGCCACATACCAAGCACTGCCACTGGCAGAAGGCTGGGTATTGGAGCTGGTCTCCTTAGGCAAGGCTGATGGAAGGCAATGTGTCACCAGATAATGATATAGTTCTAGCTGTGTCATGGAGAAACCCCTAAATTTCAATAGCTCTGTGATTACTATCATGTGTAGCAGACCATTATTGGGTCTATGGTGTTTTTAAATAAACTTTTCTTAAGAAGGAAATTGGTTTAGGTTTCTAAAGAATGCTGTTTAAAGAACAACACTAATTACATACTACAGGTGTTACAGATTACAAAAATTGAAAAGGTAACACACACACACAAAACAACTTTTAGGAACTCCTGGCCTTGTGGTGAAAGAAATGAACTCTGACAATGAAAAGATGAAAAGATACAGTTTTGAAGGAGGCCCTGAAAGATGGAGAATTTGACCCAAATTATTCAACCTCCCTTAAATTCAGTTTCCTCATCTGCATACCAGACTGTGAACTAAGCAGATTAAGCATCACAGTGCTGTCGGGCTTGTTTTGAGATAATTCATGCAAAAACCCAGAGTCCAGTGGCAGGTAGCATGCACCAAATACAGTGAGTAGTTAATAATCCTGAGCACAGTAATAATGGCAAAAATAAATCCTAAGGAGCCATAGCAGAATGTGCTGTCATTTCCAAGGACACATCACACGTCAAAACCTTTTCATGTAAAATTTTATGGGTAAATTACAGGCAGTGCAGGAAGTGAAGATGTAAAGCACAGTCCCTTAATTGCTTCTTCCCGCCTTGCTGCTCTGAATAGCCTGTTTGCAACTCTGAGCTCAGAGCTAGCCCCGCCCAGGCCCCGCCCCCTCCCACCCGGCTCCGCCCCCCCCGGCCCTTTGGGCTCTGAAGTGTTACATTTTATTGCCCTGTGGAGCTGTAGGAGGCCATTCTCAAGGTAAAATGTTGCTCTCTGCTCATATTTTTGAATTATGGCTTCAAGGTGGTTGCTCCTATCAAGAAAATTAAATGATTTAACATAATTTGTTGCCACTTTGATCACAACAATAATAAATAAATCTTCATGAGGAAAACGGGAAACCCATTCTGCTCCATTTTAAAAGATGTTAAGTAATAACACAGATGTAGTTATACTTTTTTTTTCCCCTTAAAGCAGGATGGACTCTGTCGAGCTTTCCTGTGAGTAGAGTTGCTCTTTGGAGCTGTTCTTCAGGATGTCCAGAGCCCCAGAAAAAGTCCTCCTCCTCCTCCTCCACAGTGGTTAATTAGTCTATCGGGAGCTGGTATTTAAGGCGGCACCATGTGCAATGTGTTAGGACATCCAAAGCCGTTGTGAATGGGTGTCTGTTTTTGTACCTGGGGGCACATTGCACACATTTGGGAAGCACATGGAGCAGAATGGACATTAACCCACATGTCAAAAATAGCCTGCGTTTTACTACTGTTATTAAACAGTTTCCCCTTTAACCCCTCCGTGTTTACCAAAGAACCCTTTCTCCCAGCCTGTTTCTGCAAATCACTACTAGATCGGCAGGAGAAGAAAGCCATAATCCGGCAGGTGTCTTTATTCCAAAGAAAAACAGTCTGAAGAGATATTTGTGAGACACTGCAAGTTTATACCCTGCTCTCTCAGGAGCCTTTGTCCTGGGGATAGAATCTCACCAGAACTCTGCCTGCCTCTCCACCTATTCTACACCCCAACTTGAGCCAAGCCAAGGGTGACCACACATTCCCTATGGATTTTTAAAAATTTCTTTTTATCCCACAAAGGCAATAACTTTGTATGATAGCATGATACTAGTTATACATTCTTTGATTTAAAAATATCAAAAAGGGGGTGGGGAGTGCTGGCAATGTGGCTTAGTGGAAGAGTGTTTGCCTAGCATGCATGAAGCCCTGGGTTTGATTCCTCAGTACCACATAAACAGAAAAAGGTGGAAGTAGCGCTGTGGCTCAAGTGGTACAGTGCTAGCCTTGAGCAAAAGAAGCTCAGAGATGCAGAAACTCAGGCCCTGAGTTCAAACCCTAGGACTGGCATAAATAAATAAATGGCTCAAATGTTAAAAATATTAAAATATCAAAAAGTACAAACATTTTAATGGAGGAAAAAATTTCAACTCCCCTCCCCAGATAAACAACAATATCATGATATATATATGTATATATTTATAAATGTCTATGCTTATGTGTGTGAATGCAAAAGTAAGATCAACTTATACATGTAAAATGGTTATCTGCTTTGGTTTTCAACCAAAAAGTTGTGAATATATTTCTCTACCAGAAAAGAAAAAGATCTACACTATTATTTTTCTTTTCTTTTTTTTGGGGTCTGGTCGTGGGGCCTGAACTCTGGACCTGGGTGCTGTCCCTCAGCTCTTCAGCTCAAGGTTAGTGCTCTACCACTTGAGCCACAGCGCCACTTCTGGCTTTTTTTCTTTTTGCTTATGTGGTGCTGAGGAATCGAACCCAGGGCCTCCGGCATGCAAGGCAAGCGCCTCTACCACTGAGCCACCTTCCCAGTCCCCCTACACTATTATTTTTCTGAGTCACTTAATAGAATGTATGCTTACTTCTTAGGGCAGTTCATTTTCTTTCATGGGCCAATATTGAAATCAGTGTTTGTAGCCAAGCGCCAGTGGCTTACACCTAGAACCCTAGCTACTTAGGAGACTGAAATCTGAGGGCTGAAGTTGGTAGCTAGCACAGACTGGAAAGTCCAGGAGACTCATCTCCAATTAACTCCAAAAAAGCTGAGATATGTCTCGATAGCACAAGCTTTGAGAGAAAAAACTAGGGGACAGTGCCTAAGCCCTGAGTTCAAGTAAATAAGTAAGTAAGTAAATAAATAAAGATCCTCATTGTGTTAGGTAGCTTAAGTCTTTGAGCAGAGATCAGAAGATTACAGTTCAAGGCCAGCCCTGGCATAAAAAATTCTTGAGATTTCATCCCAACCAATGGCTGGTTGCAGTGGCAAGTTCATGTCATTCCCAGTGACACAGGAAACACAAGTAGGAGGATTGCAACCTAGGCCAGTCCAAACATAAAGTGAGACCATACCTCAAAAGCAACTAAGATAAAGTGAGGCTGGAGGTGTGGTTCAGTGGTGGATGGCCTACCTAGCAAGCATGAGGACCTGAGTTCCATTCTCAGTAACACACACACACACACACACACACACACACACACACACACACAAACACACATCTTCATTCATGTACTGAGCTGTGTGTCTGAGGCTCTATCTTCTCTGAAGAATCTAGGCTCTATGAGGGGCTGGGAAGGTGGCTCAGTGGTAGAGCACTTGCATTGCATGCCTGAGGCCCTGGGTTCGATTCCTCAGCACCACATAAGCAAAAAGAAAAAAGCCGGGAGTGGCACTGTGGCTCAGGTGGTAGAGCGCTAGCCTTGAGCTGAAGAGCTGAGGGACAGTGCCCAGGCCCAGAGTTCAGGCCCCACGACTGGACCCCCCCTCCAAAAAAAACAATCTAGGCTCTATGAGAGCTATGTTAGTTTTCTATTGCCACATGTTGTATCACCACAGTTTATCTATGATTTATTATTCCACATTTCCCTACTGGCCAGAGACACAGATAGGCTCACAGAGTTCTCAAGGTAGACCTTACTGGATTTTAACATGAGGGAACTGGAAAGTGTCCACCTGGGAAGCTGTTCTGTAAGTTGGCAGATTTTGTTACCCTGTGCTAGGACTGAGATTCTTGATTCTTTGCTCTTGCCTGCCTAAAGGAAGCTTCCCATCTTGATAGTGTTGCAAATTTCACTGACTCTGCTAATCAAGGGGTCCTGTCATTAAAGGAAATCCACTTGGATATAATCTCCCTTTAGATTAATTTGAAGCCAATTGATTGGTAGCCTTCATTGTAAAATAGTCTAATCATGGTCTGATATGCTCTTAGTTCTAATGCCAGGAGTTAGGGTAGATTTGGCCAGGCCAAGGTAGGGCAGGTGTTAATTTGATTTTTGGCTTCTATAGTCATTCTGTAGTATCTATGGGATGAACGAGTAAATCACTCTATTCCAGAAGCTGTCCAAGACACAGGGATACTAAGCAAGCAGAATGGTCTGGCACTGTCCTTACATAGCTTACAGTATGGACTATGAAAATAATTACTAGCCACATCTGTAATACTGAGTTCACATGCAGTCACATTTTAAAAAGTGATTATGAGGGCTGGATATAGCTTAGTGGCAAAGTGCTTGCCTAGCATGCACAGTGCCCTGGGTTACACCTCCACTACCAGAAAAAGAATAGACAAACATGTATTTAAAAAAAAAACACCAAAACATCTCAGCCAGGCATTGGTGGCTTATACCTATAATTCTAGCTACTCAAGAAGCTGAGATCTAAGATCACAGTTTCAAGCCAGCCTGGGCAGAAAAATCTACGAGACTCTTATCTCCAACTAACCAGTCAAAAACCCAGAAGTGAACCTGCGGTTCAAGTGAAAGAGTATGAAGAAAAAAAGCCAAGCAAAAGTAGATGGAAGTCCTTGAGTTCAAGTCCTAGTACCAGCATCAAAAAAAGAAAGAAAGAAAGAAAGAAAGAAAGAAAGAAAGAAAGAAAGAAAGAAAGAAAGAAAGAAAGAAAGAAAGAAAGAAGAAAAGTGATAAGACAGGTGGAAGTAATGATATTATATTTTCTTGGATTCAGTACACCTAAAATATTTCAATATGAAGTCAATATAAAAAATAGTCATTGACATGTTTACATTCTTTATATTTAAATCTTGAAAATAGGATGCACATTTCACACTTTAATCACATATAGATTTGGATTAACTCCATTTCAAGTACATAGCAATTCAGGTCTAGACAATTCACAGAAGGGAAGAGCACAATGCAATGAGACTTTCTAGGAGACAACATCTAAGCTGAGAGGGAAGGATAAATAGGGATCCATCAGCCAGGTGCTGGTGGCTCACACCTGTCCTCCTAGCCACTCAGGAAGCTGAGATCTGAGGATCATGGTTCAAAGACAGCTTACATAGGAAAGCTTTTGAGACTCTTATCTCCAATTAACTACCAAAAAAGCCAGAAGTTGAGGTATAGCTCAACTAGTAGAGTACTAGCCTTGAGCAGAAAAGCTCAGGGACAGTACCCAGGCTGACTTCAAGCTCCAAGACTGGCACACACACACACACGTGTGTGTGTACACACACACACACTCAAGGATCAATCAGCTGAATGTTGTCATAAGGCACCTCTGACAGAAAGACACAAAAGCTTCAATGCTGTGAAGGCTACTCTGCATGGGTGGACAGAGGAGTCAAACATCAGGGCTAAGAATGCAGCTAGAGAGAAAGGCAAGAATGACCAAAAATCCGTGGGGGGAGGGGTTGTTTATAAAGGGGCTATAAACAGAGGCTGTAAAGTAAAGATGGGGAGGCGTGATGAAGTGAACATCACCATCGCAATAGCCCAATAGCCCTGTTGGCTGCCCCTGCAGTGTTGGGTCCTGGAGAAGGGATGATGGGGGATGGGGTGGGGCTAAGGCCTCTGGCTATGACCATCCAGGTGAAGGACTGGCCAGGGATCATCTCACAGTGGGTGGCAGCCCAGATTGCCTCATTGCTGGAAGCCAGGATTCCTCTTCTTATTTTGCCCCTCAACAAGGGATCATCTGCATTCCTCATTGCTGACAAGCTGATCTGAGCCCCCCACCCCCACCCCACCCCCTCATTTGGGCCTCCTGATGAATGTATTGTGTCACTGAAGGAATAGCCACCTTTTGTTTTTTAAGTGAAAGTCATTTTATTTGCTGAATATGCTTATATAGTAGACTATAAAAGATAAATCCTATGACCATTTATTCGCATGATAGTGGTGATATCTGTGGTTCTATTTGTCTTTAAAATGGGAGAACAAAATCAAAGAAAAAAAAACCGGTGTAGAAGAGGGGGCCTAGGTAAGGGGCATAAGTTGGTTTTTCCTGAAAATGCATCAGGTATGCCCCAAGATTATTTTATTTTGTTTGTACTTTTTTGTGTGCAGTTGGCTTTTTAAAATCAGCATTTCAACTGGCACCACTTTTGAGAGTTCTCTTATCTGCAATGTAAACCTTACCAGAAGGCAGCATGCTGCCACTGGGAGGCACAGTGTTCTGTCTTGTGACCTGCTACACCCAACTGGAGACCTTTCTCACAACTGAATAAATGATTGTCCTTTGTTACTTCATCTTGGAAAAACGTCAAGGACAGCAGACATTCAATGTGATTATTTCTCACTCACTTCCCCATCTGTAGAAAATGTCCTCTGTGCATTTTAATACTACCTGGGTCTCTCGTTACCTTTTAATCATGTGGCCTCGTAATATATTGGCTAGCCCTTTAAAAGGATGATTAAGAAATGCTTAGTGCACAAAAGAATTAGAGCTATGCACAGCTCATGAAACAGAAAGCGTGCTCTGACTTACAATTTTCATACAAAGTTTGCAGAGATTTTGTATGCCAGAATGAGTAATATGATCTGCCCTAGGAACTCCCTAACTTTTCTGGCTCTGCAAAAGTCATTCTCCTCCTACCCCACTACCCCCCATTCCCCACCCTGATTCAAGTTTCTTAACCAGAAGAGTTACACCAAACTCCTCAGAGTATGAATTAGCAGAGTTCATCCAAGCCACATATTTCCCTTGTACTACTAAATAATGGCTGGAAATAGCTGCCTACCTGTGCAAAGATGGGATTGTTGGCACTCTCCTTAGCCAGTGGGATCTGAGAAATATCTACCCTTTAACAAATCAGACAGCTCAGGCTAGATATAAAAAGTTGTGTGTGTGTGTGTGTGTGTGTGTGTGTGTGTGTGTGTGTGTATGTGGTGGGGGGGGGGAGAGGGAGGGATCGGTGATCTTCCCCTCCTACCATAGTCCATTCTGTGCTATGTGACCAGAAACTCTAGAAGCACTCAGAGGCCCTACTAAAACAAGGATGGCAGCACACAGCTGAGCATCAGTAGTGAAGAAAGTCACTATTTGCAACAACCATGTGGATGAATGACCCCCTTCTCTCAGCTCAGAGTTTCTTTCCCAGGCCCTGCACTGGGATAGTTAGAAATCTTGGGGGTGTTTTGGATACCTGTTCCTTAAGACATGAAGTAGGCAAATGGACCAGTGTTGTGTTTATGTTCAGTGTTAAGCATGTGAACAAGTCATTGGATGCCTTCCCATCTGCTCTATTCTAAGGATATGTAACCATTCCATTTAGTTTCTTTCTTACTATGGTAAAGTATACATAATGCAAAGTTCATCGTTTTAAGTACTGAAGAGTAAATTTTAGTGGCATAAATGCCATTACAATTTAGTTATGAACCATCACTCAGTATCCCAAGCAAAACTCTGTGCCTGGTGATAAATCATTCCTGGTTTTGTTCACTGCTGTAATCCTACCTACTCAAGAGGCTGAGATCTGATGATCAAGGTTTGAAGTTAGCCCAGGCAGAAAAGCCTATGAGACTTTTATCTCCAATTAACAACAACAACAAAAAGCTGCAAGTAGAGATGGGGCTCAAGTGGTAGAGTGCCAGCCTTAAGCAAAAAAGCCAAGCAAGAGCTCAAGGTCCTGAGTCCGTGCCCCAGGACTGACAAAAAAATAAAACCCAAACCAAACAACAAAAACACCTACCACCACCACCACCAAGAAAAACTTCCTTCCTTCTCCTGTACCCCTGGCCCATGGAAATTTATGGTATCTTTTCTGCATTTATGAATATCTACCTATTCTATTTACTTCATAGAAAGAAGTCATATAGTATTTGTCTTTCATTGGTCTAGTTTATTGCACTTAGGATGATGTTTTCAAGATCCATCTATGTTGTAAAATGTCTAACCTTTTCTTCTGGATGAATACTATTCCCTTGAGTGTGTACCTTTTGTTTATCCGTTCTTTTATAGACAACCACTTTGGGTTATTGTGGCCAATGACACATGTCCCTGTTTTCAGTTCTTTCAGATATCTATCTATCTGGGTCTCACCTTCTTTTAACTTGTTGTTGATACTTGGTTTATAAATGTATGTTAAGATTTTTGGCATCTTGATGATTATTAACTCTCCTAATCTCTATGAGTCAAATTAAAAAAAATTTAAAACCATAGTCACTATAGAAAAACCGTGGAGAGAATAAAAATATTGATACATAATTTGATCATATAGAAATAATCACTGGCACATTTTAGCATATGCCCCTTCAATTTTTCTTTGTATATCAAGAGGCCTATGGGCATGTGTGTAACACAGTGTATGAGGGGCCCCTTCTCAGAAGCATGCTCATGACATAATGTGGCTTTGTGTTTGCATTGTCCTTTCTCTGTGCAACCTTCCCATTGTTCCCTGCATACTCCTACCCTACCCCAACCAAAGAGGTTGGAGAGAGCTGGGGGCAGTGGGAAAGGCAGGAGAGTTTCTGCCAGTGCTAACTCCAATCTTGCTAGCAGTTTCTTTCCCTGCTAATTATGCCCTTTGTTGTTGCAGCTATCAGAAGGGCTGAATAAAGGGGAAACACAACTCTGCAGCAATATTCCGATCACCTATTGCAGTGCGGCCCACATCACTGGCCATCACCACCTGAAGCAACGGACTGAAGGGGAATTTTCACTTTCATTCCAGAGCATGAACCTTTTGTTCACCATGGTATTCCCTCCTTTCATCTCATGTCGTTTCCTGTGGATTCGAATATGACTGGAAAGGAAGAAAGCAGAGAGGAAGAGAAAAAAAATGACAGAGCCGCTGTTTTTCTGAAGGGATTTGGGCATTTAGAATATGATCAGCTCTTCTGAATGTCATGAGTCAATAATGTTTTTTTACTTCTCTTACTTAAACCTCATTGGCTACATTGGAACTCCATGGGATTCTATGGATTCAACTTCTGTTGGACAACTAGCTTCATCCAGTATTTTGCTGGTCAGAGTGGTCATTCCCAATGCACTAGGTTATTACATGGTGTAAATCTGCCATGAGTGAATGGTGTTGGCAGTGTATGTATACCACGATGCATGGTGTGTTTGATCAAGAAACCAAAACACCAAAATATGGCAAGCCTTTAGCCTCCTCTATTTCTTTAATCTGCTGTTTGAAGAACTACATTTTGATGGTTTCACTAGTTGTTACCTCTGGGCCAGGTTGGAAATGAAATCAATTTTTTAAACCACTAATACTTGCCAAGAAATCGCCTTATGAGAACATGGTGTGTGTCTCTGACAATGTATGGCACATCTAAATTGATCATTCATCATCTGATCATGTACATGCTCATGTACCAGGGAGTGGCAAAAGCCTGAGACACCCATCTACCCACCCCTTGCATTCCAGGCATCCCCTCTGCTGGGATGTGGTCTAGCATCAGGCTCTTACTATTCCTGTACATGAAGGTCTCCATGACAAAGCTGGGACTCACTCACATTTCAAGATCCAAATGCTTGCTGTACAAACAGTGTAAGCTTAGATCTTCTGTAAAATCAAAGGTCATATCTCACTTTTTAAAAAAATGTCTCCAACATGGATTGCAAACCATTTTCACATGAAAACATTGATGAATGAGGAATAATCACAAAATCTGTGTATCTGTATATATATATAGTTCTCTACATGACACGTATGTGGATCCAGTCATTACTTAAAGCACATGCCAGGGAAAGAGACCAAATTCCTAGGTCTTTTACATACAGTGACATGGTACTAAGGAGACTTAAGCTCCTACTGCTTCCTCTGAAGATTAAAACTAATTAAAGTCATTATAACTTCATAAAACTGATGACTAAGTCTGGCAAACATGTGCAACTGTTGTATTGATTTATTTTCTTGTCAATGGAAGAAATCCTTCCACGTGTATGCAAGTGGGAGACGAAAACTTTCATTTTTAAAGGACAAACAGTGAATTAAGCATGAGTGGCCTTAATAAAACTAGTTGTCTTTCTTTGCTGCTGTGGAAAGGATTCTAAACAGATGTTCCTGAAGTCTTGCATTGAATTTAGTCTTATTATTTTTTTTTAAATGTTGGTACAATTAACTCTGGATTTTTCTGGTGAACCATAGAGATATTTAAAAGACAACACTATTTATTGGAGGAGATGAAACTGTCTCTTGAGTTGCACCTTTTATCTGTTGGTGGATCAAGCAAGTTTCCTGCTTCTGGTTTTGTTCTTGTCAGTAAGTAGCAAACTATGTAAAGCTTACAGTGTTGCACAAACAATCCAAATACATTTATGTTTTAGAAGTTTGTCCTTTAATGATCTAGGATCTGGGTCTTGGTTGGAGAAGTGAGCAGAGTCTTTTGCAAACTCATTTAGTACTTTGAGACATGAAGTCACACTGAAAAACCCAAGCCATAGACTCATGGCTATGAACAGTTTAAGTGTCTGTCCTCAGAGAGGCAGCTCTCCCTGCCTCCTACCACCAGGTCCAGACCTGAACTCTGCAACCGAATGCTTGAAGTAGGAAATAGGAAATCCAGTAGGGAATGTAGGGTCCTTTGAAATTGGAAGTAAAGGAACCAAATGTGGATAGTTAGTTACTCCTACATATGTGTCAATTTTGTCACAGCTATCATTTGGGGAGTAATTTTTTTACCCCACTTTTGTTGGCTGAAAGTATTACTGATCTTACCTTTATGCAAGCATATCATTTGGTCCCTGAAAATTAAATTTGATCTAATATAGCATCTTCTCTCATTTCATATGCTATTGCCTGATGTTTTTTTTTGGGGGGGGGGGTTACAAAAAATAAAACCCTTTTTCACACATTAAAAATAATCTCTGGGTTTACAACAAACACTGTGATGTTTGAAAGCTATTTCCTTGGTGAAAATTTTAGTAAGTTCCCTTCTAATCAATGCAGTTGGAGAAAAAAAAAAGTTTGGACTAACATTTAGGATAAGTTGGTCTAAGTCTTACTTTGTGCAAAAATCAGGCTTGTACTTTATACCCCATTTTATTTCTATGTACAGTCTCAATTTTGTATTTAATGATTTTTGTGTATCTAGTATGCACGTTTAACCAGCGTGTCAGCTTTCATTTGAAAGTGGGTTTTACTTTTTCAACAGCATTATTTATGATGAGACCTCACATGTATTGACATCAGCTCAATCTGCAATGTTTTTGTGTAGAGTGCCGTTTGAATGCTGCCAGGGGTCCATGTATCTAATTCTCTGACACCTTCGTTTGATAGTGCTTCTTGTAATTTTTCTTCAAGTGAGTGGCATGTGGGTTGTGATATTGACTGTGTGATTATTGGACATCGCTATGAAAAAAAACACATAAATTAAACTAAACTAAGGAACCCTCAAAACTACCAGTGGGCATGTATTAGCCAGTCATTGTAACCTCGTGTCTAGTAGAAATGCAATGTACAAGGTATGTACAGTTCATAAATTTGTTATCATGTGTATGAGAAGTACTTTGTGCTGGTCGCCTTATTTATATTCATCAAATAAACCTTGATTCTTTCTGAAGCAAGTTCATTTTGTCTCTAATAAATGCTCTAATCATGGTGGTTTCTAGTCATGAATCTCCACTTGAAGAACTTTATGGACTTGAAGGAAAAAGAGAAAGAAAACACAGACACCATTGCTAACTTAACTGGAAGTCCATGATGTAAAAGTTACTGTGTGTTTGGATGGATCTAGAGGTTCAAATCAGGAAAATAATTTATTGAGGATTTTTTCCCTTTTTCTTTCCCTCTCTCCCTCTTTCTCCAGATCTCCTATTGTTTCTTTTTCCTGTTTCCCTTTATTCTCTCTTCTTTTCTCTCTACTTTTTCACCTTCTCTCTTTGTTTTTGTTTACATTTTTTCCATTAGTTGGATTGATTATTTTTAATAAGCTCTCTCCACTTGATGGCAAAGATGACCCCCCGAAAAGCTTTGCGTTCTTTGAGGATTTAGAGGAGAGATATTCTCCCTCTTCAAATCCACATTTGTTCCTTAATGGAACAGTTTGGGATTCTTCTTTTTTTGTGTGTGTGATACTGGGAATCAAACTCAAGTTCATGCTCTTGCTTGGCTTTTTAATCAAGGCTGCTGCTCTACCCCTTGTGCCACAGCTCCACTTCTGGCTTTTCTTTTCTGTCAGTCGTGGGTTTTGAACTCTGGGTCTGGGCACTGTCCTTCAGCTCTTCAGCTCAAGGCTAGCGCTCTACCACTTGAGCCACAGTGCCACTTCCCGTTTTCTGAGTGGTTTATTGGAGATAAGAGTCTCATGGCCTTTCCTGCCAAGCTGGCTTTGAACTGAGAGCCTCAGATCTCAGCCTCCTGAGTAGCTAGGATTACAGACATAAGCTACCATGGCTATACTTCTGGGTTTTTGCTGGTTAAATGGAGATAAGAATCTCATTGACTTTTCTGCCCAAGCTGACTTTTAACCTCGGTGATCAGATCTCAGCCTCCTGAGTAGTTAGGATTACATTCAGCACCCAGTTTGGATCATTCATCTTTTTGAAAGAGTATTCAGAAAGATGACTTTGTGCTAGACATCTTCATTGGTTGTAGAAGACAAAGTTTCTGATGGATTCCTTCCAGAAAAGAGGGACAAGGAAATGGAACAGGAGAGGTATTAACTAGACCAGCTGCCACTTTTAAAATTAGTTTCTCCTGCCACTGCTTGGAGGCACATACTCTATCATCCACACAAGACACACTAACTTTTGCAAATCACAGATGATGGGCCATCACAGTGATGACTCTTTGCTAGACATCTTTTTTAATCCTACAGAACCAGCTCCCAGTTCCTTTAAAGCTTTGAGTCATAGTCCAGGGAATAAATTTCTAATTTCTACCAGCACAGACTGAAATCAATGAGTGATTGCTAGATTGTCCTCTAGTCCAAGATCAGATGGGGAAACTGGACTATTCAGAAGTGACTGAGAAGAGAAGCTCATTGTGATTCAAAATAGTGCTCCTAGAGCTCTGGAAACATATGTAACCCTAAAAGGTATCTGGGAGGGAAAAGGGGAAATGCCCTTCAGTGCATGGGGGAAATATCATTTGGTGTCTGTGCTTTATGAGTCTAGGGGTTTAAATTCCTTCACAGTCAGGTACATACGGGGGAACCTGCAAAGTTGTTTGCCTTTTCACTCGGGTGCCTTTTTGTAGAAAGAGAACTTTTGTTCAACAAGAATTTCTTACCTCATAGAACTTCCTGAAGCAGCCAGCGTGCATTCAGGCCTGGTTATGTAAACCCAGCTGGCCAGATGAAGCCTCTGCTTCTTTACCCACAAACCAGCCCCTTCAGAGAAGGGAGCAGCCCCTACCCTGCTGGACTCTAACTGCAGGTGACTGTACCTCTAGTTCTCTTGAAGCACACGGACTAGATTTGGGTACACTTCTGATTTGGACCTTCAGATCGATGAGACTGCTAGTCACGGAAATCGTGTTACAGAAGACTAAAGAGATACTCAGATTCCTGCAATTGCTGATACATAATAGCAATCACACTAATGATAAATTGGCATGGATAATCAATTGTTGAACACTATTGTTTGCTAGGCATAAAGTTGTGATACATAGGATTTCCAGGCATCAACTCCCTTCATCCCTGACAATAATTCCAAAAGGTAAATACTGGCATGATTCACATTATACTTAAAGCGCAGGTACAGATTGATGACCAGAAAGGATATGCCATTATGGAGCATTTACTTGGTACCTGTGTTACACTATCTGACTGCATTTATCCTTATAATAATTCCAGAAAGCAGGTGCTATTGTTATTCCATTTACAGACAAGTAAAAGAAGGCCCAGAGAACTGGCCCAAGGTCTTCCAAGTTATGAACCCAGAGGCTAGCAAGAGCCTCTGCTAATGAAATACTTTGGACCTCAGGTCAGATGGCCTGACAGAGGGGGCTGGGGTTCAGATCTTGTTTGTACCCTTCCAGCAGTGTTTCCAAGTTGCGTTTGGTCCCTGATTTAACTACATGGCCCAGTGGAACTGGTTGTTTTGTCATGGACTGCCCACAACTGATTGATCATACAAAAGAATGGGCTGTAACACAGTAAGGCCCTGGTCCCAAGAGACGTCAAATCACACATGAAGAGAGACAGGGAAAGCTCAGTGCAAGTTGGACTTCCATTATCCAAAATGCTTGGTGCTAGAAGGGTTTTGGAGACTTGGGAGATTTTTTTAAAATCTAGAATGTTTGCATATATATAATGAGCTATCATAGCAATAAAATCCAAATCTAAGCACAAAATGCAATTATGTTTCATATACTAAGAGATCTTACAGACAAGAGATCCAGCATGGGATTTTCCACTGTTTATGCTCAAGCAGTTTCAGATTTTAGGTCATTTGGGTTTCTGATTAGGGATGTTTAACTTACCCATTGGGTTGAATCCTATTACTGGGTCTTGTGCTTTTCTGGGGTGTAGGTACTGAGATTTGAACTGAGGGCCTTAAGCACAGTAGGCAGATGCTCTACCATTTGACCCACACCTCTAGTCCCTCTTGGATATTTTTTTCCTAAACCCCCAGGCCCTGGGCACTACTAAGTTCCCAAAGATCCTTGGTCCTCCTTGAGGTTTTGTTTGGAGCATCTCATAAGCAAGGACGAACAGGCAACCTCAACCTCAGGTCGGAAGGTCTTGGGCACCATGCTAAGAGGCGTGAGCATATGGTATTGGCCATGGATTCTTCACATCAGTCACTTGAACATTATTCTCTTGATGTCTGCCAAATCTGAAAACAATATGTTGTCTTAAGTATATAAAATTAAACAGATAAACCTGTTTAATTTAAACAAAATGCCAGTGGCATAAATGAACAAGAAGATTCATTTGTTGTACATAAATAGCATCAAATATGAATAAGAAAAATAAGGAAAACAAAGTCTGAGGCCAAATCATTATCTTTCTTTGTTACCTACAAAGGGAGCCTGGCAAAGGTTCCCAAAGGGCTTGTAAGGCTGAACTCAGACTTCCTTTCTACTACTCAATCAGGTTTGAACATAGTCAACAAGGGACCATGGCTTTGATCCCATGGCTCAAAGTTATTTAAGGCTAAGCCCAATGGATTACCTATAATCATTTATAAGGCCCACTTTGCTTTCTGAGTTTTAGGTAACTCTCCCACAGTAACAGTAATAGATTCTAAAATGAATTTTAATTTTAATATATTAATTTTTTGAATATTCATATTTACAGAAAAAGTGAGAATTTACATATACCCTTTTTCCATATATGTATATAGTTCCTCATACTATTATTAATTAGCAGGGAACATTCATGACTCATTGAAGTAATAGCAATACATAATTACCTAGAGTACTTTGTCTTGGTTTTAATAAAGTTTTCTTTCTCTGCTCATCAGGAAGTGCTCAGAAGCCCATCCAGAATATCATACAGCATCTAATCATCACATTTCCTTAGGCTCCTTTTGCCTGTATGTCACTAAGACTGTCCTTGTTTTTGATGATCATGAGAGTTCAAATCTATTAGACTTGACTATTGGGTTTTTGTTTTTCCTCTCATACATAGAGTGGTCATGAAGAGAAATATCATGGAATTCCTAAAGTACTCTTATATCAAGGGCCATATATCCTAGCAACATGACTTCGCACTGTTGACACTGACCTTGGTGTTAAGTTTCTCCACCAAGGTTACTCCCTTTTGTGATGGACTTTTCAACTGCAGAGACAAATGATTCAACTTCTGTCTTAGAATGGAGGGTGCACTAGCTAGAAAAGAAGAAGAACAAAAAGGAAAGCCTTTGGACCAAAATATATTTCAATCAGAAGCTTCACAGCTGCTGTGTGGAAATGCCTGTGCTGAGTTCAGCCTCATCTTCTCCAGTTGGACTGTGTGAATATCTATGGCAACAACGGTCAGTTTAAGAACAGACTCCTTCCTAAGAGCAGAGGAAAGCCAGTATTTTTATAGCTTAAAGCCAGGTGTCACCTATGACAACACTGTGACTTCACATGGGAAAGATTCAGGAGAGAGACCTTGAAAAATCCAATACAAATCCTTATGGCAGGCATAGCTGCACCTCACAAGGGTGAGGCTGTTTCTGTTCGCTATTTAGGAGGAGAAATACAACCATTCCGTTGGTTCAATGTGTCTGTTGTAATTTTTGTTTTCTTTTTCAAGGATTGACTATATACACAGAAGAATAGCACAATCATCACGAGGTAACTTAAACAAAAACAAATACACGGCCAGGCACAGCAATGCTGTAACATTGGAAGTCTGAGACTCACGAGTTCAAGGCTAGCCCTTTGGCTACATAGCAAGACCCATCTTAAATAAACAGATAAACAAATAAACATGCATATGCACACCTCTTCTTGGGTACTGTGAACCTGAAGGTGGCAATGAGTACCACCCTGTCCTAAAAGGAGGGGTCATGTACCCCTCCTGACTAGAAATAGACCCTCCCCACACACACCCAGGCTTCCCATCATGTAGACTTACAAAGAAGGAAACCTGCATTCCTAGAGCAGCTAGCATCAGATCCACAGAACTGTATGGAAAGCTTGCAGCAAAGTAGCAGCAGACCACAGCTCGCTTTTCCGTTGAGTTTTGACCCGAGGGGGGGGGTAACAGGAGTAAAACAGCATCAGATTTGCTATCAAGACACCTCAGCTGCATCTCAACCTCATAACAATTTTGCCATATTTGCTCTGAATTGGGGAGGCCTATCATCTATTACTACACGTGGCTTCCATTTCTGATTAGGACCTGTAAGGAATAATGTGGCTTCTAAGTATCTGACATGGGATACGAGAAGGTAAAATGGGAGAATAAATAAGGAAAAGTGGAAAGAAAGTATTTTCACAACAAAACTCTCCCAAAGCTTTACTTCAGTCCCTGTTTCAGTGCTTAGAACCTGTGCTCAGAGAAGGAAGACTTCCTCTTCAGTTGCTCAGTGTATTTTGGTGGATGCACCAAACAGTAGATTTAGGGACAAGAGCTCATTCGAATGAACTAATGCCATGTGGTACAGCATGAGTAAAGATCACACAATACGAGGTAAGAGCAGATAGACTGAAAAGATTCAACTGTATGATTCCATTCATAGAAAGCTCAGAACAAGATAAAATTCACCAGGAGGATTCTTGGCCTGGAAATTAATTACATGATTATGTTTACCTTGTGAAAATTCGATACTAAGACCAATATACTTTTGTCTAAATATTGTATCTCATTGAAAAGATTTACCCTAAGAAATATTAATGCCAGTCAGTATTCATTGGGTTTCAAATCACAGAGGTTGGAAAAGTAGGACCCGTGAAATGAATTTAAGATTTAGATATTTCTTATTTGTCTAGCAGAGTGTCATATAAACAGAAAAGACTCCAGATTTGAAGAGACTGAACACACTTCACCACAAGATGTCATGTATGTTCCTAGATGGAGTCATGTCTCTGTTGGGACAGCTAGATAAATATGAGCAGAGTTGTAGACTGGATGTCAGACTGTGTCAAGGTCAGATTTCTTGAATGGAAGGGTTACATGATAGTCATTCTTATTTGGGAAAAATGTACATTGGAGAATTGGAAAAAGAAGTTTATAGTTAAAACAGCAAGTTAGTGATTTTGAATTTGTTTAATTTGTTCAAATCAACTATAGAAACATACATAGAGAGAGTACAACAAATCAATGCAGTAAAATGTTAAAAGTAGGGAGTCTGAATAAGAGAAATATGGATGCTGTGTTTAATACTTTTTCTAAGTTTTCTCAAAGTCTGGAATTATTAAATTAAGAACAAATTTTGACTGAACCATGGTAGTAGGATTGACGTCTAGGAACTCAGAAAAGTGTTGGATACAATGGCCATTTTCCATTATCGTCACCTCTAGAATGATACTTCTGGCCAATGGCACCCCACTGTATTATTATGAGACCAACTCCTGAATGTGCTTGCGTTTCCAGCCTTTGTTAGGATATGATTCTACCACCTGCCAACCAAGTGATCCTAGGCTTCTGTGTTTCTCCTCCTAAAATTCTAATTTGGTCCTTGAAGTACATGGTGTGTGTGTGTGTGTGTGTGTGTGTGTGTGTGTGTGTGTGTGTGTGTGTGTGTGTGTGTGTGTGTGTGTGTGTGTGTGTGTGTGTGTGTGTGTGTGTGTGTGTGTGTGTGTGTGTGTGTGTGTACTGTGGCTTGAACTTAGGACCTTTAGTTTTTTTTGTCCAAGGCTGGCACTCTACCACTTGAGCCACATCTTCACATCTGGCATTTTGCTGGTTAATTGGAAATAATAGCCTCATGGACTTTCCTGCCTGGACTGCCTTTGGACAGGGATCTTCACATCTCAAACTCCTGAACAGCTAGGATTATAGGTGTGAGCCCCTGGCACACAGCTTCCTAGAAGCTTTTTATTTACAAGAACCATACAAGTACTAAATACAATGCTACTCATGTAACTGATTCTGAATAAATGGAAATGATAACTCTTATTAGTGTCAATAAAACCATAAATAATACAAATATATAATGAAATCAATTTGACTGTCACTTGCTGACTCTCAGCCATCCTCTCACAAGAACGGCTGCCAAGCTGGTCCTTGTTCAGATCACATTTGCCACGTCAGGGTTTTCTTCGACCATGTTTAATAACCAGTTTCCAGATCTGGGTATTGGGGGCTGTAAATTTCCCTGGTGACCGTTGCCAATGACAGGGAAGGAAAGACTTGGGTAATTACCACTTGTACTTCCACAAAACACATGAACTCAAGTCAAGAGCAAGGATTTGGGATAATAAAACACCGGAGTTTAAAAATGCAGGAAAAAAACATCTGCCCAACTTGGATGATAAGAAATAATGTGTCTCATTGGAAAAGCAGAATCTGGGTTAACAGTGATGTGACAAAAGTACTGTCGAAAGCTTTTGTGTTGGAGGGTTCCCACCCAAAATGCTATGTGGTCACACATCTGTAAGGAGATTATGGCTTTAGGATCAGTCATGGATTGGTTGGCAATCAGTACCTTTGCTTATGCCCACAATCCGCGGTGTGCCTTTCTTGGTTGATTTTATAGTGTGGTTGCTTGCAACTGGTACCATGCAATTCAACCCCCTTCAAGCAAGCTGACTTGATAGATTGTATGGAAAGATCCCAAAACAACAACTAGGACTTTTTAAATAGTTAGGAATATCTTGGCCTTTCCATTTGGAAAGAAAGTGTTGCAAGGTGTTGGACTTGGGTTCCCACTTGGTGACGCTCTTGTTTCTGAGCATCATGTTTTCAGTTTACAAAAAAAGGAGTTGGAGATGGGTTGCAGAGCAAATTTTGTCTACCTTAGGATTTCTTCAAAGTGACTTTTTTGAAATGGGTACTCTTTTAAGTTTTTTTGTTCTTTGTAGTGTCTCTCTATGCATTAGTAAGGTCGTATTCTTGCTGTAGGCTTGGCTAGCATCTCCTGTTGCTAAAAGAGGCTGACCTCACAGCTTGGAACTAACAGGACTGGTAGTCTTGTTTGAGCAGTGACACAACTGGAATTTCTTAAGGTGAGCAATCCCAGCTCTCTTTCACGAGAGAGTTTTTCTAGTTGTCTGATTTGGCTGCTCAAAAAAATCAAAATTTACAAATCCAGTAGTGGTCACTGTGAATGCTTAAAGAATAAATGTAAATATGGCACGTGGCCATTTGTAAACTGTAAATGTCCTCCCACATAGTCAATGAAATGGGCCTTATTTTCCTTCCAAACAGAACAGTTTCACTGAAACCTCACTTTGCCCCAAATTAATCAAAGTTAGTGACAGAGTGGTTGATTTTAAGTCAAGAGGTAAAGCTATTCAAGTAGGAAGGTAAGAATAAGTTTCCTCTGGGAAAGCAAGGCATTTTGAAAAATTGGACAAGAAGGTCCATGAATAGCATTTTCTCCTATAGACCAATATTGTGTGTGTGTGTGCACACAGGCACGCATGCGTGCGTGTGCACACACACACACACACACACACACATGCGCGTGCATATGCAGGCACTAGCACAAAACTTGAACTTAGGGCCTGACTGCTGTCCCGTAGGTTTTTTTCTTTTTTTTTTTTTGGTCCAGTCGTGGAGCCTGAACTCTGGGCCTGGGCGCTGTCCCTCAGCTCTTCAGCTCAAGGCTAGCGCTCTACCACTTGAGCCACAGCGCCACTTCTGGCTTTTTTCTTTTTGCTTATGTGGTGCTGAGGAATCGAACTCAGGGCCTCAGGCATGCAAGGCAAGCGCTATACCACTGAGCTACCTTCCCAGCCCCTCCCGTAGGTTTTTCACTCAAGGCTAACTCTACACTACTTGAGCTACACTTCCAGTTTTTTGGCAGTAGAGGTAAGAGTCTCACAGATTTTTCTGCCTGGGCTGGCTTTGAACTATGATTCTCAGCTCTCAACCTCCTGAGTAACTAGAATTACAGGCATGAGTCAATGGCACCTGACTCTGCAGACCAGCTTTCTAAACATATGCCCTTGGAATTGTTAGCTCAAAGCATAGACTCCAGCTGGCTCAGCTGGAAGTCTTCTCTCTTCCCAAATCTCTTACCATCCAGGTTTGAACCACACATTGTCACCTACTGTCCTCTGTCTGGTTGAAGAGTGATGGTATCCTCAAAGGTGCGTAGTTGGATTCCAGATCTTGGGAATTGAAAGACAGCTTATATGCTTTTTTCTTTTCAGACTCAACATCAGAGAAATTTCAAAATGCTCCCTAAACCAATTTTTTCCAATACTGGGGTTTGAACTTAGGGCCTGGGCACTAAGGCTGGGGCTCTACCACTTGAACTATAACTCAAATTCCAGATTAAAAAAATTATTCAGTTTTTATTATCTTTAAGTAGTTTACAAAGGAGTTGCCATTAAACAAAGCACTTTATGAATACAATGTACTTTGATTAATGTCTTCCCTTTCCAACATTCTCAGAGATAAGAGTCTCATGGCCTTTTCTGTCCAGGCTGTCTCTGAACTATGATCCTTAGCTCTCAGCCTCCTAGGAGTACAGGCACAAGCCATAGTCATGCAGCTTCTGTATACCTTTTTTTTGGGGGGGGGGGTTCCAGTTGTGGGGCCTGAACTCTGGGCCTGGACACTGTCTCTCAGCTCTTCAGCTAAAGGCTATCGCTCTACCACTTGAGCCACAGCACCACTTCTGGCTTTTTTCTTTTTGCTTAAATGGTGCTGAGGAATCGAACCAGGGCCTCATGCATGCAAGGCAAGCATTCTACCATTGAGCCACCTTCCCAGCCCCTGTATACCTTTTTTATGTGCACAGATTATAAAGGACATAGAAGCAGGACTCCTTTATTTATTTATTTATTTCTGTCAGGTATGGGGCTTGATCTCAGAGCCTGGGCACTGTCCCTGAGCAATTTTGCTAAGGCTAGTGCTCTACCACTTTGAGACACAGCTCCACTTCCAGTTTTCTGGTGGTTCATTGGAGATAAGAGTCTCATAGACTTTCCTGCCCAGGCTGGCTTTGAACCATGATCTCCAGATCTCAGCCTTCTGAGTAGCTAAGATTACAGGCCTGAGTCATGAGTATCTAATGCTGGACTCCTTTATTAAACAATTTTCCCATTATTCTCCAAAACTATGCATATAGGTATGATGATATATAGCAGAGCTGGGTCAAATGGATACTATATTTGGAACAAGGGTCTATGTTGGGGCTTTGTTTTTCAAACAATTATTTAGAAAAAAAATATGTCAGATCAGACATTGATATTAACCCAATCCAGCTAGGTACAACTCTTGAAACCTGTTTAAAAGCAAGTCATGTTACAGTGAGGAATGTAACTAGATTTTAGCATATGGTGGTAGCTAGCCAATCAGCTGATATATTTGGCTGGAATTTCAGAAGATAATTGTTTCATTCCCAGGTCTATCTCTGGCTTACCATTTGGCCTCGACTAATTGCTTAATCTCTCCTAGCCTCTGATTTTCTATTTTGAAAGTGAGAATAATAATAACTTCCAAGTACCTATCTCATCTGGATATTGAGTGGCTTAATGGGGTCATGTTTATAAAGTCCTGGAAAATGTCTCAGGAGAAAATGTTGTACCACTTTGTCAATTCTGGATGGTAATTGTTTTAGGATCATAGGTGGGTAGGCAGGGGCTTCATTTGGTGAAACTGTTATTACAAAAGTATGTTCTATGCTTTGTTATAACTAAGGAATGGCTCTTTGGAAAACAGACCCTTTCATCACCATGAAAGCTCTCATCTGTTTGTTGGTGCAACAAGGTGAAACTCTTGTGGTAAACCAAACTTGCTC
The DNA here is from genome assembly GCF_019054845.1 of Dipodomys spectabilis. Lineage (NCBI taxonomy): Eukaryota > Metazoa > Chordata > Mammalia > Rodentia > Heteromyidae > Dipodomys > Dipodomys spectabilis. Next base: position 3,481,485 of record NW_024870731.1, read on the forward strand.
TTCTGTCTAAATGGTACACAGAGCTGAGAAAGGAACTATGATTTAATGGGCTCAGGAAATCACTCAAAGCCAATTTGCTTCACCAATGCATGTAGTGCCTTTGGGGGTCAAACAGATGGGTTGGTGCTATCTTTGTCCACTTCCTGGCTGAGTGACTCCAAGAAAATTATTTGACCTTCCTGTTCCTGTACCATGTCCAACACATGAGAAGCTGTCCAGAATTATTACCCACATTAACAGAACCATCACTGTAACTGCATCTATTCTCTAGTGCCATGAAGAATTAGTGAGAAGCAAGCCCACCACGGCCTGAGATTAATACCAATGGCTCTTGTCTATAATCCTATTAAGGAGGCTGAGATCTGAAAATCCCAGTTCAAAGGCAACCTGAACAAACAAATCTGAGAGACGATCTCCAATTAATCAGCAAAATGCCAGTAAAGATGTAGGCTCAAGTGTTAGAGCCCTAGCTTAAGAGGAAAAGCCGAGCAAGAATACAAGTCCCTGAGTTCAAGCCCAAGTACTAGCATCAAAAAGAAAAAAAAGAAAGAAGGAAGGAAGGAAGGAAAGAAGGAAGGAAGGAAGGAAGAAAGGAAGGAAAGAAGCCTCATTCTATGAGCCCTCTAGATTTAGAAAACTGATCAATCTAAAGGAAACAACTCTGTGTGGAGGATTTATGCAAATCCCCACATTACATTTCTCTGTCATGACTGATAGAGCCCCAGCTCCTTGACTTCCTAGGTACAATCAGTACTTCGGAGGAACTTAGAGAAGTTGATGTTTATTAAGAGCAAACTATATGGCCATGAGGCCAGACACCACCTAACACTCGAACATAACTGAACAGTGTGCTTACCAGCCTTTCACTTTGTCATATATGCATATTTCTAAGCCTATGCAAATATTTATGAATGAATGATTTTCACTACTATATAGTAAGAGGATCTCTTATGTAGGAAAGAATGTATAAGTTCTAGAAGGCAGGAATTTTATTTCATTTCTGCTCACCTTTGTACGCCAATCTGGTACCCAGGAGGCTTACAGTATCTTTTTGTAGGCCATACTGATGGTCTAGCTGAGTAGCTAGACCATATTGATGGTCTACAAAAAGATACACACTATTCCTGGCTTTAACTTCTAGACTAGTCATCTTGATGCCCCCAAGACCTGCCTGCCTCCTACGTGGATTCTCCATTCATGTATTGCTTTGTACTTTCTATGGCCCATTATATGCAGCATCTTAAAAATGTGAGGATGGCCTCAAACCAAATCTTGAGTTTCTAGGGTTGGTAGATGCCTGTTTTAGAGAATAGGTATCTGCCGGTTAACTCTAAAATGACTTAGCCTTTTACTTAGATAGTAATTTCCCCCAAACAAGCAAACATGGTCACCTCATTGGAACTCTTTCTCCTGCAGATAATAAAATTCCATGTCAAACTCTTAGGAGACAGAGAGACAGAGACAGAGACACACAGAGACACACAGAGAGAAGATGAAGGAGGAAGAAGAGGAGGAAGAAAAAGGAGAGCAGGAGAGGAGAGGAGATAAAGGGAGGAAGGAAAGGAAAGGAAGAGAAAGAGAAAGATGAACCATGAGATAATCAATCTATTGTCTTAGGTGTTATTGTTTAAAGCTACAGAAACAATTTATGGCCCCAAATCTCTCCATTACAAATAGGACAGTTGCCACAAACAGATGTCAACCAGAGCAAAGTGAAGACCATGCCATTAAGTGACTGCACATCAGGTTCAAAGTAACAAAACAAACAAACAGAAGCAATATAATTTGGCCTAATGAATATTTTATCACACGTATGCAATATGCAAGTGACTAGAATTTTGACTTTAAAATGAGCATTTAATGTTGTTCAGATTCACCATTGATAGTCAAAAAGTAGCAAGCAGGGAAAATCTTTTCCATTACCCATCTGGAAGGAATGTTTTGATACCTTGCTTTTGCCCTAACTCCTTCCTCAATCTCTCTTCCATCCTTCCCTTTCTTCTTGCTTCCTGCCGTTCTTCTGTGTCTTGTCTTTCTCTCTCCTCTTTTTCTGCTTTTGTGGTAAAAAATCAGGGCTTTCCTGAATCTTATACTTTTTTTCTAATTTGGGGAGGGGAAAGGAAATAACAAAATACTGAAACAAGAATACAGGTTCACCCATTGTAACAATGAGATGTACAAAACACTGTTGAAAACGAACTTTACAACTTTGTGGAGTTGGAGAGGTGGTGAGGGAAGGGATTGTAGGGAAAAACAAAGAAGGGGGCAACAATGCTTGATAGGAAATGTACTCACTACCTTACTCATATAACTGTAACCCCTCTGTACAGTATCTTTACAATAATACATATATATATATTAGTTATATATATATATATATATATATATATATATAAAGAATCATGGCTCTTGAATTGTAAGACTCACTTTAATTCTTCCTACTTTACTCTGGACAAGTTGCTTCATTCATTTCCTCTGATGTAAATCAGCTATAATGTCAGAATTTCTACAGTCTTTAATGATTCTTTCTAGGGATCAAAGATACTATGTGTATAAAATACTCAGCATTGATGAGAATGAGTGTTTTTGAAAAGAAGGGAGAGATAAATTCTATTTTTAATGAAATAATAAGGTTGGAGAGAGAGAGACAGAGAGAGAGAGAAACTTAGTTCAAAGTTCTCCATGTCAAACCAGCCTCCTCTAACAAGAGTCCGAAACTTTCTTTTTCTCTGAGCCTCCGATTGGATGGGGAGCAAGGACACAGTGGGAAGTGCTTGACTTCTGAGGGGGACAGATCTGCTCTCTGACTGGATTCCCTTTGGACAGATATCTAGAATTATCCAGTCAGTACAAGGGAAAACACTTTGGTGTATGTGACAGTACTAGAGTTTGAACTCAGAAGCCTGAGCATAGTGTCTTAGCTTTTTTTACTCAAGGCTAGCATTCTACCACATGAGCCACAGCTCTACCACCAGTGATTTGCTGGCTAATTGGAGATAGGAGACTCACAGGCTTTCCTGCCCTGGCTTGCTTCAAACAGTGAGCCCTCAGATCTCAGCCTCCTGAGAAGCCAGGATTATAGGCATGAGACACAGATCCCTGCTCAAGGGATCCCCAGTTTTGGACTTGAATTTGAATGGGGTCTTATTAGCCTTATTCGAGAACTACTTAGCTTAAGACCATACCTCAATGACCTTATCCAAGCAACACTAACATCTAGGATATGTTTGCACACATTCTAGAAACTCATCTAGACTTTCTTCTAGGGCCTATTCAGGTCTGACAGTAAATGCTCAGTAATGATCTGCTGGCTAAAATGGATAAGCCAATGTGAGCCGGCATGTACACTATACAATATTAATACAGTGGGTAAATGAGTGGGGATGCCATCAACTCTTGTTAAGTGAATGGTTGAGGATCCACAGTAGACAATCCATAACTACTTGTTGGATAAACAAACCTCAATGGAATGAGTGAATGAATGAATGGTATACCAGTCAGATCTATGACTAGTACTTTATACATGTTTCATAAACTGCTCTTTGATTTTTTTGTAGCTAAAAGGCTGTCCCAACTAACTGACTCTGTAAATTTATGATTTGCTTTTATAGTCTGTTGGTAACTTTTGAAATAGATGTTGATACCCTATGGATTGAGTCCCATTTTCAAACAGACAAGAGATATTTTCTAACCTCCCTGGTTTGAACATGCAGGAAAAAGGGAGGGATAGTGCATATGTACCAGCTAATCTCTGTTATGACATATCTACATGACTGAGAGGCAGGGGCCAGGGGGGGAGGATCATGTCCCTGGCCTGAGCAGGAAGGGTTGTCCACAAATGCCGCTTGAGTAGAGCCATCGTGTTCCTGTATATACTCGGTAGATATATGTACCCAACAGAATAGGTAAATGTAATCCTTTGTCATTATTCATTTCACTTTCCGGAATTCTGTGGTATTTCCAAAGTGTGACTGCTTCTCTTCTGGGTTAAGTAGAAATTTTTACTTAAGTCAAAACCACTTACTTTAGATACATTCAGTGACATTGGGATCTTATTCCCCTGGAAGTGTTTCTCCTGTGTTTCAAAATCAGTGAATTTTCACTTGATCTCACAGATCATTGAATTGAGTGTTAAACTGAGTGGAGGAGGGAAAAGCTTTTACGGAAAAAAAAATCAGTGGCTTATTGAGATATGCTTGAGAAGAATCTCTGTATTTGGCATTGATAATTATATCAGTCTGAAAACTGGAAGGACTTCAGATCTAGTTCTGCTATTTAGAATCATTTGAGGACCTCTTTAAGGAGACTGGGCTAGGCACTAGTAATTCATACCTGTAATCCTGCCTGCTCAAGAGGCTGAGATCTGAGGATCATGGTTTGAAACCATAGCCTTGGCAGGAAAGTCTGTGAGACTCTTATCTCCCATTAAGCTCCAAAAAGCTGGAAGTGGAGGTGTGGCTCAAGTAGAGCTATAGCTTTGAACGAAAAAGCTTAAGGGCCAGTACCCAAGCCCCGAGTTCAAGCTTTAGTGATGGGACACACAGAGAGAAAGAAAGGAAGGAAGAAAGGAAGAAGGAAGGAAGGAAGGAAGGAAGGAAGGAAGGAAGGAAGGAAGGAAGGAAGGAAAAGAAAGGAAGGAAGGAAGGAAGGAAGGAAAGGAAAGGAGGAGGGAGGGAGGCAGAGAGAGTAAGAGAGAGAAAGAAAGAAAAAAAGAAAGAAAGAAAGAAAAGAAAAAGAGAAAAGAGAAAAAGAAAGAAGAGGAGGAGGAGGAAAGAAGGAAGAAAGAAAAAGAGAAAAAGAAAATAAAAAGAGGTTGGAGTATTTGCATCGAATAACTCAAGTTAAAATTCAATAAGAAGGCTGGCACCGGTGGCTAAAGCCTGTAATCCTAGCTACTCAGGAGGCTGAAATCTGAGGATTGTGGTTCAAAACCAGCACAGGCAGGAAAGACCCTGAGACTCTTATCTCCAACCAATCACCAGAAAACTGGAAGTGGTGCTGTGACTCAAGTGGTAGAGCGCTAGCCTTGAGCTGAAGAGCTGAGGGACAGCACCCAGGCCAGAGTTCAAGTCCCATGGCCAACCAAAAAAAAAAATCAATTAGATTTGAAACTGCTGTAATAAATGATAACATTTTAGAAAAAAATTAAAATGCAGTCAACCTCCTGATTGTTTTGTATAAAGCTTGATTTGAGAAAGCCAAGCAATTAACTGGCTAAACTTTATCCTTTTAATTTTAATATGTAGCAATTTTGTGACACTTAATTAAATATTTTCCATCATTGATTTGGTACTGAAACTAAATTAAATTTAAATTAAACTAAAAAATTAGTATGGCCAATATGGAAAACAATATAAAGTTTCCTTAAAAATTAAAATAAATGTACTATATAATTTAGCAATTCCATTCACAGGTAAGTATCCAAAGGAAATGAAATAAGTATATTGAAGCGATATCTGAACTTGCATGTTCACTGCAGCAAAAACAACCGAGATGTGAACCAGGAACTGGGGGCTCATGCCTGTAATCCTATCTACTCAGAAGGCTAAGGTATGAGACTTATGCTTCAAAGCTGGCCTCAGCAGAAAAATCTGGGAGACACTTACCCCCAATTAACCAGCAAAAAGCTAGAAGTGAAGGTATAGTAGAGCACCAGCCTCGAGTGGAGAAGCCAAGCAAGAGCACAAGTCCCTGAGTTCAGGACTGGAACAACAGAAAAAAGCAAAGATGTGAAAAACCTGCTTAACAATGTACAAATGTATAGAAATTACATATATAGTACATGTGTGTATATATAGCATATCTATGGTATACACACACACACACACACACACACACACACACACAGAAATACTATTCAACCTTTAAAAAAGAAAGACAATGCCAGGCACCAGTGGCTCATGCCTGTAGTCCTAGCTACTCAGATGGCTAAGATCTGGTGAGATCTGAGGATCGTGGTTCAAAGCCAGCCCAGGCAGAAAAATCTGTGAGACTCTTATCTCCAATTAACCATCTGAAAACCAGATGTGGTGCTGTGGTTCAAGTGGTAGAGTGCTTTCCTTGAACTGAAGAGCTCAGGGACAGTGCCCAGGCCCAGAGTTCAAGCCCCACCACTGACCAAAAAAATGAAAGAAAGAAAGACACCTTGTCAATTGGGAAAAACGACAAGTTTCTAAGTTCTAATGAACTTAGAAAGCATTATGCTAACAGAAACTAGCCAAACACAGAAAGACAAATATGACATGATCTCATTTATATGTGAAATCTAACAATGCCAAATTTATAGAGCAAATTATATAATGGTGATTATTAGGTGGTGTTACAGTTTGGATCTAGAATATTCTGAAAGGCTCTTGGGTTGAAGGCTTGGTTCCCTAATGCAGCAGTATTCGGAAGTGTTGACTTAAGAGAATCTAACCTAATCAATAATGCATTGAAGGGTTCATAGCTAAATGGACTGTGGGGAGGTGGTAGCAATTGTAGGAGGGGGTTCTACTTAGAGGAAGTAGGTCACTGGAAGCATCTCCTAGGTACCTAATCTTGTTCTCTTTCCCTCCCCCTCCCCCTCCCCTCTCCCTCTTTCTCTCCCCCCCCCTTCTTTTTTTCCACTATGCTCTACCACACCCTCTCGGACAAATATTCTGCCTTGCCTCAGGCCCAAGCACTAGATATAACCAAACACAAACGGAAACTTCTGAAACTGTTAGAATAAATATAAATATTTCAGGGTTGGGGGTTTAGCTCAGTGGAAGAGCACTTGCCTAGCAAGTACAAGGCCTTGAGTTTGGTCCTCAGCTCTGAGAGAAAAAAAAAAAAAAAGTAAAAGCCCTCCCCTCCCCCAAAAGAAACCAAGGCAACTAGGATGAGTATTTCTTCCTTTAAAATTATTTTTCCTTCTTGATTTTCTTAGATCTTTTTTCATACCAATAGGAATACCAAGGTTGAGGGAAGAGAAATCTTGGAGAATTATTGATCAAAGAATGCAAAATTTCAGTCACACGAGTAACAAGTCCTAGAGATCTATTGTACAATATGGTGATTATAGTTAATAACAAGGTATTTTGTCAAATGCCAGTGGCTAATCCTAGCTTTTGGAGTTTGAGATTAGAAGGATCAAAGTTTGAGGCCAGTCTGAACAAAAAAGTTCAGGAGACCCCCTTCTTAGTGAAGAATTGAACACAGTGGCACATGCCTATTATCCGAGGTACAGGAAAGTTGAACGTAGATGGATTGCGCCCAGACATGCACCCAGGCAGGAAGCAAGACCATTTCAAAATAACCAGCACATATCAGGGCTGAAGTATGGCTCCGCAGAAAGAGCACTTGCCTAGCAAGCACAAGGTCTTAACTTCAAACTCCAATACTGCCAAATAATAATAATAATAATCAGACATGAAATTGCCAGGGGATGCTTTTCCCCTTCAGGCAAAGCCTATTTGAACAGTCATGCAAACGTGTCCCCAGCTAGGCTTTCCAAATGGTCATTAGAGGAGCTCATTGCTTCTTATCTGGAAGATACACATTTCATCTGTACTAGAATCCAGATTGAGCTAAATCTGAGCTTTAGCCAGCTGCTTTCTAATGAGCTCTTATGCCTCTGCTAGCCACTGTATGCTTATTTTTAAAAAAGCAGGAAAATGTCATGGATCTGGATGTCTCTTCCAGATAGTGGAACTTTGCAAAACAGTTTAACAGCCGGGCGCTGGTGGCTCACGCCTGTAATCCTAGCTACTCAGGAGGCTGAGATCTGAGAATCGAGGTTCAAAAGCCAGCCCGGGCAGGAGAGACCGTGAGACTCCTATCTCCAATAAACCACCAGAAAACCGGAAGTGGCGCTGTAGCTCAAGTGGTAGAGCGCTCGCCTTGAGCTGAAGAGCTGAGGGACAGTGCCCAGGCCCAGAGTTCAAGCCCCATGACCGACCAAAAAAAAAAACAGTTTAACAACCTGGAGTATGGCTATGTAATGGGTTGTTTGAGAAGAAGAAGAATTATTCAGAATAGTTCATTCACTTCCAAAGTCTCAAAGCACAGATTTAGACACACAATACTGACCATTGCAAAAAGGATCATATGAAAATAAAACAAAATAAAAATTCTAGCCTTTTCCCCCCATCTAAGAAAGTTCGTTTCTTCTATGTGGAGAAAGAAACTCAAGTTTCTTTGAACTGTCTAGTCTATATTCTTCTGAACCTGGTGTATGGCTCCCAGACAATACAGAGTGGTCAGTCTGGAGCTGCTGCCCCCGGCCAGCCATGGAGTCCACTTGCCTTCCATAAGAAAATGCCAGTTCAAAGAACACAATCAGTGGAATCCACCTAATGAAAGGAGAGATTAAAGGGAGACTGCTTCTCTTCAGAGAGAGAACCATGTCTCTTCTCAGACTCTTACTTGCCTGGAGGACTTCGAACCCCAACCCCTATATTAGCCTTCTGAGTAGCTAGGATTACAGGTGTGAGACATTGGTATTTGGCTAAGATTGTTCTTTTTTTTTTTTGGTCGATCATGGAGCTTGAACTCTGGGCCTGGGTGCTGTCCTTCAGCTCTTCAGCTCAAGGCTAGCACTCTGCCACTGGGGCCACAGTGCCACTTCTGGCTTTTTCTGCTTTTATGTGGTGCTGAGAAATGGAATCCAGGGCCTCATGCATGCGAGGCAAGCACTCTACCACTGAGCCACCTTCCCAGCCCTGGCTAAGATTTTTTTTTTGTAAATAAAGGATAATGGATAAGTCTTTGGTGCTCAGAGTCCAGTTACCAGATTTCAAACTCTTGTGTGGCACTAAAACTGACAGGTAAGATCATCGTGTGTGTGTGTGTGTGTGTGTGTGTGTGTGTGTGTGCGCGCGCGCGCGCATGCACACACACACGCGTGTGCGTGTGCACGTGCATGTGCGTGCATGTGTGCATGCATGCGTGTACATGCATGCCAGTACTTAGTCTCAAAGACCCTGGATGCTAACGCTTAGCTTTTTCCACTCAAGACTGGCAGATCCACTTCTGGATTTTTGCTGGTTAATTGAAGATAAGAGATTTATGAACTTTTCTGTTTGGGCTGGATTTGAACCTTGATTCTCAGATCTCAGCAAGGATTACAGATGTGTGTCACTGGTGCCATCTCCTTTATTCATTTTTTTGAGTCTGTTCTGTATGCCAGTCAGTGGGAGGACAGCTTTGAACAAGACAGAAGAGGTCCCTGCTCCCATTGAGCTTATGTTCCAGTGAGAGCAAACAGGAAACAGACAAACATGATATAAATTGAATGGGGTCATTTTAGATCAAGAAGAAAGAAGAAAATCATTGCCAGTGAGGGGGTAGAGAGTCCTGGGGACAGAGCAGGGACTGTTTACATTTATCGTGAATCCATGAATCCATGGAAGAGTGAGGGTGCTCTGATGGGAAGGCACAGCACTTTGGGCACATGGAAGAGCAAATGTAAAGCATAAGCAGGCTTACAGTTAGGCACACTTGTTTGGACTTGATCTGATAAGCTCTTGGGAATCTCTGCAGGACTTTAAGCAAGAAAGCCCTTGATCACTGCTTCAGGGATCAAACACAGGAGAGAAGCCACAGTCCTAACTCTTCTGAGAGCAGGAAATTCCAAATATGCTGCCCAATGCAAGGTGAGAATTTGAATAAACTGTTGAATCTGGATGCTGTCATTCTAATTGAAGCAGGGGAATGGAAAGTCAAGGCTTAGAAGTTAGCTTATTAAGCCTGGCTCTGGTGGCTCATGGTTGTAATCCTAGCTACTCGGGAGGCTGAGATCTGAGAATTGAGGTTTGAAGCCAGCTCAGACATAATATTTTTAATCCATGATACTCTTATCCCCTATTAATCAACAAAAAGCCAAAAATGGAGGTGTGGCTCAAATAGTAGAATACCATCCCTTAGTGAAAAAGCTAAGCAGAATCCAAGGCCCTGAGTTCAAGCATGGCAGTATGGGGGAAAAAAGGGTTCTGGTACCAGAAACCATTGTTGGTCCACCAGGTCGATTCTGAGTTTGTATGTTTGGTGCTTAGTGGATTCAGAAGAAGCCATCATCCCAAGTCCTGCCATTAAAGCAGTTTGGACGTAAGGAAATTGTGACCGCGAGTCTTTGCTTTTCTGTCCCTTGAAGGCATAAGGATGAACTAGACAAGGAAATATTGCCTATAAAGGAATAAAGAAATATTCACAGAGTTGGCATCTGGTACTTAAGTTAGAGCTGGGTAGCTGTTACTTGCAATTATTATTCAAAATTCTCAGCACTATTATCTCAGCATTTATTTTTCTCATCCTTACTGAATTGGACCAATAATTGCCTGTCACATTCTTTCCTCTTCCAGTACTCTACCTTGTCTTCTCAGACTGCCCTTGTCTCGGGATTTCACCTAGGAGCTCAGTGACACACATTTCTAGGGTTCACAGCTGCCGTCTGTGAGCCACCAAGGTCAGGGAAAGGACCATTATTAGAACCACTTTAATCAATTCGTTTCTTATCACCTTACTGGTGAGAAAACTGAAATGGACAAGTGACTACTGTAGAGCCAGTATAAACCAAATAGAAGCTTTAAATTCATTTCTGTCAGATCCTGATGCCCATTAAGAAAAAAACAAACAAATCCAAAATTAAAACCAAACAACAGATGCCTGAACAAAGGAAGCTTCCATTCAGGGTCTGCAAAAAGTATTGGAACAAGCCAGATGTGGGTGGCTCATGCCTGTAATCCTAGCTACTCAGGAGGCTGAGATCTGAGGATCATGGTTTGATGTCAGCCCCAGGAAGAAAAGTCCCTGTGAGACTGGAAGTGTTGCTGTGGCTCAAGTGGTAGAGCACTAACCTTGAGCACCAAGAGGCTCAGGGATAGCGCCTAGGCCCTGAGTTCAAACCCCACAACTGACAAATAAATACATAAATAAATAAATGTACCAGAACCTAAAAATCAAGGAAATCCCTAAGTTAGATCAGGCCCAGTGCAAGAAGAGTTTGAGATTTTCAAGGAAGCTCCTTAGTTCTGTCCAGAGTCCAAAAATGTCCTCTAACCTCGAGAGTCTTTGTCACCCACCAGGCCAGTGACTGGTGGCAGGACAGTGTGATGGGGTTACTTTGACTGTGGCCATGTGGCACCAGGAAAACCCCAACCCCCTTCCGGCCTCTTTGTCCTATTTAGGGCTCCATTTGCCCCTGTCCTCTCACATAGCCCTGCTGGTCTTGACTCTGAAGCAAAGGAGTAAACATCTTGGGGCTCTTTATTAGTTTATTTCAGAAGATGGAGCCTGTTTGTCCCTGGGGTCCGTCCTTTTTTTATGGCCTCCAGCCCTTCTTGACAAATTCTAGTGACTGGAGAGAACCCCCTGCTTTCTACAGCAGATCATTAAAACACCACCATAAACCCAGGGCCATAAAACATTATTTGCCTGAGCATAAAAGGAGGGTAGATTTTCCCAGAATGACAACAGGCTCTGCTTTCTCCTGCTGGGAAAGGCGGCACAGGGGTGCAATGGTTCCTAAATTCCTTATCTCACAACTGCTTTGTGAAACAACCCTGTTGGGAGGGCAGCCAAAATTATTGATTTATTTGTTCCACAGATTCCAAAGCATTTTTAATGAGAGGACATGACCATGCCTTGCCAGTGTGTCTTGGGATAACTCAGTCAGAGAGCACACTCTCTGGCACTGACACAGTGTGCCAGAGGAAATGTGCAGTTCCGCAAACCAGAGGGCTGTCTGTGTGTCACAAGCCTTCCCAGAGGGAGAGACATCCATCTCTCCCTTTCCAATGGTCTGCTCATTTTCCAGCCCAAACCAATCAACATGCCCAACCGGACTGGTTCTTAACAGCTAAGTCTGGCTTTCCAAGGAAGCCCCTACTCATAGTCCCCCGTTGAAGGGGATTTCTAAGTTGGTTCCCCATGACATCATCTGGCATACTTCTTTCATTTATTCATCTTTCATTCATTTGGTTCTTATCAAGCACCTCTTAAGTGCCAGTTACTGATCTAAGACCTGGGGTCACAGCCATGGAAAATATAAATGAGGTCCTGCTGACACAAGCTTATTGCTTGTGAGGCAGCAAATATCATTAATATCAGATTCAGCTCATCCTATTATCTGAAGTCATGGGGACCAAATAGGCCTAGACATTTTCATTTTTTGGGGGGGTGGCGAGTGGGGTAAGAACAGGTCCATATCTTATGTGATGCAAACCGGACCACATTTTCATCTGAACAAGGATCCAATAATCAAATATGTTCCTTGTATTTCTTTCCAAGAAAAGGCTAAGCATTCACTTCATGTGGTAACAAATGAAGACTATGGTCTTGTCGTGTGAGTTACAGTTTTGAAGAAGCAGTTTGGAGACCTGTTGTCAGACCTACTTGCTCTAGAAGAGCAGGAATCCAGGCCCAAGTGGATGCCTGGCCCATGTTCAGTGGGGGCTTTCTTTCCACTCACTGATTTTCAAAGTAATCTCTCTTTATACTCAGGACTCCTACCAAGTAGAGTATCTCTTTCTGTGTGTTGCTGTGTGCATGTGTTTAAGAGGCTTACTGAGGTGCTGAGAGGCCTTAGGACCCAGCCAGAGGCCCTTTCCCAGCTAGAAAGTGGCAGGGCAGGGACTAAAACTCCAGGCTCCTGAGCTGGCACTCTTGGCCACACTACCCAATGCTATCTTTCTCCATGGGAGAGTACAAAACAAGGAACAGGACTATTTGGGCTGTGTGCAACATGCCAAGGCAATTGGACAAAAGCAGTCCATGTCCCATACAACTCAGAAAACAGCCATTAACATTCATCATTGGGTGTTTCTGGGATGATTGTAAAGGTGGAACAAATTCTCAGGCTAAGACCTTTGATCCTTATGGAATCAGCTCATCTATACAAGGTGCCTCTTCCATTCTAAGGAACTAGGGTGTCATGAAGCTTCCTTTCCTTCCAGAGTTTCATTCATAGACACTCACTTCCTGCCACACAGTGCTGCTGGGTCCTGAAGATCTGCTGCCCCAGGAGAGAGCTGAGAGGACCTCTGGGAGACAGGAATTTCAGGCTGCAACCACTGGGCAGAAGGACTAAGGAGATTGGGAAGGACAGGGGGACATTACCTGCCCCAGGCCCATTTGCCAAGCACAGAGACTTCTCTCTCCCTTTTTTTTTTTTTTATAACCTTTTCTCCAGCGGGCAGATCTTAATCCACATGAAAAATTATAGAACACCGACTAGAGTCTAAATGTTCAAAACCTAGAGAAAGTTAAAGGACACTTGGGGAGCTGTCTCAAGGAGTAATTTTGAGAACCTCAGGCTTTCTCTCCTTAAGGCTGCCTGTGCCCTTGTAACAAAACAGTCAGACGGGGATAAGCAGGAGCATTTATCTCTGCAAGTTTATGGAAAGCTCACAAAGCCAAAGCAAGCTGAGGACAGAGAAGTGCTCACATTTGTTCCCAACAACTAAGGTCTAGGCAGGGGCAACAGGGGGTAAGGTGATGTAACTGGAACCTCTACTTCCGCATACCCTAGGGTGGTCAGCTGTGTATGCTGGGGTGGGGGGAGGGTTGGCACAGGAACGACCCTAAAGGGCCACCACCTTAAAGTATGCAGGTCACGGATGGATTTTGTTGCCTTCAGGTCAAGTGCATACAGATGACCAACTACCAAAAGTAGATCTGTGTGTGTGTGTGTGTGTGTGTGTGTGTGCGCGCGCGTGTGTGTGTGTGTGTGTGTGTGTGTGTGTGCGCGCGCGCGCCTGTGCCTCCCTCTTGAATCTTTGACCCCTAAAGGAGGAGAATTATAAAGAAGAACTGAGCTGCAGGATGAGGCACTGTTTGGGGGTGGTGTCCCTAGCGTGCTGGGGGCGGATGCACCTCCCCTTCAGTCTTGCCCAACCAGTGCCCCCAAATCCACAAGTGTTCAAAAGTTCCGAGCCAGAACCCGATTTAACTGAAATTCTTTTCTTCTCACCTGAGAACAGACGCCTGCCGGGGCGCAGCAGGACCACGCATCCACGAGTCCCGCCTGGCCTCGCTGGGTGGCAGCCAGGGGAGCAATGGTGCCCCCCCCGAACCCCTGCTGCACGGGGCCCACCCTATGGTCCAGGCTAGGGGCTTAGGTACCCTTCCCTAAGAGTAAGAAGGAGATTTATTTCCCCAGGAGCTTCCACAGCAGGCAGCAGTCCCAGCGTAAGGGACTGGGGTAGGCTAGCCAAGGAATCCAGCCTGGAGAGTTGGGGTTCAGCCTCGCGCGGGTCGGCCGCTTTGGAGGAAGAGCTTTAGCCAGCCCGGCGGCGGGCAGGCAGTGGCTTCGGAGGAGACCTCTCTCAGCAGATGCCTGGGGGATGGGGAACCTAGAGAAGGGGGCCCAAGGCGGGGGGGAGGGGGGGGGAAGACGTACCCCGCCTTCCGACACCCCAGCCCGTAGCACGGCTTTAAAATCCTGCGAAGTTTGTCATAGGCCGGCCTCACCACGCATGCGCATAGGCAAAGTTTAGGGTGGGTTTTTCCCCCCTCTTTCTCCCCCCCCCCCCCAGGTTCCCTCTCTCTTTCCAGCCGCCTTTGGTTCTGCAACTTAAAAAAAAATCCCCCCCCCCCTCCCCGGGTATAGCAGAGGAAAGAGGGAGTCCGGAGAGAAGGAGGGAGAAAGTGCGGCTGTTGGCCAGGAGGGCCGGGGGGTGGGGTGGGGGGGACGCGGTCCCCGCGGCGGTCAGTCTGCGGGGCACCGGATCGCGTGGAAAGCTTGCTGCAGGCTCCCAGGCGCCGCCGCCGCCGCCGCCCGGAGTCCGGTTCCGTGCGGCCGCTGCCCCGCGAGCTCCTCCCGCCGCCTGCGCCGCTGGGTCCCGGACCGCCCGCCGCCCGCCGCCTCCCGCCCGCCCCGCGGACCCGGGCGCTGATCGTGGAGGAGGAGGTGGGCAGCCTCGCGGGCCACGGTCCTCCGGAGCTGAGTCGCCGTCTTGGCGGAGATCTGCGTCCTCGCTCCTCCCCAGCCCTGCGTCCGCGGTGCCCTCGCTCCTCTCCGCCCTTCGCCCTGGAAAGGCGGGGAAAAGAGGGGGAGATTAATCCGAAGAGAGAAAAGAAGGGGGTGAGGCCAGGCGGAGGGGGGGGGGAGCAGCCAACGACTCCCCTCGGGCAGTTGCCCTTCGTTCTCTCTACCCACCGCGCGGCAGAAAGTTTGGAACCAGCTGGCACCTATTTTGCGCCCCATTTTTTTTTAAACCAGACCCTAAAATGAAAGGACAAAATTTGGCGCTGACTCGTGCAGCTCTGATGGCGACTTGTGCGTTTTCAGCCGTATCTCCTGGAGAAAAGGCCATGCGCGCCTGATTGTTCGGTGGCCCCAAAGCTGCTGCTGCTGCTGCTGCGTGTGTGTGTGTGTGTGTGTGTGTGTGCGTGCGTGCGCGCGCGCCTGGGTGTATGTGTCTGTGTGTACACAGACGTCCACACACTAGCTCGGCTACAGGATCAGCTCCTGGAAACAGACGTTTCGGCCACAGACCGGAGAGGAGGAGCTGGAGCTCAGGAGGCGTGAGTCGCCCGAGTTTGCAGAGTCCGTGGTGTGAATGAACTGGGGGCACCTGGGCGCAGGGATCGCCCCCCTCCCTTCCCCCGCCTCGGGCCAGAGTAGAGTAGTGGGGCATTTTTTTTTCATCCTCTGTGAAGAATTTTTTTTTTTATTATTTGTTGTAAAGTCTTTTGCACAATCACGCCCACATTTGGGGTTGGAAAGCCCTAATTACCACCGTCGCTGATGGACGTTGGAGAGGGAGCGCCTCGCCGCGGAACAGTCGCCTGCGCGCCCTTGCCGGACCGCGGCTCCTTCACTGCGTCCCGGAGCAGCCCTGCCCTTGCTGCGGGCCGGCGTGCGTCGGCACCCCCTCGGTTCCCGGGCTCTGCTCAGCGCCACCCTACCTCGAGATCCCAGGCCTGGGCGCCAGCGCCTGCTTTGGCTCCGGTTCACTGCGCCCACCCGACGCGCCCAGGAGGACTCCGCAACTCTGCTCCGGAGAGTCCCGCCAGGTTTAACCCGGCCGCTCCGCCTGGATTCCTTGGCTGCCCTCGCTCGGGTGGCGACTTCCTCCCCGCGCCCCCTCCCCCTCGCCATGAAGGTAGGTGTGCGGCGCCGCCGACGCTCGCCACTCTTTTTGGAGGGGGGGGGAGTTAACTGAGTTCCTTCCATCTCTTTCTATCCCTCCATTTCTCCACTCGCTTGGGGAGGCTGAGCTCTGGCGTCGCTGGCAGGGACTCCTACCACTTCGTCCTTACCCTCAGTGCAGTCTCAGGGTCCCCGGGGAGTTCTGGTCACACCAAGTATTCTACAAACTTGGGTGACTTCGGAGGAAAAAAGTGGGGAAGTGCGATGACCCCCCCCTAAAAAAAAACCCCAAACAAACAAGCAGAACAAAAACGGAGCGCAGGTCACTGGTATTTTAACCCTGAGAACTTCCAAGTGGAATTTACTGTGTGCAGTTTGGGTAAACGGGTCAGGATTCAATTCAACAAATGTTTATCCAGTGCCCACGGCGTGGATTCGTTCGGGAGGGTGAGTGGCCAGCGCGCGAGACAAAAAAAAAAGAAAGAAAAAAGAAAGAAACGGGACTCGTTGGTTAGAAGAACCGGCTACCCAGGACCAGCTCTGGCCCCACCCCCACTCCACGGCGGAGGCCAGGTTGCGAGCAGGCTCGTCCTGGCCGGGTAACCGGAGCGGTGCAGGCCCCTGTGCCTTTAAGAGTGCCTGGCGGGGGGCCAGCGCGCACCCCGCCGCGGGGAGCCGGGTCGCGTTATTAGCATTATTAGCCGCCACTGGGTGAGCTCAGGCCCTGCGCCGCGGCGGAGGGGGCGGGAAGCCGTGGTCCTGGTGGCTCTCATCCCGACGGCGGCGGGAGCGCCCCGACCTCCGGAGCCAGCGGAGTCCGCCCGGTCCTTTCCAAACACTAGGGCCTTCGGGTTCGGAGAGCGGGAGGGGGCCGGTTTGTGAACTCGTGTTTGTTTTAATTGTCAGTTGTATGTTAAAGCCGAGTCACACACTCCGAGGGTCACCGAGAGTTCACTTTTACGAAAAGTTAACGAGGCTTCTAGCACTAGAACTCAGCTCTCCAGATCACTTTCTGCCCTCCAGGATTTTATCCTAATTTCCATTTTCTTTCCCAAGATCGTTCCCATTTTTCAGTTTCCTAGATAAAGGAGGCTAGCATTGGAACTAAGATGTTTCCTAAAAACAACCTCTCGCCTAAAAGGTTTTCTTATTTTTTTTAATCCTAAAATCCCTCCACCCCCCAGCCCTGTGTTGCTTTCCAGTCCTTGTCTGCGAGCCCTTCTCCCCGGCTCTGTCTAAATGGACAACTCAGTTGGAAATCATTTAGGGGAGATCACACCCCCTCGGCCCCTCCGCCCTTGCCCTCCGACTAACGTGAACACAATCGCTGCGGAGTCAGCCGGAGATTTGATTTCTAGACAGTCTTCACCAGGAACATTTCGAGGGGGCGATGCCGAGAGCGCGCGACGACCGAGGGACAGTGGGGAGTGTGTGCGTGGGGGGGGGGGGGGTGCGCGCGCGCTCCCTGAACGGAATGGGAGGAAAGTAAAGGATCGTCTTCTTCCCTCCAAACCCCATCAGGGAAGACCTCCCGAAGAGGCCCAGTCAGTGTCCCTTGTCTTCCCCTAGCCTCCCAGAGCGCTCCAGTGCACAAGGGGTTAGCCCTGTGCGTGCTGATCTCTGAGCCCGAAAGGCTGCCTATTCTTCCCTCGCTGTGCGGTGCCGGCTGCCCCCTGTTGGTCACGCGCCGGTAAAGCACCCCACAGTTCCGTCCCTTCCTCTGGGCGCACAGTGGATCTGCTCTCCTTTTCCCACCTCATCCTTTTGGACCACCAGGCCCAACATGGCTCCCGTGATCTCCCCAGCTATACCCCAGACGAGCTGCAAGGCGCAACCGTTGAGTTAGGAAGAGGCCATAGGTCTAACCCAGCAAAAAGGGATTGGTCAACTGGACGAAAGGTTAGTACTCCTTCTGGACATAGCATGGACGGTGTCTTCGTCCTAGGAGGCCATACCCGCAGCTTCCTAGGATTTGGTCTTTCCAGATTTTGGTGGTATTAGATGTGTTGTTTTCCTTCTCCTCTATTAAAATGTGGGGGTGAAACAGCCCCCAAAGATCAGACTTGGATTGATCTTTCCTTTTCTTTCTCCCCCAATACGACAATGCCAACCTCTGATCAGAGTTGCCTGTGTGCCCTGTGCTGTGCGAGTTTGTTAGATGTTCTGCATTGTAAAGTGTAAGGGGAAAGAGTCTGGTGGAAGAGAGGGGTGTTGATGTCTGAAGATCCCTGTGGATGTGATGGATGAAGGGCAGGAAAGAAAGAACCCCACCAGATCATTCTTCCCTTGGAGCCTTCCTGTTTCTGGACCTGATGTCCATTCCAAGAACCTGGTGGTCAGAAGCTATTCTTTATCCATGTACTGATTCTGGCCCCTGGGGTAGCCTTGGCCTCCTCCCTCAGACTATTTCCCTTAATGCTTGTGTGCACACCCAGCACGCTGTGTACTCACATCCCAGAGGCTTAGTGAGCCCTAGCTCCCTCCACTGAGCCGGGCTCCAGGCGTGGGGAGTAATGGCTTCTTTGCTCCCTCAAAAGCAGACTTCTTTCTGGCCTAGGTCTGCTCCATTCTTCTCCAGCTCCTCTAGATTCCGTCCTTGGTTTTCAGATAGACAGCTCAAGTTTGTGCCTGCAAACTATGCTTTGCTTTTGTCTCCTTCTCTTTCTTCTCTACAAGTTTCTCCAACTCTTTCCCTGCTTTAAGAAGAGATTGGAGTGGGGAAACATAGTTTAGTTTCTAGCAAGAGCCGAGATTCTTCTTGGAGTTTCCCATCTTCCTTTCTGCCACCATAAGCCTGGGTCAACTTCACTTCTTCCGCCTAGTTGGCATCTCTCATTTGGGCCCTAGATGTACAGTCTGGTCGACAGGATGCCCAGACGTCAGGCAGGATCAGTGGCCAAAGGCCCTTGCTCAGCCTTTGCATCTTTTCTCTTAAGGGATTGTCTGCCCTGCAGTCGGGTGCCACATAGGTTTGCTCCAGCGTCCTGCAGCTCCCACCTCCATGGGGGTGTCCTCTGCAGCTTTCCCCTATGGTTGCTCTATCTGGTCACCCTCGGCCTGCACCCCAGTTGACACCTATAACCCAACGCGAAGGGTAGTTTTTAGGAAGTGGCTTAAAGGGGGGACACTAGATTGATTGGGGTGCGCAAACGCCCTCTTTAACCTTATTTCACCCCTGCGCCAAACATCTCAGAAGCCCCAAGCCCTCCTCTCTGTACACAGGATCGTAACCGTGTTGGCTTTCCCGGGCCCCTGTTGGAAAACATTCTTCGGGAAACTCAACTTCTGACCAGAACTTTTGTTTTACCCTTAGTGTGACAGTCTCCCGAGAGGTCTCATTTCATACTGTCTTTTCTGATCCGATCTCTTGGTAAACGGATGGGGGACGTTTTACCCTTGAGTCGATGTATTTATTAGTGAGTTCACTATGGGTTCCTCGAGTCTCAAACTTGTGGGGCCCTTTCTGGGTTGCGACAGAATTGGAGTGGGAAGAAGGCCAAGGTGTTTCCGGGCAAGCACACGGGGTTAAGTGGAGGCTCCACTCCAGGCGCTCTCTGGTCCGATCTCCAATTGAGCCACCCCCCCTTTCCATCCCCCCTTACCCTTACCCAAGAGCTGGGGAGACCCGAGTGGAGGGAACCGGATGGCTCCATTCCCAGTTGGCTCTTGTTCTGGGAACTTGGTGGAGTCGCCCCGGGGACGCAGGGCCGAGAGTGGGTTCGGTTTGTGTGGCTTCGGCTCTAACAAAGAGATTCGCTGTAATCCGCGGAATCTGTTATCAATTTCTCCGCTGCCCGCGCCCCGCCCCGGGCGCCCCGCCCGCAGCAAACTCGGAAAGTGCGCGCGAACAGCAGCGATTTGGGAGCGCACCCCGAAGACCGTCCGAACGTGTGTATCTGTGCACGCTTATGTGTGTAAATGTGCACGAGGGTGAGTGTATCTGTGTGTGTGTGTGTGTGCAAGGCTTCGGGCGCCCTTGCAGAGTCGACTTTGCTGCCTGGGCCGCGCGCGAAGGCAGACCTCGCCGCCCACCCCTCCCCTGGAGGAAACTTGACACTCCGGGCGGGGGTAGGGAGGGAGACAGAGTTTCTCTCTCCTCGGCTGGGGAAACTCCAGATTTCCATTCTCCAGGATGCGCCCCTAACTTTGCGGCGCTTTGGGGGGCGCGTCTGGGCCGTGGGCTCCCGGAGCCCCGGTGGGCCGGCGCTGGGGACCAACTAAGCACTTCCTCCCGGAGAAGCCCGGAGGGGGCCGGGCCCGAGCCCCTCCGGGTGGCTGCCGCCTCCAGGGTTCCGTCCGCGCCTTCACTGAGCAGGTTGCCGGCGGAAAGCCCTGGGCCCGCCTAGAGGAGGCTCCCCGTTCCCTCCTTTCCCGAGGAAGGGGCTTCCGCAGGGGCTGCGGGCGGCGTCGCGGCCGAGGTCCGCCTCGCAAGAGATGTGGACCAGCGTTTGGGAAGCGTGCTCCTCTCGTCCGCGCCCGCCGCCGCCTGCAGGTGGAGGAGTCTCCGGTGGGGAGGATCGGCAGCGGAAGCTCCCCCTCCCCATCCAGAAAGTCTTCAGCCGCCGGGTCCCCCTGCGCCCTGGAATCCTGGGGGGCACACCACGGTTGTTCCGGAGCCGGCGCATCTCTGGCTCCTGTCGGGGGACGTCGGGGACCTCGCCAGCCCCGCCTTTTAGGATCTGAGCGGCCCCAGTCTGCGCCGGGCTGGGGAGGCCCGGCTCGGGGCGGGGGGCCGAGTTTCCAGCCTCGCAGTGCAGCGGCGAGGGCGAAGGCGCCCGACCACCCCAAACCAGGAGCGAGAGAAACTCAAGGCCTGCTGGGTTTCACGTCCCCTTCCTCCGAGGCAGCTGTCAGGAGACAGAAAAATCAGAATTTGGGGGGTGTGGGGGGTGTTGGGTGGAGGGGGTGGGAAGGAAGGGCAGGGAAAGCATCCTCTCCCCAAACGGGAGCCCCGAGCCCTTCGTTCCTCCATCCCTCCGCCGTCCGAAGGGGAGGCCGCGTGGGGGAGGGGGCACCTTTCCGGGGGTACGTGTGGGGGATCCGACTCTCCTCGCGTTATCCTCAGGTCCCCTCCCCATCTTCTCCCCGCCCCACGCTGGCTGAAGAGCGTCCAAAAGGAAACCCAGGCTGCGTTCCTCCCATCTGGAAGTAGCTTCTCTCCCCCCCCCCAACTACTCTCCCTCCCCCCCCCCAAAAATCGGGCCCGTAAACTGATTATGAAACATAGCATGTTAATTCGGAACTGCTTTTCCCAGCTGGGCACTCGCGCGCCGGTCCCCGGGGCCTCGCCCCCACCCCCTGCCCTTCCCTCCCGCGTCCTGCCCCACCCCACCCCGCGCCGCGCCGGCCACCCCGCCTCCGCCTCCTCCGCGGCCGGCGGCGGCGCGCTCCACACGCCTTGAGCTTTCGCGCTCGTCTGGCCCATGGAATTAATTCTGGCTCCACTTGTTGCTTGGCCCAGGTCGGGGAAAAGGACGAGGGTGGCGGCGGGTTCCTACCGGTGAATTCCCGAGGCGAGAACGGGGGGGCGAGCGCAGTGTGAGCTGGAGGGGGGCGAGAGGTTTCGGGACTGGCACTGGGGCTTTGACTCAGCAGCACCGAGACGTGTTTGTAATCGCTGCCCGCTCGCAGGATCCCAGCAAAATCAGATTTCCTGGTGAGGTTGTGTGGGTGGATTAATTGGGGACTGGGGCGGGGCGGGGTGGGGGGCTTCCTGTATCTTGCCATCCAAAAAAACAACACAAAACAAAAACCTCACGAAGGAGAAGCGCAGTCAATCAACAGTAAACCTAAGAGACCCCCGGATGCTTCCGTTGTTTAAACTTGTATGCTTGGAAATTGTCTGAAAGGCAATAAACATCTATCTGCTCCTTTCTTCCCTCTCCAGAAGTCGATTGGAATATTAAGCCCAGCAATGGCTTTGGGGACGGCTGGAGGTACAATGTCTTCCAAGTTCTTCCTTATGGCTTTGGCCGTATTTTTCTCCTTCGCCCAGGTTGTAATTGAAGCCAATTCTTGGTGGTAAGTTCATTCTATGTGCATATTCTCTCCCCCACCCCAAGATCCGTCTGTATGACGCTGCAATATTAAAAGCTGGCTAGAGCATTTATCTAATACATATGTGTGTGTATATATATATATATATTAAAATAAGAATTTTCTCTAAACTTGCTGATATTGCACAGCGTATCTTCAGTTCCGTGGGGAGTTGGAACCTATAAATCTAGGCCTTTTTCTGAGGCCCTTGTTCTGACGTGTGCTTCTAGTACATCATGTAATAAAAAAGGAAATTCTCTTCTATAATAATTGTAAGCCTATCTATAAAATTTACTTTTTGCCACCTCCAGGTAGTAAAAGTGAGTTTTTCAACTTTTATTTTCTGTCCCTTGCAAGTTATTAACCTAGAGTCTAGGGGAGCAGAGTGGTAGGAACTCAAACTAAACTAAATGTAGAAGCATTTGGGCTTGAAATTTGATCAAAAGGAGGTGAACTTGAAGTAATCAACTGTCTCTAAATGGGAGTTTTTTTTTTTTTTTTTTCTGGAAAGGACTTCTAGATGGACTGCAGTATATCCAGAGGATTATTTTTGACGGCATTCTGGATATTTTTTCCCTGGTAAATGAACAGCATTTTTCTGATTGTCAAACATGACTTCTGTTCACTGGGTACCCTGTCTTGGGTCCTTCATAATCATATAAGGAGCCTTTTTAAACTATCCAGAAGCATGGTGAATTTTCTTCAGTCTGGATACTTGTTCCTCTGTTCTTCCAACAGTTGAGAGGAACTGCTTTTTCCTGTCCGTGTCTAATTGTGTCTGCTGTTGGCAGTTATGTTTTTTTCAAGGCAGATCTGTCCAATTTATGGGGCAAAGTGAGTCATTTTCTTTAATGTCACAGGCTGGTCCTTTTTTGGGTGGATTTTGGAAATAACTGGTTCAGGTACCTGGCAGCCAGGACAAGGAAGGCCATGAAATGCTAACTGAGGAGCCAGATGGCAAGATGGGATCTATACAATACCTCTGTTTTCTGAGTGCAGTTTAAACAGAGGAGTTTTATGAAACCCTTCTCGTACTTTGTCATGAGGACAAGCAGGAGAGAAAAAAAAAAACATCTGTGTTCTTAAACCTATGTATTGCTGACATGCTTTCGGAGCATGGGGCTTACTTTGAGAATTCACGTAAATCTTCAATGCACATATATCTCCTCCCTCCCCACTTTGCAGGTCGCTAGGTATGAATAACCCTGTTCAGATGTCAGAAGTATATATCATAGGAGCGCAGCCTCTCTGCAGCCAACTGGCAGGACTTTCTCAAGGACAGAAGAAACTGTGCCACTTGTATCAGGACCACATGCAGTACATTGGAGAAGGCGCGAAGACAGGCATCAAGGAATGCCAGTATCAGTTCCGACACCGAAGATGGAACTGCAGCACAGTGGACAACACCTCCGTGTTTGGCAGAGTTATGCAGATAGGTAGGAAAGTTTTATGAATATATGTATTTCTTTTTCTCCTAGAGAAAATCATTGGTGTTGGTTTAAATGCTTGATGAGGAGGGCACCTTTCAGCTTGGGTGGTGGCTTGGGGATTTCTGTTATTATGGAAGTCTTCTTAAGCCAAATGAGGGGTACATCAAGATGCCTTCATTTTCCCAATGCTTAATTTTTTTCTGATAATGCATTTTGATATGCATATCTGATATGCTTAATTTCCCAATGCGTATTTTTTTGATATGCATTTTGTTCAGAATGGAAGCAGAATATTTAGTTTAGTTTCTCAAAAGTAAACAGGGACAGTCCAGTCATTTAGATCCCTTACTTAAAGGGACCTAATGATTCTTTAAACCTAAAAATTCGTTTGGCTGTTACAAGTATCTTAATCCATAGTTCACATCACTCAAGCATCAAACTAGTGATCATCATCTTTTGAATGCTAGATAGACTGGAAGTGAGCAAGGTTCTAATTTTCCCACTATAGATATTTCCTGAGGCTACGGTACTCTGTGTATAAGCATATATACTTACATGCTTATGTAAGTATATATATAAGCATATATAAGTATATATGCTTATATACACACATTTATATATGCTTATATATACACACACATATATGTATATATACATATATACATGCACATACATATATATGTATATAAGTTAAAAAGATTTTGTTTTTACTCCTAGAAAGAAATTTAACTAGAAGTGATCTAATTTGTATGGGTGGGTGGGTGGGTGGGGGGGTGACAATTGACAGAAAAACACATGTTTGAGCTCTAAACCTAGAATTTTTTTAAGACATAAGCATATTGCTTACAGTCTGAATTTTTAAAAATTTTAAATATGTTGAACTTGTTACTCTATTCAGAGATGAGATAGCATTTGAACTGGGATAAAAACAAAACATTTGAAAACTCTGTTGGTCTCTGGTTTGGCTTAATAAGCTAGTATCTTATTTGACAGATGGGTCTTATATGTGTTTTCTAGTGTGAATATATTTAAGGTCTCTTTAGCTTTATGCAAATAAGCCCTTATAATTAATATGACTGCAGTGACTCTGAAAATGAGAAGCAATTTATCAAGCAATAGTTTATACTGACTGGAGATAAAAAAAAAATTGGCTTAATATCCAATCACCAATGGATAAAATGCTTTTTTAACAAAAACCCTGAAAAGTGCATTAATTGAGAATAGAAAAGAATTATCAGTGGATGTTTGAGGCAAAGGACTTCAAAAACTAAAATAATATGGAATTGGAAGCCAGTCCGCTAAAAGAATGAGAGAATAGCTTGTGGCTGGCCACAGCTTGCTTGTTTCTTAGAGCTTTGCCCTTTCTGTCAATGATTAAAATGAGCTAATGTATATAGTAGAGTCTGAATGGAGCTTCAGGAACGTGGGAAGTGGTTCCTGCATTTGTACTGTCTTAGGTAGTTAACTGGAATGTGGTGGAGACTTAATTCTTCAGCATTCTGATGTTGTGCAAGAGATAAAAGCTCAAAACTATCAGAATGATAAGTTGTCAGCTTTCCTCCTCCTATGTTTCTCAACCTCCTGCTGTTTGAACTGTGGGACTTTTTTTTTTTTTTGGCCTGGACATGAGGTAGCAAAAATCCCACACCTTTTTAATGGTGACCAGAAGGGGAACAGTAGTTGAAACTGTTTTCCTGTATAGTCACTGAAACCAGCTAGATTGAACCTCTTGTTCATACATGGCCTATTTGAGGCCAAAGGGTACAGAACAGGCTCTCCATTTGCTAAGTGAATTTGAGTCCTGCTGGAGATTTATTTAAAATTGGTCCAAGATTCAAAGAACCTGTTTCCTCAGGGAACAAATAAAACACTTGGTACCAAAGCCTGTATTTAACTCCCTAGCAAGAACATCCTCTGGTCCTCAGCTGTTGGTCATCCAGTGGATGACCATCTGGAATGATGGTACCTGATGACCTACAAGTTAGTTTCCTGGATGCTGGGTGCAAGTCAGCTGATACTCTGGGAAAGAAGGGGTGTGTGTGGGGGGGGGGGAGAAGAGATTGAGTACCGGCCACCATCTCCATGGCCAGAGGCCCACAAGGGGGGTCTGATGGAAAGCTACTGGGTGCTCTTAGTAGGACCCGGGTGGCACTTTGTCTTTCTTAATTTACTTGAAAGAAGAGATGGGGAGCAGAAGAAATAAAACTCAAAAAAATTATTTTTTTAATAGAAGAGAAACATGGTCTGAACTCCAAGAATGGGCAATTACTTTATGATTCTACCTCAGAGTCTGGAGAGGCTACGCAAAGAGGAGATTAAAAACACCTTTGATACTCAAAGGTGTGTGCGCAGCCCCACAGCACTTAGTGCTCCTGGACATTGAGAGCAGGGCTTGTCTGTGAGAATCTGACCCTGTGAGGGGCCTCCAGTCTGAGAAACTCTGCTGCCACCTCTGACCCCCTCCTCAGCTCATTTTTCTAAGGTGCCGGTTGCTTGGAGGCACAATTGCCTCATGAAGGGCCCACTACTCATTCTGGAAACATTCTCATTTTTCATCATGCTACCCTTTCCTTCCAGCTTTTGTCCTGCATCTTGTCTTTGTTTCCATGCTGTGAAAAGCTATGTCAGGGAAGTGCTATTTTTAAGGGGTGTGAGGATCCAAGTAGCTATAGATTGCACAAAGAGGAAAACCTAACTGAATTAGCAATATTCCAACCAGGAGTTGACAGCCGTCTCTCCAAAGAGCACTTTCCAAAGTGATGGTTTTTTTTTTGTGTGTGTGTGTTTTTGGTTTTCTTTTTTCTTTTTCCCCTTTTTTTTCTGTAGTCATCAATAAGCTTAGAGATTTGTATTCTAGGGTCCAAAAAAGAAAATGCTTAAGATAGATGTATGGGGGAAAAAAAGCACTTCATTTGTGTTTTGTTATTTAAAAAAAAGTGCTTCATGTTTTTACTCAAAGGATATTTTCTTATTTCTCTCTGTCCTCTGAGGGTCATTTTATCTTCTGTTTTCTAGCCATTTCCTCTTTTGCAAGTCTTCTGTCCTGGGCCTGGATGTATTCTGAATTATCAGCACTAATCCTCAAGTAACTTCCTAGAATCTGTCCTCTCCCATTTGTCTCTACTCCTCCCAACATTCTCTCCCTTTCCAATGTGATCTAAAGAGATGTAAAGTCCCACAGGAACTTTGTGGATCCTCCTACCAACCACTAGCACACTCCTGAAGTGTGGGAAGAGGAGGATGTGTGAGTCATGGTGATAGAAAAGGGGGTATCACAAATGGCTGCAGTTGAAGTCCAGGGGAAAGACAGTCTGCTGAATACTTCTGTAGGATGAGTTTTCTGCTTGCTGCTGGGATAGCCATGGCTGCTGTCCCCTTGATCCTTCCCGAAACTATTTTTGGGAAGCTCTCAAAGTAAGTATAGGAGTGTGCTGTGGAGATTTCAGTGCTTGGGCCCTCCTCCTACCCCCAGCATCTCGTTTAATACCTTACTTTACATTTGAGTTAAGTGAAGCTCCTTGTCCGGCTGCCCCCAATGCCCCCAAGGCCTAACTTCAGCTGGCCAAGTGTAACCCTTTCTCATGCTTTATAAAGTGGTTCTTGTTACAATCTTTCCATACCCAAGTGGAATTTAAGGTGGTCTCTGATCGCCGCATTTGTCTCCCTAGAAATATTGTTCTTATGGCTGTTTTGTAGTACATTTTTCTCTACCAGTTTTGAGAAGGGAGAAAACTTCCTTTTTGCCTAGGTGTTTTTTTTCCCTCCCTCCCTCCCTCCCTCGCTTCCTTCCTTCCTTCCTTCCTTCCTTCCTTCCTTCCTTCCTTCCTTCCTTCCTTCCTTCCTTCCTGTCTTTCTTCTATCATTCTAATGCTTTGTTTGTGAAAGTACATTACAGAATGTACTTGTTTAAAAGTAGACATGTATATCCTTTTTTGTGTGTATATGTGTGCCAGTAATGGGACTTGAACTCAGCGCCTTGCATTCTTGCCCACTTTTTTACTCAAGTCTGGGTCTCTCACTCTTGAGCCACACCTCCACTTCTGGCTTTTTGCTAGTTAAGTGGAGGTAAGTCTTGGGTTTCCTGCCTGGACTGTCTTGGAGCTGTGATCACCTCGATTCTTAGATCTCAGCTTCCCGAGTGGCTAGAATTATAAGCATGTCACTAGAACCTGACTACACTTTTTAAAAAATGTAATTTATCAATGCAATCAGCTGGGATTTAAGAAGCAGGTTACATTTATAAGAACAGTTTAGCACTCTCCCCTATGACAATAACGAGCCTTGTCCAGAGATAGACTTTGTCCTGCCTGATGAACAGGGAGGAGAGTTAACAGAGGAGGGTTGACAAGCAAAAACCAGTGTGGCCACCAGGCATGTCTGGCTTAGGTTGGGAACCTAAGATTTTTAGAGGCATGGATACCTAGCAAGTTTAGTACTTCGCCACTCAAAATGAAAATAATACCAAACATTAGAACTAGGGCAAGGAAGTCTACTCCAATTTTGTGCTTTCTTTCAATGACTTCTTTCATGAGCATATTGGGAAATAAGACTTGAATATCTTCAAAAGAGCTGTAGAGGAAATCAATCCAGGGCTGCTGCTAGAGTCCAGCCTTAGGCTTTGAAATGTCAGAGCACACAGCAAGGATCTGCTTCTCCTTTGTTTCTTGATGTTTCTGTGTTAAGTCAGAGATCTCTTTCCACTTCCCCTCAAGGTGGACCCAGGGACAAGGTAGCTTAAGGCTGGGGCCAGCCCCGCCCCTCCTTCAAGGGCTGCCTGCAGTTGAGTGCTCTAGGGTCCACTCAGGGCATTTCCACATTCCCCAGTGGCCCCAGGCCCCCCTGCTTCTGTGCATGGGTGAATGGGTGGTGGTGGGTCTGCCTCCCGCAGTCATCCTTGGGCCCACACCTGATGAGTTTGTTGGGAGATCACCCTGCTCCCCATTTTAGGAGTGCCCAAGGCCTGTCTATGGGGAAGTCTGCTCTAGCTCCCAGGCCGTCAGGCTTCAGGGTGGAACTGGCACCCGGTGACCCCTCGTTCTGATCCGCAGGCAGCCGGGAGACGGCCTTCACTTACGCAGTGAGCGCGGCGGGGGTGGTGAACGCCATGAGCCGTGCGTGCCGCGAGGGCGAGCTGTCTACCTGCGGCTGCAGCCGCGCTGCGCGCCCCAAGGACTTGCCGCGGGACTGGCTGTGGGGCGGCTGCGGGGACAACATCGACTACGGCTACCGCTTCGCCAAGGAGTTCGTGGATGCGCGCGAGCGGGAGCGCATCCACGCCAAGGGCTCCTACGAGAGCGCGCGCATCCTCATGAACTTGCACAACAACGAGGCAGGCCGCAGGGTGAGTGCCCGACCCCTGCCCCTGTCTGGCCCATGGTATGCCGCCAGGCTTCCCGTCTGCTTTTGCAGTCAGCCTCTCATCGCTTCCCCTCCCATGGTCCCATTGGCCTCTCTTGGAGAGAAGATGCACACCCCAGAAAGGACTGGGGAGGTGGTGGATCGCCCCCTGATTGCTCCCCCCTGCCCCAGCTGTTAACTGAGAAAGCCCTAGCGCCCTCTCATCTCTCTCCTCTCCTCTTTCCCTCTCCCTCTCCCCCCTCCCCTCCTCTCCCTTTTTAGTCATTTCTGTTGGCGGAGCTCACAAACAGTTCTCCCTCCTTCCTGGAACATGTCTGTGGTTGGGTTGAAATTGGGGGGGGGATTAATATTTATCTTAGTGAGGTGCCCCATTGAGCAAGAGCTTCACCCCAACATTGAGCCTCTTTTTTTCCCCCTTCCTTTCTCCTATCCTTCTATCATTAGATGGCAGGCCTGATGTGGTGGATTGAGGGTTTTACCAAGGTGCTTTTCTAGGAATAGGAAGACATTTTTAACAAGAGGGAATTTTATAGGTCTGACTATCAAGCCAATGACAGGGCAGCAGGAGAAAGGAAAGAAGGAGCCACAGCAGTACCCAGAGAGGACCGTGGCAGCCCCAAGCCGGTTCCTGCTCTTCCCTCTCCCTAGTACACCACAATAATTTAAAAAGATACTCCCCCCCACACACACCCCCGCGGTTAAACACATGGCATTTTATGGCCTCTTTAAAATGAAGGGCTGAAAACTTTTCTTAACTTTGGCAGTGTTGAAAACTAGGACCATTATTATTATTTTATTTATTTATTTTTTT
This sequence comes from Dipodomys spectabilis, assembly GCF_019054845.1. Lineage (NCBI taxonomy): Eukaryota > Metazoa > Chordata > Mammalia > Rodentia > Heteromyidae > Dipodomys > Dipodomys spectabilis. The sequence continues at coordinate 3,511,174 of NW_024870731.1, forward strand.
TCACAGAACCCAAGGTAGGTGCCAGGAACTTTCTGGTCAGAGATTTCACTCTTCTTGTATTTGGGGGTGAGGAAAAATGGAAGATAATCACAGAGTAGACCATAGAAGACTGCAAGGAGCCTTGGAACCCTCTGGCACTACACCCTTATTTCAAAGATTAGGAAACTGAGGCCAGGAGAACCGCTTAGTGACCATGGAAGAAAATGAATGGATTGAAATATCAGCCTAGGTTGACTGGGATTAAATTCATACATCACAGTTTAGGAGTGAAAATTGAGAAGGCTGGGAATTAGAGAAATGTAGGTTAATTTAGTTTTGTCTATTTCTTTTGGTTTCCAATTGGTTTCCACATTTCTGTCTGCCAGTGGCCATGGCAATGGCTGTCCCTTGGGGGTTATTGTGAAGACCAAATAAGGTCATGTAGTAGATTGAGTCATATGAAATTGCCATACTTGACTCTGTGTGTGTGTGTATGTGCGTGTGCACGTACACACATACACGTGCCAGTACTAGGACTTGAATTCAGGGCTTGAGCATTGTCCCTTAGCTTTTTTACTTAAGGCTTGTGCTCAACCACTCGAACCACAGCTCCATTTCTGGCTTTTTGGTGGTTAAGTAGAGATATGAGTCTCGTGGACTTTCCTGCCCAGGCTAGCTTCAAACTGACACTCAAGATCTTACTTCTGAGTAGCTAGAATTAGAGGTATGAGTCACCGGTGCCTAGCCAGACTTGACTATTTTGATCTCTAAAATAACAGTCGCATTTGCTTCAGACTAAGGTTTAAATTTAGTGTCAGCCAGTAGTAAGATCTTTATAAATGATAACTTAATTATTAAACATTAGAGTAAAGTAAGTAAGGAAGTCAAAGATTGTAGATAATTCTAGCTAACTTATCTTCCTTTCACAATTGATGTTCAGCATTTGGAGGTATCAAGGAAGAACTAAGCTCTGCAGATTTTTCCTGTGCTGCCCTCAGGGGCTCAGGTAATTGTTCTGGAGGTAGTGTTGCCCCCCTGTGCTTAGAACTGCCCCTGCTGTGGTGCCTGAGTGTGGGTTGATCCTCTCTCCCAATAACAGCTAACAGAGGGACTTGTAATAGTAGGTCAGTTCCGTTGCTCCCGGAAGCCTATAAGACCAGCTCGCCTCAGCAATACCACTCATGCCTCTGTATCCATCTGAATAGAAATGCGTCCTGAACATAGGTGCATCTAATTCTTCTAGGATGTCCATAGTCTCTGTGCTCTGCGATCTTTGGTACATTCCTTCACTTCTCTTCAAAGAAATCATCATAACTAACTAGAGGGTCAAAGCGTTTCCAAGTGGCAGGAGGGAACTTTGTAGACTTTGAAATGCACCTTTAATGTTGAAATTTCATTTGACATCTGCATTTTGGAGGGTAGTACTGGGGTTTGAGAACTCAGGATCTTGTGCTTGCTAGGTAAGTACCACTTGAGCCATGCCTCTAACTCTTTTGCTTCAGGTATCTTTTCATATAGAATCTTAACAGCTATGCCTGGGCAGACCTGAATCATGATAATTCTGCCTATGCATCTTTCACAGCTAGAATGACATGCATAGGCCGCACATTGGTTAATGTGTATTAAAAAAAATAATTAGATTTATTTGGGCACAATCTGTCATTGGAGCAGTGAGCAGAGCATGGCTTCTGGTGGGTGATGATACATAGAAAAAAGTTTTTCTGGGGGCTGGGAAGGTGGCTCAGTGGTAGAGCGCTTGCCTTGCATGCCTGAGGCCCTGGGTTCGATTCCTTAGCACCACATAAGCAAAAAGAAAAAAGCCAGAAGTGGTGCTGTGGCTCAAGTGGTAGTGCGCTAGCCTTGAGCTGAAGAGCTGAGGGACAGCGCCCAGGCCCAGAGTTCAGGCCCCAAGACCGGACCCCCCCCCCCCCCAAAAAAAAAAAAAGTTTTTCTGTAGGATGGTGGGATGGGGTAGAAAGTTGGATATTGTGCTGGGAAATCATATTCAAATTTCCTCAGGGCATTAGCTTTTTATTTTCCTTACAGGGGAGCACAGATTTAATGTGTTTGCCAAACCTTTCTCAGCCTAGCTGAGCACCTGAAAGTCTTTATGCCAAGAGAGTACACTTTGGCCCTTTTAAAGTGAAAGCCCCTTAGGAATCCCTGGAGGAAAAAGGTAGCTGCTGGGGAGGAAGTGGCTCCAGGTTCTTGACAGGCCCTGGCCAGCACACCCACACCACGTGGACTCTAGAAGGTTGCTGGCACAAGGAACTGTGGGCAGTAGGGGCTATAAATAGACAGCCACTACCTCCCAGACTGCTGGGCACAGTGCTTCAGGGCCAGACCCTTGGGCAGTGCTACTGGGAGGCCTGAGGTGACTGGGCAGAGGCTCAGACACCATGCCCCAGCACGCTGGAAAAAGATCAGATTTACTGAGTATTGAGTAGAGTGCCAAGCACACTTTGCCTCCCATCCTTAATTGTATCCTTCTACCAACACTGAAAGGTTTGTGCCATCTACAGATGGAAAACAGGCTCAGAAAGGTACAACCAGTTGCCCAAATTCAAGGGCAGAGTCAGGAACAGAATCCTTGTCTGTCTGGGTGGCTCCTGCCCTAGGGGATGTTGTGAGCAAGGTAGGGACTAGATAGTAAGAAGGAGCAAGGATAGCAGGGATCCAGGCCCAGTTCCCCCACAGCCCTAGCGGAGAGACCTAGCGGTAGGCCACCTTCCTTCTCTGGCACACTGTGCTCTCATCTAATCCTGTCTAGATTACCAAGAGACTAGGATGATTAAATGAGATCAAGAGTGTAAGGGCTCTTACAGTGGCAGTTGGTATACAGTAATGATGATTGGAACCCATCAAGATTTGAACACTGATCCTACTGGGGCTGGGTCACATTCCCAGCTCAGCACATACTAGCTAGTGCCCACAGCTGCCTAGGTTCAAATCCTAACATCCCCACTGAGTGTCAGTGATGGGATGAGGAACTCAACTCTGTGGACCTCCCCTCTTTCTCTGAGAAATGGGATGACAGTAGCCTGCCTGGCAGAGGCTGGTTGTAGTGATATACTGAATAGCAGGCAGTCTCTGGGATGTGTGTTCATGGGAACTTTGTGTCCTCCCTGATGGTGGTTGATGATATTACGATGATGTTGCGCCTTGAGAGAAGGCAGCACAGGCCTCTAGTAGTGAGAATGAAGTGGAAATAAGGAAGTCCCTAGTTGAGCTGGGGTAGGAGCACATGGTTCCATCCAGAAGTTCGAGGAGAATTTCATGCACGTTGCCCAGGCTTGCATCTTGCATCCTCTAGGAATTTGCACACTAAACCTTCCCTATCTTGTCACAGACGGTGTACAATCTGGCTGACGTGGCTTGCAAGTGCCATGGTGTGTCGGGCTCATGTAGTCTCAAGACGTGCTGGCTACAGCTGGCTGACTTCCGCAAGGTGGGCGATGCACTGAAGGAAAAGTATGACAGCGCCGCAGCCATGCGTCTCAACAGCCGTGGCAAGCTGGTACAGGTCAACAGTCGCTTCAACTCACCCACCACCCAGGATCTGGTCTACATTGACCCCAGCCCTGACTACTGCGTGCGCAACGAGAGCACGGGCTCCCTGGGCACACAGGGCCGCCTGTGCAACAAGACGTCAGAGGGCATGGATGGCTGTGAGCTCATGTGCTGTGGTCGAGGCTATGACCAGTTCAAGACCGTGCAGACAGAGCGCTGTCATTGCAAGTTCCATTGGTGCTGCTATGTGAAGTGTAAGAAGTGCACAGAAATCGTGGACCAGTTTGTATGCAAATAGTGGGCGCCTGCTCGCCATCCAACCCCGCTTCCCAGGATCCATTTATTTATAGAAAGTACAGTGATTTTGGTTCTCTCTTTCTTCTTAAATATATATATATATATATATACATACATATATATATATTTTAATTTTCCCCCAAGAACCACAACCAGAAGCATATTTTTCTGTTACATCTAAGAACTCTGTGGATTATTAATTAATATTATAATTATTACTTGGCAATAATAGGGGTGGGAATCAAGAAAAGTATTTATTTTATAGATCTCTGCAAACCTTCTTCTGATAGTGTAAGATGAAGGGGAGATAACTCAGACCCTAAGTCAGCCATCTGGATGGGGTAGACATCCACAGGTACAGAAAATCCATTCTTTTTGTCTCAATTACAGAGTCCCATGGGATGGGTAAGACTCAGCTGGAAGAGGGCGGTACAAATCTATGCATGATTCAGCTTCTAGGACCAAAATGAATTGTTAATACTCTGGTGTGAGACTAAAGGTCTTGAAAAAAAAATACAAAAGCCAAACCTCAGAAAACCAAACCCCCCTGTTTTCAAGGGGCTGCCAGCCTGCTTTTTTTTAAAAAAGAAAAAATATTTTCAAAATTGTTGCTTAAATTGTAAGAGCAAGTGTCTCATTATATCCAGAGTTAAGGCATATCATGTGTGTGTGTGTGTGTGTGTGTGTGTATGCATGCGTGTGCGTGTGTGCACATGCGTGTGTAATTCCCCAGTATTTCATCATTTGATGGTCTTATTCTAGTAGCTTATGAAACAGGGAAAAGAAAAGTTCTCAGAAATTAAAAAAGTTTGAAAGTTCTTTTGGGACCATGAATTGGTAGTGTTAAATAATTCTGTGTACTAGACTTCATTGTTGTTGTTGTTGCTTGTTTGGGAAGAGGGTGATAGCTTGAATATCAAGAACAATAGCTTGTCATTTTCTTAGAAATACTTGGTTCCTAAAGGCTAATTGAAGGTAATACATCAATTCTTTTCACAAATCTTCAGCCCACAGATCACAGGTGATCATATGCAGTTCAGTCCTGTGCTATAGCAGTCAAAATTTGAAATCTTTCTTCCTACAGGGCCCCAAAGAATCTTTGGTCCCTCTTTGTTGTGTGAGCTTTGGCACACATGCCAAGGGCAGCTCCGCTCCTCTGGGCCCCCTTTGTAGGACAGGAAGTGGAATGTCTGCTAAGAAAACTGCCACTTAGGGATTTTGTAACTTTTTATTCCGAGGCACAGTAACTTCATAGTTTTGATGATATCACTTGGCTGAAGCAATCCACAGAGGTGTCTCAGCATTTTGCTGTTATAATCCTGTGTTAGAGTATCGACTCATGCTTTTCCTATTATCCTGCAGGTACTAAAGCTGTTCCTAGTGTACTTGAACAGTTGCATTTATAAAGGGTGAGGGGGAAATGTGGTCTAATGGTGCCTGATATTTCAGTCTTTTGTACATAACATATATATATATATACATATATAAATATAAATATAATTATATCTCTGTGCAGTCAGCGATTTAGATTTATAGGTGACTCTGGGCTTATTTCTCTGTCTGGAACATTGTCATACTTCATTGCAATCCAGTTGGGATTTTTCTAAAAGAGTTTTGAGTCTCAAGCTTGGTGCGTGGCCCTGACAGGATCGTACTCCCAGCACCAGGAAGAAAGCTGTGCTCAGAGGAATCTTGATGGTCTGACTCACTGAAATACATGTTTGTTTGAAGGTTGTCTTTCCCGCCCACCCCCTGTTCTTCACCTCCCTTTCAACATCCCTCTGAAGAGAGGGCATAATGGTTCCTCACAGATGTGACTGTAAAGAGATCTGGGCGTATCATTGTTTCCGTTCACTTAGGACATCTTGTAGAGTGGAAATGTATGTGTCAGATTTGGTGCTACTTGTCAGAGTCCCTGTTCCTACATAGCTGGCGTAACTTTTTTTGGTTCCCCGACAAAGGACATCACTTTTCCAAAAGTGCCATCAAATGTGTTCTTCTCTCAGACTGACACTGTTTTAAAGGTTTGGAAAGATGCATGTGTTCCGTAGCTTTTCTAGGCATGGTGGCCTTCATGCCCCCTCAACCAGCTGGGCTCTTAACTCATTGCACAGGATACTTACTTCCCCTCAGCTGCAGTAAATTGCAAGCAAAAGAAATCTAAAAAAAAAAAAAAAAGCACTAATTAGTTAGAAATGTCACTTTTTGGTTTTTATTCTTCAAAAACCATGAAGTAACTTTTGTTATTTGCTAAATCAGATTGTGTCCTTTTTTTTTTTTTTTTGTAGCGATTCATGTTTATGAACAGAGTGGAGTTTAACAATCCTAGCTTTTCAAAAGAAACTATTTAATGTAAAAATATTCTACATGTCATTCAGATATTATGTATATCTTTTATGGCCTTTATTCTGTACTTTTAATGTACATATTTCTGTCTTGTGTGATTTGTATATTTCTCTGGTTTTAAAGAAAACATCGAGAGGCTTATGCCAATGGAAGATAGAATATAAAATAAAATGTTACTTGTATATTGGTAAGTGGTTTTAGTTGTCCTTCATGTGGAGATTTTTGGTGAACCCATGGGGTAAAGCATAGAAGAGCAAAGAACTTTACCCAAATGAAACTATTTCGAAGCTTCAAAAGGTTTCTGTATGTAACAGAACAAAAGGGGAATTTTCTTTTCTTATATATGTTCCTCAAAAAAAAAAAAAAAGAAATCAAACAGATGGCTTAAAGCTGGACGTAGGATTGCTCACATACTTTTAGCATTATGCATGTAACTTAATTGTTTTAGAGCGTGTTGCTGTTGTAACCTTGAGGACAAGAACCAGCAAGGCACATGCTTTTATCCATGACCAGATTTTTAGTCACAATGCGTATATATAATGGTTGTATGTTTACCACTGCAAGGAGCGCAGCTATTTGAATTTCTTGTGCACCACGTGTGGTATCTCTTTGTCCCTTGGAAGGCAGGTTTTATTTTTTAAAAAAGAGCCTCAGTCTACAGAGAATGAACTCATTAGAAACGAAAGATTTCTTGTGTTAAATGCCATTAAGTTCCAGTGCTTTCTGAAAATGTACGTGGAGATCTGGTTAGTGCCTTGCAGACTGATAAACTAGCCCTTTGCTATTTTTCCTTTCTCTTTTGGATAACCTTATAACATATTGAAACCTTTTAAGGAAGCCAAGAATGCATTATTCAAAAAAAGAAAAAAAAACCCAGTAGACCAACATATAGAGTGTTTAAAATAGATTTCTGGGCAAATTCAACCCCTTGTGGTTCTAGGAGTCACATCTGTTTCAGTTTTTCATCTGTTGTGTAGTGACCAGTGTTCTTTATTGCAAAAGCGTATAGTTGACGTAGCAAAGTCAGCATCTTTTTCCTTCTCATCCTGGAGTTCATTCAAGATTTTCTCAATAGGGGGTGGGAGATGAGTGAAAACTGTATCTATGGGTAGTGGCAGTCGTGTACAAAATGTTTGCAGTGGGTTACAGGAAGAGGACGCTTCTGCCTTTTAGGGCAGTTAACTTTGCTCTAATCAGCTTCTTGGTTCCGCTTTTTTCAAGTTCAAGCATAAGGCTGGCAGGGCCTCAGCATGAGTACCCAACCTATTACAACCCTCACTTGCCAATGATGATGTTGCTGATGACCATTTCAATTCATTCTTATACACCATGATCCAAGCCACTGGAAAATGATATCACTGAGAGCAGGATGACAAATCCTCCAATTAAGAGATGAGTGCTAGGTGGCTTCATCCAAGTTAAACAGCTCCCAAAGACAGTGACCCATGTCCCCACCGAGTGACATAAGAGAATCAGAGAAATAGGAAAAGGACTTAAATCTCAAAGTATGTATTTAATGCAAGTTAGTACCAAGGTACAGGTCTAAAATACTGCATTTTCACTGTAAAGAATGCCTTAAAATATTTATTTTTAAAAAAGTATTTTCTAGTCTCCCTTCTATCTATGGAGTGGTAAAAATGAGATTCTGTGTTTTCAAAGTGAGATGATAAAATTTAATAGAGAAAAGTTTTAGAGACCTAGGAATTACAAATGAATTACATGCTTGTTAACATGAATTTTACATTTAAAATTGATGAGTGGGTATGTTATATTTTAGGGAGAGATCTTGTTAAGCCAACTTGAAAAAAAATGGATGTAATTAAATGTTGATATAAATTTTGTTTTTAAAAAAATGTTACTAGTTTGGATCTAGAAGACTGAATTAAAATGCAGTCCCTATTTTGAAAGTGAAGAAAGAATAGAAAAAAAACAGAATCTTCAGAGAATTTTTATATGCAGTGTACAATTTACTGGGCTAGAAATGAGATAAAGATTATTTATTTTGTTCATATCTTGTACTTTTCTATTAAAATCACTTTATGAAATCTAGTGTGCTCACGTGTGTGTATTTAGCAGAAAAAGTTGTTCACTGGAGTTTGACATGGTTTCAGATGACACTAGGCTTGAATCTCAATCTTGTTTTGTACTTTAGTGTTTATGTTCCTTTGTCTCTGGTGAATTTTTCCATGTTTTATATGCTCTGCTAAGTGTCAGAGGCACCCTTCCATTTGTGACTGTCCAAAATACCTCCAGCATTGCTGCAAGTGTCCTCGGGCACAAACTCACTTTCAGTTCAAAACCATGGCTTTAGATGGAGAGATTGAGGGTCTCAGAACTTGAGAAGTCTGTGTTGTTCTCAGTGGTGGATGGAGATGTGGGTGGATTGACTTGTGTGCGAAAGAAGTCCCTTGTGAGCTTCCTGCTTAGAGTTTTAGGATCCACCGTCATCTCTAGGACAAGCTGGTTTTGTAGTTAAGAACAAATTTGGGCCATATAGCCTGGGCTCCGTTTTTAGTTCTGCCCCTTGAGTGTCACCCTGGGACAGTTGCATAACCCTCTCTGTTCCTCAGAACTCTTTGTCTTTAAAATAGAAGAGCAACAGACTTCCTTAGGGTTACTGTAAGGATAAAATGGGTCTATCTAGCAGGTTCTACTGCTCAGTGAGCCTCAATACCTAGGTGAGGAAGTGGATAGCGCCAGGGGTGCTGGAATGAAAGCAGGAGGACTCAGCAGCAGGGTAAGTGCTGAGCCTGGGTGGTGGTTTGTATACCACACTCTAAACTTAGTCCTGGGAAGATGTCCTTCTGGTTGGTGGGGAAGGTTACAAACCTGTGTCCATCAACAAGGCTTCAAAATGTATTTTAATTGACTGACATTGCATTAGAAAATACTCATATTCACTGCTCACTTTTAAGTGATGAGTAATTTGTTTTCATATTAAACGTTGGGTTTCTGACTTGAAAACTGGGAAGATCTCATCTTCCATTCCGACCATGGGTCTCAGCTCCCACATAACAAACTGTGATCCAAGTAGCCTGTCCTTTTGGACAGGGCAAAGTGTGTCCAGTTTGCCTGTCCTGTATGTCACCTACCTTCACCTGTGTGGACTTTAGCCTTTGTGATAGTTTATAGCAGTATTTTCCTGTGTGTCAGGTTCTTCACCTCACCTGGGCACTGCTGGCACTAGGTCAAGGGGAGACCTCACCGTCAGGATGACAATAAATAGCACCCGTCCATCTGTGACAACCAAAATGTCTCCAGGCACTGAGGAACGTCACTAGGGGGGCAAAAACCACTGGTATAACCCAAAAAGTATGTATTTCTGCTCTAGCCAATGAGGAAAAATAAAAGGATTCTTCTTTTGGTGTGAAGAAATGCCTGGTACATCATAGGAACTCAAAACTCAATAAATACTTTATGAATGCATTAAAAATACAGATTGGGCCTCTTACTGATGGTGACCTTGAATCTCTGTGACCTTCGTGGCCTTGGCTGGAGGACCCACCCAATTAGAGTGGATTTATTTACTTATTGCCAGTACTGGGCTTAAACTCGGGGCTTAGGCTCTTTCTCTTGGCTTTTTTGCTCATGGCTAACACCCTAACACTGGAGCCATACGTCCATGTTCAACTTTAAGAGTCTCAAGGATTTTCCTGCCCAGGTTAGCTTCAAACCATGATCCTCAAATCTCAGCCTCCTGAGTAGAATTGTAGGCATGAGCCACAGGCACCTTTCCCTCCAAGAATTTGTAGAATTAATATGTTTTAATAGTTATTCAAGAAATAAATGAACTTCGGGTAAAAAGGAATGAATGTTCTCTGGGAGGCAATTAGGGGGTCCCAAGACACATTCCAAAAAGTAGGGGAAGAGGAAGAAAGTGAAGGAAACAGGCAAAGGGTGAGAAGGATAGGAGGGGGATGGTAGGGCACAAAATGTGGAGACATCCAAAGGAGGAAAGAGAAACTCCTGCTCTCTGCCCTCTACGTCACCCACAAAGACTAGTACCGAGGAAAGATAGCATGCCTGCTACTTGCTAAAGTAATATAGCCAGGGATTTTTGGAAATATTTCTTTGGACCTCCATGCCTTCCCTCCCTTCTCTACCTCTTTTATGTTGGTACAGGGGTCTCGAACTCTCTGGGCCTTTGTGTTTCATGACTCATGCTGTACCACTTGAGCCACACCTGCAGTTCCACATTTACTGGATAAGTGGAGACAGATTCTCTTGGACTTTCTACCCAGCTGGCTTCAAATGTTGAGATCCAGAGGATCTCAAATCTCCTGAGTAGCTAGGATTTCAGTGGACCGTGATGGGAAGTGGGTGGTGTATTTTGTTTTAGAGTCCTGGCATTTAGAAAGCTCCTGGGAGTTCTCTACTGTGTCATTCTGCCCTCCATTCTGAAGTTGTAGCTTTGATGGAATCATCACGTGGGATGACATGGGAGCTCCCTCCTTAGACTGCTTCTGACTGGTACATAGTTCCATAGCAAATCATTACATTCTAACTTCTGCAGTAAGTCAATTCTATGAACTTCAATGGTAAGTCAGATTTTGGAATTACTCACTACTTATTGTGGGCCTTTCAGAGGCTGTTTCTGAGTCCCTCAGACCCTAGAGGGTCCTCAACCCAGAAAATTCCTGACACCCTCAGGGCATACAGACACCCAAGAAGTCTGCCATCTTGGAAAATTCACAAGTGTCTTCATGTATCAGCATGGGGTCCTCTCCTCCAGCCACATGACCCCAGATCACCAGAACTGGTTCCCTTCAGTCAGGACAGCTTGGCCAGACAGACCCCTTGTATGAGATAGGCAGGTATTCTCCCCTTCCCAATCTCTGACTGCCACTTTATTATAGCTGTCATGTTGTTCTCTAAGGACCCATAGACGTATCAGTTTATCAGTTGGACAGTTGAAAGTGTTTAGTGAGTACCTACTGTGTGCTGGGCACTGATTTAGGAGGTGGAGAAAGAACAAAGCAAGCTTTGCCTGTCTTTTTAGGGGTGGGCATATATTGAGGAGAGCCCGGGAGAAACAGGCTGGCATGAAGGACCCCAGGAAGAGGAAGAAGAGAGAAAAATGCAGACTTGAAGAGTCAAAGTTGCTCTGTTGAGAAAGAGGTGTTTGAACTGAGCCTTTAAAGACAAGTAATGGTTAGCCAGGGAGTCCTGGGGTGCACATTTGAGAAAGAGGATTTGATATGTAAGTAGGAAGATCATGGTCTGGTCCAGGAATAGCCTGGGCAAAAAATATGAGACTACCTAAAACAAACAAACAAAAACCAGAAAGAAAAGAAACAAATGAAGGGAAAAGGAAAAGAAAAAAGAAAGGGCCATCTGGCAGCTAGTGTCATCCCTGACTTAAGCAAGGCCACCCAGGCTGATGGTCCTATACCTGTCTGCCAAGGGACAGGGAGGGAGAAGAAGAGGAGAACATAGGGAGAGGGAAAGGGAGAGAGAGGAAGTAAAAGAAGGAGGGAGGGAGACAAGCAGGCAGACAGAAGAACCCCCTCCCTCCCTCCCTCCCCCAAATCCCCCATCCTCAGAATCATCAGCAAATACCAGGGGTATTGTTTTAAACTATTGCATAAAACACAACTGTAAAAGGCAAAAGATTTATATGAGCTGAAGAGAAACCAGAGTATAATTTGGGGAGGGGAAGGGAAAAAACAAATTGTTTAAATAGGGATACAGGTGGACCCATTGCAACAATGAGATGTACAAGTCATTATGTTGAAAAACGAATTTTACAACTTTGGGGGGGGTGCTGAGATGGGAGGGCAGGGATGGTAAGGGGAAACAAAGGAGGAGGCAACAATGCTTGATAAGAAATGTACTCATTATCTTGCCCATGTAATTGTAACCACTCTGTATGGTATTTTCACAATTAAAAAAAAACCTAAAAAACAAAACAAAACAAAAAACATAACTGTAGCATTCTTTTTGTTTTGTTTTGTTTTTTAGTGTGAAAATACTGTACAGAGGGGTTACAATTACATGGGCAAGATAATGAGTACATTTCTTATCAAGCATTATAGCCTCCTCCTTTGTTTCCCCTTACCATCCCTTCCCATCCTCCCCCAACCCCAATCCTCCTCCTACCCCTCCCCCCCATCGCCACCAAAGTTGTAAAGTTCATTTTTGACATAACGACTTATTCTAATCCACTAAATGTGGTATGGACACAGGCATTACAAATAAATACCTGATAGAGCGATTGTCCTAACTTCCCCTGCCTTGCCCAGGGCCTTGGCGGTTTGGGGCCAGGGAGGTTGGGAAGCAACCTAGGAACTTAGTCTCCACTCAGACTCAATTGTCCCCCTCTGTGGGAAGCACTGTGAGTGATTTCTCATGTCTGAAGAGAGACTCTAAAAGGAGTGGGGCGGAGACAGAGATGAGAAACAAGGCCGCTTAGGAAGAGGAGGAAGAGGAGGTAGAATCCAGCCCTGTACCATAGCACCCCAGGGTCTCCAAACTCCAGACTCCATAACACTTCCTGGAGGCAGCCAGCTGTGCTCCACTGGACAAGTCACTAAGCTTTCTCCAGGCTTCAGTTTCCTTATCTAGAAGGTAGAAACAATAAAACCTAATGTCCTAGCAAGTGTTTATTGGCTTTCGTTCACTTAGCTATTATTGTATTATAATAGATATATATCTATTTTTATATGGGCTGCTTAGGACTTTTGCTCACACGATTCTGTTTGATCCTGCTACAGCCCTTAGATGAAATCATATTATCTTCCATGTTCTGGATGAAGAAATCAAAGTTCCAGAAGGTTAAACATTTCTCCTCCAGCTACAGAACAAGTGAGAAGCAAAGCCAGGCCTTTGCTTAGACAGCCCTGGCTTCTTCCCACAGGTCCCAGTGCCTCAGGGCTGCTGGGAAGAGAAAAATGGAGGACCAGAAACACTAGGAACCAAGCATTTTAGTCCTAACCCAGGGTCACTTGGTCTCTGTTTCCTGTGGAGGTGGCCTCAAAGTTCTTAGCTGCTACTACCATTGTAGGCTCCATGGGTATTAGGCAGAGCAGGGGAGGTGGAGAGGATTCTGGACCTTGTCTGTGAGTACAACCAGAGCATTTTGTCTGGATTCCGGTTCCTCACTGCCTAATGCTTTGCTGTATCGTTTGGAGCAGATCTTTAGTCCTCTTTCAGCTTTGTTCCCTGACACTGCACAATGGTTTGGACAGGGTAAAACAAATGACTATGATTTCTTTTTCTTTTTCTTTTTTTTTGAATGCCAGTCCTTAGTCTTGAACTCAGAGCCTGGAACCTTTCCCTACACTTTCTTTTTGCTCAGTGCTAGTGCTTTACCACTTGAGCGACAGCTTCACTTTTGTTTGTTTTGTGATTAATTGGAGGTAAGAATCTCATAGATTTTCCTGCCTGGGCTGGCTTCTATCTGAGATCCTCAGAGCTCAACCTCTTGATTAGCTAGGGTTACAGGTGTAAGCCAAAGGATTTGGCTGTATGATTTCTTGCTTAGCAAAATCATGCTCCAGGAAGCTGATCTGCATTTGAGATGGAGAGCAGGGCATGAACCCCTGATCTCTGGGAAGGAAATGGAGTGGAATTTAGCATACATTGCATTGATCAGGCAACTCAGAAGGGGAGAGGGGGAATCTCTTTCACACATGCTCTGCTCTCTTCCTCTCAGAGCCTCCTGGAATTCCAGCAGGGGTTGGGGGCCGGCCACAGGAAAACTAGGAACTGCACAATGAAAAACACCTACACAGTTGTAGCCAAGCTTCTTGGCCTTTCTGAGCTCTTTGTCTTGTCTGTGAAAGGTTCAATCCTGTCCACTGTGCAGGAGTTTTCTGAGGATTCACCGGAAGTGGTTTACTGGCACACAGGATCACTCAGTAATTGTAAATATTATGTTATTATCTTAGTCTTCAAGCCCTTCTGTGCCTAGACCTCTTGTGCCCTGCAGGGAGAAGCATAGTATGTTGCTGATAGGTAGTTCAGCTGGGAGTTGTATTTGTTGTTTGGTTCCCCATTGCCTGGCCTGAGTTTCTGGGAAAACAGAGAGGGGGGGTGGGGCAGAACCCACCCAGGGCCTTCATGAAGGGTTTTCTGGCTCTCAGGCTGTTTTCCTTTCCTGGAGTCTTTTCTCAATTCCGTGAGTAGGCTGTGCCTAGACTGTCTGGGTTAACTCTTCACGTTTCCATTTCCCAGCGCCTTTGTAGGCCAGGCATTTTGTGGGGTGCATAAAAGGATAAGACCTTCTTCTTCTTTGTGTTGCTTAATGTCTAGATCAAGGTCAACCATGTGGTGCCAGTGAGGAAGAAAGATTTCCAGGGGAGTAGTCTTGTAGCAATCCCACACTGTGTTTTTAACACGTAGTGTAAACCCCTTGAATTTGGGTCTCAAAAACCAAGAAACCAATTCTTGAGTGTTTTCACTTCTCCTGCTGCTTCCTGTGAAATTTCATTAAGGCTGACAATTTGTATATCCACTTACAGCGTAATTTGATTTGAGTGACTATCTGTAACTGTTACAGACAGCTTCCCCTGGGTGTGGGAGCCCAGGCAGTGGGGCCTCCTAGCAATGGGGGTGCAGTATATTAAAGGCAGCTTGCCAAAGAAGGTATCTGTCCTAGAAGACTGGAGGGATGGCCCCTTGGTTCCTTCCCTCTTCACCCTGCAATCACTTTTGTTCTTGGAGTTATCTTGGATTTTTCAGCATGCAATAAAACATACTCAACCACAAGGCCTGTTTTGAGCCAGGACTGTTGTTGCTGAATGCCAAGACCATTGGCCTGAGCATCTACATGGTTAGACAGAATTGATGGTGTATGTCCTGCGTTGTGGCTTTTCTTTGTGTTTTGGCTTTGTAACTAAAACAGAGAGGATGCCTAAGAGATGGGACACTCCGTTTTATATTACCTTCTATCAAAGACTTTGTGTAGTATGTATATGTGTGTGTGAAGCCATTGTTCAATCAGATTAAATTTGTAGTTTTCTGCTTTTTTAATTTCTAATTTTATCTATGCTGGGGGAGCAAACTCAAGGCTTTGTGCATGCTAGGCAAGCATTCTACCACTGAGCTACATCCCCAGCTCATGAATTTGTAGTTTCAAATCGTCACCTAGGTTCTCTGGGTGACCTCATGCATGCCAGTTTTCTCTCTCCCTCACCAATTTCCTTATATGCAAAACTAAGCTGACAGAATCAACTAGGCAAAATAGAATAGCATTGGCCATAGCAAGAACCATTGGTTCTGGAGGGCTGTCTCAATATAAATTAATTAAAATATTCAGGTCTTCAGTTGGGCTCACCATATTCCCAGGGTTCCATAGGTACATCCATGAAATGACAGCAAAACTAGGATTTCTCAATATTATAGAATATTTTGGATAGTGCTGTCCTAGAACCACACCTGTGCCCACTAGATGCTCAATTAAATATCTCAGATGATTTTCCTTGTCTTTTACTGGCCCAAGAAACCTGATGTCAATGGTGGGTTGAATTAAACTGGAAATACACATTACAAAGAGGAGTTTCCCCAAAGTCAGAACATGGAACTCTGAGATCAGCAATCAAACTCTGGGGGATCCCTGTTCTTGTATATATAACAAGTCAAAACAAGGGTGACTCTATAATGAGGAGGGAGAGGGCTGTAAGCCATATGTGTTCACAGTACCAGCTGTCCTGGAGTGTATTAGCTAAGGTTTTTTTTCAGTGTAATTCCAGGATCCAAATCCAGAGCTGACTAGAAGATGCAGTCATTGGAGAAGCACTGACAGGCCTGGAGTCTAGAGTGGAATCAGGTGGCTCTGGGATAGGGCAGGAAATCATGAATCCACCTAGGCTGTGCCTTCCAAATTTAACCAAACTTCAGAATAGCTTCAGAAAAACCCATCTAGGTCTTACCTCAGGATGAAGGCATTTATTTTCCTTGAAGAGAGTCTTTGTGAGGGGCAGGTGGGGTTGTGCAGTTTCCTAGGCAGCTTAGGTAAGACTGAAGAAGCCAGTTAGAAACCTGAGTTCAGCCTGTGCTTTGTTAACATTGAATACGACAGTTCCCCAACTAGGGGATATAATTGGCCTAGATGCCTATCTGTTGTCAGAATGATAGGACTTGCTGCAAAGCAGACAGGCAGGGAATTCAGGCCTGATATACTCAGCAGGTTAAGCCAATAAACCAAAAACTGAAGAGCAACAAAATGAGGGCAGGGGCCTAAAAGGGATCAAGGAGTAAAAAGACATGTTGAACAAGGACAAGAGAATGAGGAAGTAAGGAATAAAGACTTGATATCAGGACCCTATATGGAAAGCAAAGGACCAATACAAGGACTGCTTATCATGGCCCGAGAAACTTGCCCAGATGAAATACATAGATGATACCATTGCTGTGGCTAGTCTTTCTGAATCTCTCCCATACAGTTTTCTATCTCCCACTTTCAATATAACTTCTGCTTCCTGCTCATTCACTCTATGAGACTTTCATTCTTCCTCTGTTCCTGAACTCATCTCACTACTCCATATCACAACCAGCATCATTTGGACAGGGAGGAGGGTGGTGTATTGTGGTTCCAGCTGGACTGTAGAAGGCTAACTTCCTAGAACTGCCTTACGGTTGAGCAATCTCTCTACTGGATATGTGTACACAAGAATTGAAAACAGGCTGGGTTTTAGAAGCTCATGCCTATAATCCTGGCTACTCAGGAGATCTGATGGTCACAGTTCAAAGACAATCTGGGCAAGAAAGTATGAGACTCATTTCCAGTTAAACAGCAAAAAGCCAGAAGTAAAGCTGTGGCTCAAGTGGTAGAGCACCAGACTTGAGCAAAAAGTCTAAGGGACAATGTATAGGCCCTGAGCTCAAGCCTCAGTACTGACACATAAAAAGAAAAAGAAAAACAAACAGAATTGAAAGCAGTACCATGCAGACATTGATGTAATCACAGGTTCACTCACAATAGTGAGGATATGGGCGTGTCTAGTGGATAAATGTTGTGTGTGTGTGTGTGTGTGTGTGTGCGCGCGCGCGCGTGTGTGTGTGTGTGTACAAACACAATGGAATATTAGCCTTGAATAAAGAAGAAAACCTGATCTAAGAGAGAACATGGATGAACATGGAAGACATTATGTTAAGTGAAACAAGCCAGGCATAGAAAGACAAATATTGCATAATTCCACTTATAGAGGGGATCTAGAATAATCAAATTCATAGATGCAGTATAGAATGATAGTTCCTGGTAGCTGGGGTGTTGGAGGGGTGGGCTGCTAATTCACAGGTGTAAGGTTTTAGCCACAGGAATCCTTGTGTTTCAGGCATTGCCTACATGTATTGAAGGTGTATCTTCTGTGTTGGGAAGTGGGGGAGAAATGAGTTATTTTGAAGAGTTCAGACATGCAAATATATTTCCTTTAGGGTCTGGCCTTTTTCATTGCTTTGTTTTATGATCTTTTAGGGATTAAAGGAGGCAATTTGATAGCTGTAAAACACCAAACAGGGCCTGATGGCTAAGGCTTCTTTCCTGGGGGGAGGGGTGAGAAGCTAATCATTTCTCTTAGTTTTAGTTGCTGTTGAATGTGTGGCATTTTTGTTTTGTTTTTGTTCCAGTTCTGGGGCTTGAACTCAGGGCCTGTTACTGTCCCTGAGCTTTATGTGCTCAAAGCTAACACTCTACCACAGTTCCACTTTAGGCTCTTTTGGTGATTAATCAGAGATAAGAACCTCACAGTCTTTCTAACCCAGAGCTCGCTTTGAACCTTGATTCTCAGATCTCAGCCTCCTGAGGACCTAGAATTACACATGTGCTACCGGTGCTGGGTGTGGATGTGCACATTTTAATAAAGAACCTGTAGTTAATCCTGTGAACATGGAATGTTTAATGATGGTTCAAGACTCTGACTTAATGATATCAAAGGGTCTTCATCCATTTTTTTTGCACTCAAACTTAACATGGTGTGTGTGTTTGTGTGTGTGTGTGTTTGTGTGTGTGTGTGTGTGTGTGTTGGAACTCAGTCATTGTGTTGGAACTAAACTCAGTTGGCTTTATCACTCAAGGTTGGTTCTCTACCACTTGAGCCATAGCTCTTCTTTGGGCTTATTTTTGGTAGTTAATTGGAGATAAGCGTGGCAGATTTTTCTGCCTGGATTGACTTTTAACCCTGGTCCTCAGAAGCTAGGATTATAGACATGAGCCACTGGTGCCCAGCAAATGTTGTTTCTTAGTGAAAGTCTTGTTAAATTTAAGTTGTGTATACATGAAAAATAAGCACATCAAAGTGTTTCCAGTTATTATCTCTAAGAAAAAATTACTTTTATTATTATCATCATTATTATTATTTTCTAATGTGGTGTGTGTGAATGCACAGTGCGTGTACCCCCCACCCTCAACGCTGCTGTTCCTGGGGCTTGAACTCAGGGCCTGGGTACTGTCCCTGAGCTTTTTTGCTTAGTGCCAGCATTCTACCACTTGAGCCACACTTCCACTTCTAGAT
This sequence comes from Dipodomys spectabilis, assembly GCF_019054845.1. Classification (NCBI taxonomy): domain Eukaryota; kingdom Metazoa; phylum Chordata; class Mammalia; order Rodentia; family Heteromyidae; genus Dipodomys; species Dipodomys spectabilis. The sequence continues at coordinate 3,529,758 of NW_024870731.1, forward strand.
TTTTGTCGTTGTTGTTGGAGGTAAGAGTCTCACCAATTTTCCTACCAGAGCTGACTTTGAACCGAGAACCTCAGTTCTTAGCCTCCTAAGTAGCTAGGATAGCAGGTGTAAGGCAACAGTGTCTAGCTTGTTCTAACATTTTACAATGAACATGGTCATTCGGCAATAATGCAAGGTTGTTTTTTTTTTAAATACAAAAATGTAATGACTGACATGTTCTGACATGTTTGTAATTATTCTTCTCAACTCCTCACTCCCTGCTGAAACTTTGGGAGAGGATCTGTATTTATGAAAGGAAACCTTTGTGCTTGAAGGGATGAGAAGTTTAGCTTTCAAAGGAGCAGGATTGCTCAATAGTGTGGCACATTGGAGACCCACAGCTCACTTTGTGTGTGTGTGTGTGTGTGTGTGTGTGTAGTAGTAGTAGTAGTAGTAGTAGGGCTTGAACTCAGGACCTCACATTTTTTTTCTCATTTGGCCTTTTCACTCAAGACTGGCATTCTACCACTGGATCCACTTCTCTACTTCCAGCTTTTTGCTAATTAATTGGAGATAAGGGTTCCTTGGACTTCTATAATAGACTTTGAGCCTCAATCCTCAGATCTTAGCTTTCTAAATTTCCAGGATTACAGGCATGAGATACCAGCATCAAGCTCTCACCTCACTTCTTCCATTGACAGGACTGGAGCTTGAACTCAGGTCCTTGCACTTACCAGACAGGTACTCTACCACTGAGCCAAACCTCCAGCCCTAACAGTGCTTCTTCAAATGGAATAGGTACATTCTTCTAGTGCATGAGAATATAACTGGAGACATCACATAGTGTACAAATGTTCATTGAATAAGTGAATAAAGAAAGAAATGAGGAATGAGTTAGAAGCTTGGGGAAGAAAGAGGATCAAAGGATGGTTATTGGTCCAGAGTGTGAGGGTTCCCTCAGGCCTCTAACCTGAGGCTGGAAGAACAGGTCACATTTGGGTAACCAGTTGAAGAATTGATTCAGGGCACCAAATAATAGTATAACCAGATGACCAAGCAAGGAGTCCAAGGACATGGTATGTTGAGCTTGGAGAGGAAGCTGAAGAAGGTGATAAAGAGTACCCACATGTCTTCATACATGGGTGCACCTTTAGCCACTCAGGAGTTTCTCATGAGATTTGAATGGACTGGCCTCTTTATATGAATGTGTTTTCCAATAACTAGAAGATGCAAATGAATTGATTGCAACTGGACATTGTTCATGTGTGGTCTTTCTGTGGCAGGAAAACTTCAATTATATGCCTAATGTTTACTCTAGGATATGGGTCAGCATTTGTCTGCTTCCCTGCTTGAACCGCTCTGTATTTTCAGTCTTAGGTGTTTCTTTTAAAAATCCAGAGTTAGAGTCTGACAGTCCTTGTCTTTTAACTGAACAGGTTAGTTCATAATAATCATTGATTAAAATCATTGTTATCATTTTAGCTTTGTTGTCCAACTGTTTAATTAGTAAAAGAAACCTCTGAAGTCAGTGTCAGCAGTTTCCTTGTGTGTGTGTGTGTGTGTGTGTGTGTGTGTGTGTGTGTGTGTGTGTGTGTGTGTGTGTGTGTGTGTGTTGGTCCTGGGACTTGAATTCAGGGCCTGGGTGCTGTCCCTGAGCTTTTGTGCTCAAGGCTAGCACTTACTACTTGAACTACAGCTCATTTCTGGCTTTTTGGTTGTTAATTGGAGATAAGAGTCTCAAGGACTTTCCTGCCCAGGCTAGCTTTAAACAATAATCCTCAGCTCTCAGCCTCCTGAGTGGCTGGAATTACAGATGTGAGTCATCATTGGCATCCAGCTTCCTGTTCTGTTCTTCATTTGATCCCCTCATAGATCTAGTTCCTCTTCCCAGCAGTGGAATCTGTCTTTTGCTACTTCTGAATCTACCTTTACATTCATTATGTGATTATAGTGCCAGATTTACAGTACCAAATTATTTCAGAGAATTAATTTTCATTACTTTCTTAGCCATGGTTCTATAATCTTTGGTATGTTATAAGTAATTGTATCCATGTTATATACCAAATAAAGAGATTTCATAAAGTATTTGTGACCCCAAAATAGGGACTTCTTTTGGGAAAGTAGTTCTCTGTGAAAAGGAATTTCTCTTTAATACATCCTTGTCTTTTGTTGAACACTTTTTTAACAGTATATATTGGTGTATAATTTTAGAAATTCAGTACATATGAATTTATAAGGTTGTTTATGATTCATTGTTAGTATTTTTTCTTCTTTTTTGGTATTAGGGTTTGAGCTTAGCTTCTTTCTTGCTAGGTTGATACTACACCACCGAGCCCCACTACTATCCCTGATTTTGCTGCTTATTCTTAGAATAGGGTTTTGTTTCCTACCTTGAACATGCCTTCATGGTCATCCACCTACTTCACGCTTCCTATAATTTTGGAAATCACAAGTACTCACTACTACCTCCAGCGTCCCTCTGTGAAAATAGACTTTTCTTTTGGGACTGTCCTGGAACCACAGTCCTCCTATATTGCTCAGAAGGACAGTTGTATACCTCTGCATATACCTACAGTTTCAGAGGCCCACGAGCTTTTCTGCCTGGGCTGGCCTCAAACTGTGGTCCTCCCAATCTCAGCCTCTCAAGTAGCTGGGATTATAGGTGTGAGCTACGTGACTCCATTACAGTTCTCCTATTTTATTTTTGCCAATACCAGGACTTGAACTTGGGGCTTCATGTTTGCTCAGCTTTCTACTATTTGAGCCATACCTCTAGCCCTATTTTTTGCTGGAGATAGAGATAATTGGAGATAGAATCACATGGACTTTTCTACCTGGGATGACTAGCAAACTAAGGTCCTCCAGATCTTAGCCTCCTAAATAGCTCTGATTATAGGTGTGAGTCAATAGATCCCCAGCTTTCATTGTTGTTTTCAATAGATGATAACTTCTAGATGGAGTTTTTCTTATGTTTTAGGGGGAAAGTCCCAAAGAATTTTGTAAAACATTTAAACCATAGGGTTGTTGTCCTGAATAAGATCCCTGAGTTAGGTGCATAATGGCTCATTGGAACACTTGCTAGTATGCGTGAGTCCAATCCAAGATCCAAGGTGCATAGAAGAGGGAGTGGCAGACAGAGACCTTTATTTCTACCCATCAGTTGTACTGACTGCAGCCTGGAATCTTAGTGTCTGACTTGGAACAGACTTGGATTCAAATCCTAGGCTGCACAGCCACTGCCTAAGTAATGTGGGCCAATTACAAATCCTCTCTGTGTTTGTTTCCCTGTCTACAAAATTAGAAATAGCATTATTTTATAGAGAGTAAATGTAATATTGCATGCTGGGGCTTGAACTCAAGCCCTTAGCTTTTTTGCTCTCTGCCAGTGCTCTACCACTTGAAACACACTCCTTCTTCTGACTTTTTGGTGGTTAACTGCAGATGACAGTCTCACAGACTTTCCTATCAAGGCTGACTTGGAACCTTAGACCTCAGATTATAGCTCTGTGAGCCACAGGAACCTGGTATGTGTTATCTCTTTTATAAAGTGGTGCCTTCAATGTCTGCTTCATTTGTTTGCTAGTTATCGTTAGTATCACAAACCACAGTTAAACATGGTAACACTGCATTTTCTAAAAACAATGCTAATCCTGGCTAGTGTTGACATCAATAAAATACCTTCTCCTCCCCTAAAAAATAAATATATGAGCATCAGGATGGCAAATTATAATAATGCACAAAGGAGTATCATAACACATGACTAAAAGATTAAAGAGAAATAACACTCAATGCTGGTGAGCACATGGTAAGATGGGTATTCTTACCTACATGCTCATTATGGGTCACGAGCCACCAGCTGGCTTATGCAGTCAATTCTGGTATTCCTTTCACTAGAATCTGTCATACGGAAGTAATCAGGGATGGGTGGGTGAATAAAAATTTATGTAGCAGCATATTTATTGTAGCATTATTTATAGTGGTGTGATATTAGAAACTACCTAAATGTCTAACAATAGGGAAATAGTTAAATAAATTATGGCACAACCAGATGATAAAATATTATTCTGCCCTTAAAATGTGGTTTACAAAGAATTTTAATGACAAGGGAAATACATTCTGATAGAACCTCGAAGGGGAAAGGAGGCCAGAGAGGAGTTCATCCAGCATGAGCTCAGCTGTGAGAAGAACAAAGACTTTTCTCTTCTGTTAAGCTTTAAAAAGACAGAGAATGCACACATTAATGGAGTGCTGTCTCTGGTTGATGGGATTAACTTGTATTCTCTTCTCTGTATTTGCCAGTTTTTTCTACAATGTATGATTTTTTTGTTTTGATCAGAAAGAGTTGTAGTGTGGTAGGGGCTTGCTTACTGCTTTTCTCTCTCTTTCTCCTTCCTCCCTCCCTCCCTCCCTCCCTTCCTTCCTTCCTTCCTTCCTTCCTTCCTTCCTTCCTTCCTTCCTTCCTTCCTTCCTTCCTCCCTCCCTCCCTCCCTCCCTCCCTCCCTCCCTCCCTTCCTTCCTTCCTTGCTTTTCTTTCTCTCTTACTCTTTTGCTTTCTCGCCTTCCTTTCTCTGGTGCTAGTATTGGAGCTTGATCTCAGGACCTTGTGTTCTTACTTGGCTTTTCTCATTCACAGCTGGCAACCTGCTACTTGAGCCACTGGCTTTGGCTGGTTGTTTTGGAGATGAAATCCCACTGTTTGTTCTACCCAGGCTGGCTCTGAATCTCTATCCTCAAATCTCAGCCTCCTGTATAGCTAGAACTATAGATAGGCATGAGCGACCTGCACCTGGCTTATGGGGATGGTTTTGTAAGGCATGGTTTGGGACTCTAGGGCATGAAGATCTCAGGTAGATCATCCCACTTAATCAGGATATTTCGTGCCATGTCTTAACAACCGTCTCCTAAAAAGGAGATGGTGGAAGTCAGTCTTCCTGTGCTGGCCAGCCAGAGGTTATGTGAGGAACCCCGAAGTCCGGGTACTCATGAGAGGCTGGGCTGCACCAGCTTTCATTTCAGCTTTTCTCAGCAAGGAATGAAAGCTGGTGGACAGCTGTTTTAATCTGCTTAGGTTACCATAGCAACACAATGGCCTGGGGGCTTGACAATAGCAGTTTATTCCTTCATACCTCTGAAGTCTGTAAGTCTGTGGTCAGGGTGCCAGCCTGCTTTGTTTCTGGTGAGGACCCTCTTTGTGGCTTGCAGATGGCTGCCCTTGTACTGTGTCCTTACCAGACAGTGGGGAGCACAAGCTCTCTTGTGTGTCTCGTAAGGGGTTAGTAAGGGTACTAACCCCAGCCTGGGAGCTCTACCCTCATGATCACCTCGAAATTTAATTATCTCTCTAAGGCCTTATGTCTAAATACCCCAGATAGGAGGGTTGCTGTGAATTGGGGTGGGACACAGATACCCTGTTCATAACATTGGGTTCATCTAAAACCCCCTGTCTCTGTACCTTTATTACATGGCACCTTTATAAATTATCAGCAGAGACTTAGGAAGGAGGACTAAAGATGGCCCAGGACACCATTTTTATAAGCCAAGGGCTACAGCCAAATTCAGAATGAGGCTTAGTACTTACCAGTATCAACTACCATTGACAGAGTACTCATTCCAGGACACTGTTGGCATTGTTTGAAGTGTAATTCCTGTACCAGCCACTGATTCATTAAAACTCTGCAATAATAATTTTATTTTATGAATGAGGAATCTGAGGCCTAAAGGGACCATGAAACTTGAAATGATACCAACACATAGTAAGACACCAGCCCTCCTGTATTGACTGAAGCTCTGTCCACAATATCCAGGTGACCAGTAGACAATAGCCATTGTCTATCCGTGGGCAAATTGGATGAAGGGCTAGACCTGAAAGACATGATACTAAGTAATCTAAGCCACACACAGAAAGACAAATGCTGTCCACTCATATGTGGGATCTTAAAAATAAATGTTACTGAGGCTGGGCACTGGTGGCTCATGCCTGTAATGCTAGTTATTCAGGAGGCTGGGATCTGAGGATCACAGTTCAGGGTCAGCCTGTGCTGAGCAAACCAAGATATTCCTATCTTCAACCAACAAAAAAAAACTGGGGTATGGCTCAAGTGGTAGAGCACCAGGCTTGAACAAAAAAAGCCTATCAAGAATGCAAGGCCTTCAGGGTGGAGGGAAGGGGAGATGTTAGTTAACAGGTACAATGTTACAGTTAGGAGGAATAAGTCCTGGTGTTCTATGACACAGAAGGGTAAATATAGTTAGCAGTAATGCATTATATATCTCAAAATAATGGAAAGGATATTTACTGTAGAGAAATACAAAAGTTTAAGATGATGGGCATGTTTATTACCATGAGTGGATCATTGCTCAGTGAATTCATAAGTCATCAACTTGGACCTCATAAATATGTGCAGTGATTCTACATTAGTTTTCCCCCACCCCCTAGCAAGAGTGGAAAAGAAGCATGCACAAACTCATAGACTCAGAGAATGGTAAAGCTGGAATTCAAAAATTTCTTCATTCTGCTTTTTTGCTCACAGCTAGTGTTCTACCACTTGAGCCATAGCTCCACTTACAGGTTTTAGTGGTTAATTGGAAATTAGATTCTTAGGGATTTTTTTCCGTGGTTGGCCTTGAAACTTGATCCTCAGATCTCAGCCCTGTGAGCAGCTACAATTCCATGTGTGAGCCACCAGCGTCCAGCTCTCTCTGCTCTTCTAATACCGCTAAATAGCATGGAAGCATCCAGACCATTGGTTGGTTTTAGAGCTTGGTCTAAGCTGAGCACACTACTTTCTTCCTCTCAGCCTCCTTCGTTTCTTTCTCTGAAAAATGGTGAGATTAAAACTTGATGAACATCAGAAGACTTCAGATCCAGGTTCTGGTGTTTCCTAACTACTCAGGAGGCTGAGATCTGAGGATCAAGATCCAAAGACATCCTGAGCAGGAAAATCCCCGAGATGTTTATGTCCAATTAACTACCAAAGAATTGGAAATGGTAGAGCAGCAGCCTTGAGCAAAAAAGCTAAGGGAGATATTCTGAGTTGAAAACTTAGCGCGCACACACACACACACACACACACACACACACACGCACACATGCACGTACACACACATGTATACACACCCTCTCCTAGGAAGAACTTGTGGGTGGAGGCAGGGGATATCCAGCCTCTGTAGCTCTGCCTAGTGTCAGTGTCTGATAGGTGTGAAGCTTGGGGTGTGATCAGTGTGCCCACACCTGTTGGGCATTAGCACTAGGGTGAGGCGGGTGTGGCAGGGCAGTAACCAGCTCCAGACAGAAGAGCAAGTCTGGGCCCGTGTGCCCAACATTCGGGAGCCAGGAGTTAGTTAAGGAGGAGGGCAAGGAGCAATTATGTTCAAACTTCTGAGGGTAAAAAATGTCTATGAGAGTGTGATGGGAGGGGCTGTGCTTTACTGGGGTCCTGGGAGAGCCACAAGAGGGGACAGGATGCTAGCGATGAAGACAGCTCCCTAGGGTCATTTATTGGGGTCACAATGGGGCCCATGAATCAATCACAGTAGCCTGAAAGGCTAAGGAGAATGGCCTGGGCTTGACACAACTTGGGGTCCACGGTGAGCCCCGTACGCAGGGAAGGATGAAAAGAGGGTAGAAGTGGGATTGGTGACTGTGTCAGCTGGCTTTGAGGGGATGAAGGAAGAAACCCCAAGGTGTAGATGTGTCCACAGCCTGGCCCAAGGATGACTGTGCCTTTAACAAGAACAGCACTGTCGCTTAGAACTACAATGCTAGTCACATATACAACGAAAAGGTTTCAAATAACCTGCTATAAACAACAAAATAAACTACCATTAATTATATACTTTATCTGAACAAACCAAAGACAATTCAATAGTTCATATAGAAGTGATTGGTGAGGTGCTTCAGATTTGTATGAGCCTGGGTAGGTTTCATAGAGCACATCTTGGCTCAGACTAGCAGTGCCCTAGGAGGACTGGAGCTTCCCAGCGCTGTCCTAGACAGTGCAGGTCCAGATGGAGGAGAGTTGAATAGAGTTAGTTGATGGTAATTGGGTACTTCTTCCAGGTTTCTAGTTTATTCTCTTCTTGAGCAGGAAAGGAGTCTGTGCGCTCCTTAGATGCTGAGATAGGCCCCTTTTTTCTGCTTTCCTCAGCAACCAGGCAGCACTGGGTAACTGCATGCCCAAAGTTGAGTATTTTCCCTACTCCTCCTTAGGCTAAGCAAAAGAAGCTATTTTAAACAAACCAACACCCTGAACTTTCCCCTAATCTGAAGGACACTTGATTTCTGGGGTAGTGGGCAAAGGAAATGGGATTCTTCATCCATTGGAGATGCTCAGGTTTCATTTCCGTTAGGGGAGAGTGTTGGAAATGTTATTTGAAAAGTAAATTTAATTTGGGAGCTATAGTTGCAGGTAGAAGAGACTTCATTAAAAACAAACAAACAAACAAAAAAACAACCCCCCCCCCCCCGCCCAAACAGCTAGTAGGGTACTGGTGGCTCCTGCCTGTAATTCTAACTATTCAGGAGACTGAGATTTGAAGGATGGAGGTTTGAAGTCAGTTTGGGTAGAAAACGTTGAGACCCCTATCCTGCAAAAAGCAGAACTGAAGGTCTGGCTCAAGTGGTAGAGGTCCAGATATTCAAGAAAGCTAAACATACTCTAAACCCTGAGTTTCAACCCTAATATCAGCAAAAGACAAAACACAACAAAGTAGTAGATTTTCATCACAAATAACCAGGAACCATGGATAGGAACTTGTCTCCTCATTCCAAATGTCTGGATTTTCCTGGTTTGGGAGAAAAGGAATAATGTCTAGGATTATCTTATATTTCTGAGAGACAGATGTATTTGGCAGGAAGTAAAGTTGAAGTCCAACTTTTAGCTTTATGATTATGACGGAGCTTGGCTGCCTTTTAATTCTTGGCTTCCTTATCTTTTGAAATAGGAACGTGAGCCAGGCACACATCTGTAATCCTGGCTACTCAGGAGGCTGAGATCTGAGGATCATGGTTCTCACCTGAGACTCTTCAATTAACCAGCAAAAAGACAATATGGAGGTGTGGCTCAAGTGGTAGAGCACCAGCTTTGAGCAAAAAAGCCAAGTGAGAGTGTGAGGTCCCAAGATTGAGCCCTAGTATTCACATTCACTCGTGCATGCATGCACACACATGTGCACAAGCACACACACACACACACACACACACACACACACACACACAAATAAAGGAAAAGAGAAAAGAAACAGGATTATCTAAGATTTGAAGTCCAAAGGATAAATAAAAGTGTGGGACAATCTCTACCTGATCCATGAGGACTCAGTTCATAGGAAGTAAGAGTTTATGGGTGGTAATTGCTTCTATTCCCATTAGCCTTCATGGAACAGGGCGTGGGATGAGTGTGTGGCTTGGGTCAGGAGAGATGCCAGGAGAAGGTCATGTGGGAGTTGGGGTGGGACAGGGGTCTCAGCACGTGGCTGGGGTACCTGACCTGGATTGGCAGGGGCAGCACTCTGGCCATGCTGTGAGCCCCATCGAGGTCATGTTCTTCCCCACAGGTTTCCAGCTCTACCTCCCATGCCCAGAGTTACTCAAACATTTTTCAAGCCAGTCTGACTCCTTTCTAACTAACATGTTCCAGATGCATTTGTGAGAAACAGGAGCACCGCAGAGCGGAGTGGGAAGTTGTACATTTTAAGTATGGTGTTGAGTTTGATGGTTTTGTCCTGTTAGGGGAGAGGGGTTACTCTGTCCCTTGTCCTGCTTATCAGTCCCCAAGGAGGAACCCTCCATAGCCCATTCCCAAGGAACGCATGTATAGCTTCCTCCTGGTGAGGCAGGCTTTGTTTGTCAAGGTCACAGCTGGATTCTAAGCAAGGACTCTAGAGGCTGTGGACAAGTTAGTTCATCTTTTTGGGACCACCCTGGAGAGATAACACTGCTTAGGTAGAGAACTAAGCCTAGAGCCCAGGTCTTCCATGGGCTGCCTGTGTGACCTTGGCTAAGTTTCTCAGCCCCTCTGTGCCTCTCTTCCCTCTTTCAGTGAGTTATATGTAAAGCTCCAGAGCTTAAGTATTGTTATGATATTCCCAACCCACAAGGAGGATGTCTGCTCCAACCCATGTTAGATATGCCATGGGAAGTGGAACCTCCTACATTGTCAGCAGTGGGGTATATAGTCAAAGTCATGTACATTTGGACAATCTCCATGGTCCCAGCCTGCCCGGGCCTTCTGCCCAGCTGGCTGGTTGGGCTGCACTCATGCATAGCCTGTGATGGTGGAATTAGACCTGTGAATACATTTGAATAGAAGAGCCTAGGGAGAGAGAACAGACCCAAATGCATGGCCCATCTCTCTGGGCAATAAAACCCGAAGGGAGGACAAAAAAGCAGAATAATGCTTATCTAATGTCTGAGACTCCTCTGTTCTGCTTTTGGGAGATAGGGTTCCAGTGTATTTCAGTCCCAAAGAGAAGATCTGGGATTCCTTGCTCCATTGTTTCTCTAAAGCACTTGCAGAGCTGGGAGCCTGAGGATCAATGGGAAGGGTGAAGAGGAAGAACAGCAACATGTCCTTGGACAGCCAAGGACACAAAACCACTGGAGAGAAGGCCAGTGATTCTGGATAGCGCCTGGTCTCTTTTACAGCAAGAACCCTGCCCACAGCTAGATTGAGGAGGGCCAGGCTTGGCATGGCCTTTCCCATCTAGAAAAACGTGCTTTCCTGGGATTGACACAAACCAGGCTCTCCTCACATCCTAGCTATACTTCGAAGCCCACCCAAAAATGGGTGTGATTTTTCTTGAGTAGGATCTCTTAGAGGTGAATTGTGATTGGTGGAAATCTGGCCCTTGTCTGGGTGACCTTCTGAATTGTGGAGTTCTTGCTTGAGCAGTCCTCCTGACTTCCTGTAGAGTGACCGTCAGTCACTCGTTTCCTTCATTCCTTCTCTGAAGGTCTCACAGCAATGTTCTGAAGGACGGTCTTGCTTCATGGTGGAAAGAATGCAGAGTTTGTCCTCCCATGGCCTATTCTACCCTACTTCTGAGAGCAGGTACAGACAAGGGGGGGCCTAAGCATTTGGAGCTGGACTCAAGGTCTGAATGCCAACTTCACCAAGTGGCAGCTAGAAGAGGGGTGGGCCACTTACTCCAATTTGCCAGCCCTAATATAGGATAATAAGACCCACCCAGTGAGTTGTAAGGAAGGATAGCTCACCCAGGAACGGAGTCTGGCACACAGAAGATGTTCAGTAAACGTTGGCTAGGGCTTATCATTGGGCAGGGCTTGCTATTCTCCAGGCAGTGTGCTCAGCCTTTGGGTGTATCATCGTCCTTATCTTCCCCATGGCCCATTGAGGTGACCACTATGATTGCTTCAAGCTTGCAGGTGTAGGGGCAATTGTTTAGGTCTGAAGGTGACTTTCAGGTCCAAGCCCAACTTCAATTGATTCTAAAGCCCCTGGTCCCAACCAGTCTCCGTGTTTCCTCCAGTAGTAGATAGTTCAAATGTTTCCTTTGAAACATTTGAAAACTCTGGCCTTAGGCCCTTGTTCAAGCTACTTCCTGTATCTGAGCTCCAGTTCTCTCCCTCATGAAAAGAAACAGATCTTAAGAAGTATCATGGAGAAGAATGAGGCTTAAATGTCCATGGAGATCCTGGTGTGGCTCTCCTGCTAATTCTTGGAGAGACGTTGCCTCCGTTTCCCCACCTGTAAGAATGAGGTTTGCTTTGATGGGTTCTGAGGGGCTTTCCTGTGTTGGACATCTTGAGTTGCTTGTGGGGAAGTTGAGGGTCAGAAAGTGGCCACAGACATGATTACCAGGCAAAGACACAGAGGGCCTTGTAGTCATGGGTGGGCTGATTGTGGACACTGGACATATGGAATAGCTGGATGCCCCCTCTTGTAAACTATCCCTGACAAGGTGATCAACACCAGACTTTAACCTTGCTGGGACTGGGTTCTGACCTTGCCTCTTGCTGGCCATGCATGTGACTTCACTCAACTGATATCTCACTCTCAACCTTAGTTCCTGTGTCAATTAAAATGGGAGCAGTGAAGGTGACTCTTCCAGAAGATTGCTGAGGGCAATGAGGTGCTTGTGTGATGAGCCCAGCCCTGAGCATTCCTCCTGTACTATCCTAGGTCTATGCTACCAGGAGCACCATCCTGGTTCTCCTTGGTCTCCTTGATGATAGAAGCTAACACTTGCAACTCTGGGTCTAGCACAGCATCTACTTGTGCTCACCAAATACCTTTGGAAATAGGGCATAAGCTTCTTCCTGTCCCAGAGAAGGAACTTGACCCAGGGACTGGATGCTCTGTCTCAGCCAGCCAGCTGGTAAAGGCTGGGTGATAGAACCACAGCTCTTAGAATTGGTTTAGTAGTGCTTCCACCTATAGTGCTCAGAGCCTTCACATTTTGTCCATCCAGTCACTTGGTGATCTGGTACTGGGATATCTTTACTTACTGCCATGGGGGTGGAAGTGAGTCTGCATGGGCAATTGGAAGCCAGCTGATAATGTCTGTAAAACTAAGTTTGGGAGGTTTTCAAGCTGGAGGTCATGCAGAGGGAACCCCTGGGGTGCAAACAGGGTCATTTTGTATTTGTATCCTTGAAAGATGGGGCTTTGCCAGGATTATGGGAAGCTAGTGCTAGTGTTGCCCCAGAGGTGACCTTCCTACTGGGCATTTCCAAGTTGCAGTCTCTTGCTAAAAGCAGGGACTGGTTTCCACAGGCCCAGGATTGCTTCAAGTTGGGCAGGGACGTTTTTTTTTCATGAGCCCTGTATAATGAGGTGTGGTGACCTCTTGTCATGAAAACTCATCCTCCCTCCAGGAACCCTACCCATGCAATGGCTTCTTGCCTGGGGACAGCAGGCAGTGACTGACATGTATGATTGGAGGAGATAATGAGACTGAAAGGATGCTCATAAATGTTTGTCAGATAGCCAGATGACTGTGCACCAGGGGTGGGGTGTGCTTGGAGCATCTAGCTGCTGTGAGCCATAAAAGCCTCATGGCCTGTGGGCAGCAATAAAGCTTATTCATTTGGAGCATGCTCAGGGCAAGACCTCTTAGACACAGCCTCATAAGAACGGCTTGTCAGATATTCTATCTCCAGCTTCCACCTCTTCCTGGAGTTCCAGACCCTTTTATCCAACCCTGTTTGCCATTGTCTCTGGGGTATCTTAAAGATGAGGTCTTTCCCCTTCATTCGTATGCAAGAGCCCCAGTCTCCCCTTGTGCCATCAGCCTAATCTCAGCTGGAAATCAGACCCCTATCCTCACTGCTTACCTTCCCTCACATCTAGTCCAGCACCAAATTTTATAGACTCCATCTCCAAAACCCATCTGGATTTCTACATTCCTGCAGGCTCAGTTACTCTCCTTGTTCCTGGCCAGCTCCATCTGCCTGTGGGCTGAGCCCCCTGCATTCTCCTCCTTCATTCCACTAGCCAACTACCCTGTTCTCTGACCTTATTCCCAAGGACCCACTGTGAACACTGTAGTTGACCAATCAGGTCCTGCTGACTCTCATCTTGTTACCCTCCCTTTCTTACTTGTGCTTAGCTAGTGCTAGTTTTCTAGTTCATACTCCATCAAAGCCCTAGTTCTTGCTATTCCTACTACCTGGATTTTTCCCTCGATGGTTCTGCCCAAGCTGGTTTTTTGTCCTCCTAAGTCTTATAGTCCTAGACTCAAGTCTTATCTTTCCAGTGATGCTTGTCCTGACTGTGCCATTTAGCATATTATTATTATTATTATTATTTTGTGCTGATACTAGGGCTTGAACTCAAGGCCTGGTTGCTGTCCTTTAGCTCTGTCTTTTACGGCTAGTACTCTACCACTTGAGCTATACCTCCATTTCCTGCTTTTTGTTGGTTAATTGGAAATAAGAATCTCATGGATTTCTTGCCTGGGCTGGCTTTGAATCATGATCTTTAGATTTCAGCCTTCTGATTAGCTAGTATAGGTGGGAGCCTCCAGTGCCCAGCGTCTCTTCATCTTCTTATTCCAAGGACATATTTCATATTATCTTCTAGTTTCTCACCATCTTATTTGCCCCTTAAGTCTAACTGCCTATTGCAATAGTAAGTATTTTCAGTGGGTCTTCCAGAAAGAAAATATTCTAGACTTCATGGCAGAATAGACTCTGTCACACATGCTCCCCTGTGCTACTTTTGTGTAAAAGAAGCCAAGTAGATTAGGTAAAGCTTGTGGACATGGAAAGGTGAAATTCATACAATTTTCATGTGTCTTAAAAATTTTTAAATATGGAAGTTGCTGGGCCCTGGGTGGCTCATGCCTGTAATCCTAACTTCTTGGGAGGCTAAGATCTGAGGATCACAGTTTGAAGCCAGCCTGGGCCCATGAGACTCTTATTTCCAATTAATCAGCAAAAAACCAGAAGTAGAGATATGGGCTGAACTGGTCATCTCCCTTGAGTGGAAAATCCAAATGAGAGTGTGAGGCCCTAATTTCAAGCCCCAGTACCAGCATACATACACAAACAAATGTAGATGTGATTTGTTACCGTTGGGCCTAAAAGAAATAGGCAACGGGACTGATTTGGTTTATAGGTTGCAGCTTACCATCTCCAGTTTGGAATGTAATTCCTGTAAGGTCCAAGGTCCTGTGTCCCTGGTTCATCACAGTACTCCAATGTTGCTACAGCTCTTGGTAGATAGAAAATGTTCTCTAAAACATGAAAAATGACATAAGGAGAGGTGACTATCCATGATGGCATAAGGAGAGGGGACTATACATGAAAGCTAATTGGGCATCTTTTAAAAATGGGGCCACATTTAAAAGCAAGGAGCCAGTGCAAGAAACTAAGGGAAGCCAGTGATGGTAGTGAGACATCTGAAGACTGGGCAGCAGGAATCTCTGGATCCCCAAGTCCATCCAGGATAATCATCACCCACCCAGCATCTGTGTTTCCTATGCACCAAGAGGATTCCCAATCAAGGCAGCTATCTATGTTCTGTTCTTTACATTGACAGTTTAGCAAGGCTCTCAGAGCATGAACTCAGGGACAGGTCATGAATATTTTGTTCTGGCACTAGGAGTTGACATCTTTAAACATAAGAAGCATTCAGTCTCACCTGGCACTTGTGCCATTTATATATCCTCTTTGTGTCCCCATTCTCCTAACCACTGGCACAGAGTAAACATTTTTCTGATTTCTCTAACAGCATTTGTCCCCTGCAAAAATAGTTTTGAGAGAAAATACGTAATAATAACTCTCAGAGGGAAGGTATTTGGCTCTGTCTTCCATAATTTATGATGGGACCTGTTTATTGCCTTGTGGTCATTTCACTGGTGGTCATTTGATGCTGTGAACAGTTGGATGGGGCCCCTTTTGGGCCATGTCTTCGGACATCAGTAGGAACATTTGGAAAGTTAAAGAAAAACTCAGGCAATTTATTGTAATTGGGTGTGGGGGATATAACTAGTGTCTACCTCTCATCTTGTACCTGAATCCTGGATGAATTGTATTTAATAAAGAGCAATGTATATATAAAAGATATAATTTTAGAGCTGTAAAAGTCCCTAAACATTACTAAGATGGCAATTCAAAGACTAAGTTGACTGTATAAAAGTTTAAAAAAGAAAAGAAAAAGCTGTGTGCCAGTGGCTAGCACCTAGTTACCCCAGAGGCTGAGACTGGAGGATCATGGTTTGAAGCCAAGTTAGGCAGAAAAGTTCCTGAGACTCTTGTCTCCAATGAACCAGCAAAAAGCTTCAAGTGGAGCTGTGGTTTAAGTGGTAAAGCAACACTCAGGAGAGAAAAAACAAGTGAGATTTCAAGGCCCTGAATTCAAGCCCTAGTACTGGCACCAGAAAGAAAACGTCTTAAAGCAACAATAAAACAAGAAAAATCATGAGAAACCACAATCTTGCAGACAAATTTTCAGACAAAAGGTTAATTGTTTCAATCACTAAGGAGGAAAACAACTGAAAAAATAGCGGAGAACATACATTGGTGTGTGTGCATATATTGTACACACATGGATAGATGTGAATGCATAAATGCGTATAAAGGGCATAAGTAGACAGCTCAAAAAAGCACTGCAATTTGTCGACAAATATTTGTAAAAAAATTTTTGAGCATTTTTCAAAAACCCTGTAAATGAAAATAACCTCAAATACCTTGTTCTACCTGTCAAGGCGGCAGAGATAAAAACAAATGATGGTGGCCATGTGGCCAGCTGTTAGTGAACAGTTAATTGATGCAACAAAGTTAATAGCTCAGCTTCTAGAAACTGAGACTTGGGCAATATTTGGAGCATTTTCTCTATTGTCATTGTGATTGGGATGGGGGATGTTGGTCACTATCCCTGACTAAGTCAGTAATAGGTGCTGGGTAATAGCTGGTTGGATGAATGAATGGATGGATGATAAACATGAGTAAATGTGAGGAGATAATATACCAAGGGTCCTCAAATGATTTGAGTAGTAACACACATTTCCATGCTCTACAGTATATATTACTTAAATACTAGCAGTCTAGACTAGGAAACAAGTAGTTTAATGAATTTCCTGCCCAGCAGTTGGCTGGAAAAACTAACATTAATTCAGTGACAATGACTCCTTGAGGGAATGGCATACTGTAGGTAGTGATTCATTTCTACCAGGCAGTCATGCTAGGCACACAACTGTCCCTCCGTGTTGAATTGGAGCTGAAGTATATCATATATTTTTGTGTGTGAAGTCTAATTTTTGTGTGTTTCAGTACTGGGGCTTGAACTCAAGGACTGGGTTGCAGCCCTCAAAGCTCTACCACTTGAGTCATACTCCTACATCTGGGTTTTTGGTGGTTAATTGGAGATAAGAATCTGAGACTTTCTGCCTGGGCTGACTTTGAACCACAATCCTTAGATCGCAGCCTACTGTGTAGCTAGAATTTCAGGTGTGGGCTACTGACACCTGGCTCAATTGCTAAGTTTTAAGATCCTAGTAGACGAATTATAATTAGGAAGTCAATTATCAATGCCTTTTCTCCAGTTTCCCCTGGTGTCAGGATTTTGTAGGAAATGCTGTTCTCCTCTTTAACAAGCCCCCACATACATAAGTTGGGCTTCATTTCTAGAGTTAGCACCAGCAGGAAAACCTTGGGTAATAGCATTCTTACTTGAGGCAATCTAATTAAACTTCATATTGACTTGAAGTAGCCCCCAATGGATAGATCAAGCAGCGTTTTAGGTTGCAAATGTTCTAAGAAGAAATATTTAATTAGACTGGGGGATGTTTAAAATAGCTTTCTCTCTTAATGTTGGTGCCTGCTGGCTTGTTTTTCCTGATGTCATTAATCATCAGTGAAAGATGTCAGAATTCCTAGTCTGTCAAAATTCTTGTTGAAATCCACCTACTGGGGGCCATTTGACATGGAACGTGAAATGCCAGATGTCTCTAAATTTTGACACTTTTTTCCCAGCCAATGGCACTGCAATTTTTAGACAATTAAATTTAGATTATTTCTTCAGAAGGAGAAACCCCTGCTCACGATATTTCTCTCATGGTGTTCTGTGGAGCTTAAGGTAGGTGGCAAGATGGTCATGTTGAATGTGAGGAGGAAGATAATCTTCCCTGGTCTTGAGACTCTGAAGAGCTTTTGAAACTCAAGACTTAGGCTTAAACAGTATACGAGAGAGAGGCTTTGACAGGGTTCTTACCTAATATTCGATAATCTCTTATAATTTTTTAAATGAATCAACAACTTAAAATTATCAGGAAATTAGAGAGCAGATATGCCTTTGCTTTACTTGTGAATTGTGTTATTGAAGGTTGTATCGATTAGGCTTCCATTTAAAAATAAAATCCCAAGTACTTAACAGGCACTACTCTAATTGCTTTGTGTGTGTTTAAGTCCTAAAACTACCACCATGACCATGTGAGGTGAGTTCTGGGGTTATGTCCATTTCACAAGTAAGGAAATGGAGGCCCAGATTCTACTCCCTAGTGGGAGACAGATCCATGACTAAAGCTTTGCTCTGGCTCTAGGGTGAGGTTCCTAACTCTACTTCTATTTTGTAGTGTCTTGTATCTTTTCTAAAATAAATAGAAGATAACTATGATTACATTCATAACAAGAAGAAACAAATATTTAAAATTATATTTTCTATAGGGTTACAACTTGTTATGAAGGCAAAGAAGAGAAAATAAAGGAGAAAAAAAACATTGATAGGAAAAAAAAACACTGAAAAGTTCATTGTGATTGTACTTTCCTGGACTAATAAAGAGCATTTTACTTCTTTATATGAGGTTTTTTTTTTTAAATTTGATTTGTGTGTGTGTGTGTGTGTGTGTGCGCGCGCGCGCACACACACACACACACACACACACACCAGCACTGGGGTTGAAGTCAGGGCCTCAAGTTCTTGCTTAGCTCTTTTGCTCAAGGTTGGTAGAGCCACAGCTCTGCTTTCAACTTTTTGCTGATTAATTGGATATAAGATTCTCACTGTATTTTCTACTCAGGCTGGCTTCTGTGATCCTCAGATCACACTTTTCTTTTGTTTTCTTTCTTTCTTTCTTTTCCTTTCTTTCTTTCTCTTTTTCTTTCTTCCTTCCTTCCTTTCTCTCTCTCTTTCTTTCTTCCTTCCTTCCTTCCTTCCTTCCTTCCTTTCTTTCTCTCTTTCTTTTTATTTCTTTTTTTGAGGCTATGTATTTTGCTGTATAACCTAGGCTAGCCTTGAACTCATAATCCTATAACCTCAGCTTCTCAAGTATTTGAGATTGCAGGTTTGTGCCATCACACCCAACTGTGTTTTGCAAATTTTAAATGGTGAAAACATATCATTTAAACATAACATTTACTTTTTCAATGGAAAGACAGGAATTTAGGTAGGGAGGTTTTAAGATTGGCCAGAATCCCTACTGCTGGTTAGAATTTCCTCTCGGATTCCTTCTATTCTCTCCTCTGCCTGTGATCCAGACGATCTTGCTGACCAGGTGGAGACCAAGATGCCCCGACTCCAGGCACACAATAGGCTTTTATGTTTCTTTAATAAATGAACTGGATAGTTATAGAGTCATTTGTTAACTTACTACTTGGAAGTATATTTCTTTTTGCTTTTTTTTTTAAATGTGATTTTTTTTTCTCCCAGTGTTCATTACCTCTAATAACCCCCTGTCTCCAGGCATTTACCTTCCCATACAGGGCTCCATTCCAAGTCAGTCCTACCCACACAGCTGTTTTTATCTTGTGGAATTCATTTCACAAGCAGTGAAGCCAATCATTTACACATCCCACTTTTCCTTGGCTGTTCACATGTCATTAGTCTGCACACCACAGCCTCCTCCCCAGGAAGTAGCCGTCAGAACCAAATCTGATCTCCTACCTGGAGTCACTGGGACCACAGGAGGAGGCACTGGCAAGGAGAGACAAGCCTGCCACTCATCCATGAGGGGACAGCCATTACTCTTCAAGAGTACCAGGCCAGACTAAACCAGATGACTTTCGAGAAAGTCCAGAGCACTCACAGTGGCCTCTGTTCTCCATCAGGGACTGCCATTCTCCTGGCTCTCTCTAGGCCTGAGTTCTTTCTTTTGGATTTACTTTTAAAAATGCATTTTCTCGTCATCCTGCATTATTTTCTTTTCACTGTGTTATCTTCTAGATCAGTACACCCATTTCTTTGACTTACACAGTACACACTCCTATACTCAAAATCCAAGTCTAGGTTTTGTGAAGATGGCAGTGGATGAATCTTTAAAAAAAATTGAACAAAACAACTGTTCTTGCTAGGCTCCAGTGAGTGACTGAGGTGTCTCATCTTAGCTACCCAGGAAACTGATATCTCAGGATTGTGATTCAAAGCCAGCTCAGGGAGACCAATCCTAGAGACTCTTATCCACGATGAACCAGCAAAAAGCCAGAAATGAAGGTGTGCTCAAGTGGTAGAGCCTCAGTCTTGATGGAAAAAGCTAAGGAAGAGGGCATAGTCCCGAGTTCAAGCCCCGCCATAGTCACTAAAACAAGCAAACAACAAGAAAAATTGTCCTAAATTCCTACAGCTAGATAAAAAGAAACAAAGCCCGAAAACAATGGAAAACATTTACCTAAATGAGCATCCAAATCACCTCCCTTCCTAAAGCCAGGTAGTCCTACTAACTCTATGTGAAAGTCGCCACAAGACCTACATGGCCCTCACACCAGTATATGCCAGGTGCCTGAGCGCAGCAGACCTGAAAACCTCCTACAGATGCTCACTGGTGGCTAGTTTAGGAAAAGAGATGCAAGTGGGGCTTTGTCTTCTGCCTCTGATCACAGGTGAGCTCCAGGGCCCTCTATAAGTTTAGAAGATTAGAGTGTGTGTGTGTGTGTGTGTGTGTATGTGAGTGTGGTGTGCATGTATGCACATAGGCATGTGTGTTTGAATGTGAATATATTTAAACATACATAATTTGAAAAAAATATTAATATGAATAGGTATAATATGAATGTACGTATAGTATCTATAAATAGTATGAACATACGCATACACATTTTTTGACAGTACTGGAATTTGAACTCAGGGCATTACATTTGCTAGGCAAGTGCTCCTTTCTAGCACTTTCATTTGTTTGCTTTAGTTATTTTTTCAGATAGGTTCTCCCATTTTATTCCCCTCCAGACCATCCTCAGACTGAGATCCTCCTACCTTTGCCCCCCCCCCCCCCCCATAGCTAGGATTATAGAGTTGTGCCATCATGTCCTACATATGGTTTGAGTTGAAGATCCCACTTTTTCCCAGGGCTGGTCTGAAATGACGGTCTTCTCAATCTCCATCTACCAAGTGTCTGAGATGACAAGCATGAACTAGGAATATATATTTTTGATAACTACAAAATCCTTTTAGAAGAGAATACTACTGTCAGGCAAAATTGTCTTAATTCTACAAAAAAGAACATAGCTCTTATTACTGTAGCTCTTGCTTCATCATACTAGTCTCCTTAATTTTCTGCTAATTTAAAATGATAGTGCTTTTTTATTGAAAAGTGCCTTGAGGAAGTGAGGATATAGCTCAGAGGTAGAATGCTTGCCCACCATCCATGATATCTGGGTTCAATTTCCAGTGACATTTTCTCTCTCTCTCTCTCTCTCTCTGTTTCTGTCTTCTCTGTCTGTGTCTCTTTCCCTTTGATGCTATGAAATGAAAGAAAAAAAATCACTTTAAAATTGGAAACAAGTCACAAAAAAATCTGTCTGAATTTTGAAATACTGGTAGAGCATTTCCTGATGCCTGGTGAGAGCCACTGCAGATCAAGGCTCCTCCGGGGGCTGCAGAGATAGTAATGCTGAGGGTTTGTGCTTGCCAGCATTGGTGATCCCACCGGAAGGTGGTTGCCTATACAGGAAGCTCTGGGCTGTAAGCATGATGCTAGGGTTCTTCTTAGGTCTCTAGTTGTGTCATGTCTTCTGCCCCATGGACTGAGAACAAGACTGTTTGTCTTTACCAGGGCCTGGATGCAGCAGCCTTCCTTTCTTCCCACCAAATGTGAGTGTGTTGGCTTCCTGGTGGGAGGAGGGTTTTGATATGCAGAATCTTAACTCTATCCTGGATCAGAGAAACAGACGTACCACATGATTTTGTGTATGGCACTCAGGATTTAGGTCTAATTCAAGCCCACAACTCATAAAAGTCCAGACAATAAAAAGTGAAGATGTAAAAGATAAAAGAGTTCTTTCAGATGCGATTAAAATGTTGTTTTAAAAAATCATTCTTAACCATATTGTTCTATCCTTTACGATTCCATTTTTATATTGGAAAAAGGGACTTTCACTACACTAACCCAGCTTTAGGAAACTAACATCTTCTGGTCATTAAAAGCAGGTTCTTCCAGTTCAGCCACAGCATTTGGCCTGCCATCTGCTTCAGAGTGCATTCATTCCCTGTGCTCAGGACTCTGCTGATATTTTAATTCTTGCAGATAAATCCTGTGGGTCCCCCCCCCCAAAAGAAACAACCCTGATATTACATCTGAAATCCCTAGCAAAAAGTCATCCAAGTTTCTCTGGAACTAAAAGAAAGGTGTGCTGTAACTAAGATAGCAACAGTCATCAACAATCATGGTGATCTCTTGAACACAGGATTACACTTGAGCCTGTAGACATTTAAATGCATTTACTGGGTGTTAATTAAACAAATAGCAAAGTGACAGCTGACACATTATAAACTCATGCGGCTGAGTGTTGAGTCTGGGCTGGCTGACCTGTCCCCTCTTTCCAACACTACCCAGACAGGTACCACTGGACAGCTCCATTTTACAGGTAGAAACAGTGAGACTTAGAGGTGAATGGAAATAACTTGACTAGGATTTTATTCCAAATCTGTATGACTCAAGAACCTGATATTTCATTTAATTGCTTTTGAGTTATTACGTATACAGGGATTGGGGCTTGAATTCAGGGCCCCACATTCTCACTTAGCTTTGTCCATTCAACGCTGGTACTCTACAACTTGAGCCACACCTCCACTTTCAGCTTTTTGCCTGTGAATTATAGATAAGAGACTCTCAGATTTATCTCCTTGGGTTGGCTTTGAAGCGGGACTCTCAGATCTCAGTCTCCTGAGTAACTAAGACTACAGGTGTGAGAGACACTAGTACATGGCCTTAATCACTTTGGATGTATCTTGCCAGCTTAAGGTTCAATGTCAATTAAGCCTGAAACTGTTTACAATGTGAAAAAACATCCCCATTTTGACCCAGAAGTCAGAGTAGCACATTGCTCCACATAAATAGGCAATGTCACCCTAAGAAGTAGTTTAATCTCTGTGCGTTTTAGGTTTTTTGTTTGCAGAATGAAGGAGTGCATGGCAAGAACTAGTACCAAAGAACACTTTTCCTTCTGACATTCATTCATCAAATGTTTAATTGAATTTCTATATAAGGGAACTACTGGAGATATAATCAATAAGGAGATAAGGAGCTGTGAATCCTGAGAAGAAAGAGCTAACACTCTTGTGGAGAAGAAAAACTCACAGATCATCAGAATATATTATAGTCTCTCACAAAGTCTCTCTCTCACACACACACAACACACACACACACACACACACACACACACACACACACACACACACACACACACCTGTGAGGACAGAGGCAAGACAGAGCAGAGAGGAGATGAGACTGGCTATATTCATATTTCCATCCCCCAAGTCCCTGAGACTAATAGGCTTGTCAGTTTTCATTGCAAGGTCCTAGTCATATGCATGGAAACAAGAAAATCTGAATGGTTAGGAATCAGTGACCAGTGGAAAAGTAGGTGATTTACTCTAGACTGCAGGAACAAGAAGTGTAAAAGTAAGGTGCTCATACTCTGTCAGGTGACCTGGAAAAAGCATTGGGAGCTTGTGTCCCAAAGGAGGCCCAGATGAAGTAACAACAGGTTGATTTTGGATGAGTGAGTTGGAATCCAAGGGGTTTGGCTCTTTGTATGGAGGACTTTTGGTTAGGAGAAGAACTTGTAGTACTACTGGTTTAGGAGAGCTCTGATGTCTTATGTAGAACTACTGAACCCTAAATAACTTTATATGACTACTTAAGGATGATAATGGAAACAACGTCTGTAGGAAAGGATATTGTAGGTGTTTCCCTATTTTAAATGAACAACTACAAACTTCACCAAACTACCAACCCAAGTTAGAGAATTATTGACATTAATGAAGCAGTGAAGGTTGAACTTGAACATGGGAATCTGTTGAGATATAGGGAATAGGTTTTCTGCTAGGAGTCTACTTACACAGAGTAAGAGACTTGAGTGTGAATAATGTGAATTTCAGTTTACTAGGAGGTGGAGTCTGTTTGCTCCCTGAATCTGGGCTGGCCTGTGGTACTCTACCCCTTGAGCCACTCCTCCATTTTTGGCTACTTTTTGCTGGTTAATTGGAGATAAGAGTTTTGCGGATTTTTCTCCCTGGCTAGCTTTGAACTATGACTTGTGGCAGCTTCTGTAATAGAGCAGAAGAAGCAGTTTCCTGAGTAGCTAGGATTATAAGTATAGACATCAGCACCTGGTTAAACATTATTTTTATAGTATATGTTACTTATACAAAATAATTGTGACATTTTCATGAATTTATATATGATAGTTTCATCATATTCATGCCTCTCTCTTGTAATACCCTCCTCTTTTTGCCTCAGTGTGAACAACCCCAGGATGTCTCACTGGTCACCATCCCTGTTGAAATTTAGGCTAACTCCAATAATGTGAACAGACTGTGGACTCCAGATCTAGTGACCACAGCCCAGTTCAGCTAAACTTCGCAGGCCTGCTTAAGACTTGCGAGTAAGTAGACGATATAGACAAAAAGAAGAAAGTGTGTATGTGTGTGTGTGTGTGAGAGAGAGAGAGAGAGAGGAATTATACAATTACTGAACAAGTTGGAAGGTTCCAAGCTTCTCCCTTCCCTCCCCTCCCCTTCCCTTCCCTTCTTTTCCCTCCCCTCCCCTTCCCTTCCCTTCTCTCTCTTCCCTTCTCTTCTTCTTTCTCTCTTTTCTCTCCTCTCCTCTCTCTCTTCTCTCTCTTCCTGCTTTTTCTTTCCTCCTTATTGTTCCTTCCTTCCTTCCTTCCTTCCCTCCTTCCTTCCTTCCTTCCTTTCTTCTTTCCCTTCCTTGCTTTCTCGCTCTTTCTCTTCTTTCATACGAATTGTGCATCCTTTAGACAAACATGCTATACCTCAATCCTCTTTTTGCTCTTGTGTGTGTGTGTGTGTGTGTGTGTGTGTGTGTGTGTGTGTGCTAGTCCTGGGGCTTGAACTCAGGGCCTGGGGGCTGTTTCTGAGCTTCTTTTGCTCAAGGCTAATGCTCAAACACTTGAGAAATAGCTTCACTTCATGTGTGTGTGTGTGTGTTTGTGCACGTGTGCGTGTTTTGTGAGGGGGTACTTTATTGGAGATAATGTTATGGATTTTCCTGCCTAGACTGGCTTTGAACCACAATCCTCAGATCTTAGCTTCCTGAGTGACTAGGATTACAGGCATGGACCACTGACACGAAGTAATTTTTCTAGATGGGGTTTGCACCTTTACCAGTCTAGCCTCTGAGCAATTCCCATCTACCTCCACCTCCTGAGTAGCTGGAACCACAGGTATACATCACCATGCCCAGCTTGGTTTGCAATGAGGTCTCACCAGCCTCACCAATTTTGCCCAGGCTGGCTTCCCACCCCAGCACCCGGGTCCCTGTCTTCTGAGTGGCTACCACTCTACATATACACTTTCAGAGACTTAGTTTTTGACTGCATCAAATTAGCTTATCAATGTATCAAATCCCTTTTCAAAGGTTTGATTCTGAAGACATCACCTTGATTTGCCAAATGGTATGTTGGAAGGATTTGATTGAAAGGTTTTCAAGTCATCAGATTTGCAATTGACCTGGTACCCCCTGTAGTGTCCTAGTAACATCTGTAACATACAATTCATTGCCAGTGTAAACTGAATGAATGAAAGAGGTTTCTCAGAGGTGCTTAACCTTTTCTGGTCTGTACCTTGATGGCCTTGGCTGAGTTTCACATTCTGTTCATTTCCTTTCAGTTAAGATACATGACAGTGAAAGTGACATCATAGGCACAATGTGAAGCGACTCTTAATCAGACATAAAGACCCAATGATGGCAAATGTGAGCCATGTACTGCTTCCACACTCCTGGCAGGAACCCTGACACCTGTCACAATGGAGCCGGATGCTGTACATCATGGTTCTGAGGTTTCATCAGCATGCCAAGCCAGGCGCCTCTTCCTCTCCTGGCTGTGCCCTTTGCCTGGGCAAAGGCCGGGTGGATTCTTTTTATTTCTTGGCAATTAATGTGTTGTCTGGCACGAACGGTAATTGATAAATATTTGCTGAATGGATGGCTGTGCTCCTCCTCCCCAGGGAGGGACTGAGTAATGCTCTCCATGCCCCAGTAAATCAGGATGCCCCCCCCAATTGGAAGGGAGGATTGCATAGACAAACACCAGCCTCCCCTCAGTATCTTGCCTGCTATTCTGGCTTCCCTAGGGAGAATCATAGATGCTTTGTTACCAAGTAGACCATTACCAGTAGGCCTGTTCCCACTCTAAACCTAGGTAGAAGCTTAGTGTATTTTCAAGTTCTTGTCTAAACTGCCCTTGAGGTTTAAGTTCTGTAGTCTGCTGTCTTTATTGAAAATACTCCTAATATAAGGAGAGGGGACCATAAGCTCTAATAAGATGTAAAATAGTGGCTAGAGATGAATAATGGGGAAAACCCCTGGTATCCAGGGTACTGAGGAAACTTAAGAAAGTTACAGAGGGGACTATGAATGAGACAAAGTTTAAGATCTGAAAGTTGTAAGCGAGAACCAAGATATCTAATATGGGCAGTCCTAGGAAGAAGGGACAGTAAGTCCAATGGCTCTGTGATGGGGGCATAATCAGCATGATGGAAGAGTGGCCGTGAGACCTCTGTGGTTGGGGGAGCTGGGCAAGAGGAAATAGGAGGCGATGTCCTGGAGGTAAGGGGACACCTGGAGGGACTGGTGGATTATGGTAAGAATAGTGGTTTTGCTGTACACAACTTGTGTGGGGTTATTGTTACTTTCTTAGTTTTATTATCTTTAGTTGGGCAGTTTATGAGTACAACACGTCTTGATCGATGTCACCCCTTTCATCATATTCCCCTCACTTTTCCCAACACCATCCATCCTTAAATTTTCCTAGTTCCATCTTCACATATATACATTAAATATTAGGCCTGCATTCTTGGGAGGGTTTTGATCAGAGCAATGCGAATATCTGACTCGGGACTTAATGGAGTCACCTAAGCTATTCTGTTGAAGAAAACCTGAAAGAGACTAAGGGTGGATATGGGGAGGCTGGTGGTTATATGACCACCACCAGGTAAGGGTTGGTGGTGATGTGGAAGATGGTGTAAAGTGGCTGGATTCTGGATGTACTTTGGAAGTTGAGCTGATTGATGTTCAGCTGTTAGGCTGAGTGTGGGCAGGAGGGGAACCCCTGGAAATTGAGCTCTCAGTGCTCAACGTTAGGCCTAATGTTTCTGGAGAGAGGGTTTCTGACATCAAGGGTCAATATGAAATACCCACTCATTTTAATAAGGTCTATCACCAGTGGGCTTACCTTCCCTTTTCAAAACCATTTCCAAGTTAGGAACTTTGTAGATTCACTTTGTTCTTCACTGACTGTGAAGAACCTCCTATCAGTAAGCCACAAAAGGTAAGAGGAACTCAGAGATCAGAAGCTGGTGGATTCCTTCAGGTCCTTCAAGTCCCTGGGGCCTGGACAAAAGCCAGTTGACCACACATAGAAATGGTGTCATTATATTACAGCTTGAAAGAGCAATTTCCTTCTCAATCCTGTTTTTGTTACATATGAACTGAGCAGCTAGGTAGAAAAATCTTAAGTGCTTTTTAGATATTTCTTTGCGCTTTTTAACCCAGAGAGATCAAGCCATGCACAGAGATCTAAGATAAGCAATAGCATCTTGCTAGAATTTTATTTCAGTTTTTAACATGTTGTTGTAAAGGTGATATATAGAGGGAATACATCTACATGATTCAGGTAATGAGTGCATTTCCTTTTGAACAGTGTCATCCTCTCTCATTCTCCCCCATTTTCCCCCTCCTGACTTCCCTCTCTTCAAAGTTGTATAGTTCATTTACAACATAGTGTCTAGTGGGTTTTACTGCTGAACTGGTTCACATTTTGTCTCACTCTTTCTGTGCTTCCCTTTCCCTTCCCCAAGTCAGATAAACTTATATACAAGACAAAAGGCACAGAAATTATATACAAGACAAAAGGCACAGAAATCAGAAACAGTAACAGAAGGGAATAAACCAAAGCAAACAGGAAAGGAGAAAAGAAAAAAAAGAACAGTAAACAGTATGATGCAGAACAAATACACTTGGTGATAATCCAAACTGAAATTCTAAAATTTTAAATTAAAATTTAAAATTCTAGGGAATTTTAGAGCTTCCGTATTAAATTTTAGAATTTTAGTTTGGAAATCACTGTGCATTTTTTCCCAAACATATTTATTTGTGGACTCATATTTGTCCGTTAGTATACTCTTAGCAGAGTACACCATGTGATCGTCATAATGTTTGATATAAATAAGACACTAAAAGCATGAGTATGAGTGCAGAGATTCTTTTGTGTATTTGATTTATATTTCAAAAACTTTAAAAAGTAGATGTGTGTATAGAAAAGAAAACTTAACAGCTTGCTAATTTCTCCCAAAGGGAGCACTTGTATTTAGCCTCAGATCAAGACAGAAAGCATGAAAGCATGGGGCAAGTCCCTTCTCTGTAACTGATGCCTGCCTCCAACCCTTTCCCCCAAGTTAAACCCAATTTGCTTTCAACACCTCAGAGAAGCTTTGCAAGTTTTGCAACATACTTATGGAAGTATAAATTCTTTTGCATTTGGTATCTTGAGGACTACTTATAGTTTTCATCTATGTTGTTTATGAAACACGGACTCATTCTTTTTCATGGATATATATTATTGCACTATATGCACACATTGTGATTTCTTTACCTATTCTGTGCCGAGTGGACTGTTTCTCATGTGTGCTTAGTAGTTAGAGATGCCTATGAACATTGTTATACATATCTTTGAGTATATATACCTGTGCATTTTTTCTTAGGTACACAGATTTTAGCCACTCTTGCATGTGTGTGGTTGCATATCAATGTGAGGGTTCTTGGTGATTAATAAAATGGAAACGCCATATTTTTTTCTGCTTTCTGATCATTTGCATATCCTCTTTTAAAAAATACCTGGTAAAAGCTTTTGCCTATGTATTGACTTATTTAGTACCAGTACTGGTGCTTGAATTCTTGTGTGTGTGTGTGTGTGTGTGTGTGTGTGTGTATGTATGTCAGTCATGGGGCTTGGATTCTGGGCCTGGGTGCTGTCCCTGAGTTCTTCAGCTCAAGGCGAGCATTCTACTACTTGAGGCACGGCACCACTTCTGGTCTCCTAGTGGTTAACTGTAGATAAGAATCTCATGGATTTTCCTTCCAGGCTGGCTTTGAACCACCATCCTCAGATCTCAGCCTCCGTAATAGCTAGGATTACAGGCCACCAGTGAGCCTCCAGTGAGCCACCAGTGCCAGGCTGGCCTCACATTCTTGTTTGCCTTTTTCCAATCAAGGCTGGTACTTCACTTTTGGCATTTTCTACTTAACTGGTTTCAAACTGCAATATAGGCTGGTTTCAAACTGCAATTTTCACAGGCATGAACTATGATTTCAATTCTTTGATATTTGTTTTGATGTGGCTCAAGAAGGTGTCAGTTTTAGTAAATGTTCCACAAAATAGTGAAAAAATATGTTTATAGTTGTTGGGTACAGTGTTCATGTAATCATATGTTGTTTATGGGAATATGTCTTGAGAAATGCATTGCTAAGT
This sequence comes from Dipodomys spectabilis, assembly GCF_019054845.1. Classification (NCBI taxonomy): domain Eukaryota; kingdom Metazoa; phylum Chordata; class Mammalia; order Rodentia; family Heteromyidae; genus Dipodomys; species Dipodomys spectabilis. The sequence continues at coordinate 3,559,120 of NW_024870731.1, forward strand.
GACTTCATCATTATGCAAACATTACATGCTGTGTTTTCACATAATAGGACTGCTATGATAGTGGGAGAGAGAAAGCAACAGGGAAGGTTGTTCTGAGCAAAGTATAAGATATGCATGTCCTTAGTGCAATTAATACAACCTAGAAACCAATGAAGGATGGGAGAGTAAAACAGGCCATGGGGCATCATGAGGAGGGCTAAAAAGGATGGTGAATGCAGATAAATATGGTCCATGTAGTTTATCTGAATGCATGAAAATAATATAATGAAATCTGTTAAAATTGTTTTAAGAAAAAAGAGTGGGATGAGGGAGCGTGACAGAAGGAGGAAGTTGATTGGCATGTTCTTGTAGAATGTCACAATGAAGCTGTCCTCCTAAAACTAATGTATGCTAATAAATGAAAGACTTCTCTGATGTCGCTAGGCAATATAATCTTATAGGCACACCATGATACATGTGCTCTGTTGGTGACTGAAAAGTCATTATGCAACCCATGGTTGTGAATAAAACCAGTTACTGATGAAGCATATCAAAATCTCCCATATGATTATAGATTTGATTTACATATGTATAATACATATTTATATTTGGTGTGTGTATTTTTGAAGCACTATTATTAAGTGTATTCATATAAAATGATTATACTTTTCTGAGGAATTAATCCAAAAGGTTTTTAACTCTAGCAATGCTTCCTATCTTAAATTCTACATGATAAGGCACTAGTTGCTCTCTTTTGATCATTGTTTGCCTGTTTTTTCATATTTTCACTTTCATCTTTTCTATATCTTTTATGTTTATGTAACTTTTAAGCAGCACATATATACATATATGTGTACATATATGTATACCTATACACATAATGGCCACACTAGGGTTTGAATTAAGGGCCTTGTGTACTTGTTCAGCCGATGCACTGTCTTTTGCTGGTTATTTTGAGATAATATGTCAGATTTTTCTACCAAGAATGGCTTTGATCTGCAAAACTCTGGATCACAGTCTTTTGAGTAGCTAGGATTAAACTGTGAGCCACTGGCATCCAACTTCAAACAGCATGTACTTAAAATGTTCAATTGTATATTTTGTCTTTGAAGTAGAGTATATGGTAGTCAAATCTATAATCTCACAACTTTTACAACTTTTCTATTTAATTTTACTCTCTTTTGTGCCTTTTTTGGAAGTAGTCAATTTATTATTGCCTTTTCTTGTTTTGTTGACTTCTTTTTCTTTTTTTTGTCAGTCGTGGGGCTTGAACTCTGGGCCTGGGCGCTGTCCCTCAGCTCTTCAGCTCAGGGCTAGTGTTCTACCACTTGAGCCACAGTGCCACTTCCGGTTTTTTTTTTCTTTTTGCTTATGTGGTGCTGAGGAATCGAACCCAGGGCCTCAGGCATGCAAGGCAAGCACTCTACCACTGAGCCACCTTCCCAGCCCTCAAGGTTGGTGTTCTATCATTGTGTATACTATGTCTCTATTTCCAGCTTTTTGCTGGTTAATTGAAGGTAAGAGTCTCATGGGCTTTTTTGACTTGGCAGGCTTCAAACCTTGATCTTCAGATCTCAGTGTCTTGTAGCTAGGGTCACAGGGATGAACTACGAGCACTAGGCTCTTTCCACTGTTTTAATTCTTATGTGCCTTCTCACGTTGCCATTTAGCATAATTTTTCTTCTCCAAAGGACTCTCTTTAGTAGGATTTTTTTTTTACTGCATGTCTGCTGGATATGAATTCTCTCGTTTTGTTTGAAAATGCGTTTACTCTATAGACCTTTGGGGAGGATGTTTTTACTGAGCATCGGGTTCTAAGTTGGTGCTGATTTGCTTTCAGCATGTCAAAGATGTCATTTTATTATCCCCAAACTTCTATCATTTCTTTTTAAAAGTCAGCTTCTATCATTATTGGCGTTCTTTTGAAGGTAATATGTTTCTTTTCTTTGGCTGCTTTTAAGATTTTTTTTCTTTTTGTTTTGAAATAGTCTGACTGTGTTATGCCTTGTGGTTTTCTTTATCCTATTTGTGGTTGTAAATATTTTTTAACCTTTAACTTGATGCCTTTGGTAAATTTGGGGAGAAAAATTCAGCTAGTATCTATCCAAGTATCACATCTGTTCAATTTTTTCCTTGTTTCTCTTTCAGGAACACTAGACACATACATGTTATAACTTTTCATAGAGTCCCACTTTGGTCTTATGTAACTCTACATTTTGTATATTGTTTTCTCTTTTCTGTCTCTATCTTCTGCTCATCTAATTTACAAATCCTTTTCATTTTCTAATCCATCATAATTGTCATCTATTGAATGTGTATTTTCAATGATTATGTATCCAATTCTAGAATTTTCATTTTTGTTTTGTAAAAATTTTGGTTTTCACAAAATTGTTCATGTTGTCACTTTGCTTTATAAGTTATGGTTGTTTTGTGTTTTATAACTGATAAAGCCAATGAACATAACAATATAGGTTTGTACTTTGTTCTTGGTTCTTGGCTATTTGGTTAAATCTCTTGGCGTGTCTGGCAGGTTGTGATCCAACCTAGACTTAATGTATGATTAACTGTAGAGACAATATGAGTCTCCAATTTCCTTTGTCTTCTAGAAAAAAAGTCATATGTACATTGGCTCCCCTCAGGTCTTCTGAGTACTGGTAGATCTCCTTATTATATTGGAATTTGAGCTGGCTCAGCCACTGGGATTTAATCTTTGTGCGAGGCGACCTACTTCTACTTCACCCTCACTTTTCATGTGTAGTCCTTGAGGACTTTACCAGGCTTCTCTTCTTGTTATATCCCAAACTTCAGTTTTTATTATTATGGGATTTGACTCCTGAGCTTCTAAATCCTATGTTTCCAAACCAGCACAGCTTGGAGGAAAATGGTGCTGTGTATGCTAGATTTATCTCAGGGCTTCTCTTCCCTCCTGGCACTCTGGCCCCTAGCTGTCTTAGTGGTTCTTGAATATCTACAAAAAGAAGTTCTTTGTTTTTTATTTTCATATTTTATTATATATTTATTTCAGCATTTTGAGTTGTTTTTGGCAAAAGAGCTTGTCTGAAGCAAACTAGTCTGCCATGGCTAAAAGCAGGAGCCCATTCTACTTACTTTTTATCATTACCTTCTATTTTAAGACCAGTGATTCTAACTTTCCTTTTATATGAATGTGATAATTTTCTTGCTTAGTGTACACATTCTAGCAAATACACAAAATAGTGTAATAAATTGCCATTTCCTTCTATCCACTGTGGGCCTCTGTTTAAAGAAGAGTTGCTTTATAGGAAATAGTAAGTAAATAGTCATATAAATGGTTCTTGGAGATAATAAAAATCGTGGGAGTGAAATGCAAACAACTTGTTTTTTCTTTTCTTTCTTTTTTGAACTCAGGACCTGGGTATTATCATTTAGCTTTATCATTTAAGGTTGTCATTCTACCACTTGAGCCATACCTCCACTTCCATATTTGTGGTGGTTAGTTGGCGATAAGAGTTTCATGGACTGGCTTTTGGACTGTGATCCTCATAGCTCAGCCTCCCAAGTAGCTAAAATTATAGGCATGAGCCACCAGTGCCCAACTCTCAAATAACCTCTTTTATATAGAGACCAACAGAGAAGCTCACAAAAGAAATTGTCTTGCTTATGGATGTGTGTAACATGTGTGATAGGGCTTATAGAAAGATCCAAGGGTCTTAGATTCCAGTTCCCAGGAGCTCTTTCCCTTGCCTGGTTATCAGATTTGATATCTATCGTTGACTATTTATTTGTGTGTGTGTGTGTGTGTGTGTGTGTGTGTGTGTGTGTATGCATGTGCACATGGGTTTCAAATCACCTTGAGTTTTTACTAGAAGCTTCTATGTAACATTTAAGGCAATGAGATTTAGGATGATTGATCCTCCTGAATGTTCAGCTTCTTTAAAAACTACTTGCAAGAGAATGACCAGTTCTGTGGAATTTATTGTTACTAAATCTCCTCTCCATTTGCTTAATTGTCTTCTTTGCCTGGGGGATGCTGTTTAAATGTGGAGCCAAGTCAACTAAGTGAAACACGATCCTAGCATAAGAAAATAATGATGTGTCTCTTGCAAAATAGTAACCTCTTCCTCATCTCCAGATGCTTGCAGCCACACCCTCATTTGTGTGTGTGTGTGTGTGTGTGTGTGTGTGTGTGTGTGTGTGTGTGTGTGTGTGTATGTGGCAGTTCTGGAGCTTGAACTCAGAGCCAGAACTTTCTCCCTTAGCTCTTTTGCTCAAGGTTACTGCTCTACCACTTGATCTACAGCTTCACTTAATGGCCTTTTGATAGTTGGACATAAAGAATTTCAGACTTTTCTGCCCAGGCTGGCCTTGAGCTACAATTCTCAGATCTCAGCTTCCTGAGTAGCTAGGATTACAGTTTTTAAGAGGCAAGGAGGGTGATACTCAGCCTTGTCTAGGGAGCAGATCAACCAATGGAATTAGAACCTGGAGTTGGAGTGTGAGCGAATGTGAGGAGAACCTTATGAGTAAGACTGAAGGCTTACGCTACAGATGTAGGCCATCCCTCTCTCCATGTTTCTTCTCATATCTTTCCAAGCAGTTGAAAACTGATGCTACAGGTTAGTCATTTAGTTGAGAAAATTACCAAGGCTAGAGGGGTGTTAAGAGGAATCATCCACTTCCTTCTTATCTTAAGAGGTCACAAGACTCAGTACTTACAATTTCTAGATGAATGTTTCTTCACCATGTCATTACATAACCCACCACAAACTGCTACCTTTCTCATCTCTAGCCTTTTCTGCATCTTCTGAGGTAAAATGAGAACATAGGATGCAAGTCACAATCACTCTAAAAATACTTCCTGAGTGCCCACTGTGAGCTCGGCCTTGGGGCGGGCACTAAGTGGCAGATGTTCACTCAGGAGGGACAGGGTGAAGCAAGAGGAGGGAAATGTGTGGATGGCAGGATGAAGGGAAAAGTAAAATAAAGCAGATAGGCAGAGAGATGGGTGGAGCCAGCAGACATGGGGCTGGGTGCTAAGTAGGGTTTTGAGGGAAGGCAAAGGAGGAGAGCCTTCTAGAGAGATCTTAAGTGTGGGGTAAACTGGTGGTCTGGAATGTTATTGGGTGGAACTGTGGTAATGGATAGTTTCCCAGCCCTTACCCTAGGGAGTCTGAATTCCATCTGGTATGGAGGCTGGCAACCTGTTTTCCTAGAAAGCTCTGCAGACATATATATACTTATACACAGTATGCGCACGTGTGTGTGTGTGTATGTGTGTGTGTGTGTGTGTGTGTGTGTGTGTGTTGTGCATGTATAATATATATATGTATATGTATATATATATACATGTATATATATATATATTTAACTTTTTGTTTTGGTGCCAGTACTAAAGCTTGAACTCAGGGCCTGGATGCTGTCTCTTATCTTTTTCTTCACAAAGCTGGTGCTCTACCACTCAATCTGCCCCTCCTTTCGGGCTGTTTGCTGATTAACCGGAGATAAAAGTCTCCCAGACTTTTCTACCTAGGTTAGCTTTGAACCATGGTACTCAGATTTCAGCATCCTGAGTAGCTAGGATTACAAGGCATTAGCCACCTGTGCCTGGTTAAATTTTATGTACTTGGAAGCCTGGAAAAGAATAATTTTAAGGATAAGCAATTTTTCATATTCCAGAGAGAAAAGATTTTCTGTAGAATGCCATCTTGCTGACAAATGCTGTCCCTTGTGCATGGAAGAGGACAATGGGCACTTATTGAGTATCTACTCTGCACTGGTGCACTCTACTGTCTTATTTGAACCTCCTAGTGATATCCTCTAAGCAAATCTGGGAGATATGCAGGTTAATACCCAGCTTAGAAGGAATGGACTCCTCATTTGATGCTCATTCTGCTTCACTGTGAGTCTGGTGTAGAGAAGTGAGTGGATAGGTCTGTTTGGTGGTTTCCTTGGATCTTCTTTACCCATATGACCTCTGTGTGTGCTAACTCCATACAGAAAGCTGGCCTCTGAGTGAAATGTTTCATCAAGATAAAATCATCTCATGAGTATCATATATTGGGAAAAATTGACTTTCAGAATTCAAGTGGACCTCAGTGATGAACTCTGCCCAAGAGTAAAAATGTGTGTTTGTCACTACCATTCTTTTTTTCCCTTCTCTTCTAGCTCATGAGAAGCATCATTAGTGGATGGTGGCTCTCTTTTTCAAAAAACCCAGAAGTGACCTCAGACCCTCTTCAGTCCATTGCCCTAGTGAACAGCTAAGTTACTGAATGTGGTTCACATAGAAGAAACCTCCTTTCCATCCATTGTCAGGACAATTCTTTATTTAATATATCAGTAAACCAGGGAGTGAAGGCACCATTGTTTACCAAAACCACAGAGTAAGTTAGCAGAGCTAACCGATTTCTTATTTGCTCTTGCATCTTAAAAAATCTTTAAGAAGGTGTACAAAGGGGTTTCAGTTCAACTCAAGTTTTTGTCTAGACTGACCTAGATCAAAACCCTTCCTCTTCCATGTCAATGTTACTGGACTGACAGGCACATGCCACTGTCCCCAGCTTATTGACTGAGATGGACTTTGGGAAACTTTTTGCCTGGGCTGATCTCAAAGCATAATGTATCTCTGCCTCTCTAGGAGCTAGGATTCCAGGCATGAGCTACCATGCTAGGCTGGAATTCCTAATTCAATTTTGCTGCTCTGCCACTCACTTGATGGCCTCGGTTTCAGGTCAGTAGAAAAGAAGAAAGCTTCATAAAATAAGAGAAAATCTTCCTAATACAAATCTCCTTTGAGCCAAGCACCAGTGGCCTCGTGCATGTAAATCCTAGCTACTCAGGAGGCTGAGATTGGAGGACAAAAGTAGGCTTTACTTTTTGTTCAGAGGAAATAGTTTTGTTTTTTTTTTTAAGTAAAAAAAAGACCCATAGCCAGGAGCCGGTGGCTCATGCCTGTAATCCTGATTGCCGTTCAAAGCCAGCCAAGCCAGGAAAGTCATGAGATTCTTAGCTCCAATTAACCACCAGAAAACTGGAAGTAGTGCTGTCTCAAATGGTAGAGTGCTAGCCTTGAGCAAAAGAGCTGAGGGATAGCACCCAGGCCCAGAATTAAAGCCCCACAACTGACAAAAAAAAAAAACCCATAAAACAAAAAACAAAAAAACCCATAAAACTTTTTAGGATTCAAATAGTCTTGGCTCCTAACTATTTTAATAAATTAAGTATAACTGTATTAGAAAAAGATAGATTGTCTTTCCATGAAATATACTCAGGCCAGACCTAGAAGGGGAAGTACTTACAGAAATGAGTTTAGGGTTTCCATGGCTTCCAGCCATCCCACGTCTCCACCTCAGGTCTCTTTCTGATAACAGAAGAAAGAGGAAGCTGGGTCTTGTTCTTGAGTCCCTTTCCTGATATAGGTCCAGTCTGGATCACAGAGTGTGTTGACCCTTGCAGTTTGGAATGGAATTAATGCTCCCCTGGTTGAGGAACTGCTCAGTGAATGAGATGGAAGTGTTTGATGGAAACACACTTGTTTCCTGTAAGGTAAATTAAATAGATAGGTTTAATTAGGTAGCTGATAAAGAGACTACTACCTGGTATTCAGGCAAGAGGGAGAAGTTTTATTATTGCTGAACTGCTGCTCCCACTGTGGATGGTGGGGACCACAGGGCCAAAAGGTCCAGAGAGCTGTTTTGTCTTGCCTTAACAAGGAAAGGGATGAGAGGTGGGAAGGTGTGGCCAGGTAAGGGAAGGTGTGGCCCCACTGGCTGTGGATGTGACCTCAAAGTCTGAGACCCACCCACAGTCTGATGGGACGTTTAACGGGGCTGCCCAGGAGGTAACCTCAGAGGAGGGGGAGGTGACTGCCTCTAGGTGCTCCAATTACCTAGGTGACACAGGTACTGGATGGAGACTTAGGCAAGAGGAGGAAGGAGTCTGCCCTGCCTTCCCAGGGTGGACCTTACATTTCAGCCTTTTAATAATTATGAAAAAGGATGCAGATTCTCTCTGGCTACTTCCTGCTGGCAAGGGGTGTCGACATTAGGGGTAAAAGGCAGAGGTGTGATCGCCTACATGGAGGCTTTCCCTTATTGATAGTCTGGAAGAAGTTTCATGAGGCAGGGACTGGGAACAAAAATATATCAGAGCACACACATGGCCAAAGGAAAGGTGCAGAGCAGAAAATTAAAAATTGGATGACTTGCTAATTCTTATCTCCTACATCCCAGGTTGTCCTGGAGTTTGTTGGCAATAAGGAAGGGGGGAACGTCAGGTAACAAAGGCAAGAATGTAAATTCCTGTCCAGTTAGAAGGTAGACAGGTAGGACATCAGATGGGCAGGTTTCTTATTTCTATTGATGTCCCGGCTCTGGTTAATTTTGAGAGGGCAGGCACAAAGTAGCTGATGTGACATCATCTCCTCTTACTCCTCTCCATGGTTCCTCGTTGTCAGAATTGGCTTCCACGGGTATTCTAGGTGTTTGTTGCTGGAATAGCTTGTCCCTGTTGGCATTCATGGGTTTTGAACTCAAAGCCTGGTCATTGTCCTTGAGCACTTCTGCTCGAAGCTAACACTCTACCACTCTGAGTCACAGTGCCACTTACAGCATTTGGCTGGTTAATTGGAGATAAGAGTTTTTTCAGCCATGCTTCTAGGCTGGCTCTTTGCTGGTTAGTTGGGAAATGGAGGAATTTTTCTGCTCCAGCTAGACTTGAACTGTAATCCTCAGTTGAACAAGTCTTTGCCACAACCCCCTTTTTATTTCCAATTAAAGCAACAAGGAGACCAACAGAAATAATGAGCAGAGCTTACCTGTAACTTGTTAAGAATTGACCAACAAATACTTGTCACAGTTTTTTTCTCTGTGGGTCTGGCTAGATCCTGTAGGGAAGAAAATCTGTAACAAAACTCAGTGGATATGATGAGAGTTTTAAAACTGAAGATTGAAATAAACCATTGTCAGCCCTGTATCCAAGGTGACTTACATATTTGGAAAATACATATCTTTTTCTTTTACATAATGCATCTAATTTCAAAAAGAGTATTGAAATTTAAAGTTCCATTTCAGGCCATGCTACACATACTAACTTATACTGAGACCAAATTAAGTTATACACATTGTGAAAAAAAAAAAAAAAACCTTTAATAGTGGGGAGGACTGAAATTAGGAAAAACCCTAAGTCCTCAAGAAGCCTTTCCTACCCCAGAGGATGGAAATGCACTAACAGGAAAATGGAAGTCTGGGTGGGTTGTGAATACAGTGGCTGCAAGTATGGGATTTAAAGTTTAAGAGAGAGGGGGATAAATCCTGACCCTCTCACCTGCTCTACATAGGTAAGCTGTGAATCACCTCACAGGTAAGGTAAAATGGAAGTCATTATCCTTTTTCTAATTATAGTTAAAGCATTTGTCTATGTTAGGGTATTTGTAATGAGTATGTAGAACTTACTAGGTGCTTAATTGATATTTGGTGTCATTAATCTGGTAGATGTTGGTTGGATTTGTTTCTTTACCTCTCTGACCCTTTCCTTTACTATTATTACTGCATCGTGCCTGACACTGTAGTCACAGAGAAATTGACAGCTAAAGGCCTTCTCTCAAAGAAGAAGGGAGTGTACAGGCAGAATAAGGCAGATGATCTTCTTGGCATTTGACATCAGAGCCAAGAAGAGCACTCAAAGTGGCTGGTGTCTGAAGTGGTTTGGTTGCCTGGACCCTTAAGTTGTCCCAGATAACTTTCTGAGGCCTGGTTAGTCAACTTTTAGATCTTATGAGTTGGTGCCTGGATTTGAACTGGGTTTGCTTGGATGGTGCTCTACCACTTGAGCCATGTTCCCAGCCCAAGAATTTTGATGATTATTTTGGAGATGAAGTCTCAAAGACATTTTCTTCCTAGACTGATTTCAAACCATAGTCCTCTGGATCTCAGCCTCCTGGGTGGCTAACATTATATGTGTGAAACACTATATTTTGTTTTTGCAATGGGGTCTTGCTAATTTTGCTTGGACTAGCCTCACATTCATGATCCTTCTGCCTCTGTCTCCTAAGTATCTGGGATTACAGGTGTGGGTCACCATGTCTGATTAAGGACACACACACACACACACACACACACACACACACATATACACACACACACACACACACCACACTTTTGTAGTTAAGCAATGTCATTGTAACTCAAGTGCTATATTCATTACATGAATAAATGTTTCCTTCTTTTATTTGGCAGTACTGTGCTCTACCACTTGAGTCATAACCTCAGGGTTTTTTCCTTGTTTGTTTTTGTTTTTTTGCCTTCCTCTCTTTTTTGCATAGTTTCATGTAGTTGCTGATTAGCTATCTCCAGAGGGAAGCAGGGAAGATGGGCATGATCCCTCCCTTTCCCCTTGAAGAAGGAACTCTGCCTACCCGCAGAAGTGTGGCTCAAATGGTAGAGCACCAGCCTTGAGTAGACAAGGCCACGCAAGGGCATGAGGCCTGGAGTTCAAGCTCTAGTACTGACACACAAAATAAATAAAAATGTTCATCATTAATCCGTATTGTTGGAAAGAGACTATTTCTGGTAGGACACCAGGAATTTTGGCCTGACTTAACAGGACAGTCTTTATAGCATATGCCTGTCTCTCTTACTGTGGGCTCCTTCTCCCCTAAATTCCCCCAGAGATGCAGACATCACACTTAATGTCTCTTATCTTGCACAGGCTAGCACTAGCATACTGGCAGAAACGATAATTTTTAATTTGCTTGTTTTTTTTTTTAAAGAGAAATGGTGAAAATGAACTTTAGAAGTCGTATCCACTGAGCTTCGTCACTGCATCTCTGAAGCTGAGAGCTTTCATGGTTGTACTTCCCCCTGTCATCCATAGATCTCAGCCTCTCAAGTAGTTAGGGTTACTCCCAGATGTGAGCCACTAGCACCTGGCTAAAGGAGGTTTAATTTTTAGACATTGGGAAGAATAATTAAGTTACTCCAGGTCCAGTACCAGTAGCTCAAGCCTGAGGATTGCCGTTTGAAGCCAGCCCAGGCAGGAAACTACATGAGACTATTATCTCCAATAAAGTACTCAGAAAAAGCCAGAAGTGGTGCTTGTAGCTCAAAGTGGTAGAGTGCTAGCCTTGAGCACAAAGAGACTCAGGGACAGTGCCCAGGCCCTGAATTCAAGCCCCAGGTTGGGAGTGGGGGTGGGGTAGGGAGGGGAATGCTTCAGAGAGGAGTTCTACAAGATGGAGGTGGCTCAGTGAAGGTTCATGATCATTTTGTATATGTACCTGTTCTATGGGAATGTGTAGCTCTAGATATGGACTTATCTGTAAACTTTAAAGACAGTACCAGGATCTGATTTCTGTTGTTTCTTCTTCTTACCCTCTCTTCTCTGGTAGAACTCAATTCTTAGAAAGGATGGCCTCTCCTAGGGCAAAATGACTGTATAAAAATAGGTTCCATCCTTTCTGGTTCCAACACTTGATGGAAAAGATTTCCTGTCTCTATTGCAGTAATATTGACCACTTTCTTTTTTTAAAATTTTTTTTCTTTGAGTGGTAGTACAAAAGAATTTTAGTTCAACGTGTCAGTTTATGAGCACAGTGCATCTCAATCAGTGTTACCCCTTCCCATTGTTCTTCCCATCTCCCAGCGCCATCCATTCCCTTGAGTTACTTGGTTCCATTTTGATTTATGTACATGGGATATGATGACTGCATTCCACCCTTCTGCTCTCCAGGTTCTTATTGGGCCTTGCTGACTGATCACTGAGCCAATCACTGTGGCTGGGGAGATAGGTCTACCACAGTCCCAGGGAATAGTCAATTGACCTGAGCTGGGAAAGGGCACCTCCCCAGATCATCATGGGTAATCCTGTTACTGATAACAGAGGAGCAAGGCAGAATTTCTGTGCAGAATAGTCTTTCATTAGGGGAGGGTGGTTTTTTTTTTTTTTTTTGGTTGAGATTTAGTCTTCTGATTTAATATCTGATTTACAACATCCTAAAACATTGGGAAATCTATTTCATGCCCTGGAAATACTGAGTTTGAGTCTCTGTACACTTTTATATTCAAAAAATATGTGCAATTGAGAATGGTTGCCTTGGTCACAATGACTAATCCTGGTTTACTTCATGGCAAACCATAGCCCCTCAGTTTCCTAATAGTACTTTGTTTTTTATAATACAAGGGACAGGATATGATGGAACTGGCCATAATTGCTGCTTTAAGGTTTTCTCAGGACTGCAGCTAACTTTTTTCCCCTTTTTTTCTGATTCCTTTGGTTCTTTGAGTCATTTTGGAATTTGCTCTCTCTTTGTGTTTTAGTGGCACTTGGTTCCCTCAAAGTTACAAAGTCGAGTCAGGCTTTCAGAAGCAAGTGTTAATGAAAGGGATTGGACTGCATTTAGAACCATATATTTTATAGCAAGTGAGAATTTTCATTTCCTTCTCCTTGGAAAGGCTTAATCCACCTTCTTTTATTGTGTGGGAAGTTCTGACATCAGTGCTAGGCAAGGTGGGCTAGTATTCTTCCCCTACTCTGTCCAATTCTTTGGCTAATGAAATGATGGTATTGATGATGAGGATGAACAGAGATGAGATGGAAACTTCTGTCTTAATTTCTTTGCACTGTTACCTCAAGGCAGTATGAATGGGAAGCTTTATAAATAATGGAGACGTAGTTCTTACAATTCTGGAGGTGGGGAAGTTCAAGACCAAGGCTCAGATAGATTCAGGGCCAGGTTCCTCACAAAGAGTAATCTCACTGTTCTCACATAGTAGAAGGACTTTGGGATCTCCCTGGGTCTCTAATATTAGGACACTAGTTCCATTCATGGGGACTTCACATTCATGGCATCACCACTCCTGAGTAATTGTAATTCTCCTAGCAACATTTCATCGAGGATGAAGTTTCAGTAAACAATGTTGGGACATACACAATGTCCAGTTTGTGGCAATCACTGATCACTTGTGTCACATTATACATGTATTTTTAAATTCTATCCTTATAACCCTGTTAGGTTCATCCTGACAACATAGTCTTACAATGAAGCCCAAAGGCTTGGAGAAGCAGAATAATTTTTTCCAGGTGATGCAGCATGAGGAGATACATCCAAGATACAAGCTCAGGAAAGTTTTCCAAATTTACTAACCAACCTAGAGCCTGTACAGTTGCAGTTCTTATAACATCTATTAATTATGGTAAATTTTTAGATTGGCAACAATTTCACTTACCAAAGTCACATCAATAATACTTGAGTATGTGAATCTCAGCTAAGTCTCTTGACATATAGGATCTGTGTTGAAACCATAAAACATGTTAGGTCAGAGTTGACAACATAGTGGTTAGGTCTTTGTTTTTGTTTTGCCAGTCTGGGATTTACATGCAGAGCCTGAGTGCTGTGCCTGAGCTTTTTAGCTCAAGGCTAGTCGCTCTACATTTGAGTCATAGCTCTACTTCTGGTTTTTGGTGGTTAATTGGAGATTCATAAGGAAATGGAAAGACTTGGAAAAAATCATATTAAGTGAAGTAGGCCAGACCCAAAGAAACATAGACTCCATGGTTTCCCTCATTTGTAATAATTATGTCTAGGATAGTCCTATCAGAGGATCACAATAGATCAATAGCTATGTTCATATGATCATATAAGATGATATTAATCAACTCTAAGATATGGAACTCTAAGATACAGAAACAAGATGTTTTTCTTTGTTGCTGTTTTTTTTAATGTACGGTGTGAAGTTATTTCTTTTTTTTTTCTTTCATTTTTTCCCCCTTTGGTTTATCCCAGTTATCACTGTATTTGATTTTGGTATCCTGTGCCTTATATATACATTTATCTGATTTGGGAAAGGGAAAAGGGAACACAAAACGGTGAGACAAAGGGTGAACCGAAGCAACAGCAATACTCACAAGACAATATGTTAGAAATGAACTTTACAACTTGTGGGGGAGGGTGTTGGCGAGAGGGAAAGTGGGAGGAAAAATAAGGAAGGAGTTAACAATGTTTGACAAGAAATGTGCTCATTATCTTATGTATGCAAGTGCAACCCTTTGTACATCACCTTGATGATAAAATTAAATAAAAAAAATCTCAGACTTTTCTGCCTGGGGTGGCTTTGAACCATGACCTCAGATCTCAGCCACTTGAAGTGCTGAACCACTGGCACATGGCCACATGGTGTCTTACAAATGCTTCTTGAACACATGGTTTCAATCCATACTGTAGTTACCTTTTGCTACCACATGGTGCCGCTGTTGGAGATGGGCCTTGTATGGCTTAAGGTTCTCTCAAGGCTGAGATGCCGTTGCTGGTTCACTTGCAGTGGTGTTCATGAAAGGTTTTGGCTTCAGTTACATGCTAAGATAAACTAGTCCTCCTAACATAGAAGGTTTTAGGTTATTTTCCCTTAATTCCTTATTCCCCTTCACAATTCCCTTCTTGGGCACATGTATGTCAACTTATTTGGATGACATTTTATTTGCTCTCCTGCATCTGGTATGAATGGCTACAGCACATTATGGTTGCTGGTGTGCTAAAGTATGAGAAAGAGACATGACATACAGAATCACAGAAATCGGCAACAATTTCACTTACCAAAGTCATATCAATAATACTTGAGTATGTGAATCTCAGCTAAGTGTCTTGACATATAGGATCTGTGTTGAAACCATAAAACATGTTAGGCCAGAGTTGGCCACATGACTGGACAGAGCATTCTTCACATGGCAGATCTCAGGGGGATTGTAGATACAATGTTGAAGAGTATGGGCCTTGGATCCCTGCCAGCTTGGATCAAATCTTGTCTTCACCACTCAGAGTGGGCATGATTTGGGGCAAATGTTTTTATTTCTATGCTGCAAATGTCCTAATTTGCAGACATTAATGTTTTTTAGCACTTGACTAAGATAGTTTGAATCAGATTTTAGGAAGTTCTTAGTAAATAATGATGATTGGTAATTAGTCCCTTTGTGTGGTTAGTTTGATCACAATACTGTGTCCAGTGTGATTAATATACTAGGTAATACTTTGAATAGAACACAAATTTACTATTTGAGTATGGTCAGTTTTGTCCTAGAGAAACACTAGGTGAATTCAGAAAACTCCATCCAGCTGAATGAAAATGTATAGGTACTTGCAGCACACATGTGCATATACCTTCAAACCAGCCAGGTACTCATCACAAGCATTGTGAGACATACCACCATTCCTATGACTCACCTGCCCATCTGACTGTAGATAACCCTCCTTCACAGTACCTCGTAATTCATGATCACTTTTGGCAATTTAGAGCCACTTTGACCAGCAAGGTAAAGCACCATATTTATTGTGTAGCATTTATGTATCTCTTGACCATTAACATGTGAAGGACATTCTACTGTTTTTATGTAGTTCCTCCTTTTCAATTTTATTGTGTCAGTAATGAAGAATAGGAGTAGACACCTATTGCCATGAGTGTGATGGTCTTTAGAACAGGTGAGCCATCCTATGGCAGAAGTAAGAGTCCTCAACATTTATCTATTAAACACTAAACTCTCCTCTTGCCCTCACAAAGGCCTTGTGCCACTGAGTTTTGATTTGAATTGATAGCATGCAAGGGCAAAGTGCCAATAGGTTAAGTGCAGAATCCATGTGCCCTGTGAAGTGTGGCCAGGATTGTTGCCCATTGAATCATTCCTTAGTTTCTCCGGCAATCAAATGCAAGTCATTTTTGGTGTAGTCTTTCTTCCCAGGGAATTGTTATATGAGAAGCTTGCCTATACTTCTCCCTTCTCATTCCTCTCTCTCTCTCTCTCTCTCTCTCTCTCTCTCTCTCTCTCTCTCTCTCTGTACACACATCAGTATTAGGGTTTGAACTCAAAGCCTCATGCTCTTGTTTACCTTTTTTACTCAAAGCTGGTGCTCTGCCACATTAGCCACGGCACCACTTCCAGGTTTTTACTGGTCAATTGGAGATAAGAGACTCACAGGCCTTTATGGCCAAGCTGGCTTTGAACCTTGACCCTCAGATCTCAGTCTCCTAGGTATCTAGGATTAGAGGTGTGAGGCACGGGTGCCTGGCTTTTCTCATCCACATTTAATCTCATGTGTGTGAGTCTTTGAAACCATCTTTTTTTTTTTTTTTGAATTGTCAACTACTTTGGGTAAGAATGGTGTCTCTAAATGGTAAATTGTTTTAGTTTTTTTTCAATGTATTTTTTTTTACATTTAACTAATCAACTTTATTGTATAAAACTCCAAGGAAGGGTGGTGAGATTGTCTCATTCTCCTTATGGCATGTTTAGTCTGATGATAGTCTGATGATGGCCATGTTCCATTTCATGCCATATGGATATTGCTACAAACTTTTAACTTCTTTTCTTGCTGGGCTTTGAGATAGTACTCCACACAGTTCCTACCAATGGATTGCTAATAAAAATTGTGTGTACTTGGCTTTCCACATGTAGCCTTCTGAGCATTTGGGGACAAAATAGACCTCTAGCCTCTATCATACTAGGTATGAACAAATATGTAATATAATGCATTGCTTGAGGAATGTTCCCGTAGTGAGAACAGTGGACCGCAGGCTGCCAAATATGAGCCTTTAGCTGAGGCATCCCAGAAGTTTGTTCCCTCATTAGACAGTCATATTCTGAGGGTCATTGAGCCAATATTCTGGTCGAGTGCTCTTTCTATCCCTACCAGAGGCTCTGGGAGGTTGGCATACCTTGTCCACTAGCATAGTAACTCTTTGAAATGACCAGTGACATTCATGTAGTCGGTATATGTGGCTTGGTTGAACTTCAGTAGGGATTGCCTCCATCCTTGAATGAAGCTGGTAGCTATTCATGGGGTGAACCATGAAGGGAACCTAGAATGGTGAACATAGCATTTTCAGCTGGGAGAGAGAGATCTTTGGTTGCAGTTGCTAAAACTAGACTGATTGTATTTCAAGACCAGTATTTAACTTTTATGCCTAGAACCTGCGGTATACGTGGGTGGTAAACTCAATCTGCCTTCCCAAAACTTGCACCACTATCCTAATGAGAGGATATAGGAAGGGGCAGCAAGATGGAAATATAATAAGAATCCTTTGGGAGCTACAACCAGGTGACTTAAGGGGATGAATGGGGTTAAGACAGATGAGGGGGAAAATATGGAAGGAGTGACATTGATCAAGATGGATTGCACTCATAAATTGACATGTTGAATTGAAACCCCTTTGTGTGGGCTGGGAAGGTGGCTCAGTGGTAGAGCACTTGCCTTGCATGCCTGAGGCCCTGGGTTCGATTCCTTAGCACCACATAGGCAAAAAGAAAAAAGCCGGAAGTGGCGCTGTGGCTCAAGTGGTAGAGCGCTAGCCTTGAGCTGAAGAGCTGAGGAACAGTGCCCAGGCCCAGGGTTCAGACCCCACGACCGCCGCCCCCCCCAAAAGAAAAAAAAAAGAAACCCCTTTATGTGTGTGTGTGTGTGTGTGTGTGTGTGTGTGTGTGTGTGTGTGTGTGTGTGTGTGTGCGCGCGCGCATGCGCGCGCACCACTTCTGCCTTTTTGGTGGTAAACTGGAGATAAAAGTCTCATGGAATTTCCTTGGTACCTGGCTGAAGCTGGTTTTTATTGGTTACTACTTTCTCTTTTAAGTGTACACAAGCTAATTTTAGAACTAGCTTGCCATTCAAAGTGTCTTACCCCTTACCAGGAATTCTTGGTTTTCTTTCTTTTGACATCTCCTCTGCCCAGCTGTATGATCAATAAGTTCTACATGTATTTGCTTAATCTAACCTGAATGTTGAATAGAGTATGAGAAAAGCTTTTCAGAATATGTAAAGTAGGATACTTACTGATGATTATATGCATCCTAGTTTTTCTCTTGTGTCCCTGATCCCTCATCTTAGAAATTTTTTAAAAAAATTTATTTTATTGTAAAGATGCTGTACAGAGGGGTTACAGTTACATGAGTAAGGCAATGAGTCCATTTCTTGTTGAGCATCGTTACTCCCTCCCTTGTGTTCTCCCACTATCCCTTTCTTCCCCTACCTCCTTACTCCTCTTCCCGAAGTTGTAAAGTTCATTTCCAATATACTGTCTTGTGGGTATCATTGTTGCAATGGGTCATCCTGTGACCTTGTTTCAGTGTTTAATTTGAGGAGGGGAAGGAGAATGACAAAACATCTTGGACATTTTAACCAGCATTTTTTAACATATTGTGTTGAATCTCCGCTGCTGGGGGCCTCAGAACTCATCCTGGGTGCTCTATGCTATTTTGGAGGTTCTATAAATATTGCCTTCATGCAATATTGTGACTCTGAAATTCATATCTGAAGCGATGACCTCTCTCAAAGGTGTCATGCAGTGCGTATGGCATCTGACACATGGAGGTCTCCAGTTTCCTGTGTCTCCGGCAGTATTCACGCGTCTGTGGTCTGTGGTCCCCGTTGCTGCCCCAGCTTCTCCTCACATCTTTCTTACCTCAGTGAATGTTACCACTATCCACCCGACTGCCCAACTTAGCAGTTACTCTTCATTCCTTTCTCTTCCCATCCCCATGACATTCTTAAGTATCTATGGTCTACTTGGGTCTTCTTTCACACTTTTAACTTTTTCTCACTTATTTACCTTCATGGTATAAGCCTCTGATACCTTTTGCCAAATCTGTTTCAATACCTCTGACTTGTCCCCTACCCCCATGGGAAATGTCTTCCCATTTCCTTATAGTTGATTTTGTTTTTGTCCTCAGCACTAGTGTGATCTTTCCAACATGAAGTCAGATCTGAAACTCTCCTGCTTCAGACTGTCCAGTCTCCCACTGTCAGAACTCACCAAGGCCTTGTGATCTGGATCCCACCCCCCAATCTCCTCTGGGCTCACTTTCTGTCACTTTTCGGCGCCACTAACTGCCCTCTAGCCCCAGGGTCACTTTTGTGGCCCTAAACCCATGCCAGGTTCATTTTCATGGAAGACTTTGTGCTCGCTGATTTATCTACCTGAAGGACTTTTCTCCTACTTCTGTGTATGACCAATTCTTTCTCCCTACACCTGTCTCTACTCAAAGATCATGAATGCCCTGAGTCTGATATCTTGGTTACCATCCTTTTTCCCTGCTTGAGTCCTGCTTTACAGGATGTGATTCCTCATGCAGTCAGTGTCTGCCCATGTGAATATGAGCCCAGGAGGCGACTTTGCTGGTCTTTCCCATTGTATCCCAGTTCTGGGCTATCGATCATGTTTGATAAGTCTTTTTTTTATTTTTTATTTTAGGTCTGGTTGTGGGGCCTGAACTCTGGGCCTGGGCGCTGTCCCTCAGCTCTTCAGCTCAAGGCTAGTGCTCTACCACTTGAGCTCCAGCTTTTTTCTTTTTGCTTATGTGGTGCTGAGGAATCGAACCCAGGGCCTCATGCATGCAAGCAAGGCAAGCACTCTACCACTGAGCCACCTTTCCAGCCTGATATATCTTGTTAAATTCAGGTCAAGAGACCTGAACTGAATTTAAATAATTGCTTGGTCTTTGGTACAAACTATGGCTTTGTCTTTTCTGATTTGGTGTTATTGGACCAACAAAGAAAATAAAATGAACTGTGACGGGATAAAAATTGTTGCTGTTCTTGGGAAACTACTGTAATACCTTCTGGAGCCTGCAGCCATACACTTTTCATCTTGTTCTGGAGATGCCATAAAGCATTCCTTCTATTGTTCTGGAATTTCTTGCTAAGATTCAAATTTCTAAGGCAAAGTTCTTTTGTAGTTTTCTTTGTTTCTAGGCTTCCTCTAGCTGCTGTTGAGTATGACCTTTAGTAATATGATTTCGTCAGATAATTCATATTTTTCAAAAAGCAAACCATCCAAGGCAGAACATTATTAACTCATTTTTAAAATACAATATTGGATTTTTTTAACCAATGATGCAATTATAAACATAGTCATTGCAACCAGGATAAATTCTTGCAGCTGAACTGAATACCAATGTAATTGTCATAATAATATGAATATTCATGTTTATATGAGATATGAAATTAATAAAGCAAACACTATTAAAATATTATTATGCTGACTTTTTATTGGTAGGACTGGGGATTGAACCTGGGAACTCATGCTTGCAATATTTAACCACTTGAATACACCCCCAGCTTTTTAGCTTTAGTTTGTTTATAGACAGGGTCTAGTGTATTGCTGTTGTATCTAGCATTAGCCTGTGATCATGTTATCTCTTTGGCTGGGTTGACAAGTCTATGCTACCATTCTGTGCTTGTTTCTGAGATAGAAACTTCTAATTGCCTAGATAGCCTCTAATCATGATTTTGTGTAAGCACAATGATGCAGACCTCATATTCCTGATAGTCAGGAGGTAGAGGTAGAAGGATTGTGGTCCAAAGCTTTTCCAGCAAAAAAAAAAAAAGCACCAGAGCCTATCTTAAAACAAACTAAAGCAAAATGGGTTAATGGTATGGCTCAAGTGTTAGAGTGCTTGCCTAGCAAAAGCAAGACCCTAAATTCAAACTCTAGTACCACAAAACAAAAACAAAACTACTCCAAAGAATTATAATGTTAATAATACTGTATCATATTATTACAGTGCCTGGTACATATTAGAGGCCAAGAGAACATTGACATACTGACATGTGAATTGCAGAAAATTTGAAAAAGTAGTACATTTTTATTAAAGGGCCTCATGCATCTCTTGTGCTTCCTTTTTTCCTTTTGGAAATAATAGATGACTTTAAAGTTCATGTGGATGCTGGAATATATTGTTCCATGTGGAATATGTAATATGTAAATACAATTATTTTAATACCTGTGTTATACTTATCTCTATAGTTTATATGTTTTTCTTTTACTCAGATATCTTCTTTAACTATGTCCATGTACTGCATGTGGTATGAGTTCATTTGCCCTAATACTGTACTTTTTCTCTTAGAGATCATTTCAATTGTTTCTTTTCTTATATTTGTTATGGTAGATGGGACAACTGGGCAAGGATAAAGCAGAAAAATACCTTCAATCAGGTGTAAGATTTTCTCTAGGACATGTACTTCAAGTAGAGGTATTGCTGGAGGTTGAGAGAAGATGGTGGATAGACAACAGGGAACCAACAGCACTGTCCCTGAAAAAGCAGAATTTTAGGGTACCATCAAGTGATCCATGTCTCGAGAGTCACACCAAGTAAGCTATAATTTTACAGAGATAGATACCAAAGAGGAAAATGATAAGCCACCTGTATGAAAAGACTGAATTAAGTGCCCACTGGGGGTGGCGGCTGCAGCCCAGTGGCAGCGGCAGCGGCAGTGTCAACAGGGCTAGTGTCCCCGGGGGTGTTGCACTCACCTTCCGACTAGAAACAGGAATCACATCCCAGCCAGCCACGGAGATGCGGAGACAACTCCTCATATCGTGGACAGTCCAAACACTAAGGGAAAGCATGAGTACCCCACCAAAGACATTCTCCCTCCCAGAGAACAGCATCTGGAAGGAAACCCAAGAAGGACACCATATTTGAAAGTTGCCTAGACCCTGCCAGAGCACTTGGCTGGTGACACTTGCTGGAGAAATGGCTCCATTTTTGAAGAGGGCAAAGGAATCTGATATCCTTACAACCTCCTCTCTCCCGCAGAAAACAAAAATACCCACCCAGGGGGAGGCAAACCTGCTCAAGGGGAGGCAGTCCTGCTCCTTAGCAGCTGACAAAGCCAAGCTTAAGCCGGGCGCCAGTGGCTCACGCCTGTATCCTAGCTATTCAGAAAGCTGAGATCTGAGGATCACAGGTCAAAGCCAGCCTGGGCAGGAAAGTCTGTGAGCTACAATGGAAGTGGCATTGTAGCTCAAGTGGTAGAGCGCTTGCCTTGAGCTGAAGAGCTGAGAGACAGAGCCCAGGCCCAGAGTTCAAGCCCCATGACAGACCAAAAAAAAAAAAAAAAAAAGACAAGGTTAGCACTCCAGACATACTGCAGCTGAGCCTGCACCCAGCAGGGCACCTTGGAATTATAAAAATATCTAAAAACTCACTGAAAAAAAAAAACTGGACTGATTGTAAAAGCTGAGGGTGATTTCAGGCTGGGCTAAAAGGAGAGTCTCAGGAGCAAGCCCCTCCCTACTCAAGCCATTGATTCCAGATGCGTTGTAGTACCTCCCACACCCACCCTCACCTCAGAGATTCTAAGTGGAGTAAAAGGAACCACCTGTTTCCTGCTCTAACAGAAAGCAAATCTCTCTCCCACTAAATTAGGTTGAGTGGAGGCCTACAAAGAATCCAAGTTTGAAAGGCAGAACTTTATTCTGGCATCTCAAATAAACGGATCTGAGAATTCATCTGTTCACCTTGAGTTATAAGTCAGGTTCAGACAAGCCTGAGTGTGGGAATCTAGGAAACAGTGACATCTCCATGTCAAGGCATCTCCATGTCAAAATGGCTTTTGAATCTGACTATGCTACAAGGAAAGCTGACTACTGCAAGGAAATCAAAGAATACACTAAGAGGGGCTGGGAAGGTGGCTCAGTGGTAGAGTGCTTGCCTAGCATGCATGAGGCCCTGGGTTCGATTCCTCAGCACCACATAAACAGAAAAAAGCCAGAAATGGCACTATGGCTCAAGTGGTAGAGCACAAGCCTTGAGCTGAAGAGCTCAAGGACAGCACTCAAGCCTAGAGTTCAAGCCTCACGACCAACCAAAAGAAAAAGGAAAAAAAAAAAGGACTCCACTAAGAGACTGAAGAGCAGACATTGGGGGGAACACAAGGTACCCCAAACAAATTGGGGACAATTTTCTTTGTTTTTTTTCTTTTGATTGCTGTTCTGTTTAATGTTAGATTACGGTCTATGGTGGATATTAGGCCTCTTTCTTAAATGTGGATATACTAGTCCTGGCTATATTTTTGATTGATTGATATTTTTGTATTTAAAAACTTTATTATTTTTATCTGTATAATTTTTAATTTTTTTTACTTTAGGTCTTAGGTTTCTTCCTTCTGTTCCTTTCTCTTTCTTTATTCCTCTGTACTTACTTGCTCCTTCTTTATTTTTCATTATATCTCATAATATTTCTTTTAGTTTCATTTCAACTTTATTTCTGGTCCTTCTCCCCTACACTTTGTTTTTTTTTCCCTCTCCTACACTTTCTTTAGTCTGTTGATCCCTAATTGTTTATCTGTGAGTTAGACTGTATTTTTTTTTTCCATTTTGACTGGTTAATTGGATCATCCTGTTATCCTTTCTGTTTTGATTGTTTTATGGTTTATAATAGATTTTCTCAGTGGCTATAACTATATACTATCTCCTTTCCTGAACCAGAATACCTCTCTCCAAATAAAGGAAAGGAGAATTAGGAGAATACCTATCTATAATTTTGAACCTCTAAAGTCTGTGCAAATACAGGTGTTTAGTGGGTTTTTTACTTAAAATTGTGCTATATTGGATTTACTTTTGTTTCTGAATGGGCAAAACAATCCATAGAAACACAAGGAAAATGACCAATCAAGGAACCTCACCTCCCACTCAGACAATAGAGCAGTCAATGAAAGATTTAGAAGATAGTTCTCAAAAAGCTTTAAAAACACTGTTGACAAATATGTTGAATGAAAAGATAGAAACTGTGTACAAAGCTATGTGTATGATGATACTAACCAAAGATTATTAGAGGAATTCATGGAATCCACAAACAGAAAACTAAAGAATTCCAAAAGAAGGAAAGGGAATCCAACGAATAGTTACTCAGCTAAAGAATATGAAAGACACTGGAAATCAAATCAAAGAAGAAATCCATAAAAGACCTAAAACAAAGTGTCAATGAAGAGATTGAAGTCATCAGAAATGATTCATTAGAAGGAAGGGAAGTAAAAAAAGTAGAAAGTCTTGACAGCAAATTAGACAACACAGATGTCAGAGTTTCTTGAATAAAGATGGAATAGATATTATAGAGCAAGTACAGACGATTATTCAGAACAAATCCAAGAAACAAGAACAGACCTTATAGGAGCTTCAAGACTCAATAAGAAGACCTAATTTAAGTTTAATAGATATTGAGGAAGGAAAATAGAAAGAATGTAAAGGGATAGGAAATTTAACAGTATTCTAGCAGAGAACTTCCCAAACATCACAAATGATAGGTTCATTCAGATACAAAAAGACTTTAGAAGCCCAAACAGACCATCCCACTGCCACATTGTAATCTACACAGGATCAATAGAGACCAAGAAAAGTGTCATTAAAGTTGTCAGGAGAAAAGATTAATTACATACAAAGGAAAACCAATCAGAATAACAATAAATTTCCCAGCCTAGGCCATGAAATTAAGGATAACCTCGAATTAAGTATGCTGTGCCTTAAAGGCAAACAACTACCAACCAAGCATAGTGTACCCAGCTATGCTTTCCTTCATAACTGAGTGATAAATAAAAACTTTCCACAACAAAGAAAACTTGAAGCAATTTCTCTCCACCAAGTCAACATTACAGAAAATACTTAAAGACATACACACATAGAAAACCAACAAGAACATGATAGTAGAGAAACGGCCAATATTCTTCAACATACCTCAACATTTCTCAATATAATAAAAGCTCTATATGAAAAACTTACAGCTAGCATTATACTTAATTGTCAAAAGGTAAAGCCATGTCCTTTAAAATCAGGAACAAGACAAGGATGTCTGCTCTCTCCATTCTTCTTCAACATATTGGAATTCCTATCTCGAGCAATAAGGCAAGAGAAAAATCAATAAGATCAAACTGGGAAAGATGTGAAACTCTCCCTCTTTGCAAACTACATCTTTCCATATTTAAAGAACCCCAGAGATTCTCGTCCAAGTTACTCAAGCTGATCTAAAACTTTGGAAAAGTAGCATGATGTAAAATTAACCCTCAAAGATCAGCAGCTTTTCTGTATGCCAAGAATGGGAAGGGCAATGCTGAAATTAGGGAAAACAACTCCTTTTTTAATCCTCAAAAAAAAAAACAACAACATAGGAATTGACTTAACCAAAGATGTGAAGGACTTATATGATGAAAAATTTACAAACCTGAAAAAGGATTTAAGGAAGTGGAAAATTCCCCACACTCCTGGATTGGGAAGAATAGCATTGTGAAAATGCAATACTGCCTGAAGCAGTGTACAAATTCAATACAATACCCCTCAATATCCCAACAACAATCTTCAATTATATAGAAAAAGCAATCCAAAATTCATTTGGAATGATAGAAGACCTTAGATGGCAAATGCAATCCTTATCAGTGCTGGTCAAATATCAATACCAAACTTCAAACTGTATTACAAAACTATAGTAATAAAAACAGCTTGGTACTGGCACAAGAACAGGCCTGAGGACTAAAGGAATAGAATTGGACTCAGAAATGAACCCACAGACCTATAGCTGCCTAATATTTGATAAAGGAACCAAAAAGACAAGATGGAAGAAAGACAGCCTTTTCAACAAATGGTGCTGGCATAATTGGCTATATGCATGCAGAAAAATGAAGTAAGGTCCTTATATATCACCTTGCACCAAAATCAATTCCAAATGGATCAAAGACCTCAGTGTAAGACCAGATGCCCTGAAAACTTTACAGGGATAGGGGAAAAACTAGGGTTCATTGGCACTGGTCAAAAAGGGCTCATTGGCACTGGTCAAAACTTCCTAATAAACACCCAGAAACACAGGTCAAATTAAGGCTGGCTAAATGGGATTGCACAAAAGTAAAAAATTTCTGCATAGCAAAGGACATAGCTAGCGAGATAATTAGAAAGCCCACAGAATGGAGAAGACCTTTATTAGCTATGCATAAGATAAGGGCCTGATATCAAAATACACTTAGAGCTCAAAAAATTAAAGCCCCCCAAAACAAATCCTCAAAGAAACAACCACCCCATTATTAAGTGAGCTAAAGACACAAAGAAAGACTTCTCTGAAGAAGAAATAAGAATGGCCAATAGACAAATAAAGAAATGTTCAACATTGCTGGCTATAAAAGAAATGCAAATGAAAACTGCATTGCAATTCTGCCTCACCCCAGTTAGAATGGCCATTATCAAGAAAATGAATGATAACAGATGCTAGTGGCTATGTGGCCAAAAGAGAATGCTACTACACTGTTGGTGGGAGTGTAAAGTGGTTCAACCACTCTGGAAAGTAGTATATGGAGGTTCCTCAAAAGACTTAACATAGACCTTCCTTATGACTCAGCAATCCCATTCCTGGGTATTTACCCAAATGACCACAAACCAGCCTGCATTAAAGCCACCAGCACAACTATGTTCATTGCAGAATTATTTACTATAGCTAAGATATGGAATCAGTCCAAATGTCCCTTAGTGGATGAATGAATCAAGAAAATATGGAATTCTATGCTTCCATCAGAAAGAATGACATTGCCCCATTTGTAAGGAAATGGAAACTCTTGGGAAAAAATCATATTAAGTGAAGAAGCAAGACCCAAAGAAACATGGGCTCCATGGTTTCTCATTTGTAATAATTATGTCTAGGATAGTCCTCGCAGAGGACCACAAGAACTCAATAGCTGGGTTCAGATGACCGTATAAAATGATGCTTATTGAAATAAACTTCAAAAATGGAAACAAGAGCTTTTTATTGTACTGTTCACAGTTATTTTTTCTTTTTAAAAATATTTACTGTAAAAGTGATGAACAAGGGTTATAGTTATATAAATAAGGAATGAGTACATTTCTTTTTAAACACTGTTACCCCTTCCTTATGTTCTCCCAATAACCTCTCCCTACTCCCCTTCCCACTCCAAGTTATATAGTTCATTTTGAACAGTGTCAAGTGGGTATCATTGTTTCATTAGTTTATCCTTTGTCCTGCTGTTTCTGTGGTTACTTTTCCATTCCATGGATTTGATAACTTATATACAAGACAAAGAGTACAGAAAACTAAAACAGAAAAAAGAGAGAAATAACTGCATACAGGACATAATAAGATCCCTGTTTCCAATTCTTGGTGTTCATTTTGATATGCTTCAGTATATATGGTCCTATGCACTTGGAAATTGGGCTATTGTGACCCCCCCATTATGAATATAATAGATATATTCTAGTTATTGCAAACGAGGATAACCATGGAACCTACTCTTCTGTGGGCCTGTCTTACTTCACTTAATATAATTTTTTTCCAGGTCTTTACATTTTCTTACCAATGGAGCAATGCCATTCTTTCTGATGGGAGCATAGAACTCCATTACATATATATAATATATATATATATATATATATATATATATCATAGCTTCTCGATCCATTCATCTACTGATGGGCATCTAGGTTGATTTCATAGCTTAACTATGGTAAATAATGAATGTAAGGCAATGAGAACATTTCTTGTCAAACTTTGTTACCCCTTCTCTCATTTTTCTCCCACTTTCCTTCCCCTTCTGACTCCTGCTCCCCAAGTTGTAAAGTTTATTTTCAAAATAGTGTCTTGTGAGTATTGCTGTGCATTGGTTCACCTTTTGCCCTTTGTCTCACCATTTTGTTATTTCCTTCTGTTTCCCCAAATCTGATAAACATATATACAAGACACAGAGTAACAAAATAAAAAACAGTGACATCAGATGATAAAGCAAAAGAAAAGGAAAAAAATGAAAGAAAAAAGAAATAACTTCACACAGTACATGACAAACACCACCAACATAAACCTTTTGTTTCTGATCTTGGAGTTCATTTTGATTAGCATCATTTTATATGGTCATTTGTACATAGCCATTGAGATATTATGATCCTCTGCTAAGACTGTCTTAGATGTATACTAATTATTACAAATGAGAGAAACCATGTAGCCCAGTTTTCTTTGTGTCTGGCTTACTTCACTTAATATGATTTTTCTCCCAAGTCTTTCCATTTCCTTACAAATGGGGCAATGTCATTCATTCTGATGGAAGCATAGAATTCCATTGTGTATATAGACCACATTTTCTTGATCCATTTATTCACTGAGGGGCATCTGGATTGGTTCCATATTGTAGCTACTGTAAAAAAAATATTCTGCAGTGAACATAGTTGTGCTGGTAGCTTTAGTGTGGCCTTGTTTGCGTTTGTTTGGGTAAATGCCCAGGAATGAGATTGCCAGATTATAGGGTAGTTCTGTTTAGTCTTTTGAGGAGTCTCAAGAATAACCCATAGGCACATCAAGAAATATTCAGCATCTCTGCCCATAAAAGAAATGCAATTCAGAAGGGGGAGGAAGGAGAAGGATTGGGATTGGGGGGGAGGGGGAGGCTGGGAAGGGAGGTGAAGGGTAAACAAAGGAGGAGGCTGCAATGCTTGGTAAGAAATGTATGCATTATCCTGCCCATGTAATTGTAACCCCTCTGTACAGTATGTTCACAAATAAAATTAAATTAAATTAAAAAAAAAAGAACCACATTGAGACTCTACCTCATCACACGTAGAATGGCCATTATCAAGCAAACAACAAATGACAAGGATGTGGCCAAAAGAAACTACTACAGAAACGATGGGACAAAGAGTCAACCAATTCAACAGTGATAATCACTAAACACTATATTGAAAATGAACCTTACAAGTTGGGGGGGGGGAGTGGAGGAGGAGAGTAAGGAGGTGAAAAAGTGAGAGAAAATGAGGGATGGGAGTAAAAATGTTCAAAAAGTCATTACCTGACTTATGTAACTATAAACCCTCTCTCCATCACTTTTACAATAAAACAAATTAAAAAAAAATTCACTAGAAAGCCCATGGATTGGGAGAATATCTTCACTAGCCATACAATGGACAAGGATCTCATATCTAAAGAATACTTAGAGCTCAAAAAATTAAATCCCCCAACAACAAATCCTCAAAGAAACAACTGCCTGATTAATAAGTGGGCTAAAGACTTTAAGAGAGACTTCTCTGAAGAGGAAATAAGAATGGCCTTGCAGAAATGCTCAGCTTCTCTAGCCATAAAATAAATGCAAATCAAAACACTGAAATACTACCTCACCGCAGTTAGAATAGCTATAATCAAGAAATCTAAATACAACAGATGTTGGAGGGTATGTGGCCGAAAGGGAACCCTATTGCACTGTTGGTGAGAGTGTAAACTTGTTCAACCACTTTGGGAAGTAGAACAGAGTTTCCTTAAAAGACTAAACGTAGAGCTCCCCTATGATCCAACAATCCCACTTTGGGCATTTACCCAAATGATTACCAGCACAACTATGTTTATTGCAGTATTATTTACCATAGCACCTCAGTATTTACCAGATGCACCTCAGTAGATGAATGGATTAAGAAAATGTGGTACACACACACACACACACACACACACACACACACACACACACACACACACAATGGAATTCTATGCTTCGATCAGAAAGAATGACATTGCCCCATTAGTTAGGAAATGGAAAGACTTGGAAAAAATTAGATTAAGTGAAGTAAGCCAGGCCCAAAGAAACAGGTCCCATGGTTTCCCTTATTTTTAATAACTAGTATATGTCTAGGACAAGCAGAAAAGGTCAAAAGCTATGTACGTATTCCATCTTAGATGATTTTAAGCCAAATGAACCCCAAGACAGGGACACAAGAGGTTTTATCTTTGTTGCTGTTGATTTTAATGTACTTATAATGTACTGCGTGATTTTTTTTTGTTTCTTTTGTATCTTCTTCCCCCATGGTATAACCCGTTCACTGTATTTGATTCTGGTTTCCTGCATTTACATATACAATTTTCTATTTTGGGGAGGGAACAAAATGCTGAAATAAGGATACAGGTTGACCCATTGTAGCAATGAGATGTGCAAGACACTATGTTGAAAATGAACCTACAGCTTTGGGCGGCGGGGGTGGGGGTGGGGGGGTGGGAATGGGGGAGGGGAAGTTGGGGAGGTGGTGAGGGAAGGGATGGTAGGAGAAAAACAAAGGAGGGGGTAATAATGCTCTATAGGAAATGTACTCATTACCTTACTCATGTAACTGTAACCCCTTTTTACAGTATCTTTACAATAAAAATATATTAAAATATATAAATAAGTAAAAGAAGTACTGCCAAATGTTGGTGGCTCATGTCTGTAATCCTAGCCACTCAAGAGGCTAAGATTTTGGATTGTGGTTGAAAGTCAGTCCAAGAAGTTACTTATTTCTGAGGGGGTTCCAGGAAGATGGCGGAGGAGAAGCTGGAATCTGAACAAGCTCTCGCATAGAAAGCAGTTTTAGAGTTCCAGTGAACAGTCCTAAGCCAGAGAATCACACCAAGTGTGCCATCACAGGACAGAGAGTTAGACAAGAGAGGGAAAGCCAAGGCAAGAAGACACATCTGAGCGCTTGCCAGCAGCCGCGGTGGTGGCGGCGGCGGCAGGGTCGCGGTGGAGACCGCAGCCGGGGCCATACCTGAGCGCTCACACAGAGAGTCCGGGACGAAGGAGCCAGATGCAGCGGGTGAGCGGATTCTACTCAACACCAGCAAGAACCGACAAGGAGCGGACACCTTCATCCTGCAGTTTGCAAACCAGAGACGACCCAGGATCCAAGACTCGGCGTGAGTAGAAGCCTGACGTCCTCACTCCTTCTCAGGGAGCAGAGGAGGGAAGGCCACCCCTCCCCCCCCCCCCAGCACCGGTGATCTCCATCTTGGATACCAACAAAGCTCGGAGGAGCTGCCAGCTCCAACTCAGGCCTTGGAATAAAACGAGTCATTTAGCAGGTCACAAGAACTTAACGGTGAAGTGACCTGCCAGACTCAGCTCCATCCAGGGAAAAGTCACCCAGCTCAGGCGCCAGCCATTGGAGTGGCTCTCCTCACTGGGTAACCAGAGCCAGAGGCTGCCCCTCCCTCTAGCAGCCACCACAATCAATTGAAAAACAGAAACCCTGAGAATGACTTCAGGCTGGGCTCTGTGAGTTTTTTCACAAAATAGCCCCAGGGAAAAGCTACTGATTGTTGAAAGGCCTCAACTCTACCCAGATCCTAGCCTCACCACTGCATCCCCCTCTTTTGTGATTCTCAAAGCAGATCACCCTCCCATTAAACTAATCTGGGAGGGGGATCTCAAAATCTTGGGTAAAGCAGAGCATTTTTCTGCCTGTTCCAACAAACTGACTTAAGAAACCAATCAAGCCACAGGACCTCAAGCTGACCAGAGACTCCAACAAGAGGCTGGTTACAGAAAAAAGGGAGATACAGGATTCTTCCCACCCCTCCCAAAAAAAAAAAAAAAAAATCAAAGAACTTTTTTTTTTTCTTTTTTCTTCGTCTTCTTTTCTTTTTTGTTTTCTTTTTTTTTTTGGTACCTTATATATATAAAAAAATTTTTTTCCTTTTCTAAAAATTTTATTAATCTTTAATTTTTGCCTTTTTTGAAAAAATAATTGTTTTCCAGTAACTTTTTTTTTCCTCTTATAATTTTTATTTTGGGAATACGTGAATGTGCGTTTTCCTTTCTTTTCTTGTCTTCTTTCTCTTTTTCTTTCTTTCTTAACTATCTTTTTGTTTTTTGTCTAGCTCTACTGAACTTCTGATCTTTTTTTCTCCCTTTCTTATCCTTTCCACCTTTTCCTCTCTTTTGATCTTCTTTATGTGACTTAACTCTTGTCCTGCACATCCTCAGATAAACCCGTAGTTAACTAGTAGACCCTATCCCCCATTGTGTACACACTTAATCCACAAATTTATTACTCAATTCAAAACCTCTGAGACTTAAACTCATTAATAGCAGTACTACCTCTTTATACCTATATAATATTTTAAGCATTTTTTTTTAAGTTTTTCACTTCTCCTCTATGTCCCTTCCCTTCTCTTAATATACTCACATTCCTCTCTAAATAGATGGTCTTTTAATCTCCATAATAATATTAATTTTTACTAATTTAGTAATTATTTTTTTCTGGTTTCTTTTCATTTCCCTTTCCCTTTCTTCTTTTTCTCTCTCTCTCTCTACTTGCATCCTACCCAACCTATTTCCTGCATTGGGATTAGGACATAGTTAACTCTCCCTGTGCCTCCCCACACCAATCTATTCCTATTTTTTACCCACATCTCTCCCTAACCCTAATAATTTCTGGTTTTCCAAATTCTTCTCTGCGGTTCGAAGCCCATTAACATATAGTTGTTTGATGTTGAATAGATGTATCTGTTGAACTAGATTGTATCTGTAGACTATTGACTGTACATATGCAAACTTTGATTGGTGGTTGTCTTAAGATAGTGTTCTAGCACAAAACTGGTGCTATTTTCATCTCAAATGGGCAGAGTAAGCCGGAAAAACACAAGAAAAATGGCAAATCCAGATATCTCAATTCCCAATCTTGATAATCATGGGTCAGAACAGATAATGAATAATCCAGAGGAGAGTTCCCAAATAGCTCTACAAACACTGCTGGCAAACATGATAAATGAGAAGTTTGACAACTTACAAAGGACTCTGTATGAGCGTGAAAGGGAGAGAGAGGAGGCATCCCAAAAGCTTATACAGGAATATCATAAGCGTGAGGAAGCTACTCAAAAACTGATACAGGATTTGCGTGAACAACTTGAGAATACTCAAAGAGAAAGGGAGGAATGGCGTGAGCAGGCTGAGAACACTCAAAGAGAACTGCAGGAATCCCACGAACGGGAGGAAGCTAATCAAAGAGTAATACAGGAATTGAGAGACCAGGTAGAGAACACACAAAGATCACTAAAGGCATTCATGGAATCCATTAACAAAGAGCTGAAGGAAGTCAGGGAGACCACAAAGGGAATGCTGAATGGAACCCAACAGAAGGAATGGGAGCCCAAAGAAACCATAACCAATCAACTAAGTGATTTGAGGACAAACACTGAACACCAAATTAAGGAAGTAAAGAAATTCATACAAGACCTAAAACAGAGCTTCAACAAAGAACTTGAAGCCATCAAAGCTGACCAACTAGAAGGAAAAGAGATAAAAAACAAAGTAGAGAGTCTTGACAGCAGGTTAGACCATGCAGAAGATCGAATCTCAGGGATTGAAGACAGCCTAGATATTATAGAGAAAGAACATACCACCATCCAAGACAAGTCCAAGAAATATGATAGATCTATCCAACACCTGGAAGACACCATCAGAAGGCCTAATCTAAGGATAATGGGTGTAGAGGAGCACCTAGAAACAGAAGTTAATGGTCTAGGAAATTTGTTTAACAGGATCCTAGCAGAGAACTTTCCAAACATACAAAAAGATAGGCCTATTCAGATACAAGAAGCTTTTAGAACTCCAAATAGACCAGACCAGAATAGGACATCCCACCGTCACATTATAACCCACACAGGATCAACTCAGACCAAGGAAAAGATCCTTAAAGCTGTCAAGGAGAAAAGGGTAATCACCTATAAAGGGAAACCAATTAGAATCACCTCAGATTTCTCAGCAGAGACAATCAAAGCAAGAAGAGCCTGGAATGATGTATGCCATGCCCTAAAAACAAACAACTATCAACCAAGAATACTATACCCAGCTAAACTCTCCTTCATAACTGAAGGCCAAATAAAAACCTTCCATAGCAAAGAAAAATGGAAACAATACATCTCCACCAAACCAGCCCTACAAAAGATTCTTAAAGATGTCCTACACATAGAAAACCAACAAGACCGCAATAAAGGCCAAGAAACTGCACCCAAACTGAGAATCCAAGAACCATAGGAAGAACCCAGTTTTTGTAGCCTCCAAGA
Source organism: Dipodomys spectabilis (assembly GCF_019054845.1). Classification (NCBI taxonomy): domain Eukaryota; kingdom Metazoa; phylum Chordata; class Mammalia; order Rodentia; family Heteromyidae; genus Dipodomys; species Dipodomys spectabilis. Next base: position 3,592,672 of record NW_024870731.1, read on the forward strand.
AGGTGGATAACATGGCAGGAACTCCCAAATACCTCTCAGTCCTATCTCTTAAGGTTAATGGACTGAACTCTCCAATTAAGCGACATAGACTGTCTAGTTGGATTAAAAAACAAGACCCTTCTATGTGCTGCCTGCAGGAGTCACATCTTGCCCGCAAAAACAAACACATTTTCAATGGTAAAGGCTGGAACAAAATCTACCAAGCAAACGGCCCCCATAAACAGGCGGGAGTTGCAATCCTAATATCAGATAAAATAGACTTCAAATTAAAATTCACGAGAAGAGATAAAGAAGGTCGCTACATACTAATTAAAGGATCTCTCCTTCAGGAGGATATTACAATTCTAAATATCTATTCGCCAAACAATGGAGCACCCAAATTTATCAAAGAAACACTACTTTCCCTCAAATCCCATCTAGATCCAAAGACATTAATTGTTGGGGATTTTAACACACCACTCTCCCCACTAGATAGATCAACTCGGCAAAAACTCAACAGAGAAACCGCAGATCTGAACAGCTGCATAGATAAACTAGACTTAACAGACATCTACCGAACATTTCACCAGCAGCATCAGAATACACGTTTTTCTCAGCAGCACATGGAACGTTTTCTAAAATAGACCACATTTTAGGCCACAAAGCAAACTTGTCTAAATTCAGAAACATTGAAGTTATACCTTGCATTCTCTCTGACCACAAGGGAATAAAATTAGAACTCAACACCAAAAGCCAACAAAGAAAGTCCTGTAACACATGGAGGCTGAACAACACACTGCTGAATCATGAGTGGGTCATGGAAGAGATTAGAAAGGAAATTCAAATGTTCATGCTATTCAACAAAAATGAACACACAAATTACCAGCTCCTCTGGGACACAGCAAAGGCAGTACTCAGAGGCAAGTGTATAGCTCTGAGCTCCTATATCAACAAATTGGAGAGATCTGAAACTAACAATTTAATGACACATCTAAACCTCCTTGAAAAAGAGCAGCAAGATAAACCCCAATCCAGTAGACGGAAAGAAATAATCAAAATTAAATCAGAATTAAATGAATTAGAATCCAAAAAAACTATAGAAAGAATCAACAAAACAAAGAGTTGGTTCTTCGAAAAACTTAACAAAATTGACAGACCCTTAGCAAATCTTATCAGAAAAAGAAGAGAACACACCCAAATTAATAAACTCAGAGATGAGAATGGAAACATCACCACGGAAACAACCAAGATTCAGAACATTATAAGGGAATACTTCTCAAAACTCTATGCTAATAAGTTTGAGAACTTGACAGAAATGGACCTTTTCCTAGCAAATATTGACATGCCAAAACTAAACCAAGATGAGTTAAACTACCTTAACAGGCCCATATCAAGCACTGAAATAGAAACAGCAATAAGAGACCTCCCAGGTAAGAAAAGTCCAAGACTAGACGGTTTTACAGGGGAATTTTACAAGGCCTTCAAAGCAGAGCTCACACCAATACTCCTCCAACTCTTCAATGAAATTGAAAGAGAAAGCTCACTACCGAACACATTGTATGAAGCCATCATAACCCTCATCCCAAAACCAGGCAGGGACTCATCAAAGAAAGAGAACTATAGACCCATTTCTTTGATGAATATTGATGCAAAACTTCTCAACAAAATTTTGGCCAACCGACTTCAACAATTCATCCAAAAAATCATACACCACGATCAAACAGGATTCATTTCAGGGATGCAAACCTGGTTCAATATACGCAAATCAATTAATATTATTCATCACATCAACAGGAGCAAGAATAAGAACCACATGGTTATCTCAATAGATGCAGAAAAAGCATTCGACAAGATCCAACACCCCTTCATGATGAAAGTTTTGGAAAAATTAGGAATCCATGGAACATTCCTCAATACAATAAAGGCTGTATATGACAAACCTACAGCCAGCATTATACTAATGGTGAAAAACTAAAGCCATTTCCTCTTAACTCAGGAACAAGACAAGGATGCCCACTCTCTCCACTTCTCTTTAATCTAGTATTAGAATGCCTAGCTACAGCAATAAGACAAGATGCAGACATAAAGGGGATCCAAATAGGGAAAGAAGAAATAAAACTCTCCCTCTTTGCAGATGACATGATCTTGTATTTAAAGAATCCCATAGACTCCACTCCCAAATTACTCAAGCTGATTCAAAACTTTGGCAAAGTAGCAGGTTATAAAATTAACCCCCCAAAATCAATGGCTTTTCTGTATGCCAACAATGAGAAAAGTGTGGCTGAAATTAGGAAAGCAACTCCATTCATAATAGCCCCACAAAAAATAAAATACCTAGGGATTAACTTAACCAAAGAAGTGAAGGACCTCTATGATGAAAACTTTAAAAACTTGAAAAAGGAAATCAAAACAGAACTTAGAAAGTGGCAAAATCTCTCATGCTCCTGGATTGGAAAGATCAACATCGTGAAAATGGCAATACTTCCCAAGGCTATCTACCAATTCAATGAGATACCTATCAAAATTCCAACCTCATTCTTCAAGGAAATAGAAGAGGCAATCCAAAAATTCATATGGAACAATAAAAGACCTCGAATAGCAAAATCTCTCCTCAATGGAAAGAACACTGCTGGAGGAATATCAATACCAAATTTCAAACTCTACTATAAAGCCATAGTAATCAAAACAGCTTGGTACTGGCACAAGAACAGACCTCAGGACCAATGGAATAGAATTGAAAACCCAGAAATGAACCTACAGGCCTATAGCCATCTAATCTTTGATAAGGGAGCTAAAAAAATAGAATGGAAGAAAGACAGCCTCTTCAGTAAATGGTGCTGGCAAAATTGGTTAAGCACCTGTAGAAAACTAAAGCTAGATCCTTATATATCACCCTGCACCAGAATCAACTCCAAATGGATCAATGACCTAGGAGTCAAAGCAGACACTCTGAAAGCATTACAGGATGGAATAGGAGAAACCCTAGTCTCCTTGGCACAGGCTGAAATATTCTTAATAGAGACCCAGAAACACAACAAATCAAAGAAAGGTTGGACAAATTGGACTGCATGAAATTGCAGAGCTTCTTCATGGCAAAGGACATAGCTAGCAAGATCAATAGAAAGCCCATGGATTGGGAGAAGATCTTCACTAGCCATACAACAGACAAGGGTCTCATATCTAAAATATACCTGGAACTCAAAAAATTAAATCCCCCAACAACAAATCTTCAAAGAAACAACTGCCCAATAAATAAGTGGGCTAAAGACTTAAAGAGAAACCTCTCTGAAGAGGAAAGAAGGATGGCCAATAGACACATGAAAAAATGCTCAACCTCCCTAGCCATAAAAGAAATGCAAATCAAAACAACATTGAGATACTACCTCACCCCAGTTAGAATGTCTAAAATCAAGAACTCTAACAACAGATGCTGGAGGGGAGGTGTACAGGAGGGAACCTTACTGTATTGTTGGTGGAAGTATAAACTTATTCAACCACTTTGGAAAACAGTATGGAGGTTCCTCAAAAGACTCCATATAGAGCTCCCCTATGACCCAACAATCCCACTTTTGGGCATTTACCGAAATGTTCACAAACAAGACCACACTAAAGCTACCAGCACGACTATGTTTATTGCCGCATTATTTACTATAGCTACAATATGGAACCAACCCAGATGCCCCTCAGTAGATGAATGGATCAAGAAAATGTGGTATATATACACAATGGAATTCTGTACTTCTATCAGAAAGAATGACATTGCCCCATTTGTTAGGAAATGAAAAGGCTTGGAAAAAATTATATTAAGTGAAGTAAGCCAGGCCCAAAGAAACATAGGTCCTATGGTTTCCATTATTTGCAATAACTAGTAAATGTCTGAGTCAAGCAGAAAAGGTCAGTTAAGTTGATGTTTGGGAAATGAACCCTAAGATATGTATTCAAATGTTTTTTTTCTTTCATGCGATTGTTTCTAACACATTTATGAGATTATTTCTTTGTTGCTTTGTATGTCCCTCTCCCATAGTATAACCCCTGCTTTCACTGTATTTGATGTTGGTATAATTTGTGGAGGGGAAGGGGACAAACAAATCTTTTGAATAGGGATACAAGTGGACCCATTGCAACAATGAGAAGTACAAGTCGTTAGGTTGAAAACGAACTTTACAACTTTGGTGGGGGGGTGGAGGGGGAAGGATTGGGTGAGGGGGCAGGGGAGGATGGGAAGTGATGGGAAGGGGAAACAAAGGAGGAGGCTACAATGCTTGGTAAGAAATATACTCATTATCTTGCCCATGTAATTGTAACCCCTCTGTTCAGTATTTTCACAAAAGAAAAGAAAAGAAAAAGGGTTGTTGATGAGGTTCAAGCCCAGTACTATTGAAAAAGGAGGAGGGGAAATGCAAGAAAGTGAGGCGGAGGAGATGTTCAGTCTACCTTTCTCTTATTATACCTTCCTGCTTATTAGTATCTTCTCTTATTGCAGTACATTTGTGATTAAGAACCAGCATTGGCACATTAGTATATTACCTCTATCTAAACTCCAAGCTTCATTCAGATGCCACATTCTTCCCCTTTGTGAGTTCTAGGATCCCATCTAAAAATGCCATGTCACACAGTCACTATTGTCCCGATCCACCTCCGGTATCTGGCAACTTCTCATTTTCTAGAATGTTCCTCATTATGGATTGTTTAATGCTTTTCTCACAATTAGATTCGAGTTTGGGAAGAGCAGACTCATCAAGATAAAGTGTCTTTCTCATTATACTCACTATACCTGGTTGATTTTTGTCAGTCTGTAAGCTGGGAGGAGACTGGGCTGCAGTTTTCAGTATCTTTGAATACCGTTCCAGCAGAATTCTTGAATGGTATTGTTTTGCCAATGCTGAATTAGTGCTCCCTTGGCAAAATTTGAGAGTGTAGAGGAGGGTGTGGGTTCTTGGAGTAAGTAATTTACTTTTGCCTTTGGATTCAGTCCTGTTAATCTGTATTTCCATATAAGATTTGGCTGATTGCTTCTGATTTGCACAGATGTTTGGTGAGGTTGGTGCTCACACCTACACAAACCCAAGGAAAGTGGTAGTGTTTCCCTGGGTCTCTTTCCTCTCTGTAATTCAGTGAGTCTAGTCTTCTAACTGGTCATGCTTTAGCCCATATTTCCTCATGTTTCCTTGTTTTCAACACAAGAGAAATGGAGCATATCCATCTGTATCCTAAACAGAGAAGGTACTTTTTTTCCTTCAACAAACATGGGTTGTAATTTTTCCTTTATTCCTCCATTGATTTACAAATAATTTATTTTCCCCTCCTCTCTCTCTCTGTCTCTGTCTCTCTCTGTGTATTAGAGACCATGTATTTTTTAAAAATATGATTGCTTAACTTAAAAGCAAAATAGATTTAATGGCTTTCTTTCTTCAGCCTGCTTTAAATTGATGTTAGTGGGACCTCATGTTTTGTTTCATTCTTCTATCTCCACAATGTTAGTAATAATACTAATTATTATAGTTGATGTGTTCAGTTCTTGCTTTAGACATTCTTGCTAGCTTGTAATTGCTCTGCTTGAAGTTTGGAGGGAAGCTCTATCTATCTATCTATCTATCTATCTATCTATCTATCTATCTATCTATCTATCTATCTATCTATCTATTTTTGTGCCAGTACTGGGGCTTAATCTCAGTGACTTGAGCTCTCACTTGACTATTTCACTCAAGACTAATGATTTACACTTGAGCCACAGCTCCACTTCCAGCCTTTTGCTGTTTAATTGGAGATGAGAGTCTTCTGGCATTTCCTGCCAAGACTGGCCTCGAATCTTGATCCTCAGATCTCAATCTCCTGAGTAGCTAAGATTACAGGTGTGAGCCACTGGCATCTGGCTTCCCTGGAAAGTTCTAGACCATTTCTCTTGGTGATCTCTTCTCTCTGATAGCTCTTTCTGCAAGCATATTTCTATGTGGCAAATTCTTGCAGACTTTGTATGACACAATTTTTATTTTAGTATTTGTTCTCATTCTTGAATGGTAATTTAGTTAAAAAGCAAATTCTAGGCTTACTCTTTATTTTTGCTTGCTATTTTTAGTATATTATTCAGTTTTCTTCTGACCTATACTGTTGTTTTTGAGAAGTTTTCTGCCAGTTAAAAAAATGCCATTTGTTAAGTCACCACATGACTTTCAACTGGTTGCTTCTAAGATTTTTTTCTTTGTGCTCTGTGCTTTTATTGAGAAGTGGCTAGGTGTGGATAGATTTTACAGTTCTTAACGTTTATATAATAGTTCAACTATACTACTGTAACAGTTTGTTTAGTGGGCTCATGTCAATTGACATTACAATTGATTCTATTCTTTTATTATATCATGAGTGCTATATTAAATGTAACATGAATTGTTAGAATTACCAAAGCTTCACAATATATTTTAATATTCATGACTCTTCTTAAGAAAATTTCCCCTCAAACTTTAATGAATTTTTTTTATAATAATTTTGGTATGACTTCCCCCCCATCCAAAAACGTGCTAGTTTTAAGCTAGTTTTCAATAAAATACACATAATAATATATATCGTTATCCAAGGGTACTCAGGTATATCATTTAATTTTCATGTCTGCAATTTGTATTACATGTATGGTTATAGTTTTATTTAGGTAAGTCTTCATTATGTGTGTTTTTATTTCTAGTAATCTATGTTTTATGAGCCTTACATTTTCTTGTATTTCTTGAGGCTTAAATTGTGTTGGTATTTTTAAATAGGTTATTGCATAAATAGTTATTTTTGTATATTTATTTTGATCTAGTGTAACATATTTGATTCTTTTCCTGTCCCCCCTTTAAAAATAATTTGTAGAGTTTTACTCTTTAAAAATAAATTTGTAATTCTTTTGTATTTTGTAGATTGAATAAAATCTTGTAAAAAATAACTATGTTTGTGTTTCCAATACTTTCTATTTAATGTTGTCATCCAGTTTCATTGGCTACCTAGTAAAGCATGTTGAATACAATGATCTTATCACTAACTGTTTTTAAGTTCACTGGGAATTGTAGCATTTCTTCAAAGAACACAGTGCTGGTTTAAGACAGTTAAAATACACACACAAACACACATTTTTAAAAATCCTCCTTTTAGAGTCTTCTGAAACTGAGGAAAAGACGTTTTCATTTTAAATGCTCTTTTAGTTATAAAATATATATATAAAATATGTAGATACAATTTAAAGAGAATAACAAAATGAACTCCAAGTAACTATTACCAATTTAATTAAAAAAATCTCAGGCCTTCCAATCCTTGTGGTACCCTTTATTTCTTATTATTTCTTCCTCTCTGTCTAAGGCAACCAATAAGCAGAAATTTTGAAATTTTCATTTTCTTGCTTTTCGTTATGGTTGTGCCACAAATTTTAAAACTTTTAAACAACAAATTAATTAACTTGTCTGGATTTGAATTTGATGTAAATAGATTATGTTGTTTGTATTCTTTTGGAAGTTGCTTTTTAAATTGCTTTTGAATTCATTTATGAGAATCTGTCAGGCTCTGGTTGATATGTCTTTAATGCTATACACTAACCATTGTAGAAATGTGCCATAATTTCTCTATACTTTAAAAAATTCTTAATTGTTTTATAAAGGTGATGTACATACAGAGGGCTTATAGTTATGTAAGTCAGGTAAAGAGTAAATTTCTTTTTGGACATTATCACCCCCTCCCTCACTCTTTCCTGTTTCTCTATACCTTTTAATATTGATGGATGTTTGGGTTGTTTCCAGTTTTGTGCTTTTATGAACAACCTTGCCATATCAATTTTCTATTGGGTTACATGACATGTTTTTGTTTTCAGAAGGAAATTTCTTGAAAGGGTTTTGAAGCCAATGGTAGGGTTTCTGGGTGTTTTCTTGTGCATGGCCATCAACATTGACTCACATTGTTTTACAAAGCAACTCTAACAAACCACATTATTATTTTTTCTTTGTTGGTACTGGGGATTGAACCCAGGATGTTGCATTTACTAGGCAAGCACCTTGCCACTGACCTACATCCCAGCCCCCAGACCACTCTCTTATGAACATTGGGATGAGAATCTTCAGTGCTTCACTTCTTAGCTAATTTCTCATACTGTCAGGCTGTTGAACTAGTCAAACACTGTATCTTGAATGGGTTTGAATTCATATTTATCTAATAACTCTTAGAAATTGATCTGTTTTAAGCTATTTAAGCTAATAACTTCTTGAGATTACTCTGATTTGAAGATACTTGATTTGAAGATAGTCTTATTTATATTAAATTCCAGTTTATGCATTTTTCTACTGAGTTTTGGCTTCTAGCAATAGTTTTTAGAAATTCCTTATCTATTTGACATACAAACACCCTGTTAGTGATATGCTGCAAAATATCCTTACCCAATTTGTTATTTTTCATGAAAGAGTTCTGTTGTCAAGTTGCTATAATTTCTAGTCTTGATTTTTTTGATGTTTACGTTTTAAAAATTGTATTGTAAAGATTCTGCACAGAGGGGTGACAGTTACATGAGTAAGGTAATGAGTACATTTCTTGTAGATGTTAACTTTTTTAAATGTTTTCCTGCTGAACAAAATTTCCCAATTGTACTGATTTCTAGAATGATTTTCAGATGGAAGGCTTCTTAATTTTTCTATTAAGTATCTTGTTTGTGATAGTTCTAGAATAGGCTGGCTTGTTTTGATATGAATATCATGGAAGGCGCTTTTTCATTTATTTACTAGTATAATGGTGTGGAACTTTTCTAATTTGTTGATATGATAAATCACGCTCTTTTATTTTCTGTATTAAATCAATGCTACATTTTTAGACACACTCAGATTGGTAGTGGTATGCTCTTGTTGTTAGATATTTCTGAATTTGGGTGACATTTTTTTCCTTATGCTGATGAGTACCATTGGCATATTGCATGGTCTTATCTTGTTTGGAATCAAGGACAGGTTGGCCTAATAAAAAGAATACTCTGGAAGAGTTTGTCTTAATTTGGAATTATCTGTTCCTATCTGTTTGGTAAAACATGCTTGCAAAGCCATCTGTATGCACTATTTTCTGTGCTTAACATTTTAAGTTATTGTTATTTCTAAAAGTGGTTAGATGATTATTCTAGTTTTCTTTCTTGAGTCAATGATGGTAGGTGTATTCTTATAGAATTCATTTCATTAATTTTTTTGTTCATTGACATACATATATCCCCAATATTTGTCAATTATTAATTTTTGCAGAATCTCTTGCAATCTCTTTTCTTTCATGTCTTATATATTATTGCTTTACTTGCATTTTACCTGTTTCAATTATTGCTATCGACCTTTTTTTCCCCTTAAATTTGTACAACTATCTTTAAAGAGTCATACAAAGGAGTTGCCATGTAATAAAGCAATTTAGGAATACAATGCATCTTGATCAGTATCTCCCTTTGAACATTCTCATTCCCCCTTTCAACCCACTCCTTCCCTTACTTTTCTTAATTTGTAGTATATACAATGAACTCTTGACTGCATTCTACCCCTTTTTTCCCCTTCATTCACCTATCCTTCCTCCCCTACACCTGACCGCCCTCCCCCCCCACCTTGCAAGTACCCTTTTCCTGGTGCTTATTTGACTTTTTAACAATATTTTTCTGTTTTGATTTTATCAAAGAACTAATTGCAACATTATCAATCTTTCCTCCACATGCTGTTTGTTTTTCTATTTTTATCATCTTTTACTTTTATCTACATTATTTCCTTCCTTATACTTTCTTTGTTTGTATCTTGGTGTTTTCTTTCCTAAGTCTGTCAGTTGATTTCTTTGTTCATTGATTTGGAGATGTTCTTATTTCTAATGCAAAAATGAAAGTCTCATTTCCCTGTGATACTGCTTTATTATCCATCCCCATAATTTTAATTTTAGGTATTTTCCAATTTCCATGATTACTTTTTCTGTGACACATTAATGTATTTTGCTTGTTGTAGAATTTCCAAATACATGCTATTTTCCAATTTATCTTTTTCTTACAATTTCTAACATGGGTGCATATTGGTCAGGCTATGGCACAAATAACATCAGTCCCTTCCCTGACATTTACTTCCCATCTGCCAGCCTCCATCTCCACATACACTGCTGCCATGATGTTCGGCCTAAACACATGGGACAGAGCAACTATCAACTGAATAAACGAGCCCAAATAAATCTCCCCTTCTTTAAATTTTCCCTCAGGTGTTTGGTCAAAGTGGTTAATGTCAGTCAAATTGATACAATGAGGGTTTGTCTCTAGGATGACAATAAATTGTTTCAGTCTTTTGCACTCTGACCCTGGCGGGTGAGTTCTCAACTGCCATCTAAAGGCTTCTGCTTTGTAGGTAATCTGTGTTTTATCACTTTTTCTTCTTAAGGTTGGGTCATATTGAGCTGGGCAGAGTGGTTGGCACCTGTAATTCCAGCTACTCAGAAGGCAGAAATTGGGAGAATGCTATTGCAGACAAAAAGTTTGTGAGGCCTCATTCAACCAAGTGTGTTAGCAGGCATCTGTCATCCTAGCTATGCAGGAGGCTTAGGGAGAGGGTGACTCTGGTCAAAAATGTGACTCAAAAAGAAATAAATAAATAAAGAGAAGGAAAGGAAAGCAAAAGAGAAAAGAAAAATGAAAAAAAGGGGGAGTGAATTTCCATAGTTCTTTTATGATAACTCTGACACTTAAACCATGATCTCGCTGCTGTTATTTCTCCTCCACCTTGTCTTTGGTCACCTTCCAGAATTTTGATTACATTTATGTTAAACGATCATACTCCCTCTTCCATGTCCCATAACCTCTTAGGCATGTGATCCATCTCTTTGTCTTTGGGCTGTGTTCAGAATGGTGTTTCCTTCTTCCCTTATATTAAGTCGATCAGCTCTGATGCCCAGAGTTAGATGTAACTACATGAGCTCACCTTTAACTGTTAAGTACTGTGTCTCTATTGTGAGAAAGCAAAGGCCTCACCATCTAATACCCTGCCACTCACTAGATAAAGACAATGGATGAACTAGGATGTATTCAGATGCTGCTTGGTAAGCCAATCACAACCCTAAGGAATCACATGCCACATTGTTTTATATGAATCCTACTTTATAATAGACATTCAAGTATTTCTAGCCAATTCTCTGGTAAGGAATGCCAATAGCCCTACCAATACATAATTGGCCACATCATAGGATGAAATCAACAATTACAGGTTTCATGCTTTCAGTGAAGAATACAATTTTATCATAATATTGATAGCAGTTACACTCTACCTCATTTTCCCCTGTGGGGAAAAGACAAGATTTCTGGCTCCCACATGCTCTTCTCTACTTCCTTCTGTTTATCTTTGACAGGCACTGGAGAACTTTTTTGAGCTGCGCTCTTTGGCATTGTACCTTTTTGGTGTTAAAGGGTATTAACCTACTTAGATGACTGATTGGTGCTACCATGAAATTGGAAAACCAAACAGATTTTCCTAAATGTTGATCTGGCTGTAACTGCTGGAAAAAATGTGAAACAGTAATGATCTACTGGCTCTTTCTTTGTTTCTCTTCTTTGCTGTGTTTGATGGAGTTCTTTGGTGTTTAGCATCAACAAGTGTTGAAAGCACCCATACATAAAAGTATTGTGTGGTGAATGAGACTTGGGCAGGTCTTTAAAGAGGGCTTGTGCTCCTATGGTCACTTAGAAAGTCAAGACCAGGCTCATCCTTCTAAATAAGGACTCTTCTTCATATTCATGTCTTTGCTGTGAGGATAGTAGCTATTTTCATCATTCCACGCCACTGTTCAGCTGCCACAATTCACCTTTTTGCTCCTATCTCTCCCTGTAGCAGTACTACTACAGCCCAGACAGGTAGAGAGTTGAGTTCCTTCAGCCTCGGTGATTAGCTTAAGAATGAGCAGATGACTCATTAAAAATTAAACTGAGACTTTGAATTGGACAGTCAGAAAAGAGATGCACTGTCTTTTATACTGGATTACAACCTACAAAGACAAAGGTGGAAACTGCAATAACCATCTTACTACCAGGAAGATACAGACTTTGTGAGAATGGAGGCAACACACAAAGTATAGGGAAGATTAGTTGAAAGTAACAGTGTCTGGTGACATTTTCTGAACAAAAAGATCCAGCTGTGCCTAAAATCTTACCTCCTGTGGTCTTTTCTTTTTCTTTTCTTTCCCCCTTTTTTTTTTTTTTTTGGTGCCGGTCCTAGGACTTACACTCAGGGCCTGTTCGCTTATACCTAAGCCTTTTATGCTTAAGGTTAACACTCTACCACTTAAGCCACAGACCCACTTGTGGCTTCTTCTTGTGATTAACTGGAAATAAGAGTATCATGGACTCCTGCCTGGGTTGGCTTTGAACTGCGATCCTCAGATCTCAAACTCCTGAGTAGCCACCTACATCTGGCTGGCCTTTCCATTGATGCAGGCAAAGCAAGACTTAGTGAGCCTTTAATATCTTCTGATCAACCATCCTTGGAGTCCAACCAAAGGACCCATGTGACCCTATTTCTTAGGAGTTTTTCAGGAATAATTGCTTAATTTTTTAATCTAGTAGTATATTAGTCTACAGACTTGGTAGGGGCTATGCAATTTCCTGGTTGTGAGACAATCTCTTGGCTTACTTAGAATGTACGATGTGGTTGTTAAGTAATTGGAGAAAATGGTTCAAACAAATAAAAACAAAGGGTACATTTTGAATAGTAATAGATAGTGTATGTTCCCTAACTGTTATTATTCTTGGTTGTTATTAAACTGTTCTCTCTGGCAGGAAGTCAAAAGGCAATGGGTGAGTTTTAACTTTGGTAACCCTGTGAATATTTTCACTTTAGCTAACACTAATTTTTACCTTAAATAAGAGGATGAAAGTTAGTAATTAGTTAAGATTATTCTTGACAAATTATATGACATTTCAAAGATGTGTTTCAAAAATGATGGAGAATGCCAAAGCTCTGGGAACAAAATGAACATTTAGTTCTCAACAGACATCAAATGTAGGACTACAATCTGAGCCCAGGCAAGAGTTTGCATGTGAGCAGTGTGGGATCTAATTGCAGATAAGAAAGACCTCTCTCTCACTCCAGAATCTTCCACGTTAGTTCTATGGGCACACTTAAGACAGAAAATTTTCTCTGCCCTGTATGTTGTAGAATGTTTAAGTTTATCCTTAGATTCCAATCACTAGATACCTGTAACACTTCTCTTCTTAGTTGTGGCAATAAAAAATGTCTCCAGTCATTAACAGATGTTCCTTACAAGGCAAAATCACTCCCAAGTGGAATGCATTGCTTTGCCAGGTTTTCTTTTGCTTTTATTGTCCATCTGAACATAGAGTGAAATCATACCTATTCTGGGAAATGCTAGTGAATTGTAACAGGTAGCCAGGTTTGACTTGTGCCACAAAGTTATAGAGATAACTATGTCATGCATTAAAAATAATGTGAGCTGGAGAGATAGGCTTAAATTGGGTACTGATGGCTCATGCCTGTAATTGCACATACTCAGGAGGCTGAGATCTGGAGGTCAGCAATATGAAGCCAACTTGGGTAGGAAAAGCTATGAGACTTCAATTAACCAGCAAAAAGTTGGGCTGGAGGTGCATCTCAAGTGGTGGTAGTGTGCCAGCTATGGACGAGAAAGCTCACTGAGAGTATGAATCACTAAGTTCAAAACCCAGTACCACCGAAAGAAAAGGAAAAAGCCTCAAAATCAGTTAACTAAATTTCTGTTCCAAGAAGTAGAAAATGAAGGGCAAATATGCCCAAAGTAAGCAGAGTATGGAAATAATGCATATAATAGAAGTTATATGATATTGAAACCAGGAAAATAATAGCGAAAACTATGAAATGAAAAGTTGGTTCTTCAAAATGCCTGATAAATTGACAAACTTTTAACAATACTGACATAAATAAAAAGTAAATAGATACAGTTCACAAAGATGAGGAGACATTATTTCATAACTGTAGCCATTAAAAGGACAGTATGACGGTAATAAGATTACAGTTGACAACTTAGAAGAGTACATTAAGTCTCTGAAGAACATACATTACTGCTTGCCATATCCAGCAAGTGAACTGAAGTTTTTTGGGGGAAGGGCTGAACTGGGGCTTGGACTCAAAGCCTCATGCTTGCTTGGTAAGTGCTCTACCACTGAGCCACATACCAAGACCCAGCAACTACACTCTTGAGCATTTTTTCCCCTAGGGATGTGAAAGCTTGTGATCATAACAGCATTCTCCATAATAGTCCAACTCTGGCAACAACTCAGAGGTCTGAATAAAAAAGTAAATGGATATATCCACAAAATTGGGTACTATTCAGAAACTATTGCTGAGCATAGTGGGTCATTCCTATAATGATAGCTACGGTGAAGGCAGAGATTAGGAGGACTTCAGTTCAAGGACAGCCAGGGCAAAAAGATTGTAGGAGTTTCATCCTAGTTATATAGTAATCACAGATAAGGAAAATTGTAGTCCAGGCTGACCTGCTACAAACACAAGACCTTATTTGAAAAATAAGTAAAGCAAAAATTGTTGAGGGCATGTCTCAAGTGGTAAAGTGCTTGTCTGGCAAGTTCGAGGCTAAGTTCAAGCCCCAATATTGCCCCAAAGAAAACAATGCTACTGATGCACACATTGGCTTGGGTTAATCTCAAGGGAATCATGAAAAGTGAAAATAGACAACTTCAAGAATTGCATACGGTAGGTACTATTTATATACTATTCTGGATGTGACAATTTATAGGAATGGCCTAGTTAGTGGTTCCAGGAATTAGGTACAGGTGGGCATGGCCATAGAAGAACAACCCTAAGGATCCTTCTTCTCTATCTTAATTTTAGTGATGGGTACATAAACTTATTCACATGATAAAATTGCCTAGAACTAAACATGTACATGTAACATGTGGAGAAAGATGGAGGAATGTGGGCTGGGAATGTGGCTTAGTGGTAGATTGCTTGCCTAGCATGCATGAAGCCCTGGGTTCAGTTCCTCAGCTGGAAATGGCTCTGTGGCTCAAGTGGTAGAGTGCTAGCCTTGAGTGAAAGAAGTTCAGCAACAGTGTTCAGGCCCTGAGTTCAAACCCCAGGAGTGGCAAAAAAAACAATAACAAGAAAAAGATGGAGGAATGAGTATAACTTCCTGCTATATATTTTATTTCTTGGTTCTACCTTCTTTCTCATAGCCATTAAACTCTTCAAAGAAGACACCTTTTCTGGTGTGTGTGTGTGTGTGTGTGTGTGTGAGAGAGAGAGAGAGAGAGAGAGAGAAAGAGAGAGCTGTCTATTAATGTCAAACGTCTTACATTATTCCACTGTTGATGGGTCAGATGACTGGCTCCCACTAGATGTGGTTAAAAAAACTGAGGTGATTCTGGGTGCCAATGACTTACACCTATAATCCTAGCTACCCAGGAGATTGAGATCTGAGGATCATGTTGGAAAGTCTGTGAAACTCTTCTCTCACATTTACCACAGAAAAGTGGAAGTAGAGCTATGGCTCAAGTTGTAAAGCATCAGTGTTGACCCTGAGTGTCATTACTGGCACAACAACAATAATAACAACAACAACAAAATCTAGGCATCCTTAGTATTTCAATGAGGATCAATCAAGTCATGATTCAAGGGACAAAAGGACTATTTTCATTAAAGACTGCTTTCACAGGATGATTTCTCCCATGCTTTGGGCTGTGCCAGTATATATAGTTTATTCTTTCCATGAATAAACAGGTTAACTACCTGTTTGTAGCCAGCATTGACTATGCAAGACACATCACCCCAGCACAGTCATACAGTAACAATAAAGTAATAAAACAGAGCATTTTATTCATCATATTCCAAGGGGGACTGCTCTTGAGAGACATTTCCAAAGATTGAGAAAGACTATGGGTTCTAGGCAGAGCCACATGTTTTGCTCTGTGCATACACATGCATGTTATTTCACGCATGATAACATGTACTGTTATTTTATTTATGATAAATTGTTTATGTTGTATTTATGATAAACTATTTTATTCACGTTAACATGTGCTGCTGCTCTCCTGATATTTTAGTGCTTCTGGTGGACTAGGATAGGTTCAAAGAATTTTATAAACTTTAGATCATCAATTCCTTGATAAGCTGGATATCACTACCCTGTTTCACATTTGAGGAATTATCTAAGATCACACAAATTGGAACCAACATAGAAACTGATTCTTACTGTGCTCTTCTGAGCTCCGGAAGTCCAGCTCTCCTTTCTGCTTCTCCTGGCCTATCTTTGGACCTGGTGGGACACCCAGGATGGTCTTACTTGGAAGGCAATGTGCAGTGTTTGGTTAGTCTCTGTTGAGAAGCTGCTCTTAGCCACCCCTGGCTGGAGTTTAGTATGTTCCTGGCCTATTTTGGCAAAGAAACTTGGCATTCAGCCTCAAGATGTACCTTGAACCAGTGGTGTGCAGCTGCCTCTGACTTCCTTCATTATAAATGATGGCCAGCACTTCCCACCCAAATCCTTAGGATTTGTTTTATGTTTCTCTCAAAGGATCCAAGGTGAGTGTGACGTTGGCCTATAAATCTCAGTCAAGCAGGAGGGCCAGAGGGAGGACAGGTCAGGAATGATCAAGGCCTAACTCGCATGGGAAGGGCGCTAGAATCACAGACCTCACTCTAGGTAGCTCCAGTGCCAAGGAGCCCTTCCCAATGGCTCCTCCTCAAGCCCAGTGGGTTTTCAGGCCTGAGAGACAGCATCTCTAGCTGTTCTTAAAAAAAAGAGAGAAAAATAAAGAAATTAAATGCTCCTGTCATGCATGGCTACTGGCTCACTCACTTGGCAGAATCCCTTAGTACTGACTCAGTGTTCTAGATGTGTATGGAATTGATGCCCCAATAGGGTGGTGTTCAGGCAAACTGTGAGGTTGGCATCACTCCTTGCCTCCCAACTGCCCAAATGTAAACAGTCTCACCCTTTCCCTCCCTAAAGAAAAGAAAAGGAAAAAAAAACAAATAATTCTGTTGAACTGGTCTGGACATAGATATAACCTTGAGCTTGTAACCATTAGTGCTACTTGCTAGGCACTGGTGGCTCATGCCTGTAATCCTAGCTACTCAGGAGGCTGAGATCTGAGGCTAGTGATTCAAAGCCAGCCCAGACAGGAAAGTCTGTGTGACTCTTACCTCCAATAAACCACTTAGAAAACCGGAAGTGGTGTTGTGGCTCAAGTGGTGGAGTGCTAGCCTTGAGCTGAAGAGCTCAGGGACAGTGCCCAGGCCCAAAGTTCAAGCCCCAACACACACACACACACACACACACACACACACACACACACACACACAAACAACAACAACAACAACAACAAATAGTGCTTCTTGGAGTACATAATCCAAAAATGTAAGAACTTGAGAAGCAATTTTAATATATTAGTCACTTTTTAATTTGCTTTAAGTTAGAATTCACTAGTTAGACCCAACCTTGACCATTCAAATTAAAATGGTATAATGTTATAACTGTACCCTTTACTAGTCATTATCTATTGTGTATTTTCCAATGGCATTGTCACCTTCCAGTGCTCCACATTTTTCTTTATAGTTGATTGCCTATCTCTGTCTCTACAATGTATTCAGGACTCTATCCATTTTATTTTTTTATTTTTATTTTTTAATTTTTATTTATTTTTTCCATTTTCTTTATTTATGTGCTAAACATCTAGATCCAACCCTTACTCTTGGGAGGTGCTGAAAAGCTTGCACTAAATGTATGAAGAAATGGACCCATGAAAACTAAGTGGGTAACCACTGCTTGCTAAAGTATATAGTTCAGAATGTAGACATCAGATTTGGGTCTCTTCACCAAGGGCCTAGTTACTGAAGGTCAGAGCTGGCAGGTGGGAAGTGATGTTTCTGAAGAGTGGTGAGCATCTCAGCATTGGAGACGTTCATGTGACAAGGAGACTGGCTCTTTGAGGCCCCATCCACATCTGGAGACATTGGGATGCCTCTGTGTTTATTAAGTGGTGGGCTTTCTCCAGCTTATTGGAAGAGATAGTAACCCTCAAGGTCTTCTCAACCCAGCTTGATTAAATTTAATAAAGGGATGCAAGACACTATGTAGAAAATGAACTTTACAACTTGAGGAGGGGTAGGGGGAATTGGGGAGGTGGAGAGGGAAGGGATGGTAGGGGAAAAACAAAGGAGGAGGTAACAATGCTCCATAGGAAATGTACTCATTACCTTACTCATGTAAGGTACACTTCTGTACACTATTTTTACAATTAAAAAACATAAAAAAGTTAGTAGAGGGATGGACCTCCAGGGTCTTTGCCCAGGATCTATATCTTTGAAGAACTGGAGGAATAAACCAGAAGAAATATTGAATCAAGCGTTATTCTATTGGTTTCATATAGCAGACTCAACACTTAATTTAAATATATATTAATTAATGAAAAACTAAATGTGATCTAGCCAGAGAATGGAAATTATTCAGTTATAAAAAGAGTGAATTTTGAAAATACTGTGCTAAATGAAAGAAGCTAATATAAATAACTGTATTTAACATGTTTCTACTAACAGATGTCTACAACAGGAAAGTGCATAGAGATTGGAAGTAGAGTGGTAGTTGCTGTGGAATAAAGGAGGGAGGATTGGGGACACTGCCACTGGACGTGGCACTTATTTTTGGAAGATCTGGAACTGAATATTAATGATTGTACAGCTTTGTGAATATAGTAAAATCACTGAGTTGTATGAATATTATCATATGAAAATTGTTACTGTAAAAGTGATAAACAGAGGGGTTATAGTTACATAAGACAGATAATGAGTATATTTCTTTTTGGACAATGTCACCCCTTTTTCACTCTCTCCCATCTCCACCCATAAGTTGAATAGTTCATTTTCAGAATAGTGTCTAGTGAGTATTACTGCTGCATTTATTCATACTTTGTCCCTCCATTTCTGGCTCCCTCCTTGTCCTCACAAAGACAGATAAATGAGGAAGTAAGACAAAAAGAAAAGAAAACAAAAACAACAAAGGAAAAAAACCTTTTGTTTCCATTTCCTGGAGTTCATTTCAGTAAGTATTATTTTGTGTGATCAGAGGCACATAGGCATTGTGCCTTTGTGTTCCTCTCCTAAGAATATCCTCCTTTGGTCTCATTGTGTGTGAATACCTAAAGTCCTGTATACTTTCTAATTCCCTAGTATATTTTAGATCTAGCTTCTCATATGAGAGAAAACATGTGTCATTTGTCTTTCTGAGTTTGGCTTACCTCACTTACCATGATTTGTTCTAGGTCCATCCATGTGAATTGAGTCAATAAAAATTAAGAAAAAGGAAAAAAAGTGGGAAAAGAAAAATAGAGAATAAAGATAATTTTACTTGTAATTATTAAGAATAATTTCACATGTGACTAAATGCCAGATATGGAATCCAGACTTAAATGATGCTAATAGTAGCTATCCTCTTTTCTATCTCTCTGAACCATCTGCTGCCATGTTGTTTTGATCCCAGAATCCCCTGGTTCCTCTAAGTCCTTGCTTTTGCTAGTCTAGACTGAGAATGGACATTTTTGCCTGCTTGACAGAAGTCTAGTCACATTAACTTTGATTGGCTTGCATTTACTCTATCCCTGAGCCAGTCTCTATGGCAAGGAATGTGTCATTAACCATGATTTCTGTCCCCAGATCCAGGTCATTGGGTAACACTCTGTTAGGAGTTGAGGAGAAGTGGGTTTTCAGATGAAAATTAGGATGGTTTCTTATGAAGAAAAAACAGATGCAAAATAAAAAATAACAAACAACTATGGCAATGATATAAAAAGAAACCCAGGGTGGGGGAAGAAACAGAGAGAGAGAGAGAGAGAGAGAGAGAGAGAGACAGAGAGACAGAGAGACAGAGAGACAGAGAGACAGAGAGAGACAGAGAGAGACAGAGACAGAGGCAGAGAGAGACAGAAATGACAGAATAAGTGCAGTTAATTGCTAGTGGCTCTCTGGAATGCCATGTTGAGAAACAGCCTGGGATTGAACCAAGGAAAAATATAGTGTCATAATTAATTAGAGATGTCTACCATGTGCTAGAAAGTAGTCAAATGCCAGATATTTGTTTTTCTTCATTTTTTTCACTGGCCATTGAACTAATGATAAGTGAAAACACACAGTGACATCTATGTTCAGCTATGGTCAAGCTTTGAGCTGTGCAGTGAATTTATTTATTATAGTCACTCACTCAGGCCAAAGAGGGGGTCTACTAACAAGGCTATTTGTTGCCATGAATGTTAGCCAGTGGAACTGAGACAAGGTGGGCGGCAATTGCCAAGACCATCCACAATGTGGCCTTGACTAAGACTGGCCAACTGGCATTTGATCAATCACTGCTGGTTTGTTCTTTTTTCCTCCTTGCTCAGCAAGTTGATCAAGGCCTTCTTTGTAAACAGGCACTTTGTTGGATGCTTCAGGAACAAAGACAAGCAAAAGTGACCAGGCCCTAACCTAATGAAGCTTTCAGCTCACTGAGAGCTATCTGGCTGTCTTGGAGCTTATCACAATAGCTCTTTTCATTGTTATTTCCAAAGGATGCACATTATGGTATATTGCAGTGAAAACATCATCAGAACTTCTATCTAGAAGCATCAGCACCCTTGAGAATATCAGGTGGCCACAGGGCATGAGCATTAGTTTCAAGAAGATATTCCTCAGCAAAGGAATCATTTGAAAGCTGACTGATAATACAATTTACAGACTTAGGCCAATGAACACTGGAAGAAATGCTAATACAGGAGTACTGTTCTTAACACAACTACACCAACAGAGAAGCCAAGGCTGAGAAAAGTCAAGTGAATTTCTAAATATCATATGGTAACAAATGGCAGAGTATATGCTCAGTCACTGATTAATTCATACTTTTCAAGAGGAAATAGAATTGTTTGAATAAAATTTGACCCCAATAGTCTTAATGGAAGGAGGAGACAAGTATGGTTACTAAGGACTTCATGTGTTTATTTGTAACTTTCTCTGGGATTGAATAGGCTTTGGTGGTTTATATCTGTAATTCTAGCTGCTTGAGAGGCTGAGAGTTGGGGATTATGGTTTGAAGCCAGCCCAGGCAGACCAATCTGAGAAATTCTTATCTTTAGTTTACCAGCAAAAGCCAGAAGTGAAGTTATGGCTTAGGTGGTAGCACTCCAGCCATGAGCAAAAAAGCCAAGTGAGAGCACAAGGCTCCACATTCAAGGCCCAGTACAGGCATAGAAATTTATCACTTATTAAAAAGAGATGATTTGCACACTGGAAGCCTCCAGTAGTGAAACATTAACTGCATATAACTCCATAGAAGGCCAAATCATTTTGTATCATAAGCTTAAATATTAATGAATTATAGAGTTAGGAATTTGATGATATTCACACTTTCCTTAAGTGAAATGTACTCACTATCTTGCCCATGTAATTGTAACCCCTCTATATGGTATTTTCACAATAAAAAAAGAAGGCCCAACCCTGACTTCATTTTTTCTGCTTCTCATCTTTGTCATATTAGATGCACTATCCACAAGTAATAACCATCTATGTATCTTAAGGGTTTCTGGGATGGTCTCAGGCATATATGAGTTCTTTTTCTTTAGTAAAGGTGGCTCTGGATGAGTTAACTAAGTGTATATACTTTTTTATACCTCTGTAAGAAGGTAGAACAATCTACTCAGCAGATGATTCCTTTAGTTGGAGCTTTGTTCCTCATTCTCCATGAGCATACAGGGGTGAAAGTCTATTCCAATAGACATAAAAATCTCTGACCAGAAAATTCTCTTTTCTGTTCTTTGCTTGAAGGACTATGTATGTGTGCATATACAAAAGTGCATCACTATTTATGAGACTTCTTTTTGGACAGAGCTAGGTTTTCAAAGGTTTAGCAGACTGTTGGAAAAGTTTCTTTCTCTAATTCTTGGTATAGGTGTTCTTCTGCCAAGTACATCGTTGTGGGTCTACGGTATTAGGGGTGTGGTTGTTTCCCAACTGAGTTTTATAATCTCTTCCCAGGACTTTTCGTCCAAGTACAACATCTACAGTTGTAAGGGAGGCAGCAAGTTCACCTGGAGGTGGCTTCACTCTTACCAATGGGCCAGTGCTGGCCATGAGAAGCCAGACCAGTCTGCATTACAGGAATTTAGCAATTTAGGGATGAAATTAAAATTTTCTAAGTGTTGTATTTCAGAACCGAAAGAATGCACAGAGCCCTGTAGGAAAGATTCTCTGGTTTCCTTCCTGACCAGGAATGTCTGGCAAAGTAAAGTTTGTAATTCTGAAGGGGCTGCCTGTGAATGTTTCTTCATAGCAGACTTGAAGATCATGCTCCTGATACATAATCATGAATTCTGAAAGAAGATACCCTTTTCTTCTGGATGAAGTCCATGTTTTCCATACCTATGAAGCCTTGGTGTAGTGATGGAAAGGGCTCTCTGATGGTGGAATGTCTTAGGAAGTGGGCCATCATTGGATCTAGATGGTAATGGATCAATTCTCACATGGCCTTATAGAGAAGGCACAATGGATGCAGAGGAATTTGAGAAGATTCCATGATGGGTGTCTTGTCCCAAGTTCCCATACACATACTCCATAGACTAGAATGAAAAGAGTGAGAGTCTATTCTAATGGATAAAAATTGAAGTCAAACTGAGTCAAACAAGTTAGAAGCATATAACTAAAAATGATCCAAGTAACTGAAAAATTCTGGGGTGGTGTTGCTTCAGATCCAGGTGTTCAGATCCACATGTTCAAATGGGAGCAGTTAAGAGCCTTTATTTCGCTCAACTCTTGCCTCTGTTTTCCTTTGTATTGTCTTCATTTTCCAGGTAAGCTCTTTTTACATGGAAGGAAGGTGACCTTGAATAGGTTTAAGTTTCATTACAGTGATTTGGTAACCCAAATAGAAAGATCCTTCTTTCTCAATAGGCCCAGGACACTACTCATGGCACGTATAATTTGGGGCTTCATTTGACTCACAGAAGTAAAAGACTAAATCAGTCTTATGTAATCCACATGGCTTGAAAGTAGAGAAAGAACAATTTTAAGAAGAATATCTGGGTTACTCTATGTAGAAGAAGAAAGAGGTGTGTTTCTAGCCCTGCCTCTTTCTTTTGGTGCTGCTGCAGGCTTCCTGCCATCATGGTTAACGTTCCTAAAACTTTTTGTTAGAAGTGTGGCAAGCATCAACCTCACAAAGTAACAGTACAAGAAGGGCAAGGATTCTCTGTATGCCCAGGGAAAGCATCGTTATGACCAGAAGCAGAGTGGCTATGGCGGTCAGATTAAACCAATTTTCCAGAAAAAAGCTAAGACTACAAAAAAGATTGTGCTGGGACTTGAATGTATTGAACCCAACTGCAGATCTAAGAGAATGCTATTAAGAGATACAAACATTTTGAACTGGGTGGAGATTAAAAGAGAAAGGGGCAAGTGATCCAGTTCTAAGCTCCAACTTTTGTTCTGAAGACAATAAAATCATGATGTCTAAATTCCAACTTTTGTTATGAAAGCAATAAAATCGTGAGGTCAAATTCAACAACAACAACAAAAAAAGAGGTGGAATGAATAGATTGGATTTAATGTAAATCAGTGGGGAAACATTGTATACATTAATTCTTGTCATCTAAGAAAAGCAAGAAGACTGTGAATTTTTTTCCAATTCATTCTATTGTTTTATTTGTGTGATTTAATTAATTGATTCATTCAACAACTCTATTTGAATGCCTACTATGTAGAAGTACTAATAGTCCAATGGTGGGCAAGATAACCATTGTCCTGGTCTTTATAAATTTACCATCATCCTCTTAGCCAGTCACGGCATATATAGGCTTTTTTAGTTAGTTATGTAAGGTGTTGGTAGGAAGTATATTGTGTGCTAAGAGAGTGCCCCTTTCCACCTTGGGGGGGAGGAGAGGTGATAATTAGTTTGAAGCCTGAAGATTAAGCAAAAACAGGTTGCATGGGGGCTAAGGTGCAGATGGGAGTGTCAGGAAGAACATTTCAGGGGCAACAGAGTGTGTAAGAGTCTGGAAGCTAGGGAACAGGTGCATTGTATATTTGGTCAACAGACAGAAACATGGTTAAATTCTGAGATGGAAGACTTCCCTGTCCTTCCAGGAGAACAGGACAGTAGAGAAGTAAGAGAAGACTGAAGAAGTTGGTTTAACTCTTCAGTCAATTGGTCTACTATTACATTATGGACTGACATCTCCTGTTGGTGCTGTAGAACACATAGTAAGGCCTTAAATTCAAATTAAGCACCTTCAAATACATCCTGTTACTGAATAAACATGTTATATCATCCTCTTTTATTATTTTTAAATTTTTTTATTGTAAAGATACCGCACAGAGAGGTTACAGTTACATGAGTAAGGCAATGAGTACATTTCCAATGGAGCATTGTTACCCCCTCCTTTGTTTTTCCCCTACTATCCCTTCCCTCCCCACTTCTCCAACATCTCCCTCCTCCCTGCCCCCCCTCACCAAGTTGCAAAGTTTTTTTTCAACATAGTGTCTTATACATCTCATTGCTACAATGGATCGACCTGTATCCTTGCTTCAGCATTTTGTTATTTTCCTTCCCTTCCCCTAAATGTATATACAAGATGTAGGGAACCAAAATCAAATACAGTGACAACAGGGGTTATACATGGGGGAAGAACATACAAAAGAAAAAAAAATCACATCGTACATTAAAAACAACAGGGACAAAGAATGAATGGCTATAATAAAGAACTCTAATAACAACAGATGCTGGAGGAGATGTGGTCAAAAGGGAACCCTAGTGCCCTGTTGGGAGTGTAAACTTGTTCAACCACTTTGGAAAGCAGTATGGAGGGTTCTCAAAAGACTCCACATAGAGCTCCCCTATGACCCAGCAATCCCACTTTTGAAAAAGCATTTACCCAAATGATCACAAACAAGGCCATACTAAAGCTACCAGCACAATTATGTTTATCGCAACATTATTCACCATAGCTAAGATATGGAACCAACCCAGATGCCCCTCAGTAGATGAATGGATTAAGAAAATGTAGTACACACACACACACACACACACACACACACACACACACACACTGGAATTCTATACTTGCATTAAAAAGAATGACACTGCCCCATTTGTTAGGAAATGGAAAGACTTGGAAAAAAATATATTAAGTGAAGTAGGCCAGACCCAAAGAAAAATAGGTCTCATGGTTTCCCTTATTTGCAATAACTAGTATACGTCTAAGATAATCTTACCAGCCAAGAAGAAAAGGTCAAAATCTATCTACATATTACCATATAGTATGCTGCTAAGCAAAATGAACCCCAAGATATGGTCACAATAGATTTTATCTTTGCCTTGTTGTTTTTAATGTACTATGTGATTTTTTTTAATCATCTCCTCTTATTGTTCAATAATGTTCCTGAGAACTGATAATACTATTATGTATATGTCAAATAATCACATCTAAACTAAAAGAATACAAAAGCTACAGAGAGTGAATTTGATCAAATTATATTATATATATATGCATATACATACAACAATGACATCCTTCACACAATAAATTTGTTAATGAAATAATGTTAGTACAATGGCAAAGACAGTTTATGAGAAAAGATAGAAGAGAAATATACCATTATGTTAGCAACTGTCAGTAGTGATTAGATTCAGAGTACTGAGCTAAATACAAAATTGCATTTGTTTGCAAACTTTGGTTGATGGTTGCCTTAAGATAGTGTTCTAGCACAAAACTGGTGCTATCTTCATCTCAAATGGGCAGAGTAAGCCGGAAAAAACACAAGAAAAATGGCAAATTCGGGTATCTCAATTCCCAATCTTGAAAATCAGGAGTTAGAACAGATAATGAATAATCCAGAGGAGAGTTCCCAAATAGCTCTACAAACACTGCTGGCAAACATGATAAATGAGAAGTTTGACAATGTACAAAGGACTCTGTATGAGCGTGATAGGGAGAGAGAGGAGGCATCCCAGAAGTTTATACAGGAATATCATAAGCGTGAGGAAGCTACTCAAAAACTGATACAGGATTTGCGTGAACAACTTGAGAATACTCAAAGAGAAAGGGAGGAATGGCGTGAGCAGGCTGAGAACACTCAAAGAGAACTGCAGGAATCCCACGAACGGGAGGAAGCTAATCAAAGAGTAATACAGGAATTGAGAGACCAGGTAGAGAACACACAAAGATCACTAAAGGCATTCATGGAATCCATTAACAAAGACCTGAAGGAAGTCAGGGAGACCACAAAGGGAATGCTGAATGGAACCCAACAGAAGGAATGGGAGCCCAAAGAAACCATAACCAATCAACTAAGTGATTTGAGGACAAACACTGAACACCAAATTAAGGAAGTAAAGAAATTCATACAAGACCTAAAACAGAGCTTCAACAAAGAACTTGAAGCCATCAAAGCTGACCAACTAGAAGGAAAAGAGATAAAAAACAAAGTAGAGAGTCTTGACAGCAGGTTAGACCATGCAGAAGATCGAATCTCAGGGATTGAAGACAGCCTAGATATTATAGAGAAAGAACATACCACCATCCAAGACAAGTCCAAGAAATATGATAGATCTATCCAACACCTGGTAGACACCATCAGAAGGCCTAATCTAAGGATAATGGGTGTAGAGGAGCACCTAGAAACAGAAGTTAATGGTCTAGGAAATTTGTTTAACAGGATCCTAGCAGAGAACTTCCCAAACATGCAAAAAGATAGGCCTATTCAGATACAAGAAGCCTTTAGAACCCCAAATAGACCAGACCAGAATAGGACATCCCACCGTCACATTATAATCCACACAGGATCAACTCAGACCAAGGAAAAGATCCTTAAAGCTGTCAAGGAGAAAAGGGTAATCACCTATAAAGGGAAACCAATTAGAATCACCTCAGATTTCTCAGCAGAGGCAATCAAAGCAAGAAGAGCCTGGAATGATGTATGCCATGCCCTAAAAACAAACAACTATCAACCAAGAATACTGTACCCAGCTAAACTCTCCTTCATAACTGAAGGCCAAATAAAAACCTTCCATAGCAAAGAAAAATGGAAACAATACATCTCCACCAAACCAGCCCTACAAAAGATTCTTAAAGATGTCCTACACATAGAAAACCAACAAGACCGCAATAAAGGCCAAGAAACTGCACCCAAACTGAGAATCCAAGAACCATAGGAAGAACCCAGTTTTCGTAGCCCCCAAGAAGGTGGATAACATGGCAGGAACTCCCAAATACCTCTCAGTCCTATCTCTTAACGTTAATGGACTGAACTCTCCAATTAAGCGACATAGACTGTCTGGTTGGATTAAAAAACAAGACCCTTCTATGTGCTGCCTGCAGGAGTCACATCTTGCCCGCAAAAACAAACACATTTTCAATGGTAAAGGCTGGAACAAAATCTACCAAGCAAACGGCCCCCATAAACAGGCGGGAGTTGCAATCCTAATATCAGATAAAATAGACTTCAAATTAAAATTCACGAGAAGAGATAAAGAAGGTCGCTACATACTAATTAAAGGATCTCTCCTTCAGGAGGATATTACAATTCTAAATATCTATTCGCCAAACAATGGAGCACCCAAATTTATCAAAGAAACACTACTTTCCCTCAAATCCCATCTAGATCCAAAGACATTAATTGTTGGGGATTTTAACACACCACTCTCCCCACTAGATAGATCAACTCAGCAAAAACTCAACAGAGAAACCGCAGATCTAAACAGCTGCATAGATCAACTAGACTTAACAGACATCTACCGAACATTTCACCCAGCAGCATCGGAATACACGTTTTTCTCAGCAGCACATGGAACATTTTCTAAAATAGACCACATTTTAGGCCACAAAGCAAACTTGTCTAAATTCAGAAACATTGAAGTTATACCTTGCATTCTCTCTGACCACAAGGGAATAAAATTAGAACTCAACACCAAAAGCCACCAAAGAAAGTCCGGTATCACATGGAGGCTGAACAACACACTGCTGAATCATGAGTGGGTCATGGAAGAGATTAGAAAGGAAATTCAAATGTTCATGCTATTCAACAAAAATGAACACACAAATTACCAGCTCCTCTGGGACACAGCAAAGGCAGTACTCAGAGGCAAGTTTATAGCTCTGAGCTCCTACATCAACAAATTGGAGAGATCTGAAACTAACAATTTAATGACACATCTAAACCTCCTTGAAAAAGAGCAGCAAGATAAACCCCAATCCAGTAGACGGAAAGAAATAATCAAAATTAAATCAGAATTAAATGAATTAGAATCCAAAAAAACTATAGAAAGAATCAACAAAACAAAGAATTGGTTCTTCGAAAAACTTAACAAAATTGACAGACCCTTAGCAAATCTTATCAGAAAAGAAGAGAACACACCCAAATTAATAAACTCAGAGATGAGAATGGAAACATCACCACGGAAACAACCAAGATTCAGAACATTATAAGGGAATACTTCTCAAAACTTTATGCTAATAAGTTTGAGAACTTGACAGAAATGGACCTCTTCCTAGCAAATATTGACATGCCAAAACTAAACCAAGATGAGTTAACTATCTTAACAGGCCCATATCAAGCATTGAAATAGAAACAGCAATAAGAGACCTCCCAGCTAAGAAAAGTCCAGGACCAGATGGTTTTACAGTGGAATTTTACAAGGCCTTCAAAGCAGAGCTCACGCCAATTCTCCTCCAACTCTTCAATGAAATTGAAAGAGAAAGCTCACTACCGAACACATTCTATGAAGCCATCATAACCCTCATCCCAAAACCAGGCAGGGACTCATCAAAGAAAGAGAACTATAGACCCATTTCTTTGATGAACATTGATGCAAAACTTCTCAACAAAATTTTGGCCAACCGACTTCAACAATTCATCCAAAAAATCATACACCATGATCAAACAGGATTCATTTCAGGGATGCAAAGCTGGTTCAATATACGCAAATCAATTAATATTATTCATCACATCAACAGGAGCAAGAATAAGAACCACATGGTTATCTCAATAGATGCAGAAAAAGCATTCGACAAGATCCAACACCCCTTTATGATGAAGGTTTTGGAAAAATTAGGAATCCATGGAACATTCCTCAATACAATAAAGGCTGTATATGACAAACCTACAGCCAGCATTATACTCAATGGTGAAAAACTAAAGCCACTTCCTCTTAACTCAGGAACAAGACAAGGATGCCCACTCTCCCCACTTCTCTTCAATCTAGTATTAGAATGCCTAGCTACAGCAATAAGACAAGATGCAGACATAAAGGGGATCCAAATAGGGAAAGAAGAAATAAAACTCTCCCTCTTTGCAGATGACATGATCTTGTATTTAAAGAATCCCATAGACTCCACTCCCAAATTACTCAAGCTGATTCAAAACTTTGGCAAAGTAGCAGGTTATAAAATTAACCCCCCAAAATCAATTCTTTTCTGTATGCCAACAATGAGAAAAGTGTGGCTGAAATTAGGAAAGCAACTCCATTTGTAATAGCCCCACAAAAAATAAAATACCTAGGAATTAACTTAACTAAAGAAGTGAAGGACCTCTATGATGAAAACTTTAAAATTTTGAAAAAGGAAATCAACACAGAACTCAAAAAATGGCAAATCCTCCCATGCTCTTGGATTGGAAAGATTAACATCGTGAAAATGGCAATACTTCCCAAGGCTATCTACAAATTCAACGCAATACCTATCAAAATTCCAACCTCATTCTTCAAGGAAATAGAAGAGGCAATCCAAAAATTCATATGGAACAATAAAAGACCTCGAATAGCAAAAACTCTCCTCAACGGAAAGAACAATGCTGGAGGAATATCAATACCAAATTTCAAACTCTACTATAAAGCCATAGTAATCAAAACAGCTTGGTATTGGCATAAGAACAGACCTCAGGATCAATGGAATAGAATTGAAAACCCAGAAATGAACCTACAGACCTATAGCCATCTAATCTTTGATAAGGGAGCTAAAACAATAGAATGGAAGAAAGACAGCCTCTTCAATAAATGGTGCTGGCAAAATTGGTTAACTATATGTAGAAAACTAAAGCTAGATCCTTATATATCACCCTGCACCAGAATCAACTCCAAATGGATCAAAGACCTTGAAGTCAAAGCAGACACTCTGGAATAGGAGAAACCCTAGGTCTCCTTGGCTCAGGCCGAAATTTTCTGAATAGAGACCCGGAAACACAACAAATCAAAGAAAGGTTGGACAAATGGGATTGCATAAGGTTGCAGAGCTTCTGCAGGGCAAATGACATAGCTAGCAAGATCAATAGAAAGCCCATGGATTGGGAGAAGATCTTTACTAGCCATACAACAGACAAGGGTCTCATATCTAAAATATACTGGGAACTCAAAAAATTAAACCACCCAACAACAAATCCTCAAAGAAACAACTGCCCAATAAATAAGTGGGTGAAAGGCTTAAAGAGAAACTTCTCTGCAGAAGAAAGAAGGATGGCCAGTAGACACATGAAGAAATGTTCAACATCCCTAGCCATAAAAGAAATGCAAATCAAAACAACATTGAGATACCACCTCACTTCAGTTAGAACGGCAAAAATCAAGAACTGTAACAACAACAGATGCTGGAGGGGATGTGGACAGAAAGGAACCTTACTTCATTGTTGGTGGGAATGTAAACTTGTTCAACCACTTTGCAAAGCAGTATGGAGGTTCCTGAAAAGACTTCACATAGAGCTCCCCTATGACCCAGCAATCCCACTTTTGGGCATTTATCCTAATGTTTACAAACAAGACCACACTAAAGCTACCAGCACAACTATGTTTATTGCAGCATTATTTACCATAGCTAAGATATGGAACCAACCCAGATGCCCCTCAGTAGATGAATGGATCAAGAAAATGTGGTATATATACACAATGGAATTCTCTGCCTCCATCAGGAAGAATGACATTTCCCCATTTGTTAGGAAATGGAAAGGCTTGGAAAAAATTATATTAAGTGAAGTAAGCCAGGCCCAAAGAAACATAGGTCCAATGGTTTCCCTTATTTGCAATATCTAGTATAGGTATGAGTCAAGCGGAAAAGGTCAGATAATGTGATGTTAGGAAAACGAACCCTTAAATATGTATTTTAATGTTTTTGTTTCTTTCATGCATGTGTTTCTAATGCATTTATAAGATTATTTCTTTATTGCTTTGTATGTCCCTCCCCCACAGTGTAACCCCCGCGTTCACTATATTTGATGTCAGTATAACATGTGGAGGAGACGGGGACAAACAAGTCGTTTAAGGATTCAGGTGGACCTGTTGCAACAATGAGAAGTACAAAATGTCATGTCAAAACCAGCTTTACAATGTGGGTGTGTGGGGGGAAGGGGGGGTATGATTGGGTGGGGGGGAGGGGGGAGGCTGGGAAGGGAGGTGAAGGGTAAACAAAGGAGGAGGCTGCAATGCTTGGTAAGAAATGTATGCATTATCCTGCCCATGTAATTGTAACCCCTCTGTACAGTATGTTCTCAAATAAAATAAAATTAAAAAAATTGCATTTTTTTTTTATTTTCCATGGATGTGTAGGTATTAAAAGGGGGAAATCCTGTTTATTTAATCATGAGGGCCGATCCTTAAAGAAGAGGGTGAACCCATTGCCACTCTGCCTTCATCAGTGTGGGTGATGTTTTCTGATTTGGGAATGTAATTGGGTTGGAGGCATACTTGAGCTAAGATGGGAGATGGGTAGCATGCATCTTCTGAGGTTGGAAGAGGGTATGCCTGTGGGCCACGAAATGACAGTAGGAAAGATAATTCTCCAGAAGGGTTGGTTCTTTCCTCTGGATGGGATTGTTCCTGTGTCTTATTGGACTGCAGTGTGGTATAGTTTACATGTTTAGAGAAATAGTTCTAATTCTAGCACAGTGCTCAAATGCACATCTTTTCTAGTCTGGGAAGTTTCTCACGACTGTCATAGAAATGCAGTGGAAACGAATCAATTCAAGACCTCAAAAATTAAATGTAGCACATCAAGCAGTAAAACACTGCAAGAGATATCTAAACATATTTACACTAAGTCACTCTCCAGGAATGAAAAACATAATCTTTTGACACATATATACAAAATGCGAAAGTTTCCAAATGGGATGTTAAAATTAAAGGTGACTTGGAAATTAAATATCTTATTAATTTAAGATACTCTATCTGGGGTATACAATTTGCATCATGAAATGCTTCTGTATCACCATGTAGATTTGTCCCTGGCAGAAGAATTATCTGCTTATGGTTAAATAGACTGCATAGTTAGAAGCAATGAGGGCTAAAGAGTTAAGAGAGATGTAAATAATGCAAATTTATGAGAAAAAATAGTGTGTATTCTGATCATATAAAATAATATTTATTGAAATGAACTCCAGGAAATAGAAACAAGAGGATTTTCTTTGCTGTTTTGTTTTGCATCTTGTTTGTTCATTTATCTGTCCTTATGAGGGTACGGGGGGCACAGAAATGGAGGGACAAAGGGTGAACAAATGTAGCAGTGGTAAGTCCTAGATACTATGTTGACAATGAACTATTCAACTTGGGGTGGGGATGGGAGGGAAAAACTGGGAGTGAGGGAAAGGGTGACATCGTCCAAAAAGAAATATACTCATTACCTGTCTTACGTAACCGTAACCCTTCTGTACTTCACCTTTATAATAAAAAAATTTTTAAATGAAAAGAAAAAAAATGTGTCGTAGTCAATGAATTCTAAATCATCTAGGAAGCAAAGCTTTACTTAGAGACAAGTTGATGTACATTTACAAAACCTCTTTTGAGACTGTGGCAGTTTTATACATACATACATACATGCATACATACATATATATATATATATATATATATATTTGTAGAATGAATGCTAACTAAATGTTTCTTTAACTGAAAGAAAAAAATGAGGTGAGTTTTCCAGTTTGCACAACTAACTAGTTAAGGAGCATTTTATCCTTCAGACCTGCTACGAGGGGCTGGTTGGGTGATTACATATAGAGGTAGGTGATCTACCCAGGGAACCATCAGAAAAGACAGGTTCTTGTTCCCTTGACTCCTGTCCCCTGTAGGACGATCATATTTGAAATCTGGACCCAATGTATCCTGGAAGGAGGTAAGATTGATTTATTTCCATATTTTTGAAATAGTCGCTAGATATCCACACTGATGATACTGAAGTTTTTTTTTTAATTTAATTTTATTTGTGAACATACTGTACAGAGGAGTTACAGTTACATGGGCAGGATAATGCGTACATTTCTTACCAAGCATTGCAGCCTCCTCCTTTGTTTACCCTTCACATCCCTTCCCAGCCTCCCTCCTCCCCCCCTAATCCCAATCCTTCTCCTCCCCCCCCCCCCCCCCCCCCCCCCCCCCCCCCCCCCCCCGCACCAACGTTGTAAAGCTCGTTTTGGACATGACAACTTGTACTTCTCATTGTTGCAACAGGTCCACCTGTATCCTTAAACAACTGGTTTTTCCCCATCTCCTCCACAAGTTATACTGACATCAAATATAGTGAAAGCAGGGGTTATACTGTGGGGGAGGGACTACAAAGCAACAAAGAGATAATCTTATAAATGTGTTAGAAACACATGCATGAAAGAAAAAAACATTAAAATACACATCTAAGGGTTCATTTTCCTGACATCACATTATCTGACCTTTTCCGCTTGACTCATACATATACTAGGTATTACAAATAAGGGAAACCATGGGACCTACATTTCTTTGGGCCTGGCTTACTTCACTTAATATACTTTTTTCCAAGTTTTTCCATTTCCTAACAAATGGGGCAATGTTATTCTTTCTGATGGAGGCATAGAATTCCATTGTGTATATATACCACATTTTCTTGATCCATTCATCTACTGAGGGGCATCTGGGTTGGTTCCATATCTTAGCTATGGTAAATAATGCTGCAATAAACATAGTTGTGCTGGTAGCTTTAGTGTGGTCTTGTTTGTAAACATTAGGGTAAATGCCCAAAAGTGGGATTGCTGGGTCATAGGGGAGCTCTATGTGAAGTCTTTTGAGGAACCTCCATACTGCTTTGCAAAGTGGTTGAACAAGTTTACATTCCCACCAACAATGAAGTAAGGTTCCTTTCTGTCCACATCCCCTCCAGCATCTGTTGTTGTTAGAGTTCTTGATTTTTGCCGTTCTAACTGGAGTGAGGTGATATCTCAATGTTGTTTTGATTTGCATTTCTTTTATGGCTAGGGATGTTGAACATTTCTTCATGTGTCTATTGGCCATCCTTCTTTCTTCTTCAGAGAAGTTTCTCTTTAAGTCTTTCGCCCACTTATTTATTGGGAGAAGATTTTTTTTTTTTAAGCTGGAAGAATCGATTTGTGGATGTTGGCTAGCTTTTCCTCAGCAGTGTGTTTGAGGTCATTAGCCAATGCGATGGAAGAGTGTGATTGATTGCAATGCTCTCATATATTGTAATAATAAGGGACGTGTTACTGATACCATAAGAGCTATTTTTATCTTGTTCTTCCCTTATTTTTCATCTCTATCAGTTTGGTTTATGTAAACCTGACACGTTTGTGTATGTGAAACAGATGCAGGGAAAGGCACAGTTGTGTCTGTTCAAACCATATTTTTTTAATCATAGACATGATTTATGAAAATGTTCTTTGCCTATGAGGTTTTCTTTCTTTTTCAAAAGGCACAGTAATTATAAATCCAACATTCTTTTTTTATTTTTGGTACTTAGGAGAGCTAGAAGAAGTAAAAAGTTAACGTTTCTTTGCCCAATCTGTCTAAATTCCATGTTGTAAGGAAAACAGCATAAGAGTTCTTGGCAGATGCAAATTAGGCATTTAAAAATGACCTGTTAATCAAAGTATTAGAAGAGTCTTTTCAAATGCCTACAGCTCAGGTCCTGGGACTGCTTCCCCAGAACTGAAGATTTGTCCCTTCTCTACCCTCAATTCACTCACAAAGTGAGTTTCCACAAGATGTTATTTGACTCCAGTGTTCCTTTTAATGGACATGACCCATCATTGATCATATTCCTTTTTATTAATACAGGATACTTGTACAAACTGATAGAGTTCAGTATGATATCAACATGCACCAATCACATCCAATCACCCTTTTCTATTTCCCTACCCCACACTTTCCCAGTCCCTAGTAATCACTGTATTACCCCTCCTTTCCTCTCTTCCCCTCCCCTATTCTTTCATTTGTTTTTCCCTTTTCCTCTTTCAATTTCCTCCCTCCCTCCCTCCCTCCCTCCCTTCCTTCCTTCCTCCCTTCCTTCCTTCCTTCCTTCCTTCCTTCCTTCCTTCCTTCCTTCCTTCCTTCCTTCCTTCCTTCCTTCCTTCCTTGTTTTTCAACTTGCACGCATGGGAGAGAACATGCAGTACTTGTCTTTCTGTGTCTGACTTATTTCACTTAACATATGTCCTCCAGTTTCACAATTTTGCAGCAAATCGCAGGATTTCATTTTTCTTTATGATACTGTTGTGCTTATATGCCACATTTGCTTTATCAAACATTGTAACCTTTCGATGGATCCAAGTCAGAAAAAGACATATTTAATCCCCAACTTCCTGATCAATGCACCAAATACTCCCTAAACCAGCAAGTTGAGCACAGTTAAACAACATTGGTTCTTGTGTATGACAAGATAATTCAGGCAAGAAAGGAACATAAGATGAAAGAAAAGTTTATTAGAAGAGACATATGACAGAAAAAGAGAACAGGTGACATAGATATGCTATAAGGAAGTCAGTAGCTTAGCCTATCTTCTCCATCTTGGGCCATTTTTAGTCCTCTTTGTCCTTTCAAAGCATGGCCTTGGATTAAATAGTGAATATTGGATGACTTTTTTTTTTTTTGGTTGGTCTTGGGGCCTGAACTCTGGGCCTGGGCGCTGTCCCTCAGCTCTTCAGCTCAAGCTAGCGTTCTATCACTTGAGCCACAGCGCTACTTCCAGCTTTTTCTGCTTATGTAGTGCTGAGGAATCAAACGCAGGGCCTCATGCATGCCAGGCAAACACTCTACCACTCTACCACTCCATACTGAGCCACCTTTCCAGCCCCTTGGATGACTTTTGATCTAATTTCTGTTTCCTGTAAGGTTGTTACACAAAACATTTAATGTTTCATCCTTATTTCATCCTTTTTTTCTCCTTTTCCTTCCTTTTCTTTTCTTTTTTTTTAAGCTTTGTGCCCCATTTTGTTGTCAGGCAGGTTTTCAGCTTATTCTGCCATCTACAAGCTCTATACTCTGTTTTTCTCTGATTGCGCTGCTTTTCTACTAACATATCACATTCATTGAGTGATGGCTATGTAGACAGTTTCCATTTTAGCTATTATAGATGGGGCTAAAATCGATGGCATCTCTTTGTTATACTGATTTCATTTCCTGTGGATATATGTCTAGAAAATGAACAGGAGAGGGACAGCTAGATTAAATGATAGTTCTCTATTAGTTTTTTTTAATTGTTAAGGTGATGTTCAGAGGGGTTATAATTACATTAGTAGGGTAATAAGTACATTTTCTTGTCAAACTTGTTACCCTTTCCCTCATTCTAATCCTACTTTCCTTCCCCCCAAGTTGTAAAATCTTTTCCAACATATTGTCTTGTGTATATCATTGTTGCATTGGTTTCTCCCCTTGTCCTTTGTCTCACCATTCTGTTGTTCCCTTTCCCTTCCCTAATTCAGATAAACGTATATACAATACCAGCGTACCAAAATCAAATACAGTGACAACAGGGGATATGCCATAGGGGGGAAGAACATACAAAAGAAACAAAAAAAATCACATAGTACATTAAAAACAACAACAACAGCAAACACAAAAACCTCTTGTGTCCATGTGTTGGAGTTCATTTAGCTTAGCATCATCTTATATGGTCATATGTACATAGCTATTAAGCTATTCTGCTCTATTAGTGTTTTGAAGAACCTCCATATGGCTCTTAAAAGTGGTTCTACTAGTTTACATTGCTCCACAATATATGAGTTCTCTTTCCTCACCAGTATTTGTTATTTGTATGTTTGCTAACAGCCATTCTAACTAGAGTGAGGTAGTCTCCCACTATTGTTTAGATGTGCATTTCCCTAATAGCTAATGATAATAAGCATTTTTTCATATATTTCTTGGCCACTTGAATTTATTTTTTTGAAGAGTCTATTTAGGACATTTTCCCACTTAAAAATTGTTCTTCTATTGTCAAGTTCTTAACCTCTTATAGGTTCTAGATATTTACTGTCAAGCTCCAGTTAGAAAATGTTTTCTTCCATTCTGCAAACTTTTCTCTTTGTTTTGTTGTTTTCTGTGTGGAATATTTTTTTTGGATGTAATTCCATTTGTCATGGTTTTGCCTTTTTCCTCTGTGTTTCTAGTCTTATCCAGAAAATTATTACTTGAACCAATTTCTTAAAATGTTCAGTTGATGGTTTCTCCTGCTGGTTTCAGTATTTCAAACCTTACATATAGATATTTGTCCATTTTAAGTTGATTTTTAAACAGGGTGAAATATTGGAGTGAGAAAAATTAAAATAAATCTTAAAAGGGCTACATACAAACATTAAAATGGGGAATAAAAAGCTGGAAAAACTCAAACCAGCTCACTCCTACCACATCTACATCTAGATATTAAGTTATAAGAATAGGAGACATAGAAGAACTATGTACATGTACCTTCTTAAAAATTACTGTAGACTCTTTACAACAGATGAAGAGACAGAATTGAAAGGCATACCTGGCAAAAAAGAAGTCCTAAAGTCACTTATTGCCATTGTGTTTTGGGTGGGGCTACATTTTTTCATGTTTTAGAAAACAGTACTCATCTGACCCACCTAGAACTATTGCATAGGGATTAGGAATTGCCAGATAATGGCTCAGAACGTATAAATCCTGTAGTCTTTTGAGTATTTAACTCCCATTTTCTGCAAGACAGGGACATAGTTCTACCCTTTGAAAAAAGTCTCTACCTACTTTAAACTATTATTCAGTTCCATTGGTTTACATGTCCATTTTTACACTGAAATCATACTGCTTTGCTCACAATGACTTTTGTAGTGTATTTTGGATTTGAATATTGTGGTGCCTCTAGCTCTGTTCCTTTTGCTTAAGATTATTTTGACTATCATGATCTTTTGTGCTTCAATGTGAATTCCATGTTGTTTGTTCTTAGTTCTTTGAGCAGCGTTATTGGTACATTATTGGGGATTGTATTGAGTCTGTAGAACTGTGGGGTAGTATAGACATTTTAACTAGTAACTTTTCCAATATAAGAACATGCAAAGTTTTTCCAGTGTGTGTATATATGTGTGTGTGTGTGTTTGTGTGTGTGTAACTTCTATTCTTTTCATTGGTTATTTAAAATTTTCATTGTAGAGGCCTTTCACTTCCTTGCTACAGTTTATCTTTAGGTATTTTATTATGGTATTTTATACCATTGCAAATTAGATTACTTTCACAATTTCTTTTACAGCACATTTGTTATTGATGTATAAATGAAAATTATATCTTTGAATATTGATTTTGTATCCTGACGCTTTATTAAATTTGCTTACCAGTTCCAAAAATCTTTTGGTGGAGATTTTAGCTTTATTTCACTCCCCCCTCCTCCCCTCCCTCACTTTCTTTCAAAATTGGAGATTGAACCAGGGCTTCTTACTTGCTAAGCAAGACATGTCGCATTTGAGCTATGCCACCAACTCTTATGTTTTTATTTTGTTTTTGAGATATAGTTTCACTTACTCTTCCCTGCCTGAGCAACTGCTATGTGACATTATACCTGAGATGTTTTTAGGTTTTTCTTTATTAAAAAACTCATATAATCTGCAAATATAGACAATTTGACTTCATCCTTCCTAATAATGTGTCTGTATTAAATTCTTTTACCTCATAACTCTGGCTAATATTTCTAGGACTATTTCAAATAAGAGCTGTGAGGGTGAACACAGAATAAATGCTTGCTTTCTTTTTGATCTAAAAGAAATGTTTTCATTGTGTGTGTGTGTGTATATATATATATATATATACACACACACACACACACACATATATATGCACCACATTTTCTTGATCCATTCATCTACTGAGGGGCATCTGGGTTGGTTCCATATCTTAGCTATCATAAATAATGCTGCAATAAACATAGTTGTGCTGATAGCTTTACTATCGTCTTGTTTGCGATCGTTTGGGTAAATGCCCAAAAGTGGATTGCTGGATCATAGGGGAGCTCTATGTGGAGTCTTTTGAGGAACCTCCATACTGCTTTCCAAAGTGGTTGAACAAGTTTACACTCCCACCAACAATGTAGTAAGGTTCCCTTCTGTCCACATCCCCTCCAGCATCTGTTGTTATTAGAGTTCTTGATTATAGCCATTCTAGCTGGGGTGAGGTAGTATCTCATTGTTATTGTTTTTTTTGGGGGGGGGGTCCAGTCATGGGCCTGAACTCTGGGCCTAGACGCTGTCCCTCAGCTCTTCAGCTCAAGGCTAGCACTCTACCACTTGAGCCACAGCACCACTTCCGGCTTTTTTCTTTTTGCTTATGTGGTGCTGAGGAATCGAACCCAGGGCCTCAGGCATGCAAGGCAAGCATTCTACCACTGAGCCACCTTCCCAGCCCCTCAATGTTGTTTTGATTTGCCTTTCTTTCTTTCTTTCTTTTTTATTTTTTTATTGTGAAAGTACTGTACAGAGGGGTTACAATTACATGGGCAAGATAATGAGTACATTTCTTATCAAGCATTGTAGCCTCCTCCTTTGTTTCCCCTTCCCATCCCTTCCCATCCCCCCCCACCCCCCCATTTGCATTTCTTTTATGACTAGGGAGGTTGAGCATTTCTTCATATGTCTATTGGCCATCCTTCTTTCCTCTTCAGAGAAGTTTCTCTTTAAGTCTTAAGCCCACTTATTTATTGGGCAGTTGTTTCTTCTATGCCTCCATCAGAAAGAATGACATTGCCCATTTGTTAGGAAATGGAAAGACTTGGAAAAAATTATATTAACTGAAGTAAGCCAGGCCCAAAGAAACATAGGTCCCATGGTTTCCCTTATTTGCAATATCTAGTATATGTCTGAGTCAAGCAGAAAAAGTCAGATAAGGTGATGTTAGGGGAATGAACCCTAAGATAAGTATTCAAATGTTTTTTTTTTTCCTTCATGCAATTGTTTCTAACATATTTATAAGATGATATTTATGTTGCTTTGTATGTCCCTCTCCCACGGTATAACCCATGCTTCCACTGTATTTGATGTTGGTCTAATTTGTGGAGGGGAAGGGCAAAAACAAATTGTTTAACTAGGGATATGGGTGGACTCATTGCAACAATGAGATGTATAAGTCGTTATGTTGAAAAATGAACTTTACAACCTTGGTGGCGGGGGGGGGAGGATCGGGTTGGGGGTAGGGGGGAGTATAGGAAGGGATGGGAAGGGGAAACAAAGAGGAGGCAACAATGCTTGATAAGAAATGTACTCGTTATCTTGCCCATGTAATTGTAACTCTTCTGTACGGTATTCTCACAATAAAAAAATTAAATTAAATTAAAAAAAAAGAAATGTTTTCAGCTTTTTTCCCATTCAATAGTATATTGCTGTGGGTTTAGCATATCTATAGCCTTTAGTTGTAACATGATAAGTTTATACCCAATTTTGTTCAGGGCTTTTGTTATTAAAGCATGTTGAATTTAGGTAGGTGCTGTTGTTATATACCAGCTGAGATATGAGGACTGAAGTTCAAAGCCAGCTCAGGCAGACAAATCTGAGAGACTTCCAATTAATCAGTAAAAGGGTAGAATGGAGGCATTTCTCAAGTGGTACAGTTCTAGTTGTGAACAGTTGTGAGTTAAAAAGCATACCAATACTGCATGTGTATACAAACAAAACTCAAGATTGAATTTTATTAAATGCTTTTACTGCATGACTTCTTAAAAACTTTTCATTCTGTTAATGTGTTATGTCATGTTTTTGATTTGCATATGTTGATCTGCCCTTGCATCTTTGAATGATCTTTTTGATGTACTGTTGAATTTGATTAGGCAGTATTTTGTTGATGATTTTTTAAATCTATGTTTATCAGAGCCATTAGTCTTGGTTTTCTTTTTGTTCTATCCTTGTCAGATTTTGGGAACAGGGTGATGGTGACCTTACACAGTAAATTTGAAAGCATTTCTTTCCTTTCAGTTTTATGCACTATTAGAAGAAGCATTATTAATTCTTTAAAAATTTGATAAAATTGAACAATGAAGCCTTTAGCTTTTCTCTGTTGGAATTTTTTTAAAATTACTGGCTCATTCTATTTCTTAGACTTGAAACTTACTTAAATCCAACCTACCAAGTATTAATTTTATTTCTTCAGTGTTTTTAGAACATTCTTCTTATTTCTGTCACCTAGACCAAACCATCACTATCTAACTCATGGACATAAAGCAGTCCTTTGCAAAATTTTTTTTTTCAATTTTTTTAAATTGTGAAAATACTGTACAGAGGGGTTACAATTACATGGGCAAGATAATGAGTACATTTCTTATCCAGCATTGTAGCCTCCTCCTTTGTTTCCCCTTCCCATCTCTTCTCATCCTCCCCCGCCCCCCCCACCCAATCCTCCCCGCACCAAAGTTGTAAAGTTTGTTTTCGATATAACGACTTGTACATCTCATTGTTGCAATGGGTCCACCTGTATCCCTATTTAAATGACTTGTTTTTCCCCTTCCCCTCCACAAATTATACCAACATCAAATACAGTGAAAGCAGGGGTTATACCATGGGGGAGGGACATACAAAGCAACAAAGAAATAATCTTATCAATGTGTTAGAAACAATCGCATGAAAGAAAAAAAATTTGAATACATATCTTAGGGTTCATTTCCCTAACATCACCTTATCTGACCTTTTCTGCTTGACTCAGACATATACTATAGCAAAAGATATCTGGATATCTTGAGCACCTATTTTGCTGTAGCTGGTATTACCTGAAAAGGGAGATAGTGTAGTTCCTAGACACTGGGCAGAGCTGTGACTGTAGGCAAGGGCTTTCTGCTAGGAGCTCTAGGGGAATGAATGAATGAATGAATTATGAATAAATACCCAAACCCCTCTCTCTTTTCTTGTTTCCAAGAATTTCAGACACCCTCTACTGGCTGACCTTTTCAAAAATGAAGATGGCAGGAAAGCTTTGTAGAAATCAGCCTCCTGGTATATCAATATTGTTGGAGATGGTAGAGAATGGATCTGAGGGGTACATAGGTTCCATTCCACACACAGCTTTTTCTCTGTTTCAGGTGCTTCTGATGTCACCCCATTGTAGTAACACCTGATGCCGCTGATCCTAGCTCCTAGAGTGACAAGTTGGAGTGTTAGAATTAAAGAAAAGCAAAGAGACTCGACATTTTCTTATTTCGCCTAGCTATGGTTAGAAGTCTGTTGGTTAATGAGATGCTGCCAAAACTTGCTTTTATGGGAAGATTTTCTGAGATTAGCACATTGTTCAAATAGATGCTGTTAAACTAATGTTATTTAAAGAGCTTGTAGGTGGTCTCTGCAGTCTTGTTTGTGTAGCTACTTTCTATTAACTTCCCACATCTCCTCCGTCATGGCTGATGTACAGTGCATGCTGTGCCAGTCCCATGTGAATGACACTAATTCTCAGTTTCTTTCCAGGAGTATAGTTAGGCCTGTCACTGAACTACAGGCAAATATAAACTGGTCATTCTCTTAACCATGGTTGATAGTAGTTTGTTTTCACTCCCTACAATGAAGAGGTAGTTGCAAGACTTTCCTCAAAGTGCTACATACATTTGTCATGCAAAAACTGACAGCACTCTAGGAATTCTTTTTTCTTTTTGTCAGTCATAGGGCTTGAACTCAGGGTCTAGGCGTTGTCTACCACTTTGAGCTACAGTTCCACTTCTGGTCTTTAGGTGGAGATAAGTGTCTCACGAACTTTCCTGCTTGGGGTGGCTTTGAGCCAGGATCCTCAGCCCTCAGCTTCCTGAATAGCTAGGATTACAGGCGTGAATCACCAATGCCTGACTGTAAACATCCTTTAATTTTTTTGTTATGGTACTGGTGCTTGAACTCAGGGTCTTGTACTCTCTTTTCACTCTTTGCTCTACTACTTGTGCCACCCCTCTACTTCCAAAGCATACTTTTAAAGGAAATAGTGAAACCAGTTTTCTGTCTTTTAATAATTCTGTCCTAAACAGGCTTGGGATCTTCATTTCTCTTTCTCTTTCTTACCCTCCTTTCCTGCCCTTTCTTCTTTCATATGTTCTCATTTTCTATGATTTTTTTTTATCTTTTACTAAGAATAACACCACATTTCAGAATGTTTTACAATGGAATTTTCCTCATCCATTGGAGAGAATGATATTTGCAAAGGTATGGTAGCATGGGGGATATCATGTGAAATGAAGTAAGGCAGGCCCAAAGGGGTGAAGGTTGCATGCGGTCTGCCATATGTGGAAGCTAGAATGAATTTACAAACACATAAGTAAATATACTGGGTAGTATGCAAGTGCATGCAAATATATCAACTGAAATATGATACGTTCAAGGCAGAACCCAAATAAGATAATTCCTGAGAAAGGTAAAATCAAATTTCAACAAGAAATCCCAGGAAATGGGTACTTGAAAGGGGTTGGGTGTGGTCAAGAAGAAAGGGGTAGATGAGTAAAGAGAAGGAAGGGAGAAATGCAGTACAATATTCAATGTACATTCTAAAAAATTAAGAAAAGTGAGGGAAGAGGTAGGTTGGGAAGGATGGATG
The DNA here is from genome assembly GCF_019054845.1 of Dipodomys spectabilis. Classification (NCBI taxonomy): domain Eukaryota; kingdom Metazoa; phylum Chordata; class Mammalia; order Rodentia; family Heteromyidae; genus Dipodomys; species Dipodomys spectabilis. The sequence goes on from NW_024870731.1 coordinate 3,636,385, forward strand.
AGAATGTTGAAAGGGGTGACATGGATCAAGATGCATTGTATTCATAAACTGCTTTGTTGATGACATATCCTTTGTGCAAAGATAATACAAAAATAAATAGAATAAAAAGAATAACACCATATTTCCATTAAGAAAATAATTTTAAAGTTGTTATGTCAAAAACGAACTTTACAACTTTGGTGGGGTGGGAGGATTGGGTGGGAGGGCGGGAGGAGGATGGGATGGGAAGGGGAAACAAAGGAGGAGGCTACAATGCTTGATAAGAAATGTACTCATTATCTTGCCCATGTAATTGTAACCCTCTGTACAGTATTTTCACAATAAAAATAAATAAAAACCTAAAAAAATAATTTTAAATATTTAGAGAAGGGCTGGGAAGATGGCTCAGTGGTAGAGTGCTTGCCTCACATGCATGAGGCTCTGGGTTCAATTCCTCAGCACCACATAAACAGCCTTGAGCTGAAGAGCTGAAGGACAGAGCCCAGGCTCAGAGTTTAAGCCCTACAACCAGCAAAATAACAACAACAACAACAACAAAAAAGAAATAAAACAATACTAAATTGATTAAAAAATTAGAGAAATATAAAAGATTATTCACATTTCCAGCCCTTGGGATTAATTGCTATTAACATATACAGTACTTGTTTTTAGTGCTTTTTTTGAAACAGGAGAAAAGACTATTTCCTACCTCTTTTAGCAAAGAGCCAATAGTATTTGAAGGCAGATATCTTAAGGCAATGGGAAGAAAGACTTGCATTTTAATATTATGTCAAATTGGAAACATTTCCTGGAGCTTCTAGGCTGGATATGAAAACTAGATAGATAAGGGTTGCTTTTGTGATATTGAACCCTTCATTGGACATTATAAAAGGATAAACTTAGAGACAGAGAAGTGGTAGGAAGAGATTAGTATGAACATGTGACTGTATTATGCTCCTCACTTCATACCCCAAGCTTACCCTGGCCTTGGATACTTTTCTTAACTTCAAGAAAAATGAGTGGAGCTCTAAGCTTACCACCAAGACTTGAAATAAATCATCAAAAGACTTTTGAACATGGAGGAGTGAATTCTGGAAAACGAGTGACTTGGGCAACAATTACTCTGAGAGGCTTTTAAAAAGTTGATTGCTCAGGGAACAGTCCACACTCCCAAATTTGTTTCCTATGGATCAAATGGGGAGTGTTCTCAATGCTGGGACACCAGAAGAAAGATACTCCATTATGGTAAAGCATGCCAGGAAGTAAAGGAAGGATGTGGGATAATCAGTAAGGCCATACTGTCATGTATGGTAAGGAACTGAAGTGGCAACATTTTTTCAGAGATGAAATGATTACCAAATAAAGCAGATTCCCCCCTCCTCAAGAACAGAACACAAGTGACAAAACAAATTAAATAAAGGTGACTTCAATCATCTGTTATGGCCATAGAAAACTATAATCCTTTGACCCATCCCTTCCACTGTCCAAGTCTGGAAGAGGCCAAATCTGGGGGCAAGAAGATATGAGAAAGAGGGGAAAATAAAGAAAGATTTTCATACTTGTCCACACATAACAGATCCCAAACCAAAGCCACTTGAGCCTGGTGGGTATGAATCTTTAAGCACAGTTTTGACCATTATAAAACCAAAACCAAAACCTGCATGTTGCTTAGTGAAATGACACAATTTCTGTGGCCCAAATGACAAGGGAATAGTTAGTGATCTCAGATAGAAAATTATGGGGCTAACTCCAGATTTCTCCCCCAGGAGACTGGGATGGAGTGGACCTCTCTGAAAGTAGGTTTAAATAAACAAAGGGGGGAAAGAACCTAATTGTTTATTAGTAGCTAACTGAGTCATAATTGTCATGTTTGTTAATTTATTACATTCACATACACATGTGCCTTTAACAATTTTTTAAGTTACAGAAGTTATATATGAATTCACACGATAAATTATATTTAAACATCGTACTCAAAGAGGAAGTGCCCTTAGATTTCTAGCCTTATGTCTACCATTCCCTATATCCATCCTCTAACCTGTGCTATGAAACCGTATCTAAGTTCCTATGGGGTGTTTAACAATGCAATATTTTCTTTTCTCTTACATATTATAGTTTAGTCCTAACAGGATTCCTTATAGTTAGTAGGAGTGTCAGCATCATTTTACAGGTGGTAAAGTTGAGGCTTATGTGTGATACAGACCTTTCCATCTGTTCACATCAGCTTAGTGGCTTTTTCCTCAGGCTATGTTAGAATCATGAGGATAGATTTGTTCAGCAAACCATCCCCCAAGATCTCAAGATTTGTCTTCTCTCGTTTCTTTCCCTCCTCCCTGAATCTGCGCCCTGTGGAGAGGAGTCTTTGTTTGCATCCTTGGTATGCTGGCCCTCTGAGCTGCCCCTGCGTGCTTTCCCAGTTAATGGAAGGGCTGGCACCCCTGTACCTTAGTCATGCTCAATTCATTTTAGTGGACCAGGTCAGCCAAGCCAACATTTACTCAGGCCCAAAGCCATTGGGCAGAGTCCTGTACAACATCAACAGCAGCAGCCAATGAGGAGGCATGTTTAGTTCAAGTTCATTGCCTTTTGGGATTGTTGCCCGAGGCCTTTGGGATGAGTCCATGGCATTCCTTTGTAAGGTACAGTGACCACCTCTGGAACAGCTGCAGAGTTCCACTGATTCATATGAAGCCAGTTGGTGTCATTTCATTTGGCACTTCAGGTTGGACACCACTCCTGGGCTTCTCTCAGGGTTTGGAACATTTACCTTGCAGCTCAGAGTGGGAAACTCCTCATTAAACAGTCAACTCCTCATGAGTGTTTAGAGGAGAAAGGCTATTAAAGTGTGCTGGGAGGATTCAAGGGAAGTTTGTTTAGGTGTCACCTTCTTTTTCTTTGCCTTTAAAAATGTTGGAAAACGTTGGCTTCTCTGTGGCTTAAGTCATCATGAAACATCCTGTAAACCAAATGCATCATCTAAGGCTATCAGGAGGGAAATCGGGAGTCACCCAGTACCAGTGTAACACTAGGCCACTCTAAGGCTACTCCAAAGTTAAATTTATTTACCTCTTCCATACACTAATTTTATTTTTTAAAGCTTGAATTGTCCTGAATAGCCAAGCTAATTAATTATTGGATTTGAGGCTGGGGTGTCCTAGGGCTGTCAAAATGCCATGATACTTAAAGACAAAGCTTTGGAGTCAGGCCAAAATTTGAGTTTTGGACTGTCCATTTGCTGCAAATGAGTTGGCTATGCCGTTAGTCACTTTTGCAGAAAAATAAATGAAAAGTGATGATGAGGATGCTACAAACAAGTGTCTGGATTAGAATCTCAGTTCTCCAGTCGCTAGCTGAGCTACTTGGGCAAGATTACTTAAGCACTCTGTGCTGTGATTTTCCAAGTTGTAGAATGGGGATAAAAACTCCACTTGAGCAGGGCTGGGAAGGTGGCTCAGTGGTGGAGCGCTTGCCTTGCATGCCTGAGGCCCTGGGTTCGATTCCTCAACACCACATAAGCAAAAAAAAAAAAAAAAAAAGCTGGAAGTGGCGCTGTGGCTCAAGTGGTAGAGCACTAGCCTTGAGCTGAAGAGCTGAGGGACAGTGCCCAGGCCCAGAGTTCAGGCCCCATGACCAGACCCAAAAACAAAACAAAACAAACAAACAAATAAACTCCACTTGAGCAAATATGGAAGAGTCAAACTAACGTGTAAGCTGTCTTTCTTTCATATACATTAACTATGAATAATCTGCAAAGGAAATCAAAACAATTCCACTTACAATAGCATCAGAAAAGAATAGAATAGTATACTTAACAAAAGGTGAAAGACTTGTATGCTGAAAACTAAAAAATGAAACAGAAAAATAACTTAAGAAGACAGAAGACATAAGATATTTTATGCACAAACATAAAATACCTTTCTAATTATTTGAGGAATCTAAATGTTAAGATATTTGTACTATTAAATACAGTTTATAGCAAAATCTCAGTGATATATTTATGTATATATATGTAGAGAGAGAGAGAGAGCGAGAGAGAGAGAGAAAGAGAGAGAGAGAGAGAGAGAGTATCTAGGGAGTTAAAATAGCCAAAATAAGCTTGGGGTGGAAGGAAGTAAAACTAAAACACTGAAGATGTTTATACTTCCTGATTTTGAAAGTTACAGCAAAGCTACAGTTATCCAAATTGTGTGGTAAAGGCATAGAGTACAGTAGACTATAGATAAGAGTCTAAAACTAAACTCTTACCGAAAAGTCCATTTTTTCCTCCACAGGGAAAGTAGAAGTGGTACATGAAAAAAAAAATGGACCCTTAGACCATATAAAAATTAACTCAAAATATATTGAACACTTAAATGTAAGAACTAAAAGTATAAAACTATATGAGGTAAACAGAAGTAAAACTTCATGATATTGGATTTGGCAGTGATTTTTTTGGTTATGGCACCAAAAACATAGCAAGGAGAAAAACAAAAATACACACACTGGGTTTTGTCATAATTAAAAACTAAAATCTTTTGTGCAATGAATAACTCTATCAAGGATGAGCAAAAGCAACTCATGGAATGGAGAAAATATTTTCGAATCATGTACCTGATAAGGAATTGATGCTCAGAACATACAAAGAACTTATACTACTTGAGAAAAACAGGTGATCCAAGTTAGAAAAAAAGATTAGTGACTTGAAGATTTGCCATAGGCACTAAGCCCTTGAAAAGATGCTCAACAGTACTATAATTAAGGATGTAATTCAAATTAAGGTATCACCTCACCAATCATGAAATGATGGGGATATTTCATGCCAGGTTTGAAACCTGAGTTACAAATTAGCTCTAAGCTCTGGCCAAACAGAAATGAGGCAAAACACAATGACACTGCACGAAGTGTGACCTTCCCTAACATTGTGCTGGTGCCTCCACAGCCATCCTGCCTTTGAACCTGTGATGCTCTTACTATGGACAGATAGATGCTCTACTTCATTCCCTAGTGACCTGCTGTATCTGCCTCTGGCAGCTTATAGACCCCAAACCAAGACCTATAGAGTGGCACTCAGTGGATCTTTAGACCACCCACTTCAATGTCACTGAGGTAGTAGAAACACATGTTCTCAATGCCATCATCTCCACCCCAGATCTATTGAGAACTCTGGGGTGAGGGTGGCAATCTGTGATTGAACAGCCCCCTTCCTCCAGGCACCCAAGCAAAGTATGCCACAAAGCTGTGTGATCTACTTCTGTATATAATGAAGTGATGGCCTTTACTGTGGTCTTGATGGGGCCGGAGTTATGACTTAGCAAGCAGACACTTCTCTGCTAGAACACCTCTCTCCCATCTCAAGGCCCAGGGCACATGTGGTGTTAGAAATGTGTGTCAGAGGGCACACGTAAAAGTGAAGGGTAGTTTATGCATGGTTTTGTTGTCACTGCATTGACATCTGCACAAGTGACTGAGAAATAGTCTTCGCTCTGGTCATTTGAGATCTCTGATGGTGAAAGGAAGCCTTGAAATGATGCTTGCTGAGTAGGGAAAAGGGCTCCATGAAGCAAGTTCCTGAGGAGCTTAGACCAACCTGTAGTACATATTTAAGGGTTCAAGTAGACCAGGCTGCTGCAGGAATTGGGCTGAAGGCTTCAGGACCTTCCTAGTCTGCTCATCTTGCAACATCGAGGTGGTGGGGGCGGGGGAGAGGGGAGGGTGTTGCGCTCTTTGTTTTCTTCCTCTCTGAACTTGGTTTGGTGGAAGTGTTGTTAGGGTCTCCTCATTAGGAGAATGTTAGTGGGGACACTTCTCCAGCTGGCAGTAATTCTCCAAATGTGCCAACCACACAAAGAGACACTGCCCCTTCTCTGTCACCCAGGACGACTGCAGTCCATGAGCACATAGCTTTAGCATGATCACAACCTCTCCTACAGCAAGACAACCCCTTCCAAATCATTTTGACGCAGCATTTCAGTTTCTTTGTAGAGATGCCTCTCTAGGCGGCAGAGATTCCTGGAAATGTCCGCTGAAATTAATGGCTGGCTGTCTTTAAGGAGCTGAAGCAAGGCCTCCCAGACAGCCCAGGAATCCATGGTCTACCAGGTAAACTATGAGAACAAGGAGGTATGAACACATCAGGCATGCTGGCAGAATGGAATGTAAGCCTTGCCTGGCATCTGTGAGTCAAGCTAGGTTTGTTTCTGGAGGCAGTTCCCTGGCCAGGCTGCAGTAAACACCAGCTCTCTGCTCCGTGTCCAGGATCCAAAACAAGTCATGAGGTGCAGAGTCTTTCCACCAGAGGCATCTCTGTTTCATCCCCCAAATTTACTTACATTTAAACACAGAAAACACACATGCTCTGAAGACCTTTTACCCAACCCCACCAAGACCAGAAAAGAAGAATGAGAAAAACAATCAGTGTTTGGACACATGTTTGAATTGAGGTAAAACCAGGGGTTGTTGCTTATTTCTCCTTGTGTTGTGTTTCTTGAACTTTCATCTCTAATGGACTTTCATGTAGAAGAAATGGCTTCTGGTGTGTGATATTTTGTTGTGGTTATGTATTAATATTGCATTGTGTTTTGGTTCTAGGCTGTACCAAAGCTTGAAACTGAGGCCTGGGATCACCAGACAAGTGCTTCACCACTTGAGCCATGCCTCAATCCTCTCATTATAGGTATTTTTGTTGGAGGAATTATTAGTGATGTCTATCTTTTTAAAGAAGACTTGCAAAGGAGCTATTGATTAGCTTGATGACTTCGGGATCCAGGAGCAGAAGGTAGTGAGAAAGATGTCAATTAGGGGGAAAAATAGATCTAAAGATGCGTCTGGTGGCTCATCCCTGGAATCCCAGCTACTCAGGAGGCTTAGCTCGGAGGATCATGATCTATGACCAGTCCAGGCAGAAATACAAGACCTTGCCTGAAAAATTGAAGCAATAGGATCTAAGGGTCTTAGGCAATTAGTAGAGTGGCTGATTACCAACTACAGGCCCTCAGTTTAAAAAACAATTTAAAAATGAAAAATTGTACCTGAGTAGTGTGAATTTCATAGTTTCCTGCAGGTAAGAAGAGTAGTTGCCACTGTTAAGGCCACCAAGTGACAGCCACTTGTTCTGGAGCATGGAGTGGCAGGCAGTGATGCCATGCTCCCAGAGAAGCTCATGATCAAAGCTAATGCTAGTCAAAAAGGATAATAAGGAAATGCATTTATTATGTTCAACTACCTTCTGAATCCCCCCACCCCTCTCATGATTGCTAGTTGGTGCCCAGAACTTTTTGACCGGGCCATGATGGCTTTTATTGTCCAGTGTAAAGAAATATAGAACTAAGTTTTAAGTAGAAATAGAACAATGTGACTCAAGCACAGATAATACATATTTAACTATTAGAAATCGCCACCCTCAGGGATCTCGACTTAAAACAAACATCTTGAGTCCTTGAACTCAGAGGAAAAAAAAAAAAGCCATCAGAGTGCTTAGGATTTTGTTATCCTAACGTGGATACTACAGATGAATCACTTGGTCCCTGGAACCGGGTTAAAATGCTCACCTCTGGGCTGTTAGGAAGAATGCAGACATAATGTTCTCTTCTCTGTTTTCTCCTTTTGGGAGCTTCAGTACATTTGTAGAGAATTTTCAAAAGTTTCAACTCTGCAGAATTAAAAGTAAATGGAGAACCACATGTGGAAGGGAAAGCCTTGGGACCCAGGAAGCTGCTCAAGCAGGATTTGGAGATGGGTGTGGTGCGAGAGGGTGTCCTGTGAGTGGAGGGGCGTGCTGTGTGGCTAGCGTGGCAGGCCAGGACTTACGGAGTGGGCTATAAATGCTAGGGTGGGAGGGTGACATTGTACTGTCTTTGAAACGAGGACAATTTGAAGATTCTCAAGTATGAGAGTAATCTGCTCAATTTGGGCTTGGGAATGAAAACTGGTGTAGTGCAGAGGGTGGAATGGGAGAGGAAGGAGCTGGCAGTGGGCCAGCCATTTGGGTGTCTGTGTTCTCTTAGGCCAAACTGTATGGACGACATTGAATGGATTGCACAATCTGAGGTGGGGGTCACAAGGAGGACAGGGTTGTTTAGTGGTGATGGGAAACAAGTTGCTGATGGCCGTGCCTCAGTTGAAAAACCTCTAAATGTCCATCCTGACCCGTGGTTTGTGGGGAGTGGCTTCCAAGAGTCTCTGGAGCCCAACAGGCCTTTCCCATTGCCTCTTGAAGGATGGGGGTGGTTGAGATAGCTGAGGAATGAGGTAGAATTGTGCAACTGGATTCTACCTGGTCCCAACCCAATGTCTGGTTCCTTCTGTGGGAGGGTGGTACTGAAAAATTTGGAGATCTTCACTTCAAATGCATCAAAGAAATTTCTGGGCATCTCTTGCTTGTTCTGGATGCCTGAGCCTGTGCTAAAAGGGATCAGACTTCTTCAGAGGTCCATCTTGCCAGCAAGGTGGGTACTGACTAGTTATTAGAGTAACTCTCCACTGATCTCAAGAACTTCTTACATCTCTGGCCACTTTCTAAGCATAGTTTCTCTTTATCCACACCCTACCCCTTTATCATCAATTTTCTGGTAATGAAAACAAAGCCCAGAGAGTTTCTGAAGGTTATTTATTTATTGATTTATTGTGAAAATACCGTAGAGAGTTGCTACAATTACATGGGCAAGGTAATGAGTGCATTTCTTATCAAGCATCCTTGCTTCCTCCTTTGTTTCCCCTTCCCATCCCTTCCCATCTCCTCCACCCCTCCTCCTTCCCCCATTCCACACCAAAGTTGTAAAGGTCATTTCGACATAACATCTTCTATATCTCATTGTTGCAATGGGTCCACCTGTATCCCTATTTAAACAATTTGTTTTTTCCCTTCCCCTCCACAAATTATACCAACATCAAATACAGTGAAAACAGGGGTTATGCTGTGGGGGAGGGACATACAAAGCAACAAAGAAATCATCTTACAAATATGTTAGAAACAATAGCCAGAAAGAAAAATAAAACATTTGAAACCTTATCTTAGGGTTCATTTTGCTTAACATCAACTTATCTGACCATTTCTGCTTGTCTCAGACATATACTAGTATTTCTTTGGACATGGCTTACTTCACTTAATACATTTTTTTCTAAGTCTTTCCATTTCCTAACAAATGGGGCAATGTCATTCTTTCTGATGGAGGCATAGAATTCCATTGTGTATATATACCACATTTTCTTGATTCATTCATCTACTGAGGGACATTTGGGTTGATTCCATAACTTAGCTATGGTAAATAATGCTGCAATAAATATAGCTGTGCTGGTAGCTTTAGTATGGTCTTGTTTGTGATCGTTTGGGTAAATGCCAAAAAGTGGGATTGCTGGGTCATAGGGGAACCTCCGTACTGCTTTCCAAAGTAGTTGAACAAATTTACACTCCCACCAACAGTGCAGTAGGATGCCCTTCTGGCCACATCCCCTCCAGCATCTGTTGTTGTTAGAGTTCTTGATTATAGCCATTCTAACTGGGTTGAAGTGGTATCTCAATGTTGGTTTGATTTGAATTTCTTTTATGACCAGGGAGGTTGAGCATTTCTGCATGTGTCTATTGGCCATCCTTCTTTCCTCTTCAGAGAAGTTTTTCTTTAGCCCACTTATTTATCGGGCAGTTGTTTCTTTGAGGATTTATTTTTGGGGGATTTAATTTTTTGAGTTCCAGGTATATTTTAGATATGATACTCTTGTCCATTGTATGGCTAGTGAAGCTCTTCTCCCAATCTGTGGGTTTTCTATTGATCTTACTAGCTATGTCCTTTGCCATGCAGAAGCTCTGAAATTTCATGCAATCCCATTTGTCCTTTCTTTGATTTGTTATGTTTCTGGATCTCTTTTAAGAAAATTTTGGCCTGTGCCAAGGAGACCTAGCGTTTCTCCTATTCCGTCCTGTAATATTTTCTGAAGGTTATTTTTTCCTAGTTTTGTTTTAAAATAAGATAAATCCCTTGACATTTTAAAGGAACTATGTTGTTTGTTTCTTTTTTGTAACATTAATGTGAACTGTTTTTTTTCTTTGGATGCTTTTAAACATCTTCATAGCATGAATTAAATACATGACTATTCAATCTGGAAACTCATGGCATTCAATTCTGTGGACAGTTTTGGTTGCTACAGTCATATCTAATTGTCATGATACTACAGATATATGACACCATAGATTCTGTGCAGGATGAATTTAACTGGGAAAGGAGGCATGAATATGATTGGATGTGTGCTCAGGTTCTCATGTTCAATACTTGTTCCTTTGGCTGTTGATTAGTCAGTTATATCATCACTGTAACAGAATGCCTTATATAAACAACTTAAAAGGAGAAAATACCTTTTGTTTATAGTCTCAGGGAGCTCAGCCCATGGTTACTGGACTCCGTGTTTTTAGGCAGAACATGGTAACATGCACGTGTGATAAAAGAACTTCTTCATCCCATATCTGACAGGAGAGATCAAAGAAGGGGTCAGGGACACAATACAGCCCAAGGACCTACTCCTACTTCTTTCTCCAACAATGGCCTACTTCCTACATTTTTTCACAAACTTTCAAAATACTATCACTAGCTGTGGTCTAACCATTCAATACAGGAGCTTGTGGAATATATGATATACTCAAACCATAATAGCTATTTTCAGTATTTTTTTTTAACTGTATTTTTTTGTCTTTTCTTTTTTTTTTTTTTTTTTGGTACTGGGGATTAAACCCAGGACGTTGCACTTGCTAGGCAAGCGCTTTGCCACTGAGCTACATCCTAGCCCACAGTATTTTTATATTTAAGATTTGATTACTTGTTTTTGTACTGGTACTGGGGCTTGGACTCAGGGCCTTAGTACTCTCTCTTACTCAAGGCTGACAACTCTACTGCTTGACGACTACTTCCAGCTTTTTGCTGGTTAATTGAAGATAAGAGTCTCATAGACTTTCCTGCCCAGGCTGGCTTTGAACTGCAATTCTCGGCTCTCAGCCTCCTGAGTAGCTAAGATGTTAGCCCTAAGCCACCAGCCCCTGGTTCAGGAAAGTTAATGACTTGTTTTGTGAGTCTTCACTGCCCAGCTTGAGATAATTGTTGTCTTTTGTCTTCATTCTTCTGGGTTCCAGGGGGTCCATGCCTGCTTCCAAGTCTTGTTTTCAAAGCTTGACTCAAGGTAAATCTATTGCTTAGCCTCTGACTTGGTAGATTGAGCTTTTGGATGTTCTTTCTGGTAATGGAGGCAGGAGTTTGTATTTTCTTCTGCATCTCCTCAGACTGGATGAAGAAGTCACTGCAAATATCTAATGAGTGAGAAGATGAATAGCTACTGGCTGCAGGGCAGCAGGGTTAGCTACAGAAATGAATCCTAAGCTCCCTGCTCTGTTTCCACAGTTCCTGATGCTTTTTGGTCCTGGCAACTGTTACATGTGTGACCATCTGTTTAATGACTGTTTGCATAGCTATACCATTCTTCTCTGAGGATGGGGTTGTATCTGGCAACCTACTGCTCCAACCCAAGTGTCTGTCCCACAGTCTATGTTCAATCAATACTTGTTGATTCTGGCTGACTCTCCAGAGTTTATCATGTGTTTCTAAACTATGCACACAAAAATATACAAATGCATGCTGTTGGAAAAATACTCCATTACAAGATAAGGCTAAGTATCCTCTGATGAGAATACTAACCCCAAAGACTCCCCTAATGGCAAAGTACCCACAGCCGTTGGTATACCACATATACTTTTAGTTTTTGTTTTTCATTTACTTACCAATATATCTATAGAAATTTGTGGTGTTGTTTTCAGACTTTTGACTTTCTTTTGCCTCACTTCTCTGTCTCAGCCAATTATTAATCTGTTTCCCAGCTCTATAATTTTGTCATTTTGAAAACGATATGGATGTGGAATTCTACAATGTTTGACTTTTGAGATTGCTTTTTAAAAAATTTTCTGTCATCATAATTGACTTTAAAATTGAAACTGTTTTATTTCGAAAACAATATTATGTTGCTCGTTTTTTTAAAACTGAACCTTGCGCCCCAGAGATCTTTCTTTTTAGCTGTCGTATAATATTTCATGGAATGTTTTCTGCTGTCATATTCCCCTGGTTGATTGCTGGTTTGAAGTTCTTTCCTCTTCTCTCATGGGGCTGCTGAAGGTCAGTTCCTTCCCCAAGCCTCTAGGCACAGTGCTCTCTTCCTGTCTTTAGCCAGTGGAAACATGATTGGAAGAGGGCACTTCAAAGAATCCCCAGGGGAATCTCATACAAATGATTTTATATGATTACTGAGGCTCTTGTTTTGTTCAGCTGTTTGCTGAGAGGTTCTACTAATTGGAAAGATAAATGAAGGCCTATCAGGAAGAGCAAAAGGGAAGACATTCTCTCCAGTTGCCCTTCCTGTCCATAGGGTATCCCTATGATGGTCATTCCTTCCCCTCAGTATTCCAGAAAGATCTCTCTCTCTTCTCTCTCTTTCTCTCTCTCTCTCTGACTCTGTCACTCACTCACATTCACATGCACACACACACACGCACACACACACACCACACACACATACAAACCACCACACACACACACACACACACACACACACACACACACACACACACACACACACACATCCCTCAAAGGATCTAGGAACAGATGATAAAATGCCATTCAGCCTTCTTTAGAACTCCTATACCCTATAGTAATCAAATGTATGATGATGACTATATTGTATGACAAATGGAAGTGGGTGTTCTACAGCCTCTGAGGGGTTCTGGGTAGAGAATAACAGAGTAGTAAGAGCTAAGTAGAACTGGGTCTCTTTTAAGCCTCCACCAAGATCCACTGAGCCACAGGATTTACAGGCTCTCAGTTCCATCCTAAGGAAACCCTATCATGCTTTTTTCAGCCAGAAAAGTTTGGCAAACCTAAACTGTAAATTCTGGTACCCAAACAAGCCTGATTTGTAAAGATTACAGTTCTGCGTCCCTCTCAAATTCCTCTTTTGTCTCTCTATATCCTTCCCTTATATCTCCCTGAGCCTCTACACAAAATCTTGGGCCTATTTTTCCATGTTAGGAAGGCCCAGAACTTTTATTTAGAGTTTTCCTGTTCTTTGGGAGAATAAAACTGGGTTCTCTCTCTCTCTCTCTCTCTCTCTCTCTCTTTCTCTTTCTCTTTCTTTCCTTCTTCCTTTTTAAGAGACTCAACCAGGAATTTAAACTGCAAGCAGAGGCCATGTAAACAAAATCCTTTTATGTGGTGACTCCAAATGAGTTTACTGTAACAAAAACAGAACAAGTAAATAAGTGAGGTTTATAAATATAAACTGAAAAGTTGCTGAAGTGTGAGATAAATTGTTGAAGGCCCTTCTGTTTAAATTCTATGGTCTGGCATTTTTTTCCATTTTTTGGTTTCTATCAGAGAGAATCTGTGAAGGAGAGAATGTTCTGTACAAGAGAAAAGGATTTCCCATAGTCTAACCAACAGAGATCTGATCAGGAGATTTCCTCCAAGGGCCAACCAGTGTTGGTTGCTCCTCCTTCCACCAGCCAAGCATTTCCTAGGCCCTTCCCTGTGTAAAGAACTCTCAGTAACAGCCTGTTCCAACACAGTGACCCTAGCAAACAACCCTGTGGTGGACCTTCAGAGGGATGATGAGCAAAATTCCAATGGATGGCATTGTTACATGAGGGGAAATTCCCTCCTTTACTCACCAAGAGGCAGAGGGCATGCCCAGCAGGTGGAATTCATTTAAAGATACATGCCCTACCCAGTGGGATTGGTAACCTGGCATTCAACCACTCAGGAAAATAAAAATCTAAACATGGCATGAGATTTCATCTGGGTGTTTCTGAGACCGTCAACTAGATTTGGAGCTGGGGGTAGGGGTCAAATGGGTCCAAATACTTGTGGGAAGAAGGCAAAAACAGAGGAGAAGTGACAAGTTAACCTGTATGTTAGGAAATATTTATAACAGGGCCTAGGAGCTAAGATGAGGAAAACTCTAATTTGTGGCTTTGTGAACTTCTGTGGTATAAAAATTCATCCAACATGGGCAAACTTATCATATGAAGTCATGTCACTCAGAAAAATCTTTAAAAAAAATTGAAGTTGACTTTAGCTGGTGCATTCCCTCCTTCCAGAGTACCATAGCCTGTGTTTTTAAGAAGTGTGCCTTAGAAAGTTGAAGGTACTCTTTTTTTGTGTGTGTCAGTCGTGGGGCCTGAACTCTGGGCCTGGGTGCTGTCCCTCAGCATTTCAGCTGTAAAGTAACACTCTACCACTTGAGCCTCAGCCCCACTTCAGCTTTTTCTGTTTATGTGGTGCTGAGGAATCGAACCCAGGGCCTCATGCATGCAAGGCAAGCGCTCTACCACTGAGCAAAGGTCAGATAAGTTGATGTTAGGGGAATGAACCCCAAGATAAGTATTCAAATGTTTTTTTTTCTTTCATGCAATTGTTTCTAACATATTTATAAGATGATTTCTATGTTGCTTTGTACGTTCCTCCCCCATGGTATAACCCCTGCTTTCACTGTATTTTTCACTGATGTTGGTATAATTTGTGGAGGGGAAGGGCAAAAACAAATCGTTTAACTAGGAATACAGGTGGACCCATTGCAACAATGAGATGTACAAGTTGTTATGTCGAAAAACGAACTTTAGGGCGCTGGGAAGGTTGCTCAGTGGTAGAATGCTTGCCTTGCATGCCTGAGGCCCTGGGTTCGATTCCTCAGCACCACATAAGCAAAAAGAAAAAAGCCAGAAGTGGCGCTGTGGCTCAAGTGGTAGAGCGCTAGCCTTGAGCTGAAGAGCTGAGGGACAGCGCCCAGGCCCAGAGTTCAGGCTCCATGACCGGACCCAAAAAACAAAAAACAAACAACAAAAAAAAAACGAACTTTACAACTTTGGTGGCGAGGAGGTGGAGGGAGTATAGGAAGGGATGGGAAGGGGAAACAAAGAGGAGGCAACAATGCTTGATAAGAAATGTACTTGTTATCTTGCCCATGTAATTGTAACTCCTCTGTACGGTATTCTCACAATAAAAAAAGAAAGAAAAAAAAAAGAAAGTTGAAGGGAAAAGCTCTGGGGGGTCTGGAATGGAGAATAGAGTTTGTACTACCTTCTCAACGCCCTAGAACACAGAGAATCATGAGATACTCAGAATACTTGTTCAGTGTTGGCCTGCCATTCTAGATTCTGTGGTAAGACTTATCTCTCTGGATCATTGATGAATCCTAATGAATACTTATCACAGTGCCTAGCACACTGTAGGGGTTCAAACTTTGACTGCTATTACAAATAATGAGTACTATGTGCTAGAAACCGGACTAATCCTTGACTGGAGTAATTCAATTCAATCCTCATAGAAGCCTGTTCAATGATAAGGATAGGCATGTACTGTGAAGGTTGGTGACAAAATTACCTACCTGAGCCCTACCCTAGAGCTTGCTAACTATGCAGGACCAAGGATTCTCCGTTTAAACAACCTTCCCAGGTGGACTTTGTGCAAACTGAATATATTGAATACCTGACTGATTGAGTAGATCGTGTTATTCCTGTTTTGTAGTTAAGGAAATAGGCTGAAAAATTTCCAGTAATTTTCTCAAAGTTACACATTCAACAACTTTTGGAGCCATAAGACCAGACTAGGTCTACCAGATGCCAAAGTTAACCACTAGATTAGTTGAGCTACCATAAAATAAAACTAAACAAATGAGTAAGTGAAATTTTCCACTGGGTATGCACAGTTGGATTCCCAAGGTAAGAACAGAGAACAGGGTAGACATTAGGAGCCAATTAATGTTAATTTGGGGTACAGTAATACAGACAGGTTTAAATTGGAAAGAGAAGAAAATAGGGATGGTGATAATTAACCCTTATTTATTTATTTGCAATATGTAAGGTACTTTCATGGTGTTTTATCATATGTAAGCATCATAGCTTTATGTCACTTAACGTATAGAACCAAGAGAGCTGTAGACACCAGGAAAGCTGATGTCATCCTTATTCTTCAAAGTGTGATTAGGAAAGAATAACTCAAATCTCCAGGTAGCAGAGGAGGTGATGTTGAGCCTAAGTTTCTCTTCTGGTAAATCAGGATCCAAATCTATATAAAGTGAACAAGGGCAATATGGAGACCACATAAAGGAAGGGTGGAAGAGATTTGTAAGTAATGGCATTCCTGCTTATGGAGGGGCCATCTGTCACCACAAGCACTGGAAAGTACAAGCTGTGTCTGTGTGGTTCCTGGAAAATGTCACTGTTGCTGGGACATCCCAAACCCTGATGTGGAGAGATGCTATCTGTTGGTGAAATGATTTCCTTATGGCCCTTCAGTAGCTTGGGTCCTTCATTGTGTTTTATCCCCTGGCCATGTGCAGGTCAAATGAGGTTGGGAGCATCTGTTCTCAGAATTGAGGCGGTTTCCTTGGAGATAAAAGTCATCTGTGGTAATTAAAACTTCAGAATAAAAGGAGGTGATTTCTGAAGAATGTTCTCTGTATCATCCTTTTCTTCCCTCT
This sequence comes from Dipodomys spectabilis, assembly GCF_019054845.1. NCBI lineage: Eukaryota > Metazoa > Chordata > Mammalia > Rodentia > Heteromyidae > Dipodomys > Dipodomys spectabilis. The sequence goes on from NW_024870731.1 coordinate 3,652,843, forward strand.
TCTTCTTCCTCATCTTCTGCACTCAACACTTTTGCAGAGAGCTAATGACAAAGTTTTGAAAATAAAATCTTGTTGGCTAGAAGAGGCACATATTTGCATGGTGGGAAGGACAGAGTTGGATAGCTGGACAGCCCTCCCAAAAAGCATTCTTCTGTAGTCCAAGAATCTGGCACCAACATGACACAGTATAATTAGCAAGCAGATCAGTGTTTACAAATAGACTTTCTTTAAAGAATGTTTAGGATTCTGTGGTGAGTGAAAGATAAGTCATGAAACTTAAGGTAAGAGGATGGGGTGTCAACAAAATGACACCACCTAGACAACGCATTTTGTTGGCATGCTTTGAGCTATTCTTTTCTAAAGAGGAAGAATATAGGGACAATGACAGTATTCCTACATAGATAGCTATTGAAAACATAACTTGGTGTAATGTCTCGCAAGCAGAGGTTGACAAATTGTTATGATCTCTATTGGTACCTTCTCTTAGGTATTATAAATTATAGGGTTTGGGCTTTTTTTGTTACAAAGAATAATTTATCCTTATCCTGAATAAAATTTGGAAGTGATTTACCTATATCTGAGCAAAAGGTATATATAACCTATCATAGAATCTTATTCAACTCCAAAATGAAAAGATAGATCACTTTGATTGACATATAGTAAACATATAGCATATGTATGCATGTAATAGGAATTGGTTCATGTAGTTATGGAAGCCAAAAAGTCACATAATCCGCCATTTCCAAGCTGAAGAACTAGAAAACCCAATGAACCAATTCATTTCAATATCTGATGTCAGAGTCCAAAGGTGTGAAAACCAGGAACACTGATATCTAGAGAGCAGAAAAAGATGAGTGTCTACTCATATAAAGAAAAGTTGATTCTTCTCTCTCCTTTTTTGTTCCGTTGTTTCTTAACATATTGGATCATAGCCATTCACATTGTGAAGGCAACCTTTACTCAGTCTGCTGATTCCAATTCTTATATACATATATTATTGTTATTGTAAAGGTGGTAAGCAGAGGGGTTACAATTACATAAGTTAGGTAATGAGTACATTTCTTCTTGAACAATGTCACCCCTTCTCTGACTCTCACTTCTAGTTTTTACCTCTTGTCCCCACTCACAAGTTTTCTAGTGTCTAATGTCTAGTATCTCTTCTACGTTTGTTCACCCTTTTTCCACCCTTTTTCTGTCCCCCTCTTACCATCCTAAAGACAGATAAATTAACAAACAAGACAAAAGGAAAATAGAGCATAAACAACAATAAAGAAAAATAAAACCTCTTGTTTCATATCTTGGAGTTCATTTTGATAAATATTGTTTTACATAATCATATGCACATAGCTATTGAAGCTTTGTGATCCTCTCTTAAGAATATCCTTCTTTGGTCTCACTCTGTGTGAATGCCTAGAAACCTACATAATTTATATTGATTCAAATTCTAACCTCATCTGGAAATACCCTTGTGGGCACACCCAGAAATAATGGTTTTCCAGATACCTGGGCATCCCTTGGTCCAGTCAAGTGGACACAAAATGTCATAATCACATTTTATATCATACATTTCCAACATAAAAGGTATTAGAGCACACATGGTATAATCTCAGTTTGGTAAAGCTATACGTATAAACTGTATAAAACTGGACAGTATGTCATCTTTTCTCTTCTGGTGTCTTGACAGGTTTTTATATTTGTCATTCTCAGCCTCCTCAGCTTAGGCAGACTGGTTTATGACTTTGGTTTCTCTATAGGTCTAATTTATACAACACCGTAAATATTCAGTAAGCCAAGATCTATAAAAATCCAATCTTGACTCTTATCCCATGACACACATATGAGGTGAAATTCTCAGCACCATAAAAATCATACCAGGTGCTGAGATGTGGGAAAAGTGTCTTATGTTGATATGGTTGGGGAAGATGAGTCTCCAACTTCCTGTGTGGCTTCCTGTCACCCTGCCATTCATTGTAGTATGTGGCTGCCCAGGGTTGGTAAAAAGACATATCACATTTTTACCACTTCACACACTGTCTCTATCTTACATTGCGCACAAATACCACCACCACTACGACTACCCGTTTGAAAGCAAAAACGTAATGCAATCTTTGGCAGCCTCACTCCTTCCTAGTGGTGTTGATTGCCTATGTGACTGGCATGTGGTTTCACAGTGGCTTTGCAAGATTTCTTGGCATCACATAGGCAAAGTAAGTGATAGTTCATATCAGCACTTGTATTTTTTTCAGCCAAAGATCTACTTATTGGTAAATGTATGAGTCTCCTCAGCCTTAGGAAGACTTGAAGACTCTGATAAGACTACTTATAGTAGTTACAGTAGCATTAAAATTAGTACTAATGGCCATTTAGTGAGTGTTGGCTGTACTTGGCCCTGTGTTAAGCATTTCACTCATGTTATCAAGCTCGTTTCACTTTGTAGGGGTACAAAGTGAATCTACACGTCACAGATGAAGCTCCGAATATGAAACAATACATGGAGTACATTAGCAGGCCCATGTAGTTAGGAAGGATTAATGCTGAAATTGTAATGCAGATAAATTTCATACCCTAATTTTGAACTAGAATTTCTGGTTGTGAGATGACCACACTTTCCCCAAGACCTTCTACTAAGACAGTGACTCTCAGATGTGTGTCAACAGCAAAAACATTATAGATCAAAAAAAGTCTATTATCAAAGCATAAAGAAACCTCAGCAGCACTCTGAGAACCGCTCCAAACTGAGACAAAACAAAGCTCAGAAGGAGCCTTCCTGGCTGCTCATGAGCTATGGTTCTCATCAGCAATCAAATGCATTTTCAGCCATGCCCATCAGGTGGATCCTACATACAATTCCCAGGGGCCATTTCCCTTTCATCTTCCAACATAAATTCTTCACCTCTCTTATAATGCTACCAACAACAAGATGGAGGGAAAGTCAGTGACCATTTCTTCAGTCAATTGGTTAGTTGCGATTTGTTTATAAGTTTTTATTTCTTGGGAGCCAGTTTGAAAAGAGAGAAGACATAATAACTTTACTTGTGTTTTATTTTTCTTTATTTAGTATAAAACAAAAAAGAATACATATACATGTAATTTTTTTTGTATGTTTGCTGGTACTGGGGCTTGAATTTGGGGTTTTGTGATTTCATTTAGCTTTTTAAATCAAGGTTGGCACTCTACTACTTGAGCCATTTCTCTACTTCCACCTTTTTGCTGTTCAATTGGAGATAAAAGTCTCACAGACTTTCCTAGCCAGGTCCCAGGTGATGTTCTGGTACATGCATTCATTGTATAATATTTAAATTTGTCTAAATATAACAATCTTCTAAAATACTTGTCATTTCTTTATGGTGAGAACATTCAGAATTTGTTCTTCTAGCTTTTTGAAATGCACAGTAAATACTTGTTATCTATAGTCCCCCTTCTGTGCAATTGCACCCCAGGACTTCTTTTGCTTGTGACTTATTATTCACTGAAATGATTTTCTCCATCTCTTTTTCCTTTTAATCTTTCCAGCCTCTGGAGACCACTGCCCAACTTTCAACTTTTGTCAAGTAAACATTTTTATGTAGCTCATGAGTAAGTTCATGTGGTTTCTGTATTTATTTGCCTCTCTTATTTTATGTAACATAACAATCTCCAGTTTCAACTGTGTTGTCACAAATGATGAGACTGCATTCCTGTTTATGTCTAAATAGTATTCTGCAGTGTGTATGTGCCCCATTTTCTTTATCCAGTCATTATTTAGGTGGTTTCTTGGATTTCCCAAATCTTGCTGAGATGATCACAGGAATACAGATGTTTTTCCAACCCGTAGATCTCATGCCCTTTGTGGGTTGCTAAATCCAAGTAGTAGGTTTGCTGAATTATATTGCAGTTCTATTTTAAGCTTTTAGAAGAACCTCCATACAGGTTTCCACAATGGCTATACTAATTTACAATCCCAGCAGCAGTTAATAATTCCTTTGTTTCTCTACATCCTCATCAGCATTTGCTACCTTTAGGCTTTTATAAATAGCCATTCTTTATGGGATAAGGTGATATTTCATTATAATTTTGGTTAGCATTTCCCTGCTGATAAATGATATTGAACATTTTCCATATGTTTGTTGCCCCTTTATGCCTTATTTTGAGAAATGGCTATTTAGGTCTATTACTATTTATTTATTTATTTACCTTTGTGCCAGCACTGGGATTTAAATCCAGGACCTCACACTCTCACTTGGCTTCTTCACTCAAGGCTGGCACTCTACCACTTGAGCCATACCTCTCCTTCTAGATTTTTGCTGGTTAATTGGAAATAAGTTTCCGAGATTTTTCTGCCTTGGCTGGCTTCAAACAACTGTCTTCAGTTCTCAGCCTCCTGAATATCTAGGATTACAGGTGTGAGCCATCAGCTTCAGGCTGTTGCTCATTTTAAAATCAGGTTGTTTTGTTTGTGAACTAGCAAGATTTTAGAGTTCTTTAGATGTTCTGTATATTAACCCCTTGTCACACGGACAATTTGTAAATAGTTTCTCTCATTCTGTAGATATTGTCTTCACTTGTGACCATTGCCTTTACTGAGCAGAAGCTTTCTAGTTTGATATAATCCTATTTTTCCGTATTTGCTTTTCTTTCCTGTGCTTTTGTGTTCTTGCAGAAAAAAAATCCTTGCTCATTTAAATGTTCTAAAATATTTTCCCCATGTTTTCTTCTGCTAGTTCCATAGTTTCAGGTCTAGAAATTGTATGTCCAGGTCTTACATTTGAGTCTTTAATTCATTTTGTGTTGATTTTTGTAACTGGCAAAAGATATGGGTCTAGTTGCATTGTTTTTGTGTGGATAACCAGTTTTCCTAACATCATATATTGAAAAGGCTCTCTTTTTCCAATGCAGAGACTATGATTTTAGGCATTGCCACTTTCCTCTAGCTTTGTTACCCTCTTCTACACAGTCACTCATGTGGACCACTTGAAAAGCCCTTACTACCAGTGAAATCAGAAAGGTAATTTCCTTCTCTTATGAGCAGGTCTAGACACCTTAGGATGGTTGAAATGGTCCTTTATGTCACCTGGCCTGTGTTCACCTCTCACTATGGCTACCACTACTACCTACTACTATTCTTCCCTTTATTGAAGTTCTTTCAGTTTTAGCAGTATATCATGATCTCCACAGACTCTGTGTCTTTGATGGTATAAATTACCCTTCCTCTGGAACACATTTTGACCAGTGTCACAGTTGACCCTCTTCCTTTACTTCCCCTAAGCCAAACTCATCCATTAGCACTAACATGTTTCTTACCTCCTTCTAGAAGCCTTCTCCTACATAAACAAACATCCATGCCTGGAGTAACTGGATCCATACCCATGTTCCCAATTCCCTGATACTTGTTAGTAAAATTAAAGTTTATCACACTACTTGATTATCTGAAACTTTTCTTATAATTCCTGACCTCTTTACTCTTTGTTCTTTCAAATATATATGTGTGTATGCATGTATTTATATATACTTATATAATTATATATATATACATATATATATATACATATACACACAAAGTTCTATTTGAAAAGAGTCTCTTCCGGAGTGGAATTCTTTCTTATAAGGCCATTAGCTAATGACATTCCATTGGGACAGCTAGATTGAGGGCAAGCTGTTGAGGGTGTCAACTGTATGTGTGAACTAAATGAAGGATTTTGAGGTCACTTGGGTGCAAACTGATATTGTAATGAAAGGCAAAACTTGGGATCGTTGGCTTTAATTTTTCTCACTGCTCAGAAACATCTGTATGATTTAGTGATGATGGTCAGTGATCTGGAGGTGCTAGGCAGGGTGTGTGTAAGAGAGGAGATCAGCTGTACTGATCACTCAGCCATCTTTATACTTTCACCAGTAGTCATTTTTGTTCTGTAGTCTTATCTCTGATAATGTCCCTCCTCTGCAGCCATGGCAGAAACTCCTAAAGTAGTTATCACTGGGATTGTGTTGTCCGTACTGTTTCCCTCCTCATTCCTGCTCATGGAAAATTTCACTTGGCTCCTGGGTTTTCCCAGTTTCTACTCCCACACCAACTCTGCCCTACACCCTGGGATCCTTTGTTGCTTTTATAGGAATGCATCATGTTTGGCAAGAGGCAATGATCCTGGCCATCTTCACGCTTCTACCCCTTGGAAGATCACGAGCCTTGCATATATTTCAGACATTGCACTAAGCACACCAATCTCCCTAATCTTACACAAGGCCAGGCCACTGAGTGGACCTCCTCAAGACCCTCTTGGATGGTCTTACCATCCCTGTTCCCTTGGGAGGGATCACACAAAGAGGGCATCCTGCCAACCTGTGTTGGAGCACATCCCTCTCACCATGTGGTTGCTGTTGCCATAAGTACTAACTAAAACAATGTTTATGTTAATTCAAATGCTCTTCAGGAGCAGGGGGTGCAAAACCAAACAGCACATATTGGAAAAGTTGCAGGTGTGCTACAGGAAGAAGAATAGGTCTTCCCTGTTTCTATGGTGACCACAATTGCTGCTGTTCTTGCACACATTTCTGTGGGGTTTGTTTGCTATCCTAGACTTGGGAATATGGACAATCCATTCTAGAAAGGTCAGTGTGGGGGTGTGTCTGTCCTGACCCCCCCCCTTTCTCCCCTCCTTATTCATTTACGCATATGTGCATGCATACACACTCTTTCACACATACATTTTTAATAAGTTTATTATTGTGAAAACACTGTACAGAGGGGTTAAAGTTACATGAGCAAGGTAATGAATACATTTCTTACCAAGCATTGTTCCCTCCTCCTTTGTTTTTCCCCTACCATCTCTTCTCTCCCACTTCCACAACTACACTCCCCCTCTCCCCCGCCCTGCCTAAATTGTAAAGTTCGTTTTTCAACATATACATCTCATTGTTGCAATGGGTCAAACCCCCCCCCCCCCCCCACACACACACATTTTAAAGACAATTTCATCCTTTTAAGGAGAATTAAAAAGGCTTAATCAGTGAGTTCATTGTATCTGAATAGCTCTGGGGTACTCTGTGCTGCACCAAAGAATTCGCTTCATCTAAGGGGATAAACATTTAAACATGGTATAAGTTGAGCTATGCTGGCAGACCATTTTGGCAGTTTGATTCACCAAATGCTCATCCCAACACGAGGACTCTGCAGAGTGACCATGTAAATACTCAATCACCAGCACTCATCCTGAGCCTGTGTGTGTTGTTCAGCCTTTGTGTCCTGAACATAATTTCTGAATTATTCAACATGACCCTCAAAGGAGGGGTACCTCAGTGTGCCGAGGGAGTCAGACATGTCTGTCCCTGTACCTAAAGTGTAACAGAAGTATGTAGGCTGGAACTTCTCTAACACATGATACGTTTTATCTAGCCAGATATAAAAATTTTGCCCTAGGCCAAGTCTATAAAACATCTTTCACACTGGGTTGTTTCCTCACAACATGGCAAGACCAGGAGAAGAGTTCTAATATTCTAGGGACAGAGGTAATGCCCTGTGGGTCCCCCAGAGAAGAGACTTGCCCTCTGCCTTCAGCCCTAAGCCTCTCATGGAAGGGCCTTCAAAGCGCTATGTCTAGGAGCCTGTTTACTAGATCCCAGAGTGATCATGTGCAGAAACCTGACAACTCTTGGCCTAGAGAGGCTGCAGAGTATAGCTCCTCCCCCACAATGACCCACTATTACCCTCAGAGCCCAGCAGAAAAGCAAGAGGAGGCCAGGCCAAGGCAGCCCCTCTGTGGGAGGATGCAAGTGCCCCTGTCACCCAGCCTGCACCTTCTGCCTACAGACTCTGGTCCCATGACAAAATCTTGGCTCTTTGATGGAGTTAGTGGCACAAAAGGCATTGTATAGAACTTTCAGAGGCAGACTCGGGGCCAAGACCCCTCCAGCAGAAGAACTTGGGAATAGAAAAATACTGGAGATAGTCTGTAGCTTGCTTTCTCAGGATCAGTCCTAAAAACCATGAACAACCTTTGGGCCTCTCTTCCTGAGACTTGCACTGTATTTCTTTTGTGAAGCTGTCATCCGTGTGTAGACCTTAGCAATTGCGAGGATGTAACAGGAGCCTTTGGCATTGCCACCCTGGGACTGTGATCCTCTCTCCATTTCCTGCTCCCTAGGGTAGAACTCCATGACATTTTGGTACCTTAGTTCTAAAAATTCTGTGGTCTTCTACATTAATTTTGTACACTTGCTTTCCAGTTTCTCATCTGTCTTCTGCTTCACTGGGAAGAATAGAGGGAGCAGTCTTTGTTCATTCCAGTTACAATCAAATAAATAGCCACTGGTATTACTGTGTAAGTGGATCCTATGGGTACTCTGAGCAGCTCCTCTCCTTCATCTCTTCTAGCAATGTTGACTTACTTTTCTTTCTTTAATTATACTCCTGATCTCAGTTAAGCACCTGGGTTCTTAGAAGTCCAGGCAACTTGGTCAACTCACTAATTTTAACTAACTGGATTAAGCCAACATATATTTTTAAACGAACCAGAGGATAAGGGTATGGAGGTACGTGCCTATAACCCCAAGTATGTGAATAGATAAGGTTGGAAGATCAAGGTCCAAGGATGGCCCAGCAAAAGCAGGAGATCCTGTCTGGAAAACAAGCTATAAACACAAGGGCTGGGAATGTGGCTCAAGTGGTAGAGTACTTGCTGAACAAGCTCAAGGCTAGGAGTTCAATACTTAAAAAAAATCCCTAGAACTTTTGATGTCAAGGCTCCAGTCAGTCATAGATTTTTATAGGCCAATTGGGGCCTAGGAAACTTCAGTTTATGAGGCCTTCAGTGATTCTGTGTAAGTGGTCACCAGACTTTTTTGACTGGGTCACTCTCCTATTCAATTTCCAAAGCCAGCTGTGAAGTCTTGGGTGAGCATTTCAAATGATCTGAAAGGCATTTTCCATTCTAGAAAAATCATTAAAAACATAATATCTGTCCTCAAGGATTGCCATGAACACTGAATGTAATGTACATTAAACCCTTAGCATAAGACCTGGGACTTAGGAAGTGGCGCTGTAGCTCAAAAGGTAGAGCGCTCGCCTTGAGCTGAAGAGCTGAGGGACAGTGCTCAGGCCCAGAGTTCAAGCCCTACAACCAAAAAAAAAAAAAAAAAGACCTGGGACTTAGCACCCAGAAAATGTTAACAAATACCACTGACTGCAGTTATTAATATGATCATATCTATGTCAATGAATAGATCCCTTAGGTCTTCCAAATTTGTAAATCTACACATTTGTGTTCCCAGTGTTTCTTTTTCTGATTCGGTAAGGTTTTGAGCATTTCTCCCTCATGAAATTAACCTTGTCACCATACTTGAAGGGAATGTCTCTCTCTTCACTCAGAATAGTTTTTCCAGGTGTCTCCTCACTGAATCCTTTCTAGAACATGAGCTAGCTTGTTCAAAAGAGAGTTCCTACAGAAAATGTTTCAGAAACAATGCCAGTTAGGAATACAGACTTGTGTGATACACACAGAGCTAAGGCCTTATAACTTCTCAGCTCTCTTTATCTCAGACCAGTTGCTCTCTAGATTCCAGCCAGGTTCCTGTCATACTCCTGGGAGTCCCACTGTTCTGCTCCACTACCTTCCCTGTAGTGCCTGATCATGTGGAGGCCACAGTGCCTAAACTAGGATGAAAACAGGATACCTTACAAAACTTGGTATCAGCTTCAAATTCCACATCTTCCCACCAGGATCCGTGTGGAGTTATTGGTTTCTCCATCAGTGGTCAGAGCTGCTGTGGGTGAGGCCATTGTCCAGAACCAGATCCTCTTGTAATGCTATTCTGCTGGCCCCCATTCTGTCCTACTCAGTTCTGTCCTTTGTTGGTGGTGCCTCCGCTCTTTCTTTTTCCCATGCTGACTAGACACCCTCAACACCCAAGTTTAGCTTTCCTGGTAGAATGGTTGTACCCACTCAGACCAGCCCTGTTAAAGGATGAAGTAGATGTTTCCAAGTTCAGAGTAACTCCATGGATGTTGTACCAGGTTTGGAAAGAATAGCTCTCAGGTAGTGAGGTTGGTTCACCTTGGCTTGTTCTCCATGGGTAGCTATGCATAGAACTCCTGAACATTTCCATCCTTCAACTTTTGTTCTTGCTCTATCCCACTATTTTTCATAATCCTATTATTTTCATTGATTTTGTTCATTTATTTCTGTACTTGTCCATTGAGTCTCTCTCCTCACTAAACTGTAAGTTCCATTAGAGCTTTTATCTTGTCTGCTTTTTGTTCCTGCTGTTTTATTGTTCAGATTTGGGCATGATATAGTTCTTATTAATTGCAAATGAATGAATGAAGTAAGAAAGAAATAAGTGGGATTTGACACCTATGAATTCCCTAGACAATGCTAATATCTGCCCTAATCAATATTCATTTACCACAGGGATATTTTGCAAACAAAATTAAAGGGTACCTGTGTAATTCCTAAGTAAATACAAAGCTGCACCCTAATGACAAACAACAACATCTCCTAAGATAAGAGCAGGTATTAAAGACACCAGGAAGTATATCTGCCCTTTAGAAAAGCTTCCCAATCTTTCTGGAAAAGAAAATAAACAAAAATAAAAACCCAACCCCCCAAATATTTTTTTCTATTTCCCTCTCCTCTGCTCCCCCCAAATCGTCCCCCCCACCCCCGCACCAAAGTTGTAAAGTTCGTTTTCGACATAACAACTTGTACATCTCATTGTGGCAATGGGTCCACCTGTATCCCTAGTTAAAGGATTTGTTTTTGCCCTTCCCCTCCACAAATTATACTGACATCAAATACAGTGAAAGCAGGGGTTATACTGTGGGGGGAGGGACATACAAAGCAACCAAGAAATCATCTTATGAATATGTTAGAAATAATCGCATGAAAGAAAAAAACCATTTGAATACATATCTTAGCCACCCAAATATTTTAACTCAGAAGAAAAGCAAACCTTACCGGGAAGATACGTTGGCTTGGATATGCTCTCAGGTATAAGAGGAGCACAGGTACAAAAAAGGGAGCTCATGAGGAAGTCAACATTGGCTGCCCGTGAGTGAGAAGGAAGGGCTGGCCAGCATGTTCTAAAGCAGAAGGGGCAAAGTGTCCCCACTCATGAGCTGTGCCCAACACTCCACATGCAGCCAGTGTGACAGAAATGGCCCTTGCATTAATCTGCTGGCTGACATCTAAATCCACATTCCAGACAAGCAAGAGGCCCTGAAGCAGAGCCTGGCTTGGAGCCAGAAACTAGTGTGGGCCACACCATTCCTAGAACATGGACAAAGGGAAACTTTGTACACGGGCCTGGAGAACCCAAGGGATATTGCTATGATGAGTTGTGAATGGGTGACCCAGTAAGGTCAACCATGAAGATACTGGGCTTCAATCTGAGAGATGGAGCCATGGGGTCAGGGAAGGCAGGCAAGAGTCATTCACTGAGGCCTTGGATGGATGGGCTGGTTTATGGGACGCCTGTGGCTTCCCCTGTGGGTAGAGAAGGAACTGTTAAAGGCACTGAACTGATTTGACAAATAAAGATTTCTATGTCTCCTTGTGTGTTCTCTCCCTCCTGCACGACCACCTACCCCTGGCTGACCCTCTTCTTTGCACCACGGTAACCAGTGGAAGGTACACCAGAAGGGGACAAAAGTATTTGGTGTAGAGAGCATCTTTTGGTGCAAATTTCTGCTCAGAATTCCCCATGACATTCTTCCAGGTAGTGGAAACGATCACCTGGAACACTTACCTGAGTACAGTGATGGTATAAACTTCCAAGGTGTTTTCAGCATCTCAAGTGAGACACACTACCCAGTGTCTATAACCCTCAGATCTATGTTTTACAAAATAGCTGGACAGAGCAGAAAGGGGCCTCTGTGTTTCAGGTTTCGTTTCTCCCACAGTTGCAGCCTGGTGGGCGGCTTTCACTTTAAAGTTTGAAAACATTCCAGCAAGATCTTGCCCGTTAGTGTGTCTCCTGATACGCCCCATAAACTATTCATAAAACAAAACGATTCCAGCTCAAGTTGCTTCCCCTTCTTCCTTCTCCTCAAGGTTTATTTTTCCCAGTTCTGTTCTGCCTCCCTCTACCTTCCCAGTTAACCCTTGGGGATGTCACTTAATGAGGCATTGCAGCAGATGAGGATAGTGTGGACATTTCTCTGTACAGGACATCTCAGACCTCCCTCCTACCTCAGACTCCTACAGTTGTATTTGTCCTTCCATATTACCTGTGGCTATTTCCTTCCTATCCTGGCCCAGGATCAAGGTCATATAGAACTCTTTCAGCTAGGGTATCCCTCTTCTCTGTTCCCTTGTTCCGAACATACAGATCTTGGAAAGGTCTAAGCAGGCAGGTGATTATTGTCAAGGTGGTTATTGTCTCAGGTTTCGGCTCTCTCTGTCCATTTTTGGAGTATGATTTTTGGAGAAAGGCCCCTTACATTTCCACCCACTATCCATTCCTTTCCTTGCCCATTCACCCACCACTCATCCATTCATCTACCTACCCATCCACCTGTCTACCACTCATAATAACCCATCTACTATCCATCCACCCATCTAATTACATACCCACCTACCATCCATCTAATCATCACCCATCTTCTCGCCTAGCCACCTATCATCTACCCACCTACCTCCTTATCTACGCTCCCACCATTTATTCATTGATCCATCATCCAGCCATCTACCTATCCATCCACCCACCCTTCTGCCCCCATCCACCCATCTATTCATCCACACATTTGTCCATCTAATAGTTAATGAGTACCTACTACATGTTAGGCACTGGTTATCTGGAGGCAAATTATAAGTTGATATCCTAAAGAACTTGGAATAATACAAGAACCAACTTTACTGATTAGTTTAAGGATTAGAAAATGAAACATGTAAAATATCAGTAGTTTGAGCCACATGAACTTGCCTTTTTTGTAGGTCAAAATATTTGAGCAGGGCTGGGAAGGTGGCTCAATGGGAGAGTACTTGGTTGCAGGCATGAGGCCCTGGGATCGATTCCACAGCACTACATAAGCAGAAAAAGCCAGAAGTGGCACTGTGGCTCAAGTGGTAGAGTGCTAGCCTTGAGTTGAAGAGCTGAGGGACAGCCCCAGGCCCAGAGTTCAAGCTCCATGACTGACAAAAAAAATATTTGAGCATCAGTCATTTGATGGGAATTATGCCAATAGTAAAATGCTTAGCACATAGTACCTGTTCAATGAATGGGCTGGAAATTAAGATCTATGCATAAAAGGGCTTATGTGTTCCCCAATAAGAGTGAAATAGTCTTCCAAATGTCTAGTTCATTTGGTGGAAAATGCAGTTTAAATCAGGTATTATTTACAGTTCATGTTTTTTTATTAAGTGCTATGCGCCTATGAAGTTTTGAGAAACAGCTGACAGGAAGTAGCTTGTTGAGTTTTACCCTGTGTTTTAATGCCCCTGTCCTCCAGACGGTATGAACAATATTTCAAAATAGTCTGTCTTTTTTTTTTTGAGTAAATCAGCAGAGTTTAAAACAGACTTTGCATTATTCATAGCATCCATAGGGGAAGGGTGGGTGAGGAGGAAGACTTTGTATTAAACATTTATGTCTCATTGCTGAATTGCAAACGTAACCAATCTTTACCAAAACTTCTCCAAATAGTTGAAATATATTTCATACAATGGATCTATTTTTCTCCATCCAGAAAATATACAAAAGCAGGTGTCTAGACTTCCTGGTGTGTGAGTGTGTGTGTGTGTGTGTGTGTGTGTGTGTGTGTGTGTGTGAATGTTTTAAAGCGCTCATTCTTAATGTTTACTTGTTTTCAGGTGCAGTTAGGGTTGTTAAGAAAACATTGACAGAGCTTCCCAGGGAATCACATTGCAGTAGTTCAGGCTGTCTGGCTTCGTGTACTTAGAACCACTGCCTTCTTGGCACAGTGATGGAACTTGAGAGCCAGAGGCTCTGGTTTTCCATTTTGACTCTATCCTTTTCTAGGAGACTGACTGTGGGTAAGTTCTCTTATCTTTAAGCCCTGGTGTCTTCATTTGCTTATGCAACATAGTAATGGTACTTTCTGCCCAGAGCCAGCGGCTCATGCCTGTAATCAAAGCTATTGAGGAGGATGAGATATGAAGATAAAACTGTAGTTCAAAGCCAGCCCTGATAGGAAAAGTCTCTGAGACTTTTATCTCCAACTAAGCACCCCAAATTCAGTAGTGGACTTGTGATTCAAGTGATAGAACACTTGTCTTGAGCAACAAAGCTCCTGGACAGTATCTAAGCCCTGAGTTCAAGCCCCAGGACTGGCACGCTCACCAAAAAAAAAGTACTTACTCTTCTGGTTGTTTTGAAGAGCATGAAAGACTTATAAAATGCTTATTAAGGTTTTAGGTGTATAGTAAGCAATAAAATATTGTTAATATGGGTACCATGATCAGTGATACAGATATTAAAGCTCTTTGATCACCTGGGAGATTGCATGCTCCATCTTAGAAATTTAACTTTCAGCTCTCCTTCCGTTGTAGCCTCATCCCACCCTGTTGGGAAGCCCTTGCTTTCATACTACTGAAAGGGACCTGCTTTAGCAATCCCCTTCATTAAAAGTTCCCTTAGTCAGTCTTCCTTTCTGCTGTGATTAGTGCTATCCTTAGGAATCTAGCCTCCTGGCTGTTTCTCCTGCACAGACCTCCTGGATCCTACCAGAAACAAGAAGCCCCCATAGGGTGTGCTTGTCATTGGAGAGAAACGTAGGTCTGCCAAAGATGTGTAGAAAGTTATTTTGCTTAGTGGACTGTTGTGAATAGGAGAGTTTTGTCTTCTAGATGTAATGTTTCTGAGTGATGATTTTAACACTTGTGGAAATTGGTAATATCGATGGTCATTCACATTATGGGTTTGCTTCCCAGACATGAGAAATTCCTATGCGAGTCAGAGGAGTGCATTCTTGCATCATAAAGATTATTATTTTCTTTTTCTTCACTGGATTTATGTTAATGAGCAAGGTACATACAACTCCTGATTGTAAAGACAAGCTGTGTAGCACTGCTCTTGGGCATGGTAGTCAATAACTGCAGGTAACTACCTCAATGAATCCACATAAAAATAAAACTTAAATTATATGCCTTGAACGCATAATGCCACTTTGAATACTCAAGAACCACATGGAGCTAAGGCTATCACTGTGGACAATAAGCGAAATAGAATATCTTCATTACTATTAGACAGTGCTGGTGTGAAGAAACGTCTTTGTAAGTGAGTATCAATCATGAAGCAGTGTACCAAGTACCATAAGGAGAGCGACACCAGAAGCTGCGGGAGACATTGGAGACATTATTGTGTTTAGACTCCCTTGGTTGCAAGTGGTGAAAAACTAATACTATACATTAATTTATTATTAATAGAGTAATGCTGTTTAACAGGCTACTCTAAAGTTCAATGGCTTAAAGCAATAGATATTTACTTGGTTTGTGATTCTGTAGACAGGATTTATGCAGGCTTGGCTAGGTGGTGCTTGTCTCCAATAGACTAATTGCTGTGTCTTCAGGTCAGCTGGCTGTTGGTTGAGGCCACCGTGGCAATTGGCTCTCCTGTGCTCCATTCTCATATGCTGACACAGCAAAAACTAATAGAAATCTAAAAACAAACAGGTTCTATCATGTAAATGCATTTCAAGCTTAGTTTTATGGTAATTTACATCTTAATGGCCATCTCAGATTCAAGGGATGAAGAAATAAATGTTGGCCTTTCATTTTGAAAAACTGCAAATTCACAAGGCAGAAGCGTGCAAAAAAGAATGAAACCAGAGTTGGCAATGGATTAATTCATGACACCACCTTTCAACTATATTTTTATTTAGCATATGTTGGTTGTAATGCCTACACTGCTCCCTGATCAAATTCATCCCTTCTATTTCTCTCTTGCTCATCCCATTTTCCATTCTTGAAGCAATTTTTTTGTTTTTTGTTTTTTTTTTTTTGGTTGGTCGTGGGGCTTGAACTCTGGGCCTGGGCGCTGTCCCTCAGCTCTTCAGCTCAAGGTGAGTGCTCTACCACTTGAGCTACAGCGCCACTTCCTGAAGCAATTTTAACAGGTATCGTAGCCTTATTTCCATATACAGTGCTTAAATCATATTCACCTTCCTTCTCCATTTATCTTCTACCTTCTCCATCCCCAGCAGAATCTGCTATATATTCCCGATATCCATTTTCTTTAGTACATATTAATTGTAAAAAGGAGTTCTACTATATTTCACATGTGCATATATTTTACTTAGATTAGCCCTCTATTGCTCTCTTTCTATGTCTCCCACCCCTCCATTACTCAGCATCTTTCTGTGAATTTTCTTATGCTATCTTCACAAATAGCCCAGTGTATTTAAATATTACGCATACCGCACCATTCTCTTATTCTCTTCCTTGACTCCACCATGGATCCAAAGCAGGCCTCACAGTTGTGATCATGTTCTCTCTCTCCCTCATGTTTGCTTAACTCTCATGCTCTCTCTCATGCTCTCTTTCTTTCATGCCCTCTGCCTCCCTCCTTCCCTCCTTCCCTCCTTCCATCCCTCCTTCCCTCCTTCCATCCTTCCCTCACTCCCTCTCTCCCCCCCTCATGTTCCCTCTGCCTATGTCCATGTATTTGTATATCTTTTAGGATTAGACTCTGTATATCAGTGAAAACATGCAGGCTTTGTCTTTCTGAAACTTGCAGTTTGCTTAACAGAATGTCCTCCAGTTTCACCCATTTTTCTGCAAATTATGTAATTTCTTTCTTCTCTATGGTTGAATAATACTCACTTGAAAAATATCTCACATTTTCTTGATCTACTTGTCAGTTGTAGGGCACCTGCACTGATTCCATAGTTTAGCTGTTGTGACTAGTGCTTGACAAACATGGGTGTACATGGTGTCTCTACGGTATCCTGATTTATGTTTCCTTGGATATATGCCCACAAGTGAAGTGGCAAGATCATATGGTTATTTTTGAAGAATCCCTATACTGATTATACTAGTTTACAGTTTTCATCAATGGTGTATGTAAGTTACTTTCCCCCCCATGAAGCATTGCTAACATTATTGTTGTTTTGTGCTCCTGATGTGGCCAGTCAGATTAGTCTTTTCTTTCTTTCATCAGACTAGAGCCAGATGAAATCTCAGTGTCATTTTGATTTGTATTTCCTTTATGTCCAGGGATGTTGTGTGTTTCTTCATATATTTATTGACCATTTGTTCCTCTTTTGAGTATTGTCTTTGCAGTTCTTTTGTTCATTTATTAATCATGCTGGTGATTCTTTGGAAGTTTAATCTTTTCAAGCTCTCTGTATATTCTTAGTTCTATATCAGATCACTGACCCACGATCATTCAAAAATGTGTGTTTGAATCATTTTAAAAAATTTTTCCTTACTATTGGTTTCTAATTTAGTACTCCATTATGGACTATTAAGATACAGAAGACAATTTTAGTGTGTTTGTGTATGTGTGTGTTTGCTGGAAGTAATTTCATTTCAGAGAAGTTCTCTGAGCTGGCTGCTGAGACTGCATAGTCTGCTGTAGGGTAAAATACTGTATATATACATGTTAAGTCCATTTCATTAGTGATATTATTTACTTCCAAGATATCTTTGCTAATTTTTTTGCCTGGATATTCTGTCCATAAGAGTTGGATGTTAAGACCAACTATTATTATGTAGCTGTACATCTTCCCTTTTCTGTTTGGTATTATTTGTTCTATGAACTTGGGTACACAGTGAGTATAAAGTATTTAGAATTGTAATATATTTCAGTGAATTATTATCTTTATTATTATTCACTATTCTTTAAAAATATCTCTGACTACTTTTTACTTGAAATGTTCTTTGTCTCATATGAGTATAGTTACTCTGCTTATTTTCTACTTCCACTTATTTGATGTATCTTTTTCCATCCGTTCACATTTCTGTGAAAAGTCTGTGTGTATCTTTGGTTGTGAGGTGTGTTTCTTGTAGACAACAAAGTTTTGGATCTCCTTCTTTGCTTGCTTCCTTCCTTGCTTGCTTGCTTGCTTCCTTCTGTGCTTGCTTGCTTGCTTGCTTGCTTCCTTCTGTGCTTGCTTGCTTGCTTGCTTGCTTGCTTGCTTCCTTCCTTCCTCCCTTTCTTTCTTTTCTTCCTTTATCTTTCTTTATTCTTTTCTTTCTTTCCTTTCCTTTCTTTCCTTCCTTCCTTTCCCTTTCCTTCCCTCCCTCCCTCCCTCCCTCCCTCCCTTCTTCCCTCCCTTCCTCCTCCTCCCTCCCTCCCTCCCTCCCTCCCTCCCTTCTTCCCTTCCTTCCTTCCTCCCTCCCTCCTACCCCCTTCCTCCCTCCCTTTCTCTCTCTCTCTCTCTCTCTCTCTCTCTCTCTCTCTCTTTCTTTCTCTTGCTTGCTTGCTTTCCTTTTTTCCTCTTTCTTTTTTTTTTGTGTGCCAGTCTTAGGGCTTGAATTCAGGGCCTGACTGCTGTCTCTAAATTTTTATTCTCAAGGTGGTAATCTATCACTTGAGACACAGCTCCTCTACTGGCTTTTTGGTGTTTGACTTCCCTGCCCAGGGTGGCTTCAAACTGTGATCCTCAGAGCTCAGCCTCTTGAGTAGCTAGGATTATAAGTGTGACTCACTGGTGCCCAGCTGGATGGTGTTTTTCATTCTAATCTGACAATATATGTCTTTTGATAGGAGAGTAAAGTTCTTCTATAACCCAGGTTATAAATGACAGGTATTAGTGCTTCATGTGGTTTTTCTAGGTTAATTCAGTGTTATTTTATTTCATGTTTTTGTCTTCAAGTTTTGTGCTTTTCTGGGTTAACATGTGTTCCTACATTACTCTTTTGAATTTTATTCTCTTTGTGGCTCTCATATTTGTGGCTCTCTTTCTTCCTCTTAATATGCATTATTTCCTTTAAGTATTGCAATGTAGGCTTGGTGGGCATGAACTGCTTTAGCTTCTTCCTTTTTTGGGGGGGAGGGGTCTGGTCATGGGCCTGAACTCTGGGCCTGGGCGCTGTCCCTCAGCTCTTCAGCTCAAGGCTAGCGCTCTACCACTTGAGCCACAGCGCCACTTCTGGCTTTTTTCTTTTTGCTTATGTGGTGCTGAGGAATCGAACCCAGGGCCTCATGCATGCAAGGCAAGCACTCTACCACTGAACCACCTTCCCAGCCCCTGCTTTAGCTTATTCAATCAATGTTTAATTATAATTTTGCTGAATATGTTATTCTTGGTTGACAATTACTGCCTTTCTGGACTTATTTTCCATGATTTCTCTGCTTGTAGGGTTTGTATTGAAAAGTTTGCTTTTGTCTCATGTGTTTACCTTTGCATGTAAGCTGTCATTTTTCTATTGCAGCATTTAGTCTTTTTTCTTTGTTTCCTAGTCTTAGCATTTTAATTGTGATATCACATATAATTATTCTCCTCTGACCATGTCTATTTGGAGTTCAAAATGCTTACTGTACATGGGTGTCTATATCACTACCAATATTGTGGAAATTATGTAAAGTAATTTCATTGAATAGGTGTCCTGTGCCATTAATTTGTATTTCAATTCTTTCTACTATTGCATTAATTCTTAAGTCTGGTCTTTTGGTCATGTCTCAAAGTTCCTGTAGGTTATCATCATAGTTACTCATTTTCTTAGTTCTTACTGTCTAAGTTTCTCAATCTTATGCAATCTTTTTTTTTTTGGGGGGTCCAGTTGTGGGGCTTGAACTCTGGGCCTGGGAACTGTCCCTCAGCTCTTCAGCTCAAGGCTAGCACTCTACCATTTGAGCTACAGCACCACTTCCGGCTTTTTTCTTTTTGCTTATGTGGTGCTGAGGAATCGAACCCAGGGCCTCACGCATGCAAGGCAAGTGCTCTACCACTGAGCCACCTTCCCAGCCCCCTTATGCAATCTTATCTCTAATAGTCTTTCTTCTGTTTTATCTATCTACAGATAGTATGTCCACTATATTTATTTTAATTTTCTTATTTTTAAAAAGAGTGTACAATGCTTTTTATTTCTAACATTTCTGCTTGCTTTCCCCCCCATTTCCTTGCTGAATTTCTCATTCAAATTAGTTTCTTATCCAGATCGTGAATTGATTTTCTACCTTCATTTGTCTGTTTAAATACTCTTCCAAGTCATTATTTTTAAAAATAGATTTTAAAATTCTTTATCTATATTTCAAACATATTTAGATTCAGCTATTGAGTTATGAATTTTGGAGATGACTTCCTCCTCCTCCTCCTCTTCCTTCTTCTCCTCCTTCTCCTTTTTCTTCTTCTCTTTCTCCTTTTCCTTTTCCTTCTTCTTGTTCAGTGCTGGCACTGGGTCTTGAACTGAGGGCCTGGAATTGCTCTTGAACTTTTTTGTTCAAGGCTGCTACTCTATCACTTGATCTACAACTCTACTTAGATGTAATGTTTACATTGTTGTTTTCACATTTGAGAGAGCTGACTATAATAGTATGATCCACAGCAAAAAAGGTATTTAATTGAAGTAAGAGGTTTGAAGTTACAAATTTCTTCCCAATATGGTTGTAGAGAAAGGGAACTCAGGTTATTAGGAGATAAATGGAGAACTTAACAATTGTTAGAATTATAAGGCTTAAATATTAAATAATATAAGGAATGCAGTAGAGAAAGGAAGGAAGTAGGAAGATCAGGAGAAAGTATGGAAAGTACAGGAAATAGTAGTGTGAGAAAGCACTGAAATATTGCTGCAGTGAAATACAGGATGTTTTTGGAAGTAGAAGAAAAAGGAAAAAACATGCAAGTAATAATAACAGCAGCAGCAGCAATAACAACAACAACAATAATAAGAGCCATACAACAAACTTATAGACTAAAAACCAAACAGAGTAAAACAAAAGTTTACCTTTCTTGCTGAAGAAAAGTGTGGGTATACACTGAAATCTGCCCAAGTGTTTATCATTGTTCTCCATTTTTGACCATCTGAAAATTGTCTATGTTTGATATTGCCTCAAATTTCTCTTTTGGGGTGTCTCTTCTGGAAGTAGAGGCCTCTTCTAGACTCCTGCGATCCTCTATAAACCCCCTGAGCCCTGGATACCTATGATTAGCGTAGGTACAATGTTCCATGGTGTGTTACGGCTCTGGACCAGGGATAACTTCTGGAGCAACATAGAGCAGATACTGTGGGGCAGCAGTGATTCCCAGTAGCTGGGTTGTTCTGTCTGGACTCTAAAAGAGGTAGGAAGGTTCCAAGCATGTGAAATTGCAGTTAAGGGTGGATGGCAGTGTGTTTGAGAAGGTCTGATGGGACAGAAAGTTCTTTGCCACTCTTGTAGACCATACCTTTTCAGTCTCCACACTATCCAGGAGCCACTCTGACCTGCTGTGGCTGGGGAGTCAGTTGACAAGTAGTTTTACTCCTTCTCTGGCCTAGGTCCAGGTGTGTGGGCCTTTCCTCAGCTTAGTTTGCTGGAAGTCTTTGGTGGGCACTTGTGCTCATGACTACAGGCTGTTGTACTGGATGCTGCCCTTAGGGATGAAGTCAGTTATAGAAGATTCTACCTGCCCTTTGTCTCTGTATGCTCCTATTGTTTGGAGGAGAGTCAGCCACCGTATGGTTTCACCCTTTACCTTGCTTGGGGCAAGGTGTGTGGGCTCCTGTTCTATTTGCCTTGCTGAAAATCTCTTGGGGGCATTTTGTACTCACATAATCTATACTAGATTGATTTTTTAAAGGACAATTTATGATTTTTTAGAATTCAGAAGACTAAGATAGTGTAGCTTCAGCCATGAGTAAATACATGTGCACAAATAGACTGATTAGAAATTTCTTTTAATCCTTTTGCTTTGCTAAACCACTGTTGGGGTTTCTTTGTCAAGTAATCTATCAATGGTCGTGGCAAAGATAAACTCAAACTATTTTACATGTACTTTACTAGCTTCATAACAGAATAGTCCTGGAAATATCTCATCAGCCTGGTGTGGCCAATACCAACCTATTAGTCAAGCCCTACAGTTTAGGGGCTGAAGGTTTTTACTGGTCACTTGTGTCCAAATCCATGGAGCCTGAGAAAGGAGGGTAAATAGAGGCCAGGGAGAGTTGTTTCTTCCAAGGGGAATTAGCATGTTCCCCCCTCACCCCAGAGAAAGGGTAACCATTTCCAATGAAAATGATAGCTTTCTATCTATTTCAGGTAGATTATAGGAAGGAGCTGTTAGTTTTCCATGCCCAGATGCTACAGGTTAGAAAATGCAGTGCTGAGAGCAGGTATAGGACCAGATAATCTGAAAGAAGTTTAGTTGGCAGTGGAAAGAGAGATTTGAGCTAAAGTTGATGTAAAGGAAAGGATAGAACAGAAGAGTTAAGGAAAAAAGTAAACAAGGAATGGTAGGAGGGATTAAGTGGTAAGAGGAAATACTAACAAAAAGAAAAAAGAAAGTTGTTAAGAATAAGAAGAGGCATGGCGTTTGAGAGGGTAGGCTCTGAGTTACTTATCATATCTTGGTTCTGGCTTTCTGGTTTCCCTAATTTAGTTTCTTTACTAGAATCCAGAAAGTCTTTCCATCAGTTTCCTCAACTCCATAGTAACCACCAAAGGAGTTGTCTTATAGGAATGTCATTTAAATGATCTGGTAGACAGAGTGCCCTCTAAAAACATCATACAAATGTGAAATATTTGATTGTTTCTGGGGGAAAAAATCTTCTGTATAAGACCCCACAGATGCCATTCTATTCCCTAACTTGTGACAGTCCCTCACTGCTCACAAAGGTGGAAATCTTAGAAGAAGACATCGAAAGTAGACTTTAGGAAAGAAAGAGAAAACCAGTTCCTTCACTATGATGCTGAGTTATTCTGCTTTGGTTCTAACTGGCCAAAGGCTTATGTTTCTGAGCAGAGTCTTAAATTTCCTTAGATAATCAGTCTATCCAAGAACCATCTTGGTTCTTTAAATTATTCATAGTTAAGATGTAAACACATACGAGGAAATCATGATCAAGTGAAAAGGAAAACAGAGAATTAGCTCCAAGAATAGTGAGTAATATATAATGGTGATGTTGAGTGGCAAGAAGAGTATTCTTTTAATCTCAGTTCTAGGAGGAACTTGGTATCATATTGGAATAGAGAATGTATTTTTGAGTGAAGGAAAACAAAAAGAAAAACCACAATCTCTCAAATGATTTTATCTTAACATTATTTTCTGTGTTTTATTTCTGGAAACTTTTTGGTGGTACTAGAGTTTGAACTGAGGGCCACTCACTTGCTTGGCTGGTGTTCTACCATATTAGCCACACCACCACCACCCCAGATTTTTGCTGGTTATTTTAGACATGGGATCTATTGAACTTTTTTGCCTAGGCCGGCAATGAAACATGATCCTCTGGATCTCATCCCCCTGAGTAGTTAGGTTAACTGGCATGAGCCACTGGTGCTTGGCTTGTTAGGTAAACTTCTTAATGTACAGATACATGGAAAACATAGAATAACGATCATCATATCCTCATTACCTAGAATAATAAATAACTGGTGAGTGGCCACATTGATATTACCTCTTATGTTACCTGCGACATTCTAAATCATAATGTTGTCAGGTGAAAACTTATTCCTACTTTACACATGGGGCAGTACAAGTTTACCAAGGAGAACCCTTCTCTGCTGTCAGTTGTATAAGGTGGGTTTGAGTAAGTATGTTTAACTCCCTCATCCATGTACACTCCAAAGTGTCAAAGCCAGCATTGCATCTCTGGCCAGCAGTCCTCTGATATCTGTTACCTAGTGCCAATCCTACTTTCTTTTCCCCGGGGTTCTTTGTGCTCATGTGTAACCATTGTAGATTTCATCTGTAATTTTGGCACCAGCTGGGCACCATACTTGAAGAACTCAATGCTAAAAGCAGCAGAACATATTCTGTAGGAGAAAGTGAAAAAAAGAACAATGGTATCATTTCTACTACAACTGATGTGGGATGTGGGGGGAAGAAGACAATGAAGTACAAGGGCGAGGCCTTGTTGCCATGGAAGACATGCCTTGACCGCTTCCAGATTTGCCTTGGATGGTCTTGCATTAGAAAGCATCACACGAGGGGAGTAGCTTTAATTCTGGGATCACCAATAGAACTAGATGGGGTTGAGAGACTGACTACTTGGGCGTTGATTATTTTTGTTCTGCATGGCCTAGGCCAATTTTGATAAGGCAGATGACAGATACACCTTTGAACAAAATTTGGATGAGTTTCGCATTGGGAAGATGCTGTAGAGAAGAGCTGGCATCCGCACTGTAGAATTTTTCTTTAATGTCCAATGTACCTCATGTTCAAAATAGTAATTGAAATGTATGCTGTTTATTGCACCCGCATATGTTTGTAATCAAGGTGCAACTCTAGCGGGTGGGAAGCCAAAAGCTATAATTTGCTGCTTAGCATCTTGCTGTCGTACATCCATTGAAATAGCTTTATTTATCTTCTCCAAAAAGAACCTTCCATATTGCAAATTTATTGAATGGTTAATGGCCTAAAAGTATGGGGTTCATTACTGAGCGATGTATTTATTGCAGTGTTAATTAAATAAAAGCATTGTAATCTTTCCAAATTGAACAATTATGTTCATTTAAACATTTTAAACAGAAAAAAGTCTTCTATATACTAATTGAGTTGTATAATGAAAAGCATGTGTAATGGAAATCTAAATCAAAACAAATACTGAAATAACTTGAACAATTTTTTTTAACAATATAAGATGTCTCCCTCCATCTTTATTAGAGATACTTCAGGACCAGTTTGCTATCAGAACCTCTGACCTGTGAACTGAGTATATGGTTTCGGAGCACATGGGCCACCCTTGCCTACCCAGCTGGCCAATCCTTAGACATCAAAGTCCTGGTTGGCTACCAGCCGCAGCCTCTGACACTCTGGCTGCTTGCCTGGATCCTGACAGGCTGGCGGGAGGCCTAGAGGCCGAGCTGACAGCCTTTTCTGCAACCTGATGAATGGTTTCTGGCAATGGATGGCTACATTCAGACTGTAAGAGCAATGCCCCCTTTGAAAAATGTATACTGTCTCTCCCAGTCTGTCCAGGGTAGGAGCCTCAGAAGTGCCTGGTACTGCTGAGAAGTTTTGTGTTTGCTTTTAAAATTCTCACTCCTCCCATCTTTGTCAGGAGGTGACAAAAATGATGCTATCCATGGCATTAAAGAGGTTTAGTCTATTGGCATCCTCTTGCAAGGCTCTATCTCTGCCTATGGTTTGTGTCTCCAACCCATGGTTCAGTTATTTAGAGCTCAAAGACAATGTAACATTGAGATGGGAGGAAAGGGCACAAAGACAGAAAGATAGGCACATTTTTTTTTTTTTAGCAAGCTGCCCATTCCCTAGTTCCCTAGTAGGAATTGTGTGGGATCCCTGATTTGCACATGTCTTGCTCTCTTATTTGGAAACGTGTGTCAGCATAGCAGGTCTCCATCAGCACTGTGTCATAAATGTAGGAGGGCTGCCTTCCATCTTTTTGACATGCAGATTTTGTTGGGATTATCAAGAAGCTTAAAGAGAAATCACAGTACTAAAACCTTCAATTATTAAAAAGTAGCAGCTGTATGCTACTTTGCAAGCTAATTCCTGCTTGCCTTATCCTTAGGATGAAGTTTTAGAAACAAGAATATCTAATAATAATCTGCATGCTGACTAACTATATTAATGAAAAAGGCTTATGGAAGCATAAATGAGGAAAAAATATATGTTCTGATTAGGTACACCACTCAGGCACATTTTTGCTCTGGCCCAATCGTGACTACTTGCCAGGAGTATCATTGAGGCCAGTGGGATTTAAGTAGATCACTAGAAGAATGGAGAACATTCATAAGGTCATTCTACTAGGGGAAAGAAGTTAGTGGTGAAGTTGATCCAAGACAGGTGAAAACACAGCACCATGGAAGGGGTATCCTTGACAGTTAAAGGCAGCACTGTATGCCTTCAGAGATTCTCATTCCATGTCCCAGCTTCATTTCCAGATGGAAAGAGAAGAGCCATATTATGATATGCTCATTCTTCCTTTATAAGTTGAACCAACAGTTAGTTGAACTAACTCCAGTGCCATCTCACCAGGAGAGGTGAGAATTGTGCCAGTGAGTAGTGGGGAGATTGCCACTTTAATATAAAATTCTATTCTCAGTTACCTTCTCAATATATTTTGCAGGGTAACTGCTAGTGATTCCAGCTCATTTTGCACTTAACCTGCTTTCATTATTTGATCACAGATCTAACAATTATTATGAAAGGTGCTAGTTTACAAAATGTGATAAAAATCAAACTCCACATTGAGGATGATTTAAAAAGAAGATTTGGAGATATTTATTAGGAGTCTGTCTTCTATTTTCATTAGCAGTCCAATTTCAACATTGATATTATGCCTAGAATTTGAAGGGCAAGCTGTCAAGTAACAATAACTAAGATCAGATAGCAAGTTAAAAATAAAGCTGGCATTTGTACTTAGGTAGTATAACTCCAGAATTCTCATCCTTAATTACTATTCTTTATGAGTTCTTTTTTGTTTTGTGATACTAGAGTTTTAAACCAGGGCCTTATGCTTGCTAGGCAGGTCAATAACCCATGTCTCTAGTCCTATTCTAGACTAGTTCTATAGCATTTTAGTTATCTTAACACTAACACTATTCAAAATGTATTATTGATGATCCTGAAAATCATAGCAATAGGTCCTCATAGACCTGAAATACATTATACATTACAAATTCTTAAGCACTACAATCTCATGGTGTCCTCAAAACAACCCAGGAAGGCTGATCTCTGTGTACTCGCCTTATGGATGTACCCAGGGAGACTTGGGAAGTAACTGAACTTGTTTTAGGTCATCTGTCCAACAATTAGACCCATGTTAGAAAGGCCAGCCTGGATTTCAGATTCTGTCTGAGATTCACAGCACTTAACATTTTTCCCCTCTATCATTCTTCTCTTCTCTTCTTACCTATAGTGAAAATGAAATTCTCACTAGGAAAGTTCCTTAATCACAGATAAATAAGAGGAAGCATTTTCTTTTGCCATGCAAACAATATTTGTGCTGAGTATAAATGTACATTTAGGATTATTAGAACCAGGGAAGCATTACCTAAGAGGAGTTGGTCATGGAAAAGAGTATTCATCATGAGGGACAGTAAGTAATAAGAGCTTGAGGTGGGACAAAATAAGGACTAGAAAGTAAGCAAATAAGTGACAAGTAAACTGAGATGTAATCTTCTTCCTAGAAAAGTATCGAGAAATGTAGTAAAAAAGCAGATAAGGGCTCGAGTGCAAAGAGTCTTATAGATCCTACATCAAAGACAGAGACCTCTCCTTTATCTACTTCAATCAAAAGGTGGGTACGAACGTTTTCTAGAAGACAAATTTATCCATCTGTGGTTAGGGACCATTTTGTTCTTTTATTGTCTGGGAAATGATAGGGAATAATATAACCTAAAGTCAACTTAATGAAGCTGATATCACTCAAAAATCTTCATAATACCATAACTGGTGTTTTGCCCAGGTTCCTTAAATGATAGTTTATAATTTTTAGTTGATAGTTGATTGCTCTCAGTTATTGTTACCTGGGATAGGAAACTTCAACAGCTCACAAGTTCAGCTCAGATAAATAGTTTAACATTTGGTTGCTTAACCTCTCCACATGAGCCAAATGATACTCCAATTTTCCCATCCTCTCTAGAGGCCAGGTACTGAGCTGAAGATCCCTTGGCCTCAGGACATTGATGTGGCAATGTGGCAAAGGTGTTCCATGGAATACTTGCTGTATTTTTCTACTGCATTGCTTATCCTTGAGAGTCTCTCCAAGGTCCCACAAGGTTTGGTCCCTACCCAGATCCTCACTCCCAACTTTTTCCTCAGCAGATCTTTTTTCGTTTGTTTGTTTTTTTTCAATTGTGAAAATACGGTACAGAGGGGTTACATGGGCAAGGTAATGAGTACATTTCTTTAAAAAAATTTTTTTATTGTGAGAATACTGTACAGAGGAGTTACAATTACATGGGTAAGACAATGAGTACATTTCTTATCAAGCATTGTAGCCTCCTCCTTTGTTTCCCCTTCCCATCCCTTCCCATCCTCCCCCATGCCCCGTTCCCCCTCCTCATCCCCCCCCACGCCAAAGTTGTAAAGTTCATTTTTCGACATAACATCTTGTACATCTTATTGTTGCAATGGATCCACCTGTATCCCTATTTCAACAATTTGTTTCTTCCCTTCCCCTCCACAAATTATACCAACATCAAATACAGTGAAAACAGGGGTTATACTGGGGGGAGGGACATACAAAGCAACAAAGAAATCATCTTATAAATATGTTAGAAACAATAGCAAGAAAGAAAAAACATTTGAATACTTATCTTGGAGTTCATTTCACTTAACATCAACTTATCTGACCGTTTCTGCTTGTCTCAGACATATACCAGTTATTGCAAATAAGGGAAACCATAGGACCTATGTTTCTTTGGGCCTGGCTTACTTCACTTAATATAATTTTTCCAAGTCTTTTCATTTCCTAACAAATGGGGCAATGTCATTCTTTCTGATGGAGGCATAAAATTCCATTGTGTATATATACCACATTTTCTTGATCCATTCATCTACTGAGGGGCATCTGGGTTGGTTCCATATCTTAGCTATGGTAAATAATTCAGCAGATCTTTTTATACAGTACCTGTGTATAGTGCATTCTAATCACAATATCACTCATTATAGAGAATAAGCATCAAAAAACTACTGTCCCAAGACAAATTTGGTTACAGCTGTTTTTGTATAGTTCATGTGCAAAGATTGTTTTTGCATTTGGAAATTCTTGGAAAATAAAAGAAAGAAAGAAAGCACAAAACTAGTCAAAACTATAGGAAATTCAAGTAAAAAATACCCATAAATAACTTTACAACTTGATGAGGGAAGAGTTGGAGAAGTGGGGAGGGAAGGGATAGTGGAAGAAAAACAAAGGAGGAGGTAACAATGCTCAACAAGAAATGTACTCATTATCTTACTCATGTAACTATCACCCATCTGTACAGCATCTTTACAATAAAATAAAAGTAAAAAGTAAAACATTTAAAAAGACTTAGTTTGACTATTATAGTCTGTTTCTGGTTATAGTTCTGTTAGTCAAACATGCCTAGCTTATAAAATCTCAGAAAGAGCCACAAATAAAATAACAAGAGCGGAAAAAATAAAAATAAAAAATAAAAGTTGGTGGAAATACAAAAAAAAAAAAAAAAGAAAGAAAGAAAAGAAAGAAAGAAAGAGGAAGGAAAGAAAGAAAAGAAAAGCGACAGGTTTTCAAACCCGCTGAGAATTTCCTGTTCCTACCTCGGCACCACCAAGATCAACTTGCTTTCCTGCTCTTTATGGAATTTCAAGGGTAGAGAAGATGTACTTACTTCGCAAACATTTTCCAGCCTCATGTGTCCCATGTCCATGACATCTGTCTTCTGTTGCCTGGGTGTATTTTTTCTGGATTGGACAAAATTTTGAACAAAGATTTCTGTTTTGAGTTCCGGAAATTTTGTGCGTCACTGTAAATCATATGTAATTATGTGTATAAGAACCAAAAAAAGAAATATTTAGGTTGGAACTCTGAAGCTTTGATTTGGCTACTTTAACTAGTTAGATTCAATTGAATGGAGTCATTTTCAATATCCCCCAAAAGGTAGTTGAGTAATAGTAATGGAGCTTTCCCAGAGGACTGAGTAAAAGAGTATGGCTCATTAAGGAAACAAACTAATTATCTTTAATGAATGGCTTGGTCCACGAAAATATGATGTGAAGACCTGCTTTTCCTTGATAGAACAACAGAAGTAGCTCTTGGATGTATGTGTAGAATTATTTTCACTTGAGTCTGCTTTTAAAGGGTTATGAGGAAATACCCAACAAGATAGACAGGTGGCATTGAGGACCAGCTCCAGTCAGGCTGGCAAGAGAACATGTTTCCCCAGAAGGGACAATGATAGCCCTACAAAAGTTGGTGTGTGTGTGTGTGTGTGTGTGTGTGTGTGTGTGTGTGTGTGTGTGTGTGTGTGTATGGACTTGAACTCAGACCCACAGTGCCCTCCCTAAGCTTTTTTACTCAAGTCTGGTGATCTACCATTTGAGCCACAGCTCTGCTTCCTGTTTTTGCTAGTGAATTGGATAAAAGAGTCTCACCATCTGGGTGCCAGTGGCTCATGCCTGTTATTCTAGGTACTCAGGAGGCTACTAGCTGAGGATCACAGTTCTAAGCCAGCTCGGGCAGGAAAGTCCATGAAACTCTGATTACAAAGATTCACATTAATCACCAAAAAGCCAAAGTGGCTAAAGTAGTAGATCACTATCTTTGAGCTAAAAAGCTCAGGGACTGTGCTAAGGCTCTGAGTTCAAATCCCAGGACCAGCACAAATGCAAAACAAACGAAAAGAGTCTCACAGACTTTCTGCCTAGGTTGGTTTTGAACTGTGGTCCTCAGATCTTAGTCTTCAGTAGCTAGGATTATAGGCTTAAGTAAGTGGTATTAAACAAAAGTTGATTTTTTTTAACCACTGATAAAACGAATTCCAGCCTCAAGCTCTTGCCTGTAATGGTTAAAACCATCGTAGTGCATGTGAAACATTGCTTTCTAAAGCACCTCTTGGTTAACGTGTTGCCTGCTGGCCACATAAGCTATCAATGAGCCCATTGGAAAGCTATTGGAGAGTTCACGGAGGCAGGAATCGGAGAATGGAAAGTTGACAACCATCAAGGGCAAGGAAGATAGGAGCAGGAAAGGAAGCAAGCCTACGGTTAAGGTATGTTTGGTCAGATGGTGTCACCGCTCTGAGCTTGAGCTCTTAGAGCAAAGCCCAAGATCCTGGAACAGAGCTTTATCCCGTATATGCTGGATCTGTGAAATGTGGGTGTAGATTTGGCTCTTGCTTCCACAGAGAAATGTTTTATAGGAATCACACACCTCCAAGGATTCCTAATGACAACAGGGAAGAGATTACTTCCTAATATAATAGACTAATTGATTTTTTTTCCTGGGGGGGGGGGTGTGAGGGGAGAGAATGAGAGAGAGAGAGAGAGAGAGAGAGAGAAATTGGGTGACCCCATTGGTTTGGCCTCAAGTGAGGGTAGTAAATGACAGCTATGTAGAAGGGGGCAATGTAGGAACAGTCTCATCCTAAAGTCACATCCTTGAGAAAAAAATATGCTGAACTAGGCTGGCTCCAGTCCTCTTGAGGGAACTAAAATGATCATATAAGAAATACTTTATACCCCAATGACCTATGAACCTCCAAAGGCTTCACCACATCCAGTAGTGCCGCCCTGAAGATTATGCCTTCAAAACAGTGAAACCGTGCAGTACTCTAGCTATATTCAAACCATGATGGAGAGTGAGAGAAATGCTTTGTACAAAATCTTTTCTATAAAGGCAAAAGCTCATAGGTAGATGCTTTCTTGGCTTTACATCTTATAGTTCTACCAGACTAGATTACAAATTCTAAGTTTCATTAAGGTTTTGTCATTTAGTGGTTTTTCTATTCTCTCTTTCCAAGGCTGGCATTAAGAAATGGAAAAAGAGACTAGGTGACTATGGACTAGTGGACGCATACAAAAAGTAGTTTGGTCACATTACTTTCTCAGTACATAATGCATTTTCTGTTTTCTGTTAAAGAATATATATTGCTTGAAAAATAAGTGCTTTATATTAAAGTTAGTTTCTTCCTTCCATGCTCCATTGAAGGAACAGAGATCTCTACTCATAGGAGGACTCTCTTTGTTGCACTTGCTGGTGAAAAAATATCTCTGTATTGACTGTATGGAAAATTTCAGAAAAAGGTCAGTTTTCTGTAAGTTTTACTTTTCTAACTTTAGAACCAAGCCACTTAGCTGGTCACAGGCTGAAGCAGGTAGAACACTCCAGTCATGTGCTTCAATAGACAGCTGCTATTGGTTGTGATACATTCTACACTTTCCAGTCACAGCTGAGTGGTGTGACATTTCACTTGTACATTTCTTACCCTCGACAACTATTCATTTACCTCCATCCACACCCTTCTCATGTGACCTCAAAGTACCTTATTACATTGATGGTGGACAAAGAGGAGATCTATTGGGGAAATAGGGTAGCTACTTGTTCAAAGTGTGTTTAGTATTAACATGGCAAGGAGAAATTCACCCAAGAGACACACAGTGAGTTTTCTCTTGTATATGTCAGGATACATGGAGGCAAGATGTGAGTATCTTCAATCCACTAGCCATGTGGAGATAGAAAATAGTAACCTAAATCACCCTGGCCATTTCCTACTGAGGGAAGGATTTCTTACACTTCCTGGTCAGTATAAAAGGAAGACATAGGGCTGGGAAGGTGGCTCAGTGGTAGAGCGCTTGCCTTGCATGCTGGAGGCCCTGGGTTCGATTCCTCAGCACCACATAAGCAAAAAGAAAAAAGCCGGAAGTGGTGCTGTGGCTCAAGTGGTAGAGCGCTAGCCTTGAGCTGAAGAGCTGAGGGACACTGCCCAGGCCCAGAGTTCAGGCCCCACGACTGGACCCCCCCCCCCAAAAAAAGGAAGATATAATCTAAGCTAAACTTGGATGCTAGTTGGTAAAGTGAGGTCAAATGTCTAGGGCCAGTTTGGTGGAGAATGGTTGAAGACAGAGAAAACAAGCCTTTCTAGGCTTTCTAGCAGTAACCAGGCTTGGGTTATCAGTTCTAGAGATTTAGTCTCTGATTTGAGATGAGCAAAATATGGGCCTGAAAGGTAAGAGCCTTAGAGGGTCTAGCATGGGCCTGAAAGGTAAGAGCCTTAGAGGGTCTAGCAGGTTGATCTAGTGAGATGCTGCAGGTAATATTATAATTTGGCTCCATAACTCTACACAGTATCCAGGGATGGCCATTTGATGGTCTAGAGATCCACTGAAATTTATAAGAACATATTTGTTTCTTTGGCTATAAGTAGGAACTATTGTTGTTAAGATGTGCATGAACCAAAGGTAGGGCTCTTTTCCAAGGTATTCTTTTTATGCTTTTCTGTTTTCTGTATTTAGATGATAAAAATAGCTATGAATTTATTCTTACCCATCACTGGAATTGTAATAAAAATGTTAGCTAAAATGTGCTGCCAGAAAAAATGACAATAAAAAACTATCACTCAAGTTAGAATGGCTATAATCAAAAAATATAACAACAACAGATACCGGAGGGGATGTGGATAGACAGGAACCCTACTGTGCTGTTGGTGGGACTATAAACTGGTTCAAAGCACTCTGAAAAGAAGTATGGAAGTCCCTCAAAAGACTACACATTAAGCTCCCTTGTGACTTAGCAGCCCCACTTTTGGGCATTTACCCCAATGATCACAAACAAGGCCATACTAAAGATAATAGCACTATGTTTATATCAGCATTATTTACCATAGCTAAGATATGGAACCAATCCAGATGCTCCTCAGTAGATGAATGGATCAAGAAAATGTATATATACAATAGAATTCTGTGCTTCCATCAGAAAGAACACCACCACCCCATTTGTTAGGAAATAAAAAGCCTTGGAAAAAATCATATTATGTGAAGTAAGCCAGGCCCAAAGAAATTTAGGTCCCATGGTTTCCCTTATTCTCAATAATTAGTATACATATAGGATAATCTTATCACATGAGCTAAAAAGCTATGTACACATGATCTTATAAGATGAAGTTATTGGTGTTGAATTCTAATTTTATTCTCTTGTGGTCTGAGACAATACAGGGCATAACTTCAATGTTTCTGAATTCGGACAAGTTTGCTTTGTGACCTAAAATGTGGTCTATTTTGGAAAATGTTCCATTTGCTGCTGAGAAAAACGTGTATTCTGATGCTGCAGAGTGAAATATTCGATAGATGTCTGTTAGATCTAGTTGATCTATGCAGTTGTTTAGATCTGTGGTTTCTCTGTTGAGTTTTTACCAAGTTGATCTATCTAGTGGGGATAGTGGTGTGTTAAAGCCCCAACAATTAATGTCTTCGGATCTAAAGCCTGTATATGACAAACCTACAGCCAGCATTATACGTAATGGTGGAAAACTAAAGCCATTTCCTCTAAACTCAAGAATGAAACAAGGATGTCCACTCTTTTCTACTTCTCTTCAATTTAGTATTAGAATGCCTAGCTATAGCAATAAGATAAAATGCAAACATAAAGGGGATCCAAACAGGGAAAGATGAAGTAAAACTCTCCCTCTTTGCAGATCATGATCTTGTATTTAAAGAATCCCACGGACTCCACTCCAAAATTTCTCAAGCTGATCCAAAACTTTGGCAAAGTAGCAGGGTATAAAATTAATCCTCAAAAATCAATGGCTTTTCTGTATACCAACAATGAGAAGAGTGTGGCTGAAATCAGAAATCAACTCCATTTGTAATAGCCCCACAAAAATTAAAATACCTAGGAATTAACCAAAGAAGTGAAGGACCTCTATGATGAAAACTTTGAAAACTTGAAAAAGGAAATCAAAACAGAACTTAGAAAGTGGCAAAAACTCCCATGCTCCTGGATTGGAAGGATCAACATCATGAAAATGGCAATACTTCACAAGGCTGTCTACAAATTCAATGCAATACCTATCAATATTCCAGCCTCATTCTTCAAGAAAATGGAAGCTGCAATCCAAAAATTCATACAAAACAATAAAAGACCCCAAATAGCAAAAATGATCCTTAACAGAAACAACAATGCTGGAGAAATATCAATACCAAATTTCAAACTCTACTACAAAGCTATAGTAAGCAAAACAGCTTGGTACTGGCACAAGAAGAAATCTCAGGACCAATGGAATAGAATTGAAAACCCAGAAATGAACCCACAGACCTATAGCCACCTAATCTTCGATAAGGGAGCTAAAAAATAGAATGGAAGAAAGACAGCTTCTTCAGTAAATGGTGCTGGCAAAACTGGTTAATCATCTGTAGAAAACTAAAGCTAGATCCTTATATATCACCCCGCACCATAATCAACTCCAAATGGATCAAAGACCTCGAAGTCAAAGTAGATACCCTGAAAACATTACAGTACAGACTAGGAGAAACCCTAGGGCTTCTTGGGCACAGGCCTAAATTTTCTTAATAGAGACCCAGAAACACAACAAATCAAAGAAAGGTTGGACAAATGGGATTGCATGAAGTTGCAGAGCTTCTGCATGGCAAAGGACATAGCAAGCAAGATTAATAGAAAGCCCACAGATTGGGAGAAGATCTTCACTAGCCATACAACAGACAAGGATCTCATATCTAAAATATATTTGAAACTCAGAAAATTAAATCCTCCAACATAACGACTTTAAATGGGGGGGGAGGGACGGGGAGATGGGAAGGGATGGGAAGGGGAAACAAAGGAGGAGGCAACAATGCTTGATAAGAAATGTATTCATTACCTTGCCCATGTAATTGTAACCTTTCTGTATGGTATTTTCACAATAAAAAATTAAAATAAATAAGTCCTCCAACAACAAATCTTCAAGAAACAACTGCCTGATAAATAAGTGGGCTAAAGGCTTAAAGAGAAACTTCTCTGAAGAGGAAATAAGAATGGCCAATAGACACATGAAGAAATGCTCAACCTCACTAGCCATAAAAGAAATGCAAATCAAAACAACATTGAGATACCACCTCACCCCAGTTAGAATGGCTAAAATCAAGAACTCTAATAACAACAGATACTGGAGGGGATGTGGACAGAAGGGAACCTTACTGTATTGTTGGTGGGAGTGTAAACTTGTTCAACCACTTTGGAAAGCAGTATGGAGGTTCCTCAAAAGACTCCACATAGAGCTCCCCTATGACCCAGCAATCCCACTTTTGGGCATTTACCCAAATGATCACAAACAAGACCATACTAAAGCTACTAGCACAAGTATATTTGTTGCAGAATTATTTACCATAGTTAAGATATGGAACCAACCCAGATGCCCCTCAGTAGATGAATGGATCAAGAAAATGTGGTATATATACACAATGGAATTCTATGCCTCCATCAGAAAGAATGACATTGCCCCATTTGTTAGGAAATGGAAAGACTTGGAAAAAAATTATATTAAGTGAAGTAAGCCAGGCCCAAAGAAACATAGGTCCCATGGTTTCCTTTATCTGCAATAACTAGTATATGTCTGAGACAATTAGAAAATGTCAGATAAGGTGATGTTTAAGCCAGATGAACCCCAAGATAGGGACACAAGAGATTTTATCTTCCTTGCTATTGTTTCTAATGTACCATGTGGTTTTGTTGTTGCTTTGTATGCCCTCCCCCCACGGTATTACCCCCTGTTTTCACTGTATTTGATGTTGGTATAATTTGGGGAGGGGAAGGGAAAAAACCAAAATGTTTAAATAGGGATACAGGTTGACCCATTGCAAGAATGAGATGTACAAGATGCTAAATTGAAAAATGAACTTTATAATTTAGGCAGGGAGGGGGAAGAGGGGGTATAGCTGAGGAGGTGGGAGGGAAGAAATGGTAGGGGAAAACAAAGGAGGAGGCAACAATGCTGGATAAGAAATGTACTCATTACCTTGCTCATGTAATGTAACCCCTCTGTACAGTATTTTCACAATAAAAACAATTTTAAAAAATGAAACTAAGTGAAATGAACCCCAAGATATGGACACAAGAGGTCTGTCTTTATTGTTGTTGTTTTGAATGTACTATGTGATTCTTTTTTTGTTTCCTTTGTATGTTCTTTCTCCTATGGAATATGCCCTGTTGTCACTGTACTCGATTTTGGTACACTGCATCTTATATATACATTTTTCTAATTTGGGGAGGGGAAGGGGAATAACAAAATGCCGAAACAAGGACACAGGATGACCCATTGCAACAATGATACTCACAAGGCACTATGTTGGAAATGAACCTTACAATTTTGTAGGGGGTGTGTGAAAGGGGGAGTGGAAGAGGTGGGGGAGGGAAGGGATAGTGGGAGAAAAACAAAGGAAGGGATAACAATGCCAGATAAGAAATGTACTCATAGGGATGGGAAGGGGAAACAAAGGAGGAGGCAACAATGCCAGATAAGAAATGTACTCATTACATTGCCCATGTAATCTCTGTATGGTATTTTCACAATAAAAATAAAAAAATAAAAAGAAAGAAATGTACTCATTACCTTATTCATGTAACAGTAACCCCTCTGTACAGCATCTTTACATGAAAATAAAACTTTTTAAAAAGTATATGTTATGGGAATAGAGCGCTTTAGAATCAAGCCACTATGTTGATCAGTTTAGAGCACACCACGCTTGAGGCACAAGACAGTTTTTCTGAAATAGAAAGAAAAGTATTCTCTCAGTTCCTGTGTTGCAAGTCCTTGTGGAATTCATCTTTAATTTTTTTTTTGTCTGTCAGTTATGGGGCTTGAACTCAGGGCCTGGACACTATCTCTGAGCTTCTTTTTGCTCCAGGCTAATGCTCTCCACTTGAGACACAGTACCACTTTCAGTTTTGGGGTGATTACTTGGAGATAAGAGTCTCAGAGGGATTTTTTTTTTCTGGCTGGGCCAGCTTTGAACCGCGATCCTCACATCTCAGCCTCCTAAGTAGTTAGAATTACTGGTGCCCAGCTGGAATTCATCTTTAAAAGGCAAGCGTTTACCTTACTGAACTATTAGCACCATTTATCGCCAATCTACAAAATGTCCTTTGTTCAACCTCCCTTCAGCAGTCACAGTCATCACCTCCACACACATCTCAAGCTGTACTGCTACATAAACTCATACAAAAAATACCTTAGAACTATGGGTATTTTATCGGAACACTTTCCTCATTGCTAATAGAGCATTTCTTATCATTTGATGGTTCTATTTAGGGGCTGTTTTAACTGATAGACAGAGCCAGGCACCAGTGGCTCACAGCTGTAATCCTAGCTACTGAGGAGATTGAGATCTGAGGATCATTGTTCAGAGGCAACCTGTGCATGAATATCCCTGAGATTTTTTTTTGATCTCTAATTAACAAAAATACAGAAGGGGATGTATGGGTCAAGTGGTAGAACACCAGCCTTGAGTAAAAATGCTCAGGGAGAAAGCTAAGGGAAAGTACCATGGCTCTGAGTTCAAGCCCCATTATTGCTATAAACAGACAAATGAATGAATGAATGAATAAATAAATAAATAAATAAATGACAGATCACTGGAATTGTAGTCACTACTTGCACAACAGTTAGAAGGCTCCAAATCTCATTATGTATTTACTATACAAAAATTCGATGTCCTTTGTCCCTCACTATAAGTTTCTTATTTCCAAATACAGAATTCTTGCTTCAAAAGTCATCCAGTGGTTTAGTAAATATTTTATTCAGAAGCTCAGTTTGAACTTCAAAGGTATAAAATGTACAGAATAATTTTGATTTATTCAATGCAGTTCCAGGTCACTGAAGGGACAAACAGTGGAGGCTGACCACCAGTCTTTCCAAATTCAGCTCTCATTTTCCTTGGTAAAAAAAAAATTCTGGCCTGCCTATATTTTCCATAAAGTATTGATTTTCTGAAATGCAAATTCACAGTCTTATTTCAAATCCAGGTGAAGACTCAGCACATTGAATGGCTTATTTCAAGGCCAGACATAGAGTAGCGACCTATCAAGTGATGACAATTTTTAGATGTATTGGGTCCTGAAAAGGTGTTTGAAACAAGAATCAAATTAAAAAATGAGTGGTTACATATGTGTAAGGGACTCTGTTGCAAACCATTATAATGGAATGTGTTGAGGCCGCCATTTGCCTCAGTTCCAAAGACTCTCTCCTCTGAGCGTGAATAGAGGCCTGGCCATATTCTTGGCTGTTTGAGCATCATTTTCCATGTTCTGTTTGAATTGTGGACAAGTTTCACCTTGGGATCCCAGTCCTGGGTTCCCATTTGCAAGAAACTTGATCGCAGAGGTAATTATTTGACTGCTGAAATATTACTTTTCAAACACAAACCTTCTTTTTTTAAAGTCATACATTCATAAATGTATGACTTTTTTTTTTCAAAAAAAGGTCTGTATCTATTTTATCTGAACCAGCAGTAGTCATAACAACCATCTCTCTTCTGATGGAGAAATGAGCTATCAGTTTTTCTCAGGCTTGAGCATTCTCCCACCTGTCCTCAATTTAATGCACAAATGAAAGCACATAAATCTTTGTGACATTTTGGCATAAAGTACCTACTTCAGATGACTCCTTTAGGAAACTCTGAATCCAGGTGTTTGTTTTTTGCATAAACGTTGTGAAATGAGAATTGTAATACAACTGTGTGTACACCACACACACACACACACACACACACACACACACACACACACACACGCCCCTCCCACCAAAGGTGGTTGCATATAAAATGTGGAAAGCCAAAGGGATGTGGATGGGGGTAGGCAAAGAACATGTGTGCAAACTTAATATATCTTTTCTTCACCTTAAGTTGTACCTAGACAGTTAAATTATAATTATAGCCCCATCTGGAGGGGGAGAAAGTACTGTACTCAAGTGCTCTAAGTTTTTCAGCCATGGGTACTTTGTCAGGTAAAATAAACACATGTCCTGTTTTCAGCCTGAGGTCAAACTCAACAAAAGCCATGAAAGATGGAACACTCATCAGGAACCAGATTGTGAAATGGTCAGAGTGACAGCAACAACAGGAAGAAGGAATAAAATGGTTGGTTACTTTCCTCGGGCCAGATGGCTCCTAAACACTGCACAGGGCCTACCTTAAGGATTATGAATATAAGCAAGAGTCAGGATAAATTGTTGCTGCCTCAGCCGATGGATGAAGTAGAAAGGAGCTCTTCCATGCCCAGAGACATTGGTCCTCTGATAGACAATGACCTAGGAGGAGCCAAGATATCCCTGGAATATTTTATTAGATCATCTTCTCTGGTGAGAAATAGTTAAAGCTGTTAAGCTAGAAATACTTGGCAACAATTTTCCCACTCTGAGAAAGGAACTAGTTGTGTTATCTAAGAAAATAAAGATCATACAAAGAGTCCTGGTTATTCTTGCCTGCCAATCTCCCATCATCCATAAGGACAGTTCACACATTATTTTGACAATTTGGTTAAACAGCACAGTGAATGATCCATTTTGGCCTAATCTATCTCTGAGGTTTCTATCTCTTGCTATCAAAGGGGCTCATTCTGAGACTTCAGTGAGAAAATGACATTTATGAATGTATGACTTTTGTCGATATGATAGTATAAAAGCTAGTCATAATAATTGCTAATACTTATGGAGGATTTACACCATGCTAAGCTCTACCTGTACAAGCCCAGTCATAAGAATGTTTTATTGGCATTTTGTGTATCTCATTCCTTTCATATATAAAAAGAGATATTTGAAAAACACATATAAATGCATGTATGTGAATATATATGTGTGTATAAGGATATATATATATATATATATATATATGATACTCATATACTACCTTTTGTTTAAGCTTCATAATCCCATGAGCAAATATGAGGAGATTGAGACATAAAAAAAATGAAGAGACTGCCTAAAGTCTTATACCTCATACAGAAGAGGTAGACTTCAAACCAAAGGCTGCAGAACTCATTGTTTAATGCAATCCTCTACTGTCCATGTACAGATCAAGGAGAGGATAGTATATCACTACCATCCACTTGAAATTCTAGTCAATGGCTCCAATGAAGAAGGGCTTGAGCTAGCACTAATGCATCCAAAAATTAGATCTAAGTCCATAACAATTTTATATATGTCATAGCCTGAAGTGAGTAATGGTTTCTGACCTTCCGCAATAAAGAATTCATTTTTAACCTTTCATTTTCTCCCAACATTTTCTTTTTGTTTCTTTGGCAAGCATGACTTAGAATTAAATATTATGAATATGAACAACCTATGCCATATGTGTTACACAAAGATAGGTAGGTAAATAGATGGATGGGAAGATAGGTGGAGAGAGAAATAGAATTGATTCTCAAATGTTTATCAGACTTGAAAGAGCACCAGAACCTTCTTGAAGAACAGTTAAAGCACTGATTGCTGTGATTCTGGTTTAGTTTAAACTGGATTTAAACAACTATATTTCAAATAAGTTATCAAATAAAGTTCAGGCTGACCAAACAGGGTGTCACACTCTGAGAATCATTTTTCTATGGCAACTAACTGAAGTTGAAGGTTTGTAAGTGCATTTGGTCAATTCAAGAAAATAAATCTGATAACTTGATTATCTAGCTATTTTCCCATTAATTTTGGCTAATTGGTATGTTATCAAATAGCCAGATCAGGCGGACCTATTTCAGAAATACTGATGCCAAAACTATGGGATATGAAGATACTTAATTTTTAAAATAAAAACAAAATGTTAAACCACAATATTAATATCATAGTTTATTATCTAAAAATAACTTGAGATGAACGATTGCTCTTTGTTGTCTAATAAACTGTTTTTTTTCTTTCTTAATTTTTTTTTATTGTAAAGATAATTTACAGAGGGGTTACAGTTACATGAGCAAGGTAATGAG
Source organism: Dipodomys spectabilis (assembly GCF_019054845.1). Taxonomy (NCBI): domain Eukaryota; kingdom Metazoa; phylum Chordata; class Mammalia; order Rodentia; family Heteromyidae; genus Dipodomys; species Dipodomys spectabilis. The sequence continues at coordinate 3,694,236 of NW_024870731.1, forward strand.
TCCATTTCCTAAAGAGCATTGTTACATCCTCCTTTATTTTTCCCCTACGGTCCCTTTCCTCCCAACCTCTCCAACTCCTCCCTCTCCTCCCCCCTCCCCCAACAAAGTTGTAAAGTTCATTATCACCATACTGTCTTGTACATCTCATTGTTACAATGGGTCATCCTGTATCCTTATTTCAGCATTTTGTCATTTCCCTTCCCCTCCCCAAATTAGAAAAATGTATATACAAGTTGCAGGACACCGGAATCAAATACAGTGACAACAGGGATTGTACCATGGGGGAAGAACATACAAAGAAACAACAAAAATCACATAGCACATTATAAGTACATTAAAAAGAACAGCAACAAAGATAAAACCTCTTGTGTCCCTATCTTGGGGTTCATTTGGCTTACCATCATCTTATATGGACATATGTACATAGCTTTTGATGTCGTCTGCTTGTCCTAGACATACACTAGTTATTGCAGATAAGGGAAACCATGGGACCTATGTTTCTTTGGGCCTGGCTTACTTCACTTAATATAATTTTTTCCAAGTCTTTCCATTGCCTAACAAATGGGGCAATGTCATTCTTTCTGATGGAGGCATGGAATTCCATTGTATATATGGGCATCTGGGTTGGTTCCATATCTTAGCTATAGTGAATAATGTTGCCATAAATATAATTGTGCTGGTAGCTTTAGTATGGCCTTGTTTGTGATCATTTGGGTAAATGCCTAAAAGTGGAATTGCTGGGCCATAGGGGAGCTCTATGTGGAGTCTTTTGAGGAACCTCCATACTGCTATCCAAAGTTTACACTCTTCACCAACAATGCAGTAAGGTTCCCTTTTGGCCACATCCTCTCCAGCATCTGTTATTAGAGTTCTTTATTATAGCCATTCTAACTGGGGTGAGGTGGAATCTCAACGTTGTTTTAACTTGCATTTCTTTTATGGCTAGAGTGGTTGAGCATTTCTTCATGTGTCTATTGGCCATTCTTATTTCCTCTTTAGAGAAATTTCTCTTTAAGTCTTTAGTCTACTTATTAATTGGGCAGTTGTTTCCTTGAGAATTTGTTGTTGGGGGATTTAATTTTCTGAGTTCCAAATATATTTTAGATATGAGACCCTTGTCCGTTGTACAGCTAGTGAAGATCTTCTCCCAATCCATTGGCTTTCTATTGATTTGATTTGCTATGTCCTTTGCCATGCAGAAGCTCAAGCTCAGCAGTTTCATGCAATTCCATTTGTCCAATCTTTCTTTGATTTGTTGTGTTTCTGGGTCTCTATTAAGAAAATTTTTGCCTGTGCCCAAGGAGACTTAAGGTTTCTCCTATTCCATCCTGTAATGTTTTCAGAGTGTCTGCTTTGACTTCGAGGTCTTTGATCCATTTGGAGTTATTCTGGTGCAGGGTGATATATGGAGATCTAGCTTTAGTTTTCTACAGGTGATTAACCAATTTTGCCAACACCATTTACTGAAGAGACTGTCTTTCTTCCATTCTATTTTTTAGTTCCCTTATCGAAGATTAGGTGGCTATAGGTCTGTGGGTTCATTTCTGGGTTTTCAGTTCTATTCCATTGGTCCTGAGATTTCTTCTTGTGCCAGTACCAAGCTGTTTTGCTTACTATGGCTTTGTAGTATAGTTTAAAATTTGCTATTGATATTCCTCCAGCACTGTTCTTTCTGCTAAGGATTGTTTTGGCTATTTGGGGTCTTTTATTGTTCCATATGAATTTTTGGATTGCTTCTTCTATTTCCTTGAAGACTGATGTTGGGAAAACTCACTGTATTTTTATCCTTAAGATTTAGTACTGGGTGGTTACAAGGACCTTATTTTTATTTGCATGTTTTTATTTGCAACTCCTCATAAAAATACAGTAAGAACTTGTATATGTCTAGGATAATCGTACCAGACAAGCAGAAAAAGGTCAAAAGCTATGTACATATGACCATAAAAGATGATGTTAAGCAGAATGAACCCCAATATATGGACACAACAGGTCCTTTTCTTTGGTGCTCTTGTTTTTAATGTACTATATGATTTTTTTGGTTTCTTTCGTATGTTCTTCCCCCTTGCTATACCCCCTGTTGTCACTGTATTTGATTCTGGTTCCCTGCACCTTGTATACACTTTTTTCTAATTTGGGGAGGGGAACAAAAATAACAAAATGCTGAAACAACTATACAGGCTGACCCATCGTAACAGTGAGATTTTACAACTTCGGGGGGGGGGGGGCGAGTGAAGCAGGATAACTTATGGAAACTGTGGCCTGGTGTAGGCAACTCAGAAATATGGTATCTAGAAACTTAGAAATGCTAATTAAAGAGAGGTAACTAAATGCATCCTTTCCTAAGGGATGCATTTCTCACCCAAGAATTCACAACTGCCTGACAGGATGCCCCATCTGTTTTATGGCAGGATGTATTCTTACCTGGAAACTCAGAATAATACTAGGTGTAGTTAAAGCAAACACAAAGCACCTAGCTTTGCAAAACTTAAATCCTGTGTGTGTGTGTGTGTGTGTGTGTGTGTGTGTGTCTGTGTATCTGTGTCTTTGTGCCCTATGAGAGCACCCATACTCTGTGTGCCCCTGCCCTTCTGTTTGCTTTTTTTTGTCTGTGTGTTTACTTAATAAAGCTCTGCTAACTTTTCTTACTATCGTGACTTGTCCAGAAATTCTTATTCTGCAATCCAAGTCAAGAATCCTAAGTGAAGAGTTCCTATATTTAAAGGAGAGTTTCCTATATTTAAAGGGAAGGAAGGGATAGTAGGGGAAAATTAAAAGAGGGGGTAACAATGCTAGACAGGAAATGTACTCATTATCTTACTCATGTAAATGTAACACTTCTGTACAGTATCTTTACAATAAAAAATTTAAAAAATAGAGCACCCAAAAAAGAATACAGTAAGAAATGATAGAGATGCTATCAGAAATTTTATTAGCAGATAGTTGTCATGCAAATGAGTTGAAGATTATCAGGATAAGTTCATTTTACTGTCTTAGTTTTGATTATTGTCTTTAAGTGTATAAAAGATGAATTTGATTCAGAAAAAGAACTATAATTATCTTTGTTCTAGGGACATAAATATACTCTCTATGAGCATCATACAAACTATAGAGAATTTGTCTTTAATGAAAGTATTTCATCTTGAAAAACCTTTTTTCCTACAGTGTTTCTTAGAGCAATCAAGTATATCTCCGACTAATTACAAGTTAATTGATTAAAGTAAACTGAGGAAACTAGTTTAAGAAAAATTTGCTTTGTTCCTATTACCATTTTATTATATTTTCTTTGTGAAAGAGATTGGCTTACAGTTTTTTTGGTTTCGGGATTATGCTATTAGATTACTCTTTTAAAACAAGATAAACAATGCTTCTTTTCCTTTACACTCTGAGCTTAATCTGTCTGGGTATATAGCCTACCTTAAGGGTTATGAATGCTTATCAAAAGTTTTCCACATGGAAAGGTTTTCAATTAAAATTTCAATTTCTTTCATAGATTTTTTTCTGACAGTTTTGATAAATTGTGGTTTACAAGGTATTTACCAGTTTTTTAAGTTGCTGGAATTATTTGCAAGAAAGTATTCAAAATAGCTTATTCTAGTCTTTTCATGTCTATATGAACTGTAGTAGTGTGATTGTTTTATATCCTTAATGCTATATACTTCCATTGCCACCCTGCTTCTTTTTCCTTGGTTAGGAGTTCATTGACTTATTTATCTTTCCAAAGATTCATCCAACTCTTAGCTTCATTTGTTTTCCACTGAATCTCTCTTTTTTCTTTACTTCTTCTCTGATCTGTATCATATCCTCCGCCTCATGGAGTTCAATTTGTCAGTCTTTTGTTTTCTATTGAATGGATCTTAGATAATTTATTTTCAGTTTTTCCTTTGAGAATACGTGTTTAAAGTTATGAATTTGACAAGCACCAGTGGCTCACACCTGTAATCCTAGCTACTCAGAGGCTGACATCTGAGGATCACGGTTCAAAGCCAGCTGGGGCAGGAAAGTCCGTGGAACTCTTATCTCCAATTAACCACTACAGAATCAGAAGTGGCACTGTGGCTTAAATGGTAGTGTACTAGCCTTGAGCTGAAGAGCTCAGGGACAGTGCCCAGGCCCCACAACAGACCAAAAAAGAAAGAAAAGCTACAAAATTGCCTGTAAATACTGCTTAAGCCATCTCCCATGTATTTTGATATGCCATTTTTTATTATTCTATTCAAAATGCTTTCAAATTTCCATTTTTAATTCCTTTAATTTATGTAGAAGTTGTATAGGTTATATAGAAGTTATATAAGTTCTATAGAACCTATTTTTTTTTTTTTTGGTCGGCCGTGGGGCTTGAACTCTGGGCCTGGGCGCTGTCCTTCAGCTCTTCAGCTCAAGGCAAGCGCTCTACCACTTGAGCTACAGTGCCACTTCCGGTTTTCTGGTGGTTTATTGGAGATAGGAGTCTCACGGTCTCTCCTGCCCGGGCTGGCTTTGAACCGCGATCCTCAGATCTCAGCCTCCTGAGTAGCTAGGATTACAGGCATGAGCCACCAGCGCCCGGCTTCTATAGAACCTTATATAGGTTAGTTTGCTAATTTCTTTTTTTTTCTGCCAGTCCTGGAACTTGAACTCAGGGCCTGGGCTCTGTCCTTGAGCCTTTCTGTGCTCAAGTCTAGCATTCTACCACTTGAGCCACAGCACCACTTCTGGCCTTTTCTGTTTATGTGGTACCGAGGAATCAAACCCAGGGCTTCATGCATGTGAGGCAAGCACTCTACCACTAAGCCACATTCCCAGCCCCAGTTTGCTTAATTTCTAAGCATTTAGAAATTTTTTGAGTGGTCTCTCTATAATTGATTTCCATCTTAATTCACTGATGTGAGAAACATATGTCTTTGAAATTTGCTGAGACTTACCAGTTGTTCCAGCATATGATTTATTTTAGTGAATGATCTATATGTACTTAAAAATGTATATTCAGTATTCATGGACTGCAGAATTCTAAATATATTTAGGTCGGTAAGTTGAGAGAAAAGCAGTACTTCCCGAAGTCGTAAGGGGTAATAAAACTATGTTTCTGATAACTTACTTCTAGAATTTTGACAATAAGTGAGTTCTTTAACAGCAAACTGTGGATATTTATTTCACTTCCACAGGAATTCCCAGACTCTCTCTCTCTCTCTCTCTTGCTCGCACTCTCTCTCTCTCTCCCTCTCTGGATGTGTAGTGAGCATTTCAAATAATCAGGCCCAGAAGAGTCTCTCATTTCTTTTTCAAATTGGTATGCCCTTCTCAGTATGTGTACAACAGATGCTCAGAGCAGTAGCAATATCCCCATCTCTTTCCCCTTCATGGCCACATCTTCAAGAGGTCTCTTCCCTTCTGCTGTAAAATATATCCTAATCTTGCTGCCTCTCACAACCTTATTACCACTCCTGTGGGTTCTGTTAGAGTTACTCTTTTAGTTAATGTCTTCTTAGTAGGTCTCTCTGGTCTCCCTCTCTCTCTCTCTCTCTCCCATCTCTAGACACTGCTATCTCTTAAAATGGCATGCTTAGTTCTGTTTTTCCCATAACAATTAGAAACATTTAAAAAAAGAAGAAAAGAAAACCAGACCATTTGCATGAGACCCTAGGCTTAGTCTCCAGCACTGCAAACAGACAAGCAGACAAAGGAAATCAGATCAAATTATTTCCTTACTACAAAAGAAATAAATATATGAAAACCAAAGGAGATTTATAATAAACCAGCACATTCTCACTATGGTTTGTGAAGCCCTGGGTGACTCGGCCCTGCCTCCTTCTGCAGTCCGCTTGCCCATCACACTCTGCTTGCCTACTCTTCCAGCCATGAAAGCCCTCGTTAATGCCTGGGGACTGTCTACCTCACTTGCATCTCACCTCGAGCTCTCACGCTTGCTGCTTCCCCTACCAGGCATGTCCTTACCCCAGAGTTTTTTACACAATCCGCTTTCGTACATCTCGGACACACCTGTCAGCCCTTCAGGGAGGCCCTCTTGACCATACTAGTACGACTTACTCTGCCTCCCTAGCTATCACTTCTACACTTAGCCCGAAGAAAATTTCCTGAAAGTACTTGCGAACCTCAAGTTATCTATACCTACATTTGCTTATGTGTGTTTACCTGTTTTCTGAACTAGAATATATGTTCATGAGGTCATCAGCAATGTTTAGTTTTAGTCCAAAGTTCAAATGTTGCCATCAGTGCCTAGCACTCAAACAATGTTGGTTCATTGGAGAATTGAATAGATGGATACATGGAGAATGAACGTTCAGGAAAAATAATTGTTCGCATTCATCTAGATGTACCAATTAATTCCTCTAGGCAGTTCTAGGTCATTCTATTATTTATATGTGGTAAGCACTACAATTAATTTAGGTTAGAGTTTAACATCTTATTTATTTATTTATTTATACAGCTTCTTGAGCTTGAACTCAAAGCCTCATGGTCTTACTTGACTTTTTCTTTTTTTTTATTGTGAAAATACTGTACAGAGGGGTTACAATTACATGGGCAAGATAATGAGTACATTTCTTATCAAGCATTGTGGCCTCCTCCTTTGTTTCCCCTTCCCATCCCTTCCCATTCTCCCTCTGTCCCCCCCAATCCTCCCTACCCCCCCCCCCCACTTGACTTTTTCACTCATAGCTGACACTGGGATATAGTTATGCCTCTATTCTAGCTTGAGGACTTTTTTGCTCCTATACTGGCTTTGATTCAATCCTCAGATCTCAGTGTCCTGAGTAGCCACAGATGCCCAGTGTGAGTTGCTTTTCTTCACCAGTGTACAAACCACAGATTCAAGGGACTGTATGTACAAATATTTATATTTGAAACAGAAGCTTATATAATATATATCCTCCTAAAATAGCTGTAATACATATCAGTTTAGAATAACAGTATATAATGAACAACAATAACTATAGAAAAGTTAAAAGAATGATTGTTAAGGGCCATTTTTTTTAAAGGGGAAATATTTTTTCTTTCTAAGTTATTTGTAAGACATTGTATATATAACCTCATCTCTTATCACCAGTAGCATAGACTAGATCTTTATAAACATTATCATGAATAATTCTTGCCATAATCTTCCAAATTGGTCATAGTCATTCCATTTTCCAAATGGGAAGACTGACATATAGACAAAACTACGGATGTGTGGCTGTGTATTGTAAAATCAAGACCTTTGCCTGTCAACTCTGTTTCCTCAGGTTGGTGCTCTTTCTGCTATAAAACATATCACTAGTAATATTGACTTAGAAAATAACTGTATAACTAATATGTAGGAGCTGACACATAGTGAATGTTTCTTCTTGGAATTCATATATTGAAATCCAGTGTCATGATCTTTAGAAATGGGCCTTTGGGAAGCACTCAGGTCATAGGGGTAGAGCCCTCATGGATGGGATTTGTGCCCTCCCATAAGAACCCCACAGTCATCCCTCATATTGGTGCAGGAAGGGTAGTGATATTATTTTTAATAAATATAAAAAGAACCAAACTAAAGAGTAAATTGAAACTGAAGAGCAAGTGAAAAAAGAGTTAAGCTCCCAAGTAGGGGAAAAATAAAGGAGGGTGTAACAATGTTCCATAGGAAATGGACTCATTACCTTGCTCATGTAACTATAATCCCTCTGTACAGTATCTTTACAATAAAAAATATATATTAAAAATAAGTGCAATGTTACAAGGACTTGGAGACCTAAAAAGGGGAAGGCTATCTAAATTTGTGCTCTACTTTGAAATGGCAAAAATCTTAGCAATTATAAATGGGTAGAGAAAATAAGATGAGAAGTTTATCTGGAAAAGAAAGCCCCAAATCTCACATATTGACCGTTTTCAGCAGGCCCATGAACATCTTACTATTTTAGAATAATGAGTAGCTCCCCGCCCCCCCCCCCCCACCAAAACCATTGTCTAATAGTTGGGAGTTCTTAGAAAAAATGACCACATATATTTCCTCAGCTCAGACAGAATAAAGGCAGCAGATAACACCTGCCATTTTGAATCTATCTCCCATATTCTGTGTGGGAAACAAGGAAACATTCCTCTTTTTTCTGTTTCTTCCTACTTTAACCTCATTATAATAAAATAAGTCCTTGATAAGACTTTCACCTTGTGAAACTTGCCTTTTTGTGAGACATCCTGAATGCTTTTCACAAATGGATCCCCAAAATGTGTGCTCTTGTGTAGAAAAGGGAAACCCTCATTCATTCTCAGGTGACAATCCTTTCTTCCATGTGAGAAGCCAGCCATTTGTGGATCAGGCTGTTTTCAGATGCTAAAATCTTCCAGAGCCTTGGTCTTAAACTTTCTGGCTACAGAATTGTGAGAAATAAATTTCTGTTGTTTGTAAGTCATCCCTTCAAGCGTTTCTGTTATAACAGCCCAAATAGACTGACAGGAGTTAAAGGTAAAGACTTCTTGGAAATATACATTTAGTTCTCATGTAGTAACTTATTTAAACCTCTTGGTGACAACCACGCAGACACAGATATTTTAGAATGTCCACTACTTACATGTTCCTATTGTCTGTTCCTTTTTTGAGTTCATGTTTAATGTTTCCATCCTTGCTGGAGTAACAAGATGTTTTTACTTTTCAGCACTTAAATAGTGTGCAGTAAATGTTCTTGTCTAATTTTTTTTGTCATTTGTCTGCTTTAAACCAGAAAGTTAAAAGCCCTGTCAGAAGTGAATGGCTCCTATTAACTCATAGTAAGCTCCTTAAGTATCTGTTCAAATGTTCTCTTTGTAGAGAAGCCAACCAGAATACTTTACCTTCATTGCCTGCCCCTTCACCTCTTTACCTGATTTTATTTTTCTTCATAGCTCTTATCACTAACTGGCCTTACAGCATACTTAAAATGAAAAGATGGTTTTTCTCCTTTACAATAATAAAATAATCTCTGTGAAATAGGAATTTGGTTACATTCCTTACTGTCTCTATAGGGTCTAGGACAGTGCCTAAGCAAATAAGAAGACCATGAGTGAATGTTTGTCAAATGAATATATGAATGATGTACTCAATCCCACATGCAAAGAAGCTACACTGACTAACATGTGGAAATGGAAACTGGACTCTCTTAATTTTGGCCATTGTACATGATATAGAATCACTTCTTGTGTTCTGTATTCTGTGGCTATAATTCAGAATTGTGGGACAAGTTGAGAACAAGGTCTCCTAATTTGATTTGTATTGCAAGAATAAATTCTCAGTAATGTCAATACAGATTAGGACATTGATGCTCAAACTTTGATCCACAAACTTTGTTTCTACCAATTACTAGTGTTCAGTACAAGTGGAACTTAGACGTGCTTTAGAAATTACCACTTCTGAAATTTTATAGTGAAATAATAATATTAAGTAAACGTTTTTTTTAACTACTTGGCATTCCCCTTGTCCACAAATTACTGTTAAAAATCTGTGGTACTGCTTGTCTCACTAACATTGAATAACAGCAAATGAATTTTCTGGAAGAAACCTGAAATGAATAGGCACATATACTTTGCTCATGTTTTGCTTCTGGGGATGCCCAATGAGGCTTTTGGAAAGCAGCAGTAAATAAGATCAAGCGCCTGTCCACATATTCATTTTTAATTTTTTCTTCTGGTCCTGAGGCTTGAACTCTGTTCCTGAGCTTCTTTTGCTCAAGGCTAGCACTCTACCACTTGAGCCACAGCTCTACGTCTTGTTTTTAGCTGGTTAACTAGAGATATGATTCTTTCAGATATGTCTGCCTGGGATGGCTTTGAACCACAGTTCTCAGATCTCAGCCTCTTAAGCAGCTAGGATTTCAGGTGTGAGCCACCAGCTTTCATTCTTGTGAGAAAGATCATTACAGATGGCATAGTAGCTATGATTGAGTTACTGACTTGTATGCCCAAAACATAGTCATGGATTTAACTATAAAAATTGTTCTTAGGTGAAATGATAGAAAAAATGTTATCAGTATTTATAAAAATTGTTCTTAGGTGAAATGATAGAAAAAATGTTATCAGTATTTCCTGGGGTTCTAGAGAAAGAACATGACTTCCAGATGTTCCATCCCTGAGTATGTTGAAGGGTCCCTAGCCTAGATATGGTTATTTTAGTGTTGGGCTCAGATCTGAGGGTAGTTGTTCAGGCCCATGATGCAGACCTTGCTATGGGCATTTCAGCTACAAATTCCACCACCACTCCCTGCCCCGTTGCATATATTTATTTTCTAAAGTTGTAATAAATAGCTTCATGTACAAGATTCTATCTGAATACAAACAGCCCAGCCTTTAGAAGACTTTCCAACAAACTCTCAGAATGTGTTTGGGGTAATCATCTCTAGGCAACCATGGTTGAGCCTAGAAGTTGTCATTGCTGTCATCTTCCTGGGAAACTTTTGGTCCTTTTGAATGTTCATAAATGGGCATTTTCACGCAGAGTCCATCATTTTGAACTGAATTTCAATAACTACTCCAGTGGCTGCCTGCCAGCCTGAAAATGTCTGTGTTCATGAAGCAAGCCTCAGTGACTCTGTTTGGAAACTGGCTGGCTCTGGTTTTAGCAACAGAGGAGGCTGAGTCCAGAAAATATTTTTGTGATATTTATTTTTATAGCATGAATGAGCAAAACATTAAAGAAAGTGCTGATGGGACTCTAATTCTCAAACTCCAACTTAGAAAAGAGAAATTCATATATTGTATTTGAGCCTCCAGCTCCACCCTGTTCTCCCCTTTTTCCAATGGGAACTGATCTTTGCCAGCTTTGGCAGAAGCTGCGATGTGTTGAAATGCTGTAAATTATAGTTAATGTGATATGATTCTGTTTATCCTTGTCCAACAGTGTTGAACCTACCAATTTTTTTCCTTTTTGGCTTCCCATGAATTAAGACAACCAGAGAATAGTCAATTGAAAGGTTGGATCATTTTGATTTTTTCAGTCACAGACAAGCACAAATGATGAATGCTAGGCTAAAGAAAAGGTTGTTTGGATTTGATGAAACATTCCAAAAAAGCTCAAAACACTGCCCTATTTACTTTAGAAGAAAAAGGATTATGTCCTAGGGTGTAAGGAACTGAAAGCATGGTTCAATTTCCTAGACAAGATTCACACTAATAAAAGTGAATTGACAAACAGACTGGTTTTATAGTTGTAAGCTGAATACTAGACAGCTTCCATCTTTTAATTTCTCATTCAGAACTGGAAGGATGACTCTAGCAGAAAGTCACTTTTCTGTACCTGGTTCATTAACAAGCAACACACCTTTACTGGCAAGCCATTTGAAAGCAAGAAATCAGATGCCTTGATTGTCATGTTGCTGAATGACCAATGTGATTAAAATACTCAAGTACCAGTCACTGGGTTTGTTGGATTAATATGGCATTTGTCAGAAAATTTCATTAGAAGTCAGAAAATGGGCAGTTTACTGTCCATGGATGATTTTTTTGTTTTGGTTTTGTTTTGAGAATAATGAGGTATTGGTTTTTCACAAATGTACCGAAGGATCATGCGATACTGCCTGCATTAGATGCACTCCTGGGCCACAAGTCCGCACATTGCTTTGCAACAGGTCCTGTGATGGCAGAACCTTTCATCTCCCCTTTATCGTTTACTATGACACCTGCATTAGCTTCAGAATAAAGGAACACACCATCTTTTCTCCTGTATGACTTTCGTTGTCGTACTGTCACATGTACCTTCTTCCTTGGCTCTGGTTTGCCTTTCTTGACTGTAGTCATCACCATGTCACCTACACCAGCAGCAGGAAGTCTGTTCAGTGGTCCCTTGATCCCCTTCACAGAGATCAGAAGACAGGTTTTTGGCGCTGGTATTATCAGCACAGCTGATCACAGCTCCTACGGCAAGACCCAGTGAAATCAGAAATTTTACACTGGAAGACCCACTACATCCAGGTTCAGCTTAAAATCAGACCCTGATCCTACCATCTCAATATTCCTGCTCCACCACCTGCCACTTTCCTGACCCTTCAGTGTTCTTGCTGTGCTCATGCTTTCCCTCTCCGGCCCAGAAGTGGGAAAAGAGCCCCAGGTGCCCAGAGCTGCAGCTCCCTGAGAGGCCAGCAGCCACAGTGCTTCAGATGGTGGAAATGAGCTTTTTTTTGTATATATGTTTCAGTACTGGGGCTTGAACTCAGGACCTCACATTCTCACTTGACTTCTTCTGCTCAAGGCTGGCACTCTATCATTGGAGCCACACCTCCTCATCAGCTTTCTGCTGGTTAATTGGAGATAGGACTCTCACAGACTTTTCTGCCTGGGCTGGCTTTGAAATCCTCAGTTTCCTGAGTAGCTAGGATTACAGTCATGAGCCACCAGAGCCCAGCTAGATACTGAGATCTGAAGACTGCGGTTCAAAGCCATCTAGGCAGACACAGTGGGGAGACTGTTAACTCTAGTTAATCAGCAAAGTGCCAAAGTGGAGGTGTGACTCAAGTGGTAGAGTGGCAGCCTTGAATAAGAAACACAAAATAAGAATGCAAAGTCCTGAGTTCTAGCACCAGTGCTGGCATCCAAAAGAAGAAAAGATAGAAGAAAGAAAGAGAGAGGGGAGTGGAGGGAGGGAAGAAAGAAAGATTGCCAAAGTTGCTAAAGGTCTACAGTACAATAAATATTGAAAAAGGAACTATATTCATGCAATTTTTGTAGTTAATATGGTTATTCTATCTTATTTATTATTTTTAATCTCTTGGATGACTTTACAAATTAAGCTGTATCTTAGGTGTATATTTATACACATACACAGGGATCAATATTCCCTGAGACTTCAAACATCCTCAGGGTGCCTTAGAACATATCCCTTCTTCCATGAACCACGAGCACTGTTTATGTCTGTGGTGCTGTACCACAGCAACACTAAACATTATCTCACTTCATCCTGACACCAGCCCTAGTATTTTAATTGCTATCCCTTGAGTTTCAGTCCTCAGAGATGCAATACACCTGTAGCTATGGGAGTTGATCCTAGTCAGGAAGATGAAAATTCACCCAAAACATCACAAAATGACAATGAAATGGTCCAACTGTTGTATGTACTACTGAAAAAAATGTGACCCAGAGTTTGTAGAGTATTCTGTGGGGAATGAGGACTCACCATGGAAACTTTGGAGGCTACAAGGATGTGCAGAAGAATGAAGGATTAAGTGGGTGAGATGGAAAAGCATTACCACAAAATTATAGCATAGTGGATGTAGAATTAGAAGGGCTCACTGAAAATGAGTCCCCAGTGCAGGGTGTCCTGAGGGACCCACGAGGTCCCTCTTTCCAAGCCCTGTGGGGAGGTAAGGAGAAACATCTTCACTTTGGCTGAAGAGGTTCCTGACTGTGTAGCAGCTGATAGGGTGGAGCAGACTGGCATATTTGAGATAACACTGAGATAACGTTGTTGGCATTCTAATTGTGTGTTGTAAGGGATCCTAAGGTGAAGTCTGGGAGATTAGAGAGTTCTGCAGAGTGTTGGCTATGGAGACATCCTAAGGAGCAAACATCTGAGAGGTTGTTGGGCAGCTAAACTAACAAATTTGCATGTGATGGAAATGGAACATTTTACAAATAGGAAAAGTAAAATCAGGGAGCAGAGAAGTAGATGAACTCTTCCAAGGCCAGGAAGCTGATTAAGTGAAACAGTCTTCATTAGAGCCCTTTACCTCTGAGGAAGCACTTTCACCTGCTGAGAAAACAAAAGAAGAGAATTTGAACCTTTGTAGAGGAAATGGAAAAATACTCTAAATGGAACAAAATTTCATTGAGTTTTTCAGAATTACAGGGAGGGTAGCCATAAAGAGAAGCTCTTTGGAAGAGAAAATTGCAAAAAAGCAAGCAAGATCAGTAGACTTTGAGGGGTCAATGGAAAATTGTCTTTTTGCATGTGTGTAGCAGTACTAGGGCTTGAACTCACAGCAAGGGCACTGTCCTTGTGCTTTTTTGCTAGACTCTGGTACTCTGTCACCTGAGCCACAGCTCCACTTTTTACTTCCTGGTGATTAGAGATAAGGTCTCAAGGACTTTCCTGTCTTGGCTGTCTTTGAACTGCTATCCTCAGATCTCAGCCTCCTAAATAGCTAAGCTTACAGGTGTGAGCCACCATGACAAGCTTAGAAGACTGGTTTTTGATTGTAGTAAGTTGTTTACCCAAAGTGCCATTAAATGGGTTCATTTGAATGAGTCCATCTGGTCCCACATTTTGGTCTCTTGGAGGTAATACTCATGCTTTTCACTACAGTTCTTGATTTGAAATGAGATTAAAACAAACAGGAGGCAGGTCCTTGAAGAAAAGGACAAAGGTGGCAAATGGGTTTATTTATTTTATAAAAGCATGTTTAGCCAGCTAACCAGGAGAACTTGATCAAAGCAATCTGATATAGATTTTCCTTTGACTGATATTATTTAAATGATCAATGGAATCTCCTCTAGCAAGGGCATAGAGAGACGTGGAAACATTCATACTGTTGCACAATTGTAACTTAGTTTTAGAGGGGAATTTAATGTTCCTTGCCAATATTAAGTATTCATCTATTATGTAGATGTGGCAGCCTCAAGTCTTAGAATTGATCCTAGAGTATTGCACTGATCACACAAACAAGGGCAGATTGTCACTGAAATGAACAGTTCTATCATCTGTTGTTGCATATCAAACTTCTACAAGCTTAGCAGCTTAAAAGACATACATTTATTATCTCAGTATCCCTGGGCTGGGAATCCAGTCACAGTTTATCTGAGTTTTATGGTCTTTCAAAGGCTGACCTAAGGTGCTGGCTGGGGCCGAGGACTCATTGGAGAGGTGAAGGATCTGCTTTCAGACTCACATGCTTGTTGAAAGCATTTGGATACTTTGGACTATCTTCCAGGGGCTGGTCTTTGCTTTTTGCTATGTGAAGCTTTCTATAAACCAGCAAGGGAATGTCTGCTAGAAGGTTTTTTTTTTTTTTAATTTAATTTTAGCGTCAAGGTGATATACAGAGCTAGGTTACAGTTACATACATAAGGTAGTGAGTATATTTCTTGTTGAACTTTTTAAAGTGAGAATTCTTTCCTTTCCTTTCCACCCTCTTCCCCTTTCCTTTGCCGTTCTCCTTCCCTGTACCCGCTTCTCCTCCTCCTTTCTTTTTCTCCTTCCCCTTTTCTCTGACCCCCCCTCCTCTTCTCAGTCCTCCTCTCTCTTGCTTCCTCTTCTTCTCCTCTCTTCACCCTCTTTCCCTCCCTTCCCTTCCCTGACTCTCTTCTCTTTTCCCCCTTCTACAGGGCAATAGTCTCAAAGTGACATCTTGTCACTTTATTCTAAGAATTAGGAGCCAAGTCACCAACCAGCCCACACTCAAGGAGAAGGGATTACAGATGTACAGAAACACCAAGAAGCAGGGAACACCAGTAGATATCTTACAATCTGTCCTCCAGGAAAAGCAACTGTCTATCAAAAAATGAGTTTAAATGAATTACAGTAGCACCATAGAGTGCAACACTTCAGTGGTTACAAAACAATGTTGTCAATGTATTCATGGACTTGGGCAGATGTTCAAAATCTATTGATCAGTGAATTAAGAAAGCAAGCACTTTTTTTGCAGACAATGCACACATTGGGATACTATTTTGTGAAAACACAATATTTTCCCCAATAAATTAAGTTTATGCCAGCATATACAAATTTAAACACAAATGGAAGGCCTTGTGAAGAGACACATCTGTACCTGCAATGTGACTACCCTTGCAAGGAGCTACGGGTTTAGGGTGGAGGTGATGTGTAATGGGCAGCTTTCTCCTCCTAGTCATTATACTTTATTTCTTGTTTGTTTCACAAGGAACGTGTTTATGTCTGATATATTTTTTTCTTCTAAAAAGAGCTGGAATAAGGAAGGAGGGGCTCAAATCTAACCATGCTCAAAAGTGTTCCATGGTGTTCATGAATGTGACACTTCAATACCTCATCCTTGTATGGGTTCTAAATGTCTGCCTAGGCTTCTTTCTCAGATTTAGTTCAGATGGTCCTGCCTGTGTTTGAGACAAGGGAGAGCTGTGTTGTCACAGATCCAGGAACTGCTCTGGATAGGCTCCCAGTAGAACTTGCAGGAGACCGGCAGCTGGATCCTACAGGATATTTTTCTTTCCCAGAAACAAAAGAAGAACCACAGTAGCCACCCAGAGAGACTGACTCCGAAGCCTTGGGGCCCTTCTGGGAGGTCACAGGAAGGGATATGGGACCAGGAGTCCCTTTTGTGGTAGGTCCTGTTGTGAGTTCCGTGGCCCACTTTGTTATCAGAAGATGAACCAAGACTCCTTTGGCGGAGGTACACTTCAAGAACCACTACTCAGCAGAGACCTTGGGTGAGCTGCCTTATTCCTCCGTGTCTCCGTGGCCTCACCAGAATGATAATAGCTGCCATGTTCCAGGCATGTCTGGATGTAAGGATTAAATGAGCAGATACACTGAAGCTTAACACTTAGAGCCCAGTAAGAATCCATTGTTTGGCTTAGTTGCTGTTATCGGCACTTTCTGTTTTGATCAAGGAAAATCTGGCATTTATTAAACCCTTACCAGTCTCCCATTAGTAACTCTTTGAGAAGTGCTTTAAAAGCATTATTTCTTTGAGGGTACTAGGGTTTGAACTCAAGGTATCACACTTGCTCAACTTGCTCGTTTGACTGGTGTATTACCACTTGAGCCACACCTCTAGCCCTGGTATTCTCCTTGACTCAACACAGCCTCTCCATTGTGGATCTACTCTGAATCTTCCCAGCTTATAAATAAAAAGTCTGAGGCTCAGAAAGGTTCACGTAACCTCTCCCAAGTTCATGAACTGGCAAACACCGGTGCTGAGATTCGGATTCAGTGGCTCACACCTGTAGTCCTAGCTACTCAGGAGGCTGAGATCTGAGGCTCACAGTTAAAAGCCAACCGGGGCAAGAAAGTCTGTGAAACTCTTATCTCCAAAAAGCCACCAGAAAACTGGAAGTGACGCTGTAGCTCAAGTGGTAGAGTCCTAGCCTTGAGCTGAAGAACTGAGAGACAGTGCTCAGGCCGAGTTCAATGCCCACGACCGACCCCCCCCCCCCTTCCCCCCAAAAAAGATTATACAAATATGAGGAGAAATGGATGAACAAATTATCACATGAGGAACTGTCCACAACTTCCTCAGAAACCAACCAACCAAAAATATCAAAGTGTAAAAGAAAATAAAAATCACTGGATTTAACTTACACAACACACTTGATGTGTGTACTCAACAGAGTATTCATTATCATCAACTATGTAAAATGAGTTAAAGTTAACTATGATATCCCTTTCATCTGATGATGCCATAGAATTCCAGGAGGGCAGGGAAATCAGAAAGAACTTTCTAGAATACCTAAAGTTGTTCTCTGATATAGAAATATTTATATACTTTTCCCATTTTATGGTAATGAACAGTGGAAATGCCATCGTTATTTTTCCCTCTGAGGCCACTCAGAGTTGGACAGCAACCTACCAAAGGTGCCCCACTGAGAAGGGAACCACAGGGACCCCTTGTCCTGTGGCTCAGCAACTCTTTCCTTTCCATGTTCTTTGCTTTCTCTAGGGTCAGGAGCGCAATGTAAGTTTTAGAGACAAAAGGTGCCTTGAAGTAAATTTTGCAAATACCATTTGCTTCTTTTATTTTACCAGTCCTGGGGCTTGAACTCAGGGCTTGGGCACTGTCCCTGAGCTTCTTTTACTCAAGTCTAGCACTCTACCACTTAAGCCACAATGCCACTTCTGGCTTTTTCTGTTTATGTGGTACTGAGGAATCAAACCCAGGGCTTTATGCATGCTAGGCAAGCACTCTACCACTGAGCCACATTCCCAGTCCCACCTTCTGTTTTTTAAATTTGATTTTATTTTATTGTAAGGTTGATATCAAAGGGTAGTAAGTAAGGTAATGAGTACATTTCTTGTCAAACATTGTTACCCCCTCCCTTGTTTTCTCCCATTTTCTCTCTCTCCTGACTCCTCTCCCCCCAAGTTGTAAAGTTCATTACCAACATAGTGTCTTGTGAGTATCACCATTGCATTGGTTTACCCTTTGTCCTTTGTCTCACCATTTTGTTATTCCCCTTTCCTTCCCCAAATTAGATAAGCATATACACAAGACCCAGGGTACCAAAATAAAAAACAGTGACAACATGTAAACTGGTTCAACTACTCTAGAAAGCAGTATGGAGGATCCTCAAAAAACTAAACGTAGAGACAGGTGCTGGTGGTTCATGCCTATAATCCTATGTACTCAAGAGCCTGAGATCTGAGGATCGTGGTTCAAAGCTAGTTTGGGCAGGAAACTCTGTGAGACTCTTATCTCCAGTTAACCACCAAAAAACCAGAAGTGGCACTATGGCTCAAGTGGTAGAGCACTCGCTTTGAGCTGAAGAGCTGAGGGACAGTGCCAAGGCCCAGAGTTCAAGCCCCATGATCAACAACAAACAAACAAACAACAACAAAAAAAACCTAAACATAGAGCTTCCCTGTGATCCAGCAATCCCACTCCTGGGAATTTACCAAATGATCACAAACAAGGCCACTCTAAAGCTACCAGCACAACTATGTTCATTGTAGTATTATTTATCATAGCTAAGATATGGAGCCAACCAAGATACCTCTCAGTAGATGAATGAATCAAGAAAATGTGATATATATATATATATACACACACACACACACACACAATGGAATTCTATGCTTCCATCAGAAGGAAAGATATTGCCCCATTCATAAGGAAATGAAAAGACTTAGGAAAAATCATATTAAGTGAAGTAAGCCAGCCCCCAAGAAATAGGCTCTGTGGTTTTCTCTCATTTGTAATAAACTGTATATGTCTAGGATAGTCCTAGCAGAGGAGCACAATAGCTATGTATATATGACCAAATAAAATGAGGCTAATCAAAATGAACCCCAAGATATGAAAACAAGAAGGGTTTTTTTCTTTTTGCTTCTTTTTTTTAAAAAATATATTGCGTAAAGTTCTTTCTTTTTTCTTTATTTTTTTGTTTTAGTTTTTTTTTTTTTGGTTTTGGTTTATCCCTATTTACTTTCCTTAACCTTGCTTCTTAAAAGAAAGCTTCAGATTCATGTTTGATGATTAAAAAGGCAGACAGTGGCAAGTGCTGGCAAGAATGTATAGAACTAAAATCTTCTTACTTTGCTGGTGGGATTGAAACATTGGTACAGCCACTTTGAAAAATTAGCTTGGCTATTCCTCAAAGTAGACTTTTCATGTGACCTAGCAACCCCACTCCAGTGTATCTACCTAAGAGAACTGAAAGCATGTTTACATGCAAAGACTTGTGCATATATGTTTTCCATAGTATTGATAGTCAAAAGTGCACACAAATACAAATAGAACTTGGTAAATCCATACAAGGGATGAGAAGGACTAGAGCACAGATACACAAAGTAAAAGAAGCCATACATATTGTATGGTTTATATGAGTTGTCCAGAATAGACAATACATTCATTGGCAATACATTGGTTGTTGCCCTGGATGACAGTCACTGCTAATATGTGCTCTGTGTGGGGTTTCTCTGTGGGGTAATGGAAATAAATGTTCTAGAATTAGATTATGGTGATGGTTGGACAACTATGAATACACTGAAAACCACTGAATTGTTTGCTTTTGGGAAAATCTTACGGCATGTGAATTAAATTTCAATAATGCTATTTAAGAAAAAAGAGAGAATGCCAGTCTGACTTGCCAAGATGCCCTGCTTTTGAAAAGTTAGTGAAAGAACACCTAGAATTTGTTTTGTCCCGTGGGAAAGTATGTAAAACCGAGAAAGATGACCTCCTGTGGGGAAGCAATGAAGACCAGAGAATGAGGCGTTTGAGCCTTCAATGTTGAGAGCTTTCAAAATGAAATCAGCTTTGGCGTCCAGATGATGGTGTCTAGATGAAAGACACTGTGAGACTGAAACTCCAGAGGCAAAAGGGCATGAATGGAAAATGTTGAGGAACTTTTCTCTCCCAACATTTACTAATTAAACGAAGAAGACACTGCATTAAACCTCTGCTTAACAAATATGGGCACGAACAGCTTTTGGATAATTCTTTTTATTTGTTTTTATTATCTTTAAGTAGTTTTACATATCAGTTTATGAATCGTTTTTGGATAGTTTTACACAAGCAGTCAAAGGAAAAATACATAAAGAGTAACAATTTTAATAAAAAGATTATTTAAAAAGTGGTAGGGAATCTTTCTTTTCCCCCCAAACAAAGGCTCCTACTAAGTTAAAAATAGGAACTGGGGATGGAACTTCATGGTAGAGTGGTTTACCTACATATGTGAGGCCACATAAAAAATTGGACCTGGGGTTGCTAGTAACACATCTTAAAACATAGTAGAAAAGAATTTAATCCCAATACATCTAAAAGATGATTTGGTAATTATGTGATCAAAGAGAAAATGTTTCTGTCTTTGGTTCCTTGGCTGATAGGATGTAGTCATAAGCAAGCCAAATTCAGACCATAAAGTGGCTTGTGGTATTTCTTATAAGAAACATCTGTCCTATTAGGGAAAAAAAAACCTTCATGTAACAGGTAGCTGGAGTAGTGACTGTCTTGAAGGAATCATTAGAGATGATCTGATCTGGGTTCAAGGCAAAAGAGAAGTCCTGTTATAGAAAGATGATAGCTTTTTTTTTTTTTTTGTCAGTCATGGGGCTTGAACTCTGAGCCTGGATGCTGTCCCTGAGCTCTTCCGCTCAAGGCTAGTGCTCTACCACTTGAGCCACAGTGCCACTTCTGGTTTTCTGGTGGTTTATTGGAGATTTGAGTCTCACGAACTTTCTTGCCTGATCTGGCTTTGAACCGCAATCTTCAGATCTCAGCCTCCTGAGTAAATAGGATTACAGGCGTGAGCCACCAGTGTCCAACAAAGACACTAGCTTTCAAGTTCCCTTTACCTCTGTAGACATGTCTCAGTAAGCGTAACATCCTATTTGTTTTCTACTTGGAGTTCTCTGCTCAAAAATTCTGATTCTCTTTTGATCAACTAGGAGCAGCAGTACAGAAATACAATGTCTATTTCTTTTTACATTCCTATCTCTATATGATTTCAATTAAAGGCCATTCAGTAAAAATGAATACTGCTCTTACAGAGGATAGATCAAGAGAAAAATACAGATGAAACCACTAGTTAAGAAAATACCAGAAATGACCTGAACAGGTAATTTTTGGAAGAAGTTCAAATAGCCAATAAATACAGGAAAGAATGTTTAACACCCTTAGCTATAAAAATGCAAAATGAAAATGACATCTTGTTTGCGTTCTTCCCTGGTCAGAATGGCGATCATCAAGGAAATCAACAACAAATGTTGATGAGGATGTGTGTGTGTGTGTGTGTGTGTGTGTGTGTGTGTGTGTGCGTGTGTGTGTGTGTGTGTGTGTGTGTGTGTGTGTATTGAAGGGGGTGCTTTTGTGCTATTTATGTAAATTATTTTAACTACTATTGAAATAAGTATGAAGGTTCCTCCCAAACTAAAAGTATATCTACCGTATGTTCCAGCTATATCACTCCTGTGCATATATCCAAAGGAACAGAAGTCAATATACAATAGAGACAATTGCACAGTTGCACACTATTCACAATAATCAAACTATGGAGTCAGATGATGTGTCCATCAATAAGGGATGGATAGGTAAAGAAGATAAATATATACAATGGAGCATTAATCAGCCATAAAGAGTAAAATTATATTTTAGCCGAGAAATGGATGCAACAGGAAATTATCGTATTGAGTTATAAAGAAGCCAAATTGAGAAGGACAAATATATTCTCTCCGATGTACAACCAGTCCTAAAAAAATTGAATGTTATATGTGTAGAGCAGGAGGACTGTTTTAGACTAAGCTAATGGAAGTGAAGAGTAAAAGGAAAGGATGGGGTGGTGGTGTCTACGACCCTAGTATTTTCATACACATGCATGAAAACAAAATAATAAAACCCACTAAAAATTCTTCAAGCCGAAAGGGAAGGGGACTAAGAAAGAGCAAGAGAGGGGTTGCATTTAATCAAAGTACATTATATTCACATATAGAAATAATACAATGAAACCCAAAAGAGATCTCTTTTGTATGCAAGTGGGTGCACACATGTGGAAAGTGTGCTCACAGGTTTGTTTGTGTGACCATGGGTTGAGGAGGAAAGTATTGGTGATTGAGGTGTGTTTACACCTATACTTGGAGGCTTGAGGATATGGGTGATAGATGTATATGTGCACATGTATGTTGATGTATATATAGATCTGGTAAGTGTCAGGTATTGTGTAAGGTTCCTAAGTGTCATGATCTGGTCTGATGTTTTGTGTTGGTTTCACATCTTTGACTTGCTTCACACTGCATTGCTAATGCCCAAAGAGATAGACTCCATAGATGGAGACACCCTATGCCAGGAGCTTTTGTAGATCATTTCTCAACATCCTTGAAACTACTGTATTACCTTGGGCTGTAGTAAAAAGTATAACCACTAAAGAGCATTAGATTTGTTAACCTAAACCAGGGACTTAAGCCTCAATCCAAAACTCTAGGTTTTAAACATGTCAGGTTCCACCACTTACCATAACATGCATGCCAAATAAAGAGATGAGTAGTGGTGAAGAGCGGAGAAAGGAGATATATTATACTGCATGGATAGCTGTGAGAAGAGAAGAGGCAAAGTAAGCACTTCAGTCTATCTTTAGCCATCTTCAGAGATCAGACATGAGCTTTAGGTTAACTAGACAAAGACCTGAACTGGGACAACGGTAGAAAGGGGCATAATTAGCAATCAGCCTTGGTCCCAGGGGTGGTTGAGTGGCTCAATATCTCAGTTCTTGTTTGGGGAGAGGTTCTGGGGGAAGTTTTTATTGCTGTCATCATGGAGAAGAGTAATTTGGTCAGGATAATAAGCCATTAGTGCCTGGCCTGGCTAGTGAACTTCCTGAGGAGGTTCTCCTGCTCCATTCCTTAGAGAAAGTTCTCCATCCCATTTTGTAAATATAGATAATTTCTGTTCTTCCTAGATCCTAAGGTGATTCCAAAATGATTGCATGGAGAACTGATTCGAACAAGGACAGTTCCCAACAGGGGCCAGCCATACCATGCTTTTCCCTGCTCGAATTCAGTTAATTCATGGGTCCAAGTAAGGAATCTGTGCTTCTCAGCAAAAGCAATTTAAGAATCTATTACAGTGTTCCTTCTATCTGTTTATCACCATTCCCCTTCATCAACCCTGCTCTTCAGCCACCTACGCCCAGCTCCCTCAAGGCAACATGGCTTTCCTGTGCTTATTTACCAGGGAGAAGGCTTCAAGTTGAGGGGAAAGGCTGAAAAAACAACCCTTTCACAGTTTTGCTGTGTGCTGTTCGTTACAGGCCAGAGTTGCACAGCTGGGCAAGTGGATTTGGAAGTGGTTTCTGCAGTAACTGAGTTGCCCAAGTGTGGTAAGAAGAAAGGAAGAGGAAGCCAGAACTACTCTGCCTCCCCAGCTGAGAAGGATGGTTTCCCTCCCTCCTGCAGACAGGTTCCTAGGGCTATGTTGATGCTGGGGGCCTACTGGCAGGCTGATTTGAAATGCTTCCAAAGGGTTATCATTCTTCAAAGAGTCTGCCCCTGAGCAGAAGCTGAATTTGACTAGGGAGTAGGACCAAGGAGGTGGAATTCAATGCCATCCCTCCCCAGCAGGCCTGGGAAGAGTTTATTTAACCCCTCAAGGGTGTTGTGTGCTTTCCTTGTTGAGGTGGTTTGTGGCTTAGGGAAGTGATATTTATAGAGTGTTCTGTGATTCTTGGGTGAGCATTCACTTTATAAATGAATGATCAAATTTATTAGCAATGAGTAACTAACCCGTCTACATTTATTTTGTTGATAATACAAATTTACAAGGTTTTAATTGCCAGTATTTAAATACCCCAAAACCCATACATAAATACATGGGTAGTAAAATATCTTCTCACTGTGCCCTTGACTTCTGTCATTACAGGAGGGCTCAGGGGCAGGTCTGAAGGAGGCTTTGGATGGAATCACAAGGTTTGCATTAGAGTATACAAAGCCTGAAGCAGGATAAGCCAAGCTTGACTATTAGTGTTTCATGTGTTTTAGATAAAATACTATTATTGAGTAATCATGATTAATAATCTTATTTATGGAGCTTGTATTTCAGTTCTTTAGAATGCTTTTATTCCTATTTCTTATTATTCTGATTATCATATTCCTATTATCTAATTCACCATCCAATGACCTTGACAACATTAGAGGCATCATTTGGGAGCTAAATAGAGCAGCAAGGTCTCTGGGCCTCTCCCAGACCTGCTTGCTATGAGCATGTAGCGTAAGAAGATCCCCACACAATAGAGGTGTACATCAGGTTTGCCATCTGCTGCATTGGGAGGGAGGTGCAATCAAAGACACTGAGTCCCAGAGCGGTTCAAGGCACTGCCTGCCCATGGGTCTGAGTCAAGCTGAATTGGATCCGGTCTGTTATAGTCGAACTGCTCAGCCATAAGCCAGATGCTGCAGGTGTGTTGAGTCCACCACAAAAGATTCCAGAAGCATGGACTTGTGAGGATAGTGATGACAGTATTGGGCCCCCAATGTAGTGACTTCACTGGGCTTTGGTCCATAGATTGTATGCTCAGCTGTTTGTACCTTCATCCTGTAGACCTGATGTGGGGGGAGCTTATGATACCCCATCTCTATACACTGTACCTCAGAGAGAATCAGGATATCATGAATGTGATTAAGGATAGTCTCATAATGTTCTCCTTTGAGGGTAGAAATAATGGTCCACTTACTGCTTAGGAAGAACATAACTTCTTGTAGAATAGTGATCCTAGTTCTAGGAAGTTAGAGAATGTCTAAGGCCAAAATGAATTGGTAACTGGATTATACATAATAATAGTAACTTAACACATATTTATTGAGTGTTAACTACATGGCAGGCCCTGTCTTGAATACTGAGAATAAAATGGGAGCAGGAAACTAAGTCCCTGACCAGAAAGAGGAAGGAAGTCCAACAAATAAGATGACTTGAGTCATCCCTGTGTTCTCCACTAAACCTCAAAGGAAGTCATATCAAATTTTAGCCGTTAGTTCTGAACTGGAACAGGATTCATGCAAAGTATCCAAACTTCCTGAGCTCACTACTGGTCTCTACTTTGGTGGTCTTAACGTAATCTATTTTCATTCTGAAGGTGCCTACTTCATCCAAGACAGGCAGAAGGTTTCCATTGGTCAGCCTTGCTCTAAGAGTCAAGAGAAAGAAGACATGTTGGGATGGAGACTTAGTCCATTGGGCATCTCCCCTGAAGGTACTCTTTTAACTCTGTAATCAACAGCCTCAGACTCAGTTCACCCATCTGTCGAGTGGGTGGGTAAACAATAGGTTCTTTATTGATGCAAAGGAGTATATGACTTGAGTGACAAGAAAATATATAGGTGTTTAAAAAAGTAAATTGGCCAATATTTCTACACAGACCTCTCTTCTTTCTGAGCCTTCTAGCAGAACTGGTTTAAAACTACTCTCTCCCTCTGTCCTTTGTTGAAATCAGAGTGCCTTTTGAGACCAGGTCTTTCTAAATTTATGACCCGACATGTGGAACTTTCCCTCAAGAGCAAAGTTCCTCTGCAAGGAACACCCTACACGGAGTGCCATTTTCAAAAACTGCATGGAGGCTGGGAGAGGACACAACATCTTCCAATGGAAGCATAAACAATGGATTTTCATGAGCCAAACCTCATCCAACACTCTGGAAACATCTCCTGAAGGCTCTCTGAGGAGGGGAACTGACAGACAAAGGATCTTCACAATTGTTCTTTGTTTCTAATTTTATGAAAAATTATTATGGAATTATTGAATGAATAGGAATTTGGGGCTATGGTTTCATCTTTGTGGGTGTCCCTTTATTAGATTCCAAGCAATTAGATTCCAACTAAGGCCACCCAATAGGCAATGCTTAGATAACTCTGCCTTTTCACTGATTCTCAAAGTATGGTTAATAAAGCAGCCGTTAGCCTCCATTACTAGATTTAAAAAAAATGGGTAAATATGATGGGATTCTTGCTATCAAGGGGTACTAAAAAAAAAACAAAAAACAATAACAGCCGGGCACCAGTGGCTCACACCTGTAATCCTAGCTACTCAGGAGGTTGAGATCTGAGGATTGTGGTTCAAAGCCAGCCCGGGCAGGAAAGTCCGTGAGACTCTTATCTCCAATAAACCACTAGAAAACCGGAAGTGGCGCTGTAGCTCAAGTGGTAGAGCGCTCGCCTTGAGCTGAAGAGCGTAGGGACAGCGCCCAGGCCCAGAGTTCAAGCCCCACATCCGACCAAAAAACAAAACAAAACAACAAACTCAGATAATGAGAGTGATCAGTGGCCCTTGATCCAAACCCTTTATGTAGGGTACAATATTCTAAATGTTTGTGAATTTATTAAGAAAGGAAATGATGGGTACTTTCTTCTCTAATGTTCTGTTAAGATATTCTCCCATTACAAATAGAGCTCAAAACAGACTCACATAAACTACCAAAACAAAACAAAGCAAAAGAAGAGAAATATAACATCGCAAAATATAAGAATGAGCAAGTACTAATTCCATGGATGTTTCCTCATCTACTAAAACTTGCAGCTTCTGTGTGTATAAGTGTCTTAGGTAAGCCCAGGGTTTACTTACTGAAAATAGGGCTGTCAGAGAAAGAGAAGAACCATTGGCTGAGTAACACAGGAAGATGCATCTGAAAAGACAGCATTGAAGTTGTTAACTGAAGAACCTTAATTTAGCCAAGGAGATCACAGGGGAACAATAGAAATGTGCATGTGCTTTAAGTAGGGTAAAGAGTGTTTTCCAAGAATATCAAAGTCAACGCAATGATTGTGATGGTGTTGGAGAGGAAAGGAAGGTTTAACTCATGACAAGCCACTGACATGTTTTACCTCAATAGCAGCCCTTTTGGCTGTGTAAGGCCATGAACAGAGTAGCACTTAAGAAGCTATTGAGTTGGGTGCCCCTGTAATCCTAGCTGCTCAGCAGGTTGAAACCTGAGGTTCACAGTTTGTAACCAGCCTGGGCAGACACATCTTCAAGGATCCTATCATCAATAACTAGCAAAAATAGTACAAAAATTGGAGGCCTGGGTCAAGTGGTAAAGTGCCAGAGTACAATAACCTGAATTCAAGCCCTACAGGCACCCCCCATAGAAGCTGTTAAGATAGCTGAGACCAAAGTTTCCCCAGCCTCTTATGCTAGAACTATGGAGAAGCAATTGAGAATTTATTTGAAGTATTAAAGAGGACTGGGAATTGATTAGATATTGGATGATTATTAGTCAAGGAGAACAATAGGCTTTGAGTTTAAGGTACTGGGTGGGTATGAAAATCAATTAACTTTAATGAAGTAAGAGTGCAAGAGGAAATATTTGGAAGGAGGGGCTAATTGCTAGCCAAAGGAACCCTAATCCTGAATGGGTTGCCGTGCAGAGATCTTAAAAGATTGCTCTGGCCAAGATGTTGTGCAGGAAAAAGGCACCTTGGGTAATTAGTGATGCCTTCCAGGAGCTTAAGATGGAGAATTAAGGATACCTGTGTCATATTTGCCATCTCCAATATGGGTCACTGCCTGGGAATGGAACTTTGCTCTGTGAATGGACTTGTGTTGAAGCCCACCTCTTACCAGGTACTACTCAGACACTGTCAGGATACAAAAAATGACTAATTCATTTTTTTAAAAAAGCAATTAAAATGTTTTCCTTCCCATTTTAGTGCCAGTATCAATGAAACCCAAAACATAATGTATTTCTTTTTTTTTTTTTTTTTTTTTAATTTTATTTTATTTTATTTGAGAACATACTGTACAGAGGGGTTACAATTACATGGGCAGGATAATGCATACATTTCTTACCAAGCATTGCAGCCTCCTCCTTTGTTTACCCTTCACCTCCCTTCCCAGACTCCCCCCTCCCCCCCACCCAATCATACCCCCCCTCCCCCCCCTCCGACATTGTAAAGCTGGTTTTGACATGACATTTTGTACTTCTCATTGTTGCAACAGGTCCACCTGAATCCTTAAACGACTTGTTTGTCCCCGTCTCCTCCACATGTTATACTGACATCAAATATAGTGAAAGCGGGGGTTACACTGTGGGGGAGGGACATACAAAGCAACAAAGAAATAATCTTATAAATGCGTTAGAAACACATGCATGAAAGAAACAAAAACATTAAAATACATATTTGAGGGTTCGTTTTCCTAACATCACATTATCTGACTTTTTCCGCTTGACATAACTATACTAGATATTGCAAATAAGGGAAACCATGGGACCTATGTTTCTTTGGGCCTGACTTACTTCACTTAATATAATTTTTTCCAAGCCTTTCCATTTCCTAACAAATGGGGAAATGTCATTCTTTCTGATGGAGGCATAGAATTCCATTGTGTATATATACCACATCTTCTTGATCCATTCATCTACTGAGGGGCATCTGGGTTGGTTCCATGTCTTAGCTATGGTAAATAATGCTGCAATAAACATAGTTGTGCTGGTAGCTTTAGTGTGGCCTTGTTTGTGATCATTTGGGTAAATGCCCAAAAGTGGGATTGCTGGGTCATTGGGGAGCTCTATGTGGAGTCTTTTGAGGAACCTCCATACTGCTTTCCAGAGTGGTTGAACAAGTTTACATTCCCACCAACAATGAAGTAAGGTTCCTTTCTGTCCACATCCCCTCCAGCATCTGTTGTTGTTAGAGTTCTTGATTTTTGCCGTTCTAACTGGAGTGAGGTGATATCTCAATGTTGTTTTGATTTGCATTTCTTTTATGGCTAGGGATGTTGAACATTTCTTCATGTGTCTATTGGCCATCCCTCTTTCTTCTTCAGAGAAGCTTCTCTTTAAGTCTTTCGCCCACTTACTTATTGGGCAGTTGTTTCTTTGAGGATTTGTTGTTGGGTGGTTTAATTTTTTGAGTTCCTTTGGCTAGCAATTAGCCCCTCCTTCCAAATAGCAGGTTATAAAATTAACCCCCCAAAATCAATTCTTTTCTGTATGCCAACAATGAGAAAAGTGTGGCTGAAATTAGGAAAGCAACTCCATTTGTAATAGCCCCACAAAAAATAAAATACCTAGGAATTAACTTAACTAAAGAAGTGAAGGACCTCTATGATGAAAACTTTAAAATTTTGAAAAAGGAAATCAACACAGAACTCAAAAAATGGCAAATCCTCCCATGCTCTTGGATTGGAAAGATTAACATCGTGAAAATGGCAATACTTCCCAAGGCTATCTACAAATTCAACGCAATACCTATCAAAATTCCACCCTCATTCTTCAAGGAAATAGAAGAGGCAATCCAAAAATTCATATGGGACAATAAAAGACCCCGAATAGCAAAAACGCTCCTGAATGGAAAGAACACTGCTGGAGGAATATCAATACCAAATTTCAAACTCTACTATAAAGCCATAGTAATCAAAACAGCTTGGTATTGGCATAAGAACAGACCTCAGGACCAATGGAATAGAATTGAAAACCCAGAAATGAACCTACAGACCTATAGCCATCTAATCTTCGATAAGGGAGCTAAAACAATAGAATGGAAGACAGACAGCCTCTTCAGTAAATGGTGCTGGCAAAACTGGTTAACTACATGTAGAAAACTAAAGCTAGATCCTTATATATCACCCTGCACCAGAATCAACTCCAAATGGATCAAAGACCTTGAACTCAAAGCAGACACTCTGAAAACATTACAGGATGGAATAGGAGAAACCCTGGGTCTCCTTGGCTCAGGCCGAAATTTTCTGAATAGAGACCCGGAAACACAACAAATCAAAGAAAGGATGGACAAATGGGATTGTATAAGGTTGCAGAGCTTCTGCAGGGCAAATGACATAGCTAGCAAGATCAATAGAAAGCCCACGGACTGGGAGAAGATCTTTACTAGCCATACAACGGACAAGGGTCTCATATCTAAAATATACTTGGAACACATAATGTATTTCTTTTAAAGGAGGAAATAATCACTGTATGTAGTTTCTACAATCATCTATGGAAGGTAAAGCTTAGGCTCACTTGACATCCTGGATTTTTCTACTAATGTAACTTTCAGTAGAATGTGGTAGACATGGAAATTTGCAACCATAGAATCAAGTATAACATCCACATTTTTCTCACCATATTAATACATGACTAGAAGATTCCTCAGTATTGCTCTTTGCAGGCCTTAGCGTGGATTTGTAGGGGTGATAGTCTTTCAATGGGAATAGGATCTCAAATCCAGCTCATCTCAGATAGCATTGGGTCCAATGCCAACTGCTGTGTGTTACTGGCTGGTCAAACCATACTGAAAATGACCATCACAAACCTATCTTTATTGTATTTAATCTCTAAAGCAGTAACATGTTTGGCAACTGGAGCTGCCTTGTCTGGTTCCAGTTAGTGACTATAAAGGAGGCTCGGGTTTCTGGCAGCCCATCAGAACACAGGTGGAGGCAGCCTGTAGACTAGCTTCTTGGACTAGGGTAAATGGGGATTTACTGGACCTCCTTGGGATTTGTCAGGGAAAAAAAAAAGATTTCTAATGGGAAGAATGTAAATTTAGTATCCAGGAAGGGAAAGGCAGCTTACAATAATAGTCTCTCACTTCTGCACTTGGATTTATATTTTACAAAATAGATGCATCATTTGGTATGTTTCTCTGTCCTCACCCATAAAAGCCTGTGAGTTACATATTGTACCTTTATTTTACAGATTTGAAATGAAGCCTTTCCCAAAAGGTGACTTAACTAGAGTCACCAACTGATAAATAGGACTTAAACTCAGTTCTGACTTCAAACCTAAACCTTCAAAAAACAAACTTTAAGGGAAGGAGAAAGGATGTAAAATGTGTTTTACTTTGTGCCACATGCAGTGCAGTGCTGGGGAAGAAAGAAAATTTAAGTACTGTTGACAACCCATGGGTCCAGACTGTGGCCCTTTGGCTACATCTGACCTGCTTTTTGTTTCTGTGAAGCCCAGCTTGCCAGAGCTGTGCATATTCATTTATGTGTTGTCACTGGCTGCATAGGAGGCCCCTAGAGCAGGGTGATCAGTTGAGACAGAGACTATAGGCTCATAATGCCTAAAATACTTCTTTGGGAGCCATTGATAGAAAGATTATGGTTCCAGGTCATGCCAGGAAAAAGTGAGAGAGCCTATTTAAAAAGCAAACTAAAAGCAAAAAGACTGGGATTGTAGTTCAGGTTGGTAGAATACTTACCTGGCAAGTTCAAGGACTGAGTTCAATCCCCAGTACTGCTCTTCACAAAATGTTTTCTCATTTTGACCCAAATCATGGTGTCATTCTTGAAGCCTTTTTTTTTTTTTTAAGGGTTTTACCTTTTATCAATCCCTTCATGAAAAATTTGCCATCACCGCAGGTCAAATCATTGCAGGATCTTTATTCCTTTGGCTTTTTGCTAGCTCCAATGTTGTCCTTTGCAGACCCTCTGACTTTCTCCATTCTGTTTTTGAGCTCCTTTTGTTGTTTCTTCAAAGTCTTTTTCTTTTCAGACAGACCATGTCTTGCAAGTCTGTGTTTGGGCTCATTTTTCTTTGCATAATACAAGGAATCATAAGTCATGCCAAAGCCTGACCCCAGATAGAAAGATGACATCAGGTGTGGTCTTGTACATGTTGGCAAGTTTTTCCCAAATTTCTGTCTTAGGTACTGTTGCCTTCCCAGGATAAAGGACATCAATGACTATCTATTTCTTCTGAAGAAGTTGGTTGATCATGAACTTCCTGGTCTAGATAGTTACTGTGTCATTCATGATGGCTGCAAACCTGTAGTTATCATTATTGTA
This sequence comes from Dipodomys spectabilis, assembly GCF_019054845.1. Classification (NCBI taxonomy): domain Eukaryota; kingdom Metazoa; phylum Chordata; class Mammalia; order Rodentia; family Heteromyidae; genus Dipodomys; species Dipodomys spectabilis. The sequence goes on from NW_024870731.1 coordinate 3,726,047, forward strand.
TGGCTCTAGCATCTTCCAGGGCTTTGGAAACTGCCACTGGGTATGTTCCACCTAGCTAGTGTTGCATCTAGCCAGCAGTCAGTCAAGGAAGGAACAAACATGGGAAGAGAGCAGAGACCTTTCTTACACGGGACTTTAGACTCCTTTGCCCATATTTTGTAAGGACTAACCAGTAACATACATGTGAGTTATATGTGAAAGGGCTGGGAAATGAAGTTTAGAAACATATCAGAGATCAAGGAAACATGGACATTGGTGAAGAGCTAACTAGATTATGTGGTATGTATGTCTGACCAGATCAATTATCTTAGGTTTTGTTTGCTTGGTCAAGACATTTCCTTCCTCCATCTGTCCTTCCTTTCCTCCCTCCACATTTGTTGCCTCCTCTCTTCTTATTCTCTCCCTCTCTTCATCCCTCTTTCCCTGAACCCCTTCATCTCTCCCTTTCCTATTTGTTTCTGATCAGTCTATATAGCCTACACCTTGCTCACAATGACTCTACCATAGTGACTCTGTCTTTCAAGCTGTGTTTCAAATTCCACCTAAATTGATACAAGAGAAAGAAATAGGGGGAAATGTAAGCATCTCATTTCTCACAGCAGCACTCATGGAAGGGAAGCTTGGGCACTATGCTGAAAGGTGAACGCATCAGGAGCATTTGGCTTTTATATATGTGTGACTTTAAAGTGGTATTTAATTAAAAAATTGCAAGCTTATGAAACAAAGGATTTTGTTGAGCTCTCCTTTGTACAGTCCCAGTTTCTAGGAAACAATAATGCATGATTTATGGGTTCTCTTTTCACACAAGTATGGAAGTTATATGTAGTTTGAATGAAAAAAAATTCCCCAATGGGAACTCATTATCTGTCTGGCTAACGAAGGACAAAGGACAAATCTGGGAACATCTTTCTTTGCCATTTAGTATTTATACATCCTGAGGTAAAATGTTGCTCTCCAATCAAGCTCTGGAGTTTATTATTTTTTGTCTTCCTATTCTTACGACTGCATCATTTTTTAAAAAATGCTGGGCCAGATGGAAGTTGTCTTTCTTCTGGGTTGGGGATGGAAAAGAGATTGAATCCTTTACCCTGAAGACCACTATTTTTACCTTAAAAATTAATTAAAAATTAAATTAGGGCTAAGTTACACCTTCACTCCAAAACTTCTACTTGTTTAGCTATTTACTTATTTATTTTTTTGTGCCAGTCCTGAAGCTTGAACTCAGGACCTGAACACTGAGTTGCTTTTGCTCAAAGCTAGCATCCTATGACTTGATCCATAGCCCTACTTGTGCCTTTAAAAAAATAACTTATGCTGGGCACTGGTGGCTTGCGCCTGAAATCCTAGCTACTCAGGAGGCTGAGATCTGAGGATCTCAGTTCAAAGCCAGCCAAGCAGGAAAGTCTGTGAGACTCTTATCTCCAATAAATCACTTGAAAACCGGAAGTAGCACTGTGGCTAAAGCAGTAGAGCGCTTGCCTTGAGCTGAAGAGCACAGGGACAGAGCCCAGGCCCAGAGTTCAAGCCCCACAACCTACCAAAAAACAAAACAAAACAAAACAACTTATTAGAGATAAGTCTTACGGACTTTCCTGCCTGGAGTTGCTTAGAACCATGGTCTTCAGATCTTATCCTCCTGAGTAGCTAGGATTATAGGTGCGAGTCACTGGTACCTGGCCTCAAACTACTTTTTAAAAGGAAGATGGTGTGTCTTTTCTGTATTGATGGACTTAGCATGACCATGATGGAGCTTACTCTGAGGACTGTTCTGCATGGGCATACAGATTTTATTAGAAGTACTTTGAACTCCTCAGAGAGATCCTTCTTAACTGTTGCATGGATATTTCACCTTCTGAAATTATTGTTGATTATGCTGGTCAGTGTGCATTGTCTGTGTGTGACAGAAGGTCTCCAAACTCAGTGAAGGCTTATTTTTTTTAATCTGTTTACCTCTGTGACCCTGTATGCCTCAAACAGGGCTTGGCACATATGTCCTCTCACATTAGAGGAGGGGGTAAAGGAAGGTATGAATGAATGCATAGTGGTCAGGAATAGATAGCAGGTACCTCTTATCTCCCCACACATTGTGTGCAAAATCAGAGATGGGACCTGAGACTTTGTGCCTCCCCTTGAGAGAGCATATAGTCAGCTTCTATGATTTATTGAGGCTCACAGATTGGTCAACATCCATCACTTAGTCCACATCCAATAGAATGTAAGTGACAAAATGGCGCTCATTGACTGAGGCTCTGAGGAGACAAAACATCAGTAACATCTTAATTTGTCTCTGAGGAGAAGATACAGAGATTGCTTGTTTAGAGATCTTTGTTATGTTTTAAATTCTAGCCTAAGGGCAACAGACTGGAAAAAGACTGTGGAGAAAGAAATATTTACCAAAAAAAGCTTTAAAAATTTTGTCCTGGATTTCAGTTATTCAATTTCCTTCTCCACTGGACTCAAATCAATGAGATACTGGAGAATGGTCATGTTACTTCCTGCTGGTTTCTATATATCTTAATTCATTCTGGTACAGATGGAATTCCTGAGAAGGGCTCAGACATGGAATCAATTCATAACTGTAATGCTAGCTACTTGAAAGGCTGAGGTCTGGATCATAATTAAAAGCCAGCCTAGGCAGAATGTCCTTATCTCCAACTAACTAGAAAAATTGCAAGTAGAGGTGTGGCTCAAGTGGTAGAGCACCAACCCTGAGCAGGCAAAAAAGTAAGAGAGTAGAGGTCTAAGTTCAAGCCCCAGTACTGAAACACATGCAACAACAACAACAATAAAAACCCTCTTCTCATTCCCATGAACCAGGTATGGGTTCCTACAGGTACTGAGGCCATGAGTCACCAGCAGAGTTCATGTTTGAGGCCTTCTGTTGCAGTCTCAGCCTCACCACCTACCAGTAGGACTTTTCACCTCAAATGTCAGGTTTTACATCTAGATAATTAGCCTTATCATCGTATGTTAGGGTTTCTGGGAGGATTTGCTAAGGTGGTGCTCAGTGAAGGGTTTAACATGACATGAGCACTTAGTAGAAGCTTTGCCCCTATTATTTAACATTACCAGATTCTTTTAATGACTCTAGCTCCATAGGAAATCCTGAGGATAGCTTCATTTGTGTGTGTTTGTGTGTGTGTGTGCATGCACGCAAGCATGCTGGTACTGAGGCTTGAACTTGGGGCCTCAGACTTTCACTTGGCTTTTTCACTCAAGGCTGACACAGTAACACTTGACCCATGCCTTCAGTTCCAGGTTCCAGATAGTTGCATTTTATGCAGTGTTTTTGAAGAGACTGTAGTATCACATCATGGGCTAAACTACATAAACTACTGTTATCTTCCTTCTCATAGTGTGCTACACTTTAGAAAGGATTTTTACTGAAATTTAAGCAGTTTAAAATTTTAAATTCCTTTTCTTAGCAAGTCTAAACAATTGTTGCCTGTGGTATACTAAAAAAAATATTTGGATTTTGTCTTGGGTTCCTGGCATCTAACATCCAAACTCTTGGGATCCCAGAAGTGATAACAGCCTCCTTTCGATGCAAGTAAGATGAATGGTGGCTAGGGCATGTTAGATGGCTTCAGGATGGGGTTTTGCGTGCAAGAAAGATCAAGCTGTGTGATTAGATGGTTGGAATTTTCAGCTCTACCTTTCCATTTTCTGGGTAGAGGGGCGTGGAAATAGAGTTCAATCACCACTTTCGAATGATTTCATCATGGAACCCTAATGGATGGGTTATGATTACATCTGGGTGGATGAACACCTTAAGTGTTGGAATGCATGGGTGCCAAGAGAGGACAGAGCAGTGCCATCATGCCCACCAGTCATCCTTTGCCTCATGAATAATTTATTAGGACATTCTTGACTTATAACCTTTATTAAAAATGAGTCAATATAAATGAGGAATCTTCCTGAGATCTATGAACCACGTTAATAAATTTGTCAACTCTCAGGAGTGCGGTCATGGGATAGATTCATAGCTAGTTGGTCAAAAGTTTGGGAGGACTGAGATTTATGATTAGCCTCTGACTCGGGAGACAGGCCTATGGAATATATTTCCAACTGTTGGTAGAGGCTTGCCTAGTGCTTCTTCTATATCTACAAAGAATTGAAAATTTTGGGGGTCAGGAGGAGAACTACCCTTCCTTTGGCACTGTAAGTACAAGTAGCACATGGCTTGTGACACCTAATGGTGTTACTGTACATCTCAGGGATGAGAGAATCACCATGTTTAAAGAGGACAACAGATCAATACATCAGCTGACATTCTTCATCTGAAGCACTGAGTCGACAGAACTAAACAATTAGGTACTCATTCTACAATGCCTAGATTCCATCAGATATGTGAACTCTTCACTTCTATCTCTTGCAGTTGATCATCTCACAGTAGTATTTCCTTCCAAACTGAAGGTAGCCATGAGTAGTACAGACTGGCACTGGTGGTGGACATGTTAATCAGTTTCATGTTCATCAGTTTTTTTCCCATATACTATAAAGATGGTATTTTATTAAAACTCAAATATTTCTCCAGCCTTTTCACATGTGCTTAGAGAGACTGAAGAATGGAAACTCGAGGCTCAATGACAACTTTACTCTCATTGAAGGCCCTTGAAGTCCTAGAGAACATTGGCTCAAGATTCCATTTTATGACTTGTGAGACATCTGTTCATCAGAGTCCTCTAAATCCTCATGACTTCTTGTACAATCTCTCAGCCTTTTAATCATATTTATCTTAAATTGACTGTTTTTGTTTAATGACGTTTCAAATCTACTGTATCCAATAGGAATAAATTGACCTAGCTAAAGGTCTTGCTTAGCCTTTTTTTCTAGGATTATCTTCAATCATAATCTTCCCTAATACACATGACTCCCCAGGACCTTTGTGAATTAGTTCAGTTTGATCAGATGGAGGTAGTTTGTATATTGGCCCTCCTAGATATAGAAGTCCATTGACTACCATTTAGGTATTCTTTCCTCCCCTTCCTCCTTTCTATTCTTTTTTTTTTTTTTTTGTCTGTCGTGAAGTCTGAACTCTGGGCCTGGGTGCTGTCCTTCAACTCTTCAGTTCAAGGCTGGTACTCTACCACTTGAGCCACAGTGCCACTTCTGGCTTTTTCTGCTTATGTGGTGCTGAGGAATCAAACCCAGGGCCTCATGCATGCAAGGCAAGCACTCTACCACTGAGCCACCTTCCCAGCCTCTCCTTTCTATTCTTTAATTCACCTATGTCTTCCTTCCTTTCTCCTTCCTTCTTTCCCTTCTGCCTTTCTTCCTTCCCTTCCTCCCACTTTTCTCATCTTTTTTTTCTTTTCTTTTCTTTCTGCTGGTCTGGGGCTTGAACTCAGGGCCTGGGCACTGAACATGTTTGTTCAATGGTAACATTCTACCATTTGAGTTCCACTTCTAGCTTGTTGGTGGTTAATTGGACATAAGAATATCATGGGCTTTCTGCTGAGATTCAAACCTGGTGATCATCAGATCTCCTCTTAAATAGTAGGATTATAATGGTGAACCCTCATTGCCTGGTCTTCTGCCTTTTTAAAAATGAACTATACCATTTCTTAGTTCTCTGGATCCTTTGCATGTTTTAAATATCCTTCTTACCTTACTTTCTTCATACTTTTTTCTTTGAGCAGGATTTTTCCTGCTCAAAAGTCAGCTCCCCTTTAAACCTGTCCTTTGTCTCTAGGTCCTGACCTGGGTGGGCCTCTCTTTTTATTCTCAAAGGAGTAGTGACAGGCTTTTTTCTAAGAATTTTGGAAACAGTTACTAATATTATGTAAACATATGCTGGGATCTATCTACAATGGCCTCTGAATATCTATTCTCCCATTTTTCTTCATTAATAAGGATTCTGATTTTTATCTGACATCTTACTACTCAACACAATTGTTTTCAGTATTCTACCTTGTAACTAGATGCAACCAAGTAACAAACTTGAGATTTAGACAGGAATATGGCGTGGAACTTAGAAGTTTTCTGAAAAGGGAGAGAAGGTATGCTTTCCTTCCTTTAGTTGACTGCCTGGAATTCTGAAGAAAAAGGGTAAAATTTTCGCATCTTGTCCTCCCAGAGTGATAGTGGAGTAGATGGGAATGTTCCATGATTTTCAAGCTGCTTGAACTGTCTAACTTCTTGTTTCCTGTGGTATTATTTTTATTTCTTCCTTTATATGTGCCTTTTCTCAGGTTTAACTTTTACAGAACACAATTCATTCATTTTTTAAAGTTTTCATCCTTGTCTAATTTGATTCTAATACACTTATGGGATGCCCTGTTTCATTTCTAAGGTTGAATGGGAAAAAAGTCTATTCTAGCCTTGGCAGACAGATGGGCTGGGTGAGAACTATCTGTCAGCTCTCAAATAGCAAGAGAGGCTACTCTAATCAGATACTCCAGCTGATGAGAATCTTGGCTGTTGAACTAAACCTCTGACCTAGGCCAAGAAAATTCAGATGACTTACAGGGTGTTGTAACACTAATTTCAGTCCTATAAAGAAGACAACTAGTGTCCTGCTGGGAAGGCAGAGTCCCATCACTCCCTTGACAGGCTTCCAGAGAAGCCACAGTTTTGTGGCTCAAATGACAGACGTCACCCAAAAGTTGAGGAGTTCACATCGATTGAAGTACATATTTGGGAATAATCAAAACATAAAACAGATGTCAATATCAAAATACTGTGTTTATTCCCCAAATGAAAATCAAACATGAACAAAAGCATACATTCATTTCTTTTTCAAATGAAGTGTTTATGTGCTCAGATTGTCTTTTTGTGTATTTTTTAGTTTTGATAGTTTATATTTATGATCAATTCTTGTGTTACACTTTTGATTTTACGCATTAAGTTTGGTCATTCCTTGGTCATTGGTGTGACTAGTTAGTTGCTGGTTAATCTGTTGTACTGAGTTACAAACAATTGGTTCTTATAGGGTGTACATTGCTTCCCCCTGTACCATATCAACTTGTTTTTGTCTTTATTAACTCTGTTTCATTACATATTTTTATAGTATTCTGTCTATATTTTGGGGGGAAATTCTCATTCCACATTTCCACACTTTGATTTTATGAACAAATGTGTGAAGGTTTTTCCCTTATTAAGTTTTGCTTTATCCTATAGAAAAGTTCTCATTTTGATTCCCATGTGTTTTGTATTTGTGGTTTTGATGTTCTCTTTCATATTAGAGATGTAGGTTTTTGGGGTTTGTTTTGAATTTCCATTTGATGGGCAAGGGTTTGTTGTTAATTCTGTATGTTCTCTTATATATTTTGTGTTTTGTTTTATGTGCTTAAAAGTGGGGTGTATACTACTATTTGTAACTTTTGGAATTTTTAAATATACTTTGGAATATTTAAAAATGATTTATGTTTACTATTATATATTCTTAGTTGTGGGACATCACATAGATATAGATCTCATAGGAGCAGCCTGCCTGTTAAATTATTTCAATCCATTCCTTATTGGTGTTTTTTCTACTTTACAAAGATGAGAAAGAATCATGAAAGTGACTTCTCTATGAGGTCTCAGAGTGTTTCGTATTTTTTAAAGGTTTTGGTTGCATACTTTGATGCTTTGGGGCAATTTCTAAGTCTATATTTTAATTGACTATCCTTTTCCTCTTCATGAGATTTCAGGAATTAGAAGAGTACACAGTAGCTAATTTTATGCCAGTGTCATCCGTGCTTATCCATGAGGAATTAGTGTAAGTTATACATTCAGGTAACTGATGCTAGGGCAAGAGTAAATAGCCCACATGGGTTGTTTTCTAGTACTCTTGGCTTTCAGGTGTCATTATTCCTTGTATCTAATTATTTGAAAAATCTGTCTTGCCTCTTTTTCTTTCTTAAGTAATCTGCCTATTCTGCATATGTGTCTGCAAATTTCATTATTTAGCCCAATAATCCTATTAATCTTTCCCAGCCTTGGTTCACCTTTACTTGTAGTTTAGCTCTTACCTCCCTCAAAGACCCTGTGTTAAAATTTGTTCTATTGAGAGTTGATAGAACCTTCCAGAGGTAAGACCTAGAAGAAAGTCTTTAGGTCATTGTTGTGTAGATTCTCATGCTCTTCGTCTCTCTCTTATCTTATCATTCATTCCTACTGTGATATATGCCATCTCCTTCCCCTCCCTCAGAGACCTAAAAGCAGCAGGTACAGCCATCCATGGACAGGAACATCTGAAATTCTGAGTCACACAAACCTTTGCTCTTCATATTTGTTATAGTCACAGAAATCTATTTCAATGTTTATAATTTTTTTTCAGGAACTCTGATCCCTTTCGATGTGTAGACTCAGGTTAATATAGAAAAGAACAGTAGCAAATCACTAATATATAAAATGTGTATATTTTATTTTCCTCCACATTTAACCATTCTTGCTTAAATTAAAAAAAAATTGTCTTTACATTTAACCCTACATTTATTTTTTCAGACCTTTATCTGTGGGAATAGTTGTGTTTTCACTTTAAGACAATTTTTATATCTGATTTTTTTAAAAAAAATTGTTAATCAGGAGCTGGTGGCTTACACCTGTAATCCTAGCTACTCAGGAGTCAGATCTGAGGATTGCTGTCCAAAGCCAGCTCAGGCAAGAAAGTCCATGACACTCTTTTTTAAAAAAATATATAATTAATATAATTCATCACATCAACAAGAACAGGATAAGAACCACATGATTATCTCAATAGATGCAGAAAAAGCATTTGACAAGATCTAACACCCCTTTATGATGAAAGCGCTGGAAAAACTAGGAATCTGTGAGACTCTTATCTCCAATTAAACACCTGAAAACCGGAAGTGGCACTGTTGCTCAAGTGGGAGAGCACTCGTCTTGAGCTGAAGAGCGCAGGAACAGTGCCCAAGCCCAGAGTTCAAGCCCCACAACTGACAAAAAAAACCCAAAAAACAAAAACATAAAACAAATGGTTAGTCTTCTCAGCTTCTTTCCTGAGCCCTAATTATCATTTTTTTCTCATCACAGTTTAGTCATTTATTTCACCTATTTGCTTAAATATATATTGTTGAATTTACTTGTCATTTTAATTTTACTTTTAACATAATAAAAGTGATAGAAAAGTTTATTAGGGAAGAACTATGGCAGAGAAAGAGATCATGTGGCATAGATGGTACTTTAGCCCCTCTTCAACCATGTTGTGTAGTCTCCATTAAAATGTGTACTATTTGTTGTTTTTTTGGGGGGGAGGGGCTTCTTTTGTTGTTTTGTTTTGAGAGACAGTCTCACTATGTAGTCCAGGCTGGCCATGAACTCATAATCCTTTGTCTCCCAGTTCTGGTATTACAGGCCTGTACCACCAGGCCTGGCTTCTCTCTTATGTTCTTTGTGCTATATTCTTTCTCTTTGTGGATGGGGAGAAACAAAACTTACAGGTAGAAAACAAGATCCCTTTGGCTTCTAATTCTTTTCCTTTTATGGATTTTTTTAACATCTTTAAAAAAGTCAGGTAAGCTGTGTTCCTTTTTGCCAGAAAAGTAATGTTCTTTTCAAATGTGTAAACACTTCTCTTAAGACATGAGATTTGGAGATAGTTATTTGGTCATCTTTCTACTTCCCAGGAAAGGCAGCAGCTGCTGTTGGGTGACCATGAGTGTGATTAATGTCTGGTCTTGTTATAACTCCTGCACCAAAAATGTCCTTGCTGAGAGAGAGTGGATTCGAGCTCAAAAGAGGGCCATTCAATTACTCCCATCTGTCCTGTAAGTGGGAACTATTTGATTTGGTATACGTATCTTGTTTTTCCTGCCAGGTCTTAGTTGAATCCTTCCATGATAGAATGTTATTACCTCTACCATCTGATAGACTATTACTGAGCTTTTCTCTCCTTGCAGCACCATCACTGATGCCTAAGAATCTTGTTCATCTACAGCAGTACCCTGGGGCCATGTCCTGTTCCTGAGAGATATATGCGGGTATCTTTTTGGGTGTAGGTGTTCAGGATTTCCTTGCTTGTTTTCAACTATTCCACTCTTTCCCTTAAGAAGGGATCCCATGGTTTTCCTTATTTGCAATAGCTAGTATATGTCTGAGTCAAGCAGAAAAGGTCAGATAAGTTGATGTTAGGAAAATGAACTCCAAGATAAGTATTCAAAGGATTTTTTCTTTCATGTGATTGTTTCTAACATATTTATAGGATGATTTCTTTGTTGCTTTGTATGTCCCTCCCCCACGGTATAACCCCTGTTTTCACTGTATTTGATGTTGTTATAATTTGTGGAGGGGAAGGAAAAAAACAAATCGTTTAAATAGGGATACAGGTGGACCCATTGCAACAATGAGATGTACAAGTCGTTATGTCGAAAAACGAACTTTACAACTTTGGTGGGGGGGGGGGGGAGAATCGAGTAGGGAGTGGTGGGGGGAGTAATGGGAAGGGATGGGAAGGGAAAACAAAGGAGGAGGCAACAATGCTTGATAAGAAATGTACTCATTATCTCGCCCATGTAATTGTAACCCCTCTGTATGATATTTTCACAATAAAAAAAAAAACTGAAAAAAAGAAGGGATCTCTAGTTCGACGTCCAGAATCTGTCCTTACATTATATTTAAATGATATAGCTAGATATTTATGCATTGATTGTGTGTCCATGGATTGAAGAATTAAAGGGCAGAAAGTGCTTACAGCAGACAGACAGGTTTACTTAAAAGTGTCAGTCCAACAACAAAGCGATCGATCGGAAGAATGTCTCTCAGAGCGTATGGCATGTAGGGAGGGCTCCATACTTCTTACCTCCCAAGAGCAGTGCTCCTAGTCCAGTTGGTTGAGGGATGGTCATGCATTCGTGACAGTCCTGGGATTGGTTCCTCAGAGCTCAAGCCAGAAGTTCCCCTATGATTGGATCCCTTGTCTCCATTCACAAGTATGGAACCAACTCCTGATTGGATGGAGGAGTGAGGTGGGGTGGGACAAGCACAGGGCAGCAGTCCCAAAAGGCACTTGTGTTTGGGACCCAGAGCCCTTGGGCACATGACTGCTCTTGCTGGGTCACTCCTCCCTGCCGAGTTGGGTCCAGTCCTGGGCTGCCGTTTTCTGTCCCTAACTATGGAGCTGAGAGGCCTAATTTCCCCTCAGCAGCTCATTGGCACCAAGTCTACAGCTGGTGTGAGTGATAACTTCTTTACTAATTTTCACTTTTTCCTTTGGTTATATTTTAGGCGTGGCTTGGAGCCGGGTGCTGGTGGCTCATGCCTGTAATCCTAGCTACTCAGGAGGCTGATATCTGAGCATCGCGGTTCAAAGCCAGCCCAGGCAGGAAAGTCCATGAGACTCTCATCTCCAGTTAACCACCAGAAAAACGAAGTGGTGCTGTGGTTCAAATTGGTAGAGTGCTAGCCTTGAGCTCTTGCCAGCGCCCAGACCCCGAGTTCAAGCTCCATGACCAACAAAAGAACCAAACATTATGCAGCTTGGAAAAGAGAGTTTCAGAAGGTCCGAGGCAGCTGATAACCTTGCTGCCATCCTACAATATTCCTCTGTCTTGCATCCAACTATTTTTTAATAGAGATTTGTCCTTATTGCCTAATCGTGTACATTAGATGAATGTTCTAAACTTTCTGTGGTAAAAGACTAGTTCTTTTCTTCTTTAGTTTTCAATCCGTTGCACACAAAACATTGAATTTGTAGAAAATGAAGTGCAAATAAAATGTAAAATGCAAAGTGAATTTTGGTTATTAGATTCAACAGACACTACATTCCTTGCTATGCAAGTGTCTAAAGACTTACTTGCTACTTCTTTCTTGGTCACTTATTGTGATGGGCTTTAAACAACCCAGAGTCCAGACATAGGGCATAGAATCCAGGAGCTCTGTAAGCCCTGAAGGTCACAGTCAAGGTCTTACTAACCTGTGTGCCATTCATAGTGCTTATGTAGAATTATGCCTCACAAATAACATCTGCTAAAGATAACTGTTGACTATATGAGTAATATAATAATACTCAAAGTAGCAGTTGCTTTCTGAGGTCAAAGCTCTTTAAGTTTATCCTTGACCTTTGCAACTTCCTTTTGCATAGAAGAGATGCAGGTGTTTTAATGTGGATTTTTGGCCAAGAACCGGAGAAGAGTAGGTCTATGCACAGGAGGCCTTTTTATCCATGCTGTTTTATTTGAATCAAGGTATTTTCCTCATATGCTATTTCATGTCTCTATTGGGAGTACAAAGCCTGGTGTGAAAGACAAGGCAGGATATTAACCGGACCAGAGCTCGGGCCAGGTGTGAGCTTTCTATCTTCTGCCCGTCACTTTATTTATCATTCTTCTCAGAGGACTTCTTGAGAACCCTCTGACTCCTGGTCACACAAACTTGGACTCCTACTAGAGAAATGGTATGATGAAATGCTTGTTGGGGGTAATACAGTCCCTGAACTAGGAAATAACAATGAAATCTATATATTCCAGATTATTCCCTGTCAGACACTGGTTAACCAATTCAGAGAAAGTGTCTGAGGAAGAAATGCTACACAGGATGGTGGCTGAGCAGAGAGGCCAACAGGAACAGTGCAGAGGTCACAAAAGTCCATAGGACAAAAATGAGGGACCTTATTTATTGGCAAATGAAACACTGCTCTTGCTCAATGGTATTCAGATACCTGACCAATGAATCTAGGAACTCTGGCTTCATAGAGGGAAAAAATACATGAAAGAAGTTCATAAGAAGGTCACGCAGCATGGATAAAGGTCACACGCTTGGATGACACCCAAAGAGAAGATGGCACCTTTTAAGAGCAAAGGACAGCTTCCTTTTGATTACGGAATATTCTGCCACTCTTAAGTTACGGGAATGTGTGCACAATAGTTTATCAGTTGACCCTTCTTGATTATTTCACATCTTTCCTCAGCTCTTCCAGGTGGTAATCTCATCTAGTGTGTATTTTTCCTGATTGCATTTGCAGCTTCCATGTCTGTGAAGTTGTCCAATGCCAGCTTTTCATCAGAGTTGTTATTAATGGGTGTGATAGGTATGGAAGAGCATCTGGCAAATGATAGGCATTCAGTTGATGGTTTTTCCCCTCTCTCTGACTCTGTGGATCCAGATATGGAGGCAAAACCTGACAATTATGATAACCACTAAGCATCAAGCTGAGCTCCTATTAAAACAGTGACAAAGAAGCAGACTATAGGTAGAGGGGTGATTGGAGCCCAAGAATGAAAGGTGACTAAATTTCCTAGATAATGCTGAAGAGATGATTGGTTGACAGTGAAAAAACATTAAAGCAAGTTTTTTCTTCCACTTGAGACAGGAGTCTTTACCTCATGAGGAGCTCCAGGTTAATCTTTTCAAAAATCTATAGCTTGCTATATTGTTGACAAATATTTATTGATTTAACAAATGAGCCTGGAAAAGCTTTTCTCATGAATATTAGCATTGTCCTCAGCACCCTTGGCTGTATGTGTGCTACTCCATTTAGTAGATAGAATATAGGGATGATGGTAAATACCTTATAGCACACAATAGACTTCCCTTAACAGATATCTGGCTCCAAATTCCAATAGGGTAAAGCTTGAGAACCCTGCTTTTAGAGAGATTTTTTTATTTTTATTTTTTGTTTCAACTCCCCATGTTGCTAGATGACACGGGGCCTTTTGCACACAACACAGATTTGTAGGCTCCGGCCAGCTTCTTTATGTTTCTTGTCCTATGCGGCTGATTAGATATTAGATGTTTCAGACATTCTCATAATACAGAGCACTTAAGAGTGGGCAGTAATGGGGTACTGCTGGATACTGCTCCCTAAGCTAGGGCATGTAGCAGTAAGGCAGAGAGAGAAAGCAATAGTTACCTTAGCTGCACTGCAAAGGCTGACCAGCAAATGCTGTCCATTCCTTGCTGCTTGTGCCATGCCATTGCTACATAGTCATTTTATTAGAGGTTTTTTTGTCACTGATTTGCATTGCTCCTGGCTTAGCAGGCTAGTGAGACATGGGGGGTGGGACGTTTAAGCTTACTTTGTTTAAGATGACATACAATATGTGCCTTGATTCTACTCTGACTCAGCTCTCATAGATGGCAAAAAGAAGGTATGGTGGTGCATGCCTGTTATCCCAGCAGCTGGGATAGGCAGTTAGTAGAGGCTGGAGGATCATGAGTTCAAAGTCATCCGGGATTATGTAGCAAGATTCTGATTCAAAACACCTGAGCCTACAAAGCAGAATGAAAAAGATGACTTTATGCTTCACTTGTAATGGATCTGAGCAATGGTGGAGATGTCACAATTTCAAAAAGTTTGTTTTGTCAATCATACCGAATATGGATGATCCAAGGTCATCCCCAAGACATAGCAATCTTCAGTGCCCTCACCCCAAACCTTCTCGCAGACACTGATGTGAGAAAATTCACAAATACCGCCTGAAGGGGAAGGAAGAGCAGAGTCATGAGCAGGATTCACCAGAGTATAGCTCAGCCTGGAAAAGGAGGTTGAAGGAGAGATATTGGGAAATTGATGGCTGGAGTCTAGAGGTGAAGAGGGTTGAGGATCACAAAACCCAAGAGACATTTTGTACAAGAGGCCATACTGCCGGTGAAAAGCTCTTTCCTACTTCTCAGACATTTGCCCTCCCTTCCTCCTCCCTTCCCCTATCTCTTTTGCTTCATCATTGCACCTTTCTCTCTGTTGGCCACTATTCCTTACCATTACTGGAGCTGTGGGCCTCCTGGTAGGTCCCAGGTTGTACTTTTCTAATTCTCAGTTAAGGAACTGCTATGAACTGAAATCTTACAATAATTTAGAGGTAGAAAGTTTTAAAGGAATAACTTCAGTCCAGTGAAAATTATTAACATAAGGAGACAATGCTTCTGTTTAGGGACTTTCTAATTAAATTGAGGAATATATGCATTAATATCTTTGTCAGTAGTTACGATAGCAAGTGCCATTTCTGGACTAGGCCATGAACGAGACATCTCTCAGACATCTTTGCCACCTCTTTGGAGTAGAACTTGTATGTCCATTTTAATAATTAGTTTTCTTAGTTATGAATCTAGGGATAGGCAGTAACTAAATAGATGTTGACCCTGACTGATCTGCAGTGATTGGTTAATAATAAAGACCTTTTATTTTATTTTATTTATATATATTTATTGTAAAGGTGACAAATTCTCATCAAACATTTTTATCCCCACTCATTTTCTCCCACCCTTCCTCCCCTGACTACCTTCCTCCCAAGTTGTGAAGTTCACTTTCACTTCTAACATAGTATCTTGTGAGTATCACTGTTGCTTAACTTCAACTCTTTGTCTTTTGTCTCACCATTTATGTGATTCCTCTTCCTATCCCCAAAATTTGATAACTTATATACTAGATAAAGTTTACCAAAATAAAAAAATACAGTGATAACAGGGAATAAGCCAAAGGAAAAATAAAGAAAAAATATCTACAAATAGTACACTAAAAAACCCTCTTGTTTCCATTCCTTGGAGTTCATTTCAATAAGCATCATTTTATATGGCCATATGCACACAGCTTTTGAGCTATTGTGATCCTCTGCTAAGAATATCCTAGAGATTTTCTAGTTATTACAAATAAGGAAAACCATGTAGTCTATGTTGCTTTGGGTCTGACTTACTTCACTTAATATGGAAAGACTTTTTCAAGACTTTCCATTTTCTTATGAATGGGGCAATGTCATTTCTTCTGATGGAAGCATGGAATTTGCTTGTGTATATATACCACATTTTCTTCATCTATCCATTCACTGAGAGCATCTGGGTTGATTCCATGTCTTGGCTACATTAAATAATGCTGCAATGAACATAGTTGTGGTGGTAGCTTTAGTATGGCCTTGTTTGTGATCATTTGTGTAAGTGGATTTCTGGGTCATAAAGAAGCTCTATTTTTAGTTTTTTTTGCGGAACCTCCATACTGCTCTCCAGAGAAGCTGAACAAGTTTACATTACCACCAACAGTGTCGTAGCATTCCCTTTTAGCCACATTCCTGCCAGCATCTGTTATTATTAGTTTTCTTGATAATGGCTATTCTAACGGGAGTGATGTGGAATCTCAATCTTGTTTTGATTTGTATTTCTTTATGGCCAGAGATGTTGAACATTTCTTTATACGTTTATTGGCTGTTCTTATTTCCTCTTCAGAGAAGTCTCTCTTTAAGTCTTTAGCCCACTTACTAATGGGGTAGTTGTTTCTTTGAGGATTTTTTTTTCGGGGGGTTAATTTTTTGAACTCTAAGTATATTGTAGATATGAGGCCCTTGTCTGTTGTATAGCTAGTAAAGATCTTCTCCCAATTTGTGGGCTTTCTATTTATTTTGCTAGCTATGTCCTTTGCCCTGCAGAAGCACTGCAGTCACATTTATCTAGCCTTTCTTTGATTTATTGTGTTTCTGGAGCTTTATTTAGGAAAATTTGACCTGTGCCAAGGAGCCCTAGTGTTTCCACTATCCCTTCCTGTAATATTTTTAGGGTATCTGATCTTACATTGAGGTATAAAGACCTCTTAAAAAGTTAAATATTAATCAAGGTTTGGGCAGGAAAGTTCATGAGACTCTTATCTTCAATTAACCACCAAAAAGCCAGAAGTGGGAATATGGTTCAAGTGGTAGAGTGCTAGTTTTGAGCAAAAAAGCTCAAGATTAGTGCCCAGGCCCTAGGTTCAAGCCCCAGAATCAGCAGAAAAAATAAAATAAAATAAACATAAATATTTCCATACATTTTTATTTAAAACTTTGAAGGCAGTTTTCAGAGAAAGTAAGAGAGAGAGAGAGGGAGAGAGAGATAATATTTGGTAATAATTGCAATCTAATTACAATTTCATTAACCACAATTTTTGTAAAAGCTTAATATATCTCATCTGTCTCATTGCTTAAAAAACTGCACTATGAACCATGAGGAGAAAAGAGACAGGTAACAGAAGGAATCACAAAGATCTGGAGACTGCAGTATTCTGATGGATGAATGCATTTCTTCTTGTGGGATTTTCCAATATAGTTGCATTATATTGGATCTCAAAGCCAAACTGTAAAAGTATTTTATCTGTATTTCCTTATATCAACTAATCAGTCCTATTCTTAATTAACTATGAGATTTGGGGAAAGTTACTCAACTTTCTGAGATATAGTTTCACAGATAAAAGAAATATAAATTAAAATGTGAACTGTCTAAATAAACTAGCTATTATTCTTTATTTATTAATTATTGATATAATTGTTGTTGCCTATATGTAGCTTGCCCAATCTGAGAGAAATGTGTCTTTTTTCTTCCCTATTTCCATGTAGGTGATTCTTTCATTTCTTTGAGAATAGTAAAAGTTGTAAAATCCCACGTTATATTTAGCTATGGATTTGGAGCTGCTCCTCATGAAGATTTAAATCCATTCTTAGTGTTTTATGGAAATAGTTATTCTGTAATTAATCACAGTGCCTGACTTGGCATTTCTTCCTTGCTGTACTCACTTATTTAGCCTTTTTTTCTTCCTCTTCCTTGAGCCTTTCAACTGTGCTGTGATTTTCAAATATTCAGGTATAATAATGTTTCCTTGAGGGCTGGGAAGGTGGCTCAGTGGTAGAGTGCTTGCCTTGCATGCTCGAGGCCCTGGGTTCAATTCCTCAGCACCACATAAGCAAAAAGAAAAAAACCGGAAGTGGCACTGTGGCTCAAGTGGTAGAGCGCTAGCCTTGAGCTGAAGAGCTGAGGGACAGCGCCCAGGCCCAGAGTTCAGGCCCCACGACCGGACCCCCCCCCCCAAAAAAAAGTTTCCTTGATTTTGTTGGTGCTATAGAATCTTTATTTTCCAAAGAAAACTTTATAATAACACTGCTATGTAAAATAGGCCAATGTTGAGCTACTTTCTTTGAAATGGGAGGTATGTGCCTGATCTTACTCCCTCCCTACTTTGAAGAACCCTTAGCTATTTCTTTTCTTTTTCTTTTTGCCGGTTGTGGAGCCTGAACTCTGGGCCTGGGTGCTGTCCCTCAGCTCTTCAGCTCAAGGTGAGCACTCCACCACTTGAGCCACAGCACCACTTCTGGCATTTTCTGTTTATGTGGTGCTGAGGAACCAAACCCAGGGCCTCATGCATGCAAGGCAAGCACTCTACCACTGAGCCACCATCCTAGCCCACCTTTACCTATTTCTAAAGAAATCTTACCATTTTGTTGACTCTAACTTTCCAGGAGGCATGTAGATACAGATCTGGCTTAGTTATGTGTGGTAGATGGTAGGGGGCAAAATTCCATATGCTCCCCCCCCCCAACACTCCCCAAATGCAAGAGATCCCTTAGCTAGAATATGGCTTTAAACATCTGTGGGGATCCAGAATATAAACTGGGCTAGCTCTATATCTCCAAATACTTTGATGTTATTGTAATTTGGCCTCTCCATTATGGTCCAGCCACATACTTCCTACCTTACTTAGTGCTCTATCACTTAAGCCACACCTCCAGACCAGGTTTTTGCTGGTTAATTTGAGATGGAGTTTCACAGACTTTTTTGCATAGGCTGGCTTTGAACTGCAAGCCTCTAGAAATTGACCTCCTAAGCACAGGTGGGAGCCACCAGTGCCCAGATTTGCCTGCATTTTTCACTTGGAATTATTGCATTGGACAGACTGCTCTCTGCTAAGTCAAGCTAGTAAAGGATCATTTCCAACAAAAAACCAAACATTTTCTTTTCCAATTTCCTTCCTTTGCAGTGTCTAATGGAAAGATATAATCATTCAATTTATTTCTATAATAGCCCTATTTTTAATCTTGCTTTTGAGACTCAGCTAGAGTCTGTATACTATCTTTATTAAGTGAGAACCATTGTGTGTTTCTCAGGGATGCTAATGAATTATTGACCAATTTTTTTTTCTTGAGCTTCAGGTTATCTTGTTTGTGTCCTTCTTATCTAGTCATTACCAAGCAGATTTTTAAAAAAAACCTCAATTCTTTCCCAAGCACATACTTTGTTTGGAATACTTTATCACCTCTTGCTTGAGTGCTTGCAAGTGTTGTTTTAATCAAGGCCAGGACCCTCAGAAAGTATTTTAGTGGGACAAATTTTATCTCCAAATAATTATTAAGAACTGTGCCACATCCTGTGCTGAGTAGTAAGAGAAATGGAAATATAAGTACCATATTTTAATAAATGATACAGACTCCTCTCTTTAAGTTGCTAATCAAGTACAAGGCAAGAAAGGTTGGCACATGACTAACTGGAAACATTTGTTCATTGTTGATGTCACTTTTGTTAGGAATTTATGGTATCTTACAAAGAAACATGCAAAAATGTCTTAGAAGTAAGAATGATTAGGCAAAAGAAACAAAGAAAATTAATGTAAAAATGGTGGCTATGTCACAACATCTACCTTCTAGAAACTTCTGGAAAGCAAGGATCATCTCTGTTGCATTCAGAAATGTATCCCCAGTTAATGTTCAATGCCTAGTACAAAATAGACATTTCAATAAACACATGATAAAATGAGTGTTTCTTTCATGTTGGGTTTTATCACAACTGTGTTAACTTCACAAAAACTACATGTAGAGAATTCGAAATCTTCTTTCGTATGTTTATGGTCTTCTTTCTGACTTACAGGAAACAGATCATTTTTATCCTTTCAATTTTTTTTCTGTTGCTTGAGTTTTTGTATCAATATCTTGATCATAGTAGGTGCTTAATAACTTTCAAAAATGGTTATTACTTACTTATTTTGAAATTAACAAGTGCCAACTCAATTTGAGTTGAGACTATGTTGTGCAGTCATGATATGTCAAAAGCCTCATTTACATACTGACAAGTTCTAGGTTTCAAAAAGCCAGTATGAAGGAAAGATGCTTGTGGCTGCTTTATCATTTTATTAAGCAGGATTCATACTTTGGCTGCCTATTTATACACTTTTGTGATATCAAATTTTGTGGTATGGCCATAGGAAATAAAGACAGAAGGTCTGGGATGTAGGGGGTAACATACAAGGCAGATTATATGATATGTTGGATGCAATATTTGATGCAAAGTGGAGAGAAAGTAGTTTTTGGAATGCTACAAGTAAAAAAAGAATAGATCCAGGGGAATAATATAAAGCAACAGTGCAGATTACCAACTGGTTAAAAAAAAAGTTGCTTAAGAAAGACAAGTAAAAGTATATGTTTTGAAAACTGTTATTAATTGTGATTCCTGAAGCATGTTTGTTTGAATGAGAAGTACACTAGTACCAAATTGCATACAACAGATAATTAATTATTCAATTTAAAATAAATCATGCATTTTTACTTCAAGACATATTCTTAGTTATACCAGCCATAATTCTTACCTAGTAAATTAAGAAAGCACATATTCAGGGAGAAGTAGGGTAGTGTGAGACCCTTCATGCATGAATTTCACTTAAAAAGTAGAAAGTGGAGCTGGGAAGGTGGCTCAGTGGTAGAGCGCTTGCCTTGCATGCATGAGGCCCTGGGTTCGATTCCCCAACACCACATAAACAAAAAGAAAAAAAGCCGGAAGTGGTGCTCTGGCTCAAGTGGTAGAGTCCTAGCCTTGAGCTGAAGAGCTGAGGGACAGTGCCTAGGCCCAGAGTTCAGGCCCTACGACTGGAACCCCCCCCCCCCAAAAAAGTAGAAAGTGGCTGGGCATGTTAGTGTATTATTGTATCCCAGTAACTCCTGAGGACCTGGAGGATCTGGGCAAAAAGTGAAGTTCCATCTCAACCAAAAAGCCAGGTGAAGGAAGTAGTGTTTATAAACCCAGCTATATGGAGACATAGGTAGGTGTGCTATGGTCTGAGTACCCCCAGTAACTAATTTCAAACAAGCAAAAAGGAAATGGTCATGCTTGTGCATTGGCAGAATTAGTATCTTGAAAATGGTTTTACTGTCAAAATAGGTTCAATGTAATCCCTACCAAAATCCGAGTGCCATTCTTCACAGATAGAAAAAAAATTCAATGCTAGGGGTCTCAATACTGGATTTCAAATTATACTACTGAGCCACTATGAAAACAAAACAAAATTTACCACCAACAGCAGGGTACTGGCACAAATGAAGACATCAAGAGCAATGGAATAGTAAAAAAGACTCAAATCCACATGACTATAGCTATGTGATTTTAGATAAAGGAACCCAAAGCATACATTGGAGAAAAGATGGCCTCTTTAGCAAATTTTTTGGGACTCTTGGATAGCCACATGCAGATGACTGAAACTAGATTCTTACTTTTCCAATGGTACCATTCGAAATGGATCAAGGATCTTAATATATAACACCTTTGAAATTACTACAGAAAAGAACATGGAAAACACTGAAACATATTGGCATAAGCAGTAACTTCTAGAATAGAATGACAATAGCTCAACTAAGATTGAGGCTTGACACTTGGTATGGAACCAAACTAAAAAGCTTCACAGCAAAGGAAACAGTCACAAGAGTGAAGAGATGTCCCACGGAATAGTAGAATAACTGCTTGATATATATCTGATAAAGAATTAATATACCAGAGCTTGAAACTTAAGCTCCCAAGGACTCAATTACATATTTAATAATTTGCCAAATGAAGTTGACAGACAAATTCCTAAAAGGAGAAGTACAAATGGCCAATAAATATATAAATAACTGTTCAACATCCCTAGACATAAAAGAAGTGCAAATGATGACATTGAGGTTTTATTACATTCTGGTCAGAATGGCTGTCATCAAGAACACAAGCAGCAGCAAACGCTGGTGAGGATGAGGGGGAAAAGGCACCCTGACATACTGTTGGTGGGAATGCAAATAGTGCAACCACTATGGAAATTAGTATGGAGGGTTCCTCAATAAACTGAAAATAGAACTATCACATGATCCAGCAATATCACTCTTAGGCACATATCTGAAGGAATCCAAGAGAGGCCATGATACAGGCACCTGCACTTCGCATGGTTTTTTGCAGAACTATTTACAATAGTCAAGTTATGGAAATATCCCAGATGCCCTACAATCCATGACTGGATCAAGAAAATGTGGTAGAATATCATTAATAAAGAAGAAAGAAATACTGTCATTTGCAGGGAAATGGATAGAATTGGAGTTCATTAAGTTAAGCAAAGTAAGCTAGAATCAGAAAGAAAAGTTGAATGTTTGTCTCCTATGTGGATGCTACACCTAAAAGAAACATACATGGAAATACAGGTAAACACATACAGGATCATAGATAGATAGAGATATTATGTGGAATATGTTTGTATTTGGGGGACTATTTGAGGACATCAGAGGGAGGGAGAGGAAAAGAGAAGTTTAGAGGACAAACGATACTGAGATACACTGCATCAGTGAAGGGAGATGTCACAACAAAACTCACTGAAAGCTGTTAAACAAAAGGGGCAGAAGGGCTGGGATAAATGAAAGTGGGGGCAGTCAGTCTGATTAGGGGGTGAACATTTGTGATACCATGGTAAAACCCCTTTACCAATTAACATTTAAAAATGAATAATAGGAAAGTAGATCAGGTATTTTCTGGGATGTGGGGTCTAGTGGGAAGGAGGAGGGTAAACCGAGAGGGTGAAAGAGTGTGAGTGTGATGAAAATGCTTCATGTACACATGTGCAAATGGAACGATAAACTTTATTAAGATCGATTAGGGAAGAGATAGAGGTGTCAAGGGACTGGGACCAATAGGATGAGTCAACCAAGTACATTTTATGTGTATATGGAAATGTTAAAAGGAAACCCACTTGGACAACTAATTGATAAATGAGGAGACCCTATACAATAAATAAATAAATAAGATAAACTGGAAGCATGTCTTAAGTGATAGAATACCTATCTTACACAGGCAGGTTATGAATTCAAACCCAATTACTGCCAAAATTAAAAAAAAGGAGGAGTTGCAAGTTTGAAAGCCTAAAAAGTAATACATTTTATTATTTGATGACAAATGCAGTAGAGTATTTTAATCTAACAAATTAGCTATTGTTTTGTAAGTATTGATATATAAGTAAAGTCTGTGACAAGTTTTTTAATGCTCAACCAAAAATACTTAAAAAACTTATATAACTAGTGTGATTATGAACCAAATCAGAATTTCTATAAAACAATCTGTTTTAATGATCTAAAACTATTTGTATCTTTTGGTGGAATTATTATCCTAAAGTCACAATAAAAAATGGAACTAGAGCATGGAATGTCATCCATTCATTCAAATTAAGCTTCAGTGGAAAGTTAAAGAAAGTAAATACCCAGGTATGTGTATGAATGCATGTAAGTACACATAGGAAGCTTATACTTGAATTTAGTACATAAAGTCAATAGTAATAATAAAATTTAATAGTCAAAAGTTATTTCAAAAACAAAAATTTTAAATCTTTTGGGGCTGGGAAGGTGGCTCAGTGGTAGAGCACTTGCCTTGCATGCCTGAGGCCCTGGGTTCAATTCCTCAGCACCACATAAGCAAAAAGAAAAAAGCCGGAAGTGGCGCTGTGGCTCAAGTGGTAGAGCGCTAGCCTTGAGCTGAAGAGATGAGGGACAGGGCCCAAGCCCAGAGTTCAGGCCCCACGACCGGACTCAAAAAAAATTTTTTTTAAAATCTTTTTGGGTGCTGGTGGCTCATGCCTGCAATCCTAGCTATCTAAGAGGCTAAGATCTGAGGATCATAGTTCAAAACTAGCCTGAGTTTTTCTGGTTTCCAGAAAACTGGAAGAGGCACTATGGCTCAAAGTGGTAGAGCACTAGTCCTGAGCAAAAAGACCTCATGGAGAACACGCAGGCCCTGAGTTCAAGTCTTATGACTGACAAAAAAAGAAAGAAAGAAAAAACTGAATCATCTGCACACATTCTGCAGCTGAATTGATGTGGAGAGGCTCAGGAAGTCAATTTTGTTTAACTCATTTTGTGATTTATTGTTTCCTTGACCTTAATTTTTTGGGAATTCAACTTTCCAAAAGAAAATAGTTCCCCAAAAGCAAGTGTGTACAAACAAGTGTGCTTAAAATTAAGTAGCAAGGAGAAAACCTGAGCTTTGTTGAAAGGTGATATGTCTTTGGGAAAATGGGTGGTGTTACAGGAAAAATGAATCAAGTACATGCAGTAGAGTGCTGAACTCTGTGTATCCTGAGCATGTGTGCATTTTCCTAAGTGATGACCTCTTTGGAAGCATAGATTCTTGAATGCTTAAGGCATGTGTGTGGGGGTGTGTGTGGAAGAAGGAGATAAGCATATATTTATATACTAGGACTTTAGTTTTGTAAAAATAAACTTTCTAACAAAGACAAAAGCCTGGAAAGAATTGTAGCAAATTTCGAGTTTTACTGGACTGTTAGAATTATAGGCAAGGCTTTTGTTTTCCTGCTTTTAAAAATAAAATTTGTGTGGGTAGGTATGGCTTTAATAATGTGATAAAAATAAACATTTGGGGGGGGAATAAAAACACTGGTTTATAACCTAAGCCAGTCTCACTCACTTTGCTAGCAAAAGATTCTGTTAAACATTCTACCAAAGACATGATGTGTAGACCTATCAAATAGATTTGTCACTGTCTCTTCAAAGGAGGAAATTCTGTTTCAAATTCATCCTTAGCCCAAAGCAGCTAATTTGATTTTATCAGTCATCAGCAAAGCCCTTACATTGAATAATTTATGCATTTTTGAGCTCCATCCCTACAGGGCAAGATTCAGGACTTAATGGAAACCATTGCATGGCTTTCCAGCTCTAAAGCTGGCTAACATGTTGGCTTTGAGAAGCCTTAAGCCAGAAGTATTGGGTGGTCACCTGGAGCACATTCCTTTGATCTGGCAAGCATGGAGAGAGCTCTAGAGATGGAAATAACATGAGGTAATTGTGAGGTGCACTCAGTGGCCCTAACTTACATGGCCCAGAGGAGTGATCCCAGACACAGTGGCAAAGCAGACTCCAGACAATTCCAGTTGATTTCTATGGACAGGGATACTTTCACATAAATTTTGACTAATTGTCAGCATCTCAGTACCTTTTCTGGCTGCAAGACGTTTTCAGGGCAGCCTCCTTTTCTCCTGCTGTACGTTGTATGCTGTATGCATTTTCTGTATGCAAAAACCCTTTAGAGCCTGTTTTTCATTAGTAGTGACTTGTCTCTAGTCCTAACGCTCCACCTATGCTTGCCAAGATCCCCTTTACTCCTCTTCTTCTGTTGCAGCCATTAGAAATGAGCTGAATTTGTTCATCATTAAAGGCCTTTCCAATTGGTTGCCAGGACTCAAGTCTGTAGTCCTAGGTACTGAGAAAGCTGAGATCCAAGGTTTTCAGTTCAAAGCCAGCCCTGGGCAGGAAAATCTGTGAGAGTCTTATCTTCAAATAACCACCAAAAAGCTGGAAATGGAGGTGTGGCTCAGGCGACAGAACCTTAGCCTTGAGCAGAAAATGCCAAGCAAGAGATCAAGGCCCTGAATGAAAGCCCAGGTTGCCCAGCTTCCCCACCAAACCCCCAAAACAAAAATGGCCTTTCCATCCATCAGTCCAGTCTTCAGAATATTCTGATGAGTGGGTTTTTAAGATGATTTGGATGTGGCTTGTCTGGCCTGAAGGATTCCATGATTGATGTCCCCCCACACCTCCCAGCAGCTGGGTGTGTATACCTGAGTGACATAGCTATCGAGGGCATGAAGTTGATTTCTTTTTAGAAACAGCTCAGTTTTTTTTAATAACTTTTTTATTGTGAAAATACTGTACAGAGGGTTTACAGTTGCATGAGTAAGGTAATGAGTACATTTCTTATCAAGCATTGTTGCCTCCTCCTTTGTTTTTCCCCTACTATCCCTTCCTTCCCACCTCCTCAACTACACTCCCTCCCCCCCCCCCCCCAAATTGTAAAGTTCGTTTTCGACATCACGCCTTGTACATCTCATTGTTGCAATGGGTCCACCTGTATCCCTATTTAAGCAATTTGTTTTTTCCCTTCCCCTCCCCAAATTATACTAACATCAAATACACTGAAAACAGGAGTTATACCGTGGGGGAAGGATATACAAAGCAACAAAAAAATTGCATGGTACCTTATAAACACGAAATGGAAAGACTTGGAAGAAATAGCTCAGTTTTAAGTGTGGTATTAAGAGCAATAACAGTAAAGAGACACAGAGATGCCTTTAGACAATGAAGATAAGAGTGGGAAGTGAGATGCAGGCAAAAATTCAATGCATATCCTACAAAATTAAGAAAATTGAGGGAAGAGGTGGGTTGTAAGGGATGGGTGAAAATGTAGATCAAGATGTTTTGTCTTCATAAAACTTTTTTGTTGAATGGCAACTCCTTTGTACAGCTTTCTGTAAAGATGATTAAAAACCAAATGGAAAAGAAGATGGAGGACTCAGGCAGTGGTCAGTATTAGGTGTGAAGCTCAAATACCATTCCACAGAGATGATAGGAAGGAAAAGTTCCATTGGATTCACTTAAGAGTCATCACTTAGGTCATCTGCAGTCTGTTTTGTGTCATTGTGTTTGAGGCACAGACACCCCACACAGAACACAGGACAATTTGAACCAGAATACATCCAACATGTAGAGATCTAACAGTATGGATCTTTTTATGTTACAGGGTTCTCAAATTTCAGGTATCTCACAAGTGTTCCTCAAATTGAAAGTCCGTCTAGATTTCCCTTTGGTCTGGCTGTGGAACAGGCTCCAACTTCTTACTTCCAGTTTTAGCTATTCAAGTTCCAATTACTTCACCTTCCTCCAGGAGACCAGTCAGGCACATGATGCTTTCTTTTACTAGGTCTTCATTCATTCATTCATTTGGGTTGGGTAGGAGTGAAGACAGGTTATTGTTATCAAGTTATTGCTATCCTCCTCCTTTTACTTATTCCTTTCTCTACTCTCTTTTTGGGGGTGGGGGTTGGTCCTGGGGCTTGAACTCAGGGCCTGAGTAATGTACCTAAGCTTTTCTGCTCAAGGGTAGCTCTCTACCACTTTGAGCCACAGCACCACTTCTGTTTTTTTGGTGACTATTTGGAAGAGTCTCCCAGACTTACTTCCTTGGGCTGATTTTGAATCATGATCCTCAGATCTCAGCCTCCTAAGTAGCTAGGATTACATGCATGATCCACTAGTGCCCAGTCCCCGACTCCTCTTCTTCCTCTTCCTTCTCCCATGTTGCCTACTCTTCTCTTCTTTTTCTCTTCCTTCTTTTCCCCCTGGCTAACTATGTCCTGTTTCTAGGCTAATACACATGGTCCTTGAGTTCCAGTGAGCTGTGTCTCCTGGTTATTATAGCCTTTGCTTTGAAGGGAATAGTACTCTTCCTACTGCTCTGGTCCAGAAACTTCTCTAGCTTCAGTGTGCACGAAGGGATGCTTGTTCAAAATGGTCTTATGTTGACCCCAGGGATCTACCATTTATGAAGATTCCTAGCAGATTCTGAAGTTTTCTTTAAATTTTATTATCTTTAAGTCATTGTACAAAGGATTTACCATTTGACAAACACATTTATGATCATCACAGTGTATCTTTTTTTTTGGGGGGGGGGTCCGGTTGTGGTGCCTGAGCTCTGGGCCTGGGCACTGTCCCTCAGCTCTTCAGCTCAAGGCTAGTGTTCTACCACTTGAGCCACAGTGCCACTTCCGGCTTTTTTATTTTTGCTTATGTGGTGCTGAGGAATTGAACCCAGGGCCTCATGCATGCAAGGCAAGTGCTCTACCACTGAGCCACCTTCCCAGCCCGATCACAGTGTATCTTGATCCATGTCACTTTCATCATCATCCTCCATCCCTCTGAACCCAACCCTCCCTCAGTTTTTCTTAATTTCACAGGATATGCATTGAACATGATGACTGAACTCTCCCCCCACTTTCCAACTCATAGTCACAACAAAATGAATACCAGGAGCTGATACTTGAAAAGGGGGTCATGAAGCGGGGGTTGGAGTACATGAACGAAGGGGAGATCTCTTTGAATCACTCCATGACACCCTGGTTGGCTATGAAAGTCACTTTTAAATCATGTAGTAAGAACCCATTTTCCACAATTGCGTTTGTTCCAAGAGCATTTCCTGCTCCGTCTTGGGCATCTTTGTTCTCAGGGACATTTTTTTCTGCAATAGCCATGATGTTTGGCCACCTGCAATATCTTGTTACTTTATGTGTCTGTGGACAGGTAGTTCTTGCCCTTCGTTCCTTTCCACTACTCCCTAGCACTTGTCCTTCTTTGTATTACTCAGGAGAAAAACAGGGTCACAAGAATTCCGACTTCAAAACTCACCTCTCTGTGGCCATGTGATTCCGGCAAGTTAGTCAGCCTCTTTCTGTCACCTTGTCTGTAAAATAGGAATTAGCAACATTACTTAACTTCGATCATGGAGAAATACTCTATTCTCATTATACTTGAAAGAAGGAAAGTTTAACAAAGAGGACAATAATTCATGTTAATGAATTATTTTCATTGTTCTTGTTGCTTAAAGCAATAGGTATCTGACTTTTCCAAGATGCAAAATTGCTTTTGAATCATTCATTGGGGATTTTATTTTAGTTCATTTTTTTTCATTTTCCTCTCAGACAGATGTGTTTTAGCTTGCATTAACATTTCCTTTCTGCTTTAATGTCTCCCTTTTGGATCATTGTTGTTTCCATCTTCTCTGACAGCCTATCCTTTAAACTAGTTTTTAAAGTATTGTTGCCTTTTCCCCACTCCTAACTCGCACATCCCAGCTTTTGTCACAGATGTTAGAAAGAGAATGATAGTCATTAATAAGTATGTGCTTGATGTGTTAGGGACATACATGGCTTTTCAGATAGGAGGTGCTTAGCAAGGGCCTGCTTCTAACACAGGCAAATCAGCTACATTTCTGGGAGATAAATGAACAGAATTCTAGTTGAATTCTTTCCCCTGCAGATTCACATATGTTGTTGGCTACTTTTATTTTTTGTTATCTCCGGCTTATGTAATTCTCTGCCCATCCCTTATTTACCTTTGACTTTTTTGTTGATTGAAATTAAATTTGGTCAGTATTTGAAAAGAAAACACACGCTGGCTAGATTGGGAGGTTTGTTTAAGACCACTCTGCTCTAGTAAAATTCTGTTTGTAGGTCCTGCAAACCAACATTACTTTTGCTGTCAAAATATCACATGCATGTTCTGAGATTGGACCTCTCTGTGTAAGTTCCCTTCGCATGTGTGAAAATAGCTGTCATGTCAGCACTTCCAGAGTGTGAGCAAAAGGATCCTGGTTCAGGAACGTCAGGACTTTTGACCCTGTCTAGTATGGGGTTTACCTTGACCTTTATCTCCAGCATGAGCTATTTCTGTGAGTGATCCAGTTTTACACCTCCTCATACAAAGTCTGTTCCCAAAGATGTGCATCAGCTTTTTCTTCTCCCATGGTACAATGCATTCTCTCCTCCCTTCTGGCTCTCTCTCCCTCTCCCTCTTTTTATCTCTTTCTCTTTTTGCATTGGTATCAGGGCCTGAACTCTTGTTTAGCTTTTTTTTCCCTCAAGGAAGTCTGGTGCTCTACTACTTGAGCCACACTTCTACTTCCAGCTCTTCTCTGGTTAATTGGAGATAAGTGTCCCTCAGATTGTTTTCCTGGGCTGGTTTCAAACTGTGATCCTTAGATTTTGCCCCTTTAGTAGCTAGGATTACAAGTGTGAGCCACCAGTGCCCAGCAAGCTTTTCTATTTTTGTGTAGTGATGTTGCTGGGAACTTGGAAACTTGAAA
Source organism: Dipodomys spectabilis (assembly GCF_019054845.1). NCBI lineage: Eukaryota > Metazoa > Chordata > Mammalia > Rodentia > Heteromyidae > Dipodomys > Dipodomys spectabilis. The sequence goes on from NW_024870731.1 coordinate 3,755,639, forward strand.
TCACCCATATGTATTATCTCTGAGTTTTTGTAGGTCAGGAGTTGAGACTCATCTCCATCCTCACAAGAATTTAGTCTAGGTTCTGGCTGGGATAAAGAGGAGACTGTAGTCTCACTTGAGTCATGATTGGGTAAGGATTCACTTCTAAGTTCATTTCTGCGCAGTTGGAGGACTGGGGACTCTGTCAGCTAAGGTGTCAGTCAGCTCCTACAGGGTGTTCCCACATGTCCTTGCCATACAGAGTCCCCATCAAGTCTTCTTGACTCCACCAAGCTAGCAGTAAAAGAAGAGAACGAGGATCAGAGAGAGAAAGAGGAGAGTGAGCAAGGAAGACAAGTGCTATCATCTGATGTAATCACCTAGTGATCTGCCTCGGGTCATCCTAGCAAGTCATACGTAGGTCCTGCTTACAATCAAGTGTAGGGGACCTCGTGTGAGGCATTAATAGTTGAGACACAGATAATGAGGATGCCACCATAGAATAGGTTTGTCATAAGAGCATATTTCTAGCTAGATGCTGGTTGATCACCATCTGTAATCCTAACTACTTGCCAGATCTCTGTTTGAGGCTAGCCTTGGTAGAGAAGTTCGACAGATCCCATGTCCAAAGTAAACAGCAAAGAGCAGAGCTGTAGGTGTGGCTCATATGGTAGAGCATGAACCTAGTAAACATGAGGCCCTGAGTTCGAATAATGCTGCCATTTTTGTTGTTGCTTCTTACTATCAATAAGAAGAGGAAATTTTTACCCTGAACCTGAACACTTGAACTTTCTAGATTTGGCCCAAAGTCTTTTTTTGTTTTTTTATTTTTTTCTTTAAGATACTGTCTTGATGTGCTGGCCAGGTTGGTGTAAAACTCCACATGTAGCTCAGGTTGGTCTTAAATTTGTGATCCTCCCATTTCTACCTTACAGGCATGTACCACTACACGTGGCTGAACCAAAGATTTTGCTGAAACATTTTCTTCTTCCTGTTAACATGCAGCACAGAAACCTAAAATTCTTCCCTTATCATTGGCCTAATTAAACAAAACACTGACCTTGATATTTATGACAGACTACATAGTCAGGATAGTTATGGTCATTTTAAGATGATTGGGTTTCAGGTCTAGAGTTGTTCTCTGAAGAAGGACTTGGTAAGGAATTCTGGATTTTCAGTTGGATTTCCTGAGATCCCCACTTAGATCCTTGGTCTACATTTGCCATCATACTTCCCAACTTTGCATGGTTTACTAAACTTCATGAGTAAATTGACATTTAAATGTTTTTTCATTTAGTCAGTAAGCAATATTTGGAATAAAATACTGTTAGATGGTTGGAACTATACCCAAAAGTAAAATAGTTTGTTGCCTTTATTTTTATTTATTCATTCATTATTTATTGTACCAATACAGGGGCTTGAACTTGTGACCTCTCACTCTTGCTTGGCCTTTTCTGCTCAAGACTGGTACTATACCACTTGAGATGCAACTTCACTTCTGTATTTTTGCTGGCTAATGGAGGGAGATAGGAGTCTCATGGACTCTTTTGTCTGGGCTGGCTTTGAACCATGATCCTCAGATTGTAGACTCTTAAGTAGCTAGGATTATATGAATGAGCTACTGATGCCTGGCTCTTTATTGCCTTTGCAGAGCCTACTTGAGTTTGATGGGATGTGACACAGTGGTATGGGGATGAGGCATAAAGCATAATTAAGGTTCTGGAGTCAGATCACATGGATGAAAAATGTAATTCTACTGTTTGTCTGTTGAATAATCCTTAGCGAATGTTAGATAAGTTACCTAAGCTCATCAAGATTCTCTTTCTTTTTAAAATGGGGATGGTGGTAAAATCACTCTGATTTGTTCTGAGATGCTATGAGATGACCCATGTGAAGTGCTTCTCAGAGTGCTCAACAATAGCAGCTTGCAGGGAGCCTCATTCACACAGTATGAGGTTAGTGGTTCCTTCCAGGCATGTACCCATCGGACAGCCCTGAATAGATGGGCAATACATGTCCTTGTTTCTGAGATACAGTTGCAAACTTGAATATGTACCAGGGCAGCCTTTGATTCGTTTCCATCGGAACTCTGTACTATAATTCTCACGTTTTTTTCTGGTCACTTGGATCCATCAGCTCCTTTGCACATTATTGTTTTGGCACTCCTGTCTTTGTAGTGCCACACTTGTCTCACCTGTGTTGTCATGATCTTTTTCCTCTTTCACCCTCAGCTCAAGTGCCTCAGAAAGCCTTTCCTGACCCTTTGAAAGCACAGTCACTTTCTAGCCCATCATCATTCTGGTTGATCTTCTCATTCTGTTAATGTGTCTAATTGTTATTTTCTGCTTCTAACTAGAATGTATGCTCTATGAAAACAAGGAGTTTGTCTTGAACCTGCAGGATTGTCAACTCTTAGGATAGGGAGAGGAATGAACTAAACATTCCAGAAAGATGTGAATGCATGAATGACTGAAGCAGCAAACAAGTGAGAGACCCAGTGAGTGAGTTCCATTTGGATTGTGTCTTCACGGAGAGCATTAAGAAGCATTGTGATTTCTTTTTCTCTGAATACAATTGAAGAACAAGAGAAGGGAGAGAGGGAAAGATGAAGAAAAGTGTGAAAGACAGAAAGGGAGAAAATAAACTGTGGTAACAGAGCAGGGGAGGTATTCACAGAACAAAAGCAGGTCCTTTTTCTTTTTTTCCCCTTCCGCTAATATCAGACTCTGAGCCAAGAGGAACTTTGAGGGTTTAACTGACACTGTCCAAAGTATATCATCTGAAGTGTTTATCTGCTTTTCAGATTAAAAGATAATAATGACTGGCTTATAAGGCTTTTGTGATAAATCAGTAAGGTCTTTCATAAACTTTGTAAATCACCTTAAGACTGTAGATATTGCGTTTATTTCCATGCTTTCATACAATTTATCTTCTATTTCTCTAAAGACTGCTATATAAGGGCAGGAATATTTTTAACCACATAAAAGTGTGCCAATTCAATGTATCCCCTTTGAATAAACCTTCAACTATTCTTGAGAAAGCTGGAGTTCTCTTGAGGACCATCTCAAGTCGCAGCCCTCTGTAGAGCTGAATTTGGTGGTCAGTGAGTTGTATTTTTTTCTGTCTTTATCATTTTCATGCATTTATTCACAGATCACCATAAATATACTTAAGAATAGTTTTTAAACCTAAGTACAAAAGCAAACTTGGATTAGCCTCAGGGTGTTTTCCTTGTTTTCTATTAAAGTCTAAGTTACTTAATTTTATTAATGAACTGGTCTTTTAGATTAATCTGAAGCATCCTTATGTTAATGTACCATATTTTGACCATCAGTAAAATATTGATTGAAAGAGTCCCTGTGTGCTCCTGTGGATCTATCCTAAGGAAATAGTCATGAAAACAATAACAATTTATGTATTAACATATTTATCATAGCATTGTTTATTATGATGGAAGATGGAACAATGCAACAAATTAATTATTAAATAATCATGCAACTCCTAATATTGTTAAGCTACAAAATTTGTTTTAATATATGAAACTATGGTCATAATATAATGTCAGATAATAAAAGGGACATACAAGACTAAAATGTTTCACAATCATTTCAAGAATGTTTACAACTAGATCATCTTTGAATACTGACAGTTGTTAAAACTGCTGGTAGATTGGATATAATTTTGAATCATCTTTCTATTTTATTCTACACATATTTTTGATAAGTACACATTAGCTTTGTACTTTAGTTAATTGTTATGTCAAAGCCATAGGAGCATAGTTTAAAAAGTCAAATAGCATCACAAGGCTTTAAGATGCAGTCTTCTTTAGCTCTCTTCCTTTTTCCTTTTTCTTTTTTTTTTTTTGAGATATGGTCTTACTATATAGTCCAGCTGGCCTGAAATTTTTTAAAACCTCTTGCCTCAGCTTCTTGAGTGCTGGGATTACAGATATGTACTAACATACCTTGGTCCTTCCTTTCCTTGAGTACAATTTATTTATTTATTTAAGTAAAATTTATTTCTCTGTTGTTCTAAATATATCCTGATATTCCTTGATTTTTGAGGTTCAGATATTGGTTGATTTCACCTTATATTTGCATGTATTTTCTTCTTTCTCCATTACCCTGACAACATAATAAAATTTATGGTTAATTTTTTATTATCACTATAAATGCTATTCATTGGTAACCCTATGGTGTACTTTTCTATTTAACATTTTGGTTATGATTAGGTGACTTTTTCTATTCAACTTTTTGGTGTTCCTGGAACTGATCATTGCCTCACATTTTACTATCATTAAATTTCTATTTTGCCTAGCAATAATTAATCTGCAGACTTTCCAAGAGAACTCTTTGTCAGTTTTAAGCATGGCCATTCACATTAACAAGGCTAAATTGTTGTCTAGTTCTCCAGGCTACTTTTAGAAGACAAATACAATTTTGGCTCCTGAATTACTGAAATCTCACTTTTCTCTTTAGGATTATAGGATATGTTCTTTATTATAGTGTTTTAACACTTTATAATAATAATGTATGAGTTGTAGGTAATTTTGTGTTTATTTTGCTGGTCACATTTATATCCTTCTCGATCTGGAAACTTATCACATATCCATCTAAGAAGTTTTTCTTATTGTTTTGAAAATTTTTGGCCTCTTACTTTATCAGTAGACCTTTAAGGGTTTTGTTTGTTTGATTTAGTTTAGTGTTGTTTTACTCTTGCATGCTACATTGAATATCCTTGGATAAAGTTCTTTGGGCTCATTTATAAATTATTCTCTGCCATAAATACCATAGAGTAAATGCTATAGTACAAAATAGAGTTTCCATATCATAGTGTAAGTACACTTTCTAATTTTGTGTGCTTTAAAACAGGTGATATCATAACGTTAAAGTATCTACCAGTGTCAACATTTGTGACAATATTTTATAACAATACTCACAACTCCTCCTCTAGCCAATTTTCTTTTTCTTCTATGGAGGGAAGAGCTGGCAAATCTTTTTACAAAATCCTAACTTCACCACTCCCCAACAGGAAGACACTCTCTGAACTTCAGGTTGTTGGTTTTAGTTTAGTTTAGTTTTTGTTGTTGTTGTTATTGCATATGTAAAATGAGGATAATATTTTCTTGCCAATGCTGTTGAAGGATTAAATGAAATGATGTTCACATTTCCTAGAAAGATCCTGAAAAAAATATAAAGCCCTTTTCTTAATTGTCTGTGTTTGACATTTAAAGATAATGGAGTTGTTTATGTTGACTTAGCAATGCAACTTAAATCTAAACTGCAATTGCAAGTGAGGAATACACCAATCCTGACCAGACCCAAATCTAAATATGGAAATCTGGATAGTTCCCATAGATCAGCTGACTCACTCCCAAAGCAAATCCTTTTCAAGTGAACATCCTTTTTTGCAAGTCATGTCACATCCCACCTTGATAGACCTCTTTATATTTTAGAATCTGAAGAGGAGCTCATGTGGAGGAAAAATCACTTTTACCATATTTTTGTCTGTCTCATAGATTGGATAAAGCACATGGTGTATATATAGCATGACAATATGTATTGAATATATATTGCCTTTTTGATTGAACAACAAATTAGATACCATGTGGCCATGGTGTTTTCAAGGGGAGATGTATGACAAGTTCTTAGGCAAACATGCTCTCAACAGGGAAAAACCCTTGCCTAAAGGACTTATTGTATACAAAGTGCTAAGAACTAGGCTTTTTAACAGCTAGAACAGTGAGGTCATATGGGTGTGTGTGTGTGTGTGTGTGTGTGTGTGTGTGTGTGTGTGTGTGTGTGCATGTGTCAGTCTGGGGACTTGAACACAGTGTCTGAGTGCTGTCTCTGCGCTTCTTTTGCTCAAGGCTAGTGCTCTAGGATGAGCCACAGTGCCACTTCCAGTCTTTTCTGAGTAGTTTATTGGAGATAAGAGTCTCATGGACTTTTCTGCTCAAGCTGGCTTTCAACCATAATTCTCAGATCTCAGCTTCTTGAGTACCTAGGATTACAGGTGTGAGTCAACAGTGCCCAGCCATATGTTTTTACTAACTTGTGAGACAATCAGAGGTGGAATGGAAAGTAGGCAAAAAGAATGACTAGTTTGCTAAGGTTATCTTCAGCTGAACCCTTTATGAAGACAATATGGCATAATAAATTCCTGACTTTGAGAGTAGGTAGAGATGAGTTTCAATCTAACTTCTCACATGTAACTTTGCAATGTATGTGTGATCTCCATTTCCCTACCTATGGGAATGAAATAGCATTCCTTTCAGACGATAGAAGGTGTAGAACAGATATTGGGTACCATGTTTTGTAAAGCCAGGCCCCTTTCCCCTCTTCCCTTTCCTTTCTTACCTTTTTTCTTTGTGCTATTGATTTTACATGTGGGTTTGACTGCATGATCTAAAGAGCAGCCTTTGCTTTATCTCTGGCTCTCAGTCCTCAGCCAAGAGATAGACTGGAGGGAGGATGTTGGTATGATGCCTCTGTTTATTGCTTGCATCTCCACACCATTCCCTCTACTTGATACCCCAGAATATTCCCATGGAATCTGGCAAAGAATCCAACTTCCCTAGCCCTATGTCATACGTCCATTAGTGACTATTATTTATTCTCTTGAGTTGAGTTTCCTCTCTGGTATAAAAAGATTAAAGCAGAGAAATTCCTGTGAGAGTTCTAGACAAGGTCAAAGTTAGTACACGCAGTGAACAAAGGTGCTATCTATCTATGTTTCTTGGCTAAATAAGCCCTGTGGGATACCTATTTCTCCTGAGTATTTTATAAAGCAGTTGAAAAATAACCCAATAATTAAAGTTGAGTCTTAACATACAAAAGTCTCTAGTTCACAGGAGTCAATATAGGAAAAGTTAATATTAATTATAGATCATGCATGGTGGGTAATATGGAAACCTTGTCCCTGGAACACACTTTCTTTCCACATCTTAAGGTCATTCCTGTTTATATTGTTGTGATAAAAGATTTACATTCCAGTATATAAAATAATAAAATTTATTTATTTAGCACTTGGGATATTCCAGATACCATGCCAAATGCTTTGCTTACTTAATTTTTATCTCCTCTAGTTCTGATTTTAGCCGCTTGGGCAGGTACATTTGTTCTATTTTCATAGACACAGAAACTGAGGCATAGAGCCACACAGGTAGGAAGCAGCTATGTCAAGGTTGGGTTCCAGGAAGTTTGCCTCCAGTCTGTGCCTGTAGCCACAGGCACCTGCCCCTCTTCTGCCTCATAAACACCTAACATCAGGATCCAAAGACTAGCAACAGTTTACAGCCCCATTCATCCATGGGACGATTTAAAGATGAGTGCCACTTTCGCGTACTTATTCATATACAAGCTACTGAATTTATCTTTGTTATGAATGTAGTTTTTTACGTTTGTCCATGACAACAGAACCGGTCACTTTAAGAGCCTTTGAGGGTCCTAGATTTCAGGAGACTTCATTTCTGACCCTTGTGTTACCCTAGTGGATGAGGAAGAATGGATGCACTCTTGGGAATTACAGCATAGTAAACACACACAAACACACACACACACACACACATGAGAGAGAGAGGAGAGAGAGGTGTATGAATGAAAACGATTATCTCTCCAATAACATACAATCTTGGTCTAATGTTACCCATGTAGGGAAACAGGAAAGAAATTAATGGATGAATTTATTATCACAGTTATTATCAGGTAACCGCAAGCCCAGGTCTCATTTCATAACTAGCACTAAATCTACATTTGGCAGAGTTTCATCACCAATGGGAAATCCAACAAGCAGGCAGAGAAACTAGTAGGATTTTAAAATCATTTTTGAATTACCCTTTTCAATAGTTAAAAAAAGAATCAACCCATTTATGTCCAAAACAGCAAATCTTTTCTATGCAAACTTGTACCCCTGACTTGTTTCCCATACACATGGTAAATTAGTAAAGCATGCTCTAAATTTATTGGCCCTTAATAGAGGTCAATTCTCCAGGGACATGAGAATCAGCACCCCACTTAAAATCCATCCCTGGATTTGTTCTGGCCTGGGATCCAGACTGGGTGCCTCTCCTATTTACATGCAGTTGTATGTGAGTATATGTGTATAAGATTGTTAATCGAGAAAATAAATCAAAGAAGGAAGTCTATACCTGCATATAGAGAGCCTGGAATTAGCACAATGCTATGTTAGGTAGAAAAAGGAAAGCACATTTTTGCTAATTTTCTCCTTTCATTATATTTTTTCCTCAGCCAAGTCTGGCTACAAGATCTCCTTACACATTAAGTAAATCCAGTGGGGAATTAGTCTGGCTGGAATGCTTGCTGGGTTTCTGATAATGAAACCACCTCTGTGGCAGCATTTTGCAAGTTTCAAGTTGGGTTTTCAAACTTAACAACAAACCTAGTCACTCACAGAAATAGCTATAGTGTTAGTGAAGCTCACCAAGCAAAGTGTCCCCCAAATGACTAAGGCCTCAAAATTTACAGAATGTCTGCAGATCTTATTTGTTTCTTTATTGAATTTCATGTCAGTTTCTGATGCAGACATACTAAGAACTTTTACAAAGGAAATAAATTGGCTGAGAGAAATTGACTTGCTGAAGACTAACTCTATCCAGGTGACAGAATAACAATTAGGACTTTAAAATAATTTTGGTTCTGGTTCTGGGGCTTGAACTCAGGATCTCATTCTCTCGCTTTTTTTTTCCCTCCTCAAAGCTGGCACTTGACCATTTGAGCCATAGCTCTACTTCCAGCTTTTTGTGGTAAATTGGGAATAAGAGTCTCATGGAATTTTCTGCCTGGGCCTAGTTTGGAACCATTATTCTCAGGTCTCAGCCTCCAGAGTAGCTAAGTATGAGCCACCAGTACCTGGCACAATTTGGACTTTTGATCTTTCAACACAGATTCTCCAAACACACAAAAACCACCTTTGGAATCCAACAAGAAAGAACGATCATCTGTTTCGTTTTTCATAGTAACCCCAGCATTTAGTCTGGAATAGGTGCTATAAAGACAATTGTGAAAGAAATGGAAGCTCCAGAAAATTGTATTAAGGAGAATTTGCCTGCCATAGGCTCTGTTGTTTTCTTCAGTCCCTTGTAGTCTACCTCGTGACACCACGTGATCCGTTTCAGGAAAACCTGGCATATTGTGATAAAATTCACAGCCCTGCTGTTTCCAAACTTTCTTCCACAGAACCCAGTTTGCAGTCTTCCACTTTAGGTAGGTGTCTACAGCATTTGCATTCAGCCATGCACAAGTGCTAAAACATATTTGCACCTAAGTGACCACTGACTTTCAGTTTAATGTCAACAGGAGCTATCAGAACTATTGGAAGGGATTATCAGAAGTCTTAAGCACAAAATCATTTCATGAGGCTTCAAGATAGGATGCACGATAGCTTTGTCAATGGTCCTCAACTTACAATGACATTGTGTGTGTGTGTGTGTGTGTGTGTGTGTGTGTGTGTGTTTACTGTAAAATGGCTCATAATTACACACCATTCTGGTTTTCACTTTCACTTAACATTATATAAGATTTGACACTTTTTTTTTTTTTTTTTTAGTGGCAGTACTAGACTTCAACTCAGGGGGTCATGCTATCATTTGGCATTCACTTTACCACTTGAACCATAGCTCTACTGGCTTTTGGGTGGTTAATTGGAGATAAGTTTCTCATGGACTTTTCTGCTTGCATGTCTCTAAACCAAGATTCTCAGATCTCATTCTTTAGAGTATCTAGAATTACATGAATGAGCCATGAAAGCCCTGCTAGAGTGAACCCTTATAAAATAGGCTTTGTATCAGATAGTTTTTCCCAACTGTAGGCTCATAAAAGAGTTCTGAGTAAGTTTAGGGTAAGCTAGGTTAAGCTATGATACTCAGTTGAAGGTATTAAGTATATTTTTTTCAACTTCCAATGGGTTCATTATGATCTCATTTCTTGAAAGGACTGCAAAAAAAAAAAAAACCACTTTAAAAACTGAACCATGTGCAGTAGATACAATATGTGTCTGGAAATTGCATTATTATATATTTCAAAAGACAGGATGGGCATTGGAAGTCTTTTACTGGATACTGGGCCCATATTCATTAGTAGATTGCTAACCCCATTATCTAAGGGTAATGTTATTAGGTAATGAACCTTAAGCTACAGGTGGCTGTACAAATAAAGAATACTACCTAGAGGAGCTAATTTTACATTTAAATACAAATTGGAACAACTCATTCCTTTTTCTAAACCTGAAGACAACAGTCAGGTTTTTAAAAAGAGGTAGCTTAGTTGGGCACCGGTGGCTCACACCTGTAATCCTAGCTACTCAGGAGGCTGAGAGCTGAGGATCACGGTTCAAAGCCAGCTTGGGCAGGAAAGTCCATGAGACTCTTATCTCCAATAAACCACCAGAAAACCAGAAATGGTACTGTAGCTCAAGTGGTAGAGCACTCACCTTGAGCTGAAGAGCTGAGGGACAGCGCCCAGGCCCAGAGTTCAAGCCCCATGACCAACAAAAAATAAATAAATAAATAAAAAGAGGTATCTTGTAACAAAATTATTTTATTTATTTAGTTTTTTAATTAATAAGTTTTTTATTGTGAAAATACTGTACAGAGGGGTTGCAATTACATGAGCAAGGTAATGAGTACATTTCTTATCAAGCATTGTTGCCTCCTCCTTTGTTTCCCCTTACCACCCCTTCCCATCCACCCACCCCCTCCTGCCAAAGTTGTAAAGTTTGTTTTCAGCATAACATCTTGTACATCTCATTGTTGCAATGGGTTCAGCTGTATCCCTATTTAAACAATTTGTTTTTTCCCTTCCCCTCCACAAATTATACCAACATCAAGTACAGTGAAAACAGGGGTTAGACTGTGGGGTGGGGGCACATACAAAGCAACAAAGAAATCATCTTATAAATATATTAGAAACAATAGCAAGAAAGAAAAACCATTTGAGTCCTTATCTTGGGGTTCATTTCATCTAACATCAACTTATCTGACCTTTTCAGCTTGTCTCAGACATATACTAGTTATTGCAAATAAGGGAAACCATGGGACCTATGTTTCTTTGGGCCTGGCTTACTTCACTTAATATAATTTTAAATACACATGATGAGTCTAAAGCCTTGGCCCTACCACCCATATACACTCATGTGTATATACACTCCAAGCATGAGCTCAGAATATTGCAACACACATACACAAATCTCTGCCTTCCCTACTAGCAGAATTTTGAGTCCCAGGTTAAGACCAGGACTCTAGTTGAGTACAGATTTCAGTGGGATTTGGAAAAATCCTTTAAATAGATTTTTATTGGTTTTTAAGAACAGGGTTATTTTGTGTTAATAATGGGCATACATTAGGCTTTAGATAATTGCTTTATGTAACTTCAAGTTTTGGCTTTCAGCTAAATAAACACACTATGTGTTCACAGGTGTATTGTCCTCAAGGGCATTCAGCTTTTAAAGGTGGCAGCTGTTGCCAAGGTGTTGCTGATACAGTTCTGTGGATAATTTATTGGAAACAGGTGCTGGCTCATGATGAAGATAGACAGGAAACTAAAGCAGACAACATGTTTAACCACCATTAAAAAAGTTCAGGTTCAGAGAGACAATGTGTCTGAGATGGTGGGGTGGGGAGGGGATATTGCCAGGCTCCTAGTGCAGTTTCAAAGCACCAGCAGAGCCCCATAAGGAAGAAATTGTACATGAATTTCAAGCAGGCTGGCCTAATGAGTGCCTGATGCTATGGTGCCAGATTTAATTGATTACATGAAAAAAATTTTAGTTTGTATAAGGCTAGCAAAAAAATCATAAAATACTTTCCTAAGCTAATTGTGAAAAATTACTTTCAAATGAGGTAATAACTGTTAGTTTTCAAAGATCTGGGCAGTGGATCAGGCTATAATGTGTTTTCTTTATACTTGAGTATTTGCTGTGAATTCTATGGATCCTTTGGTGTTGAGAAGAGCCCAGGCTTAGTGTCCACAAGGTGCAGGTTATGTAATGAGGCTGGAGACAGGATCTGAAAACCTGAGGCTGGGATGCTCAGCCTTTCCTCTAGCTGTGGCCTTGCTGTGTAGCCTAACAGAAGGCCTGGGCCCGGTTGTCATGGCCAGTGTTTTCTGGGGATATATTTGCATTTTCCCCTATGAGCAGGCATTTGTGCATTTCCCCAACTAATCTCAAGTTGAATCAGCATGCTGCATAATACACACGTGCACTAAATATGCATACTAAAGACAGCTGAAAAAGAAGTTGTTAAAAGTGTGTGTTCTGTTCTTCAACCTCAGAAACCCAAGTATCTTGGCCATTTACATGTTTAAAAAATACCCAAAGGCATTAGACCACATTATGGACTAATGGTCTGCCAAGATTCCATTTTTGGGAAAAGAATCTATATTTGAGTTATAACACACAGTATTTTTTTTAAAGCAACTGAAACAACAAAATTTGGTTAAAAACGTTTTTTGACCCCAAGGCTCAGACCTAAGTGTGCCAAAAACATTGACAAAACTTTGTACCAACACCGGCGGGCATGCACAGTTTAATATCTACTTTATGTAAAAAAAATCACTGTCAATTTAATGCTTGCATTAATTTGAAAGAATTTTTATGCAGTAGGTAGAAACTTTTACATTACCATTCCTAATCTCTCCCAGCCGTCCTGTTCCCTCCTCAAAGGGAAGTTGACTGACAGGGTAGAAAAAAGCCCAAGTTTGCTAAAGGGCTGCACAGCTGCTTTTATCACCCTCCCAGTAGCTCCATCCTGGCCTGAGATGCAGGAATTTGGTGTGTAGGCTGCTCTTCAGTGGAGGGTTCTCATAGGAAAGCAAATAGCAGGTATAAAAATAAACCTTTTATTAAAAAAAAACTTTATAAGGCCCCTTTATTTAGAGGAGACTCACTCAAATAAATACACCGTTAACAAACTTATATAATGAATAATAATATATACTGTAGCAAGTGTTGAAATGGAATCCCACAAAACAAGTGCTGAAATCTGATGATTGATTATCAAACCTATAGGATAAATAAACCTTCTCCAATTAATAGCTAGTCTAAGGGACGAGTCTCTATAGAAATGTCCCACAAGGAAAGGTACCAGTTGCAGAGATTGAGAGAAAATCCCATTTAAATTTTCATGACTGAGTTTCAACACACCGGTCTCCCGAGGGCAGGCAGGAGCTTAGAGGTCATAGCAAGATGGTCCCAACTTACCAATGTAGAAATGTGCTTTCTGCATCAAAGCTAATGAATTATCCAGCCATTTAGGAACATGTGTCTAAGTATCAGAAGAAGCTATTTTTAATTTATTACAAAAGGCATTGAGAATCAACCTGGTTTCCTCAAATGTGTTGTGTGCCAACCACTGATGAAAGCACTCATTCACAGAGCTATTTTCTAGCTTTCATTTTGCATCCTTATTCTTTTTTCTCAGTTGATGTGGATAACCTGGTCAAAAGCTTCTAATTGATTTTGGAAGGAAGCTGACTGCGTTTGTAACCAGCCACGGATATCTGAGTAGCAGGCTGATGGTGAATAATGACATAGGAAATTCCACAAGGCCCAATGCGTGCTTGTAACTCTCCTTGCATGTTGTCTAGCAGGATCTTCATTTTGAAGAAATGTCTTCCCAAGATCCCATGAATTCTGCTTTGTGACTGCCTTATCCATGATCTTGAAATAGGGAAGCTTCCACTGCAATGACAATATCTGTTAGGCATTGTACTAAAAATATCTATATTGTAACTCCATTGACCATCCATACATCCATCATCTACCCTAATTGTCTGGTGAGTTTCTTCTTATAAACCACATTCTAGTTCTGTTCTCTTCAAAAGTGGTGTATCATTACCACTCTTCTCACATTAAAAATGTGAGAAGTCAATTAACAAATAAAAAGCCAAGTCCTAACTACCTCCTTTATCAATTTCTTAGGCTTGTCCACTGACCTATTCTAAACACTCCAGGGTCATGTATCAGACAAAGAATAGATAGCCCCTAGTCCTATTGTGTCCCAAAATGATTCACTTTAGTTAAGCCTAAACCCATGTAGCCTACTTTACTCTCTTTCCTACAACAACTGTATTAGAAGTTCCTGGCCACATTTCCCATCTCTTGACTCTTGTGCTTTACCCTGTGGCCGGGCTTTGCTCCTTTTCTTAAAATCTGCAAACCATCTTTTCACCGGCAGTGGATTCTTGATATGTTAAGTCTCACCAATAATAATGAAACCTACATTTAAAAATATCTGGGCAAATAGGTCTAATATATTTGTTTGCCCCTTAGTACATCCATCCATGGTTCATCCTAATTATCTGTTTAGTTTCTTCTTTGTAATTTTTCTTTGCTAATAATGAGGTTTGAACGTTGGCTTGTGGTCTTGCTTGGCTTTTTCACTCAAGGCTGTCACTCTACCTCTTGAGTCACACCTCTACTTTCAGATTTTTTTTTTTACTGGTTAATTGGAAATAAGTGTCTCTTGGATTTGTATGCCAACTCTGGCTTTACATCTTGACTCTCAGACCTCAGGCTCTTAAGTAGATAGGATTACAGGTGTGAGCCATAGACACTGGGCTGGTTGAGCCTAAATAATTTCTTGCAGACATCCTGGTGCCTAGGCAGGAGATTGGGGGCTGTACACTAGCTCCAAGGCCTAGAGGTGAGACAAGCCATCCTTTGAGGTGCAGATGCCTGGCTCAATTGGGTGAGCTAGGAGGACTCTGCTTTAGAGACATGCAGATGCCATAGCCTTGGGAAAGCTTCCAATACAGAGATTGCTCTTATTCTGCATTGATCAGCTCCCTAAATGCTTGAGTCACCAGCCTTTGAGTAGCCTCTAAGCATATGTCTATATGGATGGTTAAGGCCTATCTTCCCTAGATGGAAAAGTTCTGCTGGTACCTGTTATGTCCATTTAAGGTCTGGCATCTTGTCTTCATAGTAGGGGGAGGGTGATTACCCCGCCCCCCTCCAGGTGATAGGCATACCTGGATCCCTAGAGACAAGGGCTGATAGGTTACTGAACCTGTCAGTCCAGTGCCTAGGACTGGGAGTGTCCTGTGACCCTATTTAGGCATGGAACAGCATAGGTGCTGGGGACCTCATGCCATGTGTGTCTCCTTAATTATGTCCTGTGGCCTGTCTCCTGGCTTGTCTCCAGTTATCATGGTGATCCAATTCAGCTCTCCATCAGAGCTAAATTGGTTTGTTGGTATTGTTTTTGTTCTATTTTTCCTCTCTGAACTGTTTCCTAACCATGTTATGTGTATTTGGGGGCTACAGACCTTTGTAACAACTGGCTGTCTGCAGTCTGCTAACTGTGTAATAAAGACTCCAATATTCCATTTTCCAAAATGTGGCTTCTGGGATATTCACCTTATAGCTGGAAATAAGAGTCTCTTGGATTTGTATGCCCAGTCTGGCTTCAAATCTTGATTCTCAGGCTCTTAAGTAGCTGGAATTACAGGTGTGAGCCACTCACATTGGGCTGGTTAGTTTCTTCTAACAACACCCTGGTTCTGTTTTCTTTAAGGCTGATATATCATCTTGCATTTTAATTGGGTGCTTTGATGTGTTGAAGCTTGGAGGAGACTAGAAAGGAGAGTTCTTCTCAAGGTTAGCCAATCCTCAAAGTGGTTCTGATAGAATATAATCTAGCTCTGAAATTGGAGGTCAAGAAACCCAGTCCTGAGCTGATTACATGCATAACCAAATTGTTTCAATGTTGCTGATTCTTAAATTTCCACTTCTATCAACACAGATAATCACCACTTTGCTGGATTATTATAAAGCTTACCTGGGTTGGCATATAAGAAATACCCAAATAAGATGCTGGAAAGTTTAATTTGACATATGTCCTTTGCCCTTGTCCTTCTTCATTCATTTTATAACACCCCACCCACCCTCCCATACATACACACAATCAGCTAGTAAAGGCTACAGGAATCCACTTTTAAGCTTAGTCTGAATAATGAAATAAAGAGTAGTTATAGAGGGAACAAAAAATAGAGTTAAGTCTTTTGGGGTAATGGTACCACTTATTGGCAATGGGGGCAGGGATTAGACATACAGAAATCTCTATTCTCTATGCCTTGGTTCCTAGGATGATTGTGAAGCTCAAGTGAAAATTCATTTGGAAAATGGGAGATATTCTATGAACGTGAACTAGTAGGAATATGGGTAAGGACAGGTGTAGGGGATGTACAACAGGAGGACCTTCTTCACTGACTCTTGTGTAGACCATGAACACCAATCTTAGGCTAACATAATGTCATCTCTCTGGCCAACCATCGTCTAGAGAACAGGGCGGCTGGTTTAGCCAGGTTTTGTTTGCCCTAGGTGTGATGCATGACTTAACTAATCTCAAACAAGAACTCAAATACCATGTTGATAGAACTTCAAAACAATTTGATCCTATAAATAAGGGTTTTATATCAGTATGAAGTCATGTTATAGATTTGCAAAATAACTACACTAGAACATTTGAACAGATTGTAAATAATTTGATTTTAACTGAGGTCACATTGAATTAAGTGTTCTTCCAGCCCATCAGAGGCAAAAAAAGTAAAAAAGAAAGAACTTAGCTGCTTCTTCATTACCTACTATGTAATTTTTTCCTTCCCAGAAACTTTCTCCTGATTAATGTTTAAAAAATATGATGGATAATAATCATGATAAATGTTTATTCTGTTAATGGTAGAATAAAAACCAAAAGAAAAATGATGAAAATTTGTAAGTGGGATGTAGCAGATGGGCATGGACTTCAGATCCAATCCAACTTGCACTTAAATTTAAACTCTGCTGCAGTACATGTCTTATGCCTTCTCTGACTAGTTCATTCATCAATAAGATAGGAATGACAAATTGACCTTACAAGATTATAAACCCTAGAGACACAGGAACAGTGACCATGACACAGTCTAAACCAAAGGAGCACTTAAAACTAGCCAGCCAAGAGCCCTACAAGGTACTTGTTATGATTCAAGTTTTCAAAAGTACATGCAAGGCCCAAAGAAGTAAAGGCATAATTGGAATCAGGATTTACCCAGCACACTTGATCTGAAACTTATGTCCGGAACCATTATCAGAGTTATCTATGTATCTATGTATCTACCTATCTATATGCCCTGCCTGTATTAGGGCTTTAACTCAGGGCGTAGGTGATGTCCCTTAGCTTTACTGGAACTTTACCACTAAAGCCATTCTTCCCTTTCTAGCTGTTTGGTGGTTATTTGGAGATAAGAGACTCACTGACTTCTATCTCTGAGCTGGCTTCAAACCTCCATCCTCAGATCTCAGCCTCCTGAGTAGCTAGGATTAGAGGTGTGAGCCTCTGGCACCTAGCTATATATTCTACACTGAGGTCTTTGGGATATGGAATATCCACTGCACTCTCCCAGTTCCACTGCCCACCCACTCTCACTGCCAAGACCCTCTGTCACCAGCTCATGTCTAAAAACACAACACTCTTTCTACTGCCAAATTCAGCCTTCAGGAGCTTGAGGGAATGGGGGAGTCCAAAAGGCCAGGGTGGGGACCAGAGACTTGGAAGCAGGGCTGGAATGAGTCAATCAGTCAGCAAGTATTTATTTAGTGCTATGCAGCTTGGGGGATACAGAGAAATTATAAGACGCCATCCGGTCCCTGGATTTCTGGCAAGATTCCCTCCTGTAAGAACCAAGTCCAGATCTGGGGCCTGCCCAGCCCATGGAAAGCTGCCATGGTTTGTGAGACTGGCTGCCCAGTCTCTGTGTAGAACAGCAGGGAATGGTGGGTAAGAAAAGGAAGCAGAGAATGGACTAATTGAGTCCATGCCACACAGTACCAGTGGGCTATATTCTCATTCTGAACTTCAGTTCTCATAGCTGTACAATGAGAACCATCCAAGGATTTGCCCAATCCAGGTGTGCTAGCTACTGATCAGCTGGTGTGTCCAGCGCCTAGCATGTTGAAGGCCCAAGAAATATGGATTCTTATTAAGGGGCATTGGTATCTCAGATTCTCCTAAGTATTCTGCCTTTTGCTCTAGCAACTGCTCAGCAGAGGCATACTTGAGAGGTCTATGACAAGGTGCATATGTGCCTGGGGAGGACTTGGGGATGAGGGGGTGAGGAAAAGAGGTGGGACTGGTTTGCAGACACCCTTTATGAGCCTTTGAGTAGGAAAGCATTAATACCTGTGAGTAGGCTACCTACTCAAGAGGCTGAGATCTGAGGATCACAGTTTGATCCCGTCAGCTTAGACAGCAAAGTTCAGGAGACTCTTATCTCTAATTAAGCAGCAAAAAAAAAAAAAAAACTGGAATTGGAGGTGTGGCTCACATGGTAGTGCTCCAGTCTTGAGTGAAAAAGCCAAGTGAGAGCCAGAGATCTCGAGTTTAAGCCCCATCTCTCTCTCTCTCTCTCTCTCTCTCTCTTTCTCTCTCTCTCTCTCTCTCTCTCTCTCTCTCTCTCTCTCTCTCTCTCTCTCACACACACACACACACACACACACACACACACACAAATACATAAGAGTAACTAATCCAGCAAGGAACAAATCTGGAGGAGAAATATTCCTCTCCTCTGTTTTCAGGTAGACAATTCTGGAGTATGTTCCTCAGAAGTTCCAGCTAGATCAGATCTAGCCTCACTCATACCACCTCTCCTTGTGGCTCCCTCCCTCGCCTCTCTACTTGTTCCCTTCAGCTGCTGTGCCGTATGTGTGTGCAAGGAAGTTGGAGAGAGAGAGTCCCCAGGAAAAGACTTGGTGTAACATCATCCTGGTCATGAGTGTTCACTCAGCCTTGAGTTAGAACCTGGTTCTCCCAGGCACTGGCTATGATGGAAATGTTACCGAATATGTTTAATCTGTTTCATCATTAGTGAGATGGTGATGCTTTCTGGTGTCTGGTGCAGTAGACTGGGTTTTCCTGAAATAGAACTTGAGTTCAGGTTCCTGTGGCATGACTGAAGGGGAGGTTGTCCTGGAAAAGCCAGAGGAAAGTGGAAGAGGAAATGGAAAAGGAACAAAGCCAGGACATCAAGAAAGTGACAGCAACAGTGTCTTTGGATGAATCCCCAAGAGGGGGATGGCTGAGGTTTATCCATGGAGGTGGCTATTTAAGGATTCTCCCCCTGGGGATATAGTTTCCCAGACTTCTCAGGTCTTAATGCATCCATGTCTGGTAAGCTCTAGAAGGTAGCTTCTGCCAGTGGAAATTCAGGTCCAGGCTGATGGGAGTGAATGCACTCCAGGAACTGTGTGCAAGAGATGGTAAAAGTGGGCAATAGGGGACACAGAATGCCAGCAGGGTACCAGCCATGCTAGCATCGGCATATTAGTGTTGTCATTGTTGAACTATTTTTAAAGGTCTTCTGAGTTTTAGGCATTCAAAGTACCAACTACCTTGGGCAAGCTTTCTGAACTCTTTTTTAAAATTTGTTATTACAGTTACATGAATCAGGTAATGAGTAATGTGTACAGTTCTTTTTGAACCATGTCTCTCCTTCCATCATTCTCTCCAGGTCTTTCCCTCCCATCCCTCCCCACAAGATATCCAGTTCATTTTCTACATAGCGTCTAGTGATATGTATTTGTTCATCCTTGTTCCACTTTTTGTGTGCTCCCCACCCTCCTAAATACAATCTAACAAGCAAAACAAAAGGAAAAGAAAACAAAAATACCAATTGCAACTAACAATGCTTCTTATTTCCTTTTCTTGGAGCTCATTTCATAGAATATTATGGTATATGATCATCTGTACATAGCTATTGAGCTTTTGTCCACCACTCCTATTCATATCCTCCTTGGCCTCAATAGTTAATGACTGGGGTCTTATATAATTTATCATGTCCCATTATGTGCACACACACACACACACACACACACACACACACACACACACACATGTCAATCAATGTGGTTGCTTGTAGATTTATAGGCATATTATAGTTACAAGAAATCAAAGAAAGCCTGGGTAAATGGGATTGTATCAGATTGAAGAGCTTCTGCATGGCAAAGGTCATAGTTAGCAAGCTAAATAGAAAGCCCACAGATTGGGAGAAGACCTTTACTATTTATACAACAGACAGGTGTATCTAAAATATACATAAAGCTCAAAAAATTACCCACTGAAACAAATCCTCAAAGAAACAACCACCCCATTAATAAGTGGGCTAAAGACAGAGAGATTTCTTTGAGGAAGAAATAAGAATGGCCAATAGACATATGAAGAAAGGTTCAATATCTCTGGCCATAAAAGAAATGCAAATCAAAACAACATTGAAATTCTACCTTATCCCAGTTAGAATGGCCATTGTCGGGAAAACTAACAATAACAAATATTAGCAGGGATGTGGCCAAAAGAGAATGCTACTATACTGCTGGTGGGAATGTAAATTTGTTCAACCACTCTGGAAAGCATTATGGAGGTTCCTTAAAAAAGTAAACATAGAGCTTCCTTTTGACTCAGTTATTCTACTCCTGGGCATTTATGTAATGGACCACAAACCAGGCCAAAATAAAGCTACCAGCACAACCATGTTCATTGCAGCATTACTTACCATTGCCAAGAAGTACCTCAGTGGATGAGTGGATCAAGAAATGTGGTATATATACACAATGGAATTCTACTCATCTATCAGAAAGAATGATATTGTACCATTTGTAAGGAAATGGAAAAACTTGGAAAGAAGTAAGCCACAGCCAAAGAAATAAATGAAATATCCCAGCATCCCAAGGCTGGTAGGACTTGAACCCACAATCTGTGAAAGGAGTCACCAACATTCAGTCAATCAGTTAGGAACCTTTATTTGCCATGGTGTCTGACCACCACTATACCAAGACAGTGAAGACCAGCCCTGAAGTCAAATAGCTCCCATGGGGGGGGAGGAGGGAGCACTCAGGTGGTCAGTGGCAGTTTCATAATGGACCAAGAAGCAAGTTACAAAAGCATAACTAGCAGTTAGTGATTACAAATGACATCAAAGCAAAGTCAGGTGGCTGAGCCCAAACAATTTCTGCCAGACATCCTGGTGCCTAGGCAGGAAGACCCAGCTCCAAGGCTTGGAGGTGGGACAAGCCTTCCTTTGAAATGTAGATACCTGGCTCAGTGGAGTGTGAGCTAGGAGGGCTCTGCTTTAGCCCTTAGGAAAACAATACCTCCCAAAATGGCCTAGAGGTGAGACAAGCCATCCTTAGAAATGCAGATGCCTACCTCAGCCACCCTTATGCCTAACTCTCTACTTTATTCAAGTCTTTATCTTTGAAATTTAACATTGGGCCCTATTCTTAATCAATACAATGGTCAAGTTTCAATAACTGTCAGACTGCAGTTTTATTCTATTCCCAGCGTCAATACCTATGTTTCTGATGTTTCCTGGGCCTTGTTTGTCTCCGTTAAATTTCCTTGGTCTAATCAATACCCTATCTGCTTAATTTGACCTGGTCCTAATAATTTCACATTTTATATTCTTTCTTTTTTTGGGGGGAGAGGTGTTGTTAGCATCATGCCCACCTTTGGTCCTCAGCTCCACTCATACCTAAGCTCCTTCCAACCCTAGAGTTCTCACCATACACCTGGCCACTCCCTCTCTCTGCCCAGAACCACCTGAGCATGCACCTACCTCACTTCCTGCCCTCCAGACCCTCCTGCTACCTGCATAGGGACAGGTGCCATGTGCTCCCTCTCCTGGGAAGTATGGCCCCTCTAATAAACCTTATAATAGTCTTTCTCGTGTGCCTGCTTGCCTCCCGGTGGTCCTCTGGGATGGATTTGAAGGATCCTTTCAGTGGTCATCACACATAGGCTGCATGGTTTCCTTCACTTGGGGTAAGCATTCTGAACTCTTATTCACTAATTGTCACATAGCTCTAGAAGCTAGACTCATAACATATATGGATCTTCTCCCATTTGTCCACAGCAGCTCAAGGATCCCCCAGTCCCCAGCAACTCCAGGAAACTGCCTTATGGTGCCCTGAAGATGGTGATAGCAGTAATGCCTGCCTGATTTTTCCCCCTCTCCAAGTTCATCAGATTCTCTCTAGCTCTCTGGACAGGAGGATTATGTGCAAGAGGTGTTCAGGAAGGCCAGGCTGGAGTTGGGATGAATAGTGTCTTTGAGGTGAGAAGAGGTAGTGATCTCACACAAAAGCTGAAAGGAAGAATGTCAAACAGGTAGATATGTAAGTTTTATGACAATGGGTTGGAAGTGAGAAAGTAAAGTAGATAAAGCACAGGGAAGATGCCTATGCGCAGATGGTGATGACACATTCACTGGGAATGGAAAGAGGAGAAGTAGGTTCATAGTGAAAGGTAACACTAGTTTGGGGTCTTTACTCTTTGAAATCTTTGGATAATAAGCATTTAGAAATGTAGCTAAGCTGGTAGCTTTGTGAATCCTCGGGTAGGTCAAGTTGGTGAAGCTATGGTCCTCCAGGAGCTGAGCTAGACCTGCCATCATGGAGAAGGTCGGCTGTAGGAGCAGCTTGGCTACTGGGCAGAAATTGAGAATCAGCATATAGAAAAAAAATGGCTTTAACTTGGGTTCCTACAAGAGGGAACTTGGGCTCTCTCTCATTATGCTTATCCCGGTTTTCATCAGTCTTAATGTTGCTAGCAATGTAGTATTTAATACTGGACAAGAGTTTTGGAATGTTTATCCATGTTCATATTCTCTTTCTTTTATCAATCAAGACACATGGGTACAACTCTCAGTTGCTGGCACCAGTAGCACTTGCCTGATGCTTGTTGGGAATGATGATTTTCTATGAGCATCTAGTAACTACTGGTTAGAGGTAGTCAGTGACTGGTGGGTGGTTAGAGCCCCAGCTCTGTGTTCCTTGGGTGGCACCATCTCCATGTGCATGGGTTCCTTGAGTCCTCTGTTGGATGGCATTCTCATTGCATTCTGAGTTCCTAGGAGGTTCAGAGTTTCCTGTCAGGCAGTTTTAAGGTTCCCCCTTACTTCAGGTAGGTTGATGACTTCTCAGTAGCTTTGGACATGGACAGTCAAGGCCAATCCACTGTTCAGCTGTCAGAGCCTGAGGGAACTTTAATTACCAAACACATAGACATCATGGGAGACATTTCTAAGCTTTTCAAACTGTATGTGCCATCTGGAAAATCTCACAAAGTTTGGCCATGTGGTATGTTCCATGTTACATAACCCATGCTTAACACTCCTGCTTGTGTTCCCAGACACTCTGCAAAAGAAAAAAAAAAACAGGACTTCTTTTTTTTTTTTTTACTCCAAAGTATCTGGAGTCCTTATGAAAAACCTTCTCAAAGTGTTCGTGTTTATGCCTGAATTCAACATGTGAACTCTTTTTTGGGAGAGTTTTTCCTCTTGGAACACTCACGTGGGAAGAAGATCTTGGGTTCCCTGAAGATTCCTTACTCTTTGGCCTGCCCCTATGTCAGGTGGTAATCACTACTTTAAAACATTGAGATTAGTGCAGTAAAAAAGATTTATGAATATTAATTCTTTTTATAGCAGGTCATAATGTGAGCTGGAGAACAAACAGTATGGTTTCATTCCAGTGCTTTACTGCAAACAAGAATGGGGTTGCGTGTTGTGGAAAATATTAGTTGGAGATGCTGGTTTGAAAAACCAATTTGTTTAGAATGACTTTCTCATAACTTGCCAGACCTCCTGAATTTGTGAGAGTCTGTTTTGGAGAGGAAGGACCATCAATTTTATAGCTGTCATGTTGTTCCTAAGGAGCAGCTTTATCCAAAGAACTTATAAAATATAGTCTTTAAATGCAGGCCACAAAACAACAAGGTGGCTAGTAATAAGAAAGATGAGCCCTTCTGGAACTTTCTATAGCTATTTGTACTCTTACTGGCTGGTCATGTCTCTACAAAACTTTATCCTCAGTCCTTTGAAATGGTATTATCTGATGTTACCATGGTATTGGATCCAGTGGCCTCTACCACCATCTTTGTGGAACCTGACATCCAGAACTTGTTCTCCTTTCAGCTGTTCTCTTCCCTACATCAGTGACAAAAGTACTAGAAGGCTGTGTAACTATCATAAATGGGAATGACTAAGGTCAGACATCAGTGACTTATGCCTATGATCCTAGCTACTCGGCAGGCTGAGATCTGAGGATCACAGTACAAAGCCAGCCCAGCAGGAAAGTCTATGAGACCCTTATCTCCAGTTAACCACCAAAAAGCCAGAAATGGAATGGTGACCAAATGGTAGCACATTAGTCTTGAGTAAAAAAGCTAAGGGACATTGTCTAGGCCATGAATTCAAGACCCAGGATTAACACATAAAAAAGAGGAAAGATTGAATTTAGCAATGTTATTAGAAGCGGAATCCCAGCCTTTGTGTGACTTTGAGGGCGTCAATCTCAGGATCTTCATGGATACCATGGAGATAATGATAGAACTTACCTCCCAGGTACTTGGAACAGATAAATCAGTTACTGAGCATATAGTAACTGCTCAATGAATACATCTATTATTCAATTGTTGCATGGCCAAGGGTAAGTCTGCCCCTGCCTACCAACTTGTTTATGGTACTTTTGAGAGCTAACACTTGGAGAAAGGCATCAATTTCTCTCTTTAGAGTTTATTTCTTAATTAAGAAGTCATTTCCTATCCCCAAGTCATAAAAATGTTGTCTACATTTTCTTCATTGTTTATACTTTAAACTTTCACAATTACTTATTATTCCATAGAGAATAATAGTTATTCTTGGACTTATAATTGTGTTGGTCAATAAACAGAAACAGAGTACAGGTGTTTCTCAGCTTATGATGGGATTTCATCATGATCCAACATAGTGTGTTGAAAATTCCACAAATCAAGAATGCAAGATAAATAGAAAGCCCACATTTTGGGATAAGATCTTAATTAGCTATACAATGGACAAGGGCCTCATATCTAAAATATACTTAGAGCTCAAAAAATTAAATCCTCAAAGAAACAACAACCTCCTTAATAAGTGGGCTAAAGACTTAAAGAGAGACTTCTCTGAAGTAGAGATAAGAATGGCCACATGAAGAAGCATTCAACTTCTCTGGCCATAAAAGGAACGCAAACCAAAACAACATTGGGATTCCACCTCACTCAATTAGAATGGCCATTATCAAGAAAATTAATAATAACAGATGCTGGTGAGGCTGTGGCCAAAAGAGAATGCTACTACTGTTGGTGGGAATGTAAACTTGTTTAACCACTCTGGAAAGCATTATGGAGGTTCCTCAGAAGATTAAACATAGACCTTCCCTATGACCCAGCAATCCATTCCTGGGCATTTACCCAAATGACTACAAACAAGGCCACCCTAAAGCTACCAGCACAACCATATTGATTGCAGCATTACTTACCACAGCTAAGATATAGAATCAACCCACATGCCCCTCAATAGATGAATGGATAAAGAAAATGTGATATGTGTGTGTATGTGTATATATATATATGTGCGTGTGTGAGTGAGTGTATGTGTGTATATATACATACATGTAATTCTATCCTTCCATCAGGAAGCATGACATTGCTCCATTTGTAAGAAAATGGAAAGACTTGGAAAAAATTACATTAAGCAAGCAAGCCAGACCCCAAAAAACATAAGCTGCATAGCTTCCTTCATTTGTAATAATTAGAATACATCTAGGATATTCTTAGCAGAGGATCACAATAGCTCAATAGCTATGTGCATATGACAATATAAAATGAAGCTAATTGAAATGAACTCCAAGAAATGGAAACAAGAGGGTTTTTTTTTAGTGTACTGTTTGCAGTTATTTCTTTTTTATTTTCTCTTTGGTTTATTCCCTGTTGTCACTGTTTTTTTCATTTCAGTACCCTTTGTCTTATATGTAAGTTTATCTGATTTGGGGAAGGAAGGAGAATCACAGAAACAGTGGGACAAAGGGTGGACCAAACACAACAGTGACACTCACTAAGACACTATGTTGGAAATTAACCTTACAACTTGGTGGGAGGGTAGTTGGGGTGGGAGGGAAGCAGGAGAATATGAGGGAGGGGGAAACACTATTCAGAAAGAAATGCAGTCATTACCTTACTTATGCAACTGTAACCCTTCTGTAAATCACCTACACAATAATTTTTTTTTAAGTTTGTAACTGAGCATCACAGCTTAGCCTGGCTTGTTTTATGCAGCCTCAGAACACTTAATATCAGCCTACAGTTTTGGCATCATTAGAGAGCATTGTTCTGCATATGGCTCAATTAGAAAAAGATCAAAATTCGAAGCACAGTTTCAATTAAATGTGTATTACTTTCCCACCACAGTAAAGTCCAAAAATACTAAGTCAAACCATTGTAAATCAGGGATCATCAGTAATTTTACTTGGTGTGAGGTAGAAATTTAATTTAAATTTTCCATAAAGTGAAGCTATATATCTACCAAATAATCATTTCTTTGTGCTGCTGATTTGTGTTGCTGTCTGTAAAATAGCCAATTTCCCAAAGTCCCCCAGAAGTCTAGTCTGCCCTCTTTGTCCACTGTCCTGCTTTCCTTATCACACTGTCTTAATCAGTACTGTGTTTAAGATGTCTAAATGCATGCCCCCCCAAAAAAAAACCCTTAACTCTTCTTTTTCTAAATATTCTTTGCTATCTGTGAACTTGGTATTTTGTCCGTGAGATATTTTAGAATCCATTTTGGAGGAAGAAAGGAATGCCTGAATTGTAAATTTAAATTACATTAATTTTATTATTATGAATGTTTACAACTTAGCCATTCCTATAATGCTAGTTACTTGAAGGTAGAAATCAGGAGGATCACAATTTGAAACCAGCTCAAGCAAAAAGTTAATAAGACCTCATCTCAATTAATAAGCTAGGAACGGTGGTTCATACCTCAGATAGTGGTTCAAGACCAATCTCAGACAAAAACAGGAGTCTTTATTTGAAAATTTTCAAAAAAGGACTGGAGGGCTGACTTTCATTTCTAGGAAGAGAAAATGGAATTTGTTATGCCATTATAGATATAAAATATTCTCATGCCGGGCTGGGAAGATGGCTCAGTGTTAGAGTGCTTGCCTTGCATGCATGAGGCCCTGGGTTCGATTCCTCAGTGCCACATAAGCAGAAAAAAAAAAAGCCAGAAGTGGCGCTGTGGTTCAAGTGGTAGAGTGCTAGCCTTGAGCTGAATAACTGAGGGACAGCACCCAGGCCCAGAGTTCAGGCCCCACAACTGGACCCACCCCAAAAAAATATTGTCATGCCATTAAATATAAATTTAAACTCTAGACATTATGTGTAAAACACATAAGAAAAATCAGCTAGGGAATTTGGGGTCCTAAGAATTACATGGTAGTAAGTTCCTTGTTTTTGTTTGTTTGGTTGGTTTTCATTGTTTATCTGTACAGGGACTTCCACTCTGCTTGGCTTTTTCACTCAAGGCTGGTGCTCTGCCAATTGAGCAACACTTCCAATTTGTTTTTGTGCTGGTTAATTAGAGAGAAACATCTCATGGACATGTTTTTGTCCTGTGCAGGCTTCAAGTGGAGATCTTAGCTTCCTGAGTATCTAGGATTATAGGCATGAGCCACCAGTAGTGGCTCTGGGTTTTCTTTTTTGCTTTATATGTCCTCGAGTTGAAGCTAAAGAAACTGGCAACCTGGAGAAATTGACAGACATCAGTAGAAAAAAATATGAACAAAAAATGCTTTTCTTAGTCAAAATACTACAAAAGGTACATCCATCCAAACAAGACAACATTTTCCGTATCATAACTGCTCTATCCTGGCTAGACATCACAGAAAAGAAAGTGACCTAAGTCCATTCAGGCTAGCAAATGCTGAGTGGAGACATCTCATGTAATAAGGTACTCAAAGTGATTCCTTATTACAGAGAAGACTGAACAAGGAACCAAAATTATTGCAAATTCTCCTTGTCATGGTGATAGTAAGGCATCTGCACTAGAGTGATATCAGAAGATGCCTGGTAGAGAGTCAGATAGCTCACCATCACTTAGTAGTGATGAGACCATTATCCCCTGATGTCAGTAAGGCCAGTGGGGAGCCGAAATGAAGTACTTCTATCCCTATCACCTGGGCAGGATTAGCAGGGATGAGGACTCACAATCACACCTTGTGGTGCCAAGTGCTACTTCTTTCCTTAGGTGTGAACAGAAGCCATGTAAGAAGTGTGGACTTCCTGTCACTAATAAGGCAGTGCCATGACCCCACTGGAGTGGTATCACAGAAAACAAAGGCTGAAACAGTTTCTAAAAGAGTGAACATGTAAAGGAGATACAAGTGAAGCTTTTAAAATTTCCAAATATAATTGTAAGTTTCAAGCAGTAAGAACTCAATGGATGGGCCCAATAGCAGAGTAGAAGACTGGGTTGAAAGGAGACTTACATAAATAAGTAAACCTCCTCAAGACCTGTGGGGCCTAACATTTATGTCATGAGAGAAGAGGAAGGACAGCAGAATAAGGCAGAACTGCAAAGACACTCAGAAAAATAACAACAAATGCCTTCCTAAATGTAAGACATATGCCTATAAACTCAAGAAATGGGGAGATCCCAAAGAAATCCACACTAAGAAACCTCACCCTTCTGAAAAGGAACACAAAACTGAAAAATCTACAAAAACAAAACAGCACTTTCTTTTAGTGTAAAGGTGTTTCCATGCTTGTAAAGTTTCCATCAACAATCACTGGGGATGTGGAGAAGCAACACAATATCTTTCAAGTTCTAAAAGAATTATTAACCTAGAACTCTATACCCATAAAACTACTCTTCAAGGAATTACGGAAATTATGACATTCTCATAGAAAGGAAAATTGTCACCAAAAGATCTATATTACAAAAATGTTATTAAAAAGTGGGGTGGGCAGATGTCCACAGCTCATCCCTGTAATCCTAGCTGCTCAGAAAGCTGAGAACTAAGGATCGTGGTTAGAAGCCAGCTTGGACAAAAAGTAGGTGAGATTCTTTATCTGTAATTAACCACCAAAAAGCCTGAGATCAAGCTCAAGAGGTAGAGTACTTGCTTTGACCAGAGAAAGCTAAAGGACAGTGACCAAGTCCTGAGTTCTAGCCTCTAGGTTTAGCGCGCACGCACACACACACACGCACACACACACACACACACACACACACACACAAGCATGCACGCACACACACATGCACACAAAACACTAAAGTTCTTTAAACAGAAAGCAAGTCATAGAAAAGGGAATTTTAAAATTAAAAATTTTAAAAAGAGAATTTTACAGACAGTAAAATTACGGGTAAGTAAGATGGGTTTCCTTCTTCCTTTTGGGTTTATGAATTACACTTGACAGAGAAACAAGAATTCTAATGGAGTTCTAAATGTGTATAGAAAATATTTAAAGCAATTATTTCATGCTAAGCTGTTTTTATTATAAACTTGGATATAAAGAGGGTAGGGGTTCTCTAGTAGAACTGGTAAAAACACTAATGATGATAAATTGTGTATACATAATATGAAACATCAATAAATCACCAAGGAGATAAAACAGAAGATATTCTGCAATGCCATAAATAAGTAATATATTATTCTAAAACTGTTTAAGTAATCCACAAAAAAGACCTAAAAAAGAAAACAGAAATGAATAGCAGAGAGAGAGCATGTAACAGAAAACACAAAAAATAATATACAATATAATGCATATATGAAATATTTATTTTAAAGGCAGGAATAATATTAATATCAGGTTGATTATTTCAAATTAGGAAAAATGACCAGAGACATAGAAGAACATTATATAGTATTAAAAACTATCATCTCAAGAGAATACAGCCATTCTATACCTATATAAACAAGAGAGCTGCAATATGTAAGCAAAAGCTGGTAGAAATTAGCAGGATGTGATAGTTCATACCTATAATCCCAACACTTTGGAAGTAGAGGCAAAATGGTTGAGAGTCCCAGCAGATTTGGGGCTACCAATTAAGAACTTGTCTCAAAAAATTTATAATAATGACAACTGATAGAGCTGAAAGGAGAAATGGAAAAATGCACAATTACAGCTCAAGACTTCAACATCTTCTTTCATAAATTAATAGAACAGTAGACCCCCAAATCAGCAAAAACAGAAGATTTAGTAATGACACCAAGTAATAAGATCTAATCAGCAATGATAGAATATTGGACCTATCAACAGAAAAGTACATATTCTTTTCAAACCTCATGAAGTATATGTATACCATGTGTATACCATGTATACCATGTATACTCTGTGCATACCATGATACACAGCATTCTGGGAAATAAAAACAGGCATCATCATTACAATGGACTAAAGTTAAAAATCAAAAACCGAAATAACAGAAACATCCCCAAACTTTTGGAAAGTAACAAGTAGATTTCTAAGTAACTCACAGTCAAAATCTCAAAGGAAATTTTTTTTAAAAGCACAGGATTAAAATGAAAACACATCAAAATTTGTCATCAATAGGTGAAAAAACTGCCACATCCATTTTGTGTAATATGACTAAGTAATAGAAAGGAATGCATTATTGACATACATACAAATTATGTGAATGTTCATAGACTTATGCTGAATGAAAAAGCCAGTATCAAAAGGTGATATATTCTGATTCAATTTATTTGATGTCTGTGTTTTTGCTCATGGCTGGTCCTCTTGAGCCACAGTTCCACTTTTTGTCTTTTTGCTGATTAATTGGAGTCAAGAGCCCAAATGATTTGTCTTCCTGGGGTGATTTCAAACCAAACTTCTCAAGTCTCACCTCCTGAGTAGCTAGAATTATAGGTGTGAGCCGTGGGTATTTGGCTTACATGATGTTTTTGCAATTACAAAATCATAGAAATGGTAAACAGATTAGTAGTTTCAGAGATTATGGATGGAAAGGAGAAAGTGGGGAAATGGGCATGACTAGAAAGGGGGCATGTGGCACCCTTGTAGTGATGTAAGGTCCCAATTGTATCATTGTCAATATTCTGGTTGTTATATAGTACTTCAGGTTTGCAAGATGTTGATACTGGGGAGTTGGGAAAAATATACACTCTTTTCAAAACCTCGTTGCAAACTGGGTATGTAGGTACACACTTATAATCCCAGGTAATTAGGAGGCTGAGGCTGAAGAACCATGAGCTCAAGGCAGCCTTATAAAGCCACCTATAAAGACAAATAAACAAATGTAAAAATCCATCTTGGCGTACAAGAATCATCTATCAAGGCAGTGGTATCAAAATGCTGTAAAAAGAGGTAGACAGAGTTATTTACTCCCAAAGTGCATTTTATTGGGAATTTACAGACAGAACTGTGGTCTTGGATAACAAGATATGAGAATGCTTATATCTCAAGGCAGCAGGAGATGGTTTCTAAGGTAGATAACAGTGAGCTGTGATCAACTAGCATGCATCTGGACTTCCTCAGAAATTATTGATAGGTTAGTTAAGAACAATTTGGGCATTAGTTTGGTGGTGGATACACCACACTGGGCTGAATGACTTTGTTTGTCCTATAGGGCTTATGACATGTGCCAGGGATACCTTGCAGCAAAGATGCTGGAAGTCATCTCAAGCTGGATTCCTACATGTACTGTGTTCCCTTTGTTAAATTACACATGAATCTATAATTGTTTCAAATTAAAACTTTAAACAACAATAAAGACCAACAACAAAGTGCTGGTAGTTCACACCTGTAATCTTAGCTATGGAGGGAGGCTGAGATACAGAGGATCATCATTCAATATCAGCTTACATATTGCAGCTATCCTTGTTTATATAGATATAGGA
This sequence comes from Dipodomys spectabilis, assembly GCF_019054845.1. Lineage (NCBI taxonomy): Eukaryota > Metazoa > Chordata > Mammalia > Rodentia > Heteromyidae > Dipodomys > Dipodomys spectabilis. The sequence goes on from NW_024870731.1 coordinate 3,787,322, forward strand.
TGGCTGTATTTTCTTGAGATGTTGATTTGTTAATACTATATAATGTAACAAGGCTTGACAAGAATTGTACTCCTTACCTTACTCATGTAACTGTAACCCCTCTGTGCAGCATCTTTACAATAAAATAAACTTTTAAAAATACTATGTAAGGGGCTGGGAAGGTGTCTCAGTGGTAGAGTGCTTGCTTTGCATGCATGAGGCCCTAGGTTCGATTCCTCAGCACCACATAAGCAGAAAAAGCCGGAAGAAAAAAATAATACTATGTAAAACTGGGTGCTGGTGGCTCACTCCTATAATCCTAGCTACACAGGAGGCTGAGATCTGAGGATTGCAGTACAAAGCCAGCCTGGGCAGGAAACTCTGTGAGACTCATCTCCAATAAACCACTAGAAAACCAGAAGTGGCACTGTGGCTCAAGTGGTAGAGCACTTGCCTTGAGCTGAAGAGCTGAGAGACAGCGCCCAGGCCCAGAGTTCAAGCCTCACAATGACCAAAAAAGTACTATATAATGTTCCTCTTTGTCTCTGGTCATCTTTCCTACTTTGAAATAAGGCTGTGAGACTCCATATCTACCAAAAAGCAGAACTAAAGGCACGACTCAAGAGGTAGTCAATCTGTAAACCAGCAGAGCAATCAAGTTAATTAAGCAAATGAGTTCAAATGGACATTTTTCCTTTTTTTTCTTTTTTCCATATTATCATAGAGGTGATGTACAGTTTCCTAAGTCAGGTAATGGGTACAGTGTTAATCCTTCCCTTGCTTTCTCCCAGCTTTTCCCTCCTACCTTCATCCACAAATTGTATAGTTGATTTTCAACGAAGTGTCTAGACTACCACTGCTTTGTCAATAGACATTTTTTTTTATCAGAATACAATTTGAGTAACTTTTTATGCTGTTTTACCAACTTTGTATTATTAAATGTGAAATAATATTTTTTCCAGAACAAAATTGGTTGGTTAATAAATCTGATTTAACACATTCTGGTTATGTTCCCCACTTATAGGAAAGACTAATGTAGGCACTTCCTCTACTCCCAGAGCAGTTGGTCTGCTCAGACTTCCTGACTCATTGTCTACAGCCCTCTCCCCTTAGTCATTCAGAACTGGAGGACATTCTGGGTGAGAACACTCTTCCATCCCACTAACTCAGCTTTATCCACATAATTGAAGGGTATTAAGGAAACATATATAATCCAGTTTCCTCTGTTTACAATGGTGATTCATACCATGCTTATTAGAGATGAAATTTAAGAAATATAGAAAATATTAGTTTAATAAATTAGGCATACTAAAGACTTGTAAAAGGAAGCAGAATAAAAATAAAACAGTAACAACTCATTTAGAAACTTTACTGACCAGATACTTGATGTCTGAGAAGGATAGTAGAATGGAAAAATCTTTAGAAACATTTATACAGAATAGCCATTTGTGACAGTAAGTTCCTCATACCATTTCTTGATTCTGTCAGATTCATTTTGTTCTGATGTGTGAGGCTCATTCAAGGCAAGGTTTCATTGGAATTTTGCTCTTTCACAACTATTTACAGTTCCTTACACTCCTGAGCATTCTACCTTTACCTGTACAATCTTATGAAGGCTTCGTTAGGGAAACGTGCTATCACGTGACTTATAGATAAGAAAGGGCAAATAGGGAATAAGCCACTTACATTGCACCCAATACATTGTGTTTACATTTCTTATTGGAAGTCCCTGGACCTCTGAAATCCCATGTGATCTTCTTTTTCCCATTCTCTAAGTAGGTAGGTGGTCATTGGTTATAGCTGATGCTTGTAACTTGAGTTTGTTCTGATCAAGGAGGAGGTGGCTCAAACACTACTGCCTACAGTGGAGGTGTTGGTGGTATAGAGAGAGGCGGCTTTCAGCCCCAAGCTAGTGTCTGTTTCTAGTCTGGTGTTGTTCATTCATATTGGGGAGACTGCATTTTCTGGAGTGTGCAGAGTAATCAGGATGACATTACTTCTGTTGCTTATTTTTCAGGTTTTTTTTTTTTTTTTTTTTTTGTCATTTTAGAGAGTAAAAAATGGGTCAGAGAAAGACCCAGGTAGCACATCACTGCCTTTAGAACTGGATCACTCAAGGAAGGCATGAAGGAAAAAACATCAGAGACAGAATACTCAGCCTAAAATATGGTGACCTCAGATAGGGTACACTTGGCAATGATCAGGAAGAAGGAGGAAACAGGGTAGTCATGACCTCATGAACATCTTCCCTGAAGACAATCTCATTCAGATCATTTTATAAACACACGGGAACCTAGAAAAACATCAAGATACATTGGAAGGTAGAACTGACTCCTCAAGGACAGATTATCTGGCACTAGGTTCATAGTGATTTAGCGGTTAGTATGACCCTCTTTCTCTATCTCTAGCTTGCTAATTTAGTATGTGATTTAATTTGGTACATGAATACACTCACATTGTTTTTTAGCAGCTTTAATATTTCCAGAGCTTTATGAATTACATTAACACTAGTCCTGACAATTTTCCTTTCAAGTATCCATTTTAAATATGGGATCATCAAGGGTTAGAGTGATTAAGTGGTTTATGCAACATCAACTGGTTAAATATAGGTCTATCATGAAACACTAGGTTGTATAGCCTCACTACTGGATATCTTGGGCTTAATATCAATGAAAACAGGAGTCTTGTAGATGGATGGGCATTCCACACAGGAGTCCCACTGAAAATTCATCGGAGCACTAGCTATTGACCATGACTGTCAGTGATCATATCTTAGTCTGCAGAGAGAAGGGGAAGAGGTGTTTCTTAAGGGTAGCAGTCTTAAGCAGACAAGGCCACACCAGTCCATCCCATATCTCTGAGAAGTGACATATCAGTTGAGAAATGATCCTGATACAATCTTCAAGCCTCTAGGCCTTGCTTCACTAACAATCTGTAGCAATTCTTGCCAGAGCTTGGACTCCAGATAACTAGGTTATTGTCTCCTTGACAGGAACAGATAACAAACTTGTTTTTCCCAGACCTACCACCTGAGACCAATCTCAATCTGCCCACTTCTTCCTTCCTCTGACCTGAGAACCAGTACTCATTGATGGATAACAAGATTGCCAGTACCCAAAACCCAATTCCAATCTGTCTGGTCAGGTTAATCCAGACCAATTTCCTTGTAGAATAGTTGCTCAGAAAATGGATTTTGTACATTTATGGAGCAAGAATTTACCACTCTCTTAAAGGAATGATACAAGAAAAAAAAGAATAGAAAATGGGGTTCTGTGTGAGGCAGAAATTAGTTTGGGTGATATGTAATGTGTATCGCCTACATAGAAGTGGCAAAATTCATTTAGCTTGAAATAAACGGTTACCATTCATAATTAAACTTTCAAAGGGTTGTCTGCTGATTGAAAAACATTATCCCCTGCTCTTGTTTCCAGCTGTATTTGGAGCTGATTGGCTTATTTAGGGGCAATATGCCTTTGATATTTGAGTCTGGCATTCATTCTAACTTTAAACAGACATGCTGGGAAGAGGAAGTTGGGCTGGTGATGTGCTAATTCTTGTTTGTGATTTACCCCTAAGGAACTATAAGAAACCTGTAACTTATTGTACATTAAGAACTGAAACTGGAGACAGCCACATCTGGTTTGTTGGCTGGTTCTCTCTACCCTTAAAAAAATAAAACAACAACCAAAAACTCTTAAGCAAGATAGTTTGATTATAATGGTTATCAGGGATAAAAGTTTGGAGGCTAAAACACCCCAGAAAGAAAAGTTGAGCACTCCTGCAAAGAAGACTTGCAAGCACCAGTAAATGAAGAGAAAAATTTTAGGGTATATTATGGAATGTCTGAGAGACATTGCCCGCCAAGGTAAAGCTTTTAAATGCATTCAAGCTTTTAAATGCATTCAAGCTTTTAAATGGGAAGCTGCCTGGCTCTGATTGGTACCAGTGTTCGGTCTCTTATGGGGCCCTAGCCCCAAAGGAAGACGATGAAGTGGGTTAAACTCAGGAAAATCAGCTTATGTAAGGTCAGCATTACAATATTTGTGGGCCCTGCTGCCAGTGATACATATGAAAATACACATTTTATGACTATATTGGCATATAGTTACACGTTCATACTATATATGAAAGCACAGACACATATACCAGTTTAAGAATCAAAATTTACATTAATTGAATGCATGCTTTCAAAAGAATCAAGTTTCATGCAAAACATCCCTACTGAACAAAATAGAAAGACAGTAGTAAACCATATTACAGCTTTCTGAAGCCCTCACATTAGCCTCCATGGGATTCTCGGTGCTGCTGGTAGTGTAGATGGAGGGACCTGGAGCAGAAGCCCTGAGTCTTGGGTTCTGATCTTGCCTATGTAGAAGTGTAGACTTTTTTTTTGTCATGGGGCTTGAACTCTGGGCCTAGAGCACTGTCCCTCCGCTCTTCAGCTCAAGGCGAGAGCTCTACCACTTGAGCCACAGCACCACTTCCAGTTTTCTGGTGGTTTATTGGAGATAAGAGTTTCACAGACTTTCCTGCCCAGGCTGGCTTTAAACCGTGACCCTCAGATCTCAGCCTCCTGAGTAGCTAGGATTACAGGCGTGAGCCACTGGCGCCTGGCAAGTGTTGACATTTTTTTATCTCATTAATGGGATATCTCTGAGTAGCTAAAGAGGGGAATATTCTGATTACTGGCAGAGAGAAAGAGTTAATCTTCTGTGTTATGTTAATGTATGTTTACCTTGAGCAGTATTGAAAATCTGAAACTGACACATTGAAACTGTAGTTCCAGTGTTATTGATAAGTATCAAAGTTTAAATAAATGAAACCAAAGGTAGATGAACTAATGAACTGTCTAGTATCTATGAACAACATAGCTAGGAGAGATTCTCAAAGTGATGTTTAAATGGCTTTCAGTTCTGGCTGGGTGCTGGTAGCTCACACCTGTAATCCTAGCTACTTTAGCCTGAGATATGAGTATTGTATTGTGGTTTGAAGTCTAGTTAGGTAGAAAAGTCCATGAGACTCTTATCTCTTCAGTTAACCAACTGAAGAGCCAGAAGTAGAGCTGTGGCTCAAGTTGAAGAACATTAGTCTTGGGTGAAAAAGTCAAGCAAAGAGGGTAAGGGTCTGAGTTCAAGCCCCAGTACTAGCATTAAAAAAACCACACACCAGGAAAGCAGTATGGAGGTTCCTCAAAAGACTCCACATAGAGCTCCCCTATGACCCAGCAATCCCACTTTTTGGCATTTACCCAAATGATCACAAACAAGACCACACTAAAGCTACCAGCACGACTATGTTTATCACAGCATTATTTACTATAGCTAAGATATGGAACCAACCCAGATGCCCCTCAGTAGATGAATGGATCAAGAAAATGTGGTATATCTACACAATGGAATTCTATGCCTCCATCAGAAAGAATGACATTGGCCCCATTTGTTAGGAAATGGAAAGGCTTGGAAAAAATTCTATTAAGTGAAGTAAGCCAGGCCCAAAGAAACACAGGTCCCATGGTTTCCCTTATTTGCAATATCTAGTATATGTCTGAGTCAAGCAGAAAAGGTCAGATAAGGTGATGTTAGGGAAATGAACCCTAAGATATGTATTCAAATGTTTTTTTCTTTCATGTGATTGTTTCTAACGCATTTATAAGATTATTTCTTTGTTGCTTTGCATGTCCCTCCCCCATAGTATAACCCCTGCTTTCACTGTATCTGATGTCGGTATAATTTGTGGAGGAGAAGGGGAAAAACAAATAGTTTAAATAGGGATACAGGTGGACCCATTGCAACAATGAGAAGTACAAGTCGTTATGTCGAAAACGAACTTTACAACTTTGGTGCAGGGGGAGGGAGGAGAGAATTCGGTGGAGGGGTTGGGGGGAGGATGGGAAGGGATGGGAAGGGGAAACAAAGGAGGAGACCGCAATGCTTGATAAGAAATGTACTCATTATCTTGCCCATGTAATTGTAACCCCTCTGTATGGTATTTTCACAATAAAAACAAAAAACACACACACACAAAACCACACACCAAGAAATGACTTCCGGTTGGGACCACAATGATTGACAGGGATCACTTGACTCTTGCTATTATTATTTATGCCAACTTATACATAACACGTTTTTTTTCTAGTAAGCATGCTTTTAAGGAGAAATAGTAATAAATCTATTTTTGAGTCCTTCTACTTCCCCCAAAATTGAAACTCATAAATGGCAAGCCAAGGCAACAGGGGTAGACTGCAAAGAACAGAGGCGTTGGGAGCTGATAGGATTGATATGGCTAGCTCTTGGCTCTGCTCCTTGCCAGTGCTGTTTTTAGGTGATACAGATACTGTCTCTAGCTTCAGTGACCATCTGGAAAGTTAGGAGCATGGCAGTGCCTTCAGAATCACTGTGGATAATGCCAGTAGAGAAAAAGTTCATGTCCCAGACTTCCTCCCTTCCCTACCCTCCTCCTTCCGCCTTCTTCTTGATCTCACCTTCCCCTCACTCTCCTTCTCTCCCTCCCTTTCCCTCTTCCTTCCCATCTCCTTTCCCATTTCTATGCCACTCTCCTCTCCTCGTTTTTACCTTTGTGTTTTCAACATTCTCCATGGCCTCTTATCCTAGCCACTCCATTTTCTTTCTTGCTCTGTTTCTTTCACTTGTCTTTGAGATATTCCTTTGACTTTGATTAAACTCAAGAATCTGGAGTCCTAAAAATAGTGAGGATTAATTCCCAGGGAACCTTATTTTTTTCAGTTCTTACTCTTTTTAAGCCCTTGATGACAGTAGCCTCTTATTTCACACAATGTTTCCTTTCCCATAGTCAGCCATCTTGGCCTCTAGTCAATGAAACATTGATTTTTTTTTTTTTCATGTTATGGATGAAGAGGCTAGCCAACTGAAAAAGATCCAGTAGCAATTGAAATGAATGGTGCTATATTTTTAGCTCTTCTGAAAATGATTTTTCATTTAATAGATGCTTTTGACTCTAGTCCAGCCCAGAACAAAGCAGGGCTAAACTTGCTTGAGAATCACAATGCAGTGAAACTGGGATTTATCAGGAAAATCTTTTGTGATGAGATTTCCAGTTCAAGTCCATATTTCCAGGTATGGGAAGTGTTTTCTCAGGAGTTTAATGAGAGTGCCAACAGGGTAGGTGCTTGCCTGATTTTAGCAGGTAAATAGATTTGTGGTATCTCATCACACGTGGGTTTCATTGACTCTACTGTTGTTAGTGATGTGGGATTAAGAAGACGTTGAAATGAACTCACTATGTACTGGTTGTAGAGAGAAAATCTATTACTCACATGGATAGGTGTTAGTGAGTGAGCTTTGACTGTAGCACTGTATATCTCCTGGGAATTGCAGCACCTGGAAAAGAAGCTGTTTCTGAAGAAGAGAGGCAAAACCATTTATGAAAACACCAGCCTTGATTTGGGAGCACAGGAGATGGTGGTAAGAAAGTAATGAGAAGCAAATAAAATGTAAGGAATTAAATTACCACTTTTGAACTTCTCATGTACCCTGGCTATGTCATTAATGGCTATCATTTCATCCTCTTAAGAGACCCTTAAACAAGAAGGTGTTCTCTCTGGGCATCCTTATCACAACTTTTACCAATTTTACAGATGAGGCTACTAAGGTGGACAGTTTAAATAACTTACCTGCTGTACACACACTCAGTATGTAACCACTCAGGCAATCCCTTTAGCTGTAGACACATTATTCTTCTAATTTTTTCTACCTAGATACAAGAATAGAGAACGTTTATATTATTTCTTTCAAAAAATTGATGTCATTATTTTAAAGCAGAAGTATTAGCATTTTGTTGTTAACTCTAACTCTGCTGTGAATGACAGTGCAACCATCCATAAATATAGAAGGCCAAGAGGTGGACAGTGTGGTGGAAAGGTTTGTTTAAGATGGAACCTACCAACAGCAGTCTGCTCTGGCATTGGATGTGCCTAATGCACCCTTCCAGGCTCAACATTACAATTATCACAGCAAAGCCATCCAAAGTCCTATAAACATGACATTCTCATACAAAACTGCTTAAACAAAAATAAACAGAAGGAAATTATTAAGTATTACTTGTGTCTAATTTGGAATTCACCATAGACTAAAATCATTGTTTATAAAAGTGCTGTCTGGGTGCCAGGTATTTTCAATGAGATTCCCAACATACAGGAAAAATACAAGAAGCATGTTTTCCATTTGAATGCCAAAACCCAGAGAAGTTACCATATTAAAAAACCCAGTTCCTTGTTTATATAAATGCCAGGTGTTTATAAAATATCATAGTTCATAAATATTGTTTCCTCATAAAAATCGTTTCCTCTAAGATCCTCTCCTCCTTGGCCCATGTCTTCAACATGGTACCAGGGAACGTGCCAGAATCTGCATCACTTTGAAGATGAAAATCAAGGATGTAGTGTGTGTGTGTGTGTGTGTGTGTGTGTGTGTTTAAGTCAGTGCATAAACCACTGAGAATAATGGAGACAAGCCAAAGACAAAGAAATGGACCTTGACTTTTTAGGAGCTTCTAGTGAGGAGAAAAATCCTCCAGAGATACTCCTTGTTGGGAAAAACTTGCATCAAAATGGAAGCAAAACTTAATTGCTTCTTCAGGAGCCAAGCTGGTCCTGGACTATAATGGGGATGGTTTTTGATTTGGACATCTGTGGCAAAGGCTCCATCAAGATGTACAGTGGTTGGATTCTCTTCCCACCTGGAATGTGATCCATAGATCTACCCCACCCTACATCCTCACTAGAACACCTTTAGGTTGGGGAGGGGCTTGCTTTTAGAGTCAAGAAGGAAATTGTGAAATTGGAGAGATTTGAAACCAACAATTTAATGAGACATCTGAACCTCCTTGAAAAAGAGCAGCAAGATGAACTCCAATCCAGTAGACAGAATGAAATAATTAAAATTAAATCAGAATTAAATGAATTAGAATCCAAAAAAAAAAACCATAGAAAGAATCAACAAAACAAAGAGTTGATTCTTCAAAAAAAATTAACAAAACTGACAGATGCTCAGCAAATCTTATCAGAAAAAGAAGAGAACACACCCAAATAAATAAACTCAGAGGTGAGAATAGAAACATCACCACAGAAACAACCAAGATTCTTCAATGAAATTGAAAGAGAAAGTTCACTACCGAACTCATTCTATGAAGCCATCATAACCCTCATCCCAAAACCAGGCAGGGACTCATCAAAGAAAGAGAACTATAGACCCATTTCTTTGATGAACTTTGGTGCAAAACTTCTCAACAAAATTTTGACCAATCGACTTCAATAATTCATCCAAAAAAATCATACACCAAGATCAAACAGGATTCATTTCAGGGATGTAAAGCTGGTTCAATATATGCAAATCAATTAATATAATTCATCACATCAACAGGAGCAAGGATAAGAACCACATGGTTATCTCAATAGATGCAGAAAAAGCATTTGACAAGATCCAAAACCCCTTTATGATGAAGGTTCTGGAAAAATTAGGAATCCATGGAACATTCCTCAATACAATAAAGGCTGTATATGACAAACCTACAGCCAGCATTATACTTAATGGTGAAAAATTAAAGCCATTTCCTCTTAACTTAGGAATGAGACAAGGATGTCCACTCTCTCTACTTCTCTTCAATCTAGTATTAGAATGCCTAGCTACAGCAATAAGACAAGATGCAAACATAAAGGGGATCCAAATAAGGAAAGAAGAAGTGAAACTATCCCTCTTTGCAGATGACATGATCTTGTATTTATAGAATCCCACAGAATCCACGCCAAAATTACTCAAGCTGATTCAAAACTTTGGCAAAGTAGCAGGGTATAAAATTAACCCCCCAAAATCAATGGCTGTATGCCAACAATGAGAAAAATGTGGCTGAAATTAGGAAAGCAAATCTATTCATAATAGCCCCACAAAAAATAAAATACCTAGGAATTAACTTAACCAAAGAAGTGAGGGACCTCTATGATGAAAACATTAAAAACTTGAAAAAGGAAATCAAAACAGAACTTAGAAAGTGGCAAAAACTCCCATGCTCCTGGATTGGAAAGATCAACATCGTGAAAATAGCAATACTTCCCAAGGCTATCTACAAATTCAATGTGATACCTATCAAAATTCTAACCTCATTCTTCAAGGAAATAGAAGAGGCAATCCAAAAATTCATATGGAACAATAAAAGACCCCGAATCGCAAAAACGATCCTCAACGGAAAGAACACTGCTGGAGGAATATCAATACCAAATTTCAAACTCTACTATAAAGCCATAGTAATCAAAACAGGTTGATACAGGCCCAAGAACAGACCTCAGGACCAATGGAATAGAATTGAAAACCCAGAAATGAACCCACAGACCTATAGCCATCTAATCTTCGATAAGGGAGCTAAAAAATAAAATGGAAGAAAGACAGCCTCTTCAGTAAATGGTGCTGGCAAAATTGGTTAACTCCTTGTAGAAAACTAAAGCTAGATCCTTATCTATCACCCTGCACCAGAATCAACTCCAAATGGATCAAAGACCTCGGAGTCAAAGCAGACACTCTGAAAACATTACAGGATGGAATAGGAGAAACCCTAGGTCTCCTTGGCACAGGCAAAAATTTTCTTAATAGAGACCCAGAAACAACAAATCAAAGAAAGGTTGGACAAATGGGATTGCATGAAGTTGCAGAGCTTCTGCATGGCAAAGGACATAGCTAGCAAGATCAATAGAAAGCCCACGGATTGGGAGAAGATCTTCACTAGCCATACAACCAACGGACAAGGGTCTCATATCTAAAATATACCTGGAACTCAAAAAATTAAATCTCTCAACAACAAATCTTCAAAGAAACAACTGCTCAATAAGTAAGTGGGCTAAAGACTTAAAGAGAAACTTCTCTGAAGAGGAAAGAAGGACGGCCAATAGACACATGAAGAAATGCTCAACCCCTCTAGTCATAAAAGAAATGCAAATCAAAACAACATTGAGATACCACCCCACCCCAGTTAGAATGGCTATAATCAAGAACTCTAATAACAGCAGATGCTGGAGGGGATGTGGATAGAAGGGAACCTTATTGAATTGTTTGTGGGAGTGTAAACTTGTTCAAGCACTTTGGAAAGCAGTATGCAGGATCCTCAAAAGACTCCATATAGAGCTCCCCTATGACCCAGCAATCCCACTTTTGGGCATTTACCCAAATGATCACAAACAAGACCATACTAAAGCTACTAGCACGAGTATATTTGTTGCAGAATTATTTACCATAGTTAAGATATGGAACCAACCCAGATGCCCCTCAGTAGATGAATGGATCAAGAAAATGTGGTATATATACACAATGGAATTCTATGCCTCCATCAGAAAGAATGACATTGCCCATTTGTTAGGAAATGAAAAGACTTGGAAAAAATTCTATTAAGTGAAGTAAGCCAGGCCCAAAGAAACATAGGTCCCATGGTTTCTCTTATTTGCAATATCTAGTATATGTCTGAGTCAAGCAGAAAAGATCAGATAAGTTGATGTTAGGGAAAATGAACCCTAAGATATGTATTCAAATGTCTTTTTTCTTTCATGTGATTGTTTCTAACACATTTATAAGATTATTTCTTTGTTGCTTTATATGTTCCTCCCCCACGGTATAACACCTGCTTTCACTGCATTTGATGTCAGTATAATTTGTGGAGGGGAAGGGAAAAAGAAATCGTTTAGATAGGGATACAGGTGGACCCATAGCCACAATGAGATGTACAAGTTGTTATGTCAAAAATGAACTTTACAACTTTCGGGGGGAGAGGAGGACAGGGTGAGGGAGTGGGGGGAGGATATGAAGGGATGGGAAGGGGAAACAAAGGAGGAGGCTACAATGCTTGATAAGAAATGTACTCGTTATCTTGCCGATGTAATTGTAACCCCTCTGTACAGTACTTTCACAATAAAAAAGAATAATTTATTAATATTTATATAATATTTATATAAAAAGAAGGAAATTGTGCAAGAAAAATAAATCTCCTTAACTATCTACAAATTAAAGAGCGCTAGCCTTGAGCTGAAGAGCTGAGGGACAGTGCCTATGACCGGACTCAAAAAACAGAACAAACAAACAAAAAACTATCTACAAATTAAGTCCAATCCTGTTGGTCACAATGGAGAATCACTTGTTCATAATTTGAACAGTTCTCAAAGTGTGGCTCATTGGCAATTGGTTAGAAGTGCACATTCTGAGCCCTCCATCTAGGATTCCCTGAATGAGAGGCTCTTGGCTAGGGCTGAGCCACCATATTGTACCTTATACTGTGCTTTGGTGAAGTTTGAGGACCATTGGTCTGGGGTTCCTTGTGATATAATAATCCTCGGGCTTCTCCTTACTGATCTCATGCTTCCATTCACTACTTATTTATATATGGCATTTCATTTAATCCTTCCCCACAGCCTTTTGTTTTTACGAGTACTACTGGTTTCCATTTCTTTCTTTACAAATGAGAAAACAAGTGTATATAGAGAGAAAGAAATTTTTCCAAGTTGCTCAGCTAGTGAGGTATAAGGTGTGATAACATGATGATCCTCAGTGTTGGAACTGCTGTCCTTTCAGGAATATTTGCAGCATACACAGAAAGTGTATGAATAAAAGCAGCATAACACAGAACACCAAATTGGGAACTTGGAAGAACTTTAGACTCTATCCTTGAATTTATATACAGTTCTTTACACCAGAGATCCCCAAGAGCTAATTCTGTTTGTGCTCTCAGAGACATGACTTGCCCAGTTTCTCTGCCTTCACAGCCACCATATACTTCTTGTTTCGTTCAAGCATATGTCATATCTCACCCCTATCAGAGTTACTCATAATTTGCCCAGAGCTATGATGAAGAGGAGACCAGAACTTATGACTCAGACTACTGAGGACTCCCATTGGATTGGCACCATTGTTTGACCATTCTGTTCCTTCAGCGAAAGGAGTCCTGGGGGGTATTTGAGGTGTGTCCCCTGAGGAATCAAATAGATCAGGTACATACAGTTTTTCATTCCACTTATTTTTCATTCTCTTACCCCTTTTCTTCTGTCCCTCTCAGGGAATGTATTCATCAATGTTCTCGACATCTCTGAAGTAAATTTATTTTCTTCTTCCCTTTTTCAAATTAAACATTTTCTAATTTAAAATGCTCTCTACATTCATCTTCAGTATTTGCCATAGATGGAATTAAACATAAGATGAGGGCTATATAATATATTGATTAATTGATCAAAAACATGGTCTTGAAAATTTCCAACAGAATCCTGGCTTCATTAATCACCCCAGCAATTACCCATGAAGGTTGCTTGCTTCTCCTCCTTTGTAGTCTCATGATCATCATATACAGTATGGACCAATGGTAGGGAGCGAATGGGTACTGTTCTTGACATTAAAGAGGATCAAAGTACATGGAGGTATTATGGTTTCTTCTTCTTACTGTTTACCCTCTACCTTCGTTTTGGCCATAGCTAGTTGCTCAACAGTGGGATATGGGGTAAGTCCACAGTTGTTTTCTGTAGAGATAGGACAGTAAAGATCTGAGGTATTACGGACCATAAAATCTCTGTTGAAACAATTGAACTTTGCTGTTATAATACAAAGATACCTATATGAACAAATGGGTTTGATTATGTTTCAAAAGAAACTTTATTTACAAAAGCAGGTTGAAGGCTAAATTTGGCCTGCAAGTTGAACTTACCAACTCTGTCTAGGATTTCATTTTAGTTGACTCTGATTGGTTAGGAAACTCTGAGCTCAAGCTTCCATGCTGCTTGACTTTTAAATCTGAAGGAAAGGGGCTGGGAAGGTGGCTCAGTGGTAGAGTGCTTGCCTTGCATGCCTGAGGCCCTGGGTTCGATTCATCAGCACCACATAAGCAGAAAAAAAAGCCGGAAGTGGCGCTGTGGCTCAAGTGGTAGAGCGCTAGCCTTGAGCTGAAGAGCTGAGGGCCAACGCCCAGGACCAGAGTTCAGGCCCACTACTGGACCCCCCCCCCCCCCAAAAAAAAAAATCTAAAGGAAAGGCAGTACAATCATGTGGCTTTTCGTTTTGCCAGTGAATTTCTGGGTTATTTGTGGGAAAACTCTGCAGATAGGCCATGAAGAATGACCCAAGTCTGTTGAAAAATGGTACCTTTTTGGGAAATGTCTTAGTGGTGGCAGCATCAGTTTATGGAGAGAGGAAAGGAAACTTATTCAATCAGTGGAAGAAAAGAAAGTACTATAGCAAAGGATACATTAGAAGAGCTTCTAAAAGTTCAAGAAGAGAAGGAAAGAAATCTTGCTGGGTTTTCTGGCTGGCTCCAAACTCTTTGTATTAGGATTGCATTTGGCTGCTGATAGACAGATTTTAACACAGTGATGAACCAAATAGAGATTTAATGTTGGCCATCTGATGGGAAGTCTAGATACATCAGTCCAGATGGAGTTAAAACTGGTCAAGGTTTTGAAGGCCTGGCACTTTGTAACTTCTTGTGCAGCTCTTGACTTAGAAAAAGCTGCTTCATCTCAAGGAACTGTGTACAAATCTGAGCCTAGGACAAGTTTAAAAGGTAAGAAGAAAAAGTCCTCTGTTAGTTTTCTGTCTAAGGAGTCCTCTAGAGTGGACTTTCATTTCATTGGCCATCTCCTTTAGTTGCAAGAGGGTTTAGAGAAGTATTTTCACTAGACTCATACCTCAGAAAAATCTGGTGTTATTTTAGTGAGAAGAAATGGAGAGTATTAGATTAGGGGAGACATAATAGCATGTCCAATACATTTTCCAAAATTGGAGTTTATCATATATTTTAGAAAAACTGTCAATGCGTTATGCCACTTTAATAATAAATATCCTCGCTGCATAAGATGTAAGTATATCTGTGTAAACTAGCATATGACTGTGTGTATAGAACGCCTTCAACTTACAATATTTCAATTAAGATTATTTTTACTTTATGACATCCAACTTCAACTTTAAATGGGCTTATTAGGGCATAACCTATTGCAGGTAGGGAACAACTATATCCATGCACTTTCCACACACATGCACACACTTGCATGCACACACATATATAGAGGTATATGTATGTATGTATATGTACATATACACACACGTATATGTTAATATGCATATACAAGTGTACACCCATATAAGATTTTATTTTAATGTAACAATGAGATCTACAAGACACTATGTTGAACACGAACTTTACAACTTTGAAGAGGGGAGGGAGGAGTTGGGGAGGTGGGAAGGGAATGGAGGATGGCAGGGGAAAAAC
The DNA here is from genome assembly GCF_019054845.1 of Dipodomys spectabilis. Classification (NCBI taxonomy): domain Eukaryota; kingdom Metazoa; phylum Chordata; class Mammalia; order Rodentia; family Heteromyidae; genus Dipodomys; species Dipodomys spectabilis. Next base: position 3,802,559 of record NW_024870731.1, read on the forward strand.
AAAGGAGGGGGTAACTGCTCAATAGGTAATGTACTCATTACCTTACTCATGTAACTGTAACCCCTCTGTGCAGTATCTTTACAATAAAAATATGCATTAAAATATTTTATTTTCATATTTGATGTAGGAAAATAAATTGAATAACTTACCTGTAGTAATTTAGCTAGTAAGAGGTAGAACCTGGGACTTTGGCTGTACTCTGGTTCTAAGTCTGCATTCATACGCCTTCTTTACAAAGTCCAGAGCTCCTCCCTGCTGAGGGTCATGTCCTAGCAGGCAGCCATCTGCAAGCACATGTACTACCATTGTATCTGTGCTAAAATGGGAGGAAATTCAGAATCTGCGCACCCTGAAATCTGCACAAGCTTCCAAAACCATCTAGGTGGGAGGTTATGAATTAGCTTCCCAGACCAAAGGGAGTGCCGCCATTCATTAATTTGATTTTGTTTAGGTTACTGAGCTGTGATTCATCTTTAATTGCATTGTTTCAAATGACTAAATAGTCTAAGTATTAGCCAGTTGCTAACTGTTGCCCAGCCTTGGTTAAGAAGAATGTCTTCAGCTTAGGAGTCATTGAAATGAAAACATTGTTGGGTTTCCTCTGGGGATTTTATCATCTTGCCCGTGGATAGATGGTCTTAGATCTGGAAGAACTCCAGCAAATGAGGAATGTACCCCTTGTGTTGCTGTTGCCTGAGTGGGAATCAAACTCCACTTCCTGTGAGGTGAGCATTCCCACAGGTGGAGTACCAGAGGAAGACCAGGCTGATTGGACACAGAGCTCCTCTTCCTGCCTGAGGACTTTTCACTGTGGCCCATCAGACTGTACTTTGAATATGACTGCTCTGATACCTAGTAGATGACCACAGCTACTGGAACTGTACTCACTGAACTCAGACCTTTTATCTACTTGGACAGCTGGCTGGTGGCCCCAAGAACTCCTTTGTCTTAGAAAGAGCCAAGCCCAAACTCCCTACGTTTTCATCACTCAAGTACAGGGGTTCCTCAAGTAATCTCCCTGCCTTAGAAGCTCCTATGACCACCCATAAATTCACTTAACAATAAGCACAGGTGTGAACATGCAAGATTCCACTTAACATAAAGACTGACATATTTCAGAGTAATGCCCTTGTACTACAGATATCCCCACCCCACGACAGATTGCAGAGGGCTTAGTAAAGAAAGCCTGGATGACTATTCACATCTGTGAGAGAGAGCGGGAGGAAGGTGCCAACACTCTGTCCCTCCTCCTCATCCTTCATCTGCTGGTTGGGAAAGGAGTGGTGAGCAGTGAGGCCATAAAAGGAGCACTTCTGACTTCTTCCACATTGAGCTCTTGAATCAGGCTAGAAAGCTGCAGCGTGAGACACAGGAGCATTTTTTCAGGCACAACATCTGGACAGGGTATGAAGTGGATCAGCCACCTAGACTGGTAGCTGCTCCATCTCTGTTTAAACAATAAAGATGTTCCTTCCCAGTGCATTGGGGTCATCAGAGCACACTACAAAATATTTGATGTTTGATGTGAAAACCGGTACAATGTCCTTAAGCTTACAACATGAAGACCTGTTAGCAAGAGTCTATGAGAATAAAAATGGAGAAGAAGATGATGACAAAGGTAAGAAGTTTGCAGTAAATTGCAGCCACATAAGAACATCGAGTTTACAGGGTTGCTGGAGGATTTGGCTATGAGTTGTATTAATCCTACTAAGTAATAATATGCATATCTAAATTCATTCAATCTCCTGGATTAGCACAGTATCTTGTTAGTCTAATATAGCATTAGCCTGATTTAATATGGAAGCATTAACTCAGGGGATCCTTGTCAGGATAAAGTACTATTTCTATAGCAATTTAGTATTTTATTTGGCTTGAGACAATGCGGTATCAATTTGCTTTCCTCCCCCAAAGCCACTTTGACAGATATGGGATTCTTAATTCTGGCAGGGAAAAAGCTTTCTCTTCCACACAGAATAGACATAGTCTTGTTATCTGAGGCCTAGCATCCCTGTCTGCCTTTCCTTCAGAGGAGGCTGACATCCTCTCCAGCACCTTTGTCTCTTGCCCAAGGGGATTCAGGTGAGATATTTAAGAGCCTTTCTAGTTCCTGGATTCTAGGATTGAAAATAGAATGATAATATGCCCCTGTCTCCCATGAAGGGCGATGACTTTCCCCTTCCAAGCTCCTTAGAATCCTTATGGAACCTAGTGTACATCTTGTTTAAGTGGAAAAGTACAATCATGACCAAAAAGAAAAATATCAGTCAGGGTCACACTGGTGTCAAGACTCTTAAGAATATACTGGAGGTCAGCATGATTTTCCCAGAACAGAAACTTACTGATCAGAGCAAGGTCCTTTACTCAAGGCCCCTGAGTTTGCTTCTCAGACAGAGCCTTGAACATAGAGATGTTGCAACTGCTAACCCTGTCCTCTGTTGGCCTCACCTCCATGGGAACTTATGCACAGCTCCTCTTTCTAGGGCCCTGATCCTGACCTTGCTTAAGTCTTCATTAAACACTCAGTACTCTTCCACTTGGACTTTGCCTTTCATAGTTCTCCTTCCAAAAACACATCTACCCTGCTTGTCATTTGATAATACAGTTCAGAATGAGACTCTCATTGGCACCAAAACTTTCCATTGGCTACTCATTGTGTAAAGTGCAAAATTCATATCTTTATGGCTTTTAAGGCTCCAGTTATGTTTCCAGTTCCCCTTTTTCCACCTTCTCCTTTCTCAAAGACTCATTTTTTTTTTCCAGCAAATCTAGAGATCTTCAGATTTATTCTAAGACATCCCCTTCACCTCTGAGCCTTTGATTATTTTGGTTCCCATGGCTGGGATTGTTCTACCGTAGGCCTTTTGGACAGCTGTTTGGTGTTCAATGCGAAGTTCCGAGTCTGTCCACTCCCAAGCATTTTCCTCATGCCACTCATTTGGAATCAGTTTCTTTTGGATACAGACATCACAACTTGTTGGCTTTGTTATATGCTTTTTATCTAGGCTTATTGGAAGGTTACACATTTTTAGAGAAAGGGCAATGTCTGAGGTATGAATTAGCTATAGTTTATAACCTGTAGCTAGGTAAGAAAAAGTTTGGGCAGTAATCAGAGACATTTTTCTATTTGTATAATCTACCTGGCTCTCTTTTAACTCAGACAAAACTAGCCTGAAGTTTAATTTAGCCACTGGATGAGGATTTAAAAAAAATCAAGAGTCATGACAAACTTTAGGAAGTTGACCTAGAATCTACAGAGGGTACCTTAGCTCCAAGTGGGAAGCAGAGGAGGTATTTTTTCCCCTTGATATAGAACTACTAGGTTACTAACCTAGAATGTAACCATATTTGAACGAGTTTTTACAAAATAATAAGAAAAAAAAAAAAACCTCTTTTCCCAAACTCCAGTCTCCATGTGTGGAAAAGCTCATATATTAAGTAGTCATAGTTTCATTCACACTTCTGAATCAGAACTACCAAAATGGCTGGGCATACTCACTGGCCTGGGCCCTCTGATAATCCCCATCAAGCCAGGTATACATTCAGGTCCTGTTGTATGTATCAAGGCTCAAGAGAGACATTCCAAGTAGAATATTTAAATAACTTCCTTAGTACCAGAAATTTGTCTTGGCAAAGTTCAGGACAATGAAGTCAAACTAAAAAGACTTATATGTTGACTCTAAATGATAGGTAAACTCCGACATTCATTATTTGACATCTACTCAGATGAGATGTGGTTCCAATGTGCTAGAGTTTTAGCATTGATTTATACTGAATAGTCTCAATCCATGGAGAATTTACACCCAGTTCAGGATTACATGCTGCAAATGACATTCATGTCCAGTATTTCTAGAAAAAGGGAAAGAAGGATGATCTATACTGTGCAAGTGAACAGAATGATAAAGTTACTTGAATGTTATTTCCTACTGATACAAAAACTGACCTTCTATATCCAACCTAGCTTAGCCCCTTCCCTCATCTTCCCCACCCTCAATGAGTCCTGTGTACCTCTTTTATTTACTATACTTATTTCATGTCCAGGGGTTTAAACTTCCCCTTTTCCCAAATGACCCTGCAATCCTGGAATCTCCCTATATCCTGATCTATGGATTGTTACAACTCCCTGTCAACAATATCTTTCTGAAACATTGCTTGACAAGTGTTTATTGTATGACTTATGTGAATGAAGCTACAATTATTTAGGGGCAGAAATAATGATCTGAAGATCAAGTCCATTGCCCTGGAAGAGAGACACAACACAGGAAAAAAAACAAACCCAAAACAGTATTCTGTATTACATGGTGTCTCTTTGGAGCTCATGAATAGATTTGAGCTTATGGATATTTCTACTAGTTAGATTTGTTTTTTTAACCTGGAAATATTCTTCCATTTTAGACAGAGTATTCTATCTTCTGAGTCAGGTTTTGAATTCCCCAAAGCCAGAGAATATGTTTCATTTCACCCATAATACCTTCCCCTGTAGAATGACCACATGTAGTCTCTTTGCTGCAGAGTTTTCTTCTTCTACCTCCTTCTCTTTCTCTCTTCACAAAGACCTTAAGCATGAGCATTCAATCCATGACTGGGTCTATTGACAGCATGGTGCCAAACAGTTGACTTGATGGCTTTACAGTTTGGTTTGTCTTTTATTCTCTGAATTTAGCATCATGTGAAGCTAGAACATGGCCCAGAGGTGTACTTAAAGTAGCCTTCTGTTTCTCAGCTTACTCAGACATACAATAGAAAATGGTATTCTTGATAATTAATGCCCCGAAAGAAATTTAGCCTAGGCTAGCAACTGTAAACAATCAGTTATTAGTTGAGGGAGCTGAGCTTTTTGCCACACAGCATGGAAATCCCCTTTTTGTGGGTCTTTATGGGGCACAAAAGGGAATGGGCAAAAAAAATTCCCTACCATCTTGGCTTGGTGGTTTTATACATAAGCCATTCTGATCATCTCCATTATTCCACCCTCTTACTAATTCATTTATAAAGCAAAATGAAAGTGCTGACTTTAACCTGTAAAACAGTCTACAATTTTGTTTAATTACAGATTTGATATAAGCGACTTTAGGATTAGTATAAAAGATTACTGTGTTGTTAAAATGGCAACTAAATAAACACCAATTTTAAGTGCACATTTATATCACAGAAGAAAGTAGATTTTAAAGCGTTCTGATTTACAAAACTTTTCAAAAATGATGCCCGTGAGCCACAGAAACAACAGACAAAATGGACTGAACTTAAGAGTAGTTGAAATATTGTTTAATTTTTTTCTTTCTTTCTGACTTTTTTCTCCTTTTGGAAACTGATAAAAGAGTTTGTATTTTTTTAAGATATTGACCTCATTTTTAGTTTATTTTCTAATAGTAGAGAGGTCTTTACATATGTTTGAAAGTATATGTCAGTCAAACCTTTGGAGGACTTTTTAGAGGGAAGAATGCTACAATGCAAATCTTACCAAATGGTTTGGGGATTTTCCACTTTTATGTGTTTGGGCATTTTTCCCTCTTAAACATCAAAACCTAATAATCGTAACAGAAGGTTAAATATTTTCCATGCTTGGTTTCTGAAATTTGTTCCTTACAAAGAGCAAACATGTGGAGGAAAGAACTTTATACACCCAGTCTTTTACTGATGGTTACCTCTGGGGTTGGGATGTAAGAACATGGAATGGGATCATGGAGGGGGAGCTTTCAATGTCTTTATAGTGAAAACATGTTCATATACCACTTGCACAATTTTTCTAGCTACTTAATAAAATAAAAATATTTTTAGGTATCTTTTGTTTTGTTGTTTTTGAGGAAGAAAACCCTTTATATTGACTTTCCCAGTGATTTCACTAATTTGCATTCCCACTAACAGTGTATGAAAGTTCATTTTCCCTTACATTTTTTGTTTGTTTTCTTGATTGCTATTCTGACAGGTAGACAAGTTGATTGAGATAAGCCAAGCTCAAAAAGCCAAGCTCAAAAAGCCAATGTGGCCGGGCGCTGGTGGCTCATGCTCATTACCACAGATCCAGCATGAACCCCTCAAGCATTTCCTCACAGATATGATTAAATAAGAGCATAAAATGAAAGGGGCAAAATGAAGACTCTGACATTCAGGATGAAAGGTACTACTAGGACACGCTTCAGAAATTAACCTGTTGATTAGTGATGTCATGACCACATTAAACTCTAATACTAGTATTTTCCCTATTACTGGTATTTTCTTTCTTTTTGTTGGTTGTGGTGCTTGAACTCTGGGCCTGAACACTGTCCCTCAGCTCTTCGGCTCAAGGCAAGCGCTCTACCACTTGAGCTACAGTGCCACTTCCGGTTTTCTGGTGGTTTATTGGAGATAAGAGTTTCATGGACTTTCCTGCCCTGGCTGGCTTTGAACCTGGATCTACAGATCTCAGCCTCCTGAGTAGCTAGGATTAAAGGCATGAGCCACTGGCGCCTGGCTGGTATTTTACATAGTAACAATTTGCTTTAATTTCCTTAATAGAAAAGAGAAGAGAAAGGAAAAAGCAAACCCTGTACCCTCATGATATCATTGGTCTCTGTACCATCTCTTGGAATTTTAAGAATGAAACAGTTTATGCATAACAAATAAATTCAAAGACAGCACATAATTTAAATTCCCCAAATCACTCATAATAAAATGTAATTTGAATGTAATTTAATTACTCTTTCTCTTTCCACCAAAATACTCAATCCTTGCTCTGAAAGCCTCAGTCCCATCCAAGCACAACGAACTTAATCTTTCCAATTGCCTGGGCAGAATAAAAGCCAACTAGAAGGGCAAAGTCCAGTCTGCATCCTAGACCCTCCCCTCCCCCGCCCACTCCGGGCTCTAAACATTCCACTGTTCTACAAATGTGGGATGTGAGAGGCAGGATTGGGGGAGCTTTTTAGTGTTATTGAGGTTAAACCCATGTACACATAGCAAGAGATGAGCACACGTTGTGTGTGTGTGTGTGTGTGTGTGTGTGTGTGTGTGTGTGTGTGCACGCGCGCGCGCACGCACACACACATTGGAAACAATTGGATCAAATGAGTTGTCTCCAATTCAGAGCGAGACAGAAGTATGTTTTTTTCCATTAAAGGAAGTATTACAGATTCCACGTCCACCAGGACCCCAAGAGTGAGGCTGATAACTTACTTTCTGGAGGGATTACATAGCCAAGGAAAAGTGACCTAACCAGACTTGAGGTGGGCCTTGGCTGGCAGGGAAGACACACACCAGTATGTTCCTGGCTCCTGAAGGTCTCCTGAGACTGTCAACATTTCCACTTTAGAGAGCATATATAGTGTCCCTCCAGGCCTTAAACAATTATAAACTCTCTGTAGTAGATCTACAATCATGTTCCCAGGCAGGACAATGTGTATCTTTTGTGGTCATGCACACTCAGTGACAAAGCTTCTGTGTGTGTGTCTGTGTGTCTGTGTTTGTGTCTGTGTGTCTGTGTGTAACATCATTTTATCATCTCCTCTCCTCAGCATCCTTTCTTTTCCCTCCGACCCTCCCATTGATCCTTTCAACAGTCCACCAGTCTGACATCCCACCAGCTGTTTATGCTTATTTGATCAGGGGTTTCATTTTCACTTCCAAATCTGGGTGATTATACATTCTAACAGGAAAGACACCAAGACCTGCTATGTATGTATGCAGCATGGTGCTATGATTGCCAGCTAGAGGGGAGGAAAAGGTATAAGACTAGGGACTGACCTGAATTTTTAGCCCCTATCAGAGAAGCATAGAGGTGATCTCTTTAATCTGTTTAGTTAACATATTTAAAAATTTCCACTTCCTCCACAAATAAAGCAGCAATGTTTCATCGTAATATGCTATCTCCTTCAAATGCCCCAGGGGAGATGGGGATGGGGTGAGAACCACTCCACTGAGTTCAAGGAACTTTTACACAGATTTCTTTTTGCCTTAATTGGACCACCAGTGAGCTCTAAATTGTCCCCCTTTAAAGTACATAATATCAACTGAAATTGGGCTAGGAAGGTGGCTCAGTGGTAGAATACTTGCCTTGCATGTATAAGGCTCTGGGTTTGATTCCTTAGCACCACATAAGCAGAAAAAGCCAGAAGTAGCACTGTGGCTCAAGTGGTAGAGTGCTAGCCTTGAGCTGAAGAGCTGGGGGACAGCACCAGGCCCAGAGTTCAGGCCCCACAACTGACAAAAAAAAAAAAAATCAACTGAAATTTCAGAATGGAAATCCTTGCCACCAGTAGTAGCTTATGAAGCAGATTTTAAGCTGGGACTCATGCTTGTAATCCTAGCTACTCAGAAAGCTGCAGTCTGAGGATTGAGGTTCGAATCCAGCCCAGGCAGGAAAGTCTGTGAGACTCTTGTTTCCAATTAGCCACCAAAATCAAAAAGCAGGATGTGGAGCTCAAGTGGTATAGTTACTTTGAGCAAAAATGCTCAGCAATAATGCCCAGGCCCTGAGTTCAATCTCTAGGACCAACAGAAGAAAGAGAGGAAGGAAGGAAGGAAGGAAGGGAGGAAGGAAGGAAGGAAGGAAGGAAGGAAGGAAGGAAGGAAGGAAGGAAGGAAGGAAGGAAGGAAGGAAAGAAGGAAGGGAGGGAGGGAGGGAGGGAGGGAGGGAGGGAGGAAAGGAAGGGTGGTTCTAGAAATGTAGCAGTGATAGATATGATGGCTAAAAATGTAACAAGTGCTGGGTTTTATTTTCTTTTTTCTTTTTGTCGGTCTTGGGGGTTGAACTCTTGGCCTGGGCACTGTCCCTCAGCTCTTCAGCTCAAGGCTAGCACCCTACCACTTGAGCCACAGCACCACTTCCCACTTCTGGCTTTTTTCTGCTTATATGGTACTAAGGAGTTAAACCCAGGGCCTCATGCATGTGAGACAAGCACTCTATCACTGAGCTGACCTCTTAGCCCACGAGAGAGACAGAGAGAGAGAGAGAGAGAGAGAGAGAGAGAGAGAGAGAGAGAGAGAGAGAGAGAGAATATGTTTCATCCTTTTGAAGTCCTTCAATGACGAGTTTATGGTCTGTGTGCATAATAGCATGTGTCAGGTTTCCTTCTATTGAAAGAAATACAATGAAAGGAGATAACAAGGACATAAACTACATACACTGGTGGTAGAGTCCCAGAATTACAAACAAATCCTATCAGTCACTGATCTCTCTTTTTCTTTCTTTCTTTCTCTCTCTCTCTCTTTTTTCTTCCCTCCCTGCTTCCTTCCCTCCTTCCTTCCCTCCTTCCTTCCGTCCCTCCTTCCTTCCTTCCTCCCTCCCTCCCTCCCTTCCTTCCTTCCTTCCTTCCTTCCTTCCTTCCTTCCTTCCTTCCTTCCTTCCTTCCTTCCTTCCTTCTTCCTTCCCTTCTTCCTTCCTTCTTTCCCTCCTTCCTCTCTGTTTTGTCTGTCTGTCTGTCTGTCTGTCTCTCTCTCTCTCTCTTTGCTGGTCCTAGAGATTGAATTCAGGGCCTGGGCATTATCGCTAAGCATTTTTGCTCAAGGCTAGCTGTCAGAGTAGCTAGAATTACAAGTGTGAGCTACTGGTTCCCACCTTAAAAGCTTCTTCTTACGATACTACTGGTGCCAGTTTATCCTGGCCAACTAAATTACTGTTAGCAACATTATTCATGTAGGGAGAATGTAGAAAGGGACTTTACACTAAGAAATTTCAGTTGATCTTATGTATTTTAAAGGGGGACAATTTAGAGCTCACTAGTGGTCCAATTAAGGCCCCCCCAAATCTGTGGATCTGAAGGAGATAGCACATTGCAGTGAAACATTGCTGCTTTGACAACTTTATTTTGGGCTCTAGTTATGGAGGAAATAGAAAATTTGTCTACAACCAGCTGTGTGTTCAGAAGGAGTCTCTCTTGAATCTTTTGTCTGGGCTGACCTCAAACCATGATCCTCCTATTCATAGTGTCTTAGCTAGCTAGGTTTGTATGCATCAGAGACACTGTCACAAAGCCTCAAGTAAGATTTTAATCATGGTGAAAAGTCATTTGTTCATTACATACAATTATTTAAAATATATAAATAGCTTCTTAATACAATGGCTTGAAACTATTCTGTTCTGTGAGGTAAATTCAAGTTGGAGAAAAATGAATAATAAAGACCACAATATACAGTATAAAAGTACAATAATGTACCATGGGGGAGGGACATACAAAGCAATTTGATGTTGGTATAATTTGTGAAGGGAAAGGGCAAAAACAAACCGTTGACATAGAGATACAGGTGGACCCATTGCAACAAGAGGTACAAGTCGTTATGTTGAAAAACAAACTTTACAACTTTGGCGGGGGGGGGGGGGGGGTGGGGGGGGGGAGGATAAAAAGGGATGGGAAGGGGAAACAAAGGAGGAGGCAACAATGCTTGATAAGAAATGTAATCATTACCTTGGCCATGTAATTGTAACCCCTCTGTATATACAGGGAAGGATTCCAATGGTATAATTCCTTTAACCAATTAATTGTCAGTTTAACAAAATGAATACCAGGAAACTGAAACATGTGTCAAAGAGGAGAGGTCAAGGGAAGGGGGCCATATGCAGGTGAGAGAAAGGGTGGGTGAATAGAGTTAGAGCTTTCAGTGAATGTTTGTGAAAATGAGCCCATGTAAATTGGGGGGGTATAGATGGGGTTGGGAGAGCTGGGAAGAGCAATGAAAGGGGTGACAGTGATTGAGATGCATTGTACTCATAAGCCAACATGCTGAATTGGATGTCCTTTGTATAACTACTTAAAGGTATCTTTTAAAAAAATAAAAATTTCTAGAAACAAAAATAGTGATTTATTAGAACAAAATGTATTCTAAATCTTCAAGGTGTTATTCTTTCATTATAAGTTACTTATGTTCAATATTCCATCAATTTAAGTAAAATGTGGAGACCTTAGAACCATGTAATTCATTTAACTTTTGCTCTTTTTTGTTCAAGGATTTTTATGTTTCATTTATATACAACGAAAACACCCTCAGATAGTGTCACAATTTGTTAAAACATTAAGTTTGAAGACATTTTGTAAAACAGTATCTTTTTTGGTAATATGGATATGAATATGCACAAGAGGATCAGTAAAATTTTATGCAAGGTGAATTTTCTGGCTACATTATGAGTTTTTTTTTAATTGTTTTTTTTCCTTTTGCCCTTTGTTTCCTGATTTTCTGCAGTGACTATGGAATATTGTTCAACAAAATAATATTAAAAAGTATATTGATAAAGTGAGTGGAAAAATTCTACTTTGTGCCAATGTAACATTTCTCCTTGTAAACATTTTCTTGAACACTGATATGGAGAATCATCTCAATTTCTAAATAATTTTCAAGTTCTCATGAAAAGCCTTGGTATCAAAAATTCTAACTATTTAAAATGAATTTTCTTTTGTTACTTGAATCTCTTTTACCCATCTATTTATCCTACAGGAGAGGTTTGTAAATAATAATAAAAATTCATTTGCAATGTAAATATCTATTGATTGGTATCAATGTTTAAAGGTCTTCCTTTAAGATCTGGTTTTCAAACCCAGAAATAAACTTACAGACCTATAGCCATCTAATCTTCGATAAGGGGGCTAAAAATAAAATGGAAGAAAGATAGCCTCTTCAGTAAATGGTGTTGACAAAATTGGTTAATCACCTGTAGAAAACTAAAGCTAGATCCTTATATATCACCCTGCACCAGAATCAATTCCAAATGGATCAAAGACCTGGGAGTCAAAGCAGACACTCTGAAAACATTACAGGATGGAATAGGAGAAACCCTAGGTCTCCTTGGCTCAGGCTGAAATTTTCTGAATAGAGACCCGGAAACACAACAAATCAAAGAAAGGTTGGACAAATGGGATTGCATGAAATTTCAGAGCTTCTGCATGGTAAAGGACATAGCTAGCAAGATCAATAGAAAGCCTATGGATTGGGAGAAGATCTTCACTAACCATACAACGGACAAGGGTCTCATATCTAAAATATACTTGGAATTCAAAAAATTAAATCTCCCAACAACAAATCCTCAAAGAAACAACTGCCCAATAAATAAATGGGTTAAAGACTTAAAGAGAAACTTCTCTGAAGAAGAAAGAAGGATGGCCAATAGACACATGAAGAAATGCTCAACCTCCCTAGCCATAAAAGAAATGCAAATCAAAACAACATTAAGATACCACCTCACTCCAGTTACAATGGCAAAAATCAAGAACTCTAATAACAACAGATGCTGGAGGGCATGTGGACAGAAAAGAACCTTACTTAATTGTTTGTGGGAGTGTAAACTTGTTCAAGCACTTTGGAAAGCAGTATGGAGGTTCCTCAAAAGACTCCACATAGAGCTCCCCTATGACCCAGCAATCCCACTTTTGGGCATTTACCCAAATGTTTACAAACAAGACCACACTATAGCTACCAGCACAACTATGTTTATTGCTGCATTATTTACTATAGCTAAGATATGGAACCAACCCAGATGCCCCTCAGTAGATGAATGGATCAAGAAAATGTGGTATATATACACTATGGAATTCTATGCCTCCATCAGAAAGAATGACATTGCCCCATTTGTTAGGCAATGGAAAGACTTGGAAAAAATTCTATTAAGTGAAGTTAGCAAAGCCCAAAGAAACATAGGTCCCATGGTTTCCCTTATTTGCAATATCTAGTATATGTATGACTCAAGCAGAAAAGGTCAGATAAGGTGATGTTAGGAAAATGAACCCTAAGATATGTATTTAAATGTTTTTTTTCTATCATGCATTTGTTTCTAATGAATTTATAAGATTATTTCTTTGTTGCTTTGCATGTCCCTCCCCCACAGTATAACCGCTGCTTTCACTGTATTTGATGTCGGTATAATTTGTGGAGGGGAAGGGGAAAAACAAGTCATTTAAATAAGGATACAGGTGGACCTGTTGCAACAATGAGAAGTACAAGTTGTCATGTCGAAAACAAACTTTACAACTTTGGTAGGGGGAGGGGGCTGGGAAGGGATGGGAAGGGGAAACAAAGAAGGAGGCTACAATGCTTGATAAGAAATGTACTCTTTATCTTGCCCATGTAATTGTAACCCCTCTGTACAGTATTTTCACAATAATAAATAAATAAAAATTTTAAAAAAATATTGTTTTCAAGTGGGCAGCTCTTCCAAAGTGTTCTACTTCTGCATTTTCTGTGAATTTGGGAGACTTCTACTAATATATATCAACTTCCAGAGCAGAGCACATGTATAAGCAGCACAGTACATGTGGAAAACAGCCATGTTTCCCTGGCCCTGATGTTTCCCTAGCCACATGGCTTTGAGTTTGTTTGAAAAGGCAGTTTGTGTGTTTTCATCTTGCTTTCATAAACGATGATAATCTGATTTTCCTATTTACTTCCTGTCCTTGCATCTGATATATAAAAAAGAATCAAGCAGCTTTGGAGATACTTTTCTCTCTTAAGCAACATAATTGGTGTCAGGACACAGAGATTTACAACATGTGACAATGATCTGTGTGTGTGTGTGTGTGTGTGTGTGTGTGTGTGTGTGTGTGTGTGTGTGTGTGTGTGTGTGTGTAGTTGCTGGTTCTAGGGCTTGAACTCAGGGCCTGGACATTGTCCCTGAGCTTTTTGTGCTCAAGGCTACTACTCTATCATGTGAATCACAGCTCTACTTTTGGCTTTTTGGTAGTTAATTGGAGATAGAGTCTCATGGGACTTTTCTGCCTGGGCTACCTTCAAACCTCTATCCTCCCATCTCAGCTTTCTTTTTTTTTTGTTGCTGTTGGTCATGGTCGTGAACTCGGCCTGGGCACTGTCCCTCAGCTCTTCAGCTCAAGGCTAGCTCTCTACCACTTGAGCTATAGCGCCACTTCTGATTTTCTGGGTGTTTATTGGAGATAAGAGTTTCACAGACTTTCCAGCTTAGGCTGGCTTTGAACTGCCATCCTCAGATCTCAGCCTCCTCAGTATCTAGGATTACAGGCATGAGCCACTGGCACCCGGCCCATCTTTTTTGTTTGTTTGTTTGTTTGTTTTGGGGTCCAGTCATAGGGCCTGAACTCTGGGCCTGGGCGCTGTCCCTCAGCTCTTCAGCTCAAGGCTAGAGCTCTACCACTTGAGCCACAGCACCACTTCCGGCTTTTTTCTTTTTGCTTATGTGGTGCTGAGGAATCAAACCCAGGGCCTCAGGCATGCAAGGCAAGCGCTCTATCACTGAGCCACCTTCCCAGCCCCCCATCTTTTGTTTTAAAGGCTTAATTTTTAGCCCCATTTGGGTATGTAAAGATCTTAAGGGAGGTAGCTATTAAAGGATCCAAATATGTGATTTCCAATTGGTTCAGAATATTTGGGAGCCCTGCTTTGTGCCTCATACTGTATGAAACATGCCTTTGAGGAAAATCGCCAATATTTCTTACAAGGAAGAAGGATATAACGAGCCCAAGGATCATTAAGTCTTCCATGCACCAAATATCCAATGTGTAAGAAAGCAGCCATTCCTGTTGAAGGACAAGATGATTTAAACCCTAAAACTCAAAACTTAAGAAGCTTTGAGAATTCATTTCAATCTGTCCATTACCTTTGGACCCAATTCATGATTGAAAATTGAGTGCTGGAGAAAATGAACATCTACTGTGCTCACATTCTTGGCTGTTTATTTCTTCTGATGTGTCTGTTGGTTTGAATTTTAGCTGCATGCTTCCATGAGGAGATATCTTTTTGAGTACAAGGCTGAGTCACTTTACCAAACCCTCACAAAGGGGTGGACAATGAGTTTGTGAAAGCCTGTGTTACAAGGTAGAAGCTTTCTCACTGAGCATCTAGGCAATGAATGTCTGCAGAGTCAAGCTTGGTCTTGGGTTGATGTAGCTGAATGTGGCCACAACTCTAATGATCATGGGAGAGCTCCATCCTTCCTCTAGTCTTTTCTCTCATTCAAGTGTTCACCTTCCTCAGACCACTGGCCTTGGCTTTTATGCTAAATGGTTAGAATGAATTATGCTTTGGGGCATGTCCAAGAATTTTCTGAATTGGTTTGGTTGGAAAAGTTTAGGATGTATTAGACTTCAGGTAGGCAAAGATGGAGGGTCAATCAAAGCCACCTCAGTATAGGTAAATTGAGGTAGTACAAGGTTGTCAGGACTGGTATGCTCAGTGATGGCTTTGCCATTCCTTGGTCTTAAAAGACAGGCACATAAGACCCAGGGCACAAGGTGTTTGCAGAAAGCCTTATCTGTCCTCAAACAGATCATTAGACTTATAAGGACAAAGAGTTTTCTCTCACAAAATGAAGGTAATTTTGACAAATCAGACTAGACTATTCATGATGTAAAATAAATAACATTTGATAACGCAAATGGACTGAAAACATCTGATATATTAAAGCTTAAGAAGAAATATTCCTTTTATTAAGCTTATTTTAGATACAAGATGAGTTTTGCTAAAACAGACATATGTCAGGAACTGATTACTGACAAAACAGAAGAAACCAGCACAGGTGCCTCATATCTGTAATCCAATGTACTCAGGAGGCTGAAAGCTAGAGAATTGTAGTTTAAAGCCAGCAAGGACAGAAAAGGTCTGTGAGACTACATCTCTAATTAATTGGAAAATGCTAGGCTAAAGGCCTGGCTCAAGGGATAGTGGACCAGTTTTAAGCAACAAAAACTGAGCAAGAGCGGGAGGCCTTGAGTTCAAACTGATGTTTATGAACATGCATGAATGTGCATACACATAAACACATGTGCACACACATACACACACACACACACACACACACACATATATACACAAAGAGTGACTTTTGCCGGGTGCTGGTAGCTCACACCTGTAATCCTAGCTACTCAGGAGGCTGAGATCTGAGGATTGTGGTTTAAAGCCAGCCCAGACAGAAAGTCTTTGAGACTCTTATCTTCAGTTAGCCACTAGAAATTCACAGAGGAATTGTAGTTCAAGTACTAGAGTGCTAGCCTTGAGCAAAAGAGTCCAGGAACAGTTCCCAGGCCCTGAATTCAAGCCCCACCACTGACAAAAATAAAAGAGTAACTTTTCTATGGGTTGTTTGAAAATGCACTATCCTACTGGTGCTCTTATACATTTACTTAGCATTTTTTAAATAATTCTTCCTTTTCAGTTTCATCTTAGAAAAAAATGCATTTAGGACTACTGAATCATAAAATACTAGATATTTGTGCTCATGCATCTGATTTCTCCCAGATAGTATGTCCAGATTTGAAATGATATCCAGAAACGTACTCATTACTTTGCCCATGTAATTGTAACCCCTCTGTACGCTATTTTCACAATAAAAAATTTAAAAAAATAAAAATTTAAAAGAAAATATATACAAAAAACAAGATGGAATGCATGTCTGAGAAATTTGTTAATTCATTTTTGTTTTGTTTTAATTTAGATTTTTCTATAAGCAACCAATATTGTAAGTCAATGTGATAAAATATCGCCTCCTATCACAGTGGTGCAGGAAATACTTATAATGCCTAGGCTGTGCCTTGCTGAGACGGTCTTTTCTGACTGAGAAATGGTTTAGATATATTTTCATCCACAAGTCTATTCCCACCTCATATGTCTTATCAAAATCAAATCCTTGGATTGATCGGCAGTGGCATGTTTTCATTTTAATTTATCAGCACATGGTACTTATCAATAACTTACAAAAGTAGAACGTCATTTAAGTTTTACTTTATGGAAAAACATTTGCTGAGTCAGACACATTTTAGCAAAAATCATATCAGAGAAATTTGTTGGAAAATAGCTATCTATAGCCATTCTGACATGGACTCTTGAAAGTCCAAAATGCTCAAAGATACCAGCTTGAAATTTTTAACATCTCTTGCTTTCTGCATAGCTCACTGTGCATTTTTTTTTATTTACAAAATGTTATTCTTAAAGCAATGTAGAATTTAATTTGAAGTAACTGTGTTTATTTGTATTCTTTTTAGGGATGGTGAGAGTTAACAGAACTTCTTCCCCCAAATGCTAACCTAACCTCCTTTTACTTGAGCTCAGTGTCCCTCTCACCCTGTGCTCACGGCAGCCACTCACTTCATGAGCTATGCACGTATGTTCCTTTGGGCCTTGATCTTCCCGATTTGAGTTTCAGCCATCTGGAGTTTTGTGTTCCAACCCAACCCTTCAAGGCATGATTGAACACACACACACACACACACACACACACACACACACACACAGCCTACACCAAGCTACCCTTGATGGAGTGAGGCAAATGCAGGACTTTGAAGGCAGGGTGGAAAGAAGAGTCTGGTAAATGCTTTAGAGAATGGCAAAGCAGTGCGCAATGATTTTAGTTTTATGTGTGCTTAGGGAAGGCCAAAATATCAGACAGGATGTAATCTGACATTTAGATTTAATTCTGCTGATGACTTACAGATTTGGGAACGTAACTTCATAGAGGGTCCGGTGCCCACGGGAGTGGGCTTTACCCAGCAGTGGTACTCGCTTAGAAGAAATGGACTGTGAAAACAATTTGGTGTCCTTTCACCCTCTGGGACCCAAGGAAATGTAGTGAAAGCTTTGCTAGACTACTTCTCATTCACTGGAGTAAAGAGAGACTACGCCTCCACCTCTTCTGTCTGCCACACATGCTCTTTGTGTCCTCGAACAAGTGGCCCAATCTTTCTATTCTTGACTAAAATGATGCTGCTGATAACAGAATCTATATCGATGGAGGGCTTATTAAATGCCAGGTATTGCTCTAGAAAGGAATATTACTTCAGTCTGAACAGAAATTTTGAGTTCAAAAATTATTATCACCTTCTTTGTTTCACTGAGACATATTTGAAAGTGGGAAGTGACTACAGCTCTATTGCTGGGAAGTTCAGAGTTAAATTTCAGATCAAAGTATCCTGATCAGATACATGCTGTGATTTACAGTACCATGAAAGGCAGTGAAGTTTGCCTATAAGGACAGGGACATCAGCCACACTAGGTCCTCACCAAACCTCCAGCACTGTAGTCTCCGCAATCTCACCAAGTGATAGATTCTCTCTGTACCTTAAGTCACACTGTAAATGGTAGATATTAATGGTATCTGCCTCATGGCATTACTGCGAACATTAAATTAGTTAATATTTGTTAAAAACTCTTAACAGTGCTTGGTAAGAATGAAGTATTTTCAGGTGCTATTAATGGTATCACATTACAACTCATAATGTCCAAGGTGGATTAAGGTAAAAATTAGTATTTGAAAATTACTTGCTTGTTTGAAGTACTATCCAATGGTCTGTTCCTTCCAGAAAATGTATGTGCTTAACATAAGTTAAGCATATAGAGCTCACAGTCTAGTGAAAGAAAGAGAGCCATTGTGTTGGGCTCTCCTCCAGGAGATCAGAATGCTTGGCCTTTAAGCAGCTCAGTACAAAGTTCTTTTGGTCATTTCATCCCACAATGCTCTGGGAGGTGAAGCATTGATCCTCACAGTATGTCACTTACCTGTGATAATAGCATTTGGACTAGGATAAATGGACAAGGGGGATATATGGAGGAATATTCAATCATCTTTTCTGCCAGTCCAGTGGAGAACATCTTTTGAGTGAAAGCTCCATTTCTGCTCCTCAGCTACCATAAAAGTATAGACTCTGACTTAAAGGGCACTAGAGGCTGAGCTAGTTCCACTATGAGCACCAAGTAAAAGGACCATCCTCGAAACACAGCCCAAAGCATGTACACATGTGCATATGGTGTGTACTTTGTGTGTGTTTGTGTGTGCGCGCAGATGCACATGCACATGTATGTGTGTGTGCTGGTCCTGGGGCTTGGACTCAGGACCTGGGCACTGTCCCTGAGATTTTTGTGCTCAAGCCTAGTGCTCTGCCACTTGAGCCACACATACTTTTTGCTAGTTAATTGAAGGTAAGAGCATGGACTTTCCTGCTTGGACTAGTTAAGTCACAATCTTCAGATCTCAGCCTTCTGAATAGCTAGGATTATAGTTTGAGCTATCAGCACCTGGCTTTGTATGTATGTTTTGAGTATGTGCTGTGCTGTGCTATGTGTGTGTGTGTGTGTGTGTGTGTGTGTGTGTGTGTGTGTGTATGAACTGGGGTGGCTCCAGTATAACTGTAAGGTCTAGAAACATACTAACACAAGAAATAAAATTAAAGTGAGTATAGCAAGGACAGTAATAGAAGCCAACTTGAGCAAGCTTAAGCCAAACAGAGGATTTGCTGACAGGATATGGAAAGGTTCTGGAAGTATAGCAAGGACCAGCATCTGTTTTCTTATCAAAATAGAGGAGCAAAAGAAACTTTTAGTCTTATGACCTTCACTTGGTAACTATGTTTGCGTAAGCCCTATTACTTGTGAAACCAAGTTGCTTTTATGGAGCACCTGAAACTTTCTCGAAACTGTTTTAAGAGTCATTCATTCCATCGGCACTGCTATCTCCTGCCCCTTCTCAGCCATGCCCTTACAAGTGTGATCTCAGGCTTGGTCCAGCTTTAGAGACTCAACTGCAAAGTAGTTTGTACATCACCAAGTCCTTCCCCATAGTGATTTTCTGAGCTTTGAATGTGGAACACAGATATGCATACTTATCCAATCTTGGACTACATTGCTAAGAACTGTTGCTATCACCTGGGTCAAATTCCAGAAACACTTAATGCTCAGCTATTGCCCAGACTTCCACAATAATGACAGTATTGATTCCTGGGCTATTTCATTTCAAGGAAGAGAGGACAGCTAGTTTTGTGTGAATTTTCCCAGAATGCACATGTGTAACATGTGGATGTAGTTGCTCTACAATAAACAATCGGGATTAGAAATAGAGAAAAAAGGGGTTGGGGGTTTAGCTTAGTGGAAGAGCGCCTGCCTGGCAAGCACAAGGCCCTGAGTTCAGTCCTCAGCTCTGGAAAAAAAGCTTTAGAAATAGAGAAAAAAAACATGAGCTTCTAATAGTTTTCTAGTTGTTCCTTCTAGGTTCTTGGGTAGCACAATAATTTTAAGTTCCAGAACCTTTCCATATCTTGTCAGCAAATCCTCTGTTTGGCTTAAGCTTGCTCAAGTTGGCTTCGGTTACTGTTCAAGGAAAGAAGCCTGCCAAGGTTGAGATATCAAAGGAGATCTTGTTTGTTCTTCAGTTACAATTTCTCCATCATGGATCCACCTGCCCAACTATTCACCCACCTAAAAATATTTCTGTGTTTCCAGTGGTGGACCCAGCACTGTCTTGCATACTGGGATACAATAGCAAACAAGGTAAGAGTTCCCATCCTTGCCAACATCCAGTCTAGGGAAGTCCCAGGTGTGGAAGCAGAGCAGCAGGTGGTGCCAGGGAGCGTGGGGAAGAAGCATACCATGGGCCCAGCAACAGCTTTGCAGGAACAGTTTCTACAGGAAGTAACCAACTGAGATCACAAGGTGATTACGGACCAACCAAATGAAGGGGATTGTGGCAAACTATGTAGATAGCACATGCAGGGGCACAAGGAAAGAAAGCCTAGCAGGCCAGGAGCAGAACCATAACACACCTGAGAACCAGAGAGCACAGATGAGTGAATGCATCTTTCATGGAAGTGGTAAGAAAGCTAATATTTTATATTTTATATGTCCATCCCGTAAACCAATTACCTCTTTGGTACTAGAGACAATAATCTTTTTTTTTATTATGAATGACTGTGTCATAATTATACTGTGGGTTTGAGCATCTTATTTACTTATTACTTGTATAAGTGAAAATTTACTCTTTTTCAGTGCACAGATCTATGATTCTGGCAATACCGGGTTCTATCAAAGTACAGAACTATTTTCAGCTCTGAAAACAGTTCCTTCATCTTGGTGACTTTTAGTCAGCCTCTGTTTCTCCTCCCTGTCTGTCCTTTTATTTGAACTTCATATACACCTACAACATATAGGAAGTGTTATCTTTATAAAGGAGGAAGCCAGAGATCAGTGGGTTTTTCTTTCTTTTTCTATCTTCATTCTGGAAGCTCAGGAATTGCTTTGCCTTTGAAAGTAAGGACCCATTCTCTTGACACCAGTAATCATTCAGATTTTTCAGGTTGCCCATAGGAAGAGATCTAGTCAGCTGAGAAAATGATTGTAGGTTCTGTGTAGAAAAAAATGTAAGAATAGAAAACTGGCATTGTCTCTCTGTCAGTTTGCCTTTCCTGGTCTTTTGCTGTGGGGCTAAAAGCATATGTTTCATGAAGGCAGTAAAATACACCTTGTTCTCAAGAAATGTTAGGACAGCTGGTTTCCAGATCTTCTGGTTGTTACATCTTTTTCAAGGGAGTATCCGTTAATTCTTTTTAATCAACTCTTGATTTTACCAAGAAAAGGTCACCATTCCTGCAGACAGTTCACTGATAAATTGGGGAGCATTTTCATGTTGTTTTTTGCCTGTGGTGTGGTGTAACTTTCTTTGTCATCAATACGTACGTCAAAGCAGGTTAACCAGACAATTCCCTCAGCCAGAGCATATGGTTGGGTCATGCAAACAACCATCATAAATCCTCCTTGACAATGGCCCAAATGATATCATGACCTGGCCCCCATGGAATTCAGATTTATGAAGATCTGAATGCGAGAACTGAGTGTTATGTGCACGGGTTTTTAAAAATGTGCCATATGAATACATCTGTCTCTTTATATGGCTACTTGCCTCCATATGTGGCAAATGAATGAAAAATATGTGCAGAGGTCTTTGAAAAATTCTTGAGGTGCCTCAGTAAGCTTGCCTCTATCCCAACGCAGAGTAAGCACCCAATAAATATTCATTGAGGGACCGAGTGAATGGATGGATGATTGAAGTGGAACTTGGTGAATTATAAAGTCATCTCCTTTTTCTAGATATGAGCTTAGTGCTCAAAGGGAATAATTGATCGCCTTTCTAATACGTCTCTCTCTTTTCTACTTCTGTTGCATACCCATTTCTATCAAAGAAAACTATCTGGAATCCCAAGTTTACATTTTACATGGCATTTTTCATAGAGGTTTGATTGGTCTGGAAAGAGGCAGGTGACCTTTGTCTGGAGTAATCAGATTGAAGGGTATGGGTTTGTGTTCTCAGCATATGCAGTCATTTCCTCTTTCTTCCTATGTACCAGCAAGGAAACACCTCACCCCGCTGGCAGCAACAGGGCTTTTCCCATCCATGCTAAGGAACTCCTGCCTAGACTGATCCATTTACCTTGGAATTTCAAGGGACAGTTTTGGGTTTGAGGCTGCTCCTGCACAAAATACACTGAAGGGAAGAATCTTATCCTTGATGACATGAGCTTCTAGATCCCTTGGAAAATAATCAGATTCTGAATAATATCCCTTTCCAGTTCTTGAAGGGTCATTTCCTTCTAGTGTAGTCACCTGGAGTCAAGAATTCTGTTGCTTTCCCCTGGAGGCAAACAATAAAAGCTAAAATAAAAGTTTGATGTTGGGAGAAGAAAAGGGACATGAATAAGAAGACTAAACAGTTTCATGTTTATGGTCTTAGTAGTAACAATGACCTTTGTATGGAGAGCACACATGAAGGTGTGAGTTTTAGATCTTGTCTTTCATGGCAATGCCCTGTACCTCTGCATAGTGACTATTATTGTCAGGCTGGTTTTACTTACCTCCTTTGGACAGGCCCTGCCCATCTGAAGTTCACCTCCTGTCTGGTTCACGTGAGTATTTTTCTCAACTCTACCCTGGTGGCTTTTGCCCTGGCTCCCCCTGGCAATAGAAAGAGCCTCCGAAAAGGAGGTTTCTATCAATCATGCATGCCACCATCCTCTCATGTTTTCAGTCATACAATTATTGTCCCTCCTACTGGCACATGATACACATGAACAAATACCTTTCAGAATTTTCCTCCTGAAGTTATAAGAAAGGGACCATGTAAGTTATACAAAAATTTTCCTCCCGAAGTTATGAAAAATGTACCATACAAGTTAGACAAAAAAAAACATGGAACAACTCTGGAACAAAGATCTTATCTGCTCATTGGACTGACAAGGTGAGATGTGTTAGATGGTGAGAGAAGGCTACATAAATAGAAATACAAAATGGCATTATCCATCGAGTGGTCATGTATTATTAGTTGTGGGATGAAACGAACATAATGATCACTTTCAGATCAGTTTCAATTTCTTCCTTCTGCATCATTCTGAGCCTGGAGGGCAGCAGGGACTTCCAGTTCTACCTGCTTCCATCTTGTATACTCTGATTCTCCACATTGAAGCCGGAGGCTTGTGTAGAGCAACAGAATAAACCATGTAGTTCTTTCCTTCCTATTACTCCTACAAGCCTACTTGGACTGGTCACCTACTCGTAGCACCATCATATTCTTTTTGTTTCCTTCTGGGAAATTTTCAGTTCTACATAGTCAAAGCCTTTGCATGATGTTTCCATTCCTCAAATATTCTTTTCTCACTTCCCTTCTTCAATTATCTAACATCTACTTATCTTCTTTTACATTGTCTGTAGCATACTGACCTCAGAACATTCTTTCTTAACCTTTCTCCCACTCCTATCTTAGACTTTCGTAGCACCAAAATCTTTCCTTCTGACTTACTTCAGTTGTAGTTATATGATGGTCTATGCCATTATTGGAAACATAATCTGTATCCTCCTCAAGATAGACAGGGATTTTACAGGTTTAGTTGCCATTGCATTTCTAGAGCTCAACAATGTATATAGTATATGGTGAACACTCAAGAAATAGTTACTAAAAAATATATTAAAAGGCAATCCATGCTTATTTTGAGCTGTGACCTCTGCTATGAACCCCACTCTATTGTCATTTACTCAGAACTCTTAAGTTCTACTCTGTGAAAGAGCTGCTTTTGTTTGGGGCTGGTTTTATTTTTTATTTTCATTTTGGATGAATCATGTGCTTGGGTATACCCATGCCAGGTTCATGATGGAGCTGGGATTTGAGGTAGCCACTGGAATTTGACTTCTGAACTCTTGTGACCTCTTCCAAGTTTCCAAGATTAATGAAAGTTATAGAGGTTCAGAGGAGAAGCTTTGTATGCTATCAGGAGTTAGGGCTAGTCTTAAAATATAAGAGGGTGTTATCTAGATAAGGAATAAGGGTAGGTGCACAGGGACCCTATTAACAGGCACCTTTGAGCAGAAGAAAGTCCTGGGTGGTGAATTAGAAAAAGATATCCCTTCTTTCCTGCAAATGCAGCTTCAAACCAGGACACGAAAGTCGATGAGCTATTTTACCCTCAGCTGGGCCATTTTTGCAGTACACAACCACACTTCTAGATACAGCATCCTGTAGGCATGAATGTTTAGAGGAAAACAAAAACAAGATGTGAAAAATTTCCATTTGGTTAGAGTGAGTGTTTTTGGAGGGAAATCTAAAAGCCTAAGGTTTTCACTATTTAAGTAAGTAATCACTGACCATTTACATTATTTTAAAGTTAATATGAAATTCTGTTTTTCAATTATCCTACTCACTGTTCAAGTGCTCACTATTGATGATGGCTGTTGGATTGGGCAGTGAGAGATCATTTCTGTTTATAGAAAGATCTATTGGACAGCTCTGGTACGGAGCTGTAAAGAAAGGTGATCAGTCTTTACACCATGGACCACAAATAATCAGGAAAGGTCATAAAAGGGGAAGTGATGTGATGGATGTGTAGTGCTATAAGAGATAACAATGAGCACCATCATTTTTCTTCAACTTCTTATTGTTATTATAAATGTGATATTAAGAGGAGTTACATAAGTTATATAAATAAGGTAATGAGTATATTTCTTTGTGGATGGTGTCACCTCTCCCTTTGCTCTCCCCAGTTTTTCCCTCTTGTCCCACCCACAAATTGTATAGATGATACGCGTTTCAGTACTGGGGCTTGAACTCAGGGCCTGAGCACTGTCCCTTAGCTTTATTTTTGCTCATCAGGTGCTATACCACTTGAGCCACAGTTCTACTTCAAGGATTTTATTGGAGATAAGAGTCTTTTGGACTTTTCTGTCCTGTGTTAGCTTTGAACCTTGATCCTCAGATCTCAACCTCCTGAGTAGTCAGGATTACAAGTGTGAGTCACTGTCACCTGGTAGCACAGTGTCTTTTTTAAGAAGCCTACAGATTGGGACTTCTATAATCATTATGTGAGAAAATGATGCACAGCAATAAATAATACATCAGCATCATATAAAATAGTTTCAACAGCTCCAAGTCTGATTTCAAAAGGCTGTGCTTTATACCATGGTCTATCTACTTTGTACCCACATGAATGTGATTATAGGTGTAAACTAGTCAATGATGAAGAGATTGAAGTCCAGCTGCCAGTTTGGCACCCTAGACACATTTTAGGCATGTAATGATAACAGCTTCAGCTGGGAGTCACCAGCTTTCTATGCAGCAAGCTTCATATACTGTTTTGGTCTTTGATTTTGGTCTAAAGTTCTTTGTTCTATACCTTGTAATCATTAATTTCTATCACCTTCATTTTCTTTGGACTCTTCTTATCCATTGGCTCCTTGTGTTGATATTGCTAGAGAAAATGGTGTTTTCATTAGGTTTCAGCCTAATAAACTCTTATCCCTAAAAAGACATCTCTGCCTCATCCTGACATTAGACATCCCCTTTGAGATTCTAGGACCCACCTGTAGCGCTTGTGTGGGCTCCACTTTGAGGCCAGGTAGGATCTATCTGGAAATGTATGTGGGAAAAGCCTTCCTGTTCCTCCCAGCCTTCTTGGTTAAGTGCATCAATGGATCCAGCTTTCTGCTGGGCAAGTGAGGTCTGTGTGCGTGTGTGTGTGTGTGTGTGTGTGTGTGTGTGTGTGTATGTGTGTGTGTGTGTGAGAGAGAGAGAGAGAGAGAGAGAGACAGAGAGAGAGACAGAGAGAGAGAGACAGAGGGGGAACCGCTTTCTTATGGAGGAGCTTGGACTTCATTGTGTGTTCTCAATTTGTGATGTTTCTGCTTTTGGTAAGGTCTATCAAGTAAGGAAGACAGATTGACCTCCCAGTCATGCAAAAAGAACTGTTTGTCAGTATTCTGTTTTCTGGATTATGGACTAACAGTTCTTCCTTCATCTCACACCACAAGAAGTCCATTAATCTGTGTCATCTGGGGAAACTGAGGATAGAAGCCATAAAAGAATTCCACATGCATCAGAATTGAACAACTAGAAAGAAAACCATGACATCCAGGTTGCCTGGTCATGCTTTAACCACAACCCACACTTGCCTGTTTAGTTACAACAAACACAAAAGAGATAAACATAGATGTAAGTTAGTCTAAACACCAAATTTCAGAAGTTTTTCCTCTGATGTTTAGTCAGCCATTCTGACCTTTATTGGAGGATAAACCAACTCTCAACAGCTGTGGGCAATTATTTACTGTAAATCAGAGACCAAAGAGCTTGGATAATAATGTAAATTCAACATTATAAGGAGAGAGACATGCTTGGTATGAGAAAAATATCTGTGTGTTTCATTCCTGAATTTTAGAAATCAAAGAGAATCAAGTTCATGGCACAAGAGGTGGGAGAACAGGTTTGGTAGAATGGTGGGTTTTGCTCACATATGAGGGGTCTAAAAGGTGCATGGCTACACCTGGACCTTCCCTCACTCGAGTGTTTGAAGAAGATACTCTGTGCAGATGCTACTGAGCTGACACATCCCTTGCTGTCCATAAAAGTGATCTACAGCTGGCTGTGGAGTTACTCAGCCATCTTGCCTACTCAATAAGAAACAGATTTCGAGTCTTCTACTCTGGTTGTCAGATTTTTACAGCCTTCTGATGGTCTCTGGCAGTGTGGCCTCTCAGCAAGAAACTGCTGGGAATGGGGGAAGGAGGTTCAGAAACACTTAATAGTTGACAGAGCAACAAAAGCTTTACAGAATTTAGGAATGAGTTTAAAGTCAGTAACATTTACACATCGTCCTAAGAAAATGTTTGTAAGCTAATGAGATAAGCCACTGTTACTACCTTTAAGCACATTGGTTTCCTCTTGGATAAGTGTTATTTCAAAGCATTTGAAAGTACCATCGGCAGTTTAAAACAGGACCTATCACCTCCACCTAGTGAGCTTCGAAATGAAAAAGAAGCCTTGCTTGAAATTGATAGACAATTTTGCCTACAGACCACAAAGGACATACATAGACACACATACACAGACACAGACACACAGGTACATTACTAACTCATCCCCACTTGTGGTGCAAAACAATGGAATCTGGCCACTTTAGAACACAGCAAGAAGGCCTAAGAGGCAAATGAATTGCCTTGGAGTTGTAAATAGTGGTTCCTGTGTAGAGGCAGATCACAGAAGAGGGAAAATTTCATAGAAACACTCCTATGCTTCGAGTGGGGTTCAACCCCCAGGATGCCTTGCAGAGCAAAGTCTCTTCAGGGTACTCTATGTTCTAGAATTTTAACTAAACAGACCACAAAACCCACTAGTTCCCAAGTTGAATTCTGAGTCTGAATTTGAGAACAATTGCAATTCTTAAAATAAAAATCACAGTAAGAGGGAAGTGTCATAATTTTCCTGGGTAAAAAGGGTTGATCATAGCATAGGAATACCGTAGAATAAAACCTAAAACAGTCCAGTTTGGGAGAGCTTAGATTCAATTCCTGGCACTGCTATTTACTAGCTGTATGAACCCAATACTCAACTTGTGTGGCTGGGTAAATCCTTGGAAGTTGGAATCATGACTTAGAAATGGATGTAACTTAGGAGGTTATCTTGTTCAAGTATTAACTCGTTATACCTACCCAGGATGATTTAATGAAGAGAATCCAGGATTCCCAGTACTCAGCTTTTACTATTTCCATCAGAGTGTACCATGAGACCATTCACAGGAAAGAGAGAAAGAAAGATAGGGACTCTGGTGAGCCTTTCAGCAAATATATGGCCTAAATTGGAAAATATTTGAAGGATGTTTAATGAATACTAGAGCCTAAAGCTCTATTTGTACTCTTAGGACTCTTAATTGACAGCTAAAAAACCCCCTCTTTCTAACCCCTCTTCCTCCTTCCGGGATTCAGTCCTTCATTTCTGAAGAGAGTATATACCATGCTAAATTCCGTTATGAAGCAGTCTATATGTAACATGTAATTTGCCACAGAACACATGATCTTTTTCCAGCTGTCCGGTCCTGCTTTCAAGTCTCAGTCCTCAGTACAGGTATATGTTCATATGCCATACAATAACATTTCAGTTAATACTGGACTAAATATGATTCAGGGCTCCTGTAAAATTATATTTACCTAGTCATATGACAGCATCTTTGCTGGTGTATGTACACTCTAGGACTTAGATTTACACAACAATGATGTCTCACAATGTATTTCTCAGACCATGTCTACATTGTTAAATGAACAACAGTATTCTGTGTCTGACCACATTGACTGTCTTCTTCACCCTAACATTACACACATGCATGACTTCAGGTTCAGCTATATGCTTTCTCCTCCCTCATGAAATGTACCTTCTAAATCCCTTTCATTGTGTAATAGTCTTGCCCACGAGGATTCCCTACACATTATCACTGCCTGTTTATCAATGTCTTGATGCTCACTTTAGCCTCTCTATAATCGTATGGAGTACAGACTGTTATGTTCCCTCTTTTAAGATAAGGAAATCAAGGTTCACCAGAATTCCATAACTTACCCCCAGGTCATATGGATTCCATGGTTATCACAAGAGCCAGTGTCAAGCTCAAGAAGCAAAGCGGCCCCTGGTCTAGAGTGACTTTCCTAGTGTAAAGTACACTGTATTTACTGGTGCTGAGCTTACATCACCTTCCCAGTTCCATTTAATATCCTTCTTACTCCTCCTAGGTTAAAAGTCAAATTGTGTGTGATTTTCTTTTTCATCTCTCTATTTAGCACACTGTGTGGCTGTGACAGCTGGTTAATATACATGTGATGAATGGAGAACCAGATGAGTGGAAAAATGAATGAATGGAAGGAAGAAGCAATATTTGGCTTCCTTAAAGATGCATGTCATAAATCAAGCTAACCTTGTCCAATTACAGTAAACATTATGTCCCATAAGGAAGAATTTTAATACTGCTTGAAGAATATAACTAGATATATAATACATATTTTGTTTTGACCCTGGGTCTTATTAATGGCAGGAAGTTCACAGCAAGATGAGTCTATATACTTCTTGGGCCAGACATGACAAGTCTAAACATGAAAGGGGAAAACCCCAAACATCTAACGTAGGACATAACATTAAAGAATGAAGATATTACTTTTTCTGTTCAGTATTTTTTACGCAAAATAAAAAAAACATGCATGTGCGCTCATGCGTGTGCACGCGCACACACACAGACACACAGACACACAAACTACCTTTAAATTCTTCTCAAAGCTGGTGCCTTCTGATAGGTCCTCCCTGGAAGGAGGACCTATGCACAGACTTCAAGTAGATAAGCTTAACTGGGAACTAGTGGCTCAATCCCATAATCCAGGAGGCTGAGATCTGAGGATCAAGGTTTAAAGCCCATCCAGGAATAAAAATCTGTGAGACTTTCATCCCCAGTTAACGAGCAGAAAAGCAGAGATAGAGGTGTGGCATAAAGTGCAGAAATAGAAGTGTGGCATAAAGAGCAACAGCCTTGAGTGAAAATGTTAAGGGACAGTGCCCAGTGCTTGCAGCTGCTACTATGTAATACATTTAGACTACATCAATTTTCTTTCTATAACAACTTGCAGTAAGTATGCACAGAAAATATTGAGAGAAAAATCAAGAACAAAGCTGAGCTCTAGGCAAAAATAAGTTGACACCGGTGGCTCAAAGCTCATAGTTCTAGCCTACTTGCTCCCAGAGCACTTGAACAAGGTAAAGTTAACATTCAGTGTTTTCCAAGTACATGAAAACCCAATATGTTATTTCTTTTTTTTTTCTTTTTTCTTTATTTTGTTGGTCGTGGGGTTTGAACTCTGGGCCTTAGCACTGTTACTCAGCTCTTCAGCTCAAGGTGAGCACTCTACCACTTGAGCTACAGCGCCACTTCCCCAATATGTTATTTCTAGGCAAGACTGAGGAAGTATCCAAATGCTGAGTGGCCTGTTTGAATATAATCTTGTGGTCTGCAGTACTCAAATGCTTTGATGCAGCATTGTGTTTAGAACTCTCCTGGAACAGCTGTGTACAGCTCTGCAGTAATTTCTATGATAGGAAAGTAATACAGGACTTCACCTCAGTGCTCTTAATGTGGAAAGACTTCCCTTTCCTGATGGGAAACAGTGTGAGATTTGTAGGATGAGTTAAATATAAGCTTTCTGTCATCTTTGAGCCCAAAGGAGATAAAATCAGACCAAAAGAATACAACATCAGAACTCTATGAGTTAACTTGAGTAACCTTAGAGGTATATGTGTGTGTGTGTGTGTGTGTGTGTGTGTGTGTGTCCTGGGGCATGAAAGCTTCTGCCAAATGCATGATATGGCATTGTCTTTAATCCTTACAAGCAACCTGAGAAGAAGGTTCTTGGTCATCTCTTTTCTGGATAAGAATAGAGACTTGGCTAGCTAGTCAACCACAGAGACAAGATTCATACTCAAGTCTTTTTTTTTTGGTCAGTTGTGGGACTTGAACTCTGGGCCTGGGAGCTGTCCCTGTGCTCTTCAGCTCATGGCGAGCACTCTACTGCTTGAGTCACAGCACCACTTCCGGTTTTAGAATGGGTTATTGGAGATAAGAGTCTCACAGACTTTCCTGCCCAGTCTGGCTTTGAACCTCAATCCTCAGATTTCAGCCTCCTGAGTAACTAGGATTACAGGCATGAGCCACCTGCGCCTGGCTTCAAGTCTTGCTTTAAAACCATACTCCACAATTGCTCTTACCAGAATGTAGTTCTCTACCATTGTTCACATAGTTACTCATATCTCTCCTTGATCATTGATTATCAGAACTGGATTTCATCCTCCTGTGGGCATCCTTCAACATCATATCCACACTAACAGCTAACGACTTTAATGCAACATTGGTTTTTTTTTCTTTGTGAAAAAAAAGGCATACGTTTGAATTTTCAGAAGGTGAAGTGTGATCTATGCACTGAGTCACACAGAAGTAAATCAAGAGAGAAGAATGTCATTATGAGAATGAAAGAAAGACTCCTGGTTGGATTGTGGTTGAAGGCACCATCTTATATCAAAGATGCCATGGCCTTGGAGCCAAACAAAGGATATCTGTTGCTAGAGGATAGATGTCCTATTCACTCAGAAGCCAAGACCACTTCAAAGACCATTTGTTGGTGTGGTAAGAAGCTGTTGCCTAGGTGAAGAGTCCCTTGTCCCAGCTGCCCATAAACATGTCTTCATGTACAGGAAAGAGCTGTACAAAATGGTCGTCATTGCCAGTGCAGGGAAGGGGGAGTCAGGAAATGGATGCATCTCCCTCAGTAGCACTGTCTGAGCCAGGAAGGGTTCCACATCCTGACAGGCCAAGACAAACATAGTCTAGTGCTGACGAGGAGGCAGCCATCAGGGAACAGCTGAACCACCACAGTCATCCAGCCTCCCCAAAGATTGTCACCGCAAGAGTGAAACCAGGTCCTGTGGTTTCCTGCTGTCCTCTTTCATACACAGCTTGGGCTTCCAATGACTCATGGCCAATAGCATGCCAAAATTTCATGTCCCATCTGCAGTGGAGACCGACCTGTGCACAGCCACCACCATTCCCACCATTTCCTCCCCCAAGGAACTTAATGAGAGGATTAGCAATGACCAGGAAGTGAGCAGCCCCAGCTGTAAAACTGACTGTTCACAGGCACAGAAGGACAAGGCGGGGGATCAGTAAGTACCAGCTGTGCTCCAAGCCAAGGTTTCTGTGTCTTAACGCTGGTGGTTGTGAGAAGACATTAATATTTTTTAACTTCAGACTCCTAGAGAGATAGTGTGTCTGGGTGATTAAGAATATAGGTATCAGGTTTCATCTGGCCTGTCCCTAATGAGTGACCTCAGGACGTCACCTGGTCCTTTAGAATTGAAATATTCTTATCTATCTTTCAGGTAGTTCTGAAAATCAAATGGAAATTAAAAACATTAGCTTTTTTATGAGGACTAGTTTTTACTACCTTTGATGATCAAATCTAGTTGGTAGTATAGATTGAAGAAAGGAGGAAATTATTTTGGAAGGAATGGATGCCTGTTATAGAGTAGATGCTTCATGGAAGTTGCAATAACATGTAATAACATGGTTATTAGTTCAGGCAGTACAAGTTACCAGTACAGGCAGTATCAGATTGCGGATGCTTTTAGACTATAGAGACTAAGCACACTATGTTTATCTCAGAAGAGACTAACCAGGCTGACCATGTCACTTTCTATGTTGTACCTTTATCAATAATCCAATCCTGAGTCACAAAAAGCCTCTGCTGAGTGTGGGGGTACACATCTATAATCTCAGCTATAAGAGGCATAGGTAGGAGTCTTGAGATCTGAGGCCAGGCCTTGGAAAATTGGACAAAACCTTATCTGAACAATAGCGAAAAGCAAAGTATAGAAGGTATGGGTCAAGAGCATCTGCCTAGCCAGTTCAAGGCCCTGAGTTCAAACCCCAGTACTACAGAAAGGAAGAAAGAAAGAGAAAGAAGAAAGAAAGAAAGAAAGAAAGAAAGAAAAAAAGAAAGAAAGAAAGAAAGAAAGAAAACCCTTTAGTGTCAGGTACTATGTTAGGCATAGTATGGAGGGTGGGGAAAATAATAGAGGAAAGTTTTCAAGACTCTGGTAAGACAGACACACTGTGGCAATATGGAGGACAATTCGTGCCAGATACATGGAGTGAGACTGGTTCTGAATAAGGCTACATGCAAAACATTCTTGGGAAGTGTGTGTTTTGTAGCAAAGGTTGATGTAAAGAGGTGGGAACAAGGTAGATTAAAGAGGTCATCTTGTGTAAAAAGCAATAACCTAGAATGGAAGAAGGAGATCCACTAGAATATAAAGTGAAGAAAGTGGGAGAAGACCATGCATGCTTCATGGTTTTGACATGGAGGCTGAAAGCTTTGGATTCAGTTATTTATGTGGGGAAGCAGTGTGCCCTGGGAGTATCAGTTCAAGTGTTGACACCAAAGTGTATTTGAGCCATGTCTCTACTTTGTGTACATGGTTGGACTCTGGAAAACTACTTTGCTTTCTGGACTTTAGCCTTCCCACTGTTAAGTAAAGAATCACAACAGTGGCTACCCCACAGGGCTAGAAATACTTGCATAAGCTGTGTAGCACATACTCGACAAACAGTAGACCCATACAAAATTAGCTGCCCTGTATTGTAATAACAAAAGAAGTGGTGTCAGGACCAGGTCAAATTAAACAGATAAGTTATTAATTAGATTAAGGAAGAAGGAAACTTAACTGGGATAATTTTAAGTCCCAAGGCCTAAAATAATAAGTGCCAACTTCAGAAAGGGGAACGAAACTGTGGCTTGATATGTGCCAAGAGCAAAGCAAGTGAAAATAAGGCAGACAGTCTGCCAAATGTCTCAATGTCCCAATGTCTGTTTTTTTGTGATTATGCTTGCTCAGCAAAGATACTAAAAAATGGAACTTGACCTTTTGCAGTTAGCTTTTATTGATTAATAAGAATAAGGCCAAACTTAAAAGGTGGGATATCCCTTTAGAAGAACAAAGGGAAGGTGAAGGATGAGAATTTTGTCTTGATGGAATATTGGAATTGTAATCGCCATTTATGATCACTAACTGCTAGACTGCTAGTTCTGCTTTTGTAACTTGCTTTCTTGCTGACAGCAAAATTACCACTGACCGACCACCTGTGAGTGTCCTATATGGTTTTTGCCTTTATATTCCCTGAGCTGTCTGAGTTCGGGGCCACTTTTTGTCTCCTGAATGATAGAGAGTGGTCCCTGCACAGAGAATTAAAACATCCCAGCTTGATTGTGTGTCTGGATATCATTATTGTATTCGGGAAACTTTCTGGATAAAGCAATAAGTACCTGGAAATACTGTGGAAGGCAACAGAAAGGAATTTATGTGTCTTTCTGAGGCTGGAAAAGGAAGTCAGTAACCTACTTGGTGTGACAAGTAAGAAAGGAGGCAACAATGGGGGTTTAAGAATTGGAGAACATGTCTGAGTCAAGCAGAAAAGGTCAGATAAGTTGATGTTAGGGAAATGAACCCTAAGATATGTATTCAAATGTTTTTTTTCTTTCACACGATTGTTTCTAACACATTTATAAGATTATTTCTTTGTTGCTTTGTATGTCCCTCCCCCACAGTATAACCCCTGCTTTCACTGTATTTGATGTGGGTATAATTTGTGGAGGGGAAGGGGAAAAACAAATCGTTTAAATAGGGATACAGGTGGACCCATTCCAACAATGAGACGTACAAGTCGTTATGTGGAAAATGAACTTTACAACTTTTGTGCAGGGGAGGGGGGCGGGGGAGGAGAGCACAGGGAGGATTGGGTGGGGGGGGAGGATGGGAAGGGATGGGAAGGGGAAACAAAGGAGGAGGCTACAATGCTTGATAAGAAATGTTCTCATTATCTTGCCCATGTAATTGTAACTCCTCTGTACAGTATTTTCACAATAAAAAAATAAAAAGAATTGGAGAACAGAAATTTGAGAAGGGGTCATTGAAAGGGTGTCAGATCTGGGATTATTGAAAAAAAGTAGCTGTGAAATCCTCCAAGCTGGTTGTTTCGGTTTTTTTGTTTTTTTGTTTTTTGTTTTTTTTAACAAGAATTTCAATTGCAAAGATGCAAATTTCTATAGAATATTTAGGATAAGAGATTTAGAGGATTATGTATGAGTGAATATAATGTCAAGTCTATATGCTGATGAGATAGTCCTGAAAAATTTTCTAAGACAAATAACATTGCTGGGAAATGACATATGGAAATGAACTTTCTTCTTCCCTCCCTCTCTCCCTCCCTCCCTCCCTCCCTCCCTCCCTTCCTTCCTTCCTTCTGATAAATTAAATATACTAGGTTTAATTAGGTAGACAATAAAGATAACACCCTGTGACATTCAGGCAGGAAGAGAAGTTTGTTTTACCAAACTCCAGACCTGCCATGCATGATGGAGACCACGTGGCTGAAAGGGGCAGGCTGAGGTCTAACCTGTGTTTAAGCAGGGAAGGAGTGGGGAGAAGGTGTGGCTAGATGAGGGAAGGCATGGCCACACTGGATGTGGATGTGACCTCAGGGCCTGAGACCCTACTCTGGTTGAATGGGAAGCATGAGGGGGGTGTGCAGGATGTCATCTCCAGGTGTGCCAGGTAAACTGGGAGGAGACTTATGCAGGAGGCCAGGGCTTGCATGGCCTGGGCAGACCTCCCTCCCTTCCTCTCTCCCTCCCTCCCTTCCTCTCTCCCTCCCTCCCTTCCTTCCTGTACTAGGGTTTGATCTTCAGGTCCGGGTACTGTCCCATAGTCGTTTTGCTCAAGGATGGTGTTCCACCACTTCTGCCACAGCTCCACTTAGGTTTTTATTGCTGGCTAATTGGAGATAAGAGTCTCAAAAGATTTTTCTGGACCAGTTTCAAAACACAATCCTCAGATCACAGCTTCTTAAATAGCTAAGATTATAGGCATGAGCCACCAGCACCATGGTAAAATAGTCAATTTCTAGGACAAGAAACAGAAGAACAGGAAGTTATACTGTTCTTCAGAAACCAAAGGATGGGGGTTTCAAGCAGGTTGTGATGATTGGCCCAGCAGGCAGATGAGCCTGTAGCTCAGTAACAACTCCCATGCACATCCCAGAACACATGGACAAAATGAATTTGAAAGGTGTTAAGGAGAAACGAATCACAATGTGGGCTTAACTTGTAAAGGTCAGGGTTAAAGGAATGAGAAGGGAGAGAAAGAAGTTCAAAACTAAGATCTAAGTTCTGGGTGAAATTATTTGAACAGGTTTGTAAACTAGATGAACAACCAGTGGAGAAAAACCTAAGAATATACAAAGGAAAGACTTATTGCCGGGCACTGGTGGCTCATGCCTGTAATCCTAGCTACTCAGGAGGTTGAGATCTGGGGGTCACGGTTTGAAGCCAGCCCAGGCAGGAAAGTCTGTAAGATTCTTATCTCCAGCAAACCACTCAGAAAAAAGCTAGAAGTGGCACTATAGTTCAAGTGGTAGAGTGTAATCTTCACCAGAAGAAGCCCAGGGGCAGTGAGTGCCTAGGCCCTGAATTCAAGCCCCAGGATCAAATAAAAAAAAAAACCACAAACAAACAAGAGCCCTATTGCTGATCAAAAGAGAATAGAAGTGTGTGGAATATGGGCTCAGAAGGATGCTAGTCTCAGAGCAAACAAAGATCCCATTTTAAATGAATTTTTCAAAACAAGAAAATCTTTGTTTTTGCTCTTTTGGTGTGTGTTCTGGGGTTTGAACTCAGGTCCTCATCCTTACTAGGCTTGGGAAGCTGATGCTTTACCCTTTAAACCATGCTTCCCAAACCAGCTTTTTGCTGGTTCTTTTGGAAAAGAAATCTAGTGGACTTTTCTGCTCAGGCAGATTTTGAACCATACTCTTCCACATCTATGCTTTCTGAGTAGCTAGGATTATAGGCATGAGCCACAGGCTTTATTTTAACACAAAAAATTAGGGGATGGTTGATGGAGCTCTTTTAGGTATAACTATTTTTCTAATAAATTGTAGAATTTCCTTTATAAATGTAATGAGATTGTGTTTGAAAAAAAGTGTGAAGTAGGATTTTGTTTTGTGGATTTTCTTGAGAGGCTGAATAATGGAGCAGGAATAACTACTAGAGTGGATCTGGAGTCAGAAATCAAGGCTAGTCATATTCTCATTAAAGCTCAGAGACTAGACCACAGAAAGGAAGGTCACCCAAGGGATGATGGGCTAGGGTTCAAATGAGATAACTCATGTGTCCGCTTTGTTACTGTGACTTGTAACTGCTAGCATTTTTGTTGATCATATTTATCACATGTTGTTCCCAAAGCTGTTTGAAGAACTGTGTCCATGGCTTGAGGAAAAGACGAAAGACACTGGCAAAAGAAGTTCTTGCTCAGCCTTGGTTGGGCCCTAAGTAGACCTTACAGGACGAAATAGGGAACAGTCTTTGTCAAGTGCTCTCAGCAGTATGCCACCGCAGCATGGCTTTCTGCTAAGACTGGCTCCTTCACCCCACACTACATTTTTTTCCAGTGATGTCTCCAGTTTTAGAATGACTCAAGTTGTGGGACTCCTACTTGCTATTTCCCAGGTTTTGTCATTAGGGCATTTCCTGAAATTCAGCCCCAAAAGTTTCTTTTTTCTAATTTTGAAAAGGATTTGGTTTCAAGCTTTAGCTATCAGAAGGAGAACCGAGCTGTGAACAGTAGCTCCT
Organism: Dipodomys spectabilis; assembly: GCF_019054845.1. Lineage (NCBI taxonomy): Eukaryota > Metazoa > Chordata > Mammalia > Rodentia > Heteromyidae > Dipodomys > Dipodomys spectabilis. The sequence goes on from NW_024870731.1 coordinate 3,839,759, forward strand.
TGAGTGTGACATCAGAGTTTCCAATGGGAGCCTGTGCTTCACCCTGAGACCCAAATCTCCCTTTGATTCCGGATTTAAGAATAATGCACAAGTCTCTCCAGAATCTACTGAGCTGCTGCTGCTAAAGGCAGTACCAGCAGGACCCCAAATTGCCTTTGAGGTAAACTGCCTACAAAGACTATTTGTCAGGCCTCCTCAGAACCTCATCACTTTTCTAAGAACCTATTTTTTTTTTTTTAAAGCAGATCAAAGTATTTCCTTGTGCTGGTGAAAGCCAGAGGTTCAGGTCAAAGTGAATGGGTGTGAAATCCTGGAGGAAGCTGGCAGAATATCAAAGGGCAATTGAATGGGGAACCTGAGCCCTTTACTTGAAAATGCTTTTTTAAGTGGTGCTAAAGACTCACAGGTATAGTCCTAGCTACCTAGGAGCCTGAGATCTGAGAATCACAGTTCAAAGTCAGTCCAGGTAGGAAAGTCCAAGAGACTTTTATCTCAAATTAACTGTCAAAGAAACAGAAGTGGAGGTGTGGCTCAAGTAGCAGAGCACCAATCAAGGGCAACAAAGCTGAGAGACAGTGCCCAATCCTGAGTTAAAGCCCTAGTACAAGTACAAACAAAAACAAATGAACAATAATGGCAAAAAATGCTTTTCCCTTGTTTTGAGGCTTTTTCAATCTGACCACTTCGCTGAACTTGCAGCCTAGCTTATACAACTCCTGTTTTGCTGTCCTTTGCCTCCTGTCATCTGATACTTCAGTTCACAGGTTCCAAAGCCAGGGAATACACCATCTATTCTGATCTATCCTGTGCATAAAGAACCACATCAACCCACACTTACTTATGCTTATTTTAAGTCTTGAACTCTTAATTTTCTTTATTCTACAAACACTATGTTGTATTCTTCGGTGACAGTGAATATCTACCTCTGTGTCTCCTATGTCTCTGCTAAGGCCAGAAATTGTGTTCTACTCATGTCTTAGCCTTCCTCAGGCCAGCACAGAGCTGAATGCACTTGAAAATATTCATGGCTAATGATCATTACAGGTAATCTTTTCTTTTTTTTTTTTTTTTTTTCAGTCATGGGGCTTGAACACTGGGCCTGGGTGCTTTCCCTCAGCTCTTCAGCTCAAGGATAGCGCTCTACCACTTGAGCCACAGTGCCACTTCTGGTTTTTTCTGGTGGTTTATTGGAGATTAGAGTCTCACGGACTTTCCTGTCTGGGCTGGCTTTGAAGAGTGATCCTCAGATCTCAGCCTCCTGAGTAGCTAGGATTACAGGTGTGAGCCACTGCCACCCGGCTTAATTTTTAACCTAAATTGATTGTACAAAGAACTTCATGTGGTATTTATATCATGCATATAATGTACCAAATCCACTCCATCTATATTACTCTCCTAACTTCCTAGACTCCTGTCTTTAAGCAGCTTATGGCAGGCTTCATTATGCTGTTTTCCTATATACACATACATATACATATACATAGAACATTATATTATATAAATTATATTATATATATATATATAATACTTCTGTATATAATGTAATTCTGTAAAATTTAAATCCCTCCTCCACCTCTCCTTTTCTCTCCACCTAGCCATTGGTTTCTGTATTCCAAATAGTCCCTCTTTTACAATCATGTTGTACTTTTTAAGGTCTAGATTCCACATATGAGTAACAACATTATATTTGTCTATCTGTGCATAGCTTACCTTGCTTAATATGATGATCTCAAGTTCCACTTCTTTTCCTGCAATATTACATAATTTCATTCTATATGGAATGAAACATGGTATGTGAATCCTGCTTTCTTAATCCAGTCATTGGTTATTGTGTCCCTAGGCTGGTTTTACATCTTAGCTATCGTAAATAATCTCCTCTGGATGTGCAGCTATCTCTTCTGTGTATTGCTTTCATTCCTTCAGATACATGCCAGGAATGGTAGAATAGGATAATATAGTAGTTCTATTTTTGGTTTCTTGAAGAACCTCCATGCTAATTTACATGGTGGCTACATTAATTACCTTTCTGTCAGTGGTATAGGAGGATCCTTTTTCTGTGCATACTCATCAGCATTTGTGTTTTTTTGGTGATAAGCATTCTGACTGGAATGAGATGGAATCTCACTGAAGTTTTGTTTGTTTTTTGGGGGGGTCCGGTTGTGGGGCCTGAACTCTGGGCTCTTCAGCTCAAGGCTAGCGCTCTACCACCTGAGCCACAGCATCACTTCCAGCTTTTTTCTTTTTGCTTATGTGGTGCTGAGGAATCGAACCCAGGCCTCATGCATGCAAGGCAAGTGTTCTACCACTGAGCCACCTTCCCAGCCCTCACTGAAGTTTTAATATGGTCATAATTTCCTTTATGTCTAAGTATGCTGAACATTTCTCCATTGTTTTACTTCTTTCTAGAACTGTCTGCTCAATTCATTTGCCATTTATTAGTTGGGTTATTTGTTGTTTTAGTGCTTAATATTTTGGGCTTTTTATATATTCTGGATATTAATTCTTTGACCAATGAATAGCTTTGAAAGCTCCTATTCTATAGATTGTCTCTTGATTCTGGAAATCGTCATTACTTTGATATGCAGAAGCTCTTTACCTTGAACCAATCCCATTGTCAATTCTTGCTCTTAGATTCTCAGCAATTGATAGCTCAAGTGGTAGAGCACCAGTCTTGAGAGAAAAAGCCAAGAGACATTCACAACATTGAATTCAAGCCCCAATACCAACACACACACACAACATTGAGTTCAAGCCTCAATACCAACACACACACACACACACACACACACACACACACACACACACACACACACACACACACACCTGTCCTGAGAAGCTGGAGCCCTCTTTAGAAAGTAATGGTCTGTACCTGTATCCTCCCCTGCTTTATTGTAATAGGTTCGTCTTCTTTCTGCCATTGTATGTCCACTCTCCTACATTCCCTCTTCCATTCCCTCTGCTCTATTTCCCCCCCACAATAGACACTTTTCCCTAACATAATATCAAACATTATTCATACATGAAACTGTTCTTTCCATTGTATAATGTAAGATATATAAGGGTACAAATGTTATCTCTTTTGTTTGGAAGAGTCCATAGTTCACACTTTAGGTACTCAGTAAAATTTATTGAATGGATAGAGAATAAGTAACACACATTCTTGGAATCAGGGTACTTAGGTTCTCAACTTCAGAGCTCTAGTAGCCTTAATATCCTGAGTGTCAGACATTCTCATAGTCATCATGCTCTATTTCCTACTGAAAAGCCCTCCATCCTTAAATGTTATTTCTACATTTCTACAATCTCAATCTCTTTCTTGAAAAACTGCCTCTGTCTGCCAGAGAGTAGCAAGGCATCATTGCGTATGCCGGAAACTATATCCAGTTATGGGTGGGAGCTTTCTTTGTCATAAAAGATTACTTATTGGGAGGAAGCTAATAAAAGGTAACCAACATTGGCAGCTCTCCTGGCAACCTGTTCTTCCAGGGGAGAATTATAGCCTGTCCCCACTCCTGTTAAGTGATTATCTTCTTCTGTCTCAGTGCTTGCTGAGGAGAATGCTGAGCGTGGACTGCCAAATCTGCAAGAATGATGATGGAAAAGAAGCTTTTGGGTAATCAGAAATGTTTTCCATCTATCAGGAGAACTATTATCTTCTATCTACCATCTACAGCTCTATTAGTTGGCCATAATACTTTATAAGGAAATAGAGTGCAAACTCAAAGACTTTACGTTGGCTTAGAATTAAATAGTCTTCTGGTAAATATCCTATTAGCACCAACAGAAATTAGCACCCTAATTTCAAGAAAAGTGCCAATGTGTACCAACCACAGGTCCTAGCACTTGTCCTAGGTATTTACCACAAAGAAAAGAAAACTTACAAACCCACAAAATCCTATACCCAGTTATTCATATTATGAATGAAGTTTTCCTTATAATAACTCTAAACCTCTAAACCTCCAATTTAGAGATATTATGGAGGTTTAGAGCAATCCAAAAGTCTTTCAGTATGTAGATAATTAAACACACTGTCATACAGCTAAACTGTGGAAGACTATTCAATCATTAAAAGAAGAATGAACTGTTGATATATACACCTTTGATAGATATCAAGAAGGTCATTCTAAGTGACAAAAAGGCTAATTCCTAAAGGTTATATATTTGGTTGTATGATACCGTGGATATAATTAATGACACTGTATTTGGACATTAAAATGACAAAATTTATGTTGTATATATTTTGCCTTAACTTTTTCTTTTTTGGTCCGGCATGGGGCTTGAACTCTGGGCCTGGCTTCTGTCTCTCAGCTCTTTAGCTCAAGGCTAGTACTCTACTACTTGAGCCAAAGCGCCATTTCCACCTTTAGAATATTTTAAAGAGTTTATAGTTTGTGATTCCATTTATGTATTCTTAAAATGGCTAATGTGAAGGTGTATAAATTAGTAGGGAGCAGAGGCAGGGAGGTGCTATGACTACAGAAGACATCGTATGCTGGAATTCTTCTGGCTTGTGCCTTTATGTTAGTAAAATTTCATAGCACTAAATATATACAAGCACGTGTAGTCTGAGGAGTTCATGTAAAGCAGCTGAAAATCAGTGGATTTTATTAATGTCTGCTTCTTGGTTGTGGTTTTGCACTGCACTGTACACAATGCTATCATAGAGGAGAAAGTGGATAGAAAGTAATGGGATGCCCTTGCATGTGCCTGTATGATCACCTTGTGATAAAAACAAGGACAGAGTTATTTCTTATGTGTGCACTGGTGCACCTCATGCACTGGTGGCTGTGGGTTCTAGTTCATGTACCTGGCATAGGCTCTTGAAGCTTGCACATCTGGAACATCAGCAGTTAATTTGTCAAAGGAAAAGGACTGGGCACATTCCTCTCTGGGCCTTACAGGCTCTCACTGGAGATAGGAGACATCACTTCTACTCATGGCTTTAGTGCACTTGCTCTCTTGCTTTCTAGATGGTAGCAAAGTTCAGCCTTGCCATGTATTCAGAATAAGGATGATCAAAATATTGATAATAACATCCTGGTTATTTAAAATTCTATAAATGGTTAAAATATTCATAAATTCGCTTTCCATTTACTCGATCATTATTTGACCAATTAAATAAGAACATTTCATTTAGGGATGAACCAAATATAGGAAATAAAAATATAGAGGAAATGGGTGTAACAATTCTCCTTTATCCATCCCTGATGCCTAGGGGATGCCTGAGACCATGGGAGGTAATGAATACGTACTATTTTATATATATATATATATATATATATATATATATATATATATGTATATATATATATATATATGTATATATGCCTATGTTATAAAGTAATTTATAAATTAGAGATAGTAAGATATTAATAACTATATAAGAGAACATGTACAACAACTTATCAACCCTTTAAACTTATTAACTCTTCATTTCTAGAATTTTTCAATTAACATTTTCAGTTCATAGTTAACAGCAGGTGCCTGAATCCTCAGAATGTAAAACCATGGCTATAGAAGGAAACTGCCTCATCAATGTAGATAAAACTTGGTATTGGACTTGTTAGAAGGGTTTATGAACAGCATAATGAAAATATAAGCACTTAACAAAAGAATTTCTCTTTGCTGTTTGTTACAAATGCATATAGAAAATTACTGCTTATTACATTTTCCCAGATGTCCTACCTGCAAATGACCTTCATTTTACAATGAGGAGGCCTAAGTGGCCAATTTCAGATATCATTCAGTTGTATATGTAGGGTTCTACATACTCACAGAAGGCATGTAGAGGTCATTTGTTAGATACATGGAAGTTTCTACATGCTCTGGAGTCTGTGTTGAGAGCATCTGGAGAAGTACTGATAGTCTGATAAATTTCCTGAAAGGTAATTGTGAAATAAATACCAGATAGGCCAGGAATTTGCTTAAAGAAAAACAAACAAACATAACTCATCAACAAGTAACTAAAATGCTCCCAGAAAAGTTAAATGTAAATGACTAATCAACAAATACCCAGAATGCTCCCACAATAGTTAAATGTTGCAAAGGACAAAAATTAAATCAAATATTGCTTTTTAAAAACCATATCTAAAATGTGGGCTTGTTAGCTGTATGTACGTGGCTGTTTCATACCTATAATTCTAGCTACTCAAGAGGCTGATATCTGAGGATCAGGGTTCAAAGCCAGCCTGAGCAGAAAAAGCACATGAATCTTTTATATCCAAATAAGCATTGAAAAGCCAGAAGTGAAGGTATGTCTCAAGTTGTAGAGTGCTAGTTGAGCACAAAACCTTAAGACAGTACCCAGGCCCTGAGATGAAGCCCCAGTACTAGCATAAGAAAAAATATTTTTAACTTGTTCTTCAGAAATAATTGTGTCCAGCATAATTACTTAGTATTGACAAAGGAAAACTTGATGTTACTGTTTTAAGTGGACAGGTCAACGCAAGGCAACTCTAACATGTCCCGTATTTTACAAATGTGTGAAGAGGCAGAAAAGTAGAGATATGCATTTGCACCCAGCATTGTACTCCTGAGTAGTCTGGTTCTCTCTGCTAGACTGCACTGTACCCTTTTGTTCATACATTTTGAGATTAGTTTGTGAACGAGGGCCATTATAACTGGCTTTAGGATCCTTTTCCATATCTCATCCAACTACTTCCTTCCATGATCCCTAGTCTCCAGCCAGAGGATACCTCTTAGACTTCCCAAGTCCAGCATACAACAATCCAACCTTCAGATAGTCTTTAAAATTTTTATTCCTCCGGATCTTTCTTCCTCAACTCTGCACTCTATTTTTCATTATATTTAAGTAGTTGTGCAAAGGGTTTTCAATTCAGCATATCTATTTATGTATATAATGCATCTTGATCAGTGTCACCATCATCTCTACCCTCTAAATCTTTTCTTTTCTTTTATTTTATTTTATTTTTTTGTGAACATACTGTACAGAGGGGTTACAATTACATGGGCAGGATAATGCGTACATTTCTTATCAAGCATTGCAGCCTCCTCCTTTGTTTACCCTTCACATCCCTTCAAGCCTTCCTCCCCACATAATCTTCTCCCCCCCACATAATCTTCCGCCCCCCACCAACGTTGTAAAGCTCGTTTTCGACATGACAACTTGTACTTCTCATTGTTGCAACAGGTCCACCTGTATCCTTAAACAACTGGTTTTTCCCCATCTCCTCCACAAGTTATACTGACATCAAATATAGTGAAAGCAGGGGTTATACTGTGGGGGAGGGACATACAAAGCAACAAAGAAATAATCTTATAAATGTGTTAGAAACAAATGCATGAAAGAAAAAAACATTAAAATACATATCTAAGGGTTCATTTTCCTAACATCACATTATCTGACCTTTTCCGCTTGACTCATACATATACTAGATATTGCAAATAAGGGAAACCATGGGACCTATGTTTCTTTGGGCCTGGCTTACTTCACTTAACATAATTTTTTCCAAGTTTTTCCATTTCCTAACAAATGGGGCAATGTCATTCTTTCTGATGGAGGTATAGAATTCCATTGTGTATATATACCACATTTTCTTGATCCATTCATCTACTGAGGGGCATTTGGATTGGTTCTATATCTTAGCTATGGTAAATAATGCTGCAATAAACATAGTTGTGCTGGTAGCTTTAGTGTGGTCTTGTTTGTAAACATTTGGGTAAATGCCCAAAAGTGGGATTGCTGGGTCATAGGGGAGCTCTATGTGAAGTCTTTTGAGGAACCTACATACTGTTTTCCAAAGTGGTTGAACAAGTTTACATTCCCACCAACAATGAGGTAAGGTTCCCTTCTGTCCACATCCCCTCCAGCATCTGTTGTTGTTAGAGTTCTTGATTTTTGCTGTTCTAACTGGAGTGAGGTGATATCTCAATGTTGTTTTGATTTGCATTTCTTTTATGGCTAGGGATGTTGAGCATTTCTTCATGTGTCTATTGTCCATCCTTCTTTCTTCTTCAGAGAAGTTTCTCTTTAAGTCTTTCGCCCACTTATTTATTGGGCAGTTGTTTCTTTGAGGATTTGTTGTTGGGAGATTTAATTTTTTGAGTTCCAAGTATATTTTAGGTATGAGACCCTTGTCTGTTGTATGGCTAGTGAAGATCTTCTCCCAATCAGTGGGCTTTCTATTGATCTTGCTAGCTATGTCATTTGCCATGCAGAAGCTCTGCAACTTCATGCAATCCCATTTGTCCAACCTTTCTTTGATTTGTTGTGTTTCTGGGTCTCTGTTCAGAAAATTTCAGCCTGAGCCAAGGAGACCTAGGGTTTCTCCTATTCCATCCTGTAATGCTTTCAGAGTGTCTGCTTTGACTCCTAGGTCTTTGATCCATTTGGAGTTGATTCTGGTGCAGGGTGATATATAAGGATCTAGCTTTAGTTTTCTACAAGTAGTTAACCAATTTTGCCAGCACCATTTACTAAAGAGGCTGTCTTTCTTCCATTCTATTGTTTTAGCTCCCTTATCAAAGATTAGATGGCTATAGGTATGTAGGTTCATTTCTGGGTTTTCAATTCTATTCCATTGGTCCTGAGGTCTGTTCTTGTGTCAGTACCAAGCTGTTTTGATTACTATGGCTTTATAGTAGAGTTTGAAATTTGGTACTGATACTCCTCCAGCAGTGTTCTTTCCGTTGAGGAGCGTTTTTGCTATTCGGGGTCTTTTATTGTTCCATATGAATTTTTGGATTGCCTCTTCTATTTCCTTGAAGAATGAGGGTGGAATTTTGATAGGTATTGCGTTGAATTTGTAGATAGCCTTGGGAAGTATTGCCATTTTCATGATGTTAATCTTTCCAATCCAGGAGCATGGGAGTTTTTGCCATTTTCTGCCCTCTAAATCTTTACCTGGTCTGCAGGCCCTAGTCATATACTCCCTCCTTTCATTCATCCTTCCTCTTTGCCTTCAGATCTTTCAGATGTAAGGCAAGAAATAAATGGATAAACAGATGGCTAAATATTGTTCCTTAAAGGTAATGCTCTGTCCCTTCATTCTTTACTTGGCATTTTATTATTATTAGATTCAAACTGGGGTTAAGGAGCTCTTGACTCAATATAGAAGGTTTTAACTGAGGTCCGACTATTATAAAGTTCGTTGCTGAGTAGGGTAGGAAATGTGTAATGATGAGTAAGATCCAGCCCAGCCCCATCATCATTTATAAATTCTTTATGAAAGGAACTTGAATACACTTGATCACTCCTGCCAGACTCTTAGGTCCTTGACAGAGGAAGTACTTTCGCAGAGTGGGGACACAGCTTTTCTAAAGAGAAATCTGACTCATATCAACATCCATCCTCAGGTTCAGAGCCCAGGGTAGAATGATCTGAGTCTTGGCCAAGTAAAAACCCTCCAGTCTCAGGAATGAATGGTCTCATGACTCAGGATTGCAAATAGCCTATTGAGGGTTCTACTGGTCTGAAATGATAAGGTTTGAAAACCAAGCAATATTGTCCTGAGTGTTCATAAAAATAAGCAGAAATTAGAGAAGACTTAGCATGTTTAAGAGGCATCATTTATTATTATAACCTTGCTCATTTCACAAGTGATCCTGGAACATTTAAAAAAGTACAATAAAATAAAATGGCAACATAATACTACTATTTAAAATAAAATCATAGATTAATACCAGAAAACTCCAGACTATTCTATTTAACTTCATGTAGAAGAGTCTTTGAAATTAAGTTAAGTGGCTCCAGGCTTTTTATTTATAGAAACAACTTGGATGTTGGTCTGACGAGTGAGATATCCAAGTTTTCAAATAAACTCGAGTCACAGAGAATTGTAAATAATGAAGAACCATGTGGATAAAAAAGAAATCTTTTAAATAGCCTGTTTAATTGATAGGAAAAGCATTTCATATTAGATAAAACTCAATAAAAAGATTTTAAGACAGGATGTAAACACACACACACACACACACACACACACACAATCACAAACCTGCACCATTTTCTACCTCAAGGGAAAGAACTAGAAAAGCAACTGGGAAGCAAAGTTGTATTGATATATAAATACTGAATTCTTTCCCCTTCTCCAAGAGGACCCTGAGGGCTGAAGCATGGGTCACTGCCTGGCTGAGGGCCCACTTAGCCAAGCGTGTCCTTTAGTCTGAATTAGTAAAAGGCGCCCCCTCTGGGTGGATGCAGCACTTGGAATACATGGCTTGACATTGAAGAGGATGTCTGAGAAAAAGCATCACTGACTACCAGGTAATGCAACCTTGCCTCGGTTTTGGCTCTCAGCCTCCCACTTTGGTGACTGAGTCTAAATTTCACCACTGGCCTTACATGCCCAGCAGCATTCTGCATACAGAAGGAGGGAGGTGCATGGAATTGTAGACCCCATTCTAATTTTAAAATTAAACCTTACCTCTTTGGGCTCAAATTGTGAACAATGTCCACTCAGACCTACTTCCATGGGGAGGATCAGATGAGCTTACTCCTGGGAAAGGCTGGGTTACTTGCCCATCATTATGCAGGAATGTTCCTCTCCTTTTTAAATAAGCTGCATCTTCTCTTCCAGGGAAGAAAGTTTTCCCTTTTTACATCATAATGCTTTCTGAGTTTGTTTTAAAGTACATTCATTTTCCTATTTGTCTTTTTTTTAAGGTTTGTTTCTTCAGATAAGAGCAAATAAGAAACCAAAACACAATAAAACTACTATTTACTTGCCACTGTCCATGGGGCAAGGTTGTACCAAGATCTTGTAGTCTCATGCCATCCTCACCAGATGTGTGTTTTACTTCCTCCCTTTTGCAGATGTAAAAACTGATACCCAGCAGGACACCCGTGGTTCTTACCTATGATCCTTGCTGCTCAGGAGGCTGAGACCTAGGATCATGGTTTAAAGCCAGCAAAGCGTGGGACTCTTATCTCCAATCAACCAGCAAAAAGCCAGAAGTGGAGGTGAGGCCCAAAGGCTCAGAGGTAGTGCTCAAGTCCCGAATTCAAGCCCCAATACCAGTACAAAAACAAACAAAACAAAACAAAACAAAAAAAAAACTGAAACCAAAATGTATGTGAAAAAACACAAAGAAACATAAACCAAAAACAAAACAAAAGAAAACAAAACCTAGCACATCCAGGATTTAAATCCACATCTTTGTGATCCAGAACTTCCTTCAACAAAGAGGCTTGAGATCTCATTGTAGAAAAATTGAAACAGATATAAAGAAATAATCACCTTTAGCCTGCCAACTCACTATTAGTGGGATTTCTCTTCAATCTCCAAAATTTTTCCAGAATTGTGCCATGATTCCCCTTTGGTTTCAGAGGCCATAGAACAGAGGAGGCATTTTTTTTAAACAGCTGGAGATGTAGTTATTAACAGCTAAGCTCCACCACCACTTTAGGATGATGAAAGACTAAGGCTTCCTGCATTATAATTGTTTTCACTTGCACCAGTCTCATTATTATAATTCCTAGCACCATTCCTAGAATCACTTTTCCTTGTTAATAATTGCAGCAATAACAATTCTGGATCTCTGAAGCTTTGGCAAACGCTGTCAAGGAAATATGTGTTGTATATGATTAAGTCTCCATTGAGAATAAGTGGAAGGTGCTTAATCATGTTCATGAGCCTGTAACTACATTCTCTTATCAGAGGCTCCACTCGGGAGGCCCTGTAGCTTCTTACAGCTGACAAGGCTACAAATCAAGCCCTGGACTACATCACTGCTTTCTTGGAGAATGATTACCAATGACTTGTGCACATCATGCTTCCAAATGTTGGACTCGATTTATGAGACCTACTGTGGGTGAATTGCCCTGATTTCAGCAAACTTTTCCAGTATTAGACATGGGCATCCCTTTTGGAAAATGCTTATTCCTTGCAGGTGTGAGCAGTGCACAGATTTACTCATTCAAAAGCTCAATTACAACCTGGAAGGTGGTAAACACCTTCATTTTATAAGTAGGGCAAGAATCTTAGAGTAATTGTATATTTGACTAGGGTTCAGTTTTCCCAAAAAATGCAAAAATCTTCATTGACTTGACTCTAGCACATTTTAAACCACTAAACAATGCTAGACTCAGTTCCAAAGAGATTGGATTGGCAGGATCCCTTATCTGAGCCTGAGATTTACCCTTTTCCCTTGAAGCCTTCACTGGCTCCAGCGAGCACAGATTCCCTTGGTTCTCACTCAGAAAGAACCAGGATTAGACTACTAGTCAACCTGCAACTTGATATTTAACCATACTAGATCCAAGCTACAATTCACAAATCCATGTGATTTTGGTAAGCAGGAGAGGTTTTACAGAGCAATTGCAATCAGCCCAGCATGGCTTGTTGAACAAATGAAAGGTCCTGGAAATTACAGTTTATTTGCTTCTCTTTTATGGTCCAGTTCATCTTAGGAACCACATTAGAGAGGAATTCGTCTAGTAGAGAAAATGGTTCCTAGTCCCAGGTTTGTCCCATCCATATAAGGATAAGCCCCCATTGCCTGTGCACTTGAGCTAATCTCAAAGGGGACAATTGGGAAGGAAGATTCTGTCATTCTTGCCTGGTGTTACAACCCTCCCAGCAGCAAGGAATGCTTGGGCCCCTGGGGGAAATTCAAGTGCTCACAATTCCAGCTGTGTAGCGGCTGTCACTTTCTCTTTGTCTTTCACTGGTCTGGGATAGCTGAGGAAATAAATGTTACATTTGTCATTCTTTCAGGGGGAAAATTGTTTCTGTTACAAAGATATCTGTAGTTTTCCAATGTTTTCCTTTTAATTTTATTGTCAAGGTGATGTACAAAGGGGTTACATACAGTTATGTACCTAAGGTAATGAGTACATTTCTTGTGCCACATTGCTCCCCCTTCCTCCTTTTTCTCCCACTTTTCCTCTCCCCCAATACCCCCTCCCAAGTTGTAAAGTTCATGTCCAACATAGTGAGTATTGCTGGTGTGTTGATCCACCCTTTGCCCTTTGTCTCACTTAGTTGTCCTCTTTCCCTTTCCCAAATCAGATAAGTGCATATACAAGACACAGGGTACCAAAATCAAATACAGTGATAACAGAGGATAAACCAAAGGGGGAAAAAAGAAAAAAGAAATAACTTCACACAACAACAACAACAAAGAAAAACATCTTATTTCCATATCTCAGAGTTCATTTCAACTAGCATCATCTTACAAGGTTATGTATGTATGTAGCTATTGAGCTATGGTGATCATCTGCTAGGACTATCCTAGACATAATACTAATTATTACAAATGAGGGAAACCATGGAGCCTTTGGTTCTTTGGGTCTGTTTTCTCAAGCAAGGGAAAAGAAGATATGTTCAAAGACATAGCTGCCTGTGGATACCACTGAGTAAATTCTGGTTGATTTGATATAGGCATTAAACTCCCAGTGTGTGTATGTGTGTGTACGTGCGTGCATATATTTTTTTCTTCTTCAAGGGGAAAGGCAGCTGGGCTGCCACTCCACTAGACAAGTGCTAGATTTGACAGAAAAGGACAGAACCCACATTTGCTGTTTAGATACAAAGTATTTCCAGAAGCCCAAATTTCAGAGTGATTACAAGTAATTAGCTTCTATGTAATTTCTTTCATTTAAGTGTATGGAAAAATCTCTCTCCTATGTAATGGAAAATAATTAAGACATTAGCCCCGTATTGGATATTCTGAGAGCAAGGTCCCATTAGCCTACATATCAGTGCCTAATTTCAGTATTGCTAAACTTGGAACTTACAGGAGTGGCAGAAAGTTCTAGAAATTAGATGAACAAACAAGTCCCTGTCATATTCCATTTTTATAAGCTCCTTGTCTTTCTGCCCTGTCCTTCCCTGGTTCTCTGCTGTTATCTCTTGAACGAATCTATTTTGCCAACTTAAAGGATTCTTCTTGGTAATCTATTCAATATGTGCATTCCCCTTGGAAGACAAACAGTAGCCCTGTGTGTGTTTCCTATCTGCTCCTCATTTCCTATGCTGTGAATTATGTCATCTAGGTTTTGTGCTGTTGCCAGTGGGAAGAGGCTGTCTACATCAATTTTCTCAGAATGTATCCTAGCCCTAAGAACAAGTAGATCACCACAGAGCCTGCTCATATCCAGAATCCCAATCCTGTCTTCCTTCTTTTTCCTGGTTATTTAAAGGCTTACCCATGGGAGGGCTTCTTGACCCACGGTGCTTGTGTCAAAACCTAGCACCAGGGTGGGATAGGTTCATTCATATTTTTTAAAGAGCCATAGGAAGACATGGAGATTCTAAATCCAAGAAAGAAATGGAGTTTGGTTATGAAAGGTGGATTTGGATCAAAGAAGTAAGTTGTTTATTTACTCATTTTTAATTTTTATGGTCCCCCTCCTGGATTTCATCAATGCAACTTCAGATAAAATGAGATGCTCTTGTGATTCACAGACTTGTTTTATTAGATTAGGAGGGAGTAGTGCTGAGCATTGCACAAGCCATGAAGAACAAAAACAACTTCATATCATACTACCTGCCGATTGTTTTCATTATTTAATTTGATGCCTATGGGGAAAACACATAATTTGAACATTTGTAGGCAATTTTAATCCAATTTTATCCTCCTGTTAGGAGCTATTTGTAGGGGGAATAGACTGGTCTCTTAGGGTCTTATCTAGACCTAAAACCTTAAGAAGCCTCCTACAATCTGGTCCCACCATACAGAAAAAGCCATGAAGCACATGTACATAAATGGAAATGTTCGGGAGGAATATGGTGGAGGAGAAGCTGGGGGCTAATCAAGCTCTCATACAGAAAGCAGTTTTAGTGTTCTGGTAAAAAGTCCTAGGCTAGAGAGTCACACCAAGTGTGTCATCATAGTACAGAGAGGTTGGCCAGAGGGGAAAAAAATCCAGGCAGCTTGGTAAACGAGATGGATTTGAGCACTTGCTGTGGTCTGCAGTTGCGGCAGTGGCAGCTATGGTGGTGGCTACTGCCATGACTACCATATAGACAGAGAAGAGCCTGGGACAAAGGTGCCAGAGGTGGTGTGCAAGCAGATTCTTCTCACCGCCAGAAAGAATTGACAAGGAGCAGAAATCTTCATCATGCTGACCACAGACAGTTGCAGACAGTGGATGGCCCTGAAACCAAGGGATAGGAGTGAGTACCCCAATACATCCTCACTCCTTCTCACGGGACAGCAGTGGGAGGAAGCCCCTCCCTCACCACTAGAGAAGAACTCCATCTTTCATACTGACAAAGACCTGGCCAGAGCAGCTAGCATACAACTCAGGCCTTGGAAGAAGACAATAGGAGCCACTCAACAGGTCACAGGAATCTGATATGCCCGGCTCAGATCCACCCAGGGGAAAGTTGCCCTTCCCAGGTAGGGAAAGCTCCACTCATGGCGGAGTGACTTTCTTCACTGGGTAAACAGAAGCAGAGGCTGCCCCTCCCCACTACAGCCATAGCAGCAGACCAAGCGCAGAAGGGTAAAAGAAAAACAATTGAAACTCAGTAAGCATAAAACCAGAGAATGGCTCCAGGCTGGGCTCTGAGTGTCTCAGGAGCTAGCCCCTCAGGGTAAAGCTATTGATTGCTGAAGGCCTCAACCCTATCCACAACCTAGCCCCATCATAGCAATTCCAAGCTAGAGGAAACAGTCATCTCCCCCTTTTGTAATACTTAAAGTAGATCTTCCTCCCACTGAACTAGCCTGGGAGGAGGGTCCTAAAGTTCTGGGTAATGCTGAGTTTCTTTCTGCCTGCTCAAACAAACAGACTTAAGAAACCAGTCAAGCAAACCCCACAAGCAAATCAGAGACTCCACCAAGAGACTGGTTACAGACACAGGTGAGACACATTCCCCCCCCCCCAAAAAAAAAAATCAAATCACTCTTTTTTCTACCTATTTAAAAAATTGTTTTCTTTTTTTTCATCATTTTTATTTTAGATGTTTTTTATTTCTTTTTGCTCTTTTCCCTTTTGGTCTTTTTTGGCTTATTTTTGTGTGACTTACTTGCTGTTCTGCTCATCCCCAGATATATACCTGTCTTCGATTATTAGACTATCCTTTATTTTGTGCATACCTAATTTAGAAATTACTCAATTAACAAACTCTCAGCCTTAACTCCTTTAATAGTAGTATTATTTCTTTATACTTACATAATTTTTAAGTGTTTCATTTTAAAATTTTTTACTTTTTCATTTTTCCTTTTTTCTTTATCTCCTCCTTTCCTTCTATCTGTTTCCTCTCTTTGAATTTACATCTTGTTTAAATTTCCTCTTTCCTTTTCCTCCTCACATTCCTCTAATCTTATTTTCTCCCAACAATTCACCCTAAACCTATTAATTTCTGGTCTGCTAACTCCTTATATGACATTTTTAGTCCATTAATCCATAGTTGTTTGTTGTTGAACTAGATTGCATCTGTTGAACTAGACTGTATCTGTACTCACTTTGACTGTGTCAAACAATCTGTGCAACTATAGTGTTCTTGTTGATGCTTGCCTTAAAATAGTGTTCTAGTATGATATTGGTTTTGCTTTCATACCAAATGGGCAGAACAAGCCAGAGAAACACAAGAAAAATGGCAAATTCAGGAATCTCAACTCCCACACATGATAATCAGATGACAGAGCAGTTAATGAATAATCCAGAGGAGAATTCCCAAAATGCTCTACAAACACTACTGGTAAACATACTGAATGAAAAGTTTGAAAGCTTGCAAAGGATTTTGTGTGAGCATGACAGGGAAACGCATCAGCGGTACAGGGAAAAGTGTGAGTATGATGAGGCTAACCAAAGAGTAATACAGGGATTTCATGAGTGTGAGAAAGCTAATCAAAGATTAATACAGGAATTATGTGAGCAGGATGAAAATAGACAGAGATTAATGGAGGCATTCATGGAATCCAAAAACAGACCGTTGAAGGAATCCAGGGAGGCCACAAAATGGAATGCTGAATGGAGCCCATCAGAAGGAAAAAGAGTCCAATGAAACCATAACCAATCAACTAAGGGATTTGAGAATGAACATTCAAAAACAAATTAAAGAAATAAAGAAGTCCATACAAGATGTAAGACAAAACTCCAACAAAGAATTTGAAGCCATCAAAGCTGGACAAATAGAAAGAAAGGAAATAAAAAACAAAGTAGAAAATCTTGACAGTAGGTTAGGCCATACAGAAGATCAAATCTCTGGGATTGAATCCAGCCTAAATAATATAGAGGAACAACATACAACTATTCAAGACAAATCCAAGAAATATGATAGATCTATTCAATATTTAGAAGACACCATCAGAAGGCCTGATCTGAGGTTAATGGATGTAGAGGAGCACCTAGAGACAGAAGTTAATGGTCTAGGAAATTTATTTAACAGAATCCTAGCATGCAAAAAGATCCCAAACATGCAAAAAGATAGGCCTATTCAGATACAAGAAGCCATTAGAGGCCCAAATAGACCAGACCAAAACAGGACATCCCACCATCACATTACAATCCACACAGGATCAATTCAGACCAAGGAAGAGGATCCTTAAAGTTGTCAAGGAGAAAAGATCAATCACATATAAATGGAAACCAATCAAAATAACTTCAGATTTCTCAGCAGAGACAATTAAAGCAAGAGCCTGGAATGATGTATACCACCCTAAAGACAAACAACTATAAACCAAGAATACTCTACCCATCTAAATTCTCCTTCATAATAGAAGGTCAAACAAAAGCCTTCCATAGCAAAGAAAAACTAAAACAATATATCTCCACCAAATCAGCCCTACAAAAGATACTTAAAGATGTCCTACACATAGAAAACCAACAAGAGCACAAGAAAGGCCAAGAAACCACCCCAACAGAGAATCCAAGAATCATAGGAAGGTGGATAACATGGTAGGAACGACCAAACACCTCTCAATCCTAACTGTCAACATTAATGGACTTAACTCTCCAATTAAGTGGCATAGACTGTCTAGTTGGATCAAAAATCAAGATCCTTTTATCTTCTGCTTTCAAGAGACATACCTTGCCCACAAAAACAAACATGTTCTGAAAGTAAAGGGCTGGAGTAAAATCTTCCAAGAAAGTGGCCCCCATAAACAGGTGGGAGTTGCAATCCTAATATCAGATAAAATAGACTTCAAATTAAAATTATCCAGAAGAGACAAAGAAGGTCATTACATACTAATTAAGGGATCTCTCCTTCAGGAGGACATTACAATTCAAAATATCTATTCATCAAATAACAGAGCACCCAAATTTATCCAAGAAACACTACATTCCCAAAAATCTCATTTAGATCCAAAGACATTAGTTGTTGGAAACTTTAACACACCACTGTCCCTGCTGGATAGATCAACTTGGCATGGCAAAAACCCAGTAGAGAAACCTCAGATCTAAACAACTGCATAGATCACTAGACTTAAAAGACATCTACAGACTATTTCACCCAGCAGCATCAGAATACACGTTCTTCTCAGCAGCACATGGAACATTCTCCAAAATAAACCACATTTTACATCACAAATTTATCCAATTTCAGAACATTGAAATTATCCCTTGCATTCTCTCAGACCACAAGGGAATAAAATTAGAACTCAACACCAAAGCCACCAAAAAAAGTCCTGTAACACATGGAGGCTGAACAACACACTGTTGAACCACCAGTGGGTCATGGAAGAGATTAGAAAGGAAATTCAAATGTTGATGATATTCAACAAAAATGAACACACTAATTTCCAGCTCCTCTGGGACACAACAAAGGCAAGTTTATAGCTCTGAGTTCCCATATCAACAAATTGGAGATATCTGAACCAACAATTTAATGAGACACCTGGAGCTCCTTGAAAAAGAACAACAACCTAAACCCCAATCCAGTAGATGGAAACTAATAATTACAACTAAATCAGAATTAGATGAATTAGAAACAAAAATAAAAGAAAGAATCAACAAAACAAAGAGTTGATTCTTCGAAAAAATTAAGAAGGGATAGTAAGGGGAAACAAAGGAGGAGGCAACAATGCTTGATAAGAAATGTACTCACCTTGCTCATGTAATTGTAACCCCTCTGAATGGTATTTTCACAATAAAAAAAAAATCAAAAAGAAAAGAAAATTGACAGACCCCAAACAAATCCTATCAGAAAAAAAAGAGAACACACCCAAATAAACAAACTCAGAGATGAGAATGAAAACATCACAGAAACAACCAAGATTCAAAACACTATAAGGGAATATTTCTCAAACCTCTTTGCCAATCAGTTTGAGAATCTGGAAGAAATGGACGATTTTCAAGCAAATATCGATATGCCAAAACTAAACCAAGATGATTTAAATCAACTTAACAGACCCACATCAAGCATTGAAATAGAAACAGTAATAAGAGACTTCCCACCCAAGAAAATCCCAGAACCGGATGGATTTACAGCTGAATTCTATGAAGCCTTCAAAGCAGAACTCATACCAATACTCCTTCAACTCTGTAATGAAAATGAAAGTGAAAGTTCACTAAAAAACTCTTTCCATGAAGCCATCACAGCCCTCATACCAAAGCCAGGCAGAGACTCACCAAAGAAAGAGAACTATAGACTCATTTCTTTGATGAACATCGATGCAAAACTTCTCAACAAAATTTTGGCCAATCAATTTCAACAACTCATCAAAAAAATCATACACCATGACCAAACAGGATTCATTTCAGAGATGCAAAGCTGGTTCAATATACGCAAATCAATGAATATAATTCATCACATCAACAGGAGCAAGGATAAGAACCACATGGTTATCTCAATAGATGCAGAAAAAGCATTTGACAAGATCCAACATCCCATTATGATGAAGGTTCTGGAAAAATTAGGAATCCATGGAACATTCCTCAATACAATAAAGGCTGTATATGACAAACCTATAGTCAGATTGTACTTAATAGTGAAAAACTAAAGCCAGTTCCTCTAAACTTAGGACTGAGACAAGAATGTCTATTCTCTCCACTTCTCTTCAATTTAGTATTAGAACTCCTACCTACAGCAATAAGAAAAGATACAAACATAAAGGGGATAGGGAAAGATGAAGTAAAAGTCTCCCTCTTTGCAGATGGCATGATCTTGTATTTAAAGAATCCCACGGACTCCACTCTCAAGTTATGTGAGCTGATCTGAAACTTTGGCAAAGTAGCAGGGTATAAAATTAACCATCAGAAATCTGTGGCTTTTCTGTATGTCAACAATGAGAAGAGCGCAGCTGAAATCAGGAAAGCAACTCCTTTTGTAATAGCCCCACAAAACATAAAATACCTAGGAGTTAATTTAACTAAAGAATTGAAGGACTCTAAGATGAAATCTTTAAAAACCTAAAAAAGGAAATTACAGCAGAAGTAAGGAAGTGCAAAAAACTCCAATGCTCCTGGATTGGGAGGATTAACATCATGAAAATGGCAATACTTCCAAAGGCTAACTACAAATTCAATGCAATATCTATCAATATTCCAACCTCATTCTTCAATGCAATAGGAGAAGCAACCCAAAATTCATATGGAACAATAAAAGACCTGGAATAGCAAAAACAATTCTTAAGAGAAAGAACAGTGCTAGAGGAATAGCAATACCAAATTTTAAACTCTACTACAAAGCCATAGTAATCAAAATAGCATGGTACTGGCATAAGAACAGGTCTGAGGACCAATGGAATAGAACTGAAGACCCAGAAATGAACCATGGGAGCTAAAAAAATAGAATGGATAAAAGACAACCTCTTCAGTAAATGGTGCTGGCAAAATTGGCTAAACACCTGTAGAAAACTAAAGCTAGATCCTTATATATCACACTGTACCAGAATCAACTCCAAATGGATCAAAGACCTCAAAGTCAAAGTCGACACCCTTAAAACATTACAGGAAGGAATAGGAAATACTCTAAGTTTCCTTGGCACAGGCCAAAATTTTCTTAATAGAGACCCAAAAACACAACAAATCAAAGAAAGGTTGGAGAAATGGGATTTCATGAAGCTGCAGAGCTTCTGCATGGCTAAGGACATAGCTAGCAAGATCAATAGAAAGCCCACTGATTGGGAGAAGATCTTCACTAGCCACACATCGGACAAGGGTCTCATATCTAAAATATACTTGGAACTCAGAAAATTAAATCTCCCAACAACAAATCCTCAAAGAAACAGCTGCCTAATAAATAAGTGGGCTAAAGACTTAAAGAGAAAATTCTCTGAAGAGGAAAGAAGGATGGCCAATAGACACATGAAGAAATGCTTAACCTCCCTAGCCATAAAAGAAATGCAAATCAAAAAGAACATGTAGATTTCACCTCACCCCAGTTAGAATGGCTATAATCAAGAAATCTAATAACAACAGATGCTGGAGGGGCTGTGGCCAAAAGGGAACCCTACTGCATTGTTGGTTTGAATAGCATAGGCTTTCCTACCTCCCTTCTTTATTTCTCCAAGACATTTAAAGTTTTTAAAAAGATAATTATCCACAAGACCATTGATGAATTTGCTTAATGCATTGCAAGCATTGGTTCTCAATAAACTTCTTCCTCACTCTGTTTCTTTTAAGCTAGATGTGGAATCTGTATTTGAGTCCCTAAGTATGTTAGATATGAGTATGTTGAAAGTGATGTTAGGTATTTTCCAGTACATCTTGTCAGACATGTCATGTCTCATGGACCTACTATCACTATGTCAAAATCAACCTTTAAACTAAGAGAGTGATACTGATATATTTTCCTTGTGAGCTATAGGAATCTGTGGAATAATCCACCATGGTACCACCCAGTTTTGCCAGTGGTTTTCTAGAAGATCTATGTCCATCTTGAGTTTTTATTTGAAAAATATTATTTCATATGGGTGAAAAATGGTCATATGCTTTGTTTTGATCTAGATGGGCTAAACCATGAGTGTGTGCAGATTCTTTTCTTGGGAGAACAGCTAGAAAGTAAAACTTTGAATGGGCCCCCATTCTCCTTTCATTCAGTCCTGCTTCAGTGAGTGTTTTCTAGAAGGGATATGTTCAAGGTTGTCAGACTTCATGTCTCTCACAGCCCATGCATAGCCTCACATGTATCTAACCAGCAATTGAACTGGTCTTTTAATTATTGACAGAGTTGGAGCCAGAGAGCCAACTTCTATGAGCAGGAGGTGTCCAAAGTGTCAGGAGGCCTGGGGCCCATGGGCCTCTTCTCATGAGCATAGCCCTCTCATGGGGCAGTCACTTGCCTATCTCCTGTTTGTTTTATGGCCCCCGACAAGGAGCAGTGGTGGGTTAAGAGATTTCTATAGGCCTTAAGGTTATGAACAAAGACCTAAATCTTGACTCTAGAGATTTCTTAGAACAGCAACTAAAAATATTTCCAGCAAAATGCAATGATGTCTGAAAGATGGTTCTTCTTAATCCATTCTGTACCTAGGCAATGTTGCTATCCTTCCTTTTTGAGACTCTGGGATAAGGTGCTCAACCTTTTGCCCTGTGTCTGAATCTCTGTTAATTCCAAGATGCTATGTTTCTGTGAGACATTTCCTAGGTAATTATTGATTTCAATTCAACTCCAAAGAGGAAGAGAACTCCATGAGACTGCAACCTTTCTTTCAATCTCCTTCTGAGTCTACTATTTATTTTTGTCTTCCAGTCATAGGGCTTGAACTCAGGGGCTGGGTGTTGTCCCTGCTCTTTTTTTCCCTCAAGATTAATACTTTACTACTTGAGCCGCAACTCCACCTCTGGCTTTTTGGTGGTTGATTGGAGATAAGAGCCTCACAAATTTTCCTGCTCAGGGTAGGTTTGAACCACAGTCCTCAGATCTCAACTTTCTGAGCAGCTAGTATTACAGGTATGAGCCACCAGTGCTTGGCTCTACTATTTTTTAACCTTCTTTGCACAATCCTTTAATAAAACCAAAATGAAAATAATTAAGTTCCTTAGTAGATTCAGGTATTTGTTCATTTTCATGAATGAAGCTATTTTATCATTTTGGTTGCTTTTATCTCCTCTGTGAATTTATATTGGATACCTATTGGCTGTTATTTTCTCCAATCTGCCAACCACTGAACCATTACAAATACCAGACGATGCAGTTGGGAGACTTTCATGTGGTTCTTTCCTCTGGAAAAACCACTGGGTTGGCATGTGGCTCAGCATGTTGGTCTAATATCCTATCTGCTAAGGCAATATTGTGGCTTAGCAAAGGCAAGGGAGAAAAAAAACCCAGGGGAAATGGAATGTCCATCTATGTTGTAAAAGACTTGTTTTGAAAATCATTAAAGATGTATCACAGGGCCTTTGATTTCAAGATCATGAATGGGGGGGTTCAGATGGCTCACAAACTCCTTGACATCATAAGCACTGCTTTCTGGGTCTTTCCACCATTCATTTCCCTGGGGAGAAAGTTCATGACTTTCACTAGATTCTTAAAAAGTTCATGACCCAACAAATGTCCAGGAATACTCAGCAAGAAAACATGAAATAGAAAAGAACTAAAGTCAAACAGACTCTGCCATATAACTTTCTGTGATGACAGTCCTGGTGTAACCTGCTGCCCTAATGTAGTGTATACCACATCCTTTACCCTCAGAACGACCTTCCTTAGGATCATCTGACTGCTTGTAAGCTCTATGCTGAACATCACTACCATCCCAACTCTCCTGTGCAGTAGGCTTTCTACTAAACACAAACCATGTCTTTTTGGCTAAGTTGTCCTAGAAATGGTGATAATACTCCAGATTATCAGATCATAAAATCCTGCAGGGTAAGACAGGCTCAGGGTCAGAGTTACATTAAGGCCTCTGGAAAGACTACTATAGGTTATCCTGTTCTGAAACTCCCTAGGGCAAAGTCCTAGTCATTGTCTTTTTACCTACACCAGATTAGGGGAAGGGCAGAGCAGAGGATGACTATTTAGAGCCTTGCCACCATCTGAAGGAAAGCTTGCAAGTGGGGAGGAGGGTATAGATTTGATGACTACCTTTTAAGTACTAGGACATGGTTGTATGGAATAACAAAAGACCTCCAAATAGCAAGAGCAATACTTAGTGGGCAGAACAGTGTTGGAGGAATAACAATACCAAACTTCAAACTCTAGTACAGAGCCATATTAATGAAAACTGCTTGGTACTAGCACAAAAATAGTCCCAAGGACCAATGGAACAGAATGGAAGATGCAGTTTTTTAAAGTATTCAGGTAACCTAAAAAGAGAGAGAGAGGGAAAGAGAAAGGGGAGAAGATAAAGGAAAGGAAGGAAGGAAGGAAGGAAGGAAGGAAGGAAGAAAGAAAGAAAGAAAGAAAGAAAGAAAGAAAGAAAGAAAGAAAGAAAGAAAGAAAGAAAGAAAGAAAGAAAGAAAGAAAGAAAGAAAGAAAGAAAGAAAGAAAGAAAGAAAGAAAGAAAGAAAGAAAGAAAGAAAGAAAGAAAGAAAGAAGGAAGGAAGGAAAGAAGGAAAGAAAGAAAACAATCTTGGTTATGCAATCATGGGAAAGCCCTTAACCCAAGGTATTAATCTGTTTTGTTAGTCACCAATAAATAATTAAGCACCTGTGATGTGCAGGGCATGAGAAAAACATTGTGAACAAACCAGATGTCAACTTCTGCCCTGCTGTATCTCCCAGTTTGGGGTTTAGCAGGGTGCTTTTGAGAAAGTGCTGGGTGCCGAGCCTCTGGCATGTCATAGCACTCTATAAAGGATATCAGTACAGATTGTTCTTTAAACAAACTGTGCAGATTTGAATAAGGTTTTTTTTTCTTACAACCAGCAAATAATTGATATTTAATTGCTGATCTCCTACTTAGATAATAAGGCTCAGCAGAGAATTATAAATACATGATTTACTTTGCTAAACTTATACATCAAACAGGCTAATTCCCATCCTATGAATTTTTGAATGGATAATTAGAAATTTCTTTTAGTTGATTGTTGGGACTTATATATGAATATACTTTACTTATTCAAAAAGCCAACTGGACACATAAAAGATGGGAAAATAAACATCTTTTTCATAAAAGCATATTGACAGTGGATGTTATGTTTTTCTTAAAGAATATTACCATTACTTTAAAATTTTGATTACTGCTATCATTAAACAACATTTTCTCCATTTGATTTTGTTAGTAGTAAGTGGAGTTGGGCTCCCTTTTTTGTTTCCTTCCTTTCTTCTTTACTGCCTTCTGATAGGGTCTTTCTATGTAGCCCAGGTTAATCCTCCTGAGTGCCTTCCTGAGGCTAAGATTACAATCATCCTCCACTGTGCAAGCCCGGCCTGTTTTTTTTTTATTGTTTGTTGGTTTGTGTTTTTGTGGTGCTGAGGGGTAGAACTCAGGGCCTGGAATATGCTAGCCCTCTACTACTGGACTATACTCTTTACCTTTTGGATGCTTTGGTTTGCATTTTATTTATTTGGTTTTGTGCTGATACTGGGGTTTGAATTTGGGGGGTATGAACACTGTGAACCTTCCCTTCTCCCGCCCCCCATCACACTGCCAGGCCTGGCGTGCTACCGCTTTAGCCACAGTTCTACTTCTGAGATTTTTGGTGATCAATTGGAGAAGATTGTCATATGCTTTTTTTGCTCAGGCTGTCTTCTACCCATATCTTTAGATCTTAGACTCTTAAGTAAAATCCTTTTGTTTTATTTTGGGAACTGGTACTGGGGCTTGATTCAGAGCTTAGGTGCTGTCCTTCAGCTTTGTTCACTAAAGGCTGGCATTCTAGCAATTGAGCTACAACTCTACTTGCTTGTTTTGCATTTTAAATGCCCTCTACAGATTCAGGTGTTGAAGGCCAAAGAAGATTTAGGAGGTGGGGTCTAGTAGAAGGAAGTGAGATTCCTGGAGTGTACCTTCGAAGACAACCGGACACTACCCCTTCCTCTTCTCAATTTGCTTTCCAGTCACCAAAAAGTAAGCTACTTCTTGGCTACCAGTTTCCACCCTGCTATGAGTTTCTACCAGACTACAAGTTATTACCATTGAGTCCTGTGCCCAGAGCCCAGGCCCAGAGCCATGGAGCGAGATAATTGTAAAGTGAAACTTCTGAAACATAAGTCAAAATAAGCCTTTCCTTCTTTAAGTGGCCTATTTTAGGGATTTTGTCACAGCAACAGAAAGCTGACTAACACATGGGGTTGCCTAATTAACTCTTTCCTTTAAAGCCAGAAGTGTCATTTTGAAAAATAGATGGAAAAGATCTCTGAGCGTGTTGCTCTCTGCAATTTGTCTTTCTCTTTGGAAGTAGTCACTTCAATAACAAACTCCATCTGAAATACATTGTCTCTATTTGGTGAAAGCACTTTGGGGGTCGCAGATTTCACAACTCTATAATCTCCGCAAACTGAGAGATTTCTCCTATCCTAGTGTGATAAATTAAATTAACATCTCCAGTTACTACCCAGAAAACAAGAGACAATTGGTGCAGAATGAACTGGCTACTTGGCAAATCACAATTTTTAAAAATTTATTGTATATATTATGCTTGCGTTTTAGGCATTTTTATTTGAGGTGTCTGTAATTAATGATATGGTTCATTAGTTGGAGAACAGCTCACACAGCTCGGCAACACAGTAGTTCACAACATCCGGGACTTAACTGATTCCACATGGCCTGGAGTCTTTCCTTAATGATGCTTTAGCAGGAATATTTTGATGGGATACTTTGATGTGTACATAGCAAATGACATGCTTCCAACCAAGAGTATACAGCTGAGGTGTGTCATGCTAAATGTCGTTATTTTTGGCCTGTGTGTGATTAATAGTCCAAGCTGTTTCTATTACTTAGGATTTCCCCTGCTTTGATTTCTGTCAAACTCAGAGGCCAGCATTTGCAGCTATTGATGAGAAAGGTTTTGTGACTGAGTTACTGAAAATAAACTGAACACCTACATCTGTGTGGGAACTTAAAGGGGGAAAAATAGCTAATCCAGGCCTCATGTGAGAGAGATCAGCCTTACACAGTGGATGCTGGCTCTTCAGAAGAATTACTTGGGGACTGCTCAAAATACCTTGGACTGGTCACAGAGATCCTGACGTAATTAACTGGTCCAGCTTGGAGGCCAGATACTGATACTTTTAACGTTTGTAGCTAGACTTGCTTTTGAGGCATCTTGTTTGCTGAGACATCTTTTAAAGCCATCAGTTGGCACAACCTTTTGTGGCTTCCCATTGTACTTATGTATCATCTAAGCATCTTGAACCCTGGGTTACTCTCAAGTGACCCAGACACTGACCTCTCATCTATCAGCTCCCTCGCCTACCATCCTGACTGTACTTTTGTGTATGAGTTTGAACTCAGGGCCTTGTGCTTTCACTTTACTTTTTGGTTCACAGCTGGCTCTCTACCACTCAAGTTACACCTCTATTTCTAGCTTCTTGGTGATTAATTGGAGATAAGAATCTCACGGGCATTTCTGCCCATTGGCTGGTTTTGAACCATGAACTCAGATCTCAGTCTCCGGAGTAGCTAGGATTAGGCTCCTGGCTCATGATTGTGCGTTTTGTATTGCCATTTCAGCTCACGGTCCCTCCACCGCCTCAGGCTTCCTCTTGTGTTTCTCCTTCGGTTTCCTGTGCTTTCTGACTTTTTGTCAGCCTTGTTTCTGGTCATTTTTCAAGTGTCAGCCTGAATACCACCAGGCAAGAACATCTATCCTACCAATATGCAGAAAGCCCTGGCTATACTCCTTGCAGCCATCTCCTCCTGAGCATCTAGTAGCACTTGCATTCAGGCATCTGTTTGTATAATTCTTGGCAGTACATCATCTCTTTCCTGAGAGTGTGGGCTTGATAGAGCCAGGGATTAAGTTTGGCTCTGCTTTTATTCCATTAAACAGGAAATTCATGAGACTAAAAGAATATATCACTGAATATTGGTGGAATGAGTGGGAGCCTGGAATGAATGGCTATGAAACTGTAGAATAATAGAGGATTCAGCAAGATTGAGCCTACTCTATGGAAAAAAAAAAGATTTAGCATGAATAGTAATACTACAACTTCAACAACAACTCCTTTATAAACATCCTACATCTGTAGAATAAAATATGCTCTCAGAAAAAAAAAAAAAACTCAAATGACTTAGCTGGGTGTGGTGGTATAATCCAGGCTAACTAGGAAGTGGAGGTAGGGAGGATTGAGGTTGGAGGCCCATGGAGGGAAAAAGTATGTCCTCAATCTCAAGAAATAAGATAGAAGCTGGGAGCTGGTGGATTTATTTTTTTTATTTATTTCTTATCACAAAACAAAGAGTGGTGGAATGGCTCCAAGTGGTAGAGTGCTAGCCTTGAGTGAAAAAGCTCAGGGACAGTGCCCAGGCCCACGACTAATAAAAATAAGATGGCCATGATGGACCCATTATAGTTTCAGCTCTGTGGAGATGTAAGTAGGAGGATCGGGATCTGAGGTCATCTCCAGGCAAAAATGTGAGCCCCTATCTGAAAAAATAAAACATAAGGACGAGGGGCATGGCTTAAGGGGTATAATAAGTGTCTAGCAAGACTGAAATCCTGAGTTAAAACCTCATGCCACTTCTCCCAAATGTGAATCCAGTTGTGTTATCAGAGAAAGACAAGTTTGTAAGAATGTTACACACTGTGCTCTCTCCCGAGTAACAAAGTAATTGACTAAGTATAGATAGTTGAGAATTCAGTTTTCTCCCAATGGTGTTCTGGAGTGTTTTGAATTTCCCTTAATGGTCCTCTATCCTTCAAGTGGGAATATGGTGATAATAAAAAGAAAATAGTTTAATACATAAATAAGACATCCCTAACTCCGCGGCTTTTGCACCTCTCTGGGAACATGGTTAGTTTCAGTGAATGCTGTACTTGTCCAAGTACTGCAGGAGAGGCGTGCCCTTCACTTGCAGTCTGGAGAAGTATGCCTGGTCTTGTACAAGTTTTGTATTGTGGTAAGGGAGCTGCCTTGAACAGTGGTTTTTGTTTATGTTTTTGTTTTTTGTCCATCGTGGGGCTTGAACTCTGGGCCTGAGTGCCGTCTCTCAGCTCTTCAGCTCAGGGCGAGCGCTCTACCACTTGAGCTACAGCGCCACTTCCCACAGTGTTATTTTTTGTATGGCCAAATGTTATTTTTCCCAATGCAGAGTGAAAAGAGGAGGGCATGGTGGTTATCAATTCATTTCCATAACTTATCTTCTTGTAACTTAGCTTCTTCCTTGAGACACTATCTTAAGCAAAAATAAATCTCAGCTCTTCCTCTTGTAGTAAACATCAGTAAGGGACCAGAGATAGATGAAGCGAAGGAGACATTTGTCTTGGAATTGGTCCTCCTTAAGCCCTGGGTTAGAGTACACTCAATCTCTTGTTTTCTGAGCCCAACTGGGACATATGTGTATGTATACATACATAAACACATATATACACATGTATACACATATATGTATACATGTATATATACACATATACGTATATATATGTATATATACATGTGTGTATGTGTATATGTATATGTATATACATATATTTATATACATGTGTGTGTATGTATGTGTGTGTGCATGTATATGAGTGCAGGTACTGGGACTTAACTTGAGGCCTCACCTTTTCCCTTGGCTTGTTTTTACTCAAGGCTGGCACTATACCATTTGAGCCACAGCTTTACTTCCAGCTTTTTGCTAGTGAATTGGGTTAAGTGTCTCAGGGGGTTTCTGTCTCAGTTGATTTCAAACTGGGATCTTCAGCTCTCAGCCTCCTGAGTAGCTAGGACTACAGTCATGAGTACCAACACCATGCCTAAGAGCTTATATTTCTGTTCCCAATGAACCTTAAGAAAGCACTAGAATTGTTTTGTTCAATCCAAACTCAACATTTCCCACCTTGTAGAAAGCCCATCTGAGTGTCATGCTTTATTTATGGAATTTGTCTATACCAAATATGATATCCTTTCAGAATTTTGAAAAAAATAAAATTATTGATAGCAGCTATCCCAGTTATTTCAAATTTGATCTCTTCTAATTACAGCTACTTAATATTCTTTTTTAAAAATATATATATATATTTTCCAGTCATGGGGCCTGAACTCTGGGCCTGGGCAATGTCCCTCAACTCTTCAGCTCAAGGCTAGCGCTCTACCACTTGAGCCACAGCACCATTTCTGGCTCTTTGTGCTTATGTGGTGCTGAGGAATCAAACCCAGGGCCTCATGAATGCAAGGCAAGCACTCTACCACTGAGCCACCTTCCCAGCCCCTAAATATATATTTTTATTGTAAAGATACTGTTCAGAGGAGTTACAGTTACATGGGTAAGATAATGAGTCCATTTCCTATCAAGCATTGTTACCTCTCCTTTGTTTTTTCCCTACCATCCCTCCCCCCTCCCAAGGTGTCCCTCCCCACCCCTGCCCCTGCAAAGTTGTAAAGTTTGTTTTCAACATAGTGTCTTGTACATCTCACTGTTACAATGGGTCATCCTGTATCCTTATTTCAACATTTTTCTTGATCTCCACAGAGAAGTATAAAAAGACACAGAAAAAAATTCTCATGTGTAGTTGAAGAAACTGAAAGTTTACCTCAATGTTCATTCTTTTGTGAAGGGAAGGTTCCCCAAACTACAATTCTCCATTGCCTACAATTCTCCATTGCCCGCAATTCTCATTTCACATCCTTGTTTTCTCTTAGTGGCAAGAATCACTGCATTCATTTACTTTTGACAATTTCCCTACCTTTTGTCATATCTCTTTTAACCCTGTATTGTCCAATATGGTAGCCACCACTCACGTGGGACTCTTGAACACTTGTGTAGGAACTGATCCCAAATGAGATGTGCTGTCAGTATAAAATGCACCATGGAATTTGATGTTAGTGGTTGCTACTGTGATATACCAGATTAAAATTTCTATTATTGATGGAATACTGAGATCATAATATTTTGGCTATTTGGGGGTCATTCAAAGATACTGGTAAAATTCTATTTCTTAAAAAAAATTGATATAAGTTTGCATGTGTGACTTGCATGTGTGGCCTGCAGTCTTATTTCTGTAGGATAGGGCTGGTCTATAAGCATGTGTCTGTGTCTGCAGAGTCAGGGAACAGTGACTGTTGTCTTTATACTCTTGTTTACATACTTGTACACCAGCTTTAAGCACAGGGTCTGGGAGGCATTTAGTTCCTCTATTTCCCCAACAAAAGCTCAGGAAAATGATGGAAGGGATAACATTGATTAGAACTCCTTGTCTTTATAAATTTATATATTGAAATGAAACCCTCAAAAATAATAAAAACAAAAATAAAATGCAAAAAAAAGACAACCCCCCCCCCCAAAAAAAACCCATGGGTTTTTTGGTTTGGGGCTAAGTAACCTGTTCTTTAAGCACAGCTTATTTTAAATACTTTAAAAATCTATTTCTTTGCTACCGGCCTTTAATATTTTTATTTTTCTCAGTTATAGGGCTTGAAATCTGGGCCTGGGCCCTGTCCCTGAGCTCTTCAGCTCAAGGTTAGTGCGCTACCTCTTGAGCCACAGTGCCACTTTGGTTTTCTGGGGGTTAATTGGAGATAAGAGTCTCGTGGACTTTCCTGCCTGGGCTGGCTTTGAACTGTAATCCTCAGCTCTCAGCTTCCTAAGTAGCTAGGATTACAGGTGTGAGCCACTGGTGCCTGGTGCTACCTTCTTTTTTAATGCTACATGTTTTTAGAGTTGCATCTCTCAGACATTTCCAATGGTTTGGCCCTACTCTGTGGCATCTCAGAATATCCATACAGCCAAAAAGCACTTCTTGATGCTCTTCCAACACTGCCACAGGAAACTAGCAAAATCAAGACCTGGATGTAGTCTGGAAGTTATAGTTTATTTGTTGTGTCAGTATAAACCACCAGCCAGAAGGCATGGTTCTTTTTTTCCCTGTTTTTCTTTCCCCTTCTCTCTTGTCCCTGAGACCTGAACCTTTCACTATGTTTTGATCCATCTAGCTGGAGATCTTGGCAAACTGTTGACTCTAATTATGATCTGCTTTCCTTCTCTGTTAAGGACATATTAAACTATTTGAAGGTGAAGGTGGGGCATGCTAGCTCATACCTGTAATCTTAGCTTCTTGGGAGTTAGAGCTAGGAGGAAAATACTCCAAGGCTCCAAGGCCAGTGCTATTTCAACAAAAAGTTGAGCATGGTGACCTGTCAACCCAGCTAGGTGGGAGGCATAAATAGAAGAATCTCAGTCCATGCTGGCCTTGCTAAAACATGTAAGATCCCACCTGAAAAGTAAAGCAGAAGAGGGCTGGGGTGTGGCTCAAGAAGAGTGTGCACATAGCGAGCCTAAAGGCCAGAGCTCAAACCTCACTATTACCACAAATGGAAAAAAAATGCTTTTTTTTTTTTTTTGGAAAAAAGCAAAGAAGTATCTTACTTATTCAATAGTAACTCAAAACCTTCTTACCTTTACAGAGTATGTAGAATCTTCTTCTTGGAACTAAAAACAAAACTTCTTTCTTTAAAGCAATAAAATGCCTTGTGGTTTAGTTCTCCACACCTCTAAGCAAATGTCTTTGAAATTAATGTCAGAAGTGCCAGCAGACAACTCTGATGGATACTAGCTGAGCTAGTGTTACGTACAAGATGCTAGAAGAACCTTCTAGTTCCACCCCTCTGTCAAATCTATCAACCCAAGTGAAAACCACACAGTTGTTTTAATTTCTACCTTCAGTCTGTTACATTGGGGGTTGAACTTGGGAGCCTAACACTGGCTAGGCTGACACTCTACCTTTTAAGCAACACTCACAGACCTATTTTTTCAGTGGTTATTTCTTAGATAGGGTCTTTTTCTGCCCGGGTACATGCCTGAGTCATCATCTACCTACTTTAGGCTTCTCATTGTTGCTGGGATCACAGGCAGACTCTGCCCAGGCTGGCTTGGCACCACAATCTTCTCCTCTGTAACTTGAAATAACAGGTTTATGAGACTACACCCAATTATGGATCGAGAAGCAGTACTAACTTTTGAGCACAAGCTGGTCAGATTCTTCCAGTCTCAGCCAGCCTCCCAAGTATCTACGCTTACAGGTGTAAGCCATTGGTGTCTGCCTCTATTATACTTACTTTTATATAATTTGGCAATGTTTGACAGTGTTCTTTACAATTTAAACATATGGTATGAATTCTTGAGGAAATATCAAGCATGATTTAAAGCTCACAGAATTTTAAATTTAAAAATGACAGATATGCAGCTTAGTGTGTTTTCCCTAGGTAAACATGATAAATTTGGCAAAAGAGACTATTTGCAAGATCTCCAACATATTGGTGTGTGTGCTCAGGTCCTGGGTGATGACCCTAGGCTTCTTTATGCTCAAAGCTAGTGCTCTATCACTTGAGCCAGAGCTCCACTTCTGGCTTTTTTTTTTGTTGCAGATAGAGCCACAGACTTTCCTACCCAGGCTAACTTTGGACCATGATCCTCAGATCTCAGCCCCCAGAGTAGCTAGGATTATAGGCATGAGCCACCAGCACCAGGTTGGCTTTTTTTTTTTTTTTATAATCCCCAAACCAAATAAGAAGATCAAGGACAGGGGATAAATATATGCGAATTCTTTCCATCATAAAGATATTTTGTAGCCCAAATTATCATTTCTTAGTAAGACTTTAACCTGCCTAGGTTTTTCACAAGAGATAACAATGTATATCTCTTCGGTCTTGAAGAACATTTCACCCTTTACATCTTGATATCGGTACAAACTATGTATGTGAATGAATATATGGGTCGGAGTAGAAATTACTTTTTCTCAGGATTTGTAGCGACATTAGACAGAAAGGTAATCTAGAAACATTGCTTTTGTGGATTTTGATGTGTTGGTTGGCTTTAGTAGGCTTTACCTGAAGTTCCTATGTGTTTGACAGCTAATGGTGTTGAGTATTGCATCACGGTACCTGAAGCATCTGATTTTGACTGCTTCAGGGGGTTAAGATTCTAACCAGACATTTTTCTTCAGCATGGTGCTTAATTGTTTTTTGTTTTTGTTTTGTTTTTTTTGATAGCCTGTACTAGTCATACATATTAATGGAGTTCAGTATATTTCAACATGTACATGTAGTGAGTAGGGATCTAATCCAGTCTCCCTCCTTCCACCCTCACCATACCCCTCACCCCCAGTGCTTTCAAACCTCTAGTTCTTAACTATTCTGTCCTCAGGGTTGACCTGTTTTAGCTTCCTCATATGAGAGAGAATGCTGTATTTGTCTTTATGTATCTGGTTTATTTTAGTTCATGTAATGTCCTTTCGTTCTATCTATGATGCCACAGGATTTCATTGTTTTTATAGTTGAGTACTACTCCGTTGTGTATAAACACATTTTCTTTATTCATCTGTTGATGAGCATCCAGTCGGATCCACAGCTTACCTATTGTGAATAGTGCTGCAGTAGCCAGGGGTGTTGGTAGGCCGATGTCATTTCCTCTGGCTCTATGCCCCGCAGTGGAACAGCTGGATCATATGGTAGATGCATTTTTAGTGTTTTGAGGAACCTCATACTTGAGAGTTTCTCTTATTCTACATCCTTGCCAGCTTTTCGGATTTTTTAAAAAATAATAACTATTCTAAAGAGAGTGAGCTGATATCATATGTAGTTTTAATTTGCTTTCCCTAAGCACTAATGATATTGAGCATTTTTTCATATATTTGTTGACCATTTGTATTTGGTTTTGTGTTGGTACTGGGGCTTGAACTCAGGGCCTCACACATTTGCTTAGCTGTTTTCTTCAAGGCTGGCACTCTATCACTTGAGCCATACCTCCACTTTACTGGTTAATTGGAGATGAGAGTCGCTTCCAGGTTTATCTGTGTGGATTGGCTTTGAACCTTGATCCTCAGATCTCAGCCTCCTAAGCAGCTAGGATTACAGGGCATAAGTCACCAGCACCAAGCCTGTATTTTCTGCTTTTGGGAAATGTCTGTTTCCATGGTTTGCTCATTTTTAGTTCGACCACTTAATATTTTGTTGATATTCGATATTCAGCAAAGGTATTCAATGAAATCTACACATTCCTGAAAGAATTGGTATCATTGAAAATATACATTTGTAATCAACTGAATGGGTGTCCTAACCAGACTTGGGATCTCTCTAAGTCTCTCTGGCAAGGAGATGGTGAGTGGATGTTCTGTAATGCTCACTGAGTAATGTTTGTTCTGTGCACTGGTAAGTACAATGGGAGTGAAGGTCAGGATGACAGAAAGCTCAAATAAGCGTAGCTTTATTTCTACATTACATTGTTATTTGCATAAAATGTTGCATAATTGCAAGAAATGGCTCAGTAAGCAGTTTTTCCATGGTGAAAATAAATGCATTAACCTTCCTCAGAACCTGTACCCATATTTCAATATCAGACTGACCCTATCACTAGAAGCCCATAGTTTCCTAGTCAGCCTCGAACAAGTAAAGGACAGACCCGATCTTTTCCAACTGGCAAGAAAAACAAGCCTTGAGTTCCAGTCTTTTCTTCTAGGCAGATGACTCAACTATTAGGTCTCTTGTAATGTTCGTTTTCTAGGAAATCTGGATCATCCCTGACCATTGAATTTATCACAGTAAATAGGATGTTTTCCTCAGACCTCCAGTTTTCATGATGTCCCAGATAGGGACTTGATTTGTGATTTGTTTCAGGATTACTGTTGGTTATTCCTCTTGGTTGTTCCTTGCTAATTCCATGTCTGTGTCACCAGGCATGGTTATTGGCAATTAAGTGCCATGGTTGCTGTGTCATTACTGACCCACAGACCCTAGCTGAGTCTCTGATTAATTGTTGGTTCTTCTCACAGAACAGTGTTGCTCTGTTGTCCCTTTGGCCATGGCTTTCTAAACTTGTGAGAACGCTAGTTTTCTTTTAACCTTTGCTTGGGGGGCTTTCCCTCTGGGTGACAGTAATCCTATGATGAATATCTTCCTTTTGCTGAAGAAAGTGGCTTCTGGGCATGTCCCATTTGTCTCTGTTTCAAGGTTTCACACCCCTTTGCAGTAGTATTTTCCAACTGAATTGGCAATGTTCTTATCGTCAATGAAAACAATAAATATTAATCATCGGTCCCTTCATGGTCCATGCTGGATCATTAATCAACTCAGCTTCTGCATTGTATAGTACCATTGGACTCAACTTTGCTATTTCCATGGGGCAGATCCGTCATCACTGCTTAGTGGGAGTGTTCACACTCTTCCCAACACCATGAGACACTTAGCCATCTGCTTGTGGCCTGCCTTGACTCCAGGCTGAATCATTTCTCTCATGGGAACCTTTACTTATTCTTTGATAAAGCGACCATGTGCTTTAGGAATGAATTAACGAGACATATTTAGTAGAGCCTGGCACATGCTAGTATCTTTGCGTAAGAACTATTTCCAGACCAATTCTATTGATTGCCAACAATCAATAGAAGTAAAGAGTAAAAAGTGCTTATAGTGAAGGATGGCTTATAACTTGCTCTTCTATATGTATGGTGTGTTGATATTTTAATTGTATTTCACAGCAGTCCTGGGGATGTTGGTATTATCATATGTGTAGTTTGGGAGGTAGAATGATGGAGCAAAGTGATTTGCCCAAGATCATAAAAACAGTTGTATTGTATTTGGATGTATTAAAAACAGTAAAAAAATGTGAGGTGGTTCTCATTTGAAATAACTGGTGAATGGGTACAGAAGAATCAAGGAGATACCATGTATTTAAGTTAAAACCATCAATACATTTCATCCTGAGGCTGGGCATAGTGACTCAAGTCAGTAATCTCAGGAAGGATCATAATGAGGGAGTAGAAAGACCTACATCTCAAGCAATAAACCAGGTCTTCGTAGGTGTATACCTGTCATTCCAGCTACTCAGGAAGCTGAAACTAGAAAGATAATGGTCTGAGTCCATGTAGCCCAAGCAAAAACTGTGCCAGAAAAATAACAAAGCAAAAAAGTGGCTTGTGGTTTGGCTTGAGTGTCTGCAAGTACAAGGCCCTGAGTTCAAATTCGAGTCCTATCAGAAAAGAGAACATTTTAAAAAATGTTTGATTGACTTAATACTGTAATTGTTTCCTTCCTTTTTTTTTTTCAAAGTAAAACGGTCAAAAAGTGACAACATTATTGGGATGAAATACTTTGGCCAGTCTTCAGTTAAAGAAAGAGTTGCTATACTAAACAGAGTGGAGGAAGTGGACATAAATTAACTCAGCATATGTGTTTTGTTTTAACTTTAAACCACCTAATGGAGGCTGTAAGCACCCAGGGAAGAAAACAGCTCGGTGAGTTCATTCCTCCTCATCAGCTCTCAGAGACACGTGTCCCCGAAGAACTCCATTAAAGTCTCCTGGGATGCATTCACATATGCCACCTCCACCTCTGGCTCCCTGAGGCATGAGTAGGCATAAATTAAATGGTAAGCCAGCAGCTGCAGGTCAGAATGAGGGTCCAAGGCCCAGGCACGTCTTTCATCCCTGAAAATCTGAGGGGCCTTCTTTTTTGGGTGGTGGGGATGGGGAAGTTTGGAATGGGGCTTGAACTCGGGGCCTCATGCTCCTGATTGGCTTTTTCACTCAAGGCTGATGCTCTATTACTTGATTCACATCTCCAATTCTGGCTTTTTGTGGAGTAATTGGAGATAAGCATCTCCTGTATTCTTTCAACCCAGGCTAGCCTCAAACCTCAGTCCTCAGATCTCAGACCTTCAATTTTGGTGATTGTGTCTGCTCAGATTTTTACTCATTTTTTTTAAGTTTTCATGTGGTGGTTTTTTTGTTTTGTTTTTGTTTTTGTTTGTTTTTGGTCAGTCATGGGGCTTGAACTCTGGGTTTGGGCGCTGTCCCTGAGCTCTTCAGCTCAAGGCGAGCGCTCTACTGCTTGAGCCACAGTGCTACTTCCTATTTTCTAGTAGTTTATTGGCGATAAGAGTCTTACAGACTTTCCTGCCCGGGCCTGGACCGCAATCCTCAGGTCTCAGCCTCCTGAGTAGCTAGGATTACAAGCGTGAGCCACGGGCGCCCTATTAGTTTTCATGTTTTAAACATATGGTCCTGTATATTTTTCTCTCTCCCTCTCCCTTCCTCTCTCCCTCCCTCTCTCTTTCTCTCCTTTCCCTTCCTTCCTTCCTTCCTTCCTTCCTTCCTTCCTTCCTTCCTTCCTTCCTTCCTTCCTTCCTTCCTTCCTTCCTTCCTTCCTTTTATATCAGCACTGGGGCTTAAATTCAGGGCCTCACACTATTCCTTAGCTTTCTCTTTTTTTTTTTTTCCTCTCTTGTTCTCTCAAGGCTTTACTGTTTGAGCCACATCTCTCCACTTCTTGCATTTGTGGGTTAATTAGAGATGAGAGTCTTAAGGGTTATTCTGCCTGGGCTGGCTTTGAAACATGATCCTCATATCTCAGCCTCTTAAGTGATTAGGATTACAGACGTGAGCCACTGGTACCTGGTGTCCCTTTATATATTTCCAGAATAGGTTATAATGTCTCCTTTCCACTTCTGATGTTACTTTGGTCTTTTATTTTTTATTAGATTTTTTTTTCAGCTAAGGTTTATCCATTTTGTTTTATGCCCTTACATTCTTTTTTCTCCCTTCTATTAATTTGGAGTTTGATTGGTTTTTGCTTTTTGGAGTCCTTGACTTACATTGTTGTTTGAGATCTTTCTATACATTGTATATGTATACATACACATCACTGTATCCATACACATTGATGGATACTTTTGTTAGTATAAACTTTCTTCCCATGCTGATTTTAGTACATCATATTTAGTGTCATCAAATGTTTCTAGAACATTTCTAATTTTTCTGTCAGCTTCTTTACTCAATGGGTCAGTTAGGTCAGTGTTATGTAATTTCCATGTATTTAAGTAATTCCTTTCTTGTTTTGATCAATAGTATTATGAACAAAGTAGTTTGAGAAGATGTGATTTTGAATTTTATTTTTAAATTTTGGTTCCGCATGCTGTGAGAAGAGCATATAATGTGGTGCTTTGGGGTAGAATGTTCAGTAAATATCTCTTAGGTTCACTTGCTACGCCATATGCCTCAATTTAGATGGTTCTTTGTTGATTTTCAGTTTGGATGATCTGTTCACTGATGAATAAGATAGACCCCAATTATTATTGTACTGAAGTGTAGCCCTATTTTAGATTTGTTGATATTTGCTTTATACATTGGTTGGTCCAATGTTGAATATGTTTGTATTTATTTACAAGTGTTATATCTTCTTGCTACACATACAAATATATTACAAAATAAATATACTGCCTGATTGGCATCTTGAATGTATGTGTGCCATTTATTTAAATATTTATGTATGCATTTATTTATTTATTTATTTATTTTTGTGAACATACTGTACAGAGGGGTTAAATTACATGGGCAAGATAATGAGTACATTTCTTATCAAGCATTGCAGCCTCCTCTTTTGTTTACCCTTCACATCCCTTCCCAGCCTCCTCCCCCACCCTCCAATTCTCCCACCCACCCCCCAATTCTACCCCCCCACACCAAAGTTGTAAAGTTCGTTTTAACAGAAAATCAAAATAATTATTCTTCCACTCATTCAGTTTTTAAATCTATTTATCCTGTTTCTTCGCATTAATGATACATGGAATGATATATAACAGAATGACACAAATAGTACCTATAAGTCCATGGAAAAGCTGTTAATACTTGGCTATTGGTGATAATATATGTGTTATATGGATATGGATATTTGTATTAGTTGACAGAAAATACTTTTTATTCTTAAATCATTAAAGTATCAAATCACAAAGGAATATTGCATTTTATTAAGCATTTTTCTTACACTGAGATATTTTTTCTTCTGTATATGTTGTTAATGCAATCATTTACATTGATCTTCATATGTTTAAACAACTGTGAATTCCTGAAACAAATCCAGGTTGGGTGATGTTTTATCCTTTTCATAACTGTAGTGTTGTTTTGTTAATGCCTTGATTGGGACATTTACATTTACATTCATTAGAAAGACTGATGTATAATTTTCCTTTCTGGAATGCTTTGCCTAGGCACTCAGATTGTAGGTTCTCTGATCCCCTAGCTCAGAAAGTTCGGAAGTATTCTCTCCTGGTATTCTCTGATGGAGCTTGCGTTGCATTTTTCTGTTTCTCCAGAATCATTACTATTATTTCATAGTCCGTGTCCACTTCACTTTTCAAACTTAGTCTAATATGCTGTTGAGCTGTTCATTTCAGTTATGGTATAGTTAAGTTTTAGAATTTCCATTTAACTATTTTGTATGTACAAACTAAATTATATAATAGATGCTATATTTTAATATTTTATATTATGTAACATGTAACTTACATTAATATAAATATATTATGTTTATATTTTCTATTGTCTGCTGAATTTTCAGCATTATCTATTTTTTAAACAAAAGACTGTGTTTGAAAATCCAATTTTTTTCTCTCTAGATTTATTTCTGTTTATATATCATTCCTGTTGCTTTTGTTTTCTCTATTCTGTCTATTTGTCTAGGAATTATAGTCAAAACAAGTCACAAGACCAGTGGAGAATTATGACATGGAGAACCTCCCTGCTTGATGGGAGGGGGTATTGTTACCTTACAAATTACATGAATATAGAAAAGAAAATATCATTCCATGCTCATCTTGGGAGTGGGTCACATTTTCCTATTATCCACTGTCCGATTACCATTTATGTCTTCTTTGTGGCACTTATCACGCTTATAAGTTTAAGGGTGATTCATTAATTAGCATGCATCTTCAGCATCATCTTTATGCATCAATATCCCCTCCTCCTAGATGGCATGTGCCAGTATATAATAAATGTCAATGGAACGAAAACAAAGATATACATACAGCCAATTATTTCCATTTTACAGATGATAAAACTGAGGCACAGGGAGATCACAGTGCTGATGAGTGACAAACTGCAGCAATCTGTCTGATTATAAAGTAAGTGCTTTTGCCTCCTATCCTGCCACCCTGACAGTACCATTAGGGTGATTGTATTTGGTATTAATAAGGCCCTTGCATGCAGAACAGGCATTTTCATATTGGGCTACTTGTGAATTGAATCTTTATGATACATAAGAGATTTGAACCATTGCTACTCTAACATAAACCTTGGTTTTGATTTCAGTAGGTAATACCAGCTGCGAGATAAAATAGATTTATGACCTTTGTGGCACAGGGCAGAAAATGGCTAATGTATCATCATTCTTATTCTTAACTCTCAAATGATTGTATGTAACAGAAGTCAGTTTACATTTAGAAATTTCCCTTTCATACCTGTCAGGTCAGTTTCTCAGGGCCATTAATCTCTACAGACCCCCAACGGACATAAAGCTAGCTGATCATTCATCTTGTCCTCAGGACAAAATCAGAAGGGAACAGAGTGAAGATGCAGAGTGTGGACCACTCAACCAGGCAGAAGTTAATAGAAGAGCTAGCTGGTGTAAGCTTGATACTAAAGTAGACCTTTATAAAAGATAGCTTTGAATGAAATACTTTTTCAATGAGTTTTGGCTTTAGAGTTAAAAGAAGAATGTGATCTCTATTTTTTTTTTAACCATCTCAGAGACCTTGGGAAAAGCTAGTCAATCTTTTCCAATCTTTTTTTTTCAGTCTTAAAATAGGAGGGATGATGCAGTCCAGCCCAACAACTGTAGAGGTTTGATAGACAGATTCATAGAACAGTAAGGGTCTTGGTCTAAAGGAGTGCTATTTGACCTCGAGCAACATCAGGTCCCCTAGGTTCTTTGGGGGAAATCTACACACTTTTCCTTTGGAGAAGACATTTATTGGCTCTCAGACAATGGTATGGGCTTGGCCTTCACTCATATCTCTTGGGATAGACTGTATGGCCCAGGCCTGAGCAATCGAGATGTTCTATCATCTTGAACGCAGTCCACAGTGATTGGCTTAAAGATGGTTATATGATAAAATATAACTGCAGAAAATTCTGGAATTGAACTAGGAAGGATATAAGAAGACCATCTGGTCTTCCGCTATCATCACAAGAGTTTTTCTCTCTGTCTCTCTCTGTGTCTGTGTCTCTCTCTGTCTCTGTCTCTGTCTCTCCTCTCTCCTTCTCCTAGCACAAAAAGATAGCTGGACTCTATCTTACTTTTTATTACCTATACTTGTATGGAATTGGAAAATACCATATCATATTTGTACTTTAAAATGTTAATAACAAAATAAAACCCAAATTAAAAGTATATAATGAAATAAAAGAAACAAAAAACAACTGGAAAGAAAAAAGGTAATTCTAGCTTTGAGCTACGAGAAGACTTCCTCAGCTTTGGATTGCATATGAAAACCATGAGTTAAACAAGATATGATTTTTTCCAAGTCTTTCCATTTCCTAAGAAATGGGACAATGTCATTCTTTCTGATAGAGGCATAGAATTCCATTGTGTATATATACCACATTTTCTTGATCCATTCATCTACTGAGGGGCATCTGGGTTGGTTCCATATCTTAGCTATGGTAAATAATGCTGCAATAAACATAGTTGTGCTGGTAGCTTTAGTGTGGTCTTGTTTGTGAACATTTGAGTAAATGCCCCAAAGTGGGATTGCTGGGTCATAGGGGAGCTCTATATGGAGTCTTTTGAGGAACCTCCATACTACCATGGTTTCCTTTATTTGCAATAACTAGTATATGTCTGAGTCAAGCAGAAAAGGTCAGATAAGTTGATGTTAGGGAAATGAACCCTAAGATATGTATTCAAATGTTTTTTCTTTCATGCATTTGTTTCTAACGCATTTATAAGATTATTTCTTTGTTGCTTTGTATGTCCCTCCCCCACCGTATAACCCCTGCTTTCACTATATTTGATGTTGGTATAATTTGTGGAGGGGAAGGGAAAAAACAAATCGTTTAACTAGGGATAGAGGTGGAACCATTGCAACAATGAGATATACAAGTCGTTATGTCTAAAACTTTACAACTTTGGTGGGGGGGGGGGGGAAGGAGGATTGGGTGGGGGCGGGGGGGGGGAGGATGGGATGGGAAGGAGAGGAGGCTACAATGCTTGATAAGAAGTGTACTCATTATCTTGTCCATGTAAATGTAATCCCTCTGTACAGTATTTTCACAATGAAAAAAGTAAAACAAGATATGTGTGTTAGCTTGGGTACATTTTTTTAAAAACCACCATAAGAACAACCAGGTGGCCAGGTTCTGGTGGTTTATGCCTGTATTCCTAGCTACTCAGAAGGCTGATATCTGAGAATCAAGGTTCGAAGCTAGTCTGAGCAGGATACAGGTGGATCCATTGCAACAATGAGATGTACAAGTTGTTATGTTGTTATGTCTAAAAACTTTACAACTTTGGCCGGAGGCGGGGTGCTGGGGGGAGATGGGAAGGGATGGGAA
Organism: Dipodomys spectabilis; assembly: GCF_019054845.1. Lineage (NCBI taxonomy): Eukaryota > Metazoa > Chordata > Mammalia > Rodentia > Heteromyidae > Dipodomys > Dipodomys spectabilis. Next base: position 3,882,963 of record NW_024870731.1, read on the forward strand.
GGGGAAACAAAGGAGGAGGCAACAATGCTTGATAAGAAATGTACTCATTACCTTGCCCATGTAATTGTAACCCCTCTGTATGGTATTTTCACAATAAATAAGAAAAAGAAAAAAAAAGGAAAAAAAAAAGACTTATCTCTAACCACCCAGAAAAAATCCAGAAGCAGAACTCAGAGTCAGATGATAGAGCACAGGCCTTGAGCAATAAAACCAAGCAAGAGCTCCCAGGCCTTAAGTTCAAACTCCAGTACTAGCATGAACCACCACCACCAACAAAAAATGCCAGGTGCTTGTGGCTCACCTGTAATCCTAGGTACTCAAGAGACTGAGACCTATGGATCATAGTTTAAAGTCATCCTGGGTAGGGAAATTTATGAGACTCTTATTTCCAATTAATCACCAAAAAGCCATAGTGGAACTGTGGCTCAGGTGGTACCAGCTTTATGCAAAAATGCCCAGGAACAACACAGGAGCCCTGAGTTTAAGCCCCACAATCAGCACTTAAAAAAAAAAAGAAGCAAATGACAATGACAAACGTATTTGACAATTGAAGATTATAACTTCTATGCAATAAGTTCTTTAACCAATAGAAAGTAGAGAACTTGGATAGGGTATTTACAATATAGGGGGCTGCTGAGGTCAATCCATACAATGAAAACATGTTCATCTGTTTGTAGATTCCTGTAAAACAGAACAGCAATATGTAGCCATTTTGTCCTCTAGAATTGATTTTAAAGACAAATAAAAATGATAACTTGTGTGTATCAAAATTCAAAGAAAAAAGTCATCCAGAAAAATTCCTGTGGCTAAGTGTAAATGCAGATCAGTGATGTGAAGTCCCTTTGAATCTTGCTATTCTGCCTATAGGAATTTGTCCTGAAAACATACTCGAAAAAGATTTCTCACTGAGGGAATTATTTTTACCTCAGCCCTTTATAGTACTTACTATTGAAAATAACTTCAGTCTCTAATCATTATGTGATAAATTGTTAGAATTATCCACACACCTAGAATTATCAAAATGATGACATAGATCTATATTGATTGAGAAAGATGTTTACAGTATCTATGATATATAAGGAAGCCATGACATTACAAAGCACAAGTTTTTATTTTTAAGTTCTTGTATTAAATACCTAGAGGATTATGAACATATGATGCTATGTTGTTGATTCATAGATGACAATATAGTTTTTTTGGTTTTGCTTTTCTGTAATTTCCAAATTCCTGTAACAAACATGTTAACGTCTTACAATTAGAAATATGTAAAAAGTTTAAACAGGATGCCTTGCCCTTATTTTCATCTATACATCTGGTGCCCATGTCAGATAGACGGATTTATACATCATTGGGTTTGTAGTCATTTCACAAGTGATTTGCCCAGCATGTGCACCATTGAATCTTCTATGGTTTTTTTTCTTAACAAGTACTGGTATTTTCAGGCACAGAAAAAGATTTGCTTACTACCCAATCCATCTATCTACCAGACTGAGCCCAGGCACTATAAACATTGTCATTTCCCAAATGGAAGAAGGTATGGCTTTGAAGAACAGAGCCTTTAATCAGACGAAACATCTCACTTTGCTCTAGTCATTAAACCAACTTCAGAGACAAAGGCCCAAGGCTCTGCATCTGTTTGGTTTGTGTAAAGACTGTCAGCTGATGCTGAGCCCTGGGAATATTGGGTGTTTATAATAGAAGTAATGAATTGAAAGCAAGCCATCTAATCCTTTCCTTAGCCAGGAGGTACTTCCAACATTTTAAGTCTTTTCTTTAAAGAGTAATAGAACTTTATAAGCATATTGGTCCTTTCATCTCCCAGAAAGTATAGTCTAGGCATAATTCAGACCTTTACATTAGATCATATTAAGCCTAATTTGGTTCTTCAGCTCAGCAAAGAGCCTGGGGTTCTTGAGGAAGTTGTGAGAGTCATAGATGTTAAAGGACCTGACTTTTTAAACAAACATCTTTTCCATATGATAATGCATGTGTTGAATGCACTGCCTGGGGTTCTTGCCAACTCACCGGGAGGTTTCATCTCAAAAAAGGGCGGGGGTGAGTAATTGCAGCAACAAAGGGTGTGAGTATATGGGTACAACCTGGTTGATGTCTCACAGTAGATTTCCATTTTCTTGCTCTGTTCCTCTTCCTCCTTCAAGTTTCTAAGCAGAAGTTATCCTGTAGCTGTTGTGGATAAACCAAAACAATATGACTACTAATGGCCAACGCTAAATCCTGGATAACTTACATGATTTTTTTTTCAGCCATATCTGAGATCTCAAGATGATAGTGGTAATTCAATACTTTCAAAGGAAAATTTAATGGCATGAGCCCTGTCAACACATGTGCCCGTGAGACGCAAGAGGAAAGGGCCGAGGGTTGAATCATAGATGGATTCCAACCCAGTACCAATCTTCCAGTACTTTGCTGTATTTGGGAGCAATTCATATAGACACTCTGAGTCTCCATTTCCTGTTTTCAGGGGGAAAGGAAATGGCAAGATATGCCTGGCCCACCTCAGAGTGTGGAACCACTTTGTAGACTGCACAAAGCTATGTATCCTGACTATACAGCCAAGGTCTGGTGTTTTGTTATCTTCTGAGACAGTCAAGTCTCAAGTATCAGATTGGAGAAGTAGCCAAGAATTGCTCAGATCTGAGGCTGAGCACCATGGAGAGCTTTCTCCAGGTGTCCAGCACACCTAACTCTTTCCTGTTGTTTGGAGCCACAATCACTTTCCAAAGCAACGACCTTCTAAGACTGCACCTTTTTTTTGATCACTTAGGGTTTTGTTGTGGTGACAATTGTTCAAATTCACAAAAAGCTAGCTGCTATCTGGGAAGGGGAAATCTTTGCAGAGAGATTCTGTTGGCTAATACAATCTTCTAAAGAAGTCTTGGCCAGCGGCCACCTGAACCCGCCTTCCTTCCCCTGGCTGACTCTGCATCTATTAGCATGAAAAATGGACAATTGGTTGGACTTATATCATTGTAAGTTGGCTGAGTTGAGTGGAGCTCATTTGTCTAGTGCACATATTCCTGAAGCCAAGGGAGGGTCACTGCTCTGTTTTCCAATGAGGTCATCATCCTTGTCTGCCGCCTTAACATCCAGCTAACCAGGGGTCTTACCACAGGCTGCATGTCAGCAGATAAAATAGTCAAGAGTGACAGATGAGCATTGGGGTTTCTTTCCAATGCTTTTCTATGTTCTTATGTGCCACAATTTCTGCTCTAACTGGGTTGATAAAGTCACTAAGCCCTAATTGCAGACACCTTTCTTGGCCCTGAGATGTTCTCTTACATGTGGGCCATGGAACACATTTTCCTTTATAACTCAACTTGATGTTTTCTTCATGAAGCACAATCCAAAGAAATCTTTTCTTTCATGATGAAGCTGCTTGTGGCCCTCAAATTAAACAAAAGACTTGATCAAAAGGCATGGTCAGCTATGGGCTCTATGGAGCACATCGTATTTAGAAATCCAGCTGGTGATGTTGAAGAACTTACAACAGCCTAGAGCCTATTGTGTAGTTCCTGTTTTAGAAGGATTTATTATTTTCCATCTAGTGGCCAAGCTGTGTTAATGTTCTTGGTGATCTTCACAATGCATTCATCCATGTGGGGATTTTTCATTCCCATGCCAGAGAACCTGAAGTCCAGAGAAATGATACACAGCCAGGGAATGCAAAACCACATAGGCGGAGCCTCACAGCTCATATTGCTTTCAAATATGTTTGGGTTGTGTATTCATTAGTATTTATTGAGCACCAATAGCTGGTCCATATCTTAGGGGTACAGTGTTTTACTAAAGAAATCAGCTTGCAGAAGAAATGAACAAATGAATAAATATAAACAATTTCAGATGATGGTAAGGTCTTCAATCAAGAATGTTTTTCGACCGCAGATCTAAACAGCTGCATAGATCAACTAGACTTAACAGACATCTACCGAACATTTCACCCAGCAGCATCAGAATACACGTTTTTCTCAGCAGCACATGGAACGTTTTCTAAAATAGACCACATTTTAGGCCACAAAGCAAACTTGTCTAAATTCAGAAACATTGAAGTTATACCTTGCATTCTCTCTGACCACAAGGGAATAAAATTAGAACTCAACACCAAAAGCCACCAAAGAAAGTCCAGTATCACATGGAGGCTGAACAACACACTGCTGAATCAAGAGTGGGTCATGGAAGAGATTAGAAAGGAAATTCAAATGTTCATGCTATTCAACAAAAATGAACACACAAATTACCAGCTCCTCTGGGACACAGCAAAGGCAGTACTCAGAGGCAAGTTTATAGCTCTGAGCTCCCATATCAACAAATTGGAGAAATCTGAAACTAGCAATTTAATGACACATCTAAACCTCCTTGAAAAAGAGCAGCAAGATAAACCCCAATCCAGTAGACGGAAAGAAATAATCAAAATTAAATCAGAATTAAATGAATTAGAATCCAAAAAAACTATAGAAAGAATCAACAAAACAAAGAGTTGGTTCTTCGAAAAACTTAACAAAATTGACAGACCCTTAGCAAATCTTATCAGAAAAAGAAGAGAACACACCCAAATTAATAAACTCAGAGATGAAAATGGAAACATCACCACGGAAACAACCAAGATTCAGAACATTATAAGGGAATACTTCTCAAAACTTTATGCTAATAAGTTTGAGAACTTGACAGAAATGGACCTTTTCCTAGCAAATATTGACATGCCAAAACTAAACCAAGATGAGTTAAACCAGCTTAACAGGCCCATATCAAGCATTGAAATAGAAACAGCAATAAGAGACCTCCCAGCTAAGAAAAGTCCAGGACCAGATGGTTTTACAGCGGAATTTTACAAGGCCTTCAAAGCAGAGCTCACACCAATACTCCTCCAACTCTTCAATGAAATTGAAAGAGAAAGCTCACTACCGAACACATTCTATGAAGCCATCATAACCCTCATCCCAAAACCAGGCAGGGACTCATCAAAGAAAGAGAACTATAGACCCATTTCTTTGATGAACATTGATGCAAAACTTCTCAACAAAATTTTGGCCAATCGACTTCAACAATTCATCCAAAAAATCATACACCACGATCAAACAGGATTCATTTCAGGGATGCAAAGCTGGTTCAATATACGCACATCAATTAATATTATTCATCACATCAACAGGAGCAAGAATAAGAACCACATGGTTATCTCAATAGATGCAGAAAAAGCATTCGACAAGATCCAACACCCCTTTATGATGAAGGTTTTGGAAAAATTAGGAATCCATGGAACATTCCTCAATACGATAAAGGCTGTATATGACAAACCTACAGCCAGCATTATACTCAATGGTGAAAAACTAAAGCCATTTCCTCTTAACTCAGGAACAAGACAAGGATGCCCACTCTCTCCACTTCTCTTCAATCTAGTATTAGAATGCCTAGCTACAGCAATAAGACAAGATGCAGACATAAAGGGGATCCAAATAGGGAAAGAAGAAATAAAACTCTCCCTCTTTGCAGATGACATGATCTTGTATTTAAAGAATCCCATAGACTCCACTCCCAAATTACTCAAGCTGATTCAAAACTTCGGCAAAGTAGCAGGTTATAAAATTAACCCCCAAAAATCAATGGCTTTTCTGTATGCCAACAATGAGAAAAGTGTGGCTGAAATTAGGAAAGCAACTCCATTTGTAATAGCCCCACAAAAAATAAAATACCTAGGAATTAACTTAACTAAAGAAGTGAAGGACCTCTATGATGAAAACTTTAAAATCTTGAAAAAGGAAATCAACACAGAACTTAAAAAATGGCAAAACCTCCCATGCTCCTGGATTGGAAAGATTAACATCGTGAAAATGGCAATACTTCCCAAGGCTATCTACAAATTCAACGCAATACCTATCAAAATTCCACCCTCATTCTTCAAGGAAATAGAAGAGGCAATCCAAAAATTCATATGGAACAATAAAAGACCCCGAATAGCAAAAACGCTCCTGAATGGAAAGAACACTGCTGGAGGAATATCAATACCAAACTTCAAACTCTACTATAAAGCCATAGTAATCAAAACAGCTTGGTATTGGCATAAGAACAGACCTCAGGACCAATGGAATAGAATTGAAAACCCAGAAATGAACCCACAGACCTATAGCCATCTAATCTTCGATAAGGGAGCTAAAACAATAGAATGGAAGAAAGACAACCTCTTCAGTAAATGGTGCTGGCAAAATTGGTTAACTACATGTAGAAAACTTAAGCTAGATCCTTATATATCACCCTGCACCAGAATCAACTCCAAATGGATCAAAGACCTTGAACTCAAAGCAGACACTCTGAAAACATTACAGGATGGAATAGGAGAAACCCTAGGTCTCCTTGGCTCAGGCCGAAATTTTCTGAATAGAGACCTGGAAACACAACAAATCAAAGAAAGGTTGGACAAATGGGATTGCATAAAGTTGCAGAGCTTCTGCAGGGCAAATGACATAGCTAGCAAGATCAATAGAAAGCCCACGGATTGGGAGAAGATCTTTACTAGCCATACAACGGACAAGGGTCTCATATCTAAAATATACTTGGAACTCAAAAAATTAAACCCCCCAACAACAAATCCTCAAAGAAACAACTGCCCAATAAATAAGTGGGCGAAAGACTTAAAGAGAAACTTCTCTGAAGAAGAAAGAAGGATGGCCAATAGACACATGAAGAAATGTTCAACATCCCTAGCCATAAAAGAAATGCAAATCAAAACAACATTGAGATATCACCTCACTCCAGTGAGAACGGCAAAAATCAAGAACTCTAACAACAACAGATGCTGGAGGGGATGTGGACAGAAAGGAACCTTAATTCATTGTTGGTGGGAATGTAAACTTGTTCAACCACTTTGGAAAGCAGTATGGAGGTTCCTCAAAAGACTCCACATAGAGCTCCCCTATGACCCAGCAATCCCACTTTTGGGCATTTACCCTAATGTTTACAAACAAGACCACACTAAAGCTACCAGCACAACTATGTTTATTGCAGCATTATTTACCATAGCTAAGATATGGAACCAACCCAGATGCCCCTCAGTAGATGAATGGATCAAGAAAATGTGGTATATATACACAATGGAATTCTATGCCTCCATCAGAAAGAATGACATTGCCCCATTTGTTAGGAAATGGAAAAACTTGGAAAAAATTATATTAAGTGAAGTAAGCCAGGCCCAAAGAAACGTAGGTCCCATGGTTTCCCTTATTTGTAATATCTAGTATATGTATGAGTCAAGCGGAAAAGGTCAGATAATGTGATGTCAGGAAAATGAACCCTTAGATGTGTATTTTAATGTTTTTTTCTTTCATGCATGTGTTTCTAACACATTTATAAGATTATCTCTTTGTAGCTTTGTATGTCCCTCCCCCACAGTATAACCCTTGCTTTCACTATATTTGATGTCAGTATAACTTGTGGAGGAGATGGGGAAAAACCAGTTGTTTAAGGATACAGGTGGACCTGTTGCAACAATGAGAAGTACAAGTTGTTATGTCCAAAACGAACTTTACAATGTTGGTGGGGGGGGGGGGGCTGGGGGGAGGGAGGAAGGAGAAGGATTGGGATTAGGGGGGGAGGGGGGAGGCTGGGAAGGGATGTGAAGGATAAACAAAGGAGGAGGCTGCAATGCTTGGTAAGAAATGTACACATTATCCTGCCCATGTAACTGTAACTCCTCTGTACAGTATGTTCACAAATAAAATAAAATTAAATTAAAAAAAAAAAAAAAAATAAATAAAATAGTACACATTTTCAAAAAAAAAAAAAAAAAGAATGTTTTTCGATAGAGAAGAATGGCAGAATAGAGAAGCTCAGCCAGTGTGGTCAAAGATACCTCAAAGAGAAAAACTTGATCTAAGGCAGAATGGTGAGAAGTGAGTTATGTTATGTCTTGATAAAAATCCAAGAAATGTACTCATTATCTTGCCCATGTAATTGTAACCCCTCTGTACAGTATGTTCACAAATAATAAAAATAAAAATAAATAAATAAAAATCCAGTTGTGACAGAAACTAAAGGCAGGACAAAAACAAGTAAGAAGGCCTGTGAGCCAGCCATAGTGAACAGGACCCAGGAGAAAAAGAAGAGCCAGGCCCAGATCACATTGTTATTGGGCACCATTTCCGGGCTTTGGTAAGAGACCTATCTCATGTTCTTGAGTCTTTATTCTCTGTAGTGACAATGGCTGTCAGTATGCAAGATAAATGAGAAGACCAGCAAGGGCTTTGGTAAATACCAGAGAACACATATCACCTGGTTTAATAAATTTCAGAACTGTGGAATGTTTTCCTCGAAATGCATATATGTTCTTTATTTTGGCTTGTGTATTTGGACTCTTTACTTAAACATACCATTGGAAAATAGTTCTTGACTGCAAACATTCTTCCTGAGCATGGAGAGCCAGAGCTAAAAAGGGAAAGCATGGAACCCTCATGTTGGGGCTGCCTGCAGAGAAATAGCAGACTGCCCATAGAAGAGAATCTACAGGGAAGTGGCATGGTAGGAGATGTCAGTTCCTGACTACAGGAGTAGGAACTACACAATAGGCTCTGGGCTGTTCTGAGTTCCTCAACATCACAGCTGGGTTTCTAAATATGATGTGCTCCATAGAGCCCATAGCTGACCATGCCTTTTGATCAAGTCTTTGAGGGCCACGAGCAGCTTCATCATGAAAGAAAAGCTTTCTTTGGATTGTGCCTCATGAAAAAAACATCAAGTTGAGTTATAAAGGTAGATACATATAGAGTTACAAAATGCATGTACAGGGGCTGGGAAGGTGACTCCGTGGTAGAGTGCTTGCCTCGCATGCATGAGGCCCTGGGTTCCATTTCTCAGCACAGCATGTGCAGAAAAAGCCAGATGTGGTGCTGTGACTCAAGTGGTAGAATGCTAGCCTTGAGCTGAAGAGCTGAGGGACAGTGCCCAGGCCCAGAGTTAAAGCCCCATGACAGACAAAAAAATACATGTACATCTATGGATGTATGTACAGACTATATGTATATAAACATTCATATACATATGTATGTGTCAGTCTGCAGATAAATATTTATGAATACATTTATACCCATATTTATTTTTTAGCTCTGTTCACTGATGAATCCTGGTAAGAGCAACACCCCAGTGAGCGCACCTAGCATTTATGTGTATCTACCATTCTCCCCTAAAAAGAATAGTGTTCATTGGAGAAATGATCAATTTGTAAGATGCATCCATGAGAGTATAAGGATGAAATTGTGACATCTTATTGTGCCCTAAATAAAGTGCTCAAAGAATGAAGAAAGGCAAATAGACATAAAGATGTTTTGAAGTTTATATTTACAAGCAATGTGGACATTAAAAAATAAATGATGATAATATAGCAAATTGTATTAAACAAGACTGTTTCTCCATACCAATAAAAGGAATGAATAAATTGAAAAATTGGTGAGAAATAGTCTGTTTATATAGTTCCAATTTACTCCTTTATAATTATTTATTACAAATTGGAAGACAGTTATTTTGTAGTAGATTAATCAATAATCACAATGAACATTATTGGCAATATCACAAAATTGAAATGATGAATAAGAACATAGCACCCCTCTCCCTGATTTTCCTGCCAAAGGTGCATGATCTAACTCAGAGCCCACCAAACACAAATTGAGGACATTCTGCAATGTGACTGGATTGTAATCATTAGAGGCTCATGCTCATGAAAGCTAGCAAATTAAACAAATTTTTCAGGCCAAAGAAATCTAACTTGTGATTCTTTAGTAGATCAATTGGCCCTAAGTGACATTATTGGGGCAATTGGTAACATTTGAATGTGATCTAAGATTGAATAATATAATGTATCCTTGTTTGTCTGTTTTTTAAAATGTTATTCTTATTCTTTCTGATGGAAGCATAGAATTCCCTTGTGTTTATATGCCTCAATTTCTTGATCCATTCATCTACTGAGGGACTCATTCATAAGGAAGTAAAAAGACTTGGAAAAAATCATTTTAAGTGAAGTAAGCTAAACTCAAAGAAACATAAATCCCATGGTTTTCCTCATTTGTAATAATTAATATATGTTTACGATAGTCCTAGTAGATAGCTAGAATAGCTCAGTAGCTATGTACATATGACCATATAAGATGATGCTATGTGAAATGAACTCCAATACATGAAACAAAAGGTTTTTCTTTGTCATTGTTTTTAATGTATTATGTGATTTATTTTTTCTTTTGTATTTTTTTCCTATGGCTTATCCTGTGTTGTCACTATATTTGATTTTCATACCCTGTGTATTGTGTATATATATATATATATATATATATATATATATATATACACACACACACACATATATATATATATATATATTTATCTGAATTAGGGAAGGGAAGAAGAACAACAAACTGGTGAGATAAAGGACAATGCAACCGCGATACTCACAAGACAGTATGTTGGAAATGAAATGTACAGCTTGGTGGGGGATAGGGAGAAGGGAAAGTGGGAGAAAAATGAGGGAGAGGATAACAAGTTTGATAAGAAATGTACTCACTACCTTACATATGTAACTGTAACTCCTCTGTACATCACCTTGACACTAAAATTAGATTTAAAAAGATGTAAAAATGTTATTGTCCCATATGAGTTGGAGAACACTGATTTATTAGAAAGGTGCTATAGAGCAATAGGAAAGTGGGTTGGGCACTGACTCAAAAGATACAGGGAAAATGCCCTTTGTGACCCTTTCTAACTCCTTTATAGCTTGTGACTATTTTAAAATTCAAAAATAGGTAGCATTATTTGTTTTCTTGATAATAGCTATTCTAACTGGGGTGAAATGGAATCTCAATGTAATTTTGCATTTCTTCTATAGCCAGAGATGTTGAACATTTCTTTATGTGTCTATTGGCCATTCTTATTTTCTCTCCAGAAACGTCTCTTTTTAATTCTTTATCCCACTTTTTAATGAGATGGTTGTTTCTTTGAGGGAGGGGGAACTGGGGGTGGTATAGCTGAGGAGGCAGGAGGGACGGGATGGTAGGGGAAAAACAAGGAGTAGGCAACAATGCTGGCTAAGAAATGTCCTCATAATGCTGCAATAAACATAGTTGTGCTGGTAGCTTTAGTATGGTCTTGTTTGTGATCATTTGGGTAAATGCCCAAAAGTGTGGTTTCTGGGTCATAGGGGAGCTCTATGTGGAGTCTTTTGAGGACCCTCCATTTAAGTGAAGTAAGCCAGGCCCAAAGAAACATAGGTCCCATGGTTTCCCTTATTTGCAATAACTAGTATATGTCTGAGACAAGTAGAAATAGTTAATCAGATAAGTTGATGTTAGGCGAAATGAACCCCAAGGTAAGGACTCAAATGTTTTTTCTTTCTTGCTCTTGTTTCTAACATATTTATAAGATATTTCTTTGTTGCTTTGTATGTCCCTTCCCCACAGTATAACCCCTGTTTTCACTGTATTTGATGTTGGTATAATTTGTGGAGGGGAAGGGAGAAACACATTGTTTAAATATGGATAAAGGTGGACCCATTGCAACAATGAGATGTACAAGACATGTGTCTTGTACACAAACTTTACAAGTTTGATGGGAGGGGGTATGGGGGGGAATGGGGACAGGGGTAGAGAATTAAAAAAAAAAAAGGATTAGATTGTAGTTAGAAAATAACCACAGAGCTAAAATATTATCCTTTTTCTCTTTCTGTAACTATGGAACCTTTAATTTTCTGTTTCATTAAAACAAGTTAAAAGCCAAAACAAAGAAATGTACTCATTACCTTGCTCATGTAACTGTAACCCCTCTGTACATCACCTTTACAATAAAATAAAATTTAATAATAAACTAAAAAGAAAGAAGAAAGGTAGGAAGGGAAGGAAGGAGGGAAGGAAGGTAGGAACAAAGGAAAGAGGAATGAGAAGGAGGAAGAAAGGGAAAAATGAGAGGAGGGAAGAAAGAAAAGTTAAAGCAAAATATAAATTAAAAAATGCAACTCTCATTTCCTCAGTATCATAATAAAGCTGCATTTCAAACTCTGAGAGATTGTAGAGTCTCAATGGCCTTTACCTGAATTTGCAAGCTTCTGTGGTTTGGGTTTTGTTGGAGGAATTGTCACTTCTGGCACACAATCTGCCTTCACCTTCTATGATTGTTAAAGTAGCCCATAGAATAGAACTCACTTTCCCTCCAAAGTAAGTAAAAATCTAAAACAGAAATACTACTACAAAAAGCCGAAATGAGGCTTATATATTAGGGAAAATGCCCCCCCCCCCAAAACACCACAATTTATTAAATCTTAACATCCAGACAATTATCTCATGAGGACAAAAAAGTTTACAACATTCTGAACCTATAGTAACTCACCCCAGAAATATGCTATGCAACCCCTAGAGACATAGATTCTGATTTTGTAGACATATAGAGGGTTTCCTCTGCAGAGGAAAAATACTAATTATTGTCTTGCAAATAATGCATAAAAATGGGAATGCTTTGTCTTTTGATAATGTGGATTTAAAAAAGGCACCAAGAACATTTTTGACAATATGAGTTGGCTGTGTTTAATTGAAAAAGAAAATAAGCATAACCAACTGCTTTTCTCCATAAGTTAAAAAATTATTGCAAGACAATAATTAGTGAATACCTTTGATGAAATCCAAGCAAACACATTCATTAAGTTTGCTACTTTATAGGAATGTGCAGGCAATAAATGTAAACAATTTAACATAATTCCATCATTTTTAAAGAATTTGAAAAATGTTCAAAGTTAGTAACAGTAATCAGGAGAAGATAAAATCACCCAAAAAATATCTAGTTGTGAATAATCTAGTCCTGAATAACAAAAGAATTATGAAAATGTGTAACAATTTCCTTGTCTTCAGTTCAGGTCTGAGGACTAAGAGACAACTGAGGCAGACCAGCATGACCTCCTTGAGTAGAATCTGGAAAAGCCTGCTTAGATTCTACTTCCTTATATAGATTTTGGGTTCAGTGTGGGGAAGGAACTTAAGTAAACTAACTTTCATTTAAAGAGAGAACTAGACATGGCTCTCAGATCCCCAGAGTCCTAAAAGTGTGTGTGTGTGTGTGTGTGTGTGTGTGTGTGTGTGTGTGTGTGTGTGTGTGTGTGTGTGTGTGTGTCACTACAGCTAGCAGCTGGCTTTATAGAGACCAATCAGTTAGGTTTCCCTGAGCTACAATCAGTGCAAAGCTAACTTAAATTGGATTTAAAAAATAAAGGGAATTTATTGGCTCAGGTAATGGAAAAAGTCCAAAGTGTAGCTTCAGGCTAGGCTTAATCCAGGTGCCAAAGAATGTCATTCCCCACCATCTCACTTCCTTTAAGTTTTTATTAGCCACAGTGGCCCTCTTAGCCATTCTAGAGAGCTGCTGTATGTCTGAAAAGTTTCCTGACCTCTGTTCTTTTACCCATTAAGGACATAGAAAGAGACATTGCCACTTAGAATAGTTATTGCACATCTTGGAAATCATCCTCTCCATCAGTAGGTGGGGTCAACCTTTGGTGCTACTTAAGGTTGGGAGATAAATGGCTTAGACCAATCACAGCTTGTTCCTTGGCTTATTCTGTTCAGGCTGCCATAACTAGATGCACTAGACTGGATAGCTTGTAAACAGTAGGATTTATTTCTTAGAGTTCTAGAGGCTGAGAGGTCAAAGATGCCAACAGCTCTTGTGTGGGATGAGGAGCTAGTAAGATCCTTACCACACAACACCACCACCTTGAGAAGTGAATTCTATCGTAAGAATTTTGGAGGGACATAGACAATCAGATCATAATATTCCTGGGTCTTAGATTTGGATCAGGCTTCCTCCCCAAGCTACCCAGCTTACATTGGGAAGGAGGTGGTTGCTGAAGGAGGAATTCGAATACTGTTGTATTAGAAGAAAAGATAGATGGTGCCAGATAAAAACATGAACACAAAGGGCTGGGAAGGTGGCTCAGTGGTAGAGCGCTTGCCTTGCATGCCTGAGGCCCTGGGTTCGATTCCTCAGTACCACATAAGCAAAAAGAAAAAAGCCGGAGGTGGCACTGTGGCTCAAGTGGTAGAGCGCTAGCCTTGAGCTGAAGAGCTGAGGGACAGTGCCCAGACCCAGAGTTCAGGCCCCACAACTGGACCCCTCCCCCCAAAAAAACATGAGCACAAGCATAAACTACTACTCTCAATAATTTTATTTCATTAAAAAATCCCTTTACATACAAGGGCATAAACTGTATCCACCTTGTCTCTAAACATGCCTCCAACCCTTAAAGTGATGCTGGCATGTAGGAAGGCCTTTAATAAAAACCATGGTAAAAAATGAGAAAACTGGAACAAAATACAAAAACATTTTGTTTTTAATATAACAATGTGTTCACAATCCTATAATCCAAAAATAATCATTCTTAAAATGTTGGTACAGTTCTTTTTTCCTTCCTATGAATATAGTTATTCATAATTGGAAAATATAATGTTTATTTGGACTTAATCTTACTTTTTATTTTTCCACTTAATATACCATTACATTTCCCAAGTAATGAAAATCACTTGAAAACACAATTTTTAACAAGTGAAAAGCACTCATAAGGATTCAGCATAATTTATTGAAATAATCCTTGCTTAGGAGACATTTAGCTTGTTTCTAATTTTTCAATCATATACGTCATATTGGAAATAATGTATATCTCCTAAGTCTTTATGCATCTTTTCAGAAGCTATGTATGACAGATCTACATCATCATAGGTGGTATTCTGCTTCATTTTCTTGTTTCTACTGCTTCATGTATTGTGTCCATGGAGAAAATAAATATAGGGAACATTCAGATGTAAATGAGCTAAAATAATTTTCTTAGAAAGAGACAAGAGGGAGTAAATTTGTTCAAAGGACACTTGTGTGTATCTATGGAAATAACAAAATGAATCACACTCATATTTAAAATATATGTGAACTTGCTAGGCTCTAGTGGCTCATGCATGTAATCCTAGCTACTCAGGCAGCTGAGGTCTGAGGATCAAAGTTGGAAGCCAGATTAGGCAGGAAAGTCTGTGAGACTCTTATCTCCACTGAACTACTCCAAAAGCCAGGTGTGGAGCTGTGGCTACAGTGGTAGAGTGTTAACCTTGAGGAAAAAATAAGTTTAGAGATAGTGCCCAGGCCTTGAGTCCAAGCCTTAGGATGAGCACCCAAAACAAAGACAAAAAATATGCAGCTCAAAAAAAAAAAAAACAACCCTAAATGAATCACATTCATTTAGTGAGAGAAACAGACAGATACTCCAGGAAGAAACCTTAGGAAAGTTGATGCAATCAGTTAAAGAATGGAGCCATTGGTTTTTAGAGATAGATTTGGGTGTGAGCCACCATATGAAGTGTGAGAAAAGGAAAGTTTGTGCCCTAAGGAATATTGTTGTTTTGTTGTATTTTGTGCCAGGCAACTCCCCTCTCCCCCTTGCCTTCTTCCAAGAGGTTCCAAATAAACAGTATAATTCAGTGTTTAGGGAGTTGGTTTTATTTTTCTTTTGGAAGCCCCAAATTTGACAAGAGATGAAACCCTCCCTCCCCACCTTTCCAATTAGATATCCCTAGGAAATGCTGCAAGAATTAAGAGTTATTAACTGAACAAGCAGTAGAGTTTTAAAAAAGCTGTGGGATAACCAGAAAGAAGATAGAAATTTACACTTTACTTAGCAGGGAATGAGAAGATACTAATTGTGTTCTTTTAATAGAAGCTCTTAACATTTGGTGCAAACAAATATCCACATGAATTTCTTTCCGGGGATTTTATTGTAGAGGATGAGTTTTATTGACAGCTAGCAAATGCCAAAGTGGGACATCATGTGTTTTTCATGTGTTTCACCCATCCTAGTTTGGACTAAGATCAACATGGAATGTGAAGAGCATTAGTTGAGCTGAGTCTGGGCTTTGTAGCCCCCCCCCCCCATACAATTGTATACAACTATTTTCATTTCCTTCGAACATTCTGGATGATATTCCTGAGAGGAACCACATCAAAGCAGCATTGCAAAGGTGGCGATTTCGAGAATATAGTTTTACCATATTCTATACTATATTCACATATATGTATGTATATATATCTCCTATCTGTTCCCACGATTAAGATGGTGGGAGAAGATGATGGATATTGTTAACCTTCTCTCCCAAGAGCTCAGATGTAGTGCATCTTTACCTGAACCGTGCTAATGCTAAGGAGCAAGGCACATATTTGGGACAAAAGGAATCAGACATACCAAAAAAAATTCACCTTGACCTATTTTATGTTGCTTTTCTCACCAGATCATTAGGAACCCCAAACACATCTCATCAGGCTAATGATACTCATATATCTTCCTACACTTGGACAAGTCTGAACAGGACAGTGTGTCCCACTTTGCTGCCCAAGACGTCTAAGTCATTCAACTTTTTTTCTAAAGCAAAATCCCAGTAAGGAATGTTTGTCCCTTCTAATGTGAAACAGCTCCTCCTCAAGACTTCCATCTCGAAACCCAATGCTTTTGCGCTCCAAGAGCTTTGGTCTAAAGCTATTCTTCCTGAGACAGCCTTTGAGGCTGGCTAGCTGCTAAATGATTCTTGTAAAATATAGGCAATGTAGAGCCTCAGAAATGCTTTCCTTGAGGGAGGGAAGAAGAAAGACAGACAGCTGAGCACACATAATGATTGCCATATGTCAAAAGATTTCAAGCCTTTAAAATGAACTTGGGCAGTGCCTTGCTAAGTGTTCCCATAAAACAACTGCTTTTATGGGTTTCTGAGGTCTTAGCAATGGAAAACATGGATTCCTGATCTTTTTTGTGTCTTGTTTAGTTTTACTGTTCTTTTGTTCTAAGGACTTAGGGACTATCTCTTTTTGGCACCAATCAGAACCTGAGCTTAGACCGTTCCTTATGGATCATGAATTATGTGAAACATTTTTCTTATGACAGTCCCAAGTTTATTTTAGCCTTTCAAAAAGTACCAGAAACTTATCTTTTTAGTAAATCTTTGAGTCCATATAACTGAAGTTGACAAAACTCATGACCAAGTGATACCAATCTTCTCTCATCTGGGAACATCAGGTCATTTGCTTAAAATGAGGCACAACTCCTTAGGTAAGAAGAATGCATGTAAATTACTAATTTATGTGCTATCCCTAATCTGGAAACTTCCCTGTAATGTCCTCCCAACAGTATAAAATATCTCCATCGGCTTCTATATTTTAGGGAGAAGCAAGGATTCTTTCAATTGTTCCAAGAAAGACCATTGATTAAATTGTTTAATTCGAGGAAAGTGATGACATTTTCTTTGCAGATTGTAAACTGTAACTTTCCACTTGATGATAATAAGACAGGTGTCCATGTATAAAGGAGAATTCAGCAAAATTATTGTTCTTCTGAAACATGTTCTGGGCTCACTGACAGAAATAAGAAAATAAGTAAGTTTTCTATTTTATTAAAGGCTGCGATGGGAGAATACGTGACAGAGTATGCAAACAAGTGACTTCAGGGAAATTTGCTTTTGAACAAGACTGGTCAGTAGAGATCTTTCCAAGAAATTGATGTGAACTGACAGGAAAGGACAAGTGTGAACTATGAGAAGTGTGTTCAGGTTGGGGGGACCAAGGGGAGAATTACAGAGCCCAGATGAGTTGGACAAAGTTAGCAAAGAGCAGGCAGGGTAGCTGGATCAGAGTGAGGAAAGATGCAGCAGGAGTTGAGGATGATGAGTCTGAATGGCAAAGATACTAATGAGGGCCAGCTGGGCCTTCTTAGCCATGGAAACAAGTTTGGATTTCAGCAAACTGTAGGTAATATGAAAGCCTTCATTGTAATCTGAGTGTGAAATAGATCTTCTTCCTGGGATTTCACAACCTAAGAAATGCCCAAACTGTGAGAAGCAAAGGCATAGCACAAAAATACCACTGAAATTGTCCATTCCCACGCAGCCCTCTCTACTAAACAGCATTTCCTGTCCCCACCCAGCTGGTCAACATCTTTATCAGTCTTTTTTGTGGTGATTATGGAATGTAAATGTCAGGAACACAACACAAATATAAGGCAAACTCAGAGGAAACTCCAAGCTTTACAAACAGAGTAATTTGATTTCTCCAGAAGGAGAAGAGTCAAGTAGCTATCTGTACCGAAGCCATGGCCCAAGGACAGTAAACCAGGCAGGGTAAATCAAAATAGAAAAGCAACCAGATTGGGGGATGGTTTAGAACTTTAAAGGTTAATGGTTTGAATAGCACATGTTAAGGCTATGAAAGGCTTCCAGGAAAATTTATAATATTTTAAAAAATATATATGTATATATATATAAACGTGACAATTCTACAAGAGTTTGAGGCATATTGAGTTTTGTTGTTATATAAATTTGTCAGAACTAAGGAAGAATCAAACTCAATTCATGGTGTATATCTCATAAGCACACAAAGCTTTAATTCCTGTATTTCATTAAATGTTAAATAAAATAAGTGCATGCTCATCATTTCAGCTTTGTTTTTCAAGTTAAAGTCTCAAGTAACTCTTTTTTGCAACTTATTTTTAAAACACAGTCCCTGTTTGTGATGGATTCATGTTAAGTAGCGTTTTTTCCAACACCAATTCTTTTTGGATAATGAAGACCTCCTGTGCTCACAGAGAGGAATGTGCTGCCCACTGAAGTCAAGATGGCGGTCCCAAGTTCACTCACCAGTACCTCAAACCTCAAGTACTTACTAAAGAGGAAGAGAGTTCTTCTGAGGGTCTTCCTACACCTTGCCTCTCACCATGCCTGAAAGGCTGTTTAGAGAAGGAGGAAAGTTGGGGCTGAGACTGCTGGAAATCAGCCACAGTCCCCACAGTAAAAGAAAATGCGAACCCCCAACAACAAATAGTTTTACTGAGCAAGAACCTTTAGAAATTACATTTCTGGGTAACAAGAATTTTCAGATGTTTGGATAACAACATGAAGACTTCCAAGATGGAAGATGTATTCTCTTCAGGAATTATAAACATGAAATAAGCACTTGAAATTCTTTCCCAAGCTGCTTTTCAGAACTTTTATTTGTGGACACCTCTTCAGAAACGTGTTGAGACAGAGCCAAGAGCAGGACTTGGTGTCCCAGAAGACTTGGGAGTGTGTCCAGGTTACTCCGCTGCCTGTTGGTGGGATCTTAACAACACACGCACCCTCTTATTTTTGTCAGCTATGAAGAGGGATGTGGCAGTATGATGCCACTTCAAAAGCAAAGCTGATCTAAGGGGAGCAGAAAATAAGGTGTTTAGAGTCCCATCCAATCAGGTAGGTAATATGAAAGCCTTCATTGTAATCTGAGTGTGAAATAGATCTTTATCCTGGGATTTTACAACCTAAGAAATGCCCAAACTGTGCGTGTTCATAGCGAAGCAAATGGTACACATTTGCTTTGGATAAAAGGCAACAGTACCTGGAGAGAGGCTACAGCTCACAATTCATAAGTCAGTAGGGACACAAAGCTGCTACAAGGCTCTTCGTTTCAGCTCAAATCATGCTTTTTATACCAAGCAAAACATTTTTCTCCCCCATCTTTTCCAATGCCACCCATCCCCTCAACTTAAAACAATGGGCAATGCAAAGTGTATTATTATTACTATTATTATTATCTTTAAACCATGTACAAAGGAGTTACCATTTAACAAACCCATTTATGAACACATGCAGCTTGATCAGTGTCATCCCTTTGACCTTTCTTCCCCTTCCCACTCAACAGTACCCCTTCTCTCAAATGTGTAGGATATACATGAAACTACGACTGTATTTTCCCTTCCCTTCCTCTCTTCAATCATCTACCCCCCACACTTGACCCTACCCTCATATCTTTTGATTACCCATTTCCTGGTAATCATTTTCTTGGACTGTGAGTTAGCCTTTCTAAAGAATTACATCATTTGAATTCTCACCTGTAAATACCATATTTCAGTTAGTACATTTGTGTGTACTTGCATACAGCCCCAAAGTGTTTACTGGTACCTTTAGGAATTAGTTCTAGCTTCCACATATAAGAGTACACATTCATGCTTTGTCACATTGGGCCTGACTTACCTCTCTTTTTTTTTGAGGGGGGGTCCAGTCGTGGGGCCTGAACTCTGGACGCTGTCCCTCAGCTCTTCAGCTCAAGGCTAGCGCTGTACCACTTGAGCCACAGTGCCACTTCCGGTTTTTTTCTTTTTGCTTATGTGGTGCTGAGGAATCAAATCCAGGGCCTCAGGCATGCAAGGCAAGCGCTCTACCACTGAGCCACCTTCCCAGCCCCCTGACATACCTCTCTTAACTTGAAGTTTTTCAGGCCCATCCATTTCTTTGCAAATGATGTAATATCATTCTTCCTAATTTCACTCATGTAAAATTCCATTTTGTGTGTGTGTGTGAGAACACACACACACACACACACACACACACACACACACACACACACATACAAGATTTTCTTGATCCTTTCTTCCATTGAGGGGCATCTGGGCTGATTCCATACCTTGGCTATGGTAAAGAGTGCTACAATGAACATGGTTTTGTTGGGGGCTTTACTGCCTCCTGGGCTGTAATCTTTGGACAATGTCCTGTAATGGAATTGCTGGATCACAGGGTTGTTCTGTGGTTAGCTTTTTTTTTGAGGCATGTCCATACTGCTTTCCAGAGTTAAAAAAGTTTATATTCCCCAAGGTACCCTTTCCCCCACATCCATGCCAGCATCATTTTTTTGTGGGTCTGAAGGCTTGAATTCAGGGCCTGGATACTGTCCCTAAGTATTTTTGCTCAAGACTAGTGTCCTACCACTTTGACTCTTTGACTCACAGCTCCACTTCCAGTTTTCTAGTGGTTAATTGGAGATAAAAGTTTCACAGACTTTCCTGCCCAGGCTGACTTTGAACCATGATCCTCAGTTTTCAGCCTACTAAGTAGCTAGGATTACAGGTGAGAGCCACTAGCGCCTGGTTTATTGTTCCTATTATTGATGATAGCCATTCTAACTGGGGTTATTTTCATTTGCATTTCTTTTATGGCTAGAGGTGTTGAACATTTCTTCATGTGTCTATTGGCTACTTTTACTTCTGGGAATCTCTATGTAGCTTATTTGTCTACTCATTAATTGGGTTGTTGGTTCTTTGAGGGTTAGTTTCTTCAGCTCTTTTATTTTTCTGTATGTTAGGCCATCGTCTGATGTATAACTGGCAAGGTTCATCTCTCACTCTGTAGGCTATTTAGCTTGTTAACTATGTCCTTTGCCATGTAGAAGCTTTGAAGTATTTTTTAAGCCAGACAGAAATTCTAAGGAGGCAGCTAAGCTAGATATTTCACTATTTTTAAAAAAGAATCAAAACCCAAATAGTGGGAGAAAGTATTCATAAATTATAAACCGGAGTTTGGACTTATTGCTGCTATAGCATAACAATACAAAGATAAATGATCAATATTTTCTAAGCAGGTGCACAATGCAAACAGTTATTTCTCAAAAAATATGCATGTTCAAACGTGAAAACATGCTCACCATAATTAGTTACAAGGATAGTGGCAATGACATACTACCCTCCACTGCTAGGATACCTGTAATAAAAAAGACAGCTAACAAGTAGAAATGGAGAGAAACTAGAAAATTCACACAATGCTGGTGAGAATATAAAATGGTGCATCCACTCTGCCAACCAGTCTGGTGGTAGTTTCTCCAGTTATTAAATATGACCTGGTAATTGCACTTCTAGATGTTTACCTCAGAGAAATGAAAACAGATCTACACAAAACATGTCTGCCTTGTATATGAATGCTCATGGTAGCATTGTTAATAATAGCTCCAAAGAAGCAACAACCCAAATGTCCATGAACCAATAAGTGGTTGTCATATAATAGAATATTATTAAAATAACAAGGAAACAAAGTATTGCTAAAGGTTACAATGTGAGCAAAACTTGGAAATGCCCTATGTGAAAGAAACAGACTTATACAAGACCACGTATTGCATGATTCCATTTATTTGAAATGTTCAGAATAAACATATCTATAGAGACAGAAAGCAGCTTAGTGCGTGGCTGGAGCTTAGGGACAGGGGGAAGGGGAAATAGTAGTGACTGCTAATGGATTTGGAGTTTCTTTCCAGGGTGATAAAATGTTCTAAAATGTTCTGAAAATACACCCAAAGCTATTGAATTATATATTCTAAGCAAGTGAGTTGTATGCTGTGTGAATTCTATCTCAATAGGGCTGTTTACAAAAATCAGTCAGGTAAAATAGAACTAAATACAGCAGTCTACCTTTATATAACAAAATTATGGTTTTTAGGCTTGGTACCTTTAACACATCAAGGGCAATTTCATTTTTTCTCCTTTACGCCCTTTCTCTATTACTGCTTACCCACTGACGTTTCCAGCAACAAGTCCATTGAGTTCCATTGCATCTTTTTCCCAAATGAATTCTTTTAAAGATGCATTGAGTGATGTGTATGATTATAGAGAAAGCTCCAACTTCCATAAGTTACTGGCAACTTGCAAGCAAATGAGCCAAATTAATTTTAAACTAGCAATTTCAAATATTTACAAAATCTTCCTTTCATTCTTGTCAAAGTTGAAAGCCAAAGTTTCTAAAGGACTTGTTGAGTCATGCTTGCGTAATGGACCCACATGTTCGGTTCCTGGTGACTGTAAAGGACTCAAATTAATTCTAATCCCATAATCTTAAGAGTTTACAAACAAAGGTTGAATTTTAATCCTGGTAGGTTGAGGAGTTTACTTTCCTTTTGAGAATAATAGCACCCATCGTTTCCCAACCAACTGATTTCGTATCTTCAGATCTCAGCATAATTTCATTTTTTTCTAAACGCAGAAGGAAGTCCTAGTTTCCAACTGAAAGTTGTTAAGACAGTTTCATGATGTTTGGCAGGCCTCGCGTCACATGCTTTCCCCAAAATGGGTTTCATACGTGTCCATGGGCTAGTGGCCTGTGTTCACTTAAGATGCCAGCCTTGTGGTTGGAAACTTCTGAGATTTGGGAGGAGCAGTGTGAGGCTTCATCCAGGACTTCTGCGCACACTCGAGGGTGTGGGCACAGGGATGGGAAGCACAAAGCTGGGCTTCCGGAACTGGACCACAAGCTGAGGTCTCAGAGGTCCACTTGGTGGACACAAGCTACACGAGGGTTTGTTTGTTTCCTTTTCTGTGCTTTAGTTGTACAGAGCAGTTTCAATCCATCGTGTCTGTTTATGAGTACACTCATCTTTTGATCAATGTCACCCCATTTCATAAATCTACCCCATCGCTCTCAATCCCACTCATCCCCTCAATTTCCCTAGTTTCATTTTCACATATATACAGTGAATATAATGATTGCATTCTCCCTTTTTCTCTACATTCATCTACCCATCTCCCCTTGACCATAACCTTGACCTTTCCTGTTAATCATTCTGTTAAACTGTAAGTTGTTCAAAGGAGTTGGAATACTCCCTTGGATATACCATATTTTAATCTATTGCCATACTTTAATCTATTTGTGTATATCTACATACAACCCTGTATGTGTTCATGTGTATGTATGTACTTATAAGTTAGATCTAACTTCCACATAGAAGAGAAGAACATGCATCCTTTCTCAGTCTGACTTACACCACTTAATGTGATTATTTTTTTTTTAAATTTAATTTAATTTTATTTGTGAACATACTGTACAGGAGTTACAGTTACATGGGCAGGATAATGCGTACATTTCTTACCAAGCATTGCAGCCTCCTCCTTTGTTTACCCTTCACATCCCTTCCCAGCCTCCCCCCTCCCCCCCAATCCCAATCCTTCTTAATGTGATTATTTTTTACAAGTTTATTTTCTGTGTGTGTGTGTGTGTGTGTGTGTGTGTGTGTGTGTGTATGCCACACCTCACCTGGGCCTTGAACTCAGGACCTCTTGCTTATGCTTTTTTGGTTTTTTTTTGCTCAAGGCTGGTGCTTTACCACTTGAGCCAAACCTTCATTTCTGGCATTTTGCTTATTAATTGTAGGTATATCTGTCACATTTGTCTGTCTGTCTGACATTGAGCCACAGTTCTCAGATCTCAGCCTCCTGATATGAGCCCCAGCACCTGGTTCCATGAAGTTTTTAAACAAAACATGTAGTCATCAGTAAGTTTGCTGGTACAATTTATTTCTATTGAACAGGCTGTACATCCCAATATTGAAAAGTTGGTGGTAACCATGAGTACTTCTTGTAGACCAAGCCCATTCCTTACACTTGACCCTTATGATTTCACTTTACTCTCCATAATTGCCTTGTAAGGGCATTGTCTACTCTGTTTAACCAGTGAAGAGCACATTTCAGACAGGGTAAAGAATGTATGTAACCAGTAAACCACAAAGCCAGGACTGGAATCCTGCTTCTCTGATATGAAGATTAACTGTATCCATACCATACACATGCACAAACATGCACACCTCCGAGGACATGACTCTCTAGGTCTAGACCTAGAAAGAGTTTACAGGAAAGAGAGGTAAGGTCAAATGGGGGAGTTGGGGCAGAGTGGGCGGGACAGGACTGGGTGACTGACCAAAGAGGCTTGACACATTCTTCTGTATTAACTACCCACCATGGAGAATATGAATCTATATCAGAGGTTCTTCCTTCCCCTGTCCTTATGGCCTTCCTTCCTCTCCAGTATACACATGCAACATGGCATAGATTTTCTGCATGACGGGGAGAAATGACAAAAGCTTAGGTAGGTCAGAGTTTATTTTGTGAGGCCAGTGTGGGAGATGGATAAGATGGAAGGTTTCCTAATGAGGCCAGCAGCTTCAAATCCTGCCCTGCAATTACATCAGTGATCATCATGTTGGGTGGTATCCTGGGTACTTTATAATCACACAGCAAATGCTGCTTTCTGTTATTCTTGTCCTTGCCACTGTCATTTCCTTTGTTTACCTTTGTTTTAATGCAGAGCTATTCTTGTAGACTTTTAGAATCTCCAAATCCTGAAGCTACCAGGAAGGAGACTCCATTTCAAACAAAACCTTGAAATAAGGAAGGTGTTCTGGATATTTCTATTTTATGAGCCTCATTGGTGTGGGCTGTGTAGATGAGCTAAAACAGGATAAACGTGTTCCTAAGAAGGCACAGGCAAGGACTGGGAGAGCGTGCAGATAAAGCCAGGGGAGGTCAGGATGGGCCGGGGTGGCATGCACTCTTCCTGCTGATGGTGAGCATGGTAGGAGGAAGAACCATGGAATCCTAGGAATGGACCTCAAGATTTTGGGCCCCGACTGTACCTCCATATGCTTTGTCTTTCTCTTCCGTAAAATGGGAATAAAATTAACCTCATCAAGACTTTTTGAGGCTAAATTCAATGTTGGCATTGTTGGAATAATGCCTGGAATATAACCCATGTGTAACAAGTGGGAACTACTTTGAATGTGACTCCAGATCGGCTGGGTAATGACGTGGGAGACATCCTTGCTTTGGATGCTGGTATTTTCTTCATAGTGGTGACGCTTGTTGCAGTTACTCACAGACATATAACGAGTGCTGGGGCCCAGGGGTGAATAAGACAACCAAACTCCTGATTTGTGTGTGTGTGTGTGTTCATCCTGAGGCTGGAACTCAAGGCCTGGCCACTGTCTCTGAGCTTCTTTTATGCAAAGCTAATCATCTACCACTTGAGCCATAATTCCACTTCCAGCTTTTTGGTGGTTAACTGATGATAAGAGTCTCAGGGACTTTTCTGTCTGGGCTAGCTTTGAATTGCAATCCTCAGATATCAGCTTCACATGTGTGAAGCATCTTGCTATTGTTTTTAACGTATTTAAAATGTACTATGTTATTTTTCTGTTTCTCTTGTATGTTCTTCCCCATGGTATAATCCCTGTTTTCACTGTATTTGATGTCAGTGCCTTGCATCTTGTATATACATTTTTCTAATTTGGGGAGGGGAAGGGAAATAACAAAATGCTGAAATAAGGATACAGGTAACAATGAGATGTACAAGACACTATGTTGAAAACAAACTTTACAACTTGGTGGGGGGGGGGAGGAATTGGGGAGGTAGGGAAGGAAAGGATGGTAGGAAAAACAAAGGAGGAGGTAACAATGCTCCATAGGAAATGGATTCATTACCTTACTCATGTAACTGTAACCCCTCTGTACAGTATTTTTACAATAAAAATATAAAACAACATACATTTTCCTTGATGGCAACAGAATAATGAGACATACAGCATGATGCAGAGAAGGGTAAAGGCTCTAGTAAGAATGCAATAGAATCATGTCTCAGTGGCCTAGAAAGGTCTCCCTCACATGCACCATCTAGACATAACACAAAGGTTCCAGCTAGGATAAAACCCTGAGGAAGAATATTCCAAGCAGAAGAATAGCCCTTGGGCTGAACGAGGTGTGGGCGTGAAGGATAGAAGGGAGCCCTTTATGGGTGGAAGAGATAGGTACTGAGAGGTTACATAGAAAGGCAGAAGAATAATTTATAGATTTTTATAGCCCAAGGAAAAAGCTTTGGGTTTATTTCCTTATTAATGAGATTTACTTTGAAGCTTTTTTCTTAGCACTTTATTATAAAAATGTTCACCTGTACAAGAAGTAAAAATTATTTTACACTTGAATCCCATACAACTATCACCTAAATTCACAGTGAGTGTTCCACTGAATTTCATCATAGATTTATATCTCTCTGTTCACTAACTATCCGTCTTACATTTTGTATATGCATCAAAGTAAACTGGGGGACTCGGTGCACATCTAATGGCCAGCCACCATCATCTTGTGATGCAGTGTGAACTGAGTTCTCTGAGGAAAGTGGACTCAAGGGTACCAGAGGTACCAGTGAGGTATGGTGGAGACCCACGAATAAGCTGTGGTATTTGTTCTGCCTTATTTTTACAGGGGCTGGTGGTAAAGATAGATAT
Organism: Dipodomys spectabilis; assembly: GCF_019054845.1. Taxonomy (NCBI): domain Eukaryota; kingdom Metazoa; phylum Chordata; class Mammalia; order Rodentia; family Heteromyidae; genus Dipodomys; species Dipodomys spectabilis. The sequence goes on from NW_024870731.1 coordinate 3,909,855, forward strand.
GATAGAAGAATTCTGAAGGGAATTCTTAGAGGGATTGTCTGAAGAACTTTAGGGGAGGTGGGATGTGGGTGGGAAAAGGAGACTCAGAGGTGATTCACAACCCCTGGGCTTGTGGTAGTCTGATGGTGCTGGGGCTGATACTTTTTTGAGATTGAAGACAGGAGGGGGAAGCAGTACTGGAGGAGAAGGTAGAGATCTCATCTTAACAATGAGGTGTCTGAAATACATCCAAGTAAGGCAGGATGCATCTGGATCTGTGCATATGGAGTTAGTGGAGGAGTCTGGGCAGAGAGGTAAGCATCATGAATGAAGTGACTTTTTTTGTGTTTGTGGTAGTCCTGGGTCTTGAACTCAAGATCTGGAGACTGTCCCTACTACTTGAGGCATAGCTCCACTTCCAGCTTTTTGTGGTTAATAGGAGATAAGAGTCTCTCAGACTTTTCCTGCCTTGGGTTGGCTTTGAACATTGATCCTCAGATCTCAACCTCCTGAGTAGCTAAGATTAGTGAGTTGCTGGCACCCGACACATAGTGACTTTTAGAACTAGGATACTGAATGTGAGGTGCTCGGGACAGAGAGTATATGGTGAAGAGAAGGGATCTTAGCACCAAGTGCTAGGGCATGCCAATACGGCAGGTGAGGAGAGGAGGAATGGAAAGCTACAGAGGGAAAATTGTAATGTGATGAGGAAGGAAGAAATACAGAGGAGAAGAGTAGGAACAAGTGCCAAGCCAAGTGAAGAAAGCTATCAAGAACTTCTGGCTGAAGGATTGAATATTGATGGGGCTAGGAAAGTAGGTGATGCTCCTAGTCCATGGAGGCTCTGTGTTCTTCAGACCTGCTTCTCCTCAGAGGAAGAATCTATTTTGACACATGTTTTGGACAATGGAGTCAGGAAGCCCTGATGCATTATTAAGGAGGCTCTACTGTTCAGGAGAGGAACAGAAGCTGGTAAAAGTTGAAGGAGATGCATCAGTGCACATTTAAAATGAAAGCATTAGGGCTGTGTGCAGAGATGATTGTATAAGGAAACAGGAACTCTTATTGTGTAAGAGAGGGTAAACCAGGAGCAAATTCCTTGAGTTGGTAGGAGAGGATTAGAAGCAGTCATGTGTAGGACTGCCTTTGAAATAACAGAGATAGTTCATGATGGTGGTCCAAGGGAGGGGAGGCAGCAAAGATATAGATAAAGTAGATGACAGCAGCGTCTCTGTTGATACTTCTCTTGCTCATCCGGGAGAAACAAACTCATGAAAAGGTGTGGGGGGGAGGGTGTTTTGGAGATCAAGAAAACTGAGTGTTAGTGGGGGGCTAATGAGATGGCAGTGTCAGTCATATGGGTGGAGACCTTTCTTCCGCCAAGAGCCATTTGTATATTTATAACTTCATACAAGCCTGACAAATTCTCAATATAAGGCAGACTGTAATTTTTGCTCAAAGAAGCATTATATTACCTGTCAGTCTCTTCATGGACCAAATGAGTTTGGGGGTCTTATACATGCATCCTGAGGGCCAGATGCTCCCTACATCTTAAATTAGCATGTGTAGTCATAAGCAAGGGGTGGTGGAATGTGCCTATAATTTCAGTACTGGAGAGACAGAAGTATAAGGAGCACTGTCTCAGGGATCCTGGGCAAAAGTGGGAGACCCTATCTGAAAAACCAAAGCAAAAGGACTGGTGGCAAGGCAGAGCACTTCCCAAGCAGGAATAAGGCCTTGAGTTCAAATCTCTAGTACCTCGAAAAGGCTGTTCATAGATTCAAAGTATGACTAAAATGAACTGATTGTATGTTTTGTTTCAACCATGCCAAGCTGCAGCGAGTGAATAAAACCGTGTTTAAGCAGAAGTTCAGACTGAATGAATGGGTATGATTAAGGATAGAAAGAAAGTTTTATGTTATTTTAATATTATAATGATGGCAATTGAAGAGGTGCTACTGTGTGATCCTAGATGACAAGTGGATGTGCATAAAACAGGATTCAGCAAGCACTGGTGAGGTATATTTTCCTTACATTTTTGGCACTTATGGTGAGCATCCGTGAGCTTGACAAGTTCCCACCCTGCCATGAGAATGGACACTAGCACCCTTTTGGAAATCCACCCAAACCATGTGCTGGAGCAAGCAACTTTCCTCTCCATATCCGGATGGGTAGATAGGACCAGACTAGCCATAGCAGACTGTCTCGCCTGCCTAGTAGGGCAGGTTACCCTCCTCTGTAGTAAAAGTGTGACACTCTTATTAAGATCCTGGAAGCTTCCTCAGGCTCCATGGAGCCCCTCAAGCCAGTCTTGACTTAACAAATTCAGTGTCCCACTCAGAACCCAACAATATATTTTGAAAGGGAGAAGAGATAGATCTTTGGAATTATGCTACTCTCTGCATAGGAAAACTAGAAAATATAACCTCACTTGTCACTTGAGGGATGCAATGCTATTTTAATTGTTAATATGGCTTCAGAAAGCTTGCTGATGCTCTCTTTTATCCATGCTTCATGATGTTGAGACCATTGTGATGTTTGTATCAGAGGAATGTGATGTGTGTAACAATTTAGCCCTGTCCCTTCAGTAGTGTTAGGATAGAGTGTTTCCCAAAGGCTCATGCATGGAAGGCTTAGTCCCTAGCTGGTGCATCCAGTCAGAGGTGAATGAACCACCAGGGCTCTGATGCAATCAGTGGATGAATCCATTTGGCAGATTTATCATCCTGTGGCATTACTGAGGGGTGGTGGGGTTATGCCTCTGAATGACATATCTTGTTCCTGGACCCTTCCTGTCTGGCTCTCTGCTGTCTAGCAGCTATGGGGTGAACAGTTCTAATCCACCACATACTATCTGCCTGTTATTCAACCTCATCTCAGATACAAGGCAATAGGACCAGGTGACTGTGGACTGAAACCTGATACTTTCCTTCTTTAAATAGCTTTGTTTCCTCAGATATTTGTCACAGTGACAGAAAAATGACACAACCCCTCTTCCTCTTCATTGTCATCATCATCATTATCACCATCATCAACATTATTTTGATCATTGTGTTATTATTAGTACATCGATATAAAAATAACTTAGAGACACGTTCAAGCTAGGTTGCTGGTAGTCCATATCTGTAATTTTAGCTACTGAGATCTGAGGATTGCAGTTTGAAGCCAGCACAGGCAGAAAAGTCTATGAAACTCTTATTTCTAATTAATCAGCAAAAAGCCAGAAGTGGAGCTGTGGTTAAAGTGGTAAAGTGCTAGCCTTAAGGGAAAAAAAAGCTAAGACAAGACATAGTTCCCAGTTCAAGCCTTAGTATCACACACACACACACACATATACACACATCATTCATTAGATCCTTGGACACATGATTTGCTAGGGAACATACTGAATGAGAGGGCTGACCCTGCCAAATAGGATTTGGGAAGGTTTCCATATAGAGAAAAGAGAATCCACAGGTGCAGAATGCTTGTGGTAAAAGGTATTACGTACTGAACTTTTGTGTCTTCCTCCTTCACTGTTCCTGTGTTGAACCTCTTGCTCTCCGTGCAATTTGCTGGACATAGGGTCTTTGGAGAAGTGATTAAGGTTAAATGAGGTCATAGGCCAGGGCCCTCACATGATAGAACTGGTGGCCTCAAAGAAGAGGAGTAGATACCAGAGATGAGTCTTCTGCATGCGAGGACACCGTGAGTGGCCATCTGCACAGCAGCACTGGGCCCTACTGGAAGTCCACACGGCTGGGCCTCTGTCTGAGTCTCTCATCTCCCACAACATGGAGGAATGAATGCCTGTTGTTTTGGCCACCATCTGCGGTACTAGGTCCCAGCTGCCCCAGCAGACTAAGAGGAACCCTAGAATCTGGGCCAACTTTGCTGAGGTGGAAGCACATGGTTATCTTATGTAAGTGAGATGCTGGCATTTAATGAGTAGAGTCTTAATTAGTGTGTATTCATTAGTCTTGTACTATTTAGATCATTAGTCCCTGACTGCTTAAAGTTTTGTTTACTTGCTTTACTGTGTTCTGAAATGTGGACCAGAACCTCTCTTTGTGTGTGTGTGTGTGTGTGTGTGTGTGTGTGTGTGTGTGTGTGTGTGTTTGAATGTCAGTACTGAAGCTTGAACTCAAAACCTCATGTTCTTGCCCAGCTTTTTTTTTACTCAAGGCTAGTGCTCTACCACTTGAACCATAGCTCTGCCAGCTTTTGGCTGGTTAATTGGAGCTATTAGTCTCACAGGACTTGCATTTCCTAGGCTGGTTTCAAACCCCTATCCTCGGATCATGTATGATTACAGATGTGATCCACCAGCACCGGGATCAATCTTGCATATTTTTAATACTACATACCAGCTTTCTTTTCTTACTTTGGACCACCTCTTTTGTACTCCCTCTGCCATGTTTTAAGGTTACTGGAATGCATGCTTTCTGTCATAGGTGCTTTCATTTCAATATCAGTATGATGTACTATCTATCAAGCATGTCTTTCATGTCCCACAGAGGCCATTGTGGCTTTGGGCTCATTAGCTGTTCAGTCTCCCAATGCATTGAACCTCTTAAGCCTTGGAGTTTTTGCTGTTGTTGTTAAGTCTGGCTGATGCAGTCATGGCAGAGTCATGGTTTATAGTGAACTCCTCTGATTGCAGATGTGGAGGTCGAGTTGTGGTAAGCATTAGCCAGTAGCTTGGTGTGGTCACATGGCCATCTTTCTGGGAAGCACAGCCCTTTACCTTTAGAAACACTGTTTTGCCCAATGCATTTGTATATACGCACGATTGTGATACATACATCCTTGAATCAAGAAAATGAAGAAAAGTTGAAATTGCATGTCACATTGAAGCTACTTTGATAAAAGTATTTTATGGAAGACAGTAGTTGATAGAGGAAGAGGCAGAGATAGTGAGTCTGGTTCCCACTCAGCCATGAATTAACTAAACATACAAGTGCAGCTTTTTCCTTCCTTGCCTCCCCTTAGCTCAGCTTTCCTCTCTTCTTTCCTTGTCACCTCTTACCCACTAAATTCTTGCTCTATGGAGACTGTGTATAAACCCTGGGTCAGGTTTGATTCAGTAGATCAGGACTGAGGCTTATAAATGTGTGTTGTTAGAAGGTTGTCCCAATGTTCTTGAAGTACAGGAAATTGTGGTGTCATCAGATTCTCCAAGGGATACTCAAACCCAATAGGGTTAAGAACACGTGCTAAAAGCTACTTTCACCCTAACTTTACAACTCTAGTAGTAGTGTCTAAATGGGATATCACAGAGTACAGTGCTGGAGCATAGGATTTAATTCAGGATCAGGCATCCTAGGATGATATGTCGGCTCTGTTATTACAAAATTGCCTTAAAGGTGGTAATACCTATTGTTTAATATTATTTATATGTAGTTGGTTGTGCTTGTGTTATTATTACTAGAATAAGCATAAGGTATCAGAATAATAGCAAAAATATTGACCTCACTGTATGTAACATTCCCATACAATTAGATTTACCACCTGTTGAAGATTTATTGACTCATGTGGAATGACACAGTATGACAGGCTCCATTATGAACCCCATCATCCAAATCAGCAAACTGAAGCCTGAAGCTCCCAGAGGTCTTGACAAAGATCAGAGAAGGAATCATCTGTGGTACTGTGACTTAGACCTATATAATATTCTGCATATGATCTGTTCTCAAAGACCTTGAGTTGTGTGATATTCATCATATTGCTTTTGGTGCTGTCAGAGTGGAAGGCTATATGTGGTATGCTATAATGTGGCAACACCAAATGGAAGGTAATAGTAATGAAAACTTAAATTATAGAAGTTAGGGCTAGTGCTTTGCTGTTATTGCTTCAACTTAAGGGAACATCAGCACTATATTTTAGCATATATTATCTGGGTGAAAATTAATGCCAAATAATTACAATATAGCTCAACTGACTATAATTATAACTATCCATTTGGAAGATAAGTATTTGCAGCATCATTATTGCTTATAAAATCACATAAATAAAACAGTACATATTACTGTTTCCCTTGGTTGTATATTATAGTGGAGTATTGTGTTTCTGCAAATAACATAATGATATAATCTCAACATACTGCCCTGCTCATGCATGCTGCATGTACACTACCTTTTGGCACTGTACCTGTTGCATTTGGTATTACCTATTATAGCAAAGAAGAATAACATGATGATAAATAGAGGCAGTATAAAATGTAATGCTCACATAGAAACAATAAATATTAGGACTTGTAATGTGTATGTCAAGCAGAAAAACTCATGGTGATGTATGAGCTCAGTACATATCTAAATGCTATTTAAGCCACACACATACTGTTGTGTAGCAAAGCCAGTCCTTCCAAGCTCAGACATGGCAGAGAAGTTAGTGGTTCTTAGGTGCAGCATTTTTTGAGGTTTAAATGTAAAAATGAAGATCATAGTCTCCGATTCTGCTGTTGAGCAGTGATATATGTTTACTGTGAAGCTGCAGATGCAGCTATATACTGTGGTATATACTGGTGGGCTCCATATTAGCACTTCTGTTGTTGTTACTAAAACTTTGGGTGACATTAGTGTAGTAGATATCTCGCATGCCTAACTAGGGCTCTATATTGCACTCATAACTGGAGCTGTGCACACAGGAGAGTAGCGTTAATGTTAGAAAATGTACATGAATTCGAATTCTGTTGCTACTGACATTGAAGAGAGAGTAGTATTGGTGAGCCATGTTGCAGGTTAGCAGTACTGCCAATCTGTAAAAAGCATATGAAGAAACACAAGAGGAGTAACCTTGGTGCAGCATGTTAGATGGCAGTTTGGATGCAGTGTGCCTGAGCACAACCATTCTTGCTTGAATCATAACATGAAGAAAGCAGACTGGACAGAACAGAACACAGGATCTGGGATCCATTAACTTGGCTTCAAATTCTGGCTTTGTTCATCACTGTTCATACGACTCAGCCAGGTGAGAGTCTCTCTAAACCCAAAAGCTGCCATCTTCAATGTATGCCTTCGCCTGAGGAATTAGGTGAAGAAATGATTGGCAGGGAATTCGCACTGATCACTCACTGCTTTCTCCCCTCTTTACCCCATGATGACCCCACAGCTTGAGGACTGTATAGTAGCATGACTGTGTAGCTCATTTGGGGCAATTATCCAGTCACAAATACAAGGACACAAGGACAGTGTGACAGTTAATTCAGATCTCATCTGGATGCATCCTGCCATAGAGGTAATAAGTTACTATAAAGATACCAATCAAATATTTATCTTGGTTCACTAGTTTCTGCTAAATATTGTGTGTGTGTGTGTGTGTGCACGTTCATGCATGCTTGCATGTGTGTGTGCATGCATGGGCACACGACTACTAGGGCTCAAATCAGGGCTTCAGGTTATCACTTGCTTTTCCACTCTAATCTGAGCTCTACCACTAGAGCCACAGCTCCACTCGCAGATTTTTGCTTGTTAACTGGAGATACAGTCTCACAGTTTTTCATATTGGCTTTGAACTGTGATCCTCAGATCTCAGTCTCTGGTGTAGGAGGCTGAGGCAGGATCTTTGTTAACAAGAGTCTTGGCAGCCTAATGTAGCAGTATATAGCAGTAATAGGACAGATAGTATTATAATTTAGGGCCACACTGCACAAAACAAGTTTCTGGTGGTCAATGCTGGCAGCAGGCATGTCATTTCATGCCTCCATTTCTTATATATAATTTTGGGAAGAAAAATGATAACATACTGCACTGAACTGCATTATGTCAGCTTGCATGCTGTGCCATACTATTCAAACAACAGAATGCCAGTGCACCATAGTGAATTAGGTTATTTGTATTTGCATGAAGACATTGCATTGCAATATGTACTTGCAGTGCTTGAAATAATGGCAGTTTGCCTGATGTGAGAGGAAAATATGTGCAGCTGCATTGGTACTGTTGTGGACATGTCTCCAGTGTGGCAAGGGTATCCTCAATTCATCAGAGAGTGGGAGCTTGGAAAATTGGCAGCAGCAATGGTCTAAATTAGGGAGTTGACAGATAACTGCAGAATACAGTTTCTGTAGTTGCTAGCTTAGAGCATTGTTTATATCTTAAATGTTTGAAAACAACTCAGAGAAGAATAACATTAAAAAAAATCTTCAAATGGTTTTATTAAGGGGGTCTATGTATGTGTGTGGGGAATGGGTGCGTAGGTGTGTCTGTGTGTATGTACTGGGGTTTGAACTCAGAACTTCATGTTCTAGCTTGGCTTTTTCATTCAAGGCTGGCACGCTACCATGTGAGCCACAGCTGCACTTCCAGCTTGTTGCTGGTTAACTGGAAATAAGAGTTTCTACCTTGATCTTCAGATCTCAGGCTTCTGAGTAGCTAGAATTACAGGTGTGACTCACCAGTGCTTGATGGAATAACAGTTTTTGAAAGGTGAAATATGCGCAATTAACACTTCAGAGTTCTTCGTAAAGGTTTATTGGGAAACAGCTGCTTATATATTAAAATGTCAAGTTAAATAATTATAGAGATTATAAAGCCCACAAAAATCAAACTACCTTCTCTAGTGCTCCCGAGAAAAGTTTGCTAATCTCTAGTTTAAACCCCATGTACTAGCAATCACGAGCCTTGATTTGTAGGCTCAAGGTGACCTGAGTGAAGATGTTGATATAGATGTATTGTACCAATAAACTGAAATGTTGAAACCCCATTTGTTTTTTTTTTACATTTTTGTATTTCTTTTGTAAAGGTGGGGAACAGAGAGGTAATAGTTACATAAGTCAGTTAAAGAGTACATTTCTTTTTGGACAATGTCACCCCTTCCCACACCCTCTCCCTTCCCACACCCTCTCCCAGTGAAACCCCATTTGTAGAACTACTTAAAAGGTAATAAAATTATATATGCAAAATTAATTTTTTGGGGGGTTTGGTTGTGGGGCCTGAACTCTGGGCCTGGGCACTGTCCCTCAGCTCTTCAGCTCAAGGCTAGCGCTCTACCACTTGAGCCACAGCGCCACTTCCAGCTTTTTTCTTTTTGCTTATGTGGTGCTGAGGAATCGAACCCAGGGCCTCATGCATGCAAGGCAAGCGCTCTACCACTGAGCCACCTTCCCAGCCCCCCAAAATTAAAAATTTTTAAACTGGCACCAGTGGCTCGTATCTGTAATCCTAGCTAAAAAGCATACTGAGATCTAAGGATTATGGGTTGAAGCCAACTCAAATAGGAAAGTCCAGGAGACTCTTATCTCTAATTAACCACCAGCAGAGCCAAAAGTGGTGCTATGGCTCAAGTGGAAAAACACCAATCCTGATCAGAAAAGCTAAGAGATAGTACCCAGGCCCTGAGTTCAAGCCCTAGTACCAGCATCAAAAAGATTTTAATTTAAAAGACTAGTCCCTAGTTGTACATATAAAACTGATAACATACAGGAAGATCTTTGACCATTGCTAACATGAATTACAATTTACATGTTTTTTTTTCATTGTTGAATCATATTTGTTATAGTATTCCCACCAGTAGAACTGAGAAGTATACTACTTAGGGGTTGCAAAAGAATTGCATGTATGTGCTTCCAATGAGAAAAGGTATTTTGAACTATTGGAAAGTATTTAGAATTCTCTGTTAATAAGCCCATCAGGTGGCTGGATGAGGTTTGGATAACTTCCTAACTGCTTACTGAATTACAGAGAAATTCTAGTTGTTAGAACAGTAGATAGGAGAAACATTATAGGGTATTATTTCTTACTATAGAAAGTACATATTTGAATACTTTTCCTTTCAATAAATCACAGACTAGTTTAGAAAACAATATGTTGTTTGTAATCATAGTAAACAAAACTCTCCAAGATAGTGAACATTGCCTTTCATGTATCTAAACCCTGCTGAAGTATAGCATCCTAAAACTAAAAAAGTATTGTCTTGATTTACACTTCACACAGGTGTGTGTTTCAGAGTAGAACAATGGTCCCTGGTTGCATAAGGTAAACAAGTATGGAGTTTGGCCTTGTTTCTTAGTCACCAACTTTGGAATCTAACTTATTCAGCTTTAGTTTCTTTATACAAAACGTGCAAGTTAGGGATTTAGTTTCATTCTTATATATGTGGTTATCCAGTTTTCCCAGTACCATTTCTTCAATATTTTCTCCAACGTATGTTTCAGTATAGCATTTTATTGAAATACTCTTTTGCTGGTGATCAGCAGTATGCTACTTACAATGGTGGCAAACTGCCAGTCTTCAGATTCCACCAATGTGACCTTGGGAATGTTACTTTCCCTTTGTACCTCCATTTCTCATTGTAAAATGGAGATAGAAATGACATCTGCTCTCTAGGTTGTGGCAAGGATGACTGCGCCAGACAATCAGGTTTCATAAAAAGCAGCTGCTAGCTTTGTCATTGGTGGTGGCAGTTTAGGTTTTTATTACATGCATCCTTCTACAAACACCTTCAAACAGCCTTAGCGAAGTCTGCTTTTGCAGAGTTGTGATACAGTAGGAAAAACAGACAAATCCTTCCAATGTGATGTGAAGCTAATATAAAACCAGTCATGGAACTGTGGAGGCAGAGCTGCTTTCCCAGGGTCTGAGGGGAAATTCAAATGATCCCTAAACAGTGAGAGGAAACCATTCTGGAGGCTTCCAGTCAGAAGGCAAAAGAAGGTCAAAGGCCTGAGTAAGGGTCATGCCTCATATCTTCAAGTGGCAGAAATGTGGATGGCCACTGGATGGCAATGAGTGAGGGATAGTAGCCGTGGTAGGGGTAGGAAAGGAGGCAGAGCCCTGACCACAGACCCTGCAGGGCCGGTGGGTCAGTGACTCTCAGATTCTGCTTTGTATAGAATTCTCAGGGAGTTGTAGATGTGTATGTATGTGTATGCATGTGTGTGTGTGTGTGTGTGTGTACACATTTGCTCTTAGTTTGTCAAGCTTTTTGAATGCTCCCAGGGTGATACAAATACAGAAAAAACTCGGAGAACCATCACTGTGGTGGTGGTTGTACCAGACAAGGATATAATCCAATGTTTTAGTCCTAAATGTGTCTGGTTGCGGTGTGGAGAATGGACTCGCAGGTGGGTGTGGCTGCAAGTGGAAGAGAGACCAATGAAGGGATGGAATAGGCTGGCTCTAGTGGTTGATTAAGGCTTGATGGGGAATGGTCCATGCAGGGTGTGGACAGAGGAGACAGGCAGGTTTGGTGTATGGGAAGCAGAGCTACTGAGACTTACCTAAGGATGGGCCAGGATGCTATGGGTAAGCACTAATAAGGGTCATTGGAGAAGCTGAGGGAGTGCGAAGGAAGGAGTTTGGTAAAAGGGGATAGAAAATTGCACTCAATATACATGAAATTGGAGAAAATCATTATCTATCTAGAAAAATGGAATGAGCAGTTGAGTTGTCATTGGAACACTGTGTGTTATGAGGTGCCTGGCAGGTAAACTACAAGAACCTGATGATTGTTTTCACCTCCAAACATGGTGTGACTTAACTATACCATCTTTGTGTCACAGTGTACTAAAAATGATGCCATCCTGCTATTAAGACATAGGATAGAGAATCAAATTTTATATCACCTATTTTGCATCCTTATATTGTTAGATGTTCTGTTATAAGATTCCTGATTTGTTTCTACTTCTCCAGAATCATATTTTTGCTGTCACATTTTAATTGCTTATTGTAAATAGAATGCATGTTGTATTTGTATGAGCAGCAAAGTCATAATTCTAAAATCACATGGTTGTAAAGTTTTGACTATTAAGCATGTACAAGTATGGTTTCATTGAGAACAGCTTTGGAGACATAGTAATTTAAAAATATAACAATATGGTAGTGTTATTCTCAACATTGGGATCATTTTAGTAATAAGTAATAAGTATCATTTAAGTAATGATATCATTGGGTTTTCTAAAATAACCACAGGATAATGTGTCCCTTTTTGAGAGTTGTGGTGGCTTTCTCCAGATGACTCTTATAAAGATATGTGTCTATAAAGCAAGACATTCTTTACCTACGCATGGAAATTATTCTACTTTATTTGGTTACCAGGATCCTTTTGAATCTGTTTTCATTGGTCCAGGATCTGGTATTTTAGGAATGGTTACAGGTCTGGATATTTTCACATTTTGTAATATTTGAGATCTAATTTCACCTCATATTTATGGGGAAAGCCAAATGCTCAAGCCATAAGTTTTAGCGTCTTTCATGGCCATTTTCTCTTCCCTCCACATCTTTTCAGAATAAATGTCTAGGATTTATGACTTCTTTATTTCTATTCTTAAATGGTTCAGTGTTTAAATGTTATGAGAGCTGTGTTCTTACCCAAATTATGATTTCTATTGAAGTTTAATTCAACAGAATTCAGGATTCCATGTAATAAACTCTTCCTATGTAGATGATATTTTGATTTACTTCTGTAAATATTTTTACATTTGAGTGGGACATTTAAACAATTGTTAAATATTTGTCTAGAATCAGCTTTAGAACAAATTCTCTGCCAACAACTCCCCTTTACTGGGTTCTGGAAAGGATGGCTTTTCCCTCCCAATCATTTTTTTTTTAGACTTAGTTCTCAGCCCATAAAATGATGATAGATTCCAAACAAGGAGATTATGATTTTAATATACTTTATTTAAAAAGTACACAGTTTTAAATTGATTTCCATGGGTTTCAAGCAGAAGGGACACTGCCTACCTCTGGCAGTCCCATGTCTGATGAGAATGAATATCATGTGGCAAACTCACATTGGCATGACTAGCAAAGTAAAAAGATAACTTTTTTGTCAACATATCTTTAAGAGTTTATATCACGCACAGTTTAAAATCATGAGATGCTGATGGTTGGACTATATATTTTATATCTCCTATGTCGCACCATATTTTGGTTCACAGTTTATCCATGATTTAGCATGCCAAGAGAATATCTCAGTCAGTGTCACCTTGAGAAGAGGATCAAAAGCAGAGGGAGCAGAAAAAGGGCCACTGAGGCTTGGAGAGTCGGTGCACCCCCACACTCCCTTGCATTCTCCTATGGGGGAAGCAGGGGTTGGTTAGAGCACAACTAGTTCCAGTAGGTGTTAAACTTGCAACTTTGAAATCAGAGTGATTCCTAGGCCTCTCTTCCCTTTCCAATCTAAGGACAAATTCTTCTGGGACCTAAATGATGAGATAGTATGTATCTATGCAAATCTCATTAAGTTAGAGATTTAAAAATCTCTCATTTCTCCAGGCCCCAGTGATTTACACATACAATCCACGCTACTCAGGAGGCTGAGGTCTGAGGAACCTAGTTCAAAGCCACCCTGGGCAAGAAAGTCTGTGAGACTCTTTATCTCCAGTTAGCTACCAGAAAATGGGAAGTAGTACTGGGTTCAAAGTGGTAATACTAATCCTGAGCAAGAGAGCTCATGGATAGTACCCAAGCCCCACAACTAGAAAAAAAAATTGTTTTTAATCTCTGATTTCACCAGGCACCGGTGGCTCACACCTGTAATCCTAGCTACTTAGGAGGATGAGATCTGAGCATTGAGGCTCAAAGCCAGCCCAGGCAGGAAAGTCTGTGAGACTCTTATCTTTAATTAACCACCAGAAAACTGGAAGTAGTGCTGTGGCTCAAGTGGTAGAGCACTCAACTTGAGCTGAAGAGCTCAGGGACACCAGCACCCAGGCCCAGATTGACTGACAAAAATAAATAAATAAATAAATGTATAAATGTATAAATAAATAAATCTCTGATTTCATTTGTCAATTCATAAAATTCCTCATTGCAAACTCTTAAGTAGAACACTCAAGAAAGAGGTAAAGGCCTGGTGGTAGAGATGTCTGCTTTGATTATCTTAAAATTTAAAAAAAATGCGGTCTTCTATGTTTCAGTATATAAAGATTATAATGGAGGGCCTAATTTGTCCATGGTTTGTATGTGTTTCCTTCTATCTTCACTTTTTGATGTGTGAGAGGAGACTTCCACAAAAATGAAAATTTATTTACTTCTTACTCCAGATTGGTTCATATTCACTAACTGACATTTCCCTTCTATTTTATTATGCTATGTTGTTGTTAGTAAGCATTCATTTTTATCATGCATTCTTTATTGTTTTAAAGACTGTTGGTCACAGGTCATGTAGCCAATGGCATTTTCCATTTCTCTACCTATGACAAAGATACCAATCACTAGAATCACTACTTGGGCTTCCTTATCTCTCAGTAACTTCTATGGCAAAGGTACTAATTGCTACAAGACATTTCATCATTACCTGAACTTCCTGATCTCTCAGTGACTTATCTTTTTTCAAGTTCCATGAAATTAGCTAATGAACTTGAACAATCTTGGTTATAGTTACATTTTTTTGGTCTAGTTATATGGATCTGCTTTCCTTCAATAGCTTTCTGGTCTTTGCTAGAGAGGGTTCCTATTCCTTAGAATCTAACCCTCATACTTCTAACATTTTACCATGTAAAACTAGTCTATGTGTTATATATACATTTTTTATTCTGTTACATGGACCTCATCTCACTACTATAGAAACTTAAAAACTGTAGGTTTCATATATTTGTCTTCTATTCAGTTCCTGAAGCAAATTATCTTATAATTTATAAAATTATATAAAATCTACTCTTGGCTGTCTAAGTATGCCGTCCCTGATTTTAATTGGAAGTTTAGTGTTTGGGATTATTGTTTGTATCTACACTTTTCTATACTTTCAGTTTGTGGTTTTGATCATTGTAGAGTTGATCACTGAATTTTTACAAAGACCTTTCAGCATGTATTTGTATAGTATACTGCTGTTGAATTTACCCTTTGACTACAAAAGCAAATGTAACCATCATTTAATAACTTGTGTTATCTTAAGTTAAAAATAATTTGCTATTTAAAGGCGAGATTAACAAGCAGTTGGCCGTATTAACAGTTTTGAGAGTAGGTATTTATTCACCCTATGGTAATGGATCTGAGGGTAGACATGGAGTTAATTTCTAGATTTTTATTTTTCTGGATTTAAAACCTTTGTGCATATAGCATTACTGGTGGTATTCTTTTATAAGTTTACCTTTCTCTGGATTAACTTTATTTCCTCCAACCATCAGGTATAAGTAGAATGTCTTCACAAGGTTAGAGGCTTTATCAATGACGACTAATGTTTATATGAGTGAATTTATTAACAAAAACGCTGCCTAAAAGTAAGCAGGGAAAATTAATTTTAACATTTAGTGAGCCACAGCCACATCACATATGCTAAGAGTCCTTTTCTAATCTATCCTTTTTATATAGGGTAGGAAAAGAAAGCACCGAGGATCACCTTTCCGGATTTTCCTCTGTTTTTGTTTCCTGTTAGGGATTTTTCTCAAGAGTAAACATCTCAGCTGTTATGAGGCTGTCATTTTAAATTTGATGGGAAAAGAGAATAGAATCAATTCTCACACTTACCTCAGGATGGAAGCCATGACATGATTCCGGACGCCTTCTGATCTTCTGAGCCTTTAAACGTTCGCACTTAAGTGATTCATTATGTTGACTGTAGTTAAGGCGTGTTTCAAAGGCTTACTTTTCCTACTCTGAATTTCAGAGGTCAAAGCTTGGTATTAAACTGGCTTGAAAATTTCACTCTCTAGTGAGTGGAAATGATAAAACGTTTTTCCCTCTCTTAATATTTCTCCCACAGGTATTCTGACTGTTGATCTTTTACTACCCGGGGCGGATAGCCAGGCATGAGACATTCCAATGGGCCAATCATCTTGGGCTTATGACTAATGCACACCTTCCTGAAGGGGCATATTTTTCATTTCAAGTCCAGTGTGCACAAAGGCCACAGGTGACCACCATATGACCTCCACCAGTGGCAGACCAAGAGATTAAAAAACAACAACAAACAAACAGACAAACAAAGCTGACCTAACTCTCCTCATTGAGCAGCATTTGTCATCCCACAAGTAGGCAACATATGTACCTCTGTACCCTGTAGGAGTTAAGGTGGGGGGCCTCAAAACTTTATGCTAACAGGTGCCCTCTCTGTTGCCTGACAATGGACTCAGAACAGTGACAATTGGGGACAAAAGGACTTCTCTAACTTACACCACCAGGTGTTCTTTCGCCTTATTATACATGTTTTTCTTTGCTCATTTTTCTGCCAATGTTCTAACTTAGTCACTATACTCAAGAACTGAGGCCATTACAGTGCCACGGACCACTGCCAACCAGCAGTAACATATCCCTTTTCTGACTTTGGCACTAGCAGGTGGAGCTGCACACCAAAGGATATACCTGATTTCAATGGGTGCCATGGTGATGGGAGCCACAGACTCACAGAGGCAGCTGCTGTCCACTACCACCATGAACAGATTGCTGCTTGGGATTTGCTGGATGACAAAGGACCTGTTGGAACAATATGCAAGATTGAAAGGTCATTTCATATCCCTCAGTTGAAGGTTAGGAAAAATTTCCCCCTGAGTAGCGAAAACTATGTTTTATAAAACAAGATTTAGAGACTGTTTTTTACTATAAAGTTGCCTTCTTTGAAGGGGCTCTTTACTTAATTATTGAGCTCTAATAAGAAGAGGTATAGCCACATGAAGTTAATACAAGATGTATAAAACATAAGTGTTAGATGTGTTGGCTAAGTCACCTAGTTTGTAAAATCTGGCTTTTCTACACCTGATTTCTTTGTCCCAGAGCAAAGATCTATTATCCTAGCCTGAATTTGATGTACTGCTAGGTGAGGTTTTCTCTCCTCCTTCCTCAATGAGAGATAACATTATATGTATGGCAAAAGATGTTATGGGTGTCTTAGAATTACCCCTATATTACTTTGTACAATATCTGCCCCAAATAAAGGAAACATATTTTGTATGAAGAGAGGATCAGTTAGTACACAGCTAAGGTTGAACAGAAGTTCTGGTTCCTCAATACAGCCAGTCTGATTGTAGTAGACTTGCTGGTGCCACATCAAGCTTTGAAGCTGCTTCGGTACTGAAGATCCTGCCGTGCTTGAACCTAGATGACTAGAACATCAACACTGTGGAAAGAAGCAATGTAATAGGTTGAGAACCAAACCTCTTGGGCTGTTTAAGCCATTGAAATTCTGTGTTGAACTGAACACTGTTGTGACTACTAGGTAAGGTTCTTAACGTGTATCTCTAAGCTGAGCATACCTCTAACCATCAGTAATAAAGCTAAGAACATCATAAGGTCTGAAACCTGCAGAAAAGGGTTCCTTGCTTTGCTGTAGAACATGCCATTCAGGGTAACCTGAATTCATGTTCCCAGGCCCCAGTCTCTCATATTTGACTCAACATAGATTATTTCCTTATATCCTTTAGATCAGTCATTTTACATCAACAATTTGGTGCTCAACCTTGAGCCACAAAGATGATACACTTTTGCAGATGACCCATTTTTGCAATTGGTAAGTCTTTCCTGAGTTTTGCTTCTTCCTTTCTTTTCATTTGAGTTGACAGTCCTTTGCTTTACTCTGTACTGTTTCTTGGATATCACTTAGAAAGCATTTGTTGGGATTTTTGTTTTCTAGCACTGTGACTTTTTCTCCTACAATCCCTTTATTACATATATATATATATTTTTTGTATTTACTTTTCTCCCACTCATTACAACCTTGCCCTTAGTTTGGTGTAGGAGTTCTCTGAGTGTCTAAATGTAAGGAAGCCAATTATAGATACTTATTGCTCCAGCTGAAAAGACACAGCTTGGAAAATGAACTGTATCGTATAGAGTGCCACAAGTATGCCAGGACCTGCAATGACATCAATAGGGAAAGTCTCAAGATACTATGCCTTTGTCCTGGGTCAGCAGAACTCTATTCATTTATCCAGGAAGACATATGTAAAGGATATTATATTTCATAAACTTGCAGGGTAAACACAGATCATAGAGGGAGGCTTTGGGGTGAAAACAGGAAGTGACTGTCATAACCAGCACATACACCATTACAAAACACAATACCTATCAGTTAGGTAGCAATTCTGGGGAGAAAAGGAGCCTCAGCTAAAATGGAAACAAATTCAAGAAAGAAAGGCTGGCACTTCAAGTTGTATGTCTAAAGATTAGGGAAGCTCAACTCGCCAGTATTCAGAAACATGGGGAAACGACTAAAGATGACTTGGCTTTTTTGTTTCCCTAAATACAGGATATTTCATCTTCCTAAACTCGGTTTCCCACATAGCAAACCATAAACCTTTGACAGTGAAAGAGGGGGAGATTCTTGTGTTGCTGAGCATTTTTGTGCTGGTCCTAAAATCTGGTTGTAGATGCAGCTTCAGGTAAAAAATACCTACTTCTGTTGGTGGGAGCGTAAACTTGTTCAACCACTTTGGAAAGTAGTATGGAGGTTCCTCAAAAGACTCCACATAGAGCTCCCCTATGACCCAGCAATCCCACTTTTGGGCATTTACCCAAATGTTTACAAACAAGATCACACTAAAGCTACCAGCACAACTATGTTTATTGCAGCATTATAAACTATAGCTAAGATATGGAACCAACCCAGATGCCCCTCAGTAGATGAATGGATCAAGAAAATGTGGTATATATACACTATGGAATTCTATGCCTCCATCAGAAAGAATGACATTGCCCCATTTGTTAGGAAATGGAAAGACTTGGAAAAAATTCTATTAAGTGAAGTAAGCCAGGCCCAAAGAAACATAGGTCCCATGGTTTCTCTTATTTGCAATAACTAGTGTATGTCTGAGTCAAGCAGAAAAGGTCAGATAAGTTGATGTTAGGGAACTGAACCCTAAGATACGTATTCAAATGTTTTTTTTCTTTCATGCGATTGTTTCTAACGCATTTATAAGATTATTTCTTTGTTGCTTTGTATGTCCCTCCCCCACAGTATAACCCCTGATTTCACTGTATTTGATGTCGGTATAATTTGTGGAGGGGAAGGGGAAAAACAAGTCGTTTAAATAAGGATACAAGTGGACCCGTTGCAACAATGAGAAGTACAAGTTGTCATGTCCAAAACGAACTTTACAACTTTGGTGGGGGAGTGGGGGGAGGATTGGGTAGGGGGAAGGGGGGAGGCTGGGAAGGGATGGGAAGGGTAAACAAAGGAGGAGGCCACAATGCTTGATAAGAAGTGTACTCACTATCTTGGCCATGTAATTATAACCCCTCTATACAGTATTTTCACAATAAAAAAAATTAAATTAAAAAAAAATACCTACTTCTTACCACCAATACCTATTTCTATCCTCCCCTGATGCCTGCTAGGTTGAAGTATCTAAAGTGGGTGAGTTTCCTTTGCCAGGTAAAGAAAGGTGATATTCTGGTGCAGTGGTGGCTGGCCCTATAATCTTCAGGATCAGGAGAGAGAGGGACCTGGAGACAGTGCAAGTCCATCTAGAAAAACTGGCCCTGGCAATCCCTACAAATAGCTTTGGTGGGGGCTCCCAGTGCTGCTTCCTTCTTGCTTGGTTGAGATTTCTCTTGTAATCTTTGAGTTCATGGTAGTATGCTGCAGCCTTTCCTGGTAAGAGCACTTTTGATCTTGTCATATAATTTCATTGTTGTTAAAGCTAACATGCCTAACTTAAATGGATTATGACTATCTTTAGGAAATTCTTTTATTTATTTTTGGCAATACTAGGATTGGAACTAAGAGACCCATACTTAAGTAGTCAAATGTTCTACCACTAGAGACACCCTACCAACCCTTTTAGTTTGGTTATTATTTAGATTTTAGTTTGGAGTCGGGCCTAGGCCTCCATCTAGATGGAAATAAGATATGAGCTACCATACCATACCCTACCATTGAGATGGGCTCTTACTAACTTTTTGCCTAGCTGTCCTCCACTCATAATCCTCTTGATCTCTGCCTTCGTATAACTAGAATAATCATTAGGATAATTGTGTGTGTGTGTGTGTGTGTGTGTGTGTGTGTGTGTGTGTGTGTGTGTGTGTGTGTGCTATTCCTGAGCATTTTTGCTCAAGGCACTTGAGCCACAGCTCCACTTCCAGCTTTTTTGGGTAGTTTATTGGAGATAAGAGTCTCACGGACTTTCCTGCCCAGGCTGGCTTTGAACCATGATCCTCAGATCTCAGCCTCCTGAATAGATAGGATTACAGGCAAGAACCCGGCCTACCATTAGGGTAATTTTTAAATCACAGTTACAAGACTAACATACAAAAATGTTTCCTAGCTTTCTTGCTTAAAGAAAGAAAAAGAAGTAGCTAAAATGTAAACAGCTAGTGGGGATGGGAGGGAAAAACTGGAAAGGGAGGAGTGACATTGTCCAAAAAGAAATATACTCTTCACCTGATTTATATAACTGTAACTGCTCTGGGGATCACCTTCATAGTAACAATTTTTTTTTTGTTGTTGGTTGTGGGGCTTGAACTCTGGGCCTTGGGAGCTGTCCCTACTTTTGCTCAAGCTAGTGCTCTACCACTTGAGCCACAGCACCACTTCTAGTTGTCTGGTGCTTTATTGGAGATAAGAGTCTCATGGACTTTCCTGCCCAGGCTGGCTTTTAACCACAATCCTCAGATTTCAGCCTCCTGAGCTAGGTTTACGGGTGTGAGCTCCTGGTGCTCAGCTTATAATAACAATTTGTAATGTAAACATCTAGGATTTAAATACTGGATTCAAATAAGGAAAAGAGAAATATGTCTTTAAATTCAGACAAAGGAGAGCTAAATTAAACATGCTGTATGGTACCTATTTCACCCTCCCACCAAAAAAAATGTTGTTCCATAGCCTACAAATGAGAAAAGGTTATGCAAAAAAATTCATCTCAGAACCTGATAAAAACTATGTGATCATATTTTGTCATTCATTTGTTAGAAAAATAAAGTTTTCTTCAAAACTGTTAGCATTCCTTTTGTCATAGTAATTGATGCACTTTGTAAGTACCTGGTTAGGATTAGCCATCTGCCACCTGGACTGGGTTCTTTCCATGTCAGGGTACCATGATAGTCTTCGTTGACCCACATGGAAGCTAGGGCTCACCCTAGTGCCATTGAGCTAATTTCTTTCCATCCCTGCAGTGCACTGGGGCTTTGTGGGATGCCTTTCCCTTGCTCCTTTCTAACCCCTCTGGAGAAGAAACCTAGGCTGAAAGACACTGGGTAGACTAGTGACTCTTTCTCATCCTACAAATTTCAATTTTCCCCTTCCACAAGTCCCAAATCCATTCAGAGTAGGGGCTTCTACTAGTCCTTCATGTTTGTCCCATCTACACTGGATTCATATTTGGGAGGGATTTCTTAGAAATTCAGAGCACACATTTGTTTCCTTCAAGGGAGTTTAGGCAGAACTTGTTCTTTCCAAAATGACTGGGAACCTGAGATGCATGAAAGCAGGGAAGAGGTCAGAAAGCTCAAGAAAGCTTTCACAGGTTGCTTCTCAGGTTGGATGGTCAGGCTGGATGTTCAAGATTACATCTGATTAGAAAACAAGGGAGATTCGAAGAACTTAACTCCTTAGGTCTCCCTAGTGTGGCCTTCCTACATTTTAGGTTGCTGTATTTAAACACTTTGTAAATGAAGTTTACATATAAAGGTGGTTTCTGCCGATGACTAGCTTTAAGATGGAAAGATAGAAAATAGCAAAAGTAAAGGCTAGGTCAAAGGAGAAAGTTTCTTTGAACAGGATCTAACTTTTTCTGTGGTTGAGATGAATGCCCCATCTTACTTCACTTCCAAAAGTATGCAATTGCAAATTCAGGATTAAAGATTGCTTTAAGTGATGGAAGAGATGATCATCAAAATCACAAAAAAAACATTTTGGAAACTTGGAAACTGAAAAAGAATAAACCTAAAAAAGAGCCAGAGAATCTTTTCTCTGTATTTCTCTCTTTATATGTCTAATGATAACAAAGGGACTGAGAAATAAATGAGTGCTCATAAATTAAATAACATCATCCCAAACACACTCTTCAAGGTTTGTAAGACTTGGGAAAATCCTAAGTAGCTAAGGCTTGTCTACTATTTAGCTTAGAGAGTGCTTGCTTAGATACTGCATAACATTCACATGCTATTAAAATGGTTAATGAGGGCTAACAAGCTTTGTATAATGCCTCAAAATTTCCATGAGCAATTTGGATAATTGTTAGTAATGGGTAGATTAGGAAAAGGTAAGTAGAATAAACATTTATAAGTAAAATCCTCAGAGCTTCAATCTTCACTAAAACTGTAAGGTTATGCTATACTGTTAAGTAATATTCATTAGAGGGCTAGGTGACTTCTAAATAAAATACTGATGTCTATGACTGGCATTTTTATTTTATGTAATTTAAAGGCTAAATGAGTCATTGCGGAGACAAAGGTTATAATCCTGGCACTTGGAGGCTGAGCAGGAGAGTCTCAAGGCCTATCTAGGTTACATACTCATACTAGATACTAGGTTACATACCCTGTCTCAACAAAACAAAACCCTAAATATATTTGGCTATGTTTCCATACTTAAAATTTCATTACAAAAATGTAAAAGTATTAGTCTGTGTACTTGCCAGGGGTTAATTATCAAAACGAACAAGAGGAGAAACAGCTCCATATCTGAGGGAAATGAGACATGTTTTATCAAGGAGGTCACAAAATATGAGAATTTGTTGAGGAGAAAAGAAGGTAAGTGTTTGTTCTAAAAGGGACTAGTTTTGCTCAACATGGCGACTCAAGGCACCATCTCTGCCTACTTGGGAAGCAGAGATGGGAGGTAGCAGTTCAAGGCCATCCTAGGTCTAAAAATAGAGGCCCAAAGGAGGAGGCTGCAATGCTTGGTAAGAAATGTACGCATTATCCTGCCCATGTAATTGTAACCCCTCTGTACAGTATGTTCACAAATAAAATAAAATTAAATTAAAAAAAAAAAGAGGTAGGCATAATGGGTGCGCACTTTAGCAACATACCCAAGAAGCATATACAGGAAGATCATACTCCAGCAGGACATAAAAAGAGACCCCGTACAGAAAATAATCAAGGCAATCTTGGGGCTGGTAGCTCACACATATAATCCTAGCTGCTCAGGAGGCTGAGTTCGCAGGATCAGTGTTCAAAAGCTAGCTCAAGCAGATAATCTAAGACACTTTGTTTTCAATTAACTAGAATAAAGCCAGAAGTGGAGGTGTGGCTCAAATGATAGAATACCAGCATAGCAAGTCCTGAAGTTCAATCTCTAGAACTGCCAATAAAAGACCCGTTCCAGTATAAGCAGAGTACTTGTATGTCAATGAAAATACCATGAAATGGATGATGGTATTGTAAAAAGGTTTTGCAAGTGAACTTGTGGGAAAATTTATATGTGGTCAAGTGAATACAAAATGTATAAAGACCAAACGAATCATAACCTAACAACACATCTCAGGAACTTAGAAAAAATAATAAATCAATGCAAGATCATAAGAAATAGTTTAAAGATCAAAGCATACATAAAATGAAAATTAAAAATAGAGATGATAAATAAATCTTTTTCTTTATTTGTGATAATTTGGATAAAACAATCCCACTTTGCCCAAAAGTGGGATTGCTGGGTCGTAGGGGAGCTCTATGTGGAATCTTTTGAGGAACCTCCATACTGCTTTCCAAAGTGGTTGAACAAGTTTACACTCCCACCAACAATGCACTAGGGTTCCCTTCTGGCCACATACCGTCCAGCATCTGTTGTTATTAGAGTTCTTGATTATAGCCATTCTAACTGGGGTGAGGTGGAATCTCAATGTTGTTTTGATTTGCATTTCTTTTATGGCTAGAGGTTGAACATTTCTTCATGTGTCTATTGGCCATTCTTATTTCCTCTTCATAAAAGTTTATCTTTAAGTCTTTAGCCCACTTATTTATTGGGCAGTTGTTTCTTTGAGTAATAAGATTTGAACTCAGGCTTCCTAAGCAGGTACTCTACCAGCTGATCCATGCATCCACTATCTTTATTGCTTCAGTTATTCAGATGAGGATGCAGAGGAAAAAGGAAGTCTTCTACACTGTTGGTGGGAACCTAAACCATTATAGTCTTTATGGAAAACAGTATAAATATTCAGACGAAGAACAGTTCATAACAATAAGGTGACTCAGACTTCCTAGATGATGCCATTGCCTGAGAAAGATGGAATCGAACTTAATGAAGGGCCCCAGATTCCTTCCACAGGGAATTCCTTGGATAAAAATGACTGAATGATTTGCAATTACTAGTATATGTCTGAGACAAGCAGAAAAGGTCAGGTAAGTTGATGTTAGGGGAATGAACCCCAAGATAAGTATTCAAATGTTTTTTTTTCTTTCATGCAATTGTTTCTAACATATTTATAAGATGATTTCTATGTTGCTTTGTATGTCCCTCCCCCACGATATAACCCCTGCTTTCACTGTATTTGATGTTGGTATAATTTATGGAGGGGAAGGGCAAAAACAAATAGTTTAACTAGGGATACAGGTGGACCTATTTCAACAATGAGATATACAAGTCGTTATGTCGAAAAATGAACTTTACAACTTTGGTGGGGGCGGGGGGGGTTTGGATGGGGGGAGGTGGGGGGAGTATGGGAAAGGATGGGAAGGGGAAACAAAGAGGAGGCAACAATGCTTGATAAGAAATGTACTCATTATCTTGCCTATGTTATTGTAACTCCTCTGTACGGTATTCTCACAAAAAAATAATCATTATTATGAAAAAAATGACTGAGTAAGAGCTAAAATCAAATGATTTTGCCTACTGGAAGAGAGAGAAAGATTCCTTCAAAGAGCTGCAGGTGTGGAACCTTGTTTTCTGCTAAGGGCGATTTGGATATTTATAGCATCATTCACAGGCCTAGATTTATTGAGTTTTGAGTCCCACTTGTAGTTGCCTAGGCAGAGTGAGACTAAAATGATTTCATGGGTCTTATAGGGCCTGCAGCCTGCCTCTGTTATGAAACCAAGAATTTAGCCCAGGTATGATTAAACACCTTCTGTCCAACAAAACCTCAGGGGCTATAAATTCTTGAATTTACAATTCTCCCCTCATATGGGTGACAGTTCCTGACAGCATGTGTGGATGTGTGTTTGTGTGTACCTAGAAAAATTGGGTGATACTCATCTTCACTGCACTGACAAATCAAATGAACTCACAAATTCCTCTAGCAACTATTGCACTTATACTTGTTCTTTTAGAATGCATTTTTATAGTCTTGAATATCTTCATATACAGATCATTTAAAAGACTTGGAATTTGCTTGCTATGTTGTCCCTTTCCTTCTCTATTTTTTTTTTTGAGACAGGGTCTCACTGTACAGCTTTGTAGCTG
Source organism: Dipodomys spectabilis (assembly GCF_019054845.1). Taxonomy (NCBI): domain Eukaryota; kingdom Metazoa; phylum Chordata; class Mammalia; order Rodentia; family Heteromyidae; genus Dipodomys; species Dipodomys spectabilis. Next base: position 3,935,019 of record NW_024870731.1, read on the forward strand.
AAGCTGGTCTAAAACTCACCACATAGCCTAAGTTGTTCTTGAAATTGTCATATTCCTGTTGTTAATACTTAGCACTTCCCAAGTACTGAGATTACAGGCATGTGCCATTTCACCATACTTTGGTATGTTTTCTTAAAGAATTAGTATAATCCTGACATGGATTTTAAATAAACTACAAATGATGATGGTGTTATGTCAGTAACTGTATTTTTGTTATGATTTTTTGCTCATTTATACCCTTGTTTTCCTTGAAGACACTCTTTATAATCTCCAAAGAAAAAAAATTAAATTATACCAAATAGAGAATTAAGAAAAATTCAGACTGTCTGGTGAAGATTATTTAGAACCTAATAAAAATAAAGTTCCTTTTGGGATACTTCTATTTCAGACCAAACTTCCATATCCAAAGCAACAAAAATTCTTTTTAGGAAAAAAGAAAGAACATTAACTGGGTCTCACTACTTAGATTACTATGCTGCTATTGATATTGGAAATGACTAGATATGGCACTCCCGGATAAAAGTGCCAATTTGTTGTAGCTTCTGGTGTTTCATGACAACCCAAAACCTGGTAAGCAGGGCTGGATTCTCTATAGCATGAGGCCTGACCACACCTTTCACTCACATGAACTCAGATATATGAGTTCTGGTGGACTCCAGATTGCAGTACTATAAGGCCTGGGAGACTCTGGGAAGCAGAGGCAATATGCAAATGCCCATCTGCTTTAGAGTCACTTCTATTTTATTGATCCAGGTGTGGGATATCCTAAATTTTGGGGGTTGACTCTTATAATCCAAATACTAAAACACCCCCCAAAAGAGACCTCATAGGAAGTACAGGTTAAGTTTAAGACAAGTTGAATTTTCTATAAATGAAGAAACATTCCTTAAAAGACAATTCACTTAATATTTCCTCTAGATGCAGTTTTTAGTTTCAGTAAGATAGTAAAGGATGGGAAACCCTTTTACAAAGAAAATGTATAAAGTGCTAGGCAAATGATATATGAGTATTCCTGAGCTCAAAGGTAGGGAAGAGTCTGTACTTAATTCAGCAGGGTAATTAACAGTGTTAATAGAAACAGAATCAAATGTGGCTATAGGACAATAGAAAATACTTCTTAGTAAAAAATGTTAGTATTTCAATGGAAATACTATGGAGAGCATCAATTATGGAAAATAATAGATGAGGCCTCTAATCTGTACCTTTCGAGTCCAATTTCCACCAAAATCTTTGATATATCCTATAGTACAATTAACGGATACCAGAAAAACACTGAATCATATCTGTGTGCTTGCTATAATTTCATTTCCATGTTCTGATTATTTCATAGATTTTTAATAGAAATAACCAAATTTCCCACAAGTCTGGCCTTTTATCTTTACCTCATTTATTACAAGGGAAAGGATTCAAAATAAGTGTGGTTGCCTGACCTCATAATGTGACTTTCCAAAATAAGAACCTGGTATAACACCAAAACTGTAAGAAAAAAATCAAAGTATTTAGCAACAAATAAGAGTTACAGGGGCTGGGAAGGTGCCTCAGTTGTAGAGTGCTTGCCTTGCATACATGAGGCCTTGGGTTCAATCCTCAGCACCACAAAAGCAGAAAAAGCTGGAAGTGGTGCTATGGCTCACGTGGTAGAGTGCTAGCCTTGAGCTGAAGTGCTGAGGGACAGCACCCAGGCCCAGAGTTCAGGCCCCACACCCCACAACCAACAACAACAACAACCATATATATATATATATATATATATATATATATATATATATATATGGTTGTTGTTGGTGGTGTTGGTGGTGATATATATATATATATATATATATATATATATATATATATATATATCACAGTAAAAATGTAAAAGTTAAAGAACACATTTCATCCAAAAAAAGTTACAATGATACAATGAATTGGACATTTAAGGCCAATCTTCCTTAATATTAGAATCAGCCAAAAGATTAGATTGAAACACAATAATAGATTTCATCAAGCACTATACATAAAGGAGAAAAAACATACTGTCATGTTGATTAAAAAGTATGGTGATAAATTCAAAAAGTGTTTATTTTTTGATTGATTAGGAAATGTTTCATTCATCTGCTACCTTTTCTTCTTTTAAGCACACTAAGTTCTTGATCATTGTAACTAAGTACAATACTCTTTACTGTGTGCTACATGAAAATGTACCAGATAAAATGGATGGAAAAAAGAGGGAAAGTCGAAACTGGATCATGACAGTTAATTGTAGTGTGACCCAGGCATGACTTGAAAACTATAACTCCATGGGACAAGAAAACATTTGGCCTCCACATGCACACTGTGTGTGGCATGGCCAACAGAGGAAGCGGAAAACTCAAGTTGTGTGAAGATGCTGTAGATTGCTTGACCTTGGCTGATTAAAACACGGAGATTGAGCAAAGATGCCTTGGGCTCCTTAGGAGCCAACTTATGTATCTGATCTAGCATTCTGGGGATTGTTAGGTAAACTTCTTAAGATACATCATTCAGATTTACAGAGCCTTAGACCCCAGTGGCTATCTAGAACATTGGAAGCCTATGGAAAAAATATCCTTGCTTTGTTGTAGTCTACCCATCAGAGGCCCTAGCACTACAGTGATTTGTTCTGTGGCTACAATTGAACCCTTTCTGGGTTGGCGTATGTAATTCCAGGTAACTTGAATTGATGTTCCAGGGTGATGGTCACTCTGGTTTGGCTCAGAATAAACTGTTTCTGCATTATTGTATATCAGTGATTTGGCATGGGAAGGCCATCATAGAAATTGTCCTTTATCAAGAGGTGCTGCTGTGTCTTGGAGGACTTTGCAGATGTGCTAAACCTTTATCACAGGCTGACAGCCCATGTTTCATGATATTTCATTAAGTTCATTTCTTTGGTGAAAATATAATTTAACCTGACAAAAATATTGGTTTATAGGGGAGTAAACCTTCCTTCCAATCAATTTATTGTGTTCTCTAGAGTGTATCATCATGGTGAATTAAATTTGTTTAATGAAGAAGAATTCTGCTTTGTGGAGAAAGACTCCCACTTCTTTGGACCTGTTACTACCTCATTTGTTGAATTATGAATGAATGCACTAAGAGTCCAATGCACCTGGTTTTCTTTCTGCAACTTCCAATATCTATCCATAAGTTAAACCCTGAAGATGAGTTGTTTTTCTTCATCCTCAGTGGCAAATAGGACATGCCCCTCCCTAAATCACTATCTAGACTCTAGCATCCTACTTTTGGTTCTCTCTGCCCTTCTCTATGATGACACTTGGTTTGGGAAACCTATGCAACATTTTAAACATTTTTAAACTAAAAACAAAAATTCTGCTTATCATTCCCTTTGGTGCTAGATGCACTCCTACCTAAGCAAAGGTAATCTCTCCAGTAATTCTGGAGTTTCTGTGTAATAGATAATGCTTATCAGCATAAAAAAATCCAACCTGAGATGGCTCTCAGCAGAGAACAGTGACTTCCAATTTGGAAAGAAAAGGACAAAACCAAGATTGTATAACAACTCTAAAAGAGCTAGAAGAGTTGAAATGAACCCCAATATAGGGACACAAATAATTTTTTCTTTCTTGCTATTGTTTCTAACATATTTATAATGTACCATGTGAATTTTTTGTTTCTTTGTATGTTCATCCCCCATGGTATAACCCCTGTTTTCACTGTATTTGATTGGTGTCCCTTCTCTAATTCGGGAAGGGGATGGGAAAAAACAAAATGCTTAAATAGGGATACAGGTTGACCCATTGTAACAATGAGATGTACAAGACACTATGTTGAAAACAAACTTTACAACTTTGGTGGGGGAGGGGAAAGATGGGTAGTTGTGGAGGTGGGAGGGAAATGATGGTAGGGAAAAAACAAAGGAGGAGACAACAATGTTCGATAGGAAGTGTACTCATTACTTTGCTCATGTAACTGTAACCCCTCTGTATAGTATTTTTACAATAAAAAACATACAAAAAAAGAACTAGAAGAATAAGTCAAACCAATCTATCAAATGCCAGCTGCACAATAAAGAGAATGGGATTAAAGTGTAAAAAATTCAAAGGAAGAAAATTTCTCAGTTATAAAAAAGAAAATCCCTATTCTTTTCATTGAATGGTTAGTCAAACATGACTGGCAGTTCAGATCATCAAGGAGGGAGACCAGTCCTAAAGCTTCTGCAGAATAAATAACTTGGAAATGAATGAGAAAAAAACTACCACAGGAATGGTGGGCGGGGATGAGGAAACAGATCAAGGAAGTTTTGAGGGAAAGGAAATCAAAGCTGTCTCAATGACAAAGGTAACTGTAGAAGATTATAGAAAATTTGAAATAATTACTGGAAATATGAAAAATAAAAACCCGATTAATCCTACATAGCATTAAGTTAAATACATATACATCCCTTCCACTTTGTCTAAAATTATTGCAATTACAATAAATATGAAGCTGTTAGAATCCCATATTAAAAGGCAGAGACTCATACAACTTTACAAAAATACTAGTATTATGCTGTTTGCCACAAACATTCCTAAAGCAAAATTACTTAGAAAGAGTGAAAATGTATTAGACAAAAAGCTAACATTAAAAGAGAAAGGCTATTAATGTTAATACACAAATGTTCACTGAGTAAAGTATTATTAAAATGTAACAAAACAGTTCATACTAAGCCACTAACAAGATATGAAATGGATCTTTGTGTAAATAAACTGAAATAGCAAAAAGGAATGGAGAAGAATGATCTATCAAAATATGGAATGGAAACTCAGGTTAAACAATATACAATATGAACTATGGAGAACTGTAGCACATTTCTAGGATCGAAATCTTTGGTTGCATGTTCTTCTAGTAGAGACTTCCAGGAATCATAAAAATACATAACACAGCTGGGTGCTGGTGGCTTACACCTGTAATCCTAGCTATTCAGGAGGCTGAGATATGAGGATCATGGTTCAAAGCCAGCCCAGCCAGCAAAGTCTGTGAGATCTTATCTCCAATAAACCACTCAGAAAACCAGAAGTGGTGCTGTGGCTCAAGAGCTAGAGTGCTTGCCTTGAGCTGAAGAGCTGAGGGACAGCGCCAGGCCCAGAGTTCAAGCCCCACAACCAACCAATAAAAATGTAAAAGTTAAAGAACACATTTCATCTACCCTTGAGAATATCAGAGTGACTCGAACAAAATGGGTACAGTGTGTGCTTAAGTATGGTAGGAAAACAAAAAGATCACAAATAATTGAACTACATTTTCAAATCAAGGAGCTGGGAAATGAGATCATAAATGTTCACCTTTCCCCTCACTGTATCTCTTCCCTCATCTGCCCTGGAGTACTGATGTTCCTCTCCAAGGCTCAGTTCTCAGGCTTGCCCAGAGGCCACTAAGAACAAGTAAACATTGCACAAATAGTTTTCCTCATCCCTACCCTTTCATTTGACAAGTTTTGTCATCTTCTATGAAAAGCAACTCTCCTTAGGTCTTCTAACTACTGCTTGATTTCCTAGTCCCTGTAGTCTAAGTCCTAAATAGAATTATTTGTCAGGGTGCTAGTAACTCACAAATGTAATCCTGGCTACCTGGGAAAGGACAATATAAAAAAGCCAGTTGCAAAGAAAAATCCATGAGACCACATCTCCAATTGTTTAAGGCTGTAGGCATGGCTCAAGGCCTAAATGTTATTGTGGCAGCCAAGTTAGCAAGCCAAGCCATGTGAGACCCTGAGTTTGAACTCTGTACTGATAACATAAAACTATTCATCTCCATTTTCTGTCTTGCCTCTCTTCCTCCTTCCTCATACATCTTCTTTCGCAGATTCCTTCCAGCAGGATCAGTGGCTGCCAAGAATCAAGGACCAGACTACCTTTCTTTGCCACCCCTTCTTCCTGGCTTGGTTCCTGCCTACAAGGACCGCATCTGATTGTTACTTCTTTCTTATCTCCAGTAACTACAGCTATGCTGGAGACAGAAGATTCACAGTAAGTATTTGTTGAAGTAATGACAGAATTTATAGTAATGAAAGCAAAAGATTAAGGTACAAATAAAACTGAATAAAAGTGATGAGGTCAAATTGTGATTTAAAGAGGTATTATCTTAAGTCAGCTTCTGGCACTCTTGATTAAGAAAGAAGTCACAAAGCAACAGTAAAACCCAAAAGATAATGAGGCATTTTAAACATTTTTGGTGACTTTTATGTATATGGCTGCAAACAAGTTTAAAACTTAGGGAAAACACACCTTGGAGAAATAAAGCATAAATTATCTACCTTTGGCTAAGCTATAAACATGGGCTGGCCAATTGCTATGAACAAAACTGAAATGCTCATTGAAAATCTACCCCTAGGTGAATACTACCACAACACCAAAGAACAGATATAGCTATGTTCTTAGAAAACCCACACAGACCCACTGACCAGCTATTGGAACTAATAAAAGAACTCAGCAAGCTGACTGGTTACATAATCAGCGTATAAAACCATAGCCTGACACTGGTAGTAACCAATGGGAACTGTTCATAGCATAAAGAACCATTGATACTTCCAATTATCACTATAAATGCCCAAGAGTAAATCTAATAAGGATCATGCTTCTGTGAAGATGAAACATCACTGAAGAATATAAAAAATAAGACAACATCAGAACAGTAGGAAAAGAGCACTCATTTAAAAAATGTCACTTCTACCTTAATTAACTTTGTAACACAAAACCAATCGCACGCAATATCCAAATATGATTTGGGTAGAATTTAAGGTAATGATTCTCAGATACTTTCAGTACAAAGAAGAATTAAGACAAATGTGGTGGGGGGAGGGAAGGGAAGAGACTTGCATTATTCAATATCAAAACCCACAAAGATATTCATAGAAGAGTAGACACCGATGAAGATATGTAAGAATGGTAGAGGTTGGGGGACTCACTCTCTAAAATTTAAACTAGTACAAATTTTAAAATGCAAGATTAGGGGCATAGCGCAAATGTGAGGCCTTGAGTTTGATATTGGGCACTGCAATACGATAACATAAAATCTGTGGAAAAGTTCTTGGATCAATAGGGGGTTAGAGGGAAGGGAAAGAGGAATAAGCTCTGTCCGGAAGAAGATAGGGAATATCAAGAGAGAACTGAGCTAGGGAGAGTGAAAGACCATGAGTATAACTGGAATAGATGGTCAGCATGGATGTTGAACAATGAAACCTGTTGAAATTGTTTTGGCAAGTGGGGGAAGGAAGAGATTGGAATACATAGCACACATGTATGGAAATGTCACCATGAAATACACTGCCTTTAGATGCAAATAAAAAAAACAATTGCTGATAGTCAACTTTGAACTTAATCTCTAACACTAATAAGGATCATCATAAGGATCCATGCATTCTTGTCTAAGATTCTTAAAGTATTTACAAAGTAAAGTCTGTGCAAGGACCAAGGAGTGCTGATTGGAAATCACGGAGAATGTGTAAACTCTTACAGCAGTTGTAGGACTGAGACCAGATTATACCCATTTTAGAGTCAGAGAAACAAGGGGCTCAGTAGCTTCCCAGAGTAGCTAGCACAGAGCTTGAGGTCCATCAAACCCACAGCTTGCCCAAGCCCATGCAGCTCTGCTACCACGGGCCGCAGATTCTGTCCGGCATTGGAATTATTAGTGCAGAGCTTCCCCGAGGTGCAATCCATTGACATCACCCCATACTGGCTGCTTCGTGACAACAAACACAAGATTCTGATTTTAACACACTTCACAGGAAGTCCACCATAGCAAATGTCCCCATTTTCCTTTTCAAACCCTAGGAGATGAAAAGCCCTGCATGTGCTTGCCCTGAAGCCTAGGAAAACCACCCCTCGTGAAGGATTTGCCAGCGGAAAGATTAACTACTTTTCCATATTTTAAAGACATACTGTCTGCTTATTAACATGGTGTTTCAGAGAAGCCTGGGCAATGTTAGCTGTTATATGGACAGCGTGTATTTATGGCCCAGGGTCCAGGGTTGAACTTCATAAAGCACACCTTCATCCAGCTGGGCCCTGAAGCCAGGCTGACGTCATAGTGTGGGAGAGCCGAGCCTGGTGCGTTTGCCTGCAGCAAAATAAAAAATTCAAACAGGGAAATGCTTCATAGAGAAGTGCTGTGGTGGTTTCCAGGCAGAGATAGGTCAAAATGTGTAAAAGAAATTAGGTCCTCCAGGGAAAGGAAGTTGCAAAGAGGGAAGCAATTTTGATGCGTAAGGTGCCGGAACTGAAGTAACCCAGTCCTCCTTTTTCCCATCCATTGCCGACTGAGCAAGGACTGGACAGGAAATGTTGATGTGATTTCAAGGCAGCCTTCCAGACCAGAGAGATGCCTTGCAACATGCTTATCCATCTAATGAGAGGTGCTGGGCTAGACAGATGGCAGATATCTTCCTGCTGCTTCCCTATTCCCTATCTTACAGGCAACAAACACATAAAATGGAGAGGGACCAAAGGGCTAGCTTTGCTGAGAAGTACAGGGCCGGACATGTTTGGAGAACCTGTTTGGCGCGTTTTCATTGCATAGGGACAGAACCATGATTTAAAAAAAAAATAATAACGGCGGGATAGAACCTACAGATGTTTTGAACTCTTTCAGGATTTCCCCCTTTATAGATTTACTGCACTTTCCCCCAAAAGATGGGAGATAGTGTGTCACAAGGACCTCTCTAGATTTCCACACTTCACTCACATCCGCCTGGGTAGGGTCTATCCAATGGATCTGCAGGGGATCTTCTTCTCTTTGGAGAAGCATACACCTCAAGCATACACCAAAGGTCCTGCACTTACCCAGGCTAGTAAGTTATGGGTAGCAACCATTGGATGATGATTTAAACTCAAACTAAAAATTAAACACAAGATGTTCTCTGTCCTTCCTCTACCCTACACTATCAATGACATGGGAGGTGACCAAATGGAAGGTCTGCTGTCATGCTCAGCCCAAAGAAAGGCCTCACCTGCCCCTGGTCAATAAAGTGACAGAGCCCAGTACTTTTACAGGTGAATTGTTTTAGCATGTCAGTGCATATACAGTTCCCAAATATTTGAACTGTTTCGGAGCACAGGGAAAGAAGGAAATACTTCAGATTCTTTGTATGAAGAACATTGATACCAAACTGAATAATCTCCCTTCCTGATTACTGATGCCCAATCAGAATGCTAATGAACAACTTTATTGATTTGTTCCAGCTGAAAGAAATAGGAACATGAAGTGTCTCTCAAGTCTTCTTCCATCCTTCCTCTGTCCTTCCCTCCCTTGCTCCCTTTCTTCCTCCATCATCTGTCTTCTACTTCCACTCAACTCTACTTTTAAATTCTTGCTTTCTCATGTCTAGTGATATCTTACATAGATTCCAAAACTTTCTGAATACTTCAGTTTTATAAATTTAGTGCCATCTGGAATACTCTAATTTCATATCAATTGCAAAGCTCTTCACTGTTTTTCCTGCAAGCTTCTAGATTTTACCTTTCTTTCACAGCTTGGAATTAGAAAAATAGCAAAGAGGTATTTCTACTGTCAAGGCAAGTATCATTCTGTCACCACAGCTTTTGTTGTGAGAAAACTTGATTAGCTTAAGGTCTGTGCTGTGTGGCCCAGTATTCAAATGCAGGCTCTCTTGTGAGATTATTATGGGTTCTTTTGAGGGCCTGGAGACTCTCACCGCAGCCCAACTTGACCATCTGTGTATCGCTACTATCAGAAGGTACTCCACAATCTGCTGTCACTGGAGTGGCCTCAAAAATGATGGGTTTAAGCAAGAAGGCATCTTCATTTTGTCTCCTGACCCATGAAAAGCACACATATCTTTGTCTGGCCCTACCACAGGCTAGATTAGTGTTGATGCCTTTCCTAGACCTCATGTATTGCCCAGAAAAGCATCAGGTCTGGGCTTACTTTCTTTGGGTATTCTCAAAGGAAGAGTCTGTGAGAATTTCCCAGCCCATCTAGCTCCCTGGACAAACACACCTGATGCATCTTTGTGAACTGTGTACCTCTGTAGTCCTCCTGTAACCACTGATGTCTCATGAGGCCCTCACCTCTCTTCACACAGTCAACTGGACGTACCCAAATAAATGTGAGGGTTTAAATTAGCACCAGACAGATGGCTGCTCTACCTAGAACCTGTGGTGCTTAGCATCATGGCGTCCTCCTGTAAGTCTAGGCTACAAGAAAATCCCCATTTTACTTCTAGTGCCCATCCTCCCAGTGGATCTAGTCATGTAAGACATCCTTCACAGAACTGGAAAAGAGCCTGTGCTGTGGGATGCATTCATTGGTGTCTAACAGACACTTGACATAAATACCATTCCTGAAAACAGTCTTTGAAAGAGAAATAAATAGGCATGTGTGAATCAAATTTAACATCATACTTAAGTATGAAATACTCAAAACAGGCTAATTAGAGCTCTGAATGAGCCTCACACTCTCTCCCCTTTAGTATTTATCCCTGTTCTGAAAGTCTATGCAGTCTATGCAGTTGAACCAGTGAAAAGAAGGATTAGGTATTGGAACAAATGAAGTGTTCACGGTTACTCGAAACTTATTTCTGCCCACTCCCCATATTTTTTTCTCCTGCATCCATGGGGAATATGGCAGACTCCAAGCAGATTCCGGAAACCATGGAGAGTCTTGAACTGTAAACACAAGGTCTGTAAACTGTAGATCTGGTAACAAAAGATACTACATGACTGAGGGGGTGAGAAATGGGTACAATGTGGGTATTCTGGGGAAAGGCAGGGCAGGAAGAGATAGTATAAGATTCCACCACACAACTCAGAATGCTGTACAACTTATAACTCAGGAACTTCTTGTTTGTGGAATTTTCCATTTAACATTTGGGGACTGCTGTTGACCACAGGTAATTAAAATTGCAGATGGTCAAGCCACAGATAAGGGGAGACTAATGTATGTTTTAATGATGTCACTATCTATTCCAGTCATATAAGCCAAAGATATTCTCAAGTACATTTATTTCAACATTGCTACACCCTAATCTGAATGTCACCTTAATCTCTAACTTGTCCCTCCCCCCCCCCCCCCCCCCCCCCCCGCCACCCGGTGCTGGTTTTAAGGGCATGTAGGACCAACTCTAGGAAATGGCTCTCACTTGGGAGCTCACTAATTGACACTCCTTGTAGTGTTACTGCAAAATGTATTTCAAACTCCAAGTCCAAGGGACAGTAGAGCACATACAGAGGACCAGAAGGGAGGCCAATGAGAAAGGAAATGTTAGTGTCTTATATCAAGATCAACCCTATCTCCCCATCTCACCAGCCCCTTTCCTGCTGTCTGCCTCACAGATAAATTCTCCCTTTAACACTGACAGGGCCTGGCCACAGGCATGGAGAGGGTCCAGGCTTGGTGATGCCTGGAAACACCATAGCATATCCAGGAGGATCTGCAGGGGCAAACCTTTCATCCACCTAACTCAGTGTAAATCAAGGATTTTTTTTTTTTAATTTTTTGTCGTCTTGGGGCCTGAACTCTGGGCCTGGGCTCTGTCCCTCAGCTCTTCAGCTCAAGGCTAGTGCTCTACCACTTAAGCCACAGCAGCACTTCTGGCTTTTTCTGCTTATGTGGTGCTGAGGAATCGAACCCAGGGCCTCATGCATGCAAGGCAAGCACTCTACCACTGAGCTACCTTCCCAACCCTAAATCAAGGAATTTAAAACAAGGCTAAAATAAAAGCAAAAACAGTTTTCATTTGGGTACACAACTATTTCCTGGTGTAAAGGCTGAAATTCTCTTGGGTTCAGGTGTCCAACAAAAACAATCAGAGGCTATGAGACCCTTGGGAGAGGGTGATTGGATCTACTGCCCCAGGCAGGACCAGGCATCTCAATCTAGAGGCTAGTGGCTTAGAGGGATGGAGATCCCAATAGCTAGTGAGCCTCACATCCCTACTGACTAATTGGGTCAGGACCCTGAGAGACCAGTGAGGTCCACTCTTTTATTGTAAGTATCCTATGTCCAAGGGAACATAATATTAAATAGTGAATTGAAAAATGATGATAGGCCAAGAGAGATTATAGAAAGAAGGAAAAGGTGTTATCCTTAAGCAGCTCTAATAGTATTTCTGTGCTGCTTTTTTGGGCATATAGTCCATGTTTTCATTGCTCCAAGTCACAGCTATCGCTGCTGACCACCATCCTTTCTGATGGATATTGTGGCTGGTCGTCTTTCCTGGCTTATCTTGAGGTTGTAGAGAGATACCAAAGTGAGGGCTAATCATGCATTTTATTCCTTTTTTAAATACATTTCTTAATCTCCTAATGTCTACTTAGTGTTCTGATCTTAAAGAGAAATAGATACTGAAAAGTCTACGTGGCCCCTCTCTCCAGCCCAATGCCTACAAATACCCCAGCTCCTAAATTACTTTCCTGCCCAGCACTCAGCCTTAGTCTGGAAATGTCTCTCCCACAATTGCTGAGATTCTGTGTCTTATTTTCTAGCCTTTGCTACTCCCTGAAATCACTGGGGAGTTTTTGTTTCATTTTGCTATCATCTGGGCCATACCCAAAACAAACTAAAATACAATAACTGGGAAGGCCCAAGGGACCAGATTTTTTTTTTAAACCTTGTTGAGAGATCACAGTGTACTGTTAAGGCTGAGCCCTGCTGATCTAGATACTTGTTTCTCACTTCGCCTGCTTACAGCTGATGAGAGAGGATGTTGTTGAAATGCAAATTCTGTTTAGGAGATCTGGGGAGGAGCATGAATCTTCCTTTTCCTTTGGCTCCCAAGTAATGTCCATGCTATGATACTTACTGAGGGCCCAGCAAGGTTCTGAAGCCACCTCATCCTCTCCCCTTGGAAAGGCCCAAGTAATTTCTAAACCACTTACTAAATGTTACTGTCTCTATGAAGCTTTGTCATACAGAGTAGGCCTCATGAAGACATGAAGAAATCTATGTCACCCATGTGAAGTATAGAGTGAGCATACAGTTCAGAGTACACACCAACTGTACCTTCCTGTACTTATACTGGTGGAGAAGAGACAGTATCAACTGTAGGCTGTCTGAAAACAAACCTTATAGGCCAAATGTCATTTTGCTAACTCAGGGAAATATGTGAACCAGTAACTAAAAATATGTTTCAGGCCATCAATAAAACAAAAAAGAAAACATCAAACTGCACTCCCAATAGGAGCTCACATCAGCAGACTTTCCCATTGGCCATCATGCTGCTCCCCCTGTAGTGGAACTGATTTATTTAACAGCATAATACAGTGGCTCAAACAGTTAGTGACTTTTTTCTTGCCACTTTCTACAGAAAAACAGATAGCTATTTTGTTTTTAGTTTGGGTAATTTTGTCTCCTATTAGATTTCCAGGAGCATGGCATAAAGTTCCTATATTTTTAAATTAATTTTTTTGTGTACCTGTTCTGGGGCTTAAATTCAGGGCCTGAGTACTGTTCTGGAGTTTTGTTGTTGTTTTCTCTCCAGGCTCGTGTTCTACAACTTGAGCCATAGCTCCACTGCCCAGTTTTTGGGTAATTAATTGGAGATAAAGTTCATCATGGACTTCCCTGCCTGGGCTGGCTTCAAACCATGATCCACAGACCTCAACTTCTTAAGTAGCTAGGATTATAGATTTAAGCCACTGGTGCCCAGTGAGTCCCTTTATTTTTATTTTCTATGCATTAGCTTAGCACTCATGTCTACTTACTGGCAATGTGGAAAGAATCTAAAGATAAAAATATAATTCAAATTAGCACAAGCACCCCAGCAAATAGGTTTTAAAAGGGTTATATAGTTCAAAATCTTTTGTTATGCTCAAAATTCTTCAAGGTCAACTGCTTTTTTTTCCTGCTTCTTGTTGAATTCAGAAAAAAAAACAGCATCCTGCCCAACCAACATTTATAGAAGTCCATAGAAGTTCCTTTTGATCTCTACTTTACTTTCTTGGGGTACTAAGAAACCTACCCTTCCTCCAGGCAGCCCAGGTGCTACTGAGGAGCAGGATGTCATCTGGGCATGAGTGGATGTGTACAATTCCTTCTCTAGGAGAAAAAAATGGATCTCAGTGATTCCAATCAGACCAAACCCTGAACTCATGTCTACTACCTATATGAGGTAAGGGTTCAGCCTCAGGAGCCACTTGGCAGCTACCCTGTGGTCAGCAGTGGGCATGCCTGCTGGGAAATGTCTACATAAAACTAGGGCCCTGGTTCTAATCCCTGGGAACCTGGAGTTAGCCAAACGTGAAGCCTACTTCTGACCTTTTCCCTTTATTGCACCCTTTATTGCATTAGCTTACTTAAATTGAGCCTTCATTATTTGTAAATGAAAGAATATTAGGTGATCAGCTCCTAAATTCCACATCAAGGTCATTATAGTGGCGGTTGATCATATTACAACTGGAAAATTTAGGTCATAGAGAACCAATCCTTAGAAACCTTAAGCAGGGCTCCTAGCAGATATACTTGGGACAGCCTGCCAAGGACTACCTTGGTATAGGCCTCTTCTTCATTTCCCTAACATTGGAAATATGTCAAGTTTTCACAGTTAAGTGCTAAGATTAAATAGAACCAGTATATTCTTTTTGTTATACTTACTTATTCAAAACTATATACAATGGACATATTATGGCATTTCCTTTGTGATTTGCTGGGCAGGAACAGCACACATAAAGCTGAAGTGATGCTTTATCGGCAGGGCACAGTATCTTATGGTGATATTTATTATACTACAGACGGAAAGCATCAGTAAGAACCATCATAATGACTCTCCCGCATCCTCAGCCCACTAAGGACATGGTGAGATTTATGGTTCTGGCCCAGAGCTTAAAAACCACTTGGGCAGGAAGTTCTTTGGCACTATCAGCCTGAGGCAGGTGGCAAGGAATAAGACTAGGGTGGATGCAGGGCACTAAATGAAAAGGACAATGGGGATACAATTTTCTTTTGACAGAGATAGGGAACCTCAAAGTGCTGACAACAAAATATATGTTCAGAACTTGGCTATTATTTTAGCTTTGCAAAGTTTTCTTTTTCTTTTTGTTCTAGGGTTGTCAATAAATCCTCTTAATTATGACATGAATCATTTTCTTCTAATCCCTTAAGAAGAATCAGGAATTTGTTAAATGTTTTCACGGGAACTATTAATGTCTTTCCATATAAATAATGACACTAACATTTATGGAGTATTTACCTAGTGCCAAGCAGTTTTACAAGCAATTCCCTTTTAACCATCACACCAACTCAACGAAACCTCATTATCTCCAGGATTTATAGATGAAAATATTTAAGTTCCAGAAGCTAAACAACTTTTCAAAATCCTAAAGACTATCCAATGTCAAAATGTCAAAACTACAAAGCCAGGTCTGTTTGACAGGAAATCTTGATTTCAACCATCACAGTCTGTAACTGATCCCTATCAACATGATCATCATCATGACCATCACCATGGGTATCATCATCAACCTCTCACCAAGCACTTCCCACTGGAATGCATGACTCACTGTGAGATGGAACAAAAGGACCCTAATTCTTTATCCTCTAAGATTTCTCCATTCAATGCAAGCAACTTTCAAAACTGTGCTCCCACCACTGATGGTTTAGGAGCTGCTGACTCCTTCCAGAGTTACCCTCCCATCTTCCCCTACTTATAATCCTCCAAATAAGCAATAGGCCTGAACTTGATGTATATATGATCCTCCTAGGATGACAGTAGTTGAGCACCTCCACCATCTTTTACAAGCAGAACACAGATGGACCTAATGCATATGTGAAGACCACTGTGTCAAAGGCAAACCCTAGTGCCAAGGGCAAAGCACTCACAAGAAGTATACAGAAGTCCTGGGATAGTGAGTAAATGTTCATTGTGTCTGTGCCACCCTGCCTTATCTTCTGCATAAACTTTACTTCTCTTCCTGGGAAAGCCATCCAGGGAACCCTTAACCAGGTACTGCTTTCCTTGTGCTCCAGCATAGTCCCAAGTAGAGCTTCATTCAGGTAGCATTGCTTGCCTCTTCATAATTTCTATCTCAAATTGAGTTAACAGATCCAAGGCAGAGCTGGTATTATGGAGACACTGAAAGCTCACAAAATTGGTAATGATTTTACAACTCTAGGTGGCAGGTAGTGTTATTTCCAAGTTAGAGAAAAGGAATCTGAGGCTGAGAAAACTTAAGAAATTTGATAGCATCTTTTTTTTTAGATTTTTGTAAGATTTTAATTCATTTTTGTATGTTTTTTATTGTAGAAATGCTGTACAGAGGGGTTACAGTTACATGAACAAGGTACTGAGTACATTTCCTATTGAGCATTGTGTAAGACAGTGCTGGTAATAGGTATCAGAGCCATGTCTAGAGACAAGATGGCAGACCTTAGAGACTGCCATCTTGCCCATCACACAACAAAAGCCAGTGTGGAAATGTATTTGGGCAGTAGTAATGCAACAATTCTCAGATAACTGAGACCAGGTAGCTTGTGCCTAGATCAAGAAGCAAATTCACCTTTCTGTGGACTCATGGTTCTAACCCAATTTCCAGCTTTATGTTGTCCTTTGTAATCTTAATACAGATTGTTGAGATTATTTAGTAAACAGAATAGCTTTAGACTGAATTAGCATTAGGAAGAATTAGCAATAGGAAACCTGAATATACTTAAAATGATGAAGAATTGAGGGTTAAACATCTATTAATTGAGCCAGCAGAGTCAAATTCTGATCATGAATACTTGTTTTCTAAAAGGCTACATAGCTTCTGAGATATGGTTTTCCCGATACACTATGTTAAAGGTAAGAAAATGATGAGAATACACAATATAAAAAGAAAATGATTAGAATAATAATGAGGATAGTTTGCATAGAGAAAAATACTGGAAATATAGTAACATTAAAATACTTATAGCAGCTGGGCTACATATAATCCTAGCTACACAGAAACCTGAGATTTAAGGGTTGCCTAGGCCAAAAAAAAAATCTCAGAGACTCTTATTACCAGTTAACCAGAGAAAAAACCTGGAAATGAAGCTGTGGCTTAAGTAATATAGCACCAATGGGAGTGCAAGTCCCTGAGTTCAAGCTCTAGTATCTACACACACACACACACACACACACACACACTTGTAGCATCATCAGTTTACAGATGTAAAACTAGATTTGCCCAAACCCACAAAACTACTAAGATAGAGAGACGGACTTGATCAAGGCTATGTGGCTAGAGACTAAACATACAACTTTTCTGCCTCTTGGCTCTGATTGGTGAAATGATATGTGATTTACACTTTTCTCTTTATAAATTTTTCTGCAATGAATTTTCTATATGAGTAAGGTTTATATTTTAGTAAGAACTAATAACCATGGAATTAAAACTTTCTATTTTTGTGTATAATATACATAAAAATTTAGACATCTAAACCTCTGTGACCACCATTGTCCTTTATAATTACAGTTGCTAACCAATAGAAAAACTTCAAAAAGAACCAAAAAATTTAAGAATGGAAGAGAGTGAATTAGCAACTCAGTGATCTTACGATCTTCTTAAATATGCACATTTTGCATATTCCTGGAGTGAGTCCCCCTGGAGGAACCCTCTCTGAGCCTTCCTTTAATAATATCAGCTTCAGCACTGTCTGTTGGAGCTTAATATACCTTTGCTGGCTCAAATAAAAGCTGAACATTCAACTTTTGTGTGTGGGTGTAAGTGGGTATGTGCATCTTAAACTGAGGGCCTCAAGCTCTTACTTGGACTTTTCACTCAAGTCTGACACTCTACCACTTGAGCCACATATCCACTTCTGGACTCTGGTTTTTGATTTTGTTTTTGTTCAGTCATGGAGCTTGAACTCAGGGTCTTAGTGCTGTCCTTGAACTTTTTCACTCAAGGCTAGAGCTCCACCACTTTGAACCACAGAACCACTTGCAGTTTTCTAGTGATTCATTGGAGATAGGAATCTCATGGACGTTCCTGCCTGGTCTGGCTTTTAACTGCAGACCTTAGAACTCAGCATCCTGAGTAGCTAGTACGACAGGTGTGAGCCCCCAGTGACTGGCTCTGGTTTTATGGCTTTTAATTGAAGAGTGTTATGGGTTTTTTTTTTTTTTGCCTGAGTTGGCTTGAACCATGATTCTAATATCTCAACCTTCTGAGAAGCTAAGGTTATAAATATGTGCCACCATTGCCCACTTGACATATTATTTTGACTTTCTCTAACTTTTCTAAATAATGTATCTTGTAACTTTGAATTGATGGTCAAGGGAAAGAGTAAGACAAATCATGTAGTCTTCTGTGTTTTAGGATCTGACTTCTGAAACTTCCTCTTTTAAATAGTCCTTTATCACACAAACAACAAGATCTTTCACTTAGACAATTAGACATACTAAAGTAAAAGCAGAATCCACCAAAAAATTTCAAGTCAGAAAGATTCATTCCAGATACAGCACATGAAAGGCAATGTTTGAGATTTTTAAAATTCAAGTCCTTATAGATTTTTGGAAAGATTGAAAACATAAACCAACACAGAGAAATAAGTCTCCTACAACAAAAATCTGAGCTACTCTTCTATTCTTTGTGTACTTCACCACTTCAGTAAAAAACCAACATGGGATAAAAGGGAAGAATAAAATGAAGGAGGAGGTGGGATATAAGAGGGGAGAGGATCCTAGAAAACTGGCCAGTTCAGAAGTCATTAAAAATGAATCAAACTTCCAGTGAGAAATTAATAGGCAAACCACTTTAAGAGGTGTCCTGTGCCCTCTCAGCCCTATCTTAAAGTGATTTCACCTATGCCCTCCCAATGTGTCATATTTGCCTTTCACATCTCTGCTTCCATCTTTCCCCCCAAAATATCAAATATCTCCTTTTGTTCTGATAACAGATCATCTGTTACAATGTCTTCTTTTCTCTTTCAGTTCCTTTAGTATCAACCCTCTTTATCAAGTAGCACACAGTATTTGCACAAGTAGGGTTTCATTAAGCCATTTCCATACATGTGCGCAATGTCTCCCCATCAACCTCACCCTTTCTTTCTCTCTCCTTCATCAACTCTTTGCCAGCGCTTTTTAACCAGCATTTGTCTTCTATGTGAGAATTGTTTCAGTTTTGAAAATTAAAGTTCAAAAACGCATAAATGTTAAAACAGTCATCTTACAGAAATACTTATATGCCATGTCTAGCTGGTACAAAGTAACTCTATACATGATCAAGGAGAAAAGTTTTCAAGAGTAAATAGTTTATCCCAGGGTTAGGGGAAAATGTGAAACAGATTTGCCTTCTTAAGCCTAAAACCAGCCTTCCAAAGAATAAAGTAATCCTCTGATAATTTAAATGCATACTACAATAAAAGTTAATGTTCTCTAGAGGCAACAACAAAATCCAGGGCAAGTACAATGTACTAGACAAAACATTCAATATACAAAATTCACTATTCATATGAAAAAAAAGTACAATGTGACAAAGCAATTAAGACAAAAATCATCAATAAAACTAGATCAATAGCTGGACACTACTCAGGAGGCTGAGACTAGAGGATCTTGGTTTAAAGCCAGTCTGGCAGAAAAGTCGGTGAGAGTCCATCTCCAGTTAACCAGCAAAATGCTGGACTGGAATGGTTCCTCAAGTAATACAACACCAGCAGTACGAAAGCTAACCAGAGGATGAGGCCTGCAAGTTACAATCCTGTGCCTCTCAAAAAAGTAGACCAACAAATGTCCAAATATTAGAATTAGTAGCTAAAAAGATTTTAACTTTCATACTGTATATTTAAATAAGACTCTAAAACATGGGTATATGGGGCTAAGAGATGGGAAAATTTTTATCAGAATTATAAAAACTATATGAAAAAACCAAATGCAAATCTTATGCCAGAAGGAATATCTGAAACATGAAATTCATTGGATGCATTTAAGGCACAGGAGAAGAGTCAACAATATAAAAAAGATGAATATGTCATAGCTAACTAAAGTTTACTCCAGGAATGCAAGACTTGTCCAACATTCAGAAATGCATGTAAGTTACCATATACAAACTTAAGTAAGAAAACTATGAGATCAGAAGAACATCATGTTTTTTTTACAACTCTCCTCCTTTTATAATATAATAAAATTAAAGTTCAAGAACTTAGGAGTAGAACTTTCTAATCCTAATAAAGGACATCTGAAAACAGCTGATTGTAAACATAATGTTAAAACTCTTCAAAAGCTTTTCCCAGTGACCAGGCACATTCCGTTCATTTCTGCTTGGACTGTTTTACTCTTCACCTTCACCTTGGAGGTCTTACGTCAAAGCAGAAAAGCAGTGAAAAGGTATGTAATTACCTTGAAGCACAAAAGACATCATTTGTCTACAGATAATCTTTAGAAGCTACAAAATGGCAAGTAGAACTAGTAAATTAAGCTAACAAAATATCAGGATGGGATATCAATGTGAATAATCTACCATACTGCTATGAACAGTCCTTACTTGGAATAAAAAGTATTATTGATAATAGCACCAAAGGAACAGGAAATACATAGGGACAGCAAAGTGTTTGAAACAGCTGTATATTGAAGACTGCAAATCACTGATGAAGAAAACCAAAGAACCTACATAAATGGAAAAATATACTATATTTATGGATTGAAAACTCAGTACTATTTAAAATGTCAACTCTCCTCAAATATAGCTGCATAATCACACCAATTTCAAATGGAATCCCAGCTGGGATTTCAGTATCAAAAATTGCAATATAATTTTTTAAGTCAATCAAAAGTGAGTGAAGTGGCTAACAGCTGTAATACTAGTCACCAATGTGGAGAGGGTAACATGGAAATATCTGGAGGATTGTGGATTAAGGCTGGCCTCTGTAAAACATCCATGAGAACCCATCTCAACCAATAAAAAGCTCAGTACAGTGGTGAGTATCTGTTGCCTCAACTATGTGGGATCATAAATAGATTTGTGGTTCAGGTCAGCCCTAGAATAAAAGTGAAACCTTGTGGAAAAAATAAGCGAAAATCATTGGATATGTACAAAATGGTAGAGCACCCTTCTGGCATGTGCAAGACCCTGAATTCAAACCCCAGTTCCGCCAAAACATAGCCAATTAATATGATTTCCATAAAATATAACAGTGCCTCTTCAACAGAAGACACTGTTAAGAGAATGAAAAGAATAAAATATTCTCAAGTCACATATTTTTATAAAACACTCGCACTTAAAAGTAAGCAATAGTCCCATGTCTCTAAATCATAAAAATAAGCTATTAAATTTTCATTTAAAATTTTAACTTATACAAGCTAAGCACAATGACTCAAGCTACCGTGGAAGGATTGAGGGATTAAGTTTCAAGGCTAGCCCAAGCACAAAAATAGTTTGTGAGAGTATCTCTTGACCAATGGCCAGGCATAGTGGCTTGAGCCTGTCATCCTAAACCATGTGGAGAGAACAATGGCTGTGAGCAGTAGCATAAGCCTGTCATCTCATCTCAGTGATGTGGGAAGCATAAATAGGAGGATCACAGTCTAAGACAACCTGTGGATAAAGAAAATAAAAACCTATGTTAAAATAACGAACACATAAGGGTGATAGAGTGCTTAGGTAGCAAGCGTAAGGCCAAGCTCAAACCCCAGCGCCATCAAAAGAAAAAAATAACTTATACATAAACATTATACATGTTTATGGAGCATTCTGTAATGTTCTGCAAACTGCCTAGTTCTTAAAAATTGACCAAATATTTGAATTTCACTGAATAAGATTGTAGATGGAGGCTCAGTGGTAGAGCACTTGCCTTGCATGCATGAGGCCCTGGGTTCGATTCCTCAGCACCACATAAGCAAAAAGAAAAAAGCCGGAAGTGGCGCTGTGGCTCAAGTGGTAGAGTGCTAGCCTTGAGTTGAAGAGCTGAGGGACAGCGCCCAGGCCCAGAGTTCAGCCCCATGACCGGACCCCCCCCCAAAACAAAAGATTGTAGATGGCAAACAAACACATAAAGACAAACCTAAAATCATTGTTGATTGCCAGAATGTAAACTATAATGAGATACTACTAATCTACTCTCAGAATGGTTAAAATAGAAATAGGTAAATATAAATAGGAAAAATAATAATGGGTGGGGGTGAGAAGCAACTGGAAATCGCTGTGGTTGTTGCTAAGAAGGGGAATGTTACAGCTACTCTATAGTAGTTTGGAGTTGCTCATATAGTTAAACACACTCTACTGTACAATTAAATAGCCCTACTTTCAGGTGTTTATGCAAATGAAATGAAAACTTAAGATGATACAAGCACCTGCATGTGAATGTTTATAAGATTTACTAATATTCACCCAAATTTTAAATTCCCCAAGAGACTCTCAGCTACAGCCTGGATATACATCTATAAAATGGGGTATTACTCAATAATAAAAGGCATAACTGGTAACATAAATAAAGTCTCAAATGTATTATGCCAAATAAAAGCAGCTAAGTTCTAAAGGCTATATTCTGAATGATTCCATTCCTCAAAAGACTCCACATAGAGCTTCAGACCCAGCAATCCCTTTTGGGCATTTGCCTGAATGATCACAAACAAGACCATACTAAAGCCACCAGCACAATTATGTTTATTGCAGCATTATAAACTATAGCTAAGATATGGAACCAACCCAGATGCCCCTCAGTAGATGAATGGATCAAGAAAATGTGGTATATATACACAATGGAATTCTATGCCTCCATCAGAAAGAATGACATTGCCCCATTTGTTAGGAAATGGAAAGACTTGGAGAAAATTTTATTAAGTGAAATAAGCCAGGCCCAAAGAAACATAGGTCCCATGGTTTCCCTTATTTGCAATAACTAGTATACATCTTAGACAAGCAGAAACAGTCAGACAAGTTGATGTTAGGCGAAATGAACCCCAAGATAGGGACTCAAATTGTTTTTCTTTCTTGCTATTGTTTCTAACATATTTATAAGATGATTTCTTTGTTGCTTTGTATGTCCCTCTCCCCTGGTATAACCCTTGTTATATAGGTGGATATAGGTGGACCCATTGCAACAATGAGAAGTACAAGACATTATGCCCAAAAGCAGCTTTTTGTGAGGGGTGGGGAACAGGTGGAGATGGGAGGGCAGGGATGGGAGGGGGAAAACAAAGGAGGAGGCAACAGTGCTTGATAGGAAATATAATTGTAACCCCTCTGTATGGCATTTTCACAATAAAAAATTTATTAATAAAAGATAAAAATAAATTGATTGGTCACATGTGGAGAGATAGGTAAAATGTAACATCCGTGGTGACTGGATTATATATTATTGTGTAATAAAGCAAATTATCATTCATACTAATCAAAAAGTCTAGATAAGGCCAAGTTGTAGCGACAGAAAATATATTAGTGTTTCATAGAGGCTATATTTAGGGACAGGGTAGACAACAAAAGAGTATTTCCAGAGGATTTTCTAAGCCAATATCTTGAGTATGGTAATGGATGTACAACTGTAAATATTTGTCAGAACTCACAGAGGTCCACATCAAGAGAAGCATACTTTATCACAAGGAAATTAAAAGTATGTATAAATATAATACAATTTTAAAGTGCAGTGAAATATACTCAACAACAACACAACGAAAGGACAAGATCAAATGTATACTATTTCCAAGAGAAGTAAGGTCACATTAAATATGGGGCAGAATAAAGCTGATTTGGCTGTGTTCATACCAAAGACAGGGAACATACCCTGAGACCATAATGTAATAGTAAATATACCACACCTAATTAAAAACTCATAAAATACTAAATTTGTATGCATCTAATAATGTAATCTCAAAATTAGGAAATAAAAATTTATAAACTAAAAAGAGACAGTGTTATACAAACCAGCAATCATCAAAAACAGTAACTGATAAAAACAAAAAAAATTAGTCCACAAGTCAACTAGGATTTAGAAGATTTTAAGAACATAATCAACACCTTGACCTAATTGACTTCCAGGGAACACCTAAGCAACTGCCAAATACACATGCTTTTGAAGTGCACAGGACAGAAAAGAACACAATAATGTAGATTTATTTAAAAGGAATCAAATCATGGAATGTAAAACCTTGTGGTCTATAGCCACAAAGAATTTAAAATAGGCACAAAACAGACACTCTTCAAATAGTGGGGAAATTAAGCAATATGCTTCAAAATAATGAATAAATTAAAAGGAAATTACAAGGCAGATTAGAAAATATTTGTGTCTAGATCGCTAGGTGCATGTCTGTCATCCTAAGCTATGTAAGAGGCTGAGATGAGAGGATCTTGGTTCTATCAACCAAAGAAGAAGTCTATAACACCATGTCTCCAGAAAGAAAAGATGGATGATGAAGTAGTGTGTATCTGTGGTCTCAGCAGTGCTAGGAAGCCTAAAAGCAGGTGGATCACTGGCCAAGTACTGGCCTTGGCAGGAGCTGACATTCTAACCTAAAAATACCCAGTGAAAATCAGGTCTGGAAGTGTGGATTAGTGGTATCAATTCAACCTAACAACTGGCCCCCAGTTCAACCCCAAAGTAAAAAGAAAATACTCATAACCAGAAGATAATAACAAGGCCACACAGAAATGAGCAAACAAGTTTGTATATTATTTGTTTTCCTTTCTTAGAAAGCAATTCAATTTGTAAGGGTTCAGTTGGCATACAAAAGAATCCTATGTCCTTTATTATAGAGAAATGAAGAAGAGATGAATGGGCCAGTCCAGAAATGGCTGGATCAGAGTATTAGCAGAATTCATGTCAGAGATTTACTGCTAAGTGAAATGAACATTCTGGAACACAGGCTTGCTCAGAACTATGCTACTTTGTATACCCTGGGCACTTTATCCTGTTTTAATCAGGGTTCATTAATCTCAACAATTTTTCATCTTGCTTTAATTTTCCTGATTAGCTGTACTTACAGCTACACTCATATATTCAAAAATGTTTCTGAAGTTCATTTTTCTGGGACTCCTGCAAATGCCTATATAATGTCATTTCAGTGTTGCTTATTATTAGGTTGATATAATTAACTTGGCACCCTGCTAGAAGTCAAGACCTTTCGTTAGCAGTGGACTTTAAAAAATCACATAAGGAGGTTTATAAATAATTATCCATGAAAGCATTAAACGTGTCAACCTGTCACTACTGTATTTGCTGTTTTGCTTAATGTCTAAGGTGAAATTACAAACAGGCTTTGCCTCTCACCAGGTATGAGAACTGAGCCTACGTCACTCGGGCTGTACTTTGAGTGGGCAGTCAAGCTTTGGACAACAATTTAAACCAAATATTTTGATCTTTTTACAAGTTAAGTCTAATTCTCCACAATGGCCAGGATCAAAAGAAAAGATGTTTGTGTTTGTACTATGTAATTCTTATGGAGATTTTTCTTAAAGAATGGTTCTAAAGGGGCTGGGAAGGTGGCTCAGTGGTAAAGTGCTTTCCTTGCCCTAGGTTCAATTGTTTAACACCACATTAACAGAAAAAGCTGGAAGTGGCATTGTTGCTTAAGTGGTAAAATGCTCACCTTGATCTGAAGAGCTGAGGGACAGACCCCAAGTCCCCCACAGTATAACCCCTGCTTTCACTGTATTTGATGTGGGTATAATTTTTGGAGGGGAAGGGGAAAAACAAGTCATTTAAATAAGGATACAGGTGGACCCGTTGCAACAATGAAAAGTACAAGTTGTGATGTCACAAACGAACTTTACAACTTGGGGGGGTGGGAAGATTGGGCAGAAGGGAGGGAGGATGGGAAGGGGTGGGAAGGGTAAACAAACGAGGAGGCTACAATGCTTGATAAGAAATGTACTCACTATCTTGCCCATGTAATTGTAACCCCTCTGTACAGTATTTTCACAATAAAAAAAAAGGTTATAAATTATTTCTCTTAAAAAATGATGCTAGAGAGCTAGGAAAGTGGCTCAGTGGTAGAGCGCTTGCCTTGCATGCATGAGGCCCTGGGTTCGATTCCTCAGCACCACATAAGCAAAAAGAAAAACCCGGAAGTGGCGCTGTGGCCCAAGTGGTAGAGCACTAGCCTTGAGCTGAAGAGCTGAGGGACAGTGCCAGGCCTAGAGTTCAGGCCTCACGACTGGACCCCCCCCCCCCCCCAAAAAATGATGCTAGAAGGAGTCAAATAGATGCATGTAAAGATATTCATCTATGGTGGCATTGCTGTTTAGGAAAATATTAAAAACAGCCTAAATGGTGTTGCCTAAAGAAACCTCGTATATGTGTGTACATGCACGTGCATTACACTACTGGGGCTTGAACTTGGAGTCTTATGCTATCTCCCTTGGCTTTTTCACTCAAGGCAAGAACTCTACCACTTGAGCCACATCTCCACTTCCAGCTTTTTGCTGGTTAATTGGAAATGTGAGTCCTATGGGCTTTTCTGCCCAGGCTAGCTTTGAACCAATAGTCTCAGATCTTAGCTGCCTAAGTAGTTAGGATTATAGGTGCTAGCCACTAATACCCTGCTAAAGAAACCATATAAATGTGCATGTTGTTTAGTTATTAAGAGAAACACATGAAGGCAAGGAAATGTATGCACGAGTTGAGCTTTCTAAGGCATGTTCTTAAATGGTGTTTATAGTGTTTTTCTTTCTGAAAAAAAAAGGCACAAATGGAAACTAATGCAACAAAATGCTATTAGTAGTTATATTTCTGGATGATAAAACTTTAGATAATGCCCTTCCATTCCCAGGGTTTGTGTAATGAGAAAGTAATTGTGATTGTTGTGTTTTTGAAGCAACACACAGGAATATTGTTAACTTTCTTACTATATAAGCTCAATAAGAGTCTAACACTTCAAAAACTAATGAGATAAGACTAACAAGAGAAAAGGAGAGATAAAGATATCATTAGAATGAACATGGAAAGGGACCTATAAATGAATTGAAAACTAATGGCATGTATTCATCTTTGCTCCTAAAAAGAAAAGCTAACATGGTACTCCATTTTTCACCGATCAGATTGGCAAAGGACAAAACATTTTGAAAACACACAGTGTCATTAACAGGATAAGTAACATATAGTCTCATAAGCTGGTAGAAGTGCAAATCGATTGAATGTCTCTGGAGTGTACTTTTTTGGATCTATTAAAATTACAACTATGTGTACCTTCTGACCTATCCATTCTTCTAGTAGTTTATCATAGAGACAAATTAGGTATTATTCAAAGATATTGTTTCTCCTTGTTGCAAGCAGCCAGTGTTTTGGAGCAACCCCAAAGTACAATTGGGGATAAATGAAAATGGCCCCTAAATGAAATTCTAGGAAATCTTCAAAGAAACAAACAAATCTACATAATGATGTGCTGATAGTTTCAGATCTATAAAATCAAAGACAAATGGACAGTCTATACTGTATGTGTTATTCACGTTAAAAAAATACCCAAAGTGGCCGGCACTTGTACGGGCGACCCTGGAGGGGCCCTCTAGGGCCTGGAAGGAATAGATGAGCAGGAGAGGATTTCATTATTCATCCCTTATGTACAACTTCAATTATTTACCTTTTTTGTGTTTCCTACTTTGTATGATTTCAGTTAGTTACTAGTTACTTTAATCTCGGCAGCTATGCAGAAGCAGTAATAGGGTGAAGAGACTCCCTAAGGATGGGCTTTTTCACTTAGAGCCTTTTCTTCCCCTCCCTTCTCTGGACCACGCTTCTCTATTCCTAAAGAAAATCACAAAAAGCTCCCTGTCAGCTCTCAGGAATCTGAGCTTCTACCTGTTTTCAAAATAGACAAGTGTCTTTAAATATTACATAAAATAGCTATTGTCCAAGCTACTAGAATTTTATTCTACCCCATTCTACCCCATCTCCACTCCCGGTTGCGCACACTTCATAAAGTTATTCTTATGGAAAATCTTAACCTCGACTGAGAGTTTTCTACTTTTCACATGAGGTCCTATGCCAAGTGCTAGGCATAAAGGAATGCCCCTATCTCCAGTAACTCAGTATAAGAGCTCCCAGCTATTAAATACTGTGCCAGGCTACAGGCAGACTTTTCTATAAGTATCCCCTATCCTAGCTGCATCTACCTTCTTACACATGTCAATTTTACAGATGAGTAAAAGGCACTGAAGGAAGAGAGCTACTTACTTGCTGACAAAGGCCACCCAATTAGGAAGTGATGGCATTGACAATCCTAACCTATCTAGGTATTCATGATATCAATGCTAATGTTTCCCCCCATACTCCACACAATCTCCCTTGGGTTTGTAGGCGATGATAAATTATGGAGATTTCCATAATTCTGGCATTCAGAAAGGTGTGGTTCTTGCCAAGGATATCTGTAGACTTCTTTCCATCACAACATGCTTAGTGTCCAGGCAAAACCCTGAGGTTGAGATGAACAACTCAGTCTGGGAGATGTCTACATATATGACATTACCATGACATTCAGTAGATGCCAACAGGTATGCTCTCCCAGCCTGGACTCACTGCACACTGTGAACTTAATTAACCTCCGGCACTTAAATAAGTGCTTCTGAGCTTCAGCTCTCTACTTGGTGAAAGGTAAATGAAATAGAGAAAATGGAAGGAAAAAGTAAATGTGGAGAAGGACACAAACCTTTTGGCAGAAAAACAGGCATTGAGGAAACAACAACTATATATGAATTCTCACAGAGGCTGAGATCTCCTGATGCAACATGTTTCAACAGAAAGGGGACCATTCAAGAATACAGACTCTATCATCTAGATGTCAATGTAGCAGTGTTTTGTGTGAGAAGCATCTTAAATAGTGATTGTACCCCAGTAGCCTCTCCCCCACAACTATGATTATGCACCCCTCTCATGATTCTGAATCATGCTTGGGTCTGATGCTCACTCATTTTTCCTTTCCACAAAAACTTAATCAATGGCCAGTTGGCTGTTGTGTTCATTAAAGTCCTTGACTTCATCTTTCCAGGCATGAAAATGTACTGAATGGATACCTCATGAGAATGTTGAAAGGAGTGACACTGATCAAGATGCATTGCATGCATAAACTGTGATTTGTTAAATAGCAACTCCATTGTACAACTAAAGATAATTTTTTTTAAAAAAATCAAAGGAAACTTACATCTCCCTAGAAAAATTGATCATTGAAAAAATGGATTGTGTAGCCAAACAATAGCGGCTCATGCCTGGGATACTAGCTACTACATTTGAGAATCATAATTCAAAGCTAGTCTATGCATAGGAGTCCTGGAGAGTGTTATCTCAAGTTAACCAGCAGAGTCTGAAGTGGAGCTCTGGCTCACATGGTAGAGCACTAGACTTTAGGGCAAGAGTTAAGAGACAGCACCCAGGCCCTGAGTTCAAGCCCCAGGACTGGCACACATGATTCTTTCCTTGAGGGTATAAAATGTCCCTTGAAAAACTGGGTTGTATCTAGAAATTATGTGTCTATATCCAATGGGCTGCATTTCAGGCAGCATTGCGGCTTTGATCCC